>NC_092875.1:93556834-94986834 GCF_028372415.1 Notamacropus eugenii
ACTGAGGCCCAGGGAAGGGACATGGTTTGTCCAAAACCATAGTCAGTTAGAGGTGAAGACAAGATTTTGAATGAATGAAAACTTAGTTCAGTAAGTACTTATTTGACATACCATTTGCCTTGAGATGAAAGTTGGCAATACAAAGTTAAAGATAATAGGATTCTTGCTCTCCAGGAGTTCACAATCTACTAAGACGAGACATAATTGAATGTAGAGTCATTTGTTAAGCATTTACTATGTGCTAAGTTAAAAGCATCCAAATATATCACCTCATCCAGATCATGGTAGTTATTCTCTGCTGGTTCCCAAGACAACTCCCTTCCTTCTTCAAGGGATCCAATATGTCTCACAATCTTCTTCCTCAAATGAACTCTTGCCCATATACTACCCTTATATGTTAAAATCAAATATCCTTACTTCCTGGGTCATCAATCTACTCATCTCCCAAGGTCTTCACCTTTGTTCCACCCCAACCATGTCTAGGGAGATGCCATACATTTTATACCACCATCATCTACAAAGATTCGATAGGCATAGTGTCTGGGACATAGTAGGCACTTAATAAATGCTTGTTTGTTGATTGATTCTCAATATATTACTCTGAAGTTCCACCATTGTCCATAACTTCTTATTATTACATCTCTCCCTGTGATTCCTAATATTATTCCCTAACCTTGCTGAAACTTTTACCTTTCCAAATTTTCCAGACCAGCACTCCAATGACAACCTTATTTTCTTCACTTCAAAATTTTAACCCTGTAATTAATCAATTTAACTGTACACTCTTCTCTTTGTTTGTCTTTTGCCCCCTTGTGATATCACTATTCATCTCATCCCAAACTCCAACCCTGGATTACTCTGACTACCTGCCTTTTCCTTTCTAACTCCAATACTCACTGAACATCAGAAGAAGTCACACAAACGCACTGACCTACATCCACTACAAATTTGTTCTGTAATTTCAACAGGGCTCTCTATCCAACTGACCACAGCTTGTTCCACATTTTCTGTTCTCTCTTTCAAGTACCCAGACCACCCTTTCTCTATTGTATCTCCACTGGAGGAGCTCACTTTACATTTGACTGAATAAAGGCCATCTATCCAGACTTCCTTTTCTTCACTTTAATAGTTCAAATATCAATAACATCATTTTCCACTCTCTTTCTTTGGTCCCATCTCAGAAAATGTGACCCTTATTCATTCCAAGGGAGAGACAGAGAGAAAGGGAGGGAAGAAGGAAGGGAGAGACAGAGACAGAGAGAGACAGAGAGACAGAGAGAGACAGAGACAGAGACAGAGACAGACAGAGAGAGAGAGAAAGAGAGAGAGAGAGATGAGAGATGAAGTGTTTACTATGTGCCAAGTACTGCGCTAAGAACTGGCAACACAAATACAAGCAAGATAAACTGATCCTGTCTTCAAAAGTAAAGCTACTAGGAAAAGGCCAAAGAGATGATGTCAGGATCTTAAGACAGCCAGGAAGTGGAAGAAGTGATGTGGACAGCTTGTTTAAATCTTCTTACATCTTATTCCCATTCAAATATTCTATGATCCAGTGACACCCTCCTCCTTGACTCTGTCTCTCAAATCTGTGCATTTTCACTGCCTGCTCCCATATCTGGAATCCTCTCCTTCCTCATCTCCTTCTCTAGGCTTTCCTGGTTTCCTTTAAGACCAAGCTAAAATTTCACCTTCTACAATAAGTTTTTTCCAATTCTCTTTAAGCTAATGTTTTCCCTCTAAAATTATCTTGATATTATCATATATACATATATATATATAGTGCAGTATGCATATATACATGTATACATGCATACATACACACACATATAATAAAGTATATATGTGTATATATAGGAGATGTATTACTACATATACAGTTGTTAGCATGTTGTCTCTCTTTTAGACTATGAGCTCACTGAGGACAGGGAGCATTTCTGTCTTTACCTTTCTTTGTATCCCCAGTGCTTAGCACAGTGCTTGGCATAGAATAATCACTTAATAAATGCTTATTGAATAAATGAATGTATGAATGAATAAATGAATGAACAAAGATGTAGCTGAGTGGAAAAATGACTCAAAGTTCTCTTTGAAGGGCAAATAAAAGACTTGTCAGAATTGGTTTACTTTAGACTCAAAAGAAACATGAAGTATCATTTTTATGGGGATGCTTGGTCATCTCACTTATAGTTATGGTTACCATAAGGAAAAAGGGCTAATCATGCAGTTTAATGGAGCTTATGTGACAACATCTCTCACCGAGAATGAAAAGGGAGAGGAATTCTACAGAGTAACAGGCAGGAAATAGTGGGGTCTACTGGAAAGAGCACTAATTTTGGAGTCAGATGGCCTAGGTTCAGATTCTGCTTCTGACATTTCCTACATCTAGGGAATTGAGAAAAATCACTTATCATCCCCGTACATCAGGGATGTACAGGGATCCTCGTCTGCAAAATAGGGAGATGGTGAATTAGATTGCCCCTAGAAGTCCTTTCCAGCTCTAGAGCTATCATGTTATCATAGGGTCCACATATACACCATATCACTATATACATTCAAAATTAAATGCAGAGATGGATGCAGAGGAAGAGCCCACAAGATAGACACTTTAAAAAACATGGTTTCCACATAAAGAAACCAGAAGCTTAAGTCTGATAGGCTCAATTGCTTCATGTCAAAATATCATGAATAATTTCCCTCTTCCAGAAGCAAATCCAAAAGCACTTGTTATAAGAAGTACAAAACCACAAAAACTATGAAACTCACTGTCTTAAAAGACAAGAAAGAACTGTTTCCTGACACAAGAGTCATTTCAGAATCAGCTGTCTTTGTGCAGTCAGAACATTGACTTGTTAGAGCAAAGGTCAAAATCAATACTAAATTAGAAGAAAGGATAGAGATGAAAAGAAGACACTGAGTGCGATTACATCGGCTCCAGCCTGACCTACTGAAACAAGTTATTGACACTGAAAAAAGGGAAATGAATACAAAAACACTATTAATGAGGACTATCATCATTTCGTACTTTAGATTAATTATGTAAAGCAATCGCCACAACAAGGAGGCCTAAAAAGCTTAAAGATTTCCTCAGTCAACACTTGATCTCCTTGTCGAAGTGAGAGGTGAAGTCAGAGGTAAGGCTCATTTAAATATCCCATTCAATTCAGCTAGCATGTCCCAGTGCCTAACGTGTACCAGGAAGTGTGCCTCCACCAGGGTTACAAAGACAAAACTTAATATTCCTTGACTTAAGAAGTTTACAGTCTACTGCATAAAGGACTGAATGTAAAATCATTTGAAAAATATATATTATGGAGGAGGAAGTTCTGACTTACCTCTAGGGTAAAGCTCAGACCTCTGTAGCATCTAAAGACCTTCAGTCTGGCCCCAACCTGCCTTTGCAGTCTTGTTCTTCATGTATTCCTTCTTCCAGTCAAATGATTCTACAGGCTATTCCAGCCCACTACCTTGTGTCTTTGTACAAGGTGTTGGTATCCAGGCCCGGAATGTTCTCCCTTATCACTTCCACCTCTTGGGACTCCTAACTCCCTTCAAGGATCAGCTTAATTGGCTTGTCCTCCACAGAGTCTTTGCTGCTTCACCCAGCTCTTAGTGCCTTACCCAATCACTATGGATTTCTTTTGTAGATACCCTTGATGTACTTATGTTGTATCCCTCTAGTAGAATATATGCTCCTTGTAGGCAGAGACTGTCTCACTTTTGAATAAGCATCTAGCATAGTATCTGGTAAATATTAGGTACTCAATAAATTCTTATTGATCTGAGGTTTCACCTCACACTTAGTAAATTGGTAACAATAACAAAAAGTGGGAATGGTCAACATTTTGGAGGGGCTTTAAAAGAAAAGTATGCTCATACACTATTGGTGTAACTAGGATTTAACCCAACTGTTCAGAAAAGTAATTTGGGAATTATGCTGAGAATACAACGATCAGAATGCAACAAAAAATGCCCATTCTTTTTTGACAGAGAGATCTCCTTTCTAGAATATACCCCAAGGAGATCAAAGTCAAAAAGAAATATCCTATATATGCTAAAATATTCATAGTAGCAAGTAATTTGAAACAAAGTAGATTTCCTTTGAGTGAGAAATAGCTAACCAAGATATGCCCCATGAAGAAATGGAATTACTGCATAATAAGAAATGGTTTAAGTATCAAGAAATCAAAGACATGGAGAGACTTATCTAAAATGATGCCTCAAGATCTGGAAAATTCACGTAAAATTTTTTGGTCTTTCCTTTGCATTGGAGAAGTAGTCTGAATTAGTATGGTATTAGAAGATAAAGTATGTTGATATTATGCAATTCTATACATAAATTTTATGCATTTCTGAGATTCTAAATTGTTTCTGTATTGTCTTCTGGCCTTTGTGGGTCATCAGTAGCTTCCTACAAAACTCCCAAAAAATTCCCATTTAATTTCTTATGTTAACCCCGTGATATAGTAAAAATGCAATGGGGTAAGTAACAATGTAGAAGGGATAGCTGTAGTGCAATCAGTAAAATAGTGTAAATTGAAAAAACAGCAATAGTAACAACAAAAAGGAAACAAAATGTGTAATTAGAATAATAAAGATTGGAAACAAAGAATGCTATGAGAATATCTACCTCCCTCCTCCCATGGAGAATTATCCATGTGGAATATTGAATATGTCTCTTAGTTGATGGGTCAGTTTATTAAGCTCCCTACCTTTCTTTTTTATTCTATTAGGAAGATGATTCTTTGGACAGTAGAACAAGGAAGGATATACAAGGAAACGTAGGAGAAATAAAAGCAAAAGATATCAATAAAATTTGGAAAAAAAAATTGTAACTATTTGATTTAGTACATATTCTAATTAAAATGAATGTCTTTGTCTTATGTTCGAACCAACCTTGACAGCTCTGAAATTCTGTGCTCAGTATGAGTAGTAGTGTGACATAATGGATAGAGAACTAGCCTATTTGTTAGAAAGACATGGGATCAGCTAGGTGGCACAGTACATAGAGCATAGGCCCTGGAGTCACAAGGACCTGAGTTCAAATTTGACCTCAGTTACTTACTAGCTGTGTGACCTTGGGCAAATCACTTAACCTCAGTTGGATCAAAAAAAAAAAAAAAAGAGGACATGGGTTCAAGTTCTACTTGTGATATTTGATTTATGACCCTGGCCTCTCAGTGCCCACAGAAAACTCTCTAAGACTATAAATTGCAAAAGAAAAATTCTAATCTGCACTAGTGGAGTGAGTTTCCTCATCAGGGAGTTCCATATTCCAAGGAAAAAACAGTTGTGGACTCTATGTATATTTATATGTATGTAAATGTATGTACACATATATTTATTTGCATGAATATATATAGCTATAAACACACATATGTGTATATGTGTATATATTCTAGATATGACCATATGTCTTGAGCCTCTAAAAATAGAGCAGGGTTTAGAAGGAAGGCTCTCACATTGCTCCCAGTGAATGACAGCATTTGTAGCTTTTATCCATGTCAGGGGAGGGGGAACCTGCAGACAAGGAGGGCAAGGTGTCTTCCCAGAGGCACAAATCACATTTGGTACATCTAGGCCATTATTCAGATGATGCAATTTGCAATGTTTTTAATAAGATGTCAGGCCACCCGCTGATGGGAGAAAATCTCATGTTAGAGCCAGCTGGAATCTGGCAGCTCTGGGTTTAATTTGTAGCCTAGTCAGATGCAACTTTAAAAAGAAATTAAAAGACAAAAAAGGGGGTGGGGAATGAGGAGGGAGAAGAAAGTCACCAAGACTTTGAAACTACCCCAGGCAGGCCTTCAAAGAAGCCCAAGTATAAAATGGACCCATTTCAGCTATCTGTGGAAATGAGGATAATAGAAAGTATAGCTAATCCAAAACCACAGATCATCAAAAATGAATCAGACTCAAAATTCTTGAATCTCAGATTTGAAAAGGGACACAAGGGCTATCCAGTTCAACTCATATTTGAAAAAGAATTCTCTCTATAATAAATTCATCAACTGGAAGTCAACGATGAACTCATTTGGGTTCATAATTTTAGCATTGTCCATAATTCTCTCACAAATGTGTATCTGGTCAGGAAATGTCTGGGTCAATATTTTCTTCCATTTCTTTCCCCTTTATAATCACTTCCAGTCACTGGAGGCTGTAGATTCTAAGTCACAGGATTTAAAGGAGGAAAGAATTTTATCTAGTTAAATCCTCTAATTTTAGAACTAGGAAACTACATATAGTTGAATCTACTAATTTTACAGATCAGGTAATTGAAGCCTGAGAGATAAGTGACTTGTTTTATGTCACACAGGAAAAGAGGCAAAATTTAACTCAGTTGGCCAACTCCAAACCTATTTCTCTTCCTGTTACACTATAAGGGTAGTCAAACACAGTCTCATAAAAGTTGTAAAAGGCTTCCTTACACTGGGTAGGATTCAGTAGCTCGACTGAGTTTGACAAAGAATTTTATATTCGAAAAGTATGTAGAATCTTAAATTCGAATGAGATTGATTTTGAAATCAGATGACCTAGGTTCACATTCTGCTTCTGATATTGCCCATGAAACTCTGGGTAGGTCATTTAACTCCTCAAGACCTCAGGCAACTCATCCAAAGAAATAATAAGGAGGTTAGATTAGATTATTTTAAGGTCTCTTCTAGCTCTTAAAGTCTATGACCTAGTTATCTATGCTCCATAATAATACAGTTGGGTTGATTCAGTAACACTTGAATATCTAGACCCAGAGAGTAGTCATTTGTGCCTTGATTCCAAGTTGGAAAGAAATATGATGTAGACCACACCAGGGATTTGCATTTGACCATGGTCAATTTCCCATTTTGATCAAGGACTTGGAGAAAGGCATGTGCTTATCAGATTCAGAGATGATCCATGTAGGAGGGATAGATAGTTATTTCTCTGAACCACAGTCAGAATTCAGAAAGAACTTAATAGATGATGGGCAAAATCTAACAAGGTGCAAAGTAAAAGAAATAAAGAAAATATAGAACACTGAGGTCCAAATGTCAACTTCACAATGCCCAAATTTGAGAAGTATGACTAGATAGCAGTTTATCTGAAAAACAATTGAGTTTTGGGGGACTCAAAACTCAACAGTGTAAAGAATATCACATGGAAATCAATACAGCTGATCCAATCTTAAGTTGTATTCAGAAAAATGTGGTACCTCAAACAAAGTCATAGGACCAATATTGTCCTATCCAGAACATGTCTGGAATAGTATGACATTTTAAGATGAGTATTGATAAGATGAGGGAGGGAAGATAAAATAGAAGACCAGCTAGAGTTGAAAGAGATATGACTATGTGGCATGGAGAAGAGAGCAATTAGAGGCAAGGGGAAGGATGAAAGAGAAGGATGAAAACTATGTTCCAGTATTTAAAGGGATATCACATGGTAGAGAAATTAGAAATTATATTTACTCTCCTTGACCCTAGGAGGTAGACACAAAAGCAATGGATTCTAGTTGCAAAGTGATAAAAGTAATAAGTTGGCCTGTGCTCAAATCCAGATCAGCCTCTTGTTACTATATTGTGTGGTGTTAAACAAGTCGTTTCTCTTTGCTAAGTCTTAGTTTCCTCATCTGTTAAAATAAAAAGATTGGACCAGATGACCTCAAGTTCCTTTCCCATTTAGGCATATAGTCTAAGATCCCTTTTGTCTCTGACATTATAGGAAGACTAATATTCTCTCTTCCAAAATTCTAATTAACAAGGAACCTCCCAACTTGGACATTTTATGTTCTGAAATCCCTCTCACCTCCAATAGACTATATTCTAAAGTCCTCCCAACTCTGATATTCGATGTTCCAAGGTCCCTTCTAGTTTGAAGGTCCTCTCAGCTCAAACAGTCTGTTCTAAAATCCCTTTTAGTTCCAACACTGTATGCTAAGGTCTCTTCTAGATCTAACGCTAAATGCTGTAAGGATCCTTCCAGCTCTGGCTTTCTATGTTTTATGATTATCCTTTCTTTTCCTTACCACCCAACTCTTAATATCTAATTAAGCTCCTTAGAGCTTCAGAACAATGGTAAACATGGGGAAATGGAGCAAAAGCAGGAGAAAGAAATTGCTCTATCCTCTGAATATCACAAGAGGGAAACAGGTTTAAATACTGCAAGAATTCATGGAAACTGAGTTCAAGTTCAGGGTCAGCTGCTGACTCAGGAGCTAAGCAAGTTACTTTCCTTTGCTGGGTTTTACTTTCCTCACTTTTAAAAGAAGGGAAGGCCAGGTTATTGAAAAGAGCCCTGGATTTAACATCAAAGATGTCAGTTCAAATCACAACTCTGTGATGACTTCGACCTCTCTTTCTCATTTTCTTTATCTGCAAGCTGTAGGGCTTGGGCTAGATCATGGATTCTTTATCTTTTGTGTAATGAACACTTTGGAAAGTCTAGATGAAACTTATGCACTCCTCTCAGAATATATTTCTTAATTCACAAAGTAAAATACACAGGAATGAATAAAAAGGAAATTGATGATATTAAAACATAGTAACAAAATGTACTTTTAGTTGGACCAAAATTTAAAAACCTAATTTAGATGATCTCTGTGCTCCCTTCCTGCTCTAATTCAATGATCTTATCACTAGATGGCCTCTAAAACCCCTTCCACCTTGAGTCATCTATGTTCTAAGGGACCTCCCCGGACTGATAACTGATAAAATCAAAGAATGAAATAATTAGAAGGGACGTTAAAACTCATTTAGTTCAACTCTTTCATTTGACAGATGAGGCAATTTAGGTGGGGGAGAGAGATATATAGAGAGAGAGAGAAATGATTCATCAAAGGAGAGGCAACAAGAAGCAGAAAGGGGATGGGTCTTCTGCATTCAAGTACAATGTCCTTCTTTACACCATTTATATCTAGTCTGAAATCCTCCCAAACAAAGTCATTTCTGTTGGCTGAGTCCAGAAGGCTCCTGCTTCAGTGTACACTATGTCCCTTGGGACATAGGACAAAGGACAATAGAGTACAGGTCACTCAGGAGGAAGGCGAAACACAGCTATCCCTGCGATATCCCATTTGCTTGATTTGGCAGTCCAAAGTTAGATCAGAGCTGGGCTGACAGCAATTGGAAATCTTTTGAAAACACTTCTGAGTCCAATACAGGATGGGGGCGTGCTGTCAGCCAGTAGGACATAACGTGAGAAGGGAATGATCTGACCCAGAGTTGTCCCAGTTCAGAAGGGCAGGGTGGAATCCAGATCTGGAGCAGTTCAGAGCAGGGGTGGCAGAAGGGGAGGTTCATCAATTATCAGACAAGGTCTAAAGGGAGGCATAAAATGAAACGAATACCTCAAGGGGCAGATCAGGCATCAGTGAAAGGAGGAAATAGAGGTCAACTCCAGGAGTTCCAAGGCTATACTTTGCCAAACAAATACTTGACTGGAATTAGAAAAAAAAACACACCAGAAGGCTACCATTGAGGCAAATTGAATCACAAACCTCCTATACAGTGAGTTGCAACAACAGAGATCTGTACCTTTATATTCTATATGAGACAGTGTGGAAATAGAGTAAAGGAATTGAAAATGGAAAGGTGGCTTCAATTCTTCCTCTGACATTTAACAGGTGCCAGCTCTGGGCAAGTTACTTAACTACTCTCAGTCTCATTTTCCTCATCTGGAAAAAAAAATAACAGATAATAGCATCTGCCTCCCAGGGTTGCTGTGAAAATCAAACAAGATAAGATATGCAAAACTTTAAGTTCTATATAAATTCTGAGTTTTATTATCATCATTGTCATCATCATCATCATCATCATCATCATCATCATCACCATCATCATCATCATTACTACTATTATTGAAGTTATGCCAAGGATGCTCTGGACATAATCCCACCCAGTTTCCTCCACCTTAAGGTAGAATCCTCTGTATCAGAGCTAGAGAGTTTAATCACCAAAGTCTTCATGTAAAATTTGCTCATATCTTAGTATGGAATACTTTATCAGGCTAGCCATAACAGAGAGTAGAACCTTTAGCACATAGGTTTTGTTCTTCCATGGTTTCAGTTGTGTCTGATTCTTCATGACCACATTTTCTTGGCAGAGATAATGGAATGGTTTGCCATTTCCTTCTCCAGCTCATTTTACAGTTGAGGAAACTGAGTCAAACAGGGTTAAGTGACTTGCCCAGGATCACCCAGCTAGTAAATATCTGAGGACATAATTGAACTCAGGAATATGAGCTTTTCTGCCTCCAAGTCTATAACTTTATCGAGTATAACATTTATCTACTTGGGATAGAAGATAGGTACATTTTAATTGGAGGGAGTAGAAGAAGGAAAAGTAAAACATATAGAATTCTATCCAGAGAGGGCTGGATAGGTAGGTCAGCACATGGGCACTGAGGAGTGAAGGGAAAAAAAGTGAAGGCAGGCAGATCCACTGAATCAGTCACAGCCACTTCTCAACTCTGACGCCAGTTATTTTTTTTCAAACTCCGAAAAGTCACTTCTCTCTAAGCCTCAGTCTCTTTATCTGTACAATGGGGGTAATAACATTTGTACTGAAAGAGATAAACAATAAAGAGCCAACTTTGAAGTCTGAAAGACCTAAGTTCAAGTACTGTCTTTGTCATGTACTAACTATGGTCACATCCCTACTAACAGAAAAGGAATCTGGAATCTCCGTGATACCTAGTCCACCAATCTACCCACCAAACCAAGATGTGCCTCTGAGCTTTGTTTTCTGGAAGGGATCTAAGAGGTCATTGAATGCAACCCCCTAATTTTACAAATGAAGAAATAAGACTCCAAAAGTTCGTAACAAACCTAGGATATGTTTCCAAGGAAGGATTTGCACCAAGTTCTTCCTACTTTAATGTCCAACATGCTATCTACTATATCATTCTGTCCTCAAGTAGCATACATTCTAATGAGGCAGACAGCATGCACATGCAGAGGCAACTATAAAGGAAAAAGTAGTTTTATTTGTAACACCTATTGGGGGAGTCACGAGAGTGATTCTTGTCGGAAAACCTATGAAGGTATGTGTAGTATGGTATCTACATGCTTTATTTCCCCAGGATCTACCTAGTGATGTGCTTGGCACACAATGAATACTTATTGAATAAATCAACATGAAGTCAATGGAAATGTGAAATATCATTATTGCAAAGTCTTACAAGTCTTCTCTCCTCAGGAAGTAAGCCCATGATGAGCTCAAGAAGGGAAGGGTTTGGGAAAGTGGCATAGTAGGAAGACTAGGCACAGGAAATTCAACAACTGTGTTTGCCTGGAAATAGTAATAGGGGAAGGGTCACATAAACCCAGCAGGATCAGCTAGAGGAAGTGGGCCCTACCTTCAAATGCCAAATGTACCACCCCTGATGCTCTTAAAGATTTTCAGAATGTGGGCATGCTATCACATTAGGTTAAGTGAGTAGAGGATGTGACCTTATTTTCTAGGAAATACAATTAAATTGGTCACCTAGGAACTGACCCTGGGTCATCTCCAGTCATCCTGATGAATATCTGGTCACTGGATTCAGATGGCTCTGGAGGAGAAGTGAGGCTGGTGACCTGCACAGCCCTCCCTCACTCAGAACAAAATCAAGTGCAAGTCATGTCATCATTTCTCTGATACCATGGTCTTCTTTGGCAACAAAGGATGAACACAATAAACAACAACGATAAGGTTAAGTAGGTAGAGGAAATGACCTTATTTTCTAGGAAATACAATTAAATTGGTCACCTAGGAATTGTAAGACATGAAGGTAAGGAAGAAATGCATAACACACACTACGGTCAACCTAGGAAAAACACAGAGAAGTTGGAGGTGTAATATTGAGTTTGAGAACAACAAGGAAGTCATTCTAAATGAAATATAAAATAGATGAGGGGGAACAACATGTAATGAGTCCAGATAGGTAGACTGGATCTAGATTGACAAAGGTATTGGGAGAGTGACTAAACTTCTTATTTCATTAGCATAGAGAACCACTGGATAAGCCAACTCCCTCTATTAATATGGTTTGGCATCTTTCCTGCAAATTATAATCTTAAAGAATTTCCATGTCCACTGAGAATTTATGTGACTTACCCAGAATCCCACAATGAGTGTATGTCAGAAGGAAGATTTTTACCCAGGACTGCCTGGCTCTGAGATCTGATTGTGGAAAGCTAAAATGCCAAACTTATGAATTTGTACTTTATCATGAAGGCAAGAGTGAGCCACTGAAGATTCTTGAACAGGTAAACAACATGGTCAGACTTATGCTTTAAAATGATTGCTTTGACAACTGTATTGAACTTGGATTGGATAAGGGAGTGAGTGAAAACTAGGCATCCAATTAATAGTCTGTGACAATAGACCAAGTGAGAGGCCATGAGACCATGAATTAGGCAGTGGCTTTCTGAGAAAAGGGGATCAGTGAAAAATATTCTGTGGTAGCCAGATTGCCAAAGATTGACAACTAATAAGAAATGAGAGGTGAAAGATGGAAGCAGAAGTGCACTGGTAAATGTTTAACAACCCATTCTATGAAAGAAAACGTACATTCAACACACAAGTTTGATCTGCATTAGTGATATTTTCTCCATTGCTTCCTTAAGACTAGACAACCAACAAAACAATAACTCAAGCCCTGATTTACAGCATTTCCTAGTTTCAAGGTGTGAATGCTCACTTTGAAAATATAACAATAACCGCGGGGGTGAGAGCCCGGCGCACAGCGCAGCGCGGTCGCGCGGCAGGGCGGAGGCGACCCAAGGGGCCCGAGAGTGGCGGGCGAGACCAGCGGAGCAGGAGATAAGCCAGGCCGAGCCAACGATATCAGCGCAACAGCCTTTGAAATCTTCAGCCTAAAGACGGGACTTCAGTGGGTCACTACTTGAACATCCAGAAGCTGGGATGCCGGAGTGATCAGTAAGTGCTCTCCCCTCCCCCCCGATGACCGTGAGGGAACCATAAAATTCTTCCCCAGATAGATCCTGGATCAGTGGGAGCAGCAGAAAGGGGCGAGTGGTCTCGTAACACCAGAGGCTGGAGAGGTGGCAAAGGGGGATTCTTCCTACCGTGGTGGAGGCTATCTGGAGGGACAGACGACCCAGGGCAGAGAAAAATTCGCACTGAGACCCAAGCAAGCCTCAGCCCGGGAGACGAGCCCCAGGAGGGGCGGGAACACGCATTAGCCTCTAGGCGTGCCCCAGCCCTCCAGGGGAAAAGGGAAGACAATAGGGAAGCTGGGATCACCATCCCCCTGGACCTTGCCTTTGCCTCAGGCCAGCTGAGGAGATATCCTGAGACCAGACCACACCTCCCACACACCTATCAAGCTAAACCCAGGGTTGATCTGGGAAACAACAACAACAAAAAAAAAAAAGCCTGCTTTTAGCCTAGACAAACATCAACTCAACTTAAAAGATCTGTATCTTCTGACTGAAAGAACCAAAAGCTACAACACTCAGCCAACATCATGAATCGGAAAAAGCAGACGAAAAGTGAAAAAACCATAGAATCCTTCTATGGGGATAAGGACCAAAACACAAACACCAAAGAGGTCAGAGCTGAGACTGTACTTCCATCTGAAACCTCAGATGGGACTATGAATTTCTCGCAAGCACAACTAGATTACCTGGAACGTCTGAAGAAGGATATAAAAGAAAAACTGGCCAATGATTTTAAAACCATAAAAAAAGAATTCACTGATGAGAACATCAATCTGAAAAAGAAAATTGAAGAAATGGAAAAGGAAGTTCAAAAATTAACTGGAGAGAATAATTCCCTAAAAGGAAGAGTTAATCAAACGGAAAAGGAAACTCAAAACCTAATAGGGAAAATTGATCAGATGGAAAAGGAAACCCAAAACCTAACTGGGAAAATTGGTCGAATGGAAAAAGAAGTACAAAAATTAAATGGAGAAAATAGCTCCTTAAAGGGAAAAATTGGCCAGATGGAAAAGGAGATGCGAAAGCTAACTGAAGAAAACAATACGATCAAGATTAGAATTGGGCAAGTAGAAACTAATGACTCAATGAGGCAACAAGAGTCAGTCAAACAAAATCTAAAGAATGAAAAGATGGAAGAAAATCTAAAATATTTAATTGGAAAAACAACTGACCTGGAAAATAGATCCAGGAGAGAAAATCTAAGAATTATTGGCCTGCCAGAAACCCATGATGAAGAAAAGAGTCTGGACAATATCTTCCAGGAAATCATCAAGGAAAACTGCCCAGAAGTACTAGACTCAGAGGGCAAAATAGTCATCGAAAGAATCCACCGTTCCCCACCGGAAAGGGATCCCAAACTCAAAACCCCAAGAAATATAGTTGCCAAATTCCAGAGCTATCAAGTGAAGGAGAAAATACTACAAGCAGCCAGAAAGAAACAATTTAAATATCAAGGTCACACAGTCAGGATCACACAGGACCTTGCAGCTTCTACATTAAAAGATCGAAAGAATTGGAACCCAATATTCCGTAAGGCAAAGGAGTTGGGACTCCAACCGAGGATCAACTACCCAGCAAAGTTCAGCATAACATTTCAGGCAAGGAGAAAGTCATTCAACGAAATAAGGGATTTCCAGAGCTTCCTGACCAAAACACCAGAACTCAATAGACAATTTGATCTTCAAATGCAGGTCTCCAGAGAATCATAAAAAGGTAAACAGAGGGGAAAAAACAAAAACAAAAACTTGCAACTCAATTAGGGCAATCTGTTTACCTCCCTGTAAGGGAAGATGCTACCTGTTAATCTTGAGAACTGTGCAGCTATTATGATAAAAGGGATATATGTAGAGGGAACGGGCATAAAGTAAATGATGTCATGGCAAAAATATGATTTAAGTATGAGAAGGGAATGTAATAGGAGGTGTGGAAAGGGGGAAGCAGAAAATGGCAAATTATATCACAGGAAGAAGTACAAAACCATAGTAGAGGGAAGGAGGGGAGGGAGATGAGCATTGTTTGAGAGGTACTCTCATCTGATTTGTTCAAAGGAGGGAACAATAACCTTAAGCAGATAATCCTAACTAGCTCTATAGGTAGTAGGAGGGGAAGGGGGAAGAAAGGGGAGGGTGGCTAAAAGGGAGGAAAGAAGCAATAAGAGTAAAGGGGACTAAAAGGGAGGGGGGCTAAAAGAAGGAGGGGAAGGCTGCAGGAGGAGGGGGAGAAAAGTGAATACTATTGAGGAGGGGAAGGGAGACGGGAGAGTTAAAAGCACAAATGGTGGGAAAGAGGGTGGAGGGAAATACACAGATTGTAATCATAACTGTGAATGTGAATGGGATGAACTCTCCCATAAAACGGAGACGGATAGCAGAATGGATTAAAAGCCATAATCCAACAATATGCTGCTTACAAGAAACACATTTGAAACGGGGGGATACACATAGGATAAAGGTCAAAGGATGGAGCAGAATATATTGTGCTTCAGCTCATGTAAGAAAGGCAGGAGTAGCAATCCTAATCTCAGACAAAGCAAAAGCAGAAATAGATCTAATCAAAAGGGATAAGGATGGAAACTATATCCTACTAAAAGGCACCATAGACAATGAAGCAATATCATTACTAAACATGTATGCTCCAAGTGGTATAGCATCCAGATTCTTAGAGGAGAGGTTGGGGGAGTTGAAGGAAGAAATTGATAGCAAAACTATACTAGTGGGGGACCTCAACCTCCCCCTCTCTGAACTAGATAAATCCAACCTTAAAATAAACAAGAAAGAGGTTAAGGAGGTAAATAAAACTCTGGATAAGGTAGATATGATAGATCTTTGGAGAAAATTAAATGGGAATAGAAAGGAATATACCTTTTTCTCAGCGGTACATGGAACATTTACAAAAATTGACCATGTACTAGGACATAAAAATCTCACAATCCAGTGCAGAAAGGTAGAGATAATCAATGCATCCTTTTCAGATCATAATGCATTAAAAATTACATGTAATAAAAGGCCATGGAAAGAGAAACCAAAAATCAATTGGAAACTAAATAATCTAATTCTAAAGAAGGATTGGGTTAAAGAAGAAATCATAGAAACAATCAACAACTTCATTCAAGAGAATGACAATAGTGAGACAACGTACCAAAACTTATGGGACACTGCAAAAGCAGTTATTAGGGGAAGTTTTATATCTCTGAATGCTTACATAAATAAAATAGAGAAAGAGGAGATCAATGACTTAGGCTTGCAGTTGAAAAAGCTAGAAAAAGAACAAATTGAAAATCCCCAAGTAAATACCAAATTAGAAATACTGAAAACCAAAGGAGAGATTAATAAAATTGAAATTAAGAAAACTATTGAATTAATAAATAAAACCAATAGTTGGTTTTATGAAAAAACTAATAAAATTGATAAACCTTTGATTAATCTGATCAAAAAAAAGAAAGAAGAAAACCAAATTACTAACATTAAAAATGAAAGGGGTGAACTCACCTCCAATGAGGAGGAAATTAAAACAATAATTAGAAACTACTTTGCCCAACTTTATGCCCACAAATTCAATAATCTAAACGAGATGGATGAATATTTTAAAAAATACAAATTGCCCAGATTAACAGAAGAGGAAGTTGAATACTTAAACAACCCCATCTCAGAAAAAGAAATTGAACAAGCCATCAATGAACTCCCTAGGAAAAAATCTCCAGGGCCAGATGGATTCACAAGTGAATTCTATCAAACATTTAAAGAACAGTTAATTCCAATACTACATACACTATTCTTGAAAATTGGGGAAGAAGGAGTCCTCCCAAATTCTTTCTATGATACAAATATGGTTTTGATACCCAAACCAGGAAGAGACAAAACAGAGAAAGAAAATTATAGACCAATTTCCCTAATGAATATAGATGCAAAAATTTTAAATAAGATTTTAGCAAAACGAATACAGCATCTAATCACGAGATTAATACATTATGATCAGGTAGGATTCATACCAGGACTACAGGGCTGGTTCAATATTAGGAAAACTATTAGCATTATCGACCACATCAACAACAAAGCTAACAAAAACCACATGATTATCTCAATAGATGCAGAAAAAGCTTTTGACAAAATACAACATCCATTCCTACTAAAAACATTGGAGAACGTAGGATTAAAGGGAACTTTCCATAAAATAATAAGCAGTATCTATCTAAAACCTTCAGCAAGCATTATATGCAATGGGGATAAGCTAGATGCATTCCCAATAAGATCAGGGGTGAAACAAGGTTGTCCATTATCACCACTATTATTCAATATGGTACTAGAAATGTTAGCTGTAGCAATTAGACAAGATAAAGATATTCAAGGAATTAGAATAACCAAAGAAGAAACTAAGTTATCACTCTTTGCAGATGATATGATGATTTACCTAGAGAATCCCAGAGATTCAAGTAAAAAATTACTTGAATTAATAAACAACTTTGGCAAAGTTGCAGGGTACAAAATAAACCCACACAAATCCTCTGCATTCCTATATATTAGCAACAAAGTTCAACAGCAAGAGATAGAAAGAGAAATCCCATTTAAAGTTAGGGTAGACAGTATAAAATACTTAGGAGTCTACCTGCCAAAACAAACCCAGGGACTATATGAACACAATTACAAGACACTTTTTGCACAAATAAAGTCAGATTTAAGTAAGTGGAAAAACATTAGTTGCTCATGGGTAGGCCGTGCTAATATAATAAAAATGACAATTCTACCCAAATTAATATACTTATTTAGTGCCATACCAATTAAACTATCAGACAATTACTTTCTAGAGCTGGATAAAATAATATCAAAATTCATTTGGAAAAACAAAAGGTCCAGAATATCAAAGGGACTAATGAAAAGAAATGCTTGGGAAGGTGGCCTAGCGCTACCAGACCTTAAACTGTACTATAAAGCAGCAATTATCAAAACCACTTGGTATTGGCTAAGAAACAGAGAGGTAGACAAGTGGAACAGACTTGGCACTCAAGATGCAGCAGGCAAGCAATATAGCAACCTTCTGTTTGATAAACCCAAGGACCCCAGCTTCTGGGATAAGAACTCATTGTTTGACAAAAATTGCTGGGAAAACTGGATAACAGTGTGGCGGAAATTAGGCATAGACCCATACCTGACACCGTACACAAGAATAAAGTCCAAATGGGTACATGATTTAGGTATAAAGATTGATACCATGAATAAACTGGAGAAGCAAGGAATAGTGTATTTATCAGATCTATGGAGAAGGGAAGAATTCTTTACTAAAGAAGAGATAGAATGCATTATGAAATGCAAAATGGATAACTTTGAGTACATTAAACTGAGAAGTTTTTGCACAACCAAACCCAATGTAACCAAAATCCGGAGGGATGTAGTAAATTGGGAAAAAATTTTTACAGCTAAGCTCGGGGATAAAGGCCTCATTTCTAGAATATATAGAGAACTGACTCAAATGTATAATCATACAAGTCATTCCCCAATTGATAAATGGTCAAAGGATATGAACAGGCAATTTTCAGAGGAAGAAATTAAAGCTATCTATAATCATATGAAAAAATGCTCTAAATCACTATTGGTTAGAGAGATGCAAATCAAAACAACTCTGAGGTACCACATCACACCTATAAGATTGGCAAACATGACAGAACAAGAAAATGATAAATGCTGGAGAGGATGTGGGAGAGTTGGAACACTAATTCATTGTTGGTGGAGCTGTGAGCGCATCCAACCATTCTGGAGAGCAATTTGGAACTATGCCCAAAGGGCTACAAAAATGTGCATACCCTTTGACCCAGCAATATCGCTACTAGGACTATATCCCCAAGAGATCATAAAAATGGGAAAGGGTCCCACATGTACAAAAATATTTATAGCAGCACTCTATGTAGTTGCCAAAAACTGGAAGTCAAGGGGATGTCCATCAATTGGGGAATGGCTGAATAAATTATGGTATATGAATGTAATGGAGTACTATTGTGCCATAAGAAATGATGAACAAGAAGACTTCAGAGAGGCCTGGAAGGACTTATATGACCTGATGCTGAGTGAAAGGAGCAGAACCAGGAGAACTTTATGCACAGCAACAACCACAGTGTGTGAGAGTTTTTTCTGGTAGACTTAGATTTTTGTAATAACACAAGAACTTCTGAAAAAAAAAAAAAAATCCCAATGGTGGACCTCAAGGCAAAAAGCCTTCCACACTCAGAGAGAGAAATATGGAAGTCACTCACATAATGTAGCAGATCATGTTTGTGTATGTGTATCTGTTTGTGTATCATGTTCTGATTTGTTATACGGATTCTTTCATTTATCTTAGTCTGACTACACAGCATGACGATAGTGAAAATATACTCAATAGGAAAGTTTATGTAGAATCTATACAGAATTGTATGCAGTCGTGGGGAGGGAGGGAGGTAGTGGGGGGTGGGTGGGGAGGGATAAAATCGCAATTGTATGGCAGTGATTGTTAAACATTAAAAAAAATAAAAAAATTAATAAAAAAAAAATATTTAAAAAAAAAGATTAAATTATTTCATCTCAAATTAAAAAAAATAAATAAATAAATAAAAAAAAAAAGAAAATATAACAATAAGCTCTCAAAAAGCTGGTTCAAATTGGCTAGTTCATACCCCCAGAAGAAAAAGTCAAGGTTGACACCAAGGTTGCAAACCTAGATTGCTGGATGGATGATGAGACTCTCAACAAACATAGAGACATTTGGCAGAGAGGCAGATTTTCTGAAGGAGAAGAAGATCATGAAGTCCAGTTTGGACACAGTGATTAATATATATCCACAGGAATACAATTGTAGAGGTCCAATAAGCTGTTGGTGATACAGGGCTAGAGATGAGAGAGACTAGGGCTGTATATATGGATCCAAGAGTCATTTCTATGGATATAGTATTCAAAACTTTTTCTCTGGGAGTGGCTGTGAAAGGTAAGAGAAATAAACATAGTATTGTAGCCTAGGAGGAAGGTGTAGGCAAAACAGAGATTGTTTAAAGATAGTAAAGATCTGGGCATGTTTTTAGACACCAAAGAAGGAGCCAATAGATGGGATGAAATAAAAGAGAAAGGATATGATTGATGGGTCAAATTCCTAGAATAGACAAGAGGGGATGGAATTAAAGACCCATATAGAGGATTTGGCTTTCACATGGAAAATTCTACAGTTTTTCAGACTGGAGAAAAGGAGAGGAGAAAGGGGGTAATATTCATGGAAGTGCGACAGTGGAGAAAATGAAGTTTATGATAAATGGCCTCTATTTCCTTAGTAAAAGAGGAGGAAAAGAATATTACATGTTGTGAAAGAGAAGTTAAGGGAATTAGAAATGTTTAGCATGGTAAAAAAAAATAGGTAAGGTGGGAACATTTGAATATAGGTAGAAAACACCCATAGAATTGTGTCCAGGATAATGAGGAGCTTAGAGGTAGTATCGCATGAAGTGCCATTGAAGAATTGGATGATCTTTGGCTGGGAGGAGAGAAGATAAGTTGTACATGGCAACATTCTTCAAAAATATTTGAAAGGTCATTATTAGATTGTTTTTTTTAATTTGTCTTCATAGGACAGAACTATGAAGAATGGGGAAAGGCTATGGAGAGGCAGATTTAGGTTTTTTATTGAGGGGATTACTGCCTAAAAGGGCTTTCTAAAAGGGAAATGGGGACATTCCTCAGGAGCTTGTGGTACTTACTCAGTGAACATCTTTGAGCAAAAACTGGTTAACCACTTGTCAGAATGGTTATAAAGAAATTCCAGTTTTCTTATGGTTCAAACTAGATGGTTACTGAAACATCCCTCCCCAGCTCTGAGATTTTCTCATTCTTTATCCAGGATCCTGTATCCTCATATTTCTTCTATCTCTATTCTTCCTCTCTCAGTTTCTCTTCTCTTCATTCCTATTTCTCAGTCCCTATCTTTGCTCCTTTCATCTCCCCTACTCAATTTCCTTCCTCTCTTTCTCCATCTCCTCTTTTTCTCTTCTATTCTCATTCTCTTCTTCTTCCTCTTCCTTTCCTTTCTCCTCCTCCTCCTCCTTCTTTTCCTTCTCCTCTTTCCTATTGTTCTCTTTATCCTTTTCTTTCCTCCCCTCCTCTTCCTCTTCTTCATCATCATGGAAAAATATCTTAAGCTAGAAAAATGGGGAAATTAATGTGATTATCTTATTTTCAGCTGAACATGAAAATAAAAGATGCTGATTCAAAAATAGTTTTTTGTGAAGATCTGGGGATTTTAGTGGACTGGAAGTATAATGTGAGTCAATAATATGATGTGACAGCAAAAAAAAATACTGCCTCAAAAAAGGAGCTAAAAACAAATAATTTTAGACTATGCTAATGAAGGTCCAAAATGAGGGAGGCAATATTTTCTTTGGCCTCTGACCTGATCAAACAATTTTTTAGTATTTTGTTCAGTTCTAAGTCTGATGTTTAATGAAGACGCTCACAAATTGCATGTCAAAGAGTCAATACGCAGGACAAAGAAGAAGCTGGAGAACATACTGTACAGTAACTGATTGATGGACATGCAGATGATGGACTTGCTAGAGAAGAGAAGGATTAGAAGTAAAATCATAATGGCAACCATTTTTAAGTACTTGAAGGTCTGTTAGGTAGAAGAGGGATTAGATTGGTTAAAATTGGTCCCAGAGCATAGGTCAAGGAACAGTGGGTATAAGTTGTGGGGAGACAGATTGAAGATTCATGCAAGGAAAAACATATAAACAATTAGATCTGTCACAAAGTAGAATAAGTTTCCATAGAATACAATTAGTACCCCTTTACAGGATATCTACAATAAGAAGCAGAGTGACCATTTCTCCAAGACCATCACGGGATAAATGTGTCATATCTCTACTTAACTTCAGTATTTTCTTATTGTTGCTAGAATAAAATACAAATTCCTCAGACTAGAATTTAAAGAACTCCACAACCTGACTCCAAATTATTTTTCCAAACATTCTATATTATTCCCCTTCATGTACAGTAGTTTCCAAGTACTTAGGTTAATATTTAAAGGATCAGAAGGCTTTAATATGGTATTCTAGAGGGCAAAGGAACTAAGATTACAACCAAGAATCACCTGGTCAGCAAAATTGAGTATAATCCTTTAGGGAAAAATAATGGGTATTCAATGAGAAAAAGGACTTTCAAGAATTCTTGATGAAAAGACCAGAGCTGAATAGAAAATTTGACTTTCAAATACAAGACTCAAGAGAAACATAAAAGGGTAAAGAGGAAAGAGAACTCATAAGGGACTTAAAAAGATTAAACTGTTTACATTCCTACATGGAAGATGATACTTGTAACTCATAAGATCTTTCTCATTATTATATATAGATAGAGGGTACATGTATGAGTTGAATATGAAGGGATGATATCCAAAAAAATAAAATTAAGAGGTGAGAGGAAGGGAAAGAGAAAGGTAGAATGGGACAAATTATCCCACATAAAAGAGGCAAGAAAAAACTTTCACACTGGAAGGGAAGATGGAGCTGAGAGGGAAGAAGTGAACCCTACTCTCATCAATATTAGCTCAAAGAGGGAATAGCATACATACACAATTAGGCATAGAAATCCTTCTCATCCTACAGGAAAATAGGAGGGAAAGGGATAAGAGAAGGAGCAGAGTGAGTGATAGAAGGTAGGCAGATTGGGGGAGGCTGTAGTCAAAAGCAAAACACTTTTGAGGAGGGATAGGGTGAAAGAAGAGAGAGAAAACAGAGGGGGAAATAGGTGGAAGGGAAATACAGTTAGCAATCATAACTGTGACAAAATAGATGCAAGTTTCTCCAATAAAAGCCTCATTTCTCAAACATATAGAGAACTGACTCAAATTCATAAAAATAAGAGCTATTTGCCAATTGATAAATGATCAAAAATATTAACAATTTTCAAATGGAGTAATCAAAGCTATCTATAGCCATATAAATAAATGCTCTAAATCATTGTTTGTTGGAGAAATGCAAATTAAAACAATTCTGATGTACTACTTATTACATTGGCTAATAGAACAGAAAAGCAAAATGACAAATGTTGGAGAGGATATTGGAAAAGTGAAACATTACTGTGTTGTTGGTGGAGTTGTAAACTGATTTAACCAATCTGTAGAGCAATTTGGAACTATGCCCAAATGGCTATAAAACCAAACATATCCTTTGACCTAGCAATACCACTACTGAGCCTGTATCTAAAAAGAGATAAAAATTTAAAAAAGGACCTGTATGTACAAAAATATTTATAGCAACTCCTCTCTAGTGGCAAAGAATTGGAAATTGAGGGGATGCCTACCAATTGGGGAATGATTGAATGAACTGTGTTATGTAATTGTGATGCAATATTATTGGGCTATACTAAATGATGACAGGATGCTCTCAAAAATCCTGGAAAGACTTAAAGAAGCTGGTGTAAATTGGTCTGTACTGTTTACAAAGTAACAGCAGTATTGTAAGATGATCAGCTGCAAATGACTTCGCTATGCTCAGCAATATGATGATCCAAGACAACTCTGAAGGACTTATGATGAAACATGCTATCATTCCTCAGAGAAAAAACTGATAGTGTCTCAATACAGACTGAAACACACTTTTTTACTTTCTTCATTTTTATTGAGTTTTTTTTCTTTTTCTTTCTACTATGGATATGTTTTCCATGATTACACATGTATAACCTATATTGAATTGCTTGCCTTCTCAATGAGAGGGGTGGGGAGGGAAGAATGGAGAGAATTTACTTAAAGTTTAACAAATCTTAAAAATTGCTTTTACATATAATTGAGGGAAGCATGCTAAAGAAAAACAAAACATTAATAGTAGGCATCTTTGAGAGTCTTTAGCTTCCTTAAGGCTCAATTCATGTTCTACATCCTACAAAAAAATCTTTCCTGACCCTCTTAGTATTAATGAACTTTCCTTCTTCACATCATCTTGCATCTGTTGACTTTATGCTTATCTTGTATCTCTTTGTATTTTTGTATATTTTGTACCACCTATAGTAGAATGTAAACTCCTTGAAGGCAGAAAACATTTATGTTTTATCTTTCCATCCCTAATAACCAGATCTACATAATGAATATAAGTACGCATTTCATTGAGTGAATAAAGTTGAATGATAGTGTAGCACTTCAGCATGACACCATTGTGTAGACCACAATGTCCTGTTCTTTCTCTCCTTTTTTCTGGGTTGACTCTCTCATCCAACCTGCATTCATTATAAAAGGTCATTCTGCAGCAGTGTGTCTATCCTCTTTATTAACTTCAATGTCTTCATTATAGTCATATGTAAATTAGCTCCTGGGAAACAAAACACTTAGGCCTTCTTTGCCTTCAGTAAGTAATTTTTCTCTGAGGGCTGATTTCTCTCGGGTCCTCTCAGAACAGTCTGTATATTCTTCCAAGTACTTTTCCCTATGGGGCTGTGTTCTCAGAGGTTCTTTTACAATTGTTCATATTTCTGCCCCTTTCTGCAAATTAAATTGTCAAAATCCAGAAAGGCCATCACCTCAGGAGATTTATGAACTGGATATGTGTGGTGTACTACTATGGATCTATAGTGACTGCTCATAGGGAGGCTGAGGCTGGTGGAGTTCGGAATTTCTGAGCTTAAGGAAGGTTAAAGACAATCTAGTGTCTACAATAATCTTGGCACCAATACAGTGAATACCCAGGAACAGAAAGCCAACAGGCTGCCTACAGAAGAACTTAATGGTCTCACATCAGAAAAAGGGAACAGGTTAAAGTTGTTATGCCAATCAGTATTGAGAGTGAGATCATAAGTGTCTATTGAACTTCCAGTCTAAGCAAGATTGAGATATTCAATGTCAAGGGGCAAGGGGGTGACATGAAATTTTTGCTCCGGAAACAGCTGTTGCCTTCCAAATATAATTACACAATTTTATAAAATGATGCATTTTCAGGTATATTGGTTAAAAAGGTATCTATTACAGATAATAGCTGTATTCATGACAAATTTTTAGAGTGGGGTCGATGGGTGAAAAACATCTTGTGTAGCCTTGAGACCCTCTCAAGTTTGTGATCAACTCAACAAATGAGCAAGAACTTCTCATAATATGAACTGTGACTGCAGCCTGGAATTCCACATTGTCAACAGAAAATATCAAACATCTGGCATGTTGGAGAGTCAACCTTTCCAAATTAATTACCTGGAAGTCTGTTGCCTCCCAATCTGGAAAGACAGTTGTTGGGGGGGGATAATTGACAGTTCCACTAACCCACTGATGGTTAATTTTTTTAATCACAAAATTCATAGGAGAAAATTAGCTTAAAATAGGAAAAAGAGAGAAATAAAACAACGTGATGTATTTGGAATAATTCATGCAATCAAAGAGCTTCTGGAGGATCGTATACTCAGTGTATCATAGGATCATAATTTTAGAGTTAGACATGATATTAGAGGCTGCTGTGTCTGACTCTCATTTTTCAGATGAGGAAATTGAGGCACAGAGAAGTTAAGTGACTTGTCAAGAGTGAAATAATAAGTAAGGGTCTGAAATGGAATTCAAACCCAGGTTCCTCCAAGCTGTTCCATGACGTCTTGGGTTTAGCAATACCTCAGAAGGAGTAATAATTCTATTATCTGAATAGTAATCTCATCTCCAACAGGTAATCACCCTGCCTCTGAGCAAAGCCAGTGTTACAAAGCTCACATCCTCTCAGCCCATTGTTGTTCAGTTGTGTCCCACTGTGTCTTGCACTGTTTGGGATTTTCTTGGCAAAGATACTAGAGTGGTTTGCCATTTCTTTTTCCAGATGAGGAAACTGAGGCAAACTGGGTTTGCCCAGAGACACACAGCTATTAAGAATCTGAGGTTGGATTTGAATTCAGGAAGCTGAGTCTTCTTGATTCTAGGCCCAGCACTACACCCACTGTGCATCTAGCTTTCCCCCATTATCTCTTTAAAATTAAATCCATCCATCCTTAATGACCTAGCTTAAACCAGGTATCCTCTTGAAAACCTTCCCTGACTAGGCCCAAAAATTTCTCCTGTGAACTCTTGTAGGTCACCTAACATCCATCATTCATTTGCATGTTGGATTATAAGCAGCAGGGTACAATGGAAAGACAGGTGTACTTAGAGTCAGAGGGCCTAGACAAGATTAAATCCTGGTTCTATAATTTATTACCTGTGTACCCTTAGGTGAAGCATGTAATGTCTCTGCCCAAGTTCCTCTTAATTTATCTGTAAAATGAAGGTGCTGCTAATTCACTGTTGGTAGAATTGTAAACTGGTCCAACCATTGTAGAGAACAATCTGGAATTAGGCCCAAAGAACTATCAAACTTTGCATACCGTTTGACCCAGCAATACCACTGCTAAGAATGTATTCCAAAGAGATCGAAGGAAAAGGACCTATATCTACAAAAATATTTATACCAGCTCTGTCACGGTGATACAGAATTGGAAACTGAAGTAATGTCCACCAATTAGGGAAGAGCTGAACAAGTTGTAAACTATTGTTGTGATATAAAACTATTGGGCTTTAAGAAATAATGAGCAGGATGGTATTGGAGGGGATAACTGGGAAGACTCATATGAACTTGTGACATTTAAAAAGTTTGAGACATAATTTCTGGACAATTTAACCATTTTATTAATAATGCCAGCATGTCTGTTAGTTTTGTAAAACGGATGATCATTTGGTCATCTCTCTTATAACAAAGACAAGGATGGCAGTGGCTTATTTGCTATTGGAAGAAGGGTGTTCATAAGGGTGGTAACCAACTGTGATTGGTTAATACTTAATGAGAAAATGAATATTACAATGAGGGACTGAAACTATTCAAATGAACTTTGATTATGTCATTTGCTTCAAAGTTGGGCAATCTATTCAAAGAATTTAACCCCATCTAAATCTGAATAGAGCACCATGGCTTCCCCACCTGGGTGGGGTCTGAATCCAATCTCATTATCAGATATTGCCTTCAAGAGACTGAACTTTGGAAATCAGGACTTTAGAAGAAGGGGGGAAACTCTAGATCTCTCCAAATCATTGGCTATTAAAAATAATTTCTCTCAAACTGATGGAAAGTGAAGTGAGCAGAACTAGGAGAATATTGGACACAGTAACAGTAATATTACAACAATTATCAACTATGAAAGACTTAGCTATTCTAACCAATACAATGCTCGAAGACAATTCCAAAGGACCCTTGATTAACAAAAAAGTTCTATCCACCTCCAGAGAGAAATTGAACTGATGGACTTTAAGTGTGCATTGAAGCACACTTTTTTCACTTTACTTTTCTTGATTTTTTTTTGTAACATGATTAATAGGAAAATGTGTTTTGCATAACTTTATATGCATAACTGATATCATCTTGCTTGACTTCTTCAATGGGAGAGAAGAAGGGGCTGAAGGGAGGGAGAGAATTTGGAGCTCAAAATGAAAAAAGAAAAGAATGATGGAAGGGAGAGAGGGAGGGAAGGAGAGGGAGGAAGGAAGGAAGGAAGGAAGGAAGGAAGGAAGGAAGGAAGGAAGGAAGGAAGGAAGGAAGGAAGGAAGGAAGAAAGGAAAGAAGGAAGGAAGGAAGGAAGGAAGGAAGGAAGGAAGGAAGGAAGGAAGGAAGGAAGGAAGAGAAGGTATTTGGAGTAAATGGCTTTTGAAGTCCCTGACAACTCTAAATTATTGATCCAAAGATCTTCCTCTAGTTTTGTTTTGTTTTTTTCTTGTACATGTCTGGTGTTTCCTAAGCATAAGTGACCAGGGAGGATATTTTATCCTCCTGTCATATGTTTTTTGACATCATTGCAACACTGAAGGTTGTGATTATCAAGTTCAACCTGAGATATCAATTTTGATGGCAGCATGCTCAGGTTGGGAATTTTGCATAATAATAGCTAATATTTAGTGGTCTTTTAAAGTTTGTAGAATTTCATTTATTCTTCAAAACAACCCTGTGAAATAGGTGCTATTGTTATCCCCATTTTACAGATATGAAAATTGGAACTGAGAGAGGTAAAGTACCAGCAGCAGATTGTAATGAATAAACACTTCACCATGAAATTTGTCCTGAACATTCATTACTAGAAATGATTTTTTCTCTCATTTGATCTCCTAACACATTACAGTCCTTTTTTATACTCTATACCATACTGCAAATTATTTAGGATTTAATCCATGCAGATATTTTATTTCCTAAGGCAGATCCTATTCATCCCCAATTTAGGAGATTGGCAATAAGGAGTTACGGTGCCCAACTGAAATCCGTTACTCAGTGGTCAATCCTCTGGTAATTAGCCTTCCTACTTATTCATGATTAAGTTGGTCCTAAGACTACAGCCAGAGTCCATCTTTCTTAGCTTGGTGAAACCAGTCAGAAATTGTACTCTATTGGCAAAACCTTCAACAAAAGACAACAATAACAATAATTATAATAACAAAAACAACTTAGGTAATACTTAAGACTTTAAATCAATGGGCAAACATTTATTTATAGAAAATCTTTTATGTGCCAGGCACTGTGATAAGGACAATGGATAGATATCCAAACACAAATGAAATAGCTTATGCCCTCAAAAATCTTGCATTCAAATTCTGTCCAATAATCTTCTGTCTAAAATCATCGCATTCAAATGTGAAATTCTGTCCAATAACCAATAACCTTGTAGGTAGTCCCAGTCTTCTACCTCTAGAGGAAACTGAGGCTTTGAGAGTTAAAGTAACTTGATCAAAATCACACATATTGTGTCAGACCTGGGAATGGAAATAGTCTCTTCTTTCAGGTAGCGTACAGTCTACAGGAGACAGCCAAGGAAATATGAAATAAATTGAGGAGGGAGAGAGTATTAACAATGCAAAAAATTTAACAAAGTTTCATGGAGTAGTGCTTGAGTCCCTATTAAAAGTCTTGAAAGGGAATATTGGGCCAAGATGGTGGAGTAAAGGCAGTGACTTACTTGAGCTCTCCACAAAAACCCCTCCAAATAATGATGACTCTAAAATGACTCTAAATAAATTCTAGAATAACACAAACCAAAAAAAGATGGAATGAAAAGATTTCCAGCCCATGAAAACTTGGAATCAGCAGGAAAGGTCCATTGTACCAAGTGTGAGAGAGGAGTGAAGGCTGCACCAGCACAGACTGGGACTCAGGAAACCAGATTAGGCCTTAGGAGTGACTAAATCAGCAATGACAGTGGCTGGTTCTAGAGCGCTTAGCCCACAGATAGTAAGGGGGTCAAACAACTGGTCAGAAAGAGACTAAAGGAGTTTTTTTGATAGCACTGAGGCAGGATTCTATAGCTTTTCCCATACTGAGATCTGAATTGCAGTCCTGGGTGGCAGGCCCAGGGCAAAGAGGAGCACTGGTATGGCAGAACTTGTAGCAGCAGTGGAGAGGGAACCATCCTCACAGTTCCAGAGCAGAAAAAAAGAACCTGTGGTCACTCACAGACCAGAGCACATACCAGGAGAGTAGTAAATACCTCTCCTTAGAGCATACCACCTTGTCAGAACTGAAAACTTACAGATCCCCAGAAGTATCTCTGCAAACAGCTGCACAAAACCCCTAAAGTTTGAGACAGTGTGCCCTCCACCCTGGAAGCAGAAGCCTACTTTAACAAAGAGATGAAAGTCAAGTAACATTTTCCTTATCAAGACTAGGAAAATGAGAAAACAACAGGAAAACTCTGATTACAGATAGTTATGATGGTGACAAGGAATATCAAAACACATATTCAGAAAACAACAATGTCAAAGCTCCTACATCCAAAACCTCCAAGAAAATATGAATTGGTCAAAGGTCATGTTAGAGTTCAAAAATGAGTCTAAAACTCAAGTAAGAGAAGTAAAGAAAAAATTGGCAAGAGAAATGTAAGTGATACAAGAAAATCATGAGAAAAGAGTCAATTGCTTGGTAAAGGAGACACAGAAAAATACTGAAGAAAATAATACCTCAAAAAAAAAAAAAAAAACTAGACCAAATGGCAAACAAGGTCCAAAAAGCCAAAAAAGAGAAAAATGCCGTACAAAGCAGAATTGGTCAATTGGAAAAGGAGGCCCAAAACCTCACTGAAGAAAATAATCCCTTAAAAATTAGAATGGAGTAAATAAAGGTAATGACTTTATGAGAAATCAAGAAACAATAAGACAAAACCAAAATAATGAAAAGATAGAAGATAATGTGATATGGTTCATTGTGAAAACAACTGACCTAGAAAATAGATCCAGCAGAGATAATTTAAAAATTATTGAAGTACTAAAAAAATCATGATTTAAAAAAAAAAAGCCAAGACATCAGCTTTCAAGAAATTATCAAGGAAATCTGCCCTGATATTCTAGAACCAGAGAGAAAAATAGAAATTGAAAGAAGTCACTGATCACTTTCTGAAAGAGATTACAGAGTGAAAACTTCCAAGATATTTTAGCCAAATTCCAGAGTTCCTAGGTCAAGGAGAAAATATTGCAATCAATCAAAAAGAAATAATTCGAGTATTGTGGAAACACAATCAGGATAACATGATTTAGCAGCTTCCCCGAATTGTTTGATTGATTCTTGATGTCTTGTAGAGCCATTAGTTTCTACTTGCCCAATTCTAATTTTTATCAAAGTGTTTCCTTCAGTTAACTTTTGCATCTCCTTTTCCACCTGTCCAATTATTCCTTTTAAGGAATTTTTTCTCCAGTTAGTTTTTTGTACTTCCTTTTCCATTTGTCCAATTTTCCCAGTTAGGTTTTGTGCTTTTTTTTTCCATTTGTTCAATTTTCTTTTTTAAAGAGCTGTTCTCTTCGTGGAATTCTTTTTTCATACTTTTAAAATCATTAGCCAGTTTTTCTTCTATTTCCTTCTTCAGCTGTTCCAGAAGAGCTCTTTGTGCATGCAAGCAGTTCATACTCCCTTCTGAAATTTCAGATGAGAGTACAGTCTCAATACCGACCTCTTTGGTATTCGTGTTTTGGTCCTTGTCCTCTTAGAAAGATTCTATGGTCTTTTCCTTCTTCTGCTTCTTCTTACTCATGATGATGACGCTTTGTGTATTGTGGTCTCTGGTTCTTTCATCTAGAAACTGGAGAACCTGGTGTTGAGCTGACTGGTGTGAGAAAGCAAAAGGCAGGTGCCTCTTTTTCTTTTTGTTTTGTATTTCCCTGGATTAGCCCTGGGGATAGCTTGTTAAGTGTGGGGGAGAGGTAGTCTGGTCACGGAGATCACCTCAGCTTAGCTAGAGGAAAGGCAAACTCATCACTTGGTGATCCTGGCTGCCTTCCCATTTCCCCTGGAGTGTTGAGGCATGCCTGGGTCCTAGTGGGAGGCTTCACCTCCCTCAGCTCCAGATCTCCTCTCAGTTGGTTTGCTGAGGTAGGGCTATCTGGGACAGCTCCAGTCCTCCACCACAGTAAGAGGAAGATTCCTGACCTCAGGTGCTACAAGACTGTTTGCCCCTTCTGCTGATCCCACTGATCCAGGATTTTTCTGGGGAAATGTTTTATGGTTCTTTCAAGGTCAACAAGGGGAGGGAGAGAGAGCATTTACCAATCACTCCACCATTTTGGCTCCCAGAAGTTCAAGTAAGTGACTTACAGATGTTTGATGTGCTGGCTGAGAGTCTCAGGAGTGACTGTGGTTGATACCTGGAGCTCAGCGGATGTCACTCACTCGGCTCCACTGGTCTCCTGCCCTGGGCTGCCACTCTGCCATTCCACCTTCCTGCTGCTGCCTCAGGCCACCCCGGTGTTTTCCCGCCTGGCTGTGTAGTGGTGGGATGCACTGTACTGTATACTGTGGGTTCTTCCACTCCTGTGGAACAGATCCTTTCCATCCACCTTCCAGTCTCTCCTGATCTGTGAATCTGCCAGACTCTGTCTCCTATTGTATTCTGCACCTCCAAAATTTGGTTAGATTCTCTTTTTAGAGGTATCTGAAGGAGTTTGTTTAAGAGCTTAGGTGAGTAGTTGCTCTCACTCCACCATTTTGGCTCCAACCCCCAGCTTCTCCAAATTGAAAGGCTTGGAATATGATATTCCAGAGGGCCAAGAGGCTAGTATTGCAACCAAGAATCACCTACCCAGCAAAATATAGTCCTTCAGAGGGAAAAATAGACATTCAATGAGATAGAGGACTTTCAAGCATTCTTGATGAAAAGACAAGAACTGAATAGAAAATTTTACTTTCAAAAACAAGAGTCAAGAGAAGCATAAAAAGGTAAATGGGAAAGGGAAATCACAAGGGACTTAATACTTTTAAACTGTTTACATTGCTACATGGGAAGATGATATTTGTAACTCATAAGACCTTTATCATGATTAGGGTAGTTAGAAGGAGTATATATGGATAGAAGGCAGAGTTGGGAGTTAAATATGAAAGAATGATATCTAAAAAATAAAATTAAGGGATAGGAGAGGAATGTACTGGAAGAGAGAGAAAAGGAAAGCTAAAATGGAGCAAATTATCTCACATAACAGAGGCAAGAAAAAAACTTTTACATTGGAGGGGAAGAGGGGACAGTTGAGCATGAGTGAGTGAACCTTACTCTCATCAGAGTTGGCTTAAAGAGGGAATAATAGCATAGACACACAACTGGGCATAGAAATCTATCTTATCATATGGGAAAGTAAAAGTGGAAAGGAATGGGGGTGGTGATAGAAGGGAGGGCAGATTGAAAGAGGGGTAGTCAGAAGCAAAACACTTTTGAGGTGGGACAGGGTGAAAGGAAAGAGAGAGTAGAATAAATGGGAATAGAATGGAGGGAAATACAGTAAGCAGCAGTGATTGAAAAAAAAAATTTGAAGCAAGCTTCTCTGATACAGGCTTCATGTCTCAAACATACACAGGATGGAGTTAAATTTATAAAAGTAAAAGTCATTCTCCAATTTAAAAATTATCAAAAGATATGATCTGTTTTCAGATGAAATAATCAAAGCTAACTATAGTCATATAAAAAATGCTCTAGCTCACTATTGATTGGAGAAATGTAAATTAAAACTAATTTAATTAAAAGATAACTACCTCATAAGTATAATGGATAATAGAATGGAAAAGGTAAGTGACAAACTTTAGAGAGCATGTGGGAAAAAAATGAGTTTAATGTATTGTTGGTGAAGTTGTGAACTGATTTCATCATTTTGTAGAGCAATTTGGAACTACATCCAAAGCCAAAAACCCATCTATACCATTTGACCTAGATCTGTATCCTAAAAGAGATTTTAAAAAAGGAAAAGGGCCTACATGTACAAATATATTTATAGCAGCTTTTTTATTTGGCAGTAAAGAATTATAAATTGAAGTGATACCCATCAATTGTGGAATGCCTGAACAAGTTGTAGTATATTATTATGATGGAATACTATTGCAACATAAGAAATACTGATCAAGATACTCTTAGAAAAACTTGGAAAGACTTGCATGGGCTGATGCAAAGTGGCATGTGCTATGTACAAAGTAATAGCAATATTGTAAGACAATCAGATATGAATGACTTAGCTATTCTCAGCAACAACACAATGATCCAAGACAACTCTGAAGGACTTAAGATAAAAAAATGCTATCACTCCCCATAGAAATAACTGATGATGTCTGAATACAGATTGAAGTATACTTTTTTAAACTTTATTTTTCCTGAGTTTTTTTGGGCAATGTTTTCTTTCACAACATGACTCTTATAGATAGGCTTTGTATGACTATACATGTGCAACCTACATAGAATTTCTTGGCTTCTCAATGTGGGTTGGGGAAGAGGGGAGAGAATTTGGAACTCAAAGTTTTAAAAACAAATATTAAAAATTCTTTCACATGTAAAATTTTTTAAATTAAAAGTCTAGGGAGAGCCTGAGAAGTAGAGATGAGAAAGGAGTGCATTCCAGACCTAAGTTAACAGCCAGGAAAAGTGCATGAAACTGTGAAATGGAATCAAAAAATGATTGAGAGTCTAGTCTGGTTTCAAAAACTTAGGCTCTTCTATGCAGTCCAAGGGGACTTTTATGCACTAACACAGTCTATTTTGTTTCACATGGAATGGTGCTATGTATCACTTTTTTCTTTCAAGACTGTGAGTTACTGGTGGGCAGTGATTGTTATCATGTTAATCTTTGTCTCTCCCATAGCATTGTGGACCTTGCATATATTAGGAAAATTATAAATGTTTGTTGGATGAATACTTAACTCACTCATATGGTACCATGGATAGAGTTCTGGGCCTCGATTCAGAAAGAGCTAAATTCAAATCCTATATCTATCGTTAGAAATGCAACCATCCATTTTTGTCTCTCTACACTTCAGTTTCCATATCTGTAAACCCGAGGCAATAATACCAACGTTATAAACCTTACATGGCTGTTCTGATGTTCAAGTAAGATACGGTAGCAATATTCTAAGGTCCCTTCCAACTCTGACATTCATTACATCTTTACTCTTCCAACTTTAAGAGTCTACAATGACAGTTATAATTGTATGAAGCCATAGACGGGATAATTTATGGCTAAGTTTCTGAGCCTGTAGTTACGAACATTTCAATATGAATTTATTTAATAAAGAATCACACATTTTCATCATCCCCAAATAGGAACATCACTAAGCCAGGTTTCCCATTAAATTTATTTTCCAGTGAATCCTAAAAGGATGGCAACAGGGTAAGGGAGCAATCTATTTTCTAGAGAACATGCTCGTATATCTCTGCCTTCCCCTCTCCCATCATTTCTGATCCAGAGATATTCATCCCCTGACTGGATTCATTACCAGGTCCAGTTATGTTTCTCCCTCAGATTGCTATTTCTTGTAGTAAATGCAGGTGGAGACTCAGGATCATGTGACTTACACATGAATCTAAAAATAGATATCCAATTATAGCCAATTAGCCTTATTAGCCTTCAATACTTAGCAATCTAACCTGTTCTGAAATTGCTCCTAAATTCCCCCAACCTCATACAGAAGCAAAGTGGTGTTGTGAATGGAAGCAAAGAAGACCTGAGCTTGATTTCTGCCTCACCCTAGGCAAGTCACATAACCTCTTAGAACCTCAGTTTCTCCATAATAATAATAACAGATGGAATTTCTGTGACCCTTTACAAATATTATCACATTTTATCCTCAGAACAATGGATGTTGTTATTATCCTCATTTTACAGATAAGGAAACTGAGATAAGCACAGATTTTTTTTTTTGGTGGGGTGACTTATATAGGATCACATAACTAGGAAGTGTCTGAGTCCATAATGAATGTAGGTCTTTTTTACTTTAGGCCAAGAATACTACTGCTCCATTGTACCTGGTTGACTAACTATAAAAGGGCCACAACGGCAGTCACAGGAGTATCCTAAGAATCAAATGATAAAATCCATGTGAGGTGCTTTATAAACCTTATATCAACATTCATTATTATTTTTTTAAACAGACACATAAGCAAGCTGATCCTCATATGGAAAGTCTACTGACTCTTGCAAAGAAGCAATATCAAGGATATTGCTCAGATTAAGGATAAAAAGCACCTTGTTTAAATCAGGCTGGACCAATCTTCTGGAAGTGGTTTCCCTGGGAACTGGTTTGCAACATTGACACTCAAAGTCAATACTCTAAGAAAAGTATAGAAAAGAAGATTTACCACTAAGAGAGGGAGCCAGTGTGGTGTCTTCAAAAGTTACATTCAGTCAGAAGAGATAGATTCCAGCTTTGGCTATGCTGGCTCTTAGCTGTATGACCTAAAGTAGCCTCTTCATCTCTTTGAGCCTTCATGCTTTCATTTGTGAAATAGGAATAATAATTCTGGCAATACCTGACTCCCAGGGTTACTGTGAAGGAAGTGTCTTGTTACACTAAAGAGAGAGAGAGAACTAATTTGTGAGGGAACAAGGCAGCAGCTGCTGTCAATGATTTTAACGGTCCAATTTTGTCTCCTACTTGATGATATGGACTTATCACACATACACTCACAAGCACTAATTATACTCAGATCCATACCCAGTGTCCATTGGCTTCTCCTCAGGCCCTGTATTTTCATGTGTGGAGATTAGTGAAGTCTCGGAACTGTTGTAATTGAATATCCACATCTGTCAGAGCTTGGTCATAAGAGCTCTCAAAATGCTGACATTTTTCTGTGGAGGTTGACACTAGGACCCAGAACCCGAAAATAATCTAAGAAGCTACACAGACTCATGTACTTCTTTCTGTTGCTAGATTTCATTCCCCATGCACCCAAAATGGAACTGCTTGTGGAAATCTGCACTTAGATACCCTTCCTCCTTCATGCTCACTTTGCAGTATTGAATATTCCCCTCAATTCACTCAATCTGATCCCAGATCAGTTCTTTCTGACTCTTTCATAAAGGTCTTTCAATATCAACTTGTCTCTCTGTCTTTATCCCACCTCTTAGCTGATATTTATGCAAGACTGTTATACTACAGTGATGGATCTGTATGTGTTGGAATGAGAACATGCAAGAGAAACTATTGAGCCCTATTTGCAATAGAGCAAGAAGGCTCTGGAGGTCTGTTGCTCCCGGATGCCTTTTTCAATGTGTCTGTGCTCTCCTGTATTGTTTACGTCCCTTGGGAAATTATGTATGCAAGATGATGCTATGATCTGCTTGAGGTTCTGGAAACAAAGAGCAACGGAAGGCTGGGTGAAAAATGACTCTTTCCCAAGGTCAGTGATAGCTGTATCTTTGAGAATGTCTTTCCATATTCTCCTTAGTTAACTGTGTTGAGAGTTTCTGGGACTTCATATTTGTAAACTTTAAAAGCTCATTGTAATATGAGCTGTTATTACCAGATCCAGTAAGACTATGAGGTCCTTTCCACTACTTGGCAGACTAATAACTTCTGAAAAGATAGGCCTAGAACCTCACTGAATTGCCTACTTCTAGCTTGAGAAGATTTTCCAGTACCCAGGACAGCTCAGTCCATTTTGGTATCAGATTTTGCAGTTACTATCATCAAAAACAAAGAATTTCAGAGTTGGGGAAGCATCTACTATAATCCAACCTCTACCTAAACAGGAATCTCCTATACAACTTCACTTAAAAGTGGTCAACTTGCCTCCACCTGAAGACTTTTAGTAATACGGTATACACTCTCTCCTGAGGCAACTCATTTCACTTTGTGACAGCTTTAATTATTGAGAAGTAGCCACTCCTTATATCCACACCTTCCCCATTAAACTGAATTCTGCCACTCTGCAAGTTTCACCATTTACTCTTAATTCTTCTCTCTAGGACAAAGAGCAACAAGTCTAATCCCTCTTTTATCCTTGATATTCACTTCAAAAATTGAAGACTACTAGATTGGTCCCATCCCATCCCCATCATGTATTTGCTTCTCCAGGTTAAAAAATAACTAACTCATTAACTAAATAACTTTAACTAATTCTTACATGGAATGAGGTCTAGTTCTCTTATTGTCCTACTTATCTCCTGGAAATACTTCAGTTTGACAATGTTCTTCCAAAAACCTGCCATCACCCCCACAAATGAGCCAAAAAAGGCAGATGTATTCTGGGCAGGGCAGAGAGCAAAATTGTCACCTCCTCTGTCTTGGACACTATACGCAATCTTGTTCCTTAGCATCTGGAAGTAATTAGCCTGAATAATGGCACTGATGTTAATAGTACTTCAATAACCCATGATTTCATCTGTGTAGGTACTCACTCCACTGAAACACATTGCAACACCTTCCCTGCTTAATAGATGCTTTTTGAGAGCTGCTATGACTGAAAAGTTCATTGATCTGTGACAAACCTGGTGATAAGCCTATGATAATAACAATAGTACATCACTGTGCCAAAGATCTCTATATTCTTATGGGTATTAATAATGATGATGATAATAATAGCAATAACACATAACTATCATACTGTTTTATACAATAACTCTTTACAAGGAATATCACCCCTATTTTTATAGCTAAGATAACTGTCAGATTTTTTTCTTTTTTATTACTAATATTTAAATACACAATAAGAAAAGAAAAAGAAACATATAAACTTAAATGTTGAAACAAATACAAAATAAGAAAAGAAAAAAGCATATCATGAGCACAGCAGAACATAACAGAAAATTCAAAATACATAGCAATAAATTTACATTTCAAGAAAACCTATGTAATAAATACTATGTGTCATGCTGAGAGTTGTCCATCTTTTTTTACTTTCTTGTAATTTCATCCATGACATTTTCTCAAATTCCTCACCCCACTTCTGCCTACTGAAAATGAACTCTGCTTCCACAAGTTTCCTAGAGCACTTTGTCTAGAAGTCTTAGAATCACAGACTCACAGAATCTCAGATTTGGAATACATCTAATCCAAACTCTACCTGAACAAAAATCCCCTTCTCCAGTATCTTCAGCAAGTAGTCACCCAGAGTTTGCTTAAAGAGCATTACTAAGAGGGAACTGTAGCACCAATGCAATATTCATAGCACCTATGGCAGCCATGAACATGCTGACACAATTCTGAATCACAAAATACAGCAGACTCTCTACATGGAAGACAGAACCAAAACATTTATTCAAATACCAGAAAGTCAAATCCCAACACCAGAAAGCCAAATCCATCCTAGCAACAAAGAAATATATACACAATAGCAATGTAGAAGGCAACACCATCCCTAAACCTTCCTTCAGTTAGGCTTCCCACAAACCAGCTCCCTTAAACAAAATCACAGACAAGCTCTCCCACTTATGCTACTTGCCTACTTTTTCTGTCCTTCCTGACTCTGACTGGTCTGACCAACTTCATCTCAGCTCTGCTCCACCTCCATCTCTTCCTGTTCCACCCCTTCCTGTTCTACTCATTCAGCAAACTCTTCCAACCACAGGCTCATGTGACTCAAACCTCCATGTGACTCAGGCAGGTTAGATGGGAATGGGAAATGAATGGGGAATGATCTTCCCATTTAAATTACCACTACAGGAACCCACTATTTCCTGAAATATACCATTCTGTTTTGGAATGGCTCTAATTCTTAAGAAGTTGTTTGTTTGTTTGTTTTTCCCACTCTCAAATTGAACTGAAATATACTTCATTAAAATTTCTTCATTGTTTCTTTTCTAATTCAGCCAACATGAGCCAAGAAAAAATCTCATTCTAATTCTAAATTATAGTCCTTCCAAGGCTTGATGATAGCTATCATGCCTCACCACATTCTCTTCTCCAGACCAAATATTCTCACTTCCTTCCACTAACCCCACTATGGAATGATCTCAAGATCTGTCACCATCTTGATTACAATCCTCTTGACATATTTTTTATTATTATCCTTCCAAGCATATGTCACCAAGAAGGGAATATATTAAATGTGATCTGATGACAGTGCAATACAGACAAGTATTGTTTGTCTTATTCTGTACATTACACTTCTTTTCTAATGTGTCCTTGTACAGGGTTGTTGTAAGTAAAGTACCTTAAAAAACAACACACTATAACTATGTGCATTACATTTTTGCTCTTACATCACACTATTCACATTAATGAAGCTGGTGGTCCAATAAAATTCCCAGTATGTTTTCAGATGAAGTGCTTTCTATTCACATCTCCAACTATCTTGTATTTGTGACGTTAATATTTGAAATGAAATGTAAAATTTTTATACTTATGGCTATTAAACACATCAAATACAATCTAGAGTTTTGGATCTAATATATTTTTCAGAATTTCTTTTAGTCCTGATTCTGTTATACAAAACAATAGTTAGCCTGCTGAGCTTTGCACTAACTTCACATTTGACAGACATGGCATATATGCTTTTCTCCAAGGACCGCATCATATTTTCCCTTATCTCATATTTGCTTGTATACACATGACCCCTCAAGCAACTGTAGTTGCTTGAGGGCAAGATCCATGATCTTTCTAATTTGTATGTCCCCAGGATTGAACTTGGGAATGGACTCTCCAAGGACCACATCATATTTTCCTTTATCTCATATTTGTATGCATATCTCATACTTGTATGCACATGGCTCCTCAATCAACTGTAAGTCTCTTGAGGGCAGGATCTGTGACATTTCTAATCTGTGTGTCCCCAGCACTGAACTTAGGAATGCACACTTAGTAGGCAATTAATTTTGTGAATTTGTGGAAATGAACTCAAGTAATTTACCCTGCTCTATTCTCCCTCTTTTCCATCAGTAACTGAGTAAATTATGTTGTAACATCAAAAACCTGAACCTAATCTCTAGCTTTAGGTTTCGGCTGAAGCCTCACCTCCTTCAGAAATCTTGCCCTAAATACAGCAGCCTACAGCTAGCAAGTAGCTAAACAATGATTCCAGGTCTTCTGAATCCAGAATCCACGTCTCTCTCCAAGTTAATGTGGTACTTTGTTTATATTAGTTGCTTAATAAATGGTTGTTGAATAAATGGTCCTTTTATTGGGAGTGAGGGAGGATAAATTGATTCTCAGAAATAAAAAAAAAGTGTCTTTGAAAGTAATGATTGCTTCAGTGAAGGGAGGAGAGGTATACTGTTAAGGCAGCACCTCTTTTGGAGAAGTCTTTAATTAACTGGTATTTACCTTCAATGTGTTGATTGGTTTTGGAGTAAAAACCATAGGAAATTCATAGTGAATGACAGCACCAGGCAAAATCTTTCTCCAAAGATAAATGGATGGAAGGAGATGATTGATGGGGAGGAGCACAAAGATTTAACCTGATGAAGGGGAGAGAGACAGGGATGATGAGGAAGAGAGGGAAGTTCAGACTAAGAAGCCAAGGAGAGAAATCACTCCATTGATCACCCTCATTTTCCAGTTAGGAGAAGAGCAGAACTTTGGTCTCTCCTGGACAATGCTTCTCACACTAAAAAGGATGCCCAAGTTTGGCAGGAAAGAACTAGGAGGGGATAGAGGCAAGACAGCAGAGTAACATCATGTACTTTCTATAGCACTGCCCCTAAGCCCAGCCAAATACCTGTAAAAAATGGCTCTAAACAAATTCTGGAGCTGCAGAACCCACAGAATGACAGAGTAAACCAAATCTCCAGCCCAAGACAGCATGATCTATCACACCACATAGGGGTCATGGCACCGTCCAGCATGGGCCTCACCTGGCATAGACAGCACCTGAGCAGACCTTGGGAAGACTGAATCTCTTGCCCCTGTGGCAGTTTCCAAACTTCAGGACCCCAAACACAGAGGACAAATTGGAAGGTCAGTGGAAAAAACCTGTGGGACCAGTGTGGGAGAGTAGAGTGGTCCAGCCCCAGTCCCTGGGCAGCAGAGGGGGAAGGGAGTAGAGGAACCTTCAGCAGCCACAGCTGCAGCAGGGGCAGAGATAGCAACTATTTCTGGAACTCTATCTAGGCCCACAGATTGTGAAGGAATCAAGTGGGTGACAGCACACACACACACACACACACACACATACACACACACACACACACACAGCCTCCGCTGGAAGCAGAAATCTACCTTGACAAAGAGCTCAAAAGTCAAGTAAACATCTGGGGAAATGAGCAAAAACTGAAAAAAGAAATAGACTACAGAATTTTACTTTGGTGATAAGGAACACCAAAACATACAAATAGAAGACAACAAAGTCAAAGTTCCTCCATCCAAAGCCTCCAAGAAAAATATGAATTGGTCTCTGGTCATGGAAGAGCTCAAAAAAGATTTTGAAAATCAAGTAAGAGAAGTAGAGCAAAAATTGAGAAGAGAAATGAGAGTGGTGCAAGAAAATTACAAAAAATGAGCCAATTGCTTGCTAATGGAGACTGAAAAAACTGCTGAAGAAAATAACACTGTAAAAAAATAGACTAACCCAAATGACAAAAGAGATCCAAAAAGCCAATGAAGAGAAGAATGCCCTAAAAAACAGAATTGGCCAGATGGAAAAAGAGTTTCAAAAGCTCACTGAAGAAAATAACTCCTTAAAGATTAGAATGGAGCAGACAGAAGCTGATGACTTTATGAAAAATCAAGATTTTATAAAGCAAAACCAGAGAAATGAGAAAATAGCAGACAATGTTAAATATCTCACTGGAAAAACAATTGGCCTGGCAAATAGATCAAGGAGAGAGAACTTTAAAATTATGGGACTACCTTAAAGCCATGATCAAAAAAAAGAGCCTAGGCATCATCTTTCAAGAAATTATCAAGGAAAACTGCCCTGACATTCTAGAACCAGAAGGTAAAATAAATATTGAAAGAATCTGCATATCACCTCCTGAAAGAGATTTCAAAGGAAAACTCCTAGGAATATTGTATCCAAATTCCAGAGTTCCCAGGTCAAGGAGAAAATATTGTGAGCAGCCAGAGAGAAACAATTTTAGTATTGTGGAAATACAATCAGAATAACAACTAAGATCTAGCAGCTTCTACATTAGGGATCGCAGGGCTTGGAATATGATATTCCAGAAGTCAAAGAAACCAAGAATCACCTACCCAGCAAAACTAAGTATAATATGTCAGGGGAAAAATAATTATTCAATGAAATAGAGAACTTTCAATCATGTTTGATGAAAAGACCAGAGATGAATAGAAAATTTGACTTTCAAACACAAGAATTATGAGAAGCATGAAAAAGTAAACAGAAAAGAAAAATCATAAGAGACTTACTAAAGTTAAACTGTTTACATTCCTACATGGAAAATAATATTTATAACTCTTGAGACTTTTCTTAGTACTGGGGTAGTTGAAGGGACTATATGCATATAGATAGAGGGCACAAGGTGAGTTGAATAGGAAAGGATGATAACTAAAAAATAAAATTATGTGATGAGAGAAGAATATATTGGGAGAAGAAAGGGAGAAATGGAATGGGGCAAATTATCTCTCATGGAAGGGGCAATAAAAAGCTTTTTCAATAGAAGAAAAAAGAAGGGAGGTGAGCAGAAAAAAGTGAACCTTACTCTCATCACATTTGGCTTAAGGAGGGAATAACACGCATGCTCAATTTTCTATGAAACTATCTTACACTACAGGAAAGTAGGGGAGGAGGGGATAAGTGGGGAGTGGGGAGATGATAGAAGGGAGGGCTAATGGAAGGAAGGTATAATTAGAAACAAATACTTTTGAGGAGGAATAGGGTCATAAGAGAGAATAGAATAAATGGGAGGCAGGATAGGATAGAGGAAAATACAGTTAGTCTTCCACAACACGACTTTTATGGAAGTCTTTTGCATAACTACACATGTATAACATACATCAAATTACTTGCCTTCTCAGTGTGGATGGGTGGGGAGGGAGGAAGGGATAAAAGTTGGAACTCAAAGTTTTAAAAATGAATGTTAAAAATTGTTTAGACATGCGACTGGGAAATAAGATATACAGGAAATGAGGTATAGAAATCTATCTTGTCCTCCAAGAAAATAGAGGGGATGGGGATAAGAGAAGGGAGGGGAGAGACAGAAGGGAGGGAAGCTTGGAGGAAGGGGTAATCAGGCAAATTATCTTGTCTTTGTGTCTTGGAGTGGGCAGAGGGAGAAAATTTGGAACTCAAAATCTTTTGGAAATGAATATTGAAAACTAAAAATAAATAAATAAATAAAAGTGTTTAAAAAAAAAAAAAGAAAGAACTAGGAGCTTTCATGAAAAATCCCAAACTCATTGCTATAGTAGAGCAACTTTTAACATGCGAGTCTTTGGGACATTCAGGAACACAACTGTAGACAAGTCACTAGAGAAACCTTTTCTGATTAAAGTATTTTAAGGAGAAAGATGATAATAATGATAATATTGGTGATATTGGTAATATTTACAATGTTTTTCATTTTGTTGTTCTTGATAATGGTGATGATGATAAGAGATGCAATGGAGATACTGGTGATGTTGTTCGTACTGGATATGTCAAGGGTACTAGAGGTTTAAGGAAATGATTTCAATGATAGAGATGCTGGCAATTTCATCAATGCTAGTGGCAATGGTGGAGGCAATTATTAATATTTTGAATTAGGGTGCAGAGGCCACACTTATAATATTTTCAGTTTATATGAATCTGGAAGAGATAGCTACTACAATGGATGAATGTCAAGAACATCGTGAAAGTCTGGAATGATGAAATTTAATAAGGTGAAATGTAAAGTCTTGCACTTAAGTTTAAAAAACAACTGTACAATTACAGGGTAGAAGAAACATCTAAGGATAACAGTCCATATTAAATAAATGTGAGGGATTTAGTAACCACAAGTTCAACAAAAGTTACCTGAGTGACATGTGGCCCAAAATCATTAATGTCACCTTAGGCTGCAGTGAGAGAGGCATAACGTCCAGGTTTAGCAACATGAAAGTGTCTCATTTCTCTCTAGACAGAGCATTCAAGACTGTCATCACATTGTAGGAAGGGCACCATTTCAGGGAGCAAAAAAAGGGATGGAGAAAAGTCAGGACTCAAAATGTTTTAAAATGAATGCTAAAATTTGTCTTTACATGCAATTGGGAAGAGATAAAATATTATTTTTTAAAAGATCCTGTGGAAAGTCACTGAAAGTAGGAGTATGTCTAGAAGAGGGTACCTCCATTGGAAAAAGTCCCAGACATCACTCCATATGAGGATCATTTGGAAGTCCTAAGTATGGTTAGTCTAGAGTATAAGAGGAAGGACATGATCACTACCTTCATATATCTAAAATAATTCACAAAGAAGAAAAGTTAAACATATTCCATATGGCCTCAAAAGGCACAATAGGGAGCAATCAGTGGAAGTTTCTGTGAAGCAGATTAAGGCTTGATTTAAGAGTAAAAACAAAAAGCTTCCTAAAAATAAGAATATTCCAAAATGACATTTTCCACTTTGTCACTACTGATTTATGTGTTGTTGGTGTGTAGTATTCCAATAGAGGCCAACTATATAACATTTAATGGTAGTGATAGAGGGGTCTACCTTCCATCTACCTTCCTAAGATTTTGAGGTCCTATGATCCTATGACTTTGGTGATGATGGTGAACAATTATATAATTTATTAAATATATAATATATTAATAATATAACTGGTGTTTATATAGAGCTGTGTAGTACAAAGCATATTGCAGATATTGATTAAAAATAAATGAAAAACATTTATTAAATCATAAACAATGTTCCAAATGCTATATTAAAAGTACCGAATAAGACAGACTTGAGTTCTTTGTGGTGATGAGATTGAGCCATATTCTCCTTCGATCTAGCCATACATCAGAAAGGCAGGATAGTATGAAGGAAAAAACAGTGAGTTCAGAGTCACAGAACCTTAAATCTCAGTGAAGTATATTAAGACTTGATTTAAGGGTAAAAACAAAAAAAAATCCTTCATTTTGTGCCACCTTTGTGACTTTTACCAAGTCATATAATCCCTCAGGGCCACAGTTTCTTCATCTGTAGCATGAGGAAGGCGAATTAAATGAACTCTGAGGTTCTTTCCACCTCTAAATCTATGGACCTAACAGATTGATCTTTCTTAGCACAAAACACTGAAAATACATTTTTAAAAGACACCAAAAGTGTATTTCAATAATTTCCCTAAGTTAGAGTCAAGTAATACTTGGTGAAGTTAATTTGGTGAATTAAACATACACATAGATAAATGAGACATATGCAGAAAGATAGAAAAAATAGAACATTTATTATGTTTATGGTATGCCACACATTTGGCATACCATACAAATAGAAGTACACAAAAGAAGGGATACAAATAGAAGTACACAACACAGACCCAACTCTACCTTCATGCATTTCACTTTCTAATAGGGAAGGCGACCTTTGTAGGAGAGCTTGAAAAGATAGATAGGAAAGGGAAGGGCACTCACACTGGATGGGCAGATGTTTATCCACAGTGAAAAGAAGCGAGGTAAGCACTCCATGCTTGAGTAAAGTAAAGCATGATTGATGCCCTTCCTAAAATGGTGGTCCCAAAGAGAGAGTCACAAAGAACAGAGTGGATTAAAGGGAGGTGTAGAGAGACTAAAAGTGGGAAGACTTGTTAGAAGCTATTTAAATAGCCCCAGCATGAAGCCTTATACTATAATGGCAATAATGAGGCTATAAAGGGTAGGACAAATTTGAGAAATGGGGATATGGCAGTAATAGAAGCTAATTGGTAACAAATATGGTGAAAGAGGTGGAAGAGTTTGACATAGTTACAAAGTTTTGATGCCATTTGGGCAACAGGAAAAATAGTGACACCGTAGATTTCGGTTGTTTAGTCAATTAGTCTTATCTGACTTTTCGTGACCCCATTTGGGGTTTTCTTGCCAAAGTCACTGGTTTACCATTTCCTTCTCCAGCTCATTTTACAAATGAGGGAACTGAGGCAAACAGGGTTAAGTGATTTGCCCAGGGTCACACAGCTAGTAATTGTTGGAGTGAGATTGAACTCAAATTATCCCAGCTTCAGGCCTGGCACTCTATCCACTGTACCTTCTAACTGCCGAAGGTGCCAGAGATAGAAATAGTAAAATCAAAAGGAAAAACAGGTTTAGGGAGAAAGATAAGCTTGGTTCTGGACATATTGACATTGAGAAACTAGAGGATCCCTCAGATGGGGATGTGAGTATGGAATTAACACAGAAGACAGATCCTAGAGTTGCTTAGAGGTGGCAGTGAGATTACCAAAGAAGAGATTGTAACAAGAGGACAGAAAGGAGTAAAAGATATGTCTTTTCAGTTGAGAGATCAGAAAGTGGATGAGGAGCTAGCAAAAGAGACAAAGAAGTCTCTTAGATAAGGGAAGGAGCCACTCAGTGGCACAGTGAATAGAGCACTAGCCCTGGAGTTAGGAGGATCTGAGTTCAACTACAGTCTCAGACACATACTAGCTGTGTCCCTGGGCCAGTCATTTAACCCCAATTTCCCCCCTCCCCCACAAAATAAGAGAAGAACTATGCTAGTGTTGGGTGTCTCCAGACAATGGAGGAAAAAAGTACCTGCCAGGTCAAGGAGGCTAGCAATGTCAAAAACTCAAGAGAGATTAAAGTGAGGATGAAAAAGTTCATTGATTTTAGGTTTTGTGAGGTCCCTGGTGACTTTTGGTGGGCAGATTCAGGAAAGTGGTGGGGAGAGATGGCTGACTGCAAGAAAATGAAGAGAAAATAGGCAATGAGGAAATTCAATTGTCACGTAAGATAGCTTTTATCAGAAGATTAGTAGTCAAGATGAACCATTCTTGGGCAAAATAAATGAACTAGCTTGGAGGGCAAGAAAAAAGAAACTTTTTAGAATGGGGAAGATCTGAGCATGTCTCTAGCCAGATGGGAAGGGGGTGGTGGAGAAGTAGAGATTGAAGACACTTAAGAGGAAAGATGTGACTGCTAGAGGAAGGCTCTGGAGAGAACAGGACCAATTAGGATCAAAGGTACAAGTTCAGTGATTAGCTTAAAGGAGTGAAAGGGATATTCCTTCATCCATGGTAAGAAGTAAAGAAAAGAGGAAAGCAATTCATGATACTAAGAAGTCATGGGGAATGCAGGAGGGAAAATAAGAGATCTGCATTAGACTGTCTCAATCTTTCTAAATTAATTACGAGATTACATCATATGCTGTCATGTGGCTATGAGAGGCAAGTGGGAGTGTGGCTGGGAACTAGAGGAGAGAAGGGAAGATTTGGGACATTCATCTTGATGAATAAGATAGGGTATCCCACAGTGTAGCAGCAGCAATGAGTGCTAAATGAGGTTGCATACCAAGAATCTGAAGTCGGTGAAATTACCTCTACTCAAATAGAGGTCAAAGGTGTGCAAATTAACCTTGGCCTGGATTAATTCTGGGTCTGAGGAGCCAGGATTACCCAACTCATTCATTACCGAATGTCAGAGCTGAGAGTGTTGGTAGGAATCAGCTCAAACTATTCATTTTGCAGGTAAGAAAACTGAGGTCTGGTACCAAGCCGCTTCATGAGTCATTGAGTCTTAAATCCTCTAAAAACAGAAAAAAGTAATCAACTCTCTCCTGTCTTCTCAGAGCCTGCTGCTCTGGTTTCCTTCTCATTCCCAATCACCAGCTCAGCAACCCAGCTTCCAGGGCAGGATCTTTGCTGTGACCTCTCCCTCTGGACACCTGAAAAGCTTCAAAAAGTAACTATAAGAGGCAGAGATTTCATACTATTTTTTCAGCCCAATTCAAGTTTCTCAGCTTTAGTGAGAACTGAAGCTCAGGGGTTATAATGATTTTTCTAAGGGATGTGGGACTCTCAGGGACCAATTTGTGGCTTACTCTTCAGGGTTCAGAGGGGCTTTGGAACTGACACTATTAGAAACACAAAATAAGAGTCAAGAAATTATCCAGTCCAAATACCTCATTTGGAAAAAAAAGAGGAAACTGAGACCCAGGGAGGGAAATTAGGCTTTTTTTAAGCTGTCATATTGTTCAGGGATATTGACTGAGGTATGACTTGCATGAAGCTACATGCCGACTCTCAGGTTAGGTCCCTTTAACTCTGAGCTACTTTTCATTTGTCTGCTGATAGATATGGTACAAATCCACACAGCACAATAGGCTACGTTCTTCACCAGAATGGGAATCACTCCGTGCATTTTCTCTCCCTTTGTTGTCACCATTATTGGGTAGGTCCCTAATCCCTACAAGAGAGGATGGACCTGACAAGTAAGTAAAATCAACAAACACCTATTAAGTGCTTGTTCTATACTAACTATTTCTGTTATTCATAATTACTGTCAGTCAATAGGATCTGAAAAAACTTAGGAGAAGTATGAGAGCTGTCTTCCATTTTGCAATGGAATATAAACTCAGGAAGAGTAAATAGAAAGTCAAGATAACCCCCCAAAAAAGGTGGGGATCCTATGGATGCTTTGTCTTCTGCCCTGTTCAGACTATATCTCAAATATTGTATTCATGTCCATCAATCACAGGTTAAAGAAACTGCTAATAATTTGAACAAGAGGATTGTGAACGGGTGTCACCCTATAAAGACTAAAACTTTTTGGATTATTCATATTCAAAAAGAAAATTCTGGATTTCAGTTAGACCCTTTGAAAGTGGTCCTAGATTCCTCTATGAAGCCCCCCTGGGCATCCTGAGAAACTGTGCTACATAAAAGGAATTATTTCTGCTGCTCTCCCTACAAACACAAGAACTTGCTGAGATCTTATGGCCAGGGTTAAGAGCATTAAGAGAACCACTGAGTATAGGTGTACCCTCTATGAACCTGTTGATAATGCATTTGAATATCCACTCAGTCACATATGTACATGTACTCCTTTATTACATGGAAGAATGAAATCAGTGATGGACTTCGAGCCAGGACACCTGAGTTTGAATGTCAGCCCACAGCAACTACCTACATGACCTTGAGCTAGTCACTGAACTTACCTGATCCTCAGTTTCTTCACTTGCAAGAACGAGACAAGATAGCATTCCTATAGTGCTTAAAAGGTTTGTTGTTTTCTAAATATCTCATTTTATTGTTAACAATAATCCTGGGAGGTAGATATTTTCATTATCCCCACTTTTCAGATAAGGAACCTGAGGCTGACAAAGGTTAAGTAGTTTGCCCAGGGTCACACAGCTAATAAGTGTATGAGATTGGGTCTGAACTCAGGTCTTCCTGACTCCTGGCCCATACTATTCATTGTGCAACCTAGCCTTGCACAGTTCATCTCACAGGGCTATAGTAAGAAAAGTACTTTGGGAGTAAAAAGTATAGTTATAGTAATAGTTACATTTATAAAACACTTTAAGGTTTTCAAGTCATTTACATATGGAAGAAGACAAAATGTCAAAGCTGGAAGAACTGAGGACTTAGGACCTTAGGACTAAGAACATGGAGCTGGGAGGCATCAATAAGAGGAAATTCAATGAAAGGAGACATCTCATGGAGTCCAATACATCCTTCAGTCACCTTTTGCTCCTTTCTCCCCATCCTACAACCAAGAATCTTCAAACCCAAAGTCCAAAAATCCTTCACTGACAATTTCTAAATCAAAACATACCAAGAAGTTCACACCAAAACAAATGGTTCCAAATTCTATCTAAAAGCCAAGGAGTATGGTAACTGTTCAGTTCTACTACTGCTTACATTCTGATTAAGAGGTAGGTCATGCCAACCTCCACCTCATGGTATTGGTTCCCCCATCCTGGTCACAGTCTCATACTCTTAGGTGCCAGTTTATATATCAAGCTCTTTCAAAATGTTTTTTCTTTGCTTCCTTGCTCATTTTTATCTACTCATGTCTGATCAACAAGGGAACTTTGATCTGTTTCATTTTCTGGCCTAAGCCTGCTCACCCATCCTTAGGAAACTCCCCCCCAAACAACTTTCACCTCTTTTCTAACCATCCCTACCCTCTCCAGACTCAACTCAATGCAGTTTACTTATATAGTGTGTTCCATTTTAACCTTTTAAATCCCCAGTTTATCCACAAACTCATCTATATCTATATTTCATCCACATTCCCTGATTTAATAGAAACCTGATTTCCCTGGGGAAAATAAAAAAATCTTTCAGTGCTCTCCACTAGTGGACACTCCTCCCATTCACCTGCCCTTCAGGGGCAGAAAGAGGAAATTGTATGCTCCTTTACCTGGTACCATTTCCAAACCTTTCCTCCTACACAATTTTAAATGATCTTTCCTCTTTTCAGGTCCCTGCAACCACTTGTACTGACTTCTTTCCTATCCTTGTTGTCCTGTGCTGACCTTTAATGCCCCTCGTACATAGCTTCCAGTTTTCCTTTTGACACTTTCCATTATCATTGGGGATTTCAAGAATCATGCTGACAGTTCTCCTAACCTCAGGTACCTCAGCTTTCAGTAACCTATTTCTCCACTCCACTTGGGACAAGCACTGACTTGGTCATCCCTTAGACCTCTCAGAGTTACTCTAGCTCCAAGATCAGTAACTGAGATTCTACTCTCTGACCACAACTTCCTATCTTTGTAGCCCTTCAGTATCTACTTCACAATATAATTCCTTCCTTATAGCAACACTTACCTTCATACTCAGCCTTGATGCAATGATTTTCCACCTTAATCTTTCACTTGCTATTACCTTACATCTACATAGATCCCCTGACATTCTTCCATTTCTGACTTGTATACAAAGGCTCATCCATGTGTAATACTCACCATACAATTTCTACATTCCCCAACCAGCACTACTAAATGTCACCAAAGAGAATATTGAAAGCAGGTTGATTTTACCCACTGCAAATTCATGGTTTGTAATCTCAGCCAGAACCTTGCTGGAGCTGTACAGTACTCTTCAATCCATACCAACTCCCTACTTTATTTCACAGAAACAATTGCAAATGATTTCTTCTTTCCTCCCACCACCAATTTTACTCACCACCTACAAATTCCCTGCAGAGTACTTCCCTGAGAATATTGAGGCCAATCAACAATCAACCCTAAATCCCCTTATTTCATTCATTATAATCTATAAGCATCGCCAACCACTCTCCTCCTTACCTCTGGTGCCAGAGGAATACAGATCCTTGCTATTTAATAAGGCTAGCAACTCTTCCTAGACCCTTTAATCCCAATGTCACTGACCTCTACGATCTCAATCCACCAGAAGCCCCTGTCCTTGCTCATACATCTTTAGCCTCTCCCTCATTGTCTCCTCCTTCTAAACTCTGTGCAAACATTTATCAGGTGTCCCTATCATAAAAGAAATTTCCCTTGATTCTTTTAGTTCATCCAGGTACCATCCCCTGAATCTTTCCTGTGGTCCTAAGTGTCTTAAAATAATGGTCTACACTAATCTTTGTTCCTCCTTTGTATCCCTAGCTCCTCAAACAACTTTAATCAGGCTTCCACTACCAAGTTCTCCTAGAATCACTCTCTCAGAGGTCATAATAAGGTCTTAATTATGAAGTTCAATGTTTCTCATTGTTAAGGTTGTTTTGAGGATTTTTTCTTTACACTGCATTGTCAATTTTCAGAGGTAACTTGGCACTGTAGATAGAGAGCTGATCTAAATTCAAGAATAATAGTCCAAGTCTTTCTGACCCTGGGAAAGTCACTTAATCACACAGTTGTCTTAGGTCAATGCTCTTAAAATTTTTGGATCATATGTTACTATGCTATCTGGGGAAAAAATACCTGCTCCCCTATATGATTATATTTATTTAGCTATAAATTACATATATTACTAATGTAGTCATAATTATATACATTATAGAACTTACATAAAATAGACATTAGAAAGTATAAGATTAAAATAAAATAATGTTTGATCCTAGACTGGACAAGAAGCCACCAGACTTTATTGACTGGAGCAGAGTCACAGTTAGATTATGCTTTAGGAAAATCACTTGAGCATCTAGTTGGAGGATGGATTGGAGTAGGAAGAGACTTGAGGCAGAGGAACTAAGTACAAGACTACTACAACAGTTTAGTGGAGAGATGGTGAGAGTTTGAACTATGATACTTGTTTTGTGAATGTGGAGAACAGACAAATTTCAAAAGAGGTTGTGGAAGTGGAAATGAAAAGATTTGGGACTAATTGGATAAGTGAGGTGAGAGTCAGGAGTGAAGGATGACACTAAGGTAGTAAACCTAAGTAATTGGAGGGATAAAGGTACCTTTGATAATAATAAGGAAGTTTGGAAAGGGGTTGAGTTTGAGGAGAAAAATAATATAACATATTGCAAATATGCCATGTCTGTTTATCAATTGGAAACTCACTCTGTCTCATTCAAAATGAAAGAGGGATCAGAGGGCAAGTGGGGCACCTGTGTGTTCATCCTTCTTTGCCAAAGAAGACCATGCCATCAGAGAAATGATGACATGACTTGCATTTGACTTTGTTTTGAGTGAGGGAGGGCTGTGCAGGTCACCAGCCTCACTTCTCCTCCAGAGCCACCTGAATCCAGTGACCAGATATTCATCAGCATGACTGGAAATGAACCAGGATGAGGCAATTGAGGTTAAGCGATTTGCCCAAGGTCACACAGCTAGTGAGTGTCAAGTGTCCAAGGAGAGATTTGAACTTAGGTCCTCCTGACTCCTGCACTGGTAGTCTATCCACTGCACCACCTAACTGCCAAGTGGAGCACTTACCAGCTCAAAGATCAACTTCTGAGTAGAACCTTCTTGATTCATGAGGAATCTTGAAAGTGGTGGGTAAGCTGGGGGTAGGAGGAAAGGGTGGGAAGAGGGGCTGAAGTTTCCCAATAGTATCTACACAGCTGTAGCTGTGGGTATCTGTAGATTTTTTAACAATCGCAATTGCCATGAAGTTAAAAGGTGGTGGAAAAGAACTTTGCACAGGAGAAGGGGTAGTACCAGAGAATGAGGCTAGAAAGGGCAGATTTAGTTGTGTTGGAGGCAAGCCCACTGATTGGCTATCACAGGGAGTACTGTTTGTAACTCATCTTCCCACTTGCTGATTGGTTGATTATGCACTCCTTGGGATCAATCTATAATTCTCTTGGGTGAAAGACCAATGTCTCTTCTAGTCACTTTGAACACTGATGTCCTAAGCAATTCTCTAATTTGTAGAGTAGGTACTGATCTGCATTGATAAAGATAGTTTTCTTACTGGGAGTTCCCTTTAGGATGAACTCCCAAGTCTAGACCTTCCTGATGTCACAAAGATGTTGATTTGAATTACATTATTGTCACTGCCACTAATGATCCTTTGACTCTCCTTTCTTCACCCTAAAGTTCCTACTAGTCTGTTTTTGTCTTTATTTGCATACCCACTGCTTAACACAAGTCCTGAAAAGTACTCAGTACTTAATAAATTCTTATTAATTCATTGATTGAAGTCTTGCTCCATTTTTCTTAATTTTTCACTGCTTCATTTTTTAAAGTATCATTATACTCCAGTAGGTTCATCTACTTTGGTTTCGTTCAGCCATTCCCCAGCCAAGTTCGTATCCAACGTATTGTTCTCACAAATGACATTGCTCTGAACACTTTTGAACAGTTGGCTCTTTTCTTTCTGCATTCTTCTTGGGACATAGTGTTAATAATAGTAGAAACTCTGAGTCAAGGGTTATGAATGATTTAGTAGCATTTCTTGCATAATTTAAGTCATTCTCCAGAATAATTCACAGCTCCACCAGAAGCAAATTAGTATGCCTGTCTTCCGACAGCCCCTCCACCAATGGGTTTTTCCATCTTTTATCATCTTTATCAACTTGATGAATGTAAGGTGATACATCAAGATTGTTTTAATTTGCATTTCTCTAATTAGTAGAGATTTTTAAAACATTTTTTCAGGTGGTTGTCAAGAGTTAGTATGTATTGTTTGAAAACTGTTCATGTTTTTTGAACACTTGTCTTTTGGGGAATGGCTCTTAATCATAGTGATTTGTCTGACTATTTAGAATGCTAGAATTTTGTTAAAATATTCTAATGCAAAATATTTTTCTTAATTCTCATTAATTTTTAAGTTCAATTACATTGGTTTTATATGGAAAATATTTTAATGACATTCAATCTATACATATATAGTTTTTCTTTTCTTTTTTATTTCATTTTAATAGTTCTTAACTTTTTTTTTACTTCTCTATAGATGTAGATACTTTCATTCACTCCTTGGGTATTCTCTACTCACTTGGCTACAGAGATGAGGTGGGTCACCTCTAACTGTCCTGATCGATATCTTGCCACTGGACTCAGATATCTGTGGAGGAGAAAGTGAGATTAGTGATTCTGCACAGCCCTCTCTCACTTAAATCCAATTCACTTGCAAGTCATGGCATCAACTATCAAATATCATGGTCCTCTTTGAGAACAAAGGACAAGCAGCAACCTGTGAATAATCCAAGGTGCCCCACTGGGGACTCAACTGTCAAATTCCATTGGGCTATGCAGCTCCTTCTTTTCTTCCTTGTTTCCTTCCTTCCTTCCATCTTTCCTCCCTCCCTCATTCCTTCCTTCCCTTCCCTTCCTTTCCCTTCCTCCCACTCTGCCCACATAGGGTTTCATACCCTGACCTACAGGAGCTCTGCCCAATGGAATGTAAATTTTGATGGCTGAAACTTAGCAAAATATCTTGGAGTTTACAGGCTAGATTTTTTTTTTTTTAGTTAGATCATGCCTTAAATCCAATTCACTCTATCTCTCATTGATTGGCAGACAATAGGTCCCAGTTCAAGTCCTACTTAATGGGCATTGTTTGAGCCCAGAGAGCTCAGAGTAAATGTAAATGGTAATTGTTTGTTTTGGCCAGGAACCTGAGAATCTTTCCCTCCCAGAACGACTTTTTTTAATTAGGCAAAAGGGGTCATTTCTCAGCTCATATATCTAGCCTTAATCACTCAATGGGCATTGCCTCAGTCAAAGTGAGAACTAAGAAAGACCTTAGGTTTAAAAGACCAAGATTTCTCACTGCATGGTGTGTGTGATGAGGTGGGGCATGGGTAAGGGTGGGTTCATCTATGGTCATACAGCCATCCAGATGGCTCCAGAGGAGAAAGTGAGGTTAATGACTTTGCACAACCCTCCCTCACTTAAATCCAATTCACTTGAAAGTCATGACATCACTTTCCTGATGTCACGGTTCTCTTAGAGAATGAAGGACAAACAACAATAACTGCAGATACCACAATGCCCAGGTTCTACTTCCACTCTTCCATTCCTTTACTGGTTGTCCAATCCACGAGATCCAGAATGAACTGAGTTTAAGCCTCACTCAAATCAAAGTCAATGGCAAGTCATGTTATCCTCTCCCTGGTATCAGGTCATCACTTCCCTCTTTGAGGAAGAAGGACAAACCACAACCTGTGAATAGATTGAGCTGCCTGAATGGGAGCCCAGTTTGCCAGTTCCTCTCCTCTCCTTTCCTCTCCTCTCCTTTTCTCTTCTCTCTTCTCCTTTCCTGAGAGTGTTCTGCCCAAAGTAAGGTAAATTCTGATGGCCAAAAGCTACTAGCTAACTTGGGGTTCACTGGCTAGATTTCTTTCTCAAAGATTAAGCCTTGAACCCAATTCACTCTGGATCTCATGCAATGGACAACAATAGGTCCCTGCCCAAGCACACTTAATGGTTATTTTTGAGGCCATCTGGGCTCAGAATGAATGTAGATAGTGACTGTTTCTCTTTTGGCCAGCATCCCTGAGGGTCTTCCCCTCCAAGTTTGATTTTTTTTTTTTATTAAAGGGGACATTCCTTGACTCACTTCTTAAAGAGGGCTATTCACTGAATGGGCACTGCCTCACTCAAAGTAAGAACTTGAAAGGATCTTAGCTTCAAAAGACCAAGGTCTCCCATTGCATCCTGGGTCATCTCTAGTCATCCTGATGAATACTGGCCACTGGACCCAGGTGGCTCTGGAGGAGAAAGTGAGGCTGCTGACTGCTCATCCTTGCCTCACTCATATCAAAGGCAACTGCAAATCATGTCATTATCTCCCTGATGTCATGGTCCTCTTTGGAAAAAAAGGACAAACCGCAACTGTGACCTTCCTCTTTGGGTTGGGGGTCTTGACCAGCAAGACCCTATGCTGTTCTCAGGACACAATGAATGAAGCGGGAGGCAGGGTGTAAGGCAACTCCATTTATTATCAGTGAAGCAGCATTATTTATAACATAATAGCCTCATGAATTATGCCCTTCAGCTAATCCCTTTGAAGGTCAAATCTATTCCTCCAACCCCTGCTCTGCATTCTCCTCGTGTCCAGCTCATGATTACCCACTTTCCCCAAACTCCAGGAGAAAAACAAGAGTGGCAGCCCTCCCTCAGACACCATTAGTTCCAGGCACCTTGGGTGTGGTCCCACAATGGCATCCAAGAGTTCCTAGCCCCCTTCCACACAACCACCACCTTTGCTGGTAACTCAACCTCCTCCTAATTTCATAATTTGAATACTCTCAAAAGAACTTTCCTAGCTGCTCTTATCTTCTTTCTCTTCACTCTTTGCCTGGGTTATCTCATTCATTCTCATTATTTCAACAACGACAAGCCCTTCTATTAAGATGACATACAATCTTCTTTCTTCAGTCCTCACTTCTGTACTCCAGATGCCCACTCAAGGTTCTTATAGGCCATCACTACCTGGATATTCCCCCAACACCTCAAACTCAACATGTCTAAAATTCAACTCATCTTTATCTCCAAGCCTGAGCTACTTTCTGACTTCCCAGCTATGGTGTTGGTTGAAGCATTGAGCCTGGAGTCGGGGAAATCTGAGTTCAAATCCTATCTCAGAAATTTATTAGCTGTGTGACCCTGGACAAGCCACTTATGTCAGCTTCAGTTTCCTCAAATGTGAAATGGATATATAATAGTCCTAATCTTCCAGAATTCTTATGAAGGTCAAATTAAATATAAATTGTAAAGTGCTTAACAAAGTACCTGATACATTTTTCAGTTGTTCCAGTTGCGTCTGACTCTTTATGACTCTATTTGGGATATTCTTGGCATAGATACTGGAGTGGTTTGTCATTTCCTTTTCCAGCCCATTTTACAAATTAGGAAACTGAGGCAAAAAGTGTTAAGTGACTTGCCCAAGGTTACACAGACAAATCTGTCTGAGGTCAGATTTGGACTCAAGTCTTCCAGACTCCAAGTCTAGTGCTCTATCTACTGTGTCACCTAGCTGCCCATTGTGAAAAATAGCAGTTGCTTATTAAATACTTAATTCCTTTTACTCTCACCCTGTCTATGACCCCACCATTCATCCTGTCTTACATGGTCATGTCATATAGATTTTTTCCAGTCCTTCACCTCTCATATTTAATCAATTGCCCTTTCTGTGGATCAATTTCAGCTATATCATCCAAATGCTTTTTTTTAAACTCCCAAAGCCATGGCCCAAGTATCAGCTCTTATTAACACTGGCTTTGACTAGTTCTCTTCAGAATGAAGCATGTACGCCCAAGAGGTTCAAAGTGTGATTGGTTGGGGTGTGCATATTCCCAAGAGTGTGCAAGAGGCTCCATTGAAGGAAATACTAGATTTGAATAGGGTTACTACAGCCATCACTGACTCGGCTATCCTCCTTTTCCATTCTTGGCCCACCATGAGCTACCTAAAATAATCAGTCATTCTTACTCTTCCCCAAGCAGAGAAGTAAATAGGCAGGCATTACTACCTGTTTCCAGTCCCTGGCTCTGCACATCCCTATTCTTTCTCACTCACTCCCAATGCAGCAATATAACCTCTTAATTCCCCTGATGCAAGCCAAAAAGATTTTTGTACTACTAACAAAATAAAATAAATCATAATTTAAAATTTTCTTTATTTCACCAATCTCATCCTTTCAGAATTTTTTATTTTATTTTATTTTTTTAAATTGGGATGTGCACAAATTATTTATGTATTTTTAGATATCAACATTCATTTCCACAAAATTTTGAGTTTCAATTTTTCTCCCCATCTCTCTCCTCCCCCACCCTGTAATACCTTGCATTCTGATTACCCCTTCCCTCAATGTACCCTCTCTTCTATCCCATCCCACCCTTCCATTAGCCCCATCTTCTCTTTTCTTGTAGGGCAAGATAAATTTCTATATCCCTTTACCTGTGTTTCTTATTTCCCAGGTATATGCAATAATAATTCTCAACATTCATTTCTAATACTTTGAATTTCAACTTCTCTCCCTCCCTCCCTCCCTCCCTACCCATCCCTACTGAGAAGGCAAGCAACTCAATACAGGCTATATATGTGTCATTTTGCAAAAGACTTCCATAATAATCATGTTGTATAATACTAACTATATTGCCTCTATCCTACCCTGTCCTCCCTTTTTTGTTCTTTCATTTGACCTTGTCCTTTCCCAAAAGTGTTTACTTCTAGTTACTCCCTTCTCCCATTTGCCCTCCCATCTATCATCCCCCTAACCCCACTTGTCCCCTCCTCCCCTACTTTCCTGTAGTGTAAGATAGATTTTCATACAAAATTTAGTGAGCATATGTGTAGCTTAAGCATATCCTTAAGCCATATGTGAAAAGGGTAAGCTTCACTTTTCCCCTCTCACCTTCTCCCTTTTCTCCTCCATTGAACAAGATTTTTCTTATCTCTTTCATGAGTTATAGCCTGCTCCATTACATTTCTCCCTTTCTCCTTCCAGTAATTTCCTCCCTCCCCTCTGAATTTTTATTTTATTTTTTTTATGGATATCATCTCTTCTGATTCAACTCAACCTGTAGTCTCTGTCTATATGTGTGGGGGGGGGGAGGGGTGTATAATCCCTTCACCTACCCAAATATTGCGAAAAGTCTCAAGAGTTACAAATATTATCTTTCCATGTAGGAATGTAAACAGTTCAGCTTTAGAAAGTCTTTTAGGATTTCTCTTTCCTGTTTATCTTTTCATGCTTCTCTTGATTCTTGTGTTTGAAAGTCAAATTTTCCATTCAACTCTGGTCTTTTCATCATGAATGCTTGAAAGTCCTCTATATCATTAAATGACCATTTGTTCCCTTGAAGTATCATACTCAGTTTTGCTGAGTAGGTGTTTCTTGGTTTTAATCCTAGTTCCTTTGACTTCTGGAATATCCTATTCCAAGCCCTGTGATCCCTTAATGTAGAAGCTACTAGATCCTGTGTTATCCCAATTGTATTTCCACAATACTCAAATTGTTTCTTTCTAGATGCTTGCAATAATTTCTCCTTGACCTAGGAACTCTGAAATTTGGCCACAATATTCCTAGGAGTTTCTCTTTTTGGACCTCTTTCAGGGGATGATTGGTGGATTCTTTCAATATTTATTTTGCCATCTGGTTCTAGAATATCAGGTAGTTGGTTTTGTTTTCTAACTTCTTGGTTTATCTCATTGTCATTAGTTTCCCTGAACTCGATTCTATCTTTTAAAGAACTATTTTGTTCAGTGAGTTTTTGAAACTTCTTTTCCATTTGGCTAATTCTGCTTTTTAAAGCCTCTTTCTTCTCACTGGCTTTTTGGACCTCTTTTTCCAATTGAGTTAGCCTCTTTTTAAACGTGTTATTTTCCTCAGCATTTTTTTTGGTTCTTCCTTTAGCAGGCTGCTGACATGCTTTTCAAGCTCTTCTATGGCCTGAGCCTATTTCATATTCATTTTGGAGATACTGGAGGCAGAGGCCTTGACTTCCTCTGACAGTATGCCTTGCTCTTCCTCATTTGAAAGGATGGAAGGAGACATCTGTTCACCAAGAAAGTAACCTTCTATGGTCTTATTTTTTTCCCCTTTTTTGGGCATTTTCCCATCCAGTTACTTGACTTCTGAATCCTTTGTCAAGAGGAGGGGTCTAGTGCTCCTCCTCTCCCTAGTATCATGCTCAAAGCTGAAATTCAGATCAGCTGCTCTATTCCCCCAGGGGCTTTGGGTGGGGGCAGGGCTACCACTGAGGGCTGAGGTTCAGATCAGCTGCTCGATTCTGCCAGATGTTTTAAGCTAAGCTCCCTGGACAAGGGACCCAGGCTGCTTCCACGGCTACTCGCTGCCCACTGCAGCTGCCACCACCTGGGGCCAGTGCTGAGGTAACCCCATTCCCCTCTTTCCAAGCTGGGAAAGCCCTACCATACTCACCTTTGAAGTTTTCTTTGTTGCTTGTGTGTTGAGAGACCCAGGACCCTCCCTGCTGGGAATTCCACCCCAGAGGTCTGTTCAGGTCCTGTTCTTCCCAGTGCTGCATGGCCAGAGCTGGGCTCCCCTCCACTCCTTGTCCTGTGAGACAGGCCTTTTCTGTTGGCCTTCCAGGTTACCTTTGGCTGGAAACCTCTTTCACTCTGTTGTTCTGTGGCTTCTGCTGCTCTAGAATTTGTTTGAGAGTCATTTTTTACAGGTATTTTGTGGGCTGTGGGAAAAGCACTAGAGAATATGTATCTTTCTACTCTGTCATCTTGGCTCCATCCCCCCTTTTAGAATTTCTATTGTGGTTTTTATTCTGTACATATTAGCATCATAGTAGAAAAACAAATATTAAAATTAAAGTTGTTAATAATAAATAAGTATACATATGTTAGAGATAGAAGCTTGTTTTCTTTTTTATTACTAATGGAGATATATGCTATCGAAAACCATTTGGAGACTACTGGCCTGGATAATTGTAATAGCCATATTACAGATGTTTCTGCCCTGCTCTCCCTACTCCCACACATTCTATGTACCATGTCAGAATAATCTTTGTTTTTTCTCATCACTATTCTTTCAAATAGCTTTAATGCTTGCCTGTTGGCTACCAAGAAAAGACATAAAAGGCAATGAAGCCATAAGCATTTATTATGCGCTTACTATGTGCCAAGCACTGTGCTAAGCTTTGGAGACACAATTACAAGCAAAAAGATATCTAGCCCCTGCCCCCAGGCAGAGGATGAGCACAACACAAAAGCAAGCTGAAAAAGGGGAAGAGGGAAGATACATGCAGGGAAATGGCTAAAGGTCTGAAAGTCAGAAATAAAGCCAGGATAGGAATGATATACAGCCAACCTGGATCCATTCTAAAAATGAAGGAGCCAGGCAGAACTCACCAGTGTGAAGAGGGAGTCAGAGAGGCAGAAGATATTTGAGGGTGGGGAGATGCCAGGCTCTTATAAAAGGGCCAGCGTGAGAGGGCAGCTGATACATGGTGGCAAAGTTCTGAGAGTCAGAAGCAGAGTCAGGAATGGAACAAAGCATGACCTAAGTACCCATCCTCAATATGGAAGCTGTCAGATAAACTCACCCCCAAAAGTTCAAACTCCACTCCCCTTCTTGGCATTTAAGATTGTCCACAACCCCAATCAACTGGAGAATGGTTGAATAAATTATGGTATATGAATGTGAAGAAATACTATTGTCATAAGAAATAATGAACAGGAAGACTTCAGAGAGGCCTGGAAAGACTTATATGATCTGATGCTGAGCGAAAGGAGCAGAATCGGGAGAACTTTGTACACAGCAACAACCACAGTGTGAGAGGATATTTTCTGGTAGAGTTAGAACTTCATTGCAATGCAAGGACTTAAAAAATTCCCAGTGGTCTTTGAAGGCATAATGCCTTCCACATCCAGAGAAAGAACTATGGAATTCAATTGCAGAATGTAGCAGATCATTTTCTTTTGTATTACGTTTTCATTTGTTTTATGATTTCTCCCATTCATTTTAATTCTTCTATGCAACATGAAAAAAAAAGATTGTCCACAACCTAGTGCCACTCAATCTCTGAAGCTTCTTATATAATTACTTTCCATACAATATGATCTCCAGACATGTTGGACAACTTTAAGTCCTGACAAGACTCTCTGTAATGCCATGCCTCTCTACCTTTGTTCAAGATTGTCCTTATTTATGAGTACTCTTCTTCTCCCTCTTCACCTGTAGAATTCCTATTCCGCCTTTAAAATCCACCTCAAATGCCTTTTGCTCCAGGAAGCTCCCTTCCCCATCAATAGGGCTGTTATCCCTAAAACAACACATAGCTGTTTTTGTAAATAACCCTCTAATGAACTTAGCATGTAATACTACCTGTCCCAGTTAGTTGTGCCAATGCCTTTTCTTGCTATTGGACTGTGTTTTCTGAACTTTCCATCTCTTCCCCAAATCTTAACACACTATCTGTGATGATGATATTTTGCTAGGATGTGTAATAACAGAATGTCAGAGATGAAAGAGTCTGTATAAATCATCTTATCTAAATTCTTCATGATATGTTTAATTTTTGTTGATATATTTGTTTTTATACTTATATACTTTTGTACTTTGTTACATCACTTTCATTTCTGAATATATTTGCTATCCTCTACCTTTGTGACAAAGAATTTTTTAAAAGAAAGTTCAGCAAAACTAACCAACACCTAAACTGCATATGAGTTATGGCCTTCTTTATTCAGTTCTCAGCTCACCAAAGGAGACAAGGTGATATGTTTTTGCATGCCTTCCTTAGGGCTGAGTTTGGCCATTATAATTACAGAGCATTCAGGCTGGGTTTTTTTTTGTTCTTTCCATTTATAATGTTGTAGTTAATTGTATACATCGTTTTCCTAGCTGTGCTTACATACTTTACTCTGCATCAGTTCATCTAAGTCTTCCTATGGTTCTTGAAATTCACATTCATCATTTCCTGGGTTCAGTACTATTCCCTTACAGGCATGTTTCCCATTCTCCCATCAATGCAACTCTGGATAAAGTTGAGACCCAGAGAAGGGAAATGGTCTGCATAATGTCATGTAGTATCAATGGCAGAATCTGGTCTAGACCCCAGCTCTCCTCACTCCATATCCTGAGATCTTTCCAACTAGACAGTTATCCTAGAAAACAGCCCAAATTACAGCTAGCTAGCAGTTTACACTTCAATGCTTTTTCATCATCACCATCCTCCAGGCCTCCTTTGTGTCCTGAGAGAACAATGATATGGCAGTGGTTCCTTATTCAACTAGCTGCTATTTCTCAGTCTAGATTCCCTCATCTCTTACCTATTACATTTTGCCTGAACTCTGGTGATAACCTCTCCTTGTCCTATTCTTTCCTCCCTCTGTCATTCTCTACTCCTTCTAAAAAAAATAATAATAATACTAACTGTGATTTTGTGTATTTGCTATTGGTTTATTTATTTCTCTCTTTATTAGTAATGGCTGTTCTTTGTCGACTGACACACTCATCCCAGTAGGAGGAGTTCAAAGGGAATTGCAGGCTGCAGGAGAACAAGATAAGATATGTAAGGCCTAACTTTCAGTGACCTTTCTTTTTCCTCCAAAAACCATTTGTTTAGGGAATAGCTTGGCCATCATAAATCACCATCACTCAGGAGCCATGGGGAAAGAGCTGGGAGCTCTGGGTCCATTTATCACGGTTTGAGCAATTTTGACATGTGAGTCTCTTTTGAATTTAAAAGTTGTGTCCCCTCCTCCACACCTCCACCTAGCATGATCAGCTGGCAATCTTCACCCACTTGAATCTTTCTCGATTCTCCCTTCCAACCCTTCCTTACCATTTAGAAAAAAGGTTCCAAATGATAATACCTAACATTCACCTTTCCTGCCCCCATAAACCCACTGCTAGTTCCTTCCCTCTAAGATTATCTCAAGTTTATCCTGTATATATCATGTTTACACATACTTGTTTGCATATTGTCTGCCCCATTAGACTTTGGGTTACCTGAGAGCAGGGACTGTCTTCTGTGTTTTGTTGTATCCCCAGCCCTTAGCATACTGTCTGGCACATAATGAGATTTAATAAATGGTTGTTGACAGTTTGACATTAATATAATGTTTATGCTTGAAAAGTGATCTAAATATATTTTCTCACCTGATATTCACAAGAGACGTAGGTGCTATTACTATTAACTCTATTTTACAGATGAAGAAACTGAGGCACAAAAAGGTTAAATGACTTGCTCAAGATCAAAAAGCTAGTAAGAAGAAGATAGGAAGGAAGAAGGGAAGGAAGTAGGGAAGTAAGGAGGGAGAAAGGGAAGGAGGGAGGGAAGGAAGAGAGGCAAGAGTCAAGTAATGGAGGAGTAAGACAGGGAAGGAAGGGAAAAGAAAGAGGAAAGAAGAGAGAGAAAAAGGAAAGAAAAGAAGGAGGGAGGAAGGGAATGTGGGAGACAGGGATAAAGGGATGATAAATAAAGGATAAAAGCTTCCCTCATGGATTCAATTTTTACCTCTCTACAGATACTTCTCAAATCTTGGTCCCCTATCTCCACCTTTCCTCTGAACTCTAATTTCAATTTCACACTGGAGGTTCAAAGAATATGAAAAATTCTAAAAGATCATTGAGCCCAAGTGCTCATTGAAGAGAGGAGAAATCAAGGCTCAGAAACATGATTTGTCCATAGTCACACAGTGAGTAAGTAGTAGAGCAAGCATTGGAACCCACATTTTTCTCTGCTTCCAAGTCCAGGGTTCTTTCCATGCTGAGTGCTGAATGGAATGAGTTCAGGAGCTAGAAGGATCGTCTTCTTTGAGTGTGAGGTGGAAGGGGTGTGCTTCACCCTGGTCATGTACCCTGATACCTTACCCATGCTGAGAACCTTTTCTACATTTGTATTCTAGTATCTGTACCACATACACACACACACACACACACACACACACAGAGAGAGAGAGAGAGAGAGAGAGAGAGAGAGAGAGAGAGAGAGAGAGAGAGAGAGGACTATGTAGACAATAAGAGCCTATAACTTTATGGAATTTTGGATAGAATTCTGACTTTCAAGTCAGGAGAATTGTGTTTTTATCCTGGCTCAGATGACTAGGTGACCACACTTAGACTAAGTGACTTCATTTCATCTCTCTGAGTCTTAGTTTTCTCTTCTGTAAAATGTGGATAATAACATTTGCTCTACCATCCTAATAGGGTAATTGTGAGAAAGGTACTTTGTGAACCTCAGATCAATATAGAATTATGAGTTATCATAAATGAATGAATAAATTAATGACTAGCTTGGGGATCCACTTGTCTGACGATGTCAATAAATCAAAAAATATTTATTAGGCATTTCCCACATGTCAGGTGCTTTACTAGGCACTGGAGACATTAAAAGGAAAAATATAGAAATTGTTTGCAAAATAGGAAATACAAAGTGAAGAGGAGATGGGGAGATGTGTTAAAACTAAGGAATGTAGGAAAAGTCTCCTAAAGATGTCCTTTAACTGATACTTGAAGAAAGTTAGGGGTTCCAAGAGGCAGAAGTGAGAAAGAAGGGCATCCCAGGCATGGGAATAGAGAGTCTGTGTAAAGATATGGAGGAAAGAGATTAAAGGTATACATGGAACAGCAAACAAGCCAATTTAGTTTGGGCATAGGGTATGTGAGAGATGAATCTTAAATTACAGAATGTGTAACTGGCCTGGAAAAATAGGGTAGTGTCAATTTTAGAAAGGCTTTAACTACAAAGCAGAGAAATTTGTATTTTATCCCATGGGCAATATAGAACTACTGAGCTTTTAGAACTAGGGAGTGACTTGGTCAGGGTTATCAATTTGGCAACCAAGTGAAGGATGAGTAGTGAAGAGTGGAGACTGGTTGCATGGAAGCCAATTAGTAAAAGCAGTCAAGGCAACAGGAAATGAAGGTTTGAACTAGGATGGCTAGAAAGGAAAGAAAGAGAAAGAAAGAAAGAAAGAAAGAAAGAAAGAAAGAAAGAAAGAAAGAAAGAAAGAAAGAAAGAAAGAAAGAAAGAAAGAAAGAAAGAAAGAAAGAAAGAAAGAAAGGAAGGAAGGAAGGAAGGAAGGAAGGAAGGAAGGAAGGAAGGGAGGGAGGGAGGGAGGGAGGGAGGGAGGGAGGGAGGAAGGAAGGAAGGAAAGGAAGAAGGAAGGAACAAATGGATATGAGAGATTTTGTGGAGGCAGAATTGTAAGACTTGGCAATTGATTAAATATGAAGAAGGTGAATAAAAGTCAAGAGTAGAGGATGACTCCTAGGATGTGAACTTAAGTTACTGAAAGAATGATGGTGTCATTGATAAAAATACCAAAGATAACGATTTGTGGGTTAAGAGGAAAAGGAATGGGTTCTGATTTGGACATGTTGAGTTTGAGATGCCTTTAGGAACATCCAAATGGAAATGTCCAGGAGGTAGTTGCAGATGCAGGGTCAGGGCTCAGGGTCGAGAAAAGAATTGAAAAGGCAAAGCATAAAATATATGAATAGGAGGAATAGGTGAATTCTATGTGATTTTGACAAAAGAGAAATTGTATGCAGAGAAGAAAAGACTTAGGATTGAGTCCTTGGATATAACTTTGCCTTGGGGAAAGAATATTTTCGATGAATCTTCAAAGGAGACTGAAAAGGATCATTCCAACAGGGAGAAAAAGATCTGTGAAACAATAGGGCAACAAAATCCCAGACAGGAGAGAGTTTTCAGAAAGAGATCAACACCATCAAAGGTTGGGCTGAATCAAGAAAGACCAGAAAACATTAGATTGAGCAATAAAGAGATCACTGGTGACCTTAGAGAGAGCAGCATCAGTCAAGTTGTAAGGAGAGAAGTAGATTTAAAGAGCTTGGGAGGCAAGGAAATGAACTACATAGCCAAACACTTCTTTTCAGTCTTCTTTAATGGATCATAGTAAAAAATCATGCTCCCTAATTGCAGGTGTCCTCATAGCATTGATTCTGAGCATTTTTCTCTATACTTTCTGTGATTTTACCCATTCACACCATTTCAATTATCACATCCAACCAGTCCTAATCTTTTTTTTCTGAAACCCATTCACACATTTCGACCTGACTGATACACCATTTCATCTAAAAGTTCCATCATGATATGTCAAGTATCAATCACCTTTCCTTCACTCAATCACTATTCTATTGAAATTACCACTACCGTTCATTTGCACTATTTCAATGGTCCCTGTGTTTGTCTCTCTGCTTCCCTTTTCTTTCCTTTCTGATGTAGCTTTCATAGAGATGCCAAAATGATCTTACCAAAGCATTGGAAGGATCATATCATACCTCTGTTCAAAAAAAGTTAGTGGTTTCACGTTGCCTATAAGGCTAACTGGTAGCTGATTCCATCCTACTTTTCCAGTTTTTCATATCATTTTGGGGCAGCTAGGTGGTGCAGTGGATAGAAGACCAGTGCAGGAGTGAGGAGGACCTGAGTTCAAATCTCACCTCAGACACTTGACACTCACTAGCTGTGTGACCATGGGCAAGTCACTTAACCCCAATTGCCTCATCCTGGGTCATCTCCAGTCATCCTGATGAATATTTGAATTCAGATTCACTGAATTCAAATTCACTGAATTCAGATGGCTCTGGAGGAAAAGTGAGGTTAGTGACCTGCACAGCCCTCCCTCACTCAAAACAAAGTCAAGTGCAAGTCATGTTATCATTTCTCTGATGGCATGATCTTCTTTGGCAATGAAGGATGAACACACACATATTGCTTCATAGGATATAATAAATTATCGGAGGCGGAGCCAAGATGGCAGAGTAGAAACACACATATAACGCTAGCTCCGAACCCACAGTCCATAAAAATCTGTAAAAAATAACCCCCCCCCCGAATTCTAGAGCAGCAGAAGCCACAGAACAATGGAGCAGATGAGGTTTCTGTTCCAGAGAGCCTAAAAACCTCTCACAAAAGGTCCATCATGCTGCAGACCAGAGCCGAGCCTTGGCCGCGCAGCGCCGAGAGGAACAGATCTGAGCAGGCTTCAGGGACGGGATCGCCAGTGCCCACGTGGGTCCCTTCACCCATGGGCCCCAAAGGTTGGTGAGAGGGTCTCTCTGGCTTGCCAAGAGGGGAGGGGAGTGCCCTCATAACTCAGGCCCCCTCGGGAGGTAGCAGCAGAGGCGGGAGCAGACCAGGGCTCCCCAAGCAGGAAGGAGCCCTGATCCATTGTTGAAGGTCTCTGCATAAACCCCCTGAGGGAACTGAGCCCGTGAGGCAGCCCTGCCCCAACCTGAGCACCTGAACTTAATCTCACACTGACTAGCAGCCCCGCCCCCACCCAAAGCCCTGAGGCTGGGAAGCAGCATTTGAATCTCAGACCCCAAGCGCTGGCTGGGCGGATCTGGAGGCAAAATGGGTGTGAAGAGAATATTCAGAAGTCAAGTCACTGGCTGGGAAAATGCCCAGAAAAGGGAAAAGAAATAAGACTATAGAAGGTTACTTTCTTGGTGAACAGGCATTTCCTCCCTTCCTTTCTGATGAGGAAGAACAATGCTTACCATCAGGGAAAGACACAGAAGTCAAGGCTTCTGTATCCCAGCCCACTCAATGGGCTCAGGCCATGGAAGAGCTCACAAAAGATTTTGAAAATCAAGTTAGAGAGGTGGAGGAAAAGCTGGGAAGTGAAATGAGAGACATGCAGTCAAAGCATGAAAAGCAGGTCAGCACCCTGCTAAAGGAGACCCAAAAAATGTTGAAGAAAATAACACCTTGAAAAATAGGCTAACTCAATTGGCAAAAGAGGTTCAAAAAGCCAATGAGGAGAATGCTTTCAAAAGCAGAATTAGCCAAATGAAAAAGGAGATTCAAAAGATCACTGAAGAAAATTAGAATGGAACAGATGGAGGCTAATGACTTTATGAGAAACCAAGAAATCACAAAACAAAACCAAAAGAATGAAAAAAATGGAAGAGAATGTGAAATTATCTCATTGGAAAAACAACTGACCTGGACAATAGATCCAGGAGAGACGATTTAAAAATTATGGGACTACCTGAAAGCCATGATCAAAAAAAGAGCCTAGACATCATCTTTCATGAAATGATCAAGGAAAATTGCCCTGAGATTCTAGAACCAGAGGGCAAAATAAGTATTCAAGGAATCCACAGAACACCGCCTGAAAGAGATCCAAAAAGAGAAACTCCTAGGAACATTGTGGCCAAATTCCAGAGTTCCCAGGTCAAGGAGAAAATAATGCAAGCAGCTAGAAAGAAACAATTCAAGTATTGTGGAAATACAATCAGGATAACACAAGATCTAGCAGCTTCTACATTAAGGGATTGAAGGGAGTGGAATAGGATATTCCAGAAGTCAAAGGAACTAGGACTAAAACCAAGAATCACCTACCCAGCAAAACTGAGTATAATACTTCAGGGGAAAAATTGGTCTTTCAATGAAATAGAGGACTTTAAAGCATTCTTAATGAAAAGACCAGAGCTGAAAAGAAAATTTGACTTTCAAACATAAGAATGAAGAGAAGCATGAAAAGGTAAACAGCAAAGAGAAGTCATAAGAGCCTTACAAAAGATGAACTGTTTACATTCCTACATGGAAAGACAATATTTGTAACTCTTGAAACTATTCAATATCTGGGTACTGGGTGGGTTTACACACACACACATGCACACGCACACACACACACACATACACATAGAGACAGAGTGCACAGAGTGAATTGAAGAGGATGGGATCATATCTTAAAAGATGAAATCAAGTAGTGAGAGAGAAATATATTGGGAGGAGAAAGGGAGAAATGGAATGGGGCAAATTATCTCTCATAAAAGAGGCAAACAAAAGGCTTATTAGTGGAGGGATAAAGAGGGGAGGTGAGAGAAAAACATGAAGTTTACTCTCATCACATTCCACTAAAGGAAGGAATAAAATGCACACTCATTTTGGTATGAAACCTATCTTACAATACAAGAAAGTGGGGTATAAGGGGTTAAACAGGGTGGGGGGGATGATGGAAGGGAGGGCATGGGGAGGAGGGAGCAATTTGAGGTCAACACTCATGGGGAGGGTCAGGATCAAAAGACAGAATAGAAGTAATGGGGGACAGGATAGGATGGAGGGAAATATAGTTAGTCTTATACAACATGACTATTATGGAAGTCATTTGCAAAACTACACAGATTTGGCCTATATTGAACTGCTTGCCTTCCAAAGGGAAGGGGTGGGGAGGGAGGGTGGAAAAGAAGTTAGAACTCAAAGTTTTAGGAACAACTGTCGAGTACTGTTCTTGCCACTAGGTAATAAGAAATACAGGTAAAGGGGTATAGAAAGTTATTTGGCCCTACAGGACAAAAGAGAAGATGGAGACAAGGACAGAGAGGGATGATAGAAGAGAGAGCAGATTGGTCACAGGGGCAATTAGAATGCTTGGTGTTTTGGGGGTGGGGGGAGGGGACAAAAGGCGAAAAAATGTGGAACCCAAAATTTTGTGAAAATGAATGTTATAAGTTTAATTAATTAATTAATTAATTAATTAATTTTTAAAAAAAAGAATAGTATTGCAAAGGTTTTGAATCATCACTGCAGTAAAGGAGGACACGGCAACTGATGTTCCAGAGAACTGCGTTACTCCAGGGAATAACTCTTACTGATTGTAAGATGATAATAAAGTACTTACTGTCTTCTGGTCTCAGTGTCATCTATAAAATGGGGATAGTATTTATAATCACTTCACCACCCTGTTGTACAGAAAGGATTTTGTGCTATGTAAATATAAACTTATTAATAAATATGCTATGTAAATATAAGCTTAAAAAAATAAATAAAAATAAATAAATAAATAATTTATCTACATAGCTAGTCTCCAGACTCATGATTCTGCATCTTACCTTCTCCTCTTGTCTCTACCTCTCCAAATCTTCTTGAAATACTCTCTTCATGAAACTTTCCATGATCTCCCCAGGTGTTAAAACTGTCTTTCCTTTCAAATGATGTTGAATTTTATGTCTCAATAGACTAAAAACTTGAGTAGGAACTTGTTTTCATTTTGGTGGCCAAGTCTTTTGTACATAGTAGGCACTCATTAAGCTTTTGTCTAATTCAGTTATCAACTACAAACAAGAAACTATAGATGTAGAACTGGAAGGAACTTCATCATTCATCTAGTTCAACGCCTTCATTTTACAGATTCTCATCTGTAAGCTGAAGTCCAAAGAGGTGAAGTGACTCATGCCTTGTCAATTTATAGTTATAATTATTATAATTTATATAATAGAATATAGTCACATATAATATATTTGTATATTGTATATTTCTATATGAATAATAGAATAACTATTATAATTTATAATAAATTGTTAAAATTATAAAATTTTGTAAATATATGGAAAGGGAAATATATGAGCACAAGAAGCCAGGGTGGGTTCGTGGAAAACTGGTCATGGTAGATTAATTTCATGTTTTGGCAATGCGACTCATTGGTATAATGCCAAATGTTTAACAATCAAGTTTAAAGGGAAAAAATGTACTCACTACACACTTTAAAGTTTAATATGCATTATTCACATCTATTACTTTCTTAAGTCTATAAATCAACAAAAAAAAATTACTCAAACTCTCACTTTTAGCCTTTGCTGAGGTATAAATGTTTACACTGAAAATTTAACGATCAGCTTTCGTGAGCCATTCAAACTAGCTCCAGAACACTGGACTTTGAGTAATTGAAGTTATTTATCCCGATTAAGTGAGACCCAGGCAAAGCATTGTACTGTCTTTAAATAATTGAAAAATCATCACATGGGAAAGAGAGAGAAGATTGATCAGATGTAGGCTAAGAAGATAGAACCTAGACAAATGGAGGCAAGTAGGAGGGGGGAAGCTACAAAGAAAACAAATCCAGGACAATATTAAAAAGATTCAGAACACTTCCAAAGTAGAGATTCTAAAATTCAATGCTGGGCCTGTTGAAACCTCTGACCCCCAGAATACCTCTGGTTCTTGATTTCTAGCCTTTCATCCAACAAATTCCTTAAGCACCTACTATGCACAGAATTGTAGTGGTTTTCCTAGTCAACCAACACAGGACTCGAGGAATTTACAGTTAAAAAGGGTAGTAAACTTAGTAGAGATATTGTTAGTTGAACTGAGCTTTGAAGGAAGCTAGAGATTCTAGTTGGAGAGGTGAGAAAGGATTGGAAGCCAGGTATGAGGAGAGACATCTGGTGCAATGTAATGGAGATGGGAAATGAAACAATGGGATTGGAGAATAGCTAGTAGGCCAGTTTGGCTAGAATATAGTGTGTGAGGAGGTGTGACATATAATAAGCCTTAGAAGAAATACATAACCTGAAGCTGAAGTCCTTTAAATGTCAAACAAAGGAGTTTGTAGTTGGTCTTGGGGTAAGAGAAAGTCACTGGATCTTTCTAAGCAGAGTAGTGGCATGGTCAGATGTGGGCTTTAGGAATATCAATTTAGCATCTGGATGAAGGATGGTTTGGAGAGAGGGGTGACTAGAAACAGGGAAACCAATTCGAAGGCTGTTGACTATCTTGAGGAAATGGATGAGATCCCAGACTCAGGGGCTTGGTTTTGTGAGACCTTTCCTGAATTTCCCAGTCATTAATCCTCCCTTCACCTTTGATGCCTGAAATGGTTCTGTATTTACTTCACATAGGTTTGGTATTGTCTTAATTGGTGTGCTTTCTGTTTTCCCCCAGTAGTATGTAAGCTATGTGAGGGAAGGGCCTATTTTGGTTTCATCTTTGTATATATCCTCTTCTTCTCCCTCTCCCCCTGCCTCATTGCCTAGCATGGTGCCTGATAAATCATTGGTGCTTACTACATTTCTATTGAATTACGCACATATTGTTATGTCTACTATCTCTACCCAAGGCCTAATCTGATCATTGCCCAACTCTGTATTTTCCTCTCCCTGGAAAATAATAGGCTCTTTAACAATGCTTGCAGAATGAATGAATTAACGAGTAAGTTAATGAATATATGAATGCAGGACACTTAGGCAGAGATGTCTTATAGGCAAATGAAGACAAAGGTATAGAGTTAAAGTTGTCAGAGCCAGAGTTAGAGATTTAAAGAGACCTGCATGATGGCAGGTGCTTTTTGAAACCAGAGAAGTGAATGAGGGGGTCAAATGAGAGAGAATAAAAAGGAAAAAAAGGGAACTGAGGACAGGCTTAGTCAATCTTCATCTTAAAGGATCAGAAAGAACATGAAGAGCCAGCAAAGAAGGTAGAAAAGAGATAAATCAACAGGATGTCCTTAAGTCTGCCCAAACAATCACACCAGCAAATCGGAAGTTTGTTTTCCCTTCCACTCTTTCTTTGCTTTGACACTCAGTCTATGCAGAATCTGGCAGATGATTCATTTTTAGACGCTTCTTTGATTCTAGGAGGGTATTGTTAGCTACATTCTTGAGGTCAGATTCAAGAAAAACCATTGTTTCCCATTGGAGGAATTTCTGAGCTTCTGCTCCCAGGCCTCTCTCATGGAGTGAGTCCCACCTGCCTGTCTGTTTCCTCAGGTCTCTGCTTCCAAGGAGGAGTCAGAACTCCTGATATGGTCTGGCAGAAAAAAAGGCCCCGAATGGAGATTTAGGAGACTTGGTCTTGCTTGGCCATTGACTTGCACTGCCCTCTAATCTGGGTCTTACTTTCCTCAGTTATAATAGAAAGGGATTGATTCTGAAATTCCTCCAAATTCTCCTAATAATGACTGTCATTAAGGTCTACAATCATAGTGGACATTTAGGTTGCACAGTTGCTGAGATCAGAAAGACTTACTTTCTTGAGTCCTCAGACACTTACTAGTTGTGTGAACCTGGGCAAGTCACTTAACTCTGTCTGCCTCAGTTTCCTCATCTGTAAAATGTGCTAGAGAAGGAAATGCCAAACCCTTCCAGTCTCTTTACCACAAAACCATCAAATGTAGTCACCAAGAGTCAGATATGATTGACAAAGAATCACAGAGGTAGAGTTCAAAGGCATGTCAGAGTGAACTTGGGTTACTGTTTTTAATATTCTGATAACTATTTCAAAGCAGAATTGGTTTCTTTTGTAGTGCTATATACCTTACTTTATAGATTTAAAAATCTTATTCTGAGAAGGGGTCCATAGGCTTTGCCAGAATACCAAAGGACTCCATGAGACAGAAAAGGTAAAGAACCCCTAATCTAATCCAATCCCATTATTTTACAGATATGGAAACTGAGGTTCAAATAAATTATGTACCCAAGTTCATGTAGGTAATAAGTATAAAATGCAAGATTTGAACTCAGGGCTTCCTGGGTTTATATCAGAACTAACGAGATTTCCTCTGTACTATACTACCTTGTCACAAGAGCCCTGTAAAACAGTTAATCCAGTTTATTTTTCTTTTCTAACTGACCCATGACCTAACCTATATAGGAAACTCTCAATAAGGAAACTCTCTAACAATGTGGGTCAGCACCTCCACTGCTGTGACTATATTAGAGAATATAGACTAAGTGACTTGCTAAGGGTCAAACAAGCACAACGTGTCAGAAATGGGACTTCAATCTAAGTTTTCTAACATGGTAGACCAGTTTTCTATCCTCAATGACTCAATACCTCTCTATGTATATGGTATCATTTCCATTTTTCAGATTAAGTTACATAGCTGGAAACCATCTGAAGTGCGTTCAATTCATCTCTAGCCCTATCCACTGTGCTGCATTGCCTCCTTTGAAATTCTATGTTATGTATCGTAAGGTCTATTCTAACTCTAACATTCTAGCTATACATACATATATGTGTCTACATATAGATACATGTGTATTGGATGTTCAAGGAGTACTAGCAGCTCTAGTGTGAGGGTTGCTGAGCCCTTTTCAGGACTTCTCATCTACCTTTGATGTTCACCTGGGACTCAGTTCTGACCTTTGGCTCACACCCTGGTAAAACCATCTTGGAGAATGGACTAAACCAGGATGAGGGTGACCAACAGGCTTCAAACCCATTGGTGAGTTAGGGGGATGGCTGCCCTGAGCATGAAAAGACTTCTCCAGGAATTGGCAGATGAGAACAGTTTGTTCCAATGGCCAGGAAGGTAGCTGAAGCAGATTCTGTGAAGGAGTTAGAGCCTGGTTAGACATCAAAGACTCCAAAGTCATTCACTGCATCTCAGATCATCACCATTCATTCTGACTTTTGTCTTACTTTGATGACTCTAGAAGAGAGAGCAAAGGTGACTACTTTGTGTAACTCTGCCTCCCTTAAATTCAGTGCATGCACAAGTCAAGGCATCATCCATGATGTCACTGGTCCTCTTCAAAAATGAAGGACAAACAACAATGTATAAGTTACACATATGTTTGTACATAAAACATAAATACACATACATTTTATATACATGCACACATAATTTGGTGTTTCAAGTCTTAATGAAGTTTTTATTTTAATAGCTGTAAACTGCACTAAAACTTTGGGGACACTCTATATATATTCTAAGATCTCCTCCACCTCGGACATTCTTTGTCCCAGTTACTACATTTTAAGATAGATTGACTGACCAATGGTAATACATCTAGAAGACTGTGATTAGATTGTTAAAGAGACTAGAGACTAGGCCATATTGGAATCCAATAAAAGGTCTAATGTTGTTTGACATGGCAGGGCGGGGGGGGGGGGTGGGGGGTTGTGGGAACCACTTAGTGGTCCATGAGAGTTTTCTTCAAGTATTTGGAGTACTGTCTTTTGGGGAAAGGTCTAGCATTCCTCTGCTTGACCTTGGTGGCAGAAGTAAGAAAGGTGGATAGCACAGAGAGTCAAATTTAAGTGTGGTACAAGAAAAAACTTCCTCATAATCACAGTTGTAAAAATAAATGGAATGAACTATCTTAGGAGACAATGGATTACCTCTGAAGATCTCCAAGTTGAGCATGGATGCCACAACTTATCACAACTATTGTAAAGGGTATTCATGTTGTGAAATGAGCACAACTAGATGGCCTTGAGTACTCCATATCTAAGACTCTGTAATGTTCTGTTCTAATGTTCCTTCTATGTGATGTTTTCTGTATTATATATAGAATATAGTTCCTTTCACCTCTGACAGTCTATCTCTAAGGTCCTCTGACATTTTATTCAACTTATGACATTTTATGTTCTAAGGTCCCACAAGTTCTGAATTCTATCTTCTAAGGTCCCTTCCACTTTTAATATTATATTTCATATATTCTAACCTTTAACATTTTATAGTACAAGGTCCCTTCTACTTTTGACATTCTATGTCATATATTCTGAAATTCTTTCCACCACTAACATATGCTCTAAGATCCTTCTATCTCTGATATTCTAACATTCTGTGATTCTATGCAACTATTCTCTACTATCTATTTACTCATCCTGTACTAGGCACTGTGGGGCAGACACAAGAAGTCTGCCACATGATCCCTGTCTTCAAGAAACTCACAGTCTCTTTGAGAAGAGAATGATTCTCTTATAGCTCATGAATGGTTTCAGAAGACTTGCAAGACTTATTTCCTACCCACTCCATGTAATTAATACATGGATGGTGAAGAGAGAAATGAGAGTAATAAATCATGAGATTCCAGGTCAGGAACAAGGAGGTGGAAAGGAAATAATAGAGTCTTTACATCCACCAAATGGCCCAGGCTGGGCACATAAAAGCCTTCTTGATTTCACCTCCCTGGCAGCTCTTTAATCAGCTCCTCCTCTGCCACCACCCAAGTTAAGGACCTTATTACCACATGCCTGGACTGCTGCAATAGGTGTCCAACATTTCTCCCTGCCTCTATTCTTGCCCTACTCTAAACTCCCCATCACATGCTGTGAGGCTTTTTCTGTACTGCACATAATCTGAGCATTGTAGTCATGGCTTATCATCAGTCATGGGATCATAAATTTAGAGCTGAAAGAGCTCCTAGAAGTCATCATCTAGTCCTTTATTTCACATACATGAAACCTTAATCTCAGAAAGGTCAAGTGAATTTCCCTTAGTCACATAGGTGCTAAGTGATGAAGTTGGGCATTCAAAGTCTGTTTCCTTTATTACAAGTCTGTTGTTCTTTCCCCTGTACCACAATGACTTTCAATGCCAATTCTGAGTAATTCTTCATCACAAATAAGAATTTCTTTGAATACAGCCTAGATCCCAGACTTCCAAATAGTATAGGATCCAACCATAAGACTTTTAGGGAAAACACAGAATGTCACACAAGCACCTAACTCACTGTCTTCTCAGTAGTACAGAAGTTAGAGCAAGACATAGCAAGCATCAAGCAAGATAAAAGTGAAAATCTGGTTCATAACAGTCAAGTTGATCTATATTCTCCCATATTCTCACACATTATGATGCATATCACACAAGGTCTGGATTGGCCCAACCCAGTTACACAAGCACCTATTCCTACCATGCTGGAAATGGATAAAGCCCTTAATGCTCCTAGCCAGTGCCCAGATTCAGATAGGCTCCCTGCCCTTGCTCAGAACCTCTTTTGATGAACTATCTTGAACATAATTAATCACTGCTAATATTTTTATGCTTGTTTTGGGGGCCCCGCCCCATCTGAGCTCATCTAACCCATATGTTTATTGATTACAGAGTAGCTTCTCTTCTCAAAATCCTTTAGATGCTCCCTAGTACCGACATAACACAGTTCCATTTTTTCTGTAGAAATGAGAAAGGCTATGTAATTTTGGAGAACTCATGGCAAAGTCTGACACATGACTGTAACATTGTCATCAGTTAGACATTGGTGGGAGTAGATGATACTTGATGCTGAGAGCTAGACTTGTTGACTTTCCTCAGGTGGAAAAATGGCAGATGAACACATAGCCAGCCCAAATAAAGAGAGCAATTAGTTGGGGACACCCTCACAATTTAGACATTAAAATGCATGTAATTACTTTGTAAGCAGGCATAACTAGAATACTGTACTTCCTACTTTGTGAGGTAAACAAAGAATGGAAGAGAACTGAGTCTCAGCTCCTGAAAAACCTACAGTCCAGAGAGAAAGCCAAGAAAGAGGAAATAATGACAGAACCATGAAGCACTAATCTAAATTAGGAAAGTCAGAGTTATTCCACGAGCTACCTTGCTATCGAGTAAGTTCTTTTGTCACAAAAGTTCTTTAAGCAGAACCTGAATGGCCACTTGTCAGAAATTGTGTAATGATTATTCCTCCTCACCTATATAATGGAGGACGTGTAATCTGAGGTCCCTTTCAATTATGGAATTCCATGATTCCATACTAAGCATTGTCTTTCTTGATTTCTTACTTTCTCTTACTTCCCATGTCCAATGTGTTGCTAAATTCTGTCTATTTCACCTTTGCAACATCTCTTGAATATGAGCCCTTCTTTCTTCTGCCACTACCACCACCATAGTGCAGTTCCTCATCACGTCACATCCAGACTATAACAATAGCCTGCTGGTGAATCTATCTGGCCCACTCCAATCTATCCTCCATTCAGCCACCACAATGATTTTCCTAAAGCCCAGGTTTGAACATATCACTCCCTTACTCAATTAAAGCTAGTGATTCCCTAACACATCCATGATCAAACACAGAATTCTCTTTTTGGTATTCAAAGTCTTATATAATCTATTCCTCCTCCTACCTTTCCTGTCTTCTTAGACCTTACTCCTTGACACACAGTATTCAGTCCAATGGCATTGCCCTTCTGACTGTTTCATGAACAAGACATTCCATCTCTTGGCTCTGATAAATGTTTTTGGCTGTCTCCCATACCTGGAATGCTCTCCCTCCTCATCTCTGTCTACTGCCTCCCAGGGCTTCCTTTAAGTCTCAACTAAAGGCTTTCTCCAAGCCATCTTAATACTAAAGACTTTCTTCTGTTATTTCCTATTTATCCAGTACATAGCTTGTCTGCATATATTTGTTTGCATGTTGTCTTTTGATTACATTTTGAGCTACTTAAGAGCAGAGACTCTCTTTTGCCTCTTTCTATATCCTTAGCACAGAGCTGAGCACAGTGCCTGGCAATAGTCAGCACAATAAATATTCATTGACTGACTAACTAATATAGAAACAGAGCCCTGAAACAGAGCTCACCATATCTTACTTCCACCAAAACACCCAGTCCAACAAGTAGGAAATTTTTTTGTGGAAGAACAGAATCTTAGAGTTGGAAGGCACCCCAAAGACTATCTAGTTCCACACATATCTGAACAGGAGCGCCCCTCAGAACCAGTCAGTCAACAAATATTTTTCAAATGCTTACTATGTCTAATCACCCCCAACAACCCCTGCTCTCATCTGAAAAACTCCAGTAATTGTAAAACTGCAACCAACTCATTCCCCTTTAGGACAGCTCTTTGTGGGATAGGCAACCATTACCACTAATCCTGTTCTCTACAGTCAAGAAGAACAAGGCTAATACCTTCTCCACATGTTATCCCTTCAGACAATTTGAAGACTCTGATCATTTCTCTTTGGTCTGGATTTTCTTTGAGGCAGAGCCAAGATGGAAGACTAAAGGCATGGACTTACCTGAACTCTCTCCCAATCCTCTCTAAATACCTTGAAATAATTACTGTAAACAAATTAAATGGCAGAACCTATAAAAAGAAGAATGAAACCATTTTCCAGCCCAAAACAACTTAGAAGGTCAGCAGTAAAGGTCTGTTGTGCCACAGTGAGAGAGGAGTGCAGTCCGGAGTAGACCAAGCCCCAGAATACCAGGAGCAGGCTTCAGGGAGACTGAATCAGTAGCAGCAGTGGGAGGTTTCAGACCTCTAAGCCCATAGATGGTAAGGAGATCAAACAATGGGTCAGCAGGAGATTTACAGGGGTCCCTTTTCTGGCAGCAGAGGCAGGACTCTATTGCATTGCCTATACTTAGATCTAGGTCACAGTCCTGGGTCTTAGTCCCAGTGAGAGGAGGAGCACTAACACAGCAGAATTTGAGGTCATAGGGAGCAGGGACCGTCATCACAGTTCCAGGGTTAAAAAGAGTGTTTATGGTCATTCCCAAACCAGTACACCATACAGAAAAGTAGTAAACACACCTCTCCTTAGCTCATGCCACCTTGGAAGAGCCAAAAATTTTCAGGTCCCCAAAATTACCTCTGAAAGCAACTGCACAAAAAACCTGAAGCTTGGACCAGTGCCCCCTTCACTTGGGAAATAAAGCCTCACTTTAGAATAGAGTTAAAAGTCAAGAAGTAGGTAGGGAAATGAGCAAAGAAGAGAAAAAATTCTGACCATGGGAAGTTACTATAGTGACAAGGAAAACCAAAATACATACTCAGAAGGAGACAATAAAGTCAAAATTCCTGTGTCCAAAGCCTCCAAAAAATATGAATTAGTCTTAGACCATGGAACAGCTCAAAGGGGATTTTAAAAATCAAATAGGAGAGGCAGAGGAAAATTTTGGAAGATAAATAAGAGTGATATAAAAAAGTAAAGAAGGCACAAAAATGCCAAAGAAAATAACACCTTAAAAACAGACTAGGAAAAATAGTAAATGAGGTACAAAAATTAAATGGAGAGGAATGCCTTGAAAATAGAACTGGGCAAAGGAGAAAAAGATATACAAAAATTCACTGAAGAGAATAACTCTTTAAAAAGTAGAATTGGTCAAATGGAAAGGGAGATACAAAACCTCACTGAAGAAAATGTTTCTTTTAAATTTAGAATTGAGCAAATAGAAGTTAATGACTTTATGAGACATCAAGAAACAATCTCACAAAAACAAAAGAATGAAAAAATAGAAGAAAAATGTGAAATATCCCATTGGAAAAACAACTAACCTGGAAAATAGATCCAGGATAGATAATTTAAGTATTATTGGATTACCTGAAAATCATGATCAAACAAAGAGCCTAGATTTAATCTTGTAAGGAATTAGTGGGAAATGTTCCCTGATATTTTGGAATCAGAGGATAAAATAGAATTTGAAGGAATTCATTGATTGCCTCTTGAAAGAAAACTCCTAGAAGTATTACAGCCAAGTTCCAGACCTCCAAAATCAAGGAGAAAATACTGCAAACTGTCAAAAAGGAATAGTTCAAATATCATGGAGTCACAGACAAGACAACACATGTTTTAGCATCTTCTACATTAAAGGTTCAGAGAGATTTGAATATGATATTCCAGATGGCAAAAGAGCAAGAATCACAACCAAGAATCACCTAGCCAACAATACCAAGTATAATTCTTCAGGGGAGAAAATGGACATTCAATAAGATAGAGGGCTTTCAACATTCCTGATGAAAAGATCAGAGTTGAATTGAAAATGTGACTTTCAAATACAAGATGCAAAAGTATAAAAAGTTAAACAGGAAAGAAAAATCATAAGGGATTTGATGAGGTTTAACTGTTTATATTCCTACATGGGAAATAATGTTTATAAGTCCTAAAAAAAGCTTTCACATTATTAGGGCAGTTAGAAGGAGTACACATAGACAAAAAACAGAGGTATGAGTTTAATGTGATGGTGTGACTATCTGAAAAAAAGTTAAATTAAGGCATGAGAAAGAAGAATGAACTGGGAGAAGAGAAATGAAGAAGTAGAATGGGGTAAATTATCTGATATAAAAGAGACCTGAGAAAGATTTTACAGTGGAGGGGAAAATGGAGGAAAAGGAGAGGGGATCACATGAACCTTACTCTCACTGGAGTTGGCTCAAAGAGGGAATAATATGTACATTCAAGTGGATGCAAAAATCTATCCTTCCATACAGAAAGTAGGAATGGAAGGGGATAAGAGTAGGGATTAGGAGTGATAGAAGGGAGGGTGGATTGGGGAAGGCAGTAGTCAAAAGGAAAACACTCTTGAGGAAGGACAAAGTGAAAGGAGAGACAGAGTAGGATAAATTGGGAAAATAGTATGGAGGAAAATACATAATTGGTAATCATTACTGGGGAAAAAAATTTACAATGAGTTTTTCTGATAAAGACTTTATTTCTCAAACATATAGAAAACTGAGTCAATTGATAAATGGTCAAAGGATATGAACAGGCAGTTTTCAGACAAAGTAGTCCAAGTTATCTATAGTCATATGAAAATAATGCTCTAAAACACAATAGAAGAGAGAACATTGAATTAAAACAACTAAGCTACTAACTTACATATGCCAGATTGGCAAAGATGATAGAAAAGAAAAATGACAAATGTCAGAGAGGATGTAAGAAAATTAAAACAATAATATAATATTGGTGAAGTTGTATATTGATTCAGCTGTTCTGGAGAGCAATTTGTAACTATGCCCAAAGGGATATAAAACCAAGTAATACCACTGCTAAGTCTATATCCCAAAGAGATTAAAAAAAAAGGAAAAGTAATTTTAGCAACTCTTTTAGTGGTGGCAAAGAATTGGAATTTGAGGGAATTTCCCATCAGTTGGGTAATGACTGAACAAGCTATTGTATATGATTGTAATGGAATACTATGATACTTTTTAGACATGATGAGCAAGATATTCTCAGTAAAAAACATGGACACACTTACATGAACTAATACAAAATGAAATGGGCAGAATGTTGTATATAGTACACAGCAACAGTACATTATGGTACTGTTAGTACTGTAGTAGCAGTACATTGTACACAGTCACAGCAATATTGTATGATGATCTATTATGAATAGCTTAGCTTTTCTCCACAATAGAATGATTCAAGGCAATTCTGTAGGACTTATGATGAAAGGTGCTGTTCATCTTCAAAGAAAGAATTGGTAGAACTTTAATGCATATCAAAGATACTTTTTCTTTACTTTATGGAAATGTGTTTTGCATGACTATACATGTATAATCGATGTCAAATTGTTTGCTTTCTCAATCTTGGAGATGACCATGGTGTAGTAAATAAAACAGTAGACTTGGAATCAGGAATATTTGAATTCTACTATTTCCTCAGGCTCTTATTAGCAAGTTGATCTTAGACAAGTCACAACTTCTCTGGAACTTGGTTTCTCTCTTCTTCATTAGACTGTGAGTTCCTTGGGAAGAGGGACTGGGGTTGATTTGGGTTGGGGGCTTTTTGCCTTTCATTATATACCTAATGCTTAGCCTCTAGCTCTTAATAGGTGCTCAATGAATGCTAGCTGAGTGACTGACATCCATAAAATGAGGATGTAGGGACTCAATGACTTCTAAAGGCCCTTTGCAGCTCAAAACTGAGAGCAAAAGGGATTCAGAAAAAGGAGAGCTCCGTGTACACTGGGATGGTCAAAGAAGCTTCCTCAGAAGAAAGTGTCACTAAGCTAGAAATTCTGTGATTATACAAAGCTCTGAACAGCTAATTCCTTGATACGGGACTGACACCATGAGGCTCAGAAGGATGAGACACGTAGGGGTTTCTCCCAGTGATCTGGGGGTGGCTTGGTTTGCATACCATAAGCATGAATATTCATGTAAGCTTTATAAAATCTCCAACTCCAAGTACTTAAGAAAATTCAAGTAAACAGATTCTCACAAAATGAGCGCTATTGTATTCCAAACCAAAAGGCAGCATTTATAATAATAGTAATAATCCCTCACATGTCTATAGCCCTTTGTACTTTACAAAGCTTTGTCTGTGATTTGTTGGGCATTTTTTTTCTCTTGAATGCTTTTGTTCCTATGATCTTTATAACAACTCTGTGAAGGCAGCAATACAAAAGAAATTATTATCCACGTTTAAAGATGAGGAGACTGATGTTGAGAGAAGGCAAGTAAATTGCCCAAGGTCACACAGCTAATAAATATTAGAACCAAAATCTCGATCTTCCAAGCAGGGATTTTGTTGAGGGCCAGGGTGGAGTGCGGTTGACAAGATCAGGATAGATCTTCAGGGAAACTGTTCTTTGAGACTGTGCTCATTTTCATCCAGGATGGCTCTCCTTGCCCCCGGAAGTTGCTGTCTCCATAAGACAAACAAGAGAATTACACAAAACAAGGGATATGTAAAATAGATGCCCTCTAGGCTAACAATCTTTAATATGATAAGACTGATCAAATCAAAAGGACAAGAGACGAGCAGAATGTTATGTAGACTTGCAGTTTCTGTCTGTATATGCTGATAATATTTAATATAAATTTTAGACTTTAATAAGAAGAGCCTGGACCTAATAGTCTCCTTTGTTTAACTTAGAGAATGCCTTTTGATGCCAAGCAAGCAAATGGGACTTCCTTACCAGACACTTCCTCTGCCATCTTAGTGATAAGGCCTGGGTTGTAACTTCAGTTTTGTCAACTCTGTTAAGATACCACAACTTCAAAGGCCTAAGACAGGATATTTGTCATCAGAGTGGTGACTTTCTCCTTATCCTATGTCACAGAGAAATACTACAGAAAGAAGATTCCCACAGCTTGGGATCATAAAACCCAACTGACACTACTTTGTTAATTATCTTACCAAATTTACATTGTGTTTATCTAAGAGAGTTCCTTTCTCGTGGTAAAATGTATATAAGCCAGAAGATTTCTGTACTGGATAGCCAGAATATTTTTCTGGCTCCATAATGCATTATGTTACCATTTTCTTTAATAGGGAATTGATTAATTAATTCATAAAATGTATGCATTTAGCCTGTTGCCTTTTCTCTAACCAAGTTTTCAGGTCAACAGTTATGGCACCCAAACATGGATTGGAACTGAGGAACAGGACAGACATTGCCTCATCTCTCCAAAGCCAGGACTCTGGCTCCAATAGGAACAGTTTTTCCTAGAGTCCTGGGCCTTGACAGGGTCGTGGTAAGTCCTTCTATTTCCCAGCTTCCAAAGAACTCTCACTTTAAATTCCCTTTAAAGGAAACTGAGGACCAGAGACCAAGTTGCGTTAAATTGCTCTTTATTAATTAGGTCTCCTCTGGCAATCAATCTCAGGAAAATTAGTACAAGTATTGCTAGCACTAGTGTCAGTCAACTAAAGATAGCCTTAAATTATGTTAACCACCACAGGGCTCTTTGGATGGGTCAAAGTTACTTTATCTTAAAACCAAATTAAGTTTAGAGGCCAACAAAACATCTAGCCAGCAGTGAGAATGTTTTAGCTTGGGCTTGCTAACTTGGCTGAGCAAAAACAAAAGACAGGAAGTCTCTTCCCTGTAAGGCTGGGAGCTGCTTCAGCACCTAGCCATGTTCTGGCAAAAATCTTTTCTTCTTCAAGGGCTCCAGTCTGTTCTTCCCTTCCCTCCCTCTATGCCTTTCCTCACCCATTTCCTCCCTCCCCCTCCCCTTGAAGGCCTCTGATCTGGGGAAATTGATGGCACCTAGATGCAATCTTTCCCCCTCACCTTTCCCTACCTTAGACCTGAGGAAGGAAGCCTCTGTTCAAGCCTCCATTGCCTACTTCCTCCCCATTCCTCCTCCCGGCTTCCCCTTAAGGTCTCTGGTCTTGAAGAGGACAGTTGCAATCCACTAGAGGGCCTGAACTTATTCCTATAGGGCCTGTTTCTTTAAGATACTCAGAAACTTCGGGGCACCAAGGCTCCCCACCCCTCCAAAGACCGCAGGGGTGCTCTGAGCAAAGGCTGTAGGATTCCCCTTTACTATCAGGTCTTGAATTCTTGCAACCCCCTTTTCTCAGAATAATAATAGCCAATTCATGATGGGGATTTCTAACAAGCTTCTAATTGCCTTCTCTCTCTGGGTTGGTTTGTTTTTTTTTTTGTGAGCTTTGTTTGTATTTGCCTGTTGTCAATCTATCTGTCCGTGTATGTCCCTGTCTGTTTTGTGTGTGCTGTGAATAAGCCTGTTATCTTGTAAGATTTAAATGCAAGCAGCCAGACTTCTAGGGTTGCCGCTGGGGAAATAAACAAACAAAACTTTGACACTTTTCCTTGTTGTTCCAGTCTGGCCAACCTGGAATTACAATGGAAAGTTAGATCATCTTAGGTAAAATCATTTTAGTAGATTTTTATGCTGTGAGATTACTCATAAAACATTTCAGGAACTGATCATTTGAAATAACTCCTAAGATCGTGGGTAGCCCACCTTTCTAGATAAAGCTTGGAAATGCCACCTAGGTCCTAGACATTCTGCCCACCCTGTCCCAGCAGCTCCATACCGCCTTAGGGGCTTGGTAAATTCTGCTGCTGTAGGGGGGTTGGGAGAGGTGGATGAATCAGGTCTGTGATGAGCATTCTCTAAGTTTTGCCTACAAAAATCACCTCTGGGACATCAGTTTCTCTGCTCTTGGTGAGCTTCATTTCTCTGTTCCAGTTGCAAAAAGTATTTTATTTCTGTTTGACTTGTTTTCTGATTTGTAAAAGTAAGAATAATTATGACAGTTGTTATGGGATCAAAATGATTGTAAAATGCTTAACATAATGGCTGGTATATGTTGACACAATGCTATTATCTCTCTCTAATGCAATTGTTAACTTTGAAGTGGTTTTAATTGCTAAAAGTAATAAGATCAATAATTTCTGGAAATGCAAATTATACCATCTGCAGTTATTGTTGTGTTAAAACTGTATTTCTAGGATTGTATTTCTGAATGTCTCTTAGATTGTAAAGACAAAGGCATTTTTAATCTGAATTTTGTTGAATCTAAAAGATGTTGGGAAAATTGTGTAAAACCAGTTATGTTACTTTGTCAGTCCTGCTAACCTTGTCTTATAATGTTTTGCAATTGCCATGTAGAAAACCAGGTAGTTTCAACCTTGTCTGTTAAAAAAGTTAAAGGTAAACAATTTGGCTATCTTCTATGAAGTTGTAGGATTGGTAACCAGTTATTTGGGATTATTGTTTGAATGTTGAAAACTAACATTGTTAAGTGATTCCTATGTATAGAAAGGAGGGAGTGGAGTGAAAACTTTATTTAGACTTCCTCTGCCCATCCAGAACAGTCCCACAATGAAGTGAAAACTTTATTTAAATTCTTTTTGCCCATTCAGAACAGTCCTCCCATTCCTGTGGGTAAGATCATCAGCCTTAGGAAAGGAACTTGTTTTAGGTAGCTCCTAACAATGAACATGACTTGCGCAGAAGTTGTAACAGAGATAATTTTTAACAATTGGCTTTTGCATCAGGACAAGTTTTAAATTTGAGAAGGGAAGATGTTAAATGGAATCCCTTATGTGTGTGTGTCCTGGTAAATCTTTATGGTTTATTGTAACTCCAAGAAAGTGGAAATAACTGTTATCTGGCTATAAGTGAGACTTGCTGTCTAAGGTAAAGGCATTTGGGGCCATAACTATTTTTGGTTTTGAGTTTGAATTTGGGTGTAGTTGTCTGCATTAAATCAGTATCTGAGACAAATGCCACAAGCTACTCAGAGGGGATGTGATCCTGTTCTGTTAACAGGTGAAATTTGTATCTGGAAAGGAAACACCGAGGGGACAATTCTAGACTCAATCTAGGATGGGATCCTCCTGGCTCAGTTTCTCTATTGCGTTCCTTTAAAAAGGAATGTTTCTCACCTGACTATTCCTGAGTCTTGCTGTGGAACAGATTCTGCATGATTGGAGAATTTCACTCCTATCTGAATTCAAACAGAGTAAAGGATGTTTTATCCTGTCATATTTGGTATGTCACCTGTCCCTGCTTTTTCCTTCTATAGCAAATTTCAGTGGTCATTAACAAGTGACCAGCAAAACATGTGAGCCTTTTGTGTAATCTTACTGGGAAATCTAATATCATTTTTATCTGAAATTAAAACATGTGCAGAAGTTTATGTAAACTACTTAAGATTTACCTTAAGATGTTTCCGTCGTTAAAAAGAATTTTAAAAGCAACAGTGTTTTTCTGTGAGTCAATCGCTTATATCTAGGAATACTGCAATAATTAAGTATTTAATTTGTAATAATACTTTGGAAATTCATATTACTTAAGAACATTTTTGTAACAACTCAGCTTTAATGAACTCCAGTTTTAAAGGTTTACTTTTGCTTAAGAAAAAAAGAGATATCAAGCATTTTAAAAGTTTCCAACGAGTTTTCCTCATAAAAGTTTAGTGAACATCAAAATAAATTTTAAACTGTTTTTAAGAAAGGGAAATACTTGTAGAAAAAATGTTTTGACAAATCATGTGTGATTCTTTGAAAGCCTACTAAAATTTCAAAAATAATATACCGTTAAATTAAGCTGTTTTGATCTGAATTTGTAGTCATTCTATGGTCTAAGTCAGAATTAAAATTTGTGTCTGAATTTATTATATGTAAAAGATTTAATTCCTGAAGTATCTCATTCTTCCAGAGTGAGTATAATTAGAAAAGAATAACAACTTGTGAAACAAAGACATAATTCCATCAAACTATAAGTTTAGTGATTAACCTCTTTGCTTTCTTTATGCTGGAATAGGATGCCAGTACAGTTATGCTAGTAAAAAGTAACAACTTATGCTCTATCTTGTCTTATGCTTAAAATGTAAAAGCAAATGGAATAATCTGGATAATAGGATTGAGGGATTTGGAAAAATAAATTAAGTTCTGATTGAAGCTATGAAAGATAGATAAGGTTTGGGAATAAATATGGGTTATCTAAACCCCTCTTGCTCCTAGATAGTTGTTCTAGATACTTTTGTGTCAGTTTCAGATGGTTTCAAGTGTGAGGAAGTATTTTATCTGAAGGATACCAGACAATATTTATTTGCTATATGAGACTGGGACTGCAATTTACTATTGTTTGAAGCTCTGATTACAGAAATAGTTGTCTAAGTTATCATAAAGCAAATTGACATGTGCTGCAGGCTAATGGTGGATGCTTCAAAAGGTTTTGAAGATGACCTTGGACACAGCCTAGGTAGGATCTTCCTAACTCTATTTCCCAAATGTGCTGTTTCCTTTCTGAAAAAGGAAATTCCCCACCTGATTATTCTTAAGCCCTGCTTTCACCTCACGATTACATGTCAGATAATAGCTTATTCCTGGAATCAACCAGAACTAAGGAAATCCTTTCCTTCTGTTAGCATTATCCTTCTTTTTCTTTTATAGCAAATCTTTATAATTAAGAAGTTCTGTAAGTACAAAACTAAGTCTACCAAATAATAAATGGAAATTGGAGCATCTCTGAGTTACTATAATGGGGTGCATGAATGAATGAATAGCTTACAACTTTAACCTATACTCCTGGCCAAATAAATAAATATAATATAGAGATAACATCTAGGAAATGATTAGATCAGGTAATAAGACAAAAATGTAATGTGATTAATGCCTAATTAGAGTAGCAAATTTTGAGGAAAAACAACAGGATCAGACTGATTCCTCTAAGAATTATATACCGATGTATATGATTGACTTCTAAAATTTGTCATGCTTTTGATAATAAGATCCCAAATTTGGATTTTTGCACAAAGAAAGATTCTTATTCCAGCTACAAGATTTAGGTAAGACAGAAAAAGCAAATAAGATAAACTGAAATTTTCTGAAATTTCAAAAATGGAAAACAAATTTTAAGTGATTGTGCTAATTTATATTGTCAGAACTATCTGGGAACTTCTAGATCTGAACCAGAAAAGCAGAATTCTCTTTTTGAACTATCCCAAGAATAAAACCTATTGTCAAAGAAAAGATATCTAGGTATCAGATAACTACATGAGAAATCTAGGATTCAAAAGTGATGTTTGAATGAAAATTAAGAATGGATTACTGGGATACCAGGAACTTAATGTGAGTTAACATTGGTCATCGTTTAGTTAGCACGGATTTGTATGGTTCATGTTTAAGCTTTCTTGTTTATCTTGATGACATGTAAATCTCCCTTTTCAACACTAGTCTATTGTGAGCCATCTAAGTTTTAATCTATACCTGACTTAATGTAAAAATGCAACTTGTGAACTGTGAGGAAAACTTCATTGTGTTATTTGAACCTAGCCCTGTGTGGCTGGGAAACTGAACTATTGCTAAGTGCCTTTAGCCATGTTAACTATGTTGTACTGTTTCATGTCAATTATCAAATCCTGTGTTTTCTGGGAGACCCTGTCAGGTTTTCCATGTAGACTCTTGGATCCATCTCTCACCTCCATTGCCCCTGCTCCTCTAAGTTTGAAAGGGCCTGAAGAAGATGACGACAGAGACAGCTTTCCCAAGACCTACATGAAGATTTAGTTTTTCATATCTTTGTTGGTCTACAGGCGAAGCCTTCAGCTTGCCTTGACCAAAAGGAGGAAATGACAATATTTAATATAAATTTTAGACTTTAATAAGGGCCAAAGTTTGAATTAAGAAGAACCTGGACCTAATAGTCTCCTTTGTTTAACTTAGAGAATGCCTTTTGGTGTCAAGCAAGCAAATGGGACTTCCTTACCAGACTCTTCTTCTGGCATCTCAGTGATAAGACCTGGGTTGTAACTTCAGCTTGGTCAACTCTGTTAAGATACCACAACTTCAAAGGCCTGTTTAAGACAGGATATTTGTCATCAGAGTGGTGACTTTCTCCTTATCCTACGTCACAGAGACATACTACAGAAAGAAGATTCCCACAGCTTGGGATCATAAAACCCAACTGACACTACTTTGTTAATGATCTTACCAAATTTACAATGTGTTTATCTAAGAGAGTTCCTTTCTCATGATAAAATGTATATAAGCCAGAAGATTTCTGTACTGGATAGCCAGAATATTTTTCTGGCTCCATAATGCATTATGTTACCATTTTCTTTAATAGGGAATTGATTAATTAATTCATAAAACATATGCATTAAGCCTGTTGCCTTTTCTTTAACCAAGTTTTCAGGTCAACAACACCCAGACACTCATATCAATAAATGGAGTTGGTCTATCTTCTCCCACCTCCCGTGTCTTTCTTCTTCACCACATCACCGAGCTGTGTGGGGACGCAGGCCATCCGCCACAGGATTTCTCCATGTGGAAGAGGATTGTTGCCCTAGGAAAGGTTTCCTAGCATGAGACTGTCTGTTCTTAGTCCAATTCTCACCTTTGCTGGGTAGGAGTCAGTCGATAGTAGGCAGAGATTTAGAGACATGCTGAAGAAACTTAGGACGTGTCTTCAGAAATCAACAGCCACTAACTTAAAGAATAAAATCATCATTGTAGTCATTGGATCCATCTGCACTTGGTATTGAGATGCTGTCAGAAGCAGGAGCCACTATAAACAGGTGAAGGTGAGTGTTTCAAGGGAGTGCTTGTCCACCTGCTTCTTTCCAGCAAGGGCAGGGCCAGACAATCTCTTAAATTTCTTAGTGGCGCCTTAGCCAACTTTGCTCCTGTGCTGTACCTCTGCTATGCATTAGTCACTCTTCTTCCTCCTGGAAGATGCCAAAAAGAACTCTGAATTTCAAGTTGAAATCTGAGAACTAAGTTTGAATCCTCATTCTGAAATTTATGAGTTATATGACCTTAATTAGTACTTACTTTCCTTCTCTGGGACACAGAATTACATCTATAAAAGAAAGGTATGGACTGAATAAACTCTAAAATGGCTTTCACATCTTGACTTTCTATTTTAAGGTCCTTTGTAGCTCTAACGTTCTACAGGTCATGGTATAAGACCCCTTCCAATTGTGATGTTCTATGTCCAGTCTTCTCCATTCTGATGCTCACATTCTACAGTCCCTATTCTATGGTTCCTTCCAGGTCTGCTATTTTACATGCTATATTTTAACGTTACTTCTAACTGATGTTTTATGTTTTAGTGCACCTTTCCAAAGCCTATATTCTTTATCTCAGGGTTTAAAATAACTTCCATCTGACATTTCATGTTCCATGTTCCAAGGATTCTAGTAACTCTGACATTCCATATTCCACATTCTAATGTCATTTGAACTTTGTCAGTCCTAAATTGCATGTTCTAATACATTTCTAACTCTGACATTCTACATGCCATGTTCTAGAGTCCTTTCTAACTCTGACATTCTGTATACTAAATTCTAAGATCCCTTAAAACTTCAAATCTTATAATTCTAACTACCACTTCCAATCCAGGCCTCTGTTCATGCCAGTTGACATTATATGCTTCTGTCAATAGGGCCAGTATATTTGCAGAATCATGGAACATCAGAGTCAAAAGGGATTTCATAAGTATTCCACTCCATCTAATGCCTGAACAGGGATCCTCTCTACAACCCAACATATTGTGTAACATACCCAACAAGAGTTCATCCAGACCCAAGAGGTTAAGAGATCACAGATATAAATCTATGAGTCACCTCAGAATCCAAACATTTTGTTTTACAAATGAATAAATTGAAGCCCAAAATGGTAAAGTAATTTCACACAGTCACATATATTATAAATATCAGAGCTAAGATTTGAACTCAGGATTACTTACAGCAAGTCCAGAACTCTTACCATTATGTCAAATCTCCCTTTACCATCTATGGCTAGCTCCTCCCAATCAGCAGAATTATATCTAATGCTATAAGACAGGAAAGTATTTGGAGTCTTTAATATCACAGATAGCAGACAAAAGAAGACAGAGGGCAATGGTAGTTTAATCATACTATGGACTCAAGAATTTTGACAAGACAGCTGGTGAATTTGTGTGGTTAACAATGGGAATAAGTGTTACCCTTGATCCACTCCACTTCATCCCTCTATTCCCCCCCAAAAAAATTAATAAGCTTTTACTAATATGCTAACTTAATGTGTTCAAAAGTCCTATGCTTGGTTCTGGAGATAGAGATGAATGAGACACGATTCCTGTCCCAGTGGAGCTCACGGTCTAATAGGGGTGATAAGACATGGATGAAAATAGCTATAATTTAAAGTAGAACATGACAAGTACCATAAGAGAAGTTTGAACAAGATGTTACAGAGGTTCAGAGGACAGAAAGACAAAGAGAGAGAGCACTTTAACTTCAGAGATGGCAGAGAATAAGAGGTTTCCAGGTAGAGAGAGACCACTGGAGTGGGCCTTGAAGGTTATAAACAGACATGGCAGCAAGCAGGGATCTCAGACTTTGACAGCTAATCTGAGCTTCAGACTTCTCAAGCAAGCACATAATCAAATCCCTCAGGAGATACTTAAGAAGGGCCTCATACATAGCAGGCATGTAATAAGACCTAGTGTTGACATGACCTTTTAAAATTTGCAGAGGATCCTCTGTTACCACATTTGATCGCCATGACAACCTTGTGAGGTGTAGGTACTATTTTCATCCCCATTTTACAAATGGATGGATAGAATAATTATTTAATAATGCCCTACCACATTCCAGGCACTGTGCTAAGCATTTTACAAATATCTTATTTGATGTTCACAACAACCCTGTGAGGCAGGTGATATTTTTATCTTATACCACTATTTTATAGGTAAGAAAATGGAGACAGACAGAGATTAACTTACCTTATCAGGGTCACAAAGTTAGTGAGTGTCTGACGTCAGATTTGAACTCAGGTCTTCCTGACTCCACATGCAGCACTCTAGATTCGCTGTGCCACCTAGCTGCATCCTATAAGAATAAGAAAATAAAGATGAGGAAACCGAGACTTAAAGAGGTTAAGTCACTTATTTTCCCAGGGTCACATAGCAAATAAATAGCTGAGTCAGTATTCAAACTCCAATCTTCCTGATTTCAAGTCTAACACTCCACACACTGTACCAACTAGTTGTTTTATGCCTGAATCTGCTTTCAATGGAATTAAACAGAGGAATTCAATAGCTATATCTTCCATCCGAAGGAAAGGGGAGCATGGAATTATGCTTGGCCCTGGCTTTACAAAGATGTAACATGATATAAATGCTGGTTTCAAAGTCTATTGAATAGAGGAAGGAAAAGAAAAAAAGACATGATGTATTCATTAATGAGCATTACTACTTTTGATGTCATATGTAGTTTATGATCTTCATCTTCTATCTCTTTGAGAGAGAGAGAGACAGAGAGACAGAGAGACAGAGAGAGACAGAGACACAGAGACACAGAGACACAGAGACACAGAGACACAGAGACACAGAGAGACACAAAGGGACACAGAGAAACTAGAACTTTGGATTCTACTTGTAGGACATGGGGATTTTGATAGGTGAATCTTCCCCTTTTTTTTGCCTAGAACCAACATTCCAAAATCACTTCCTGAACATCTTCACATCATGCCATATATGTTTCAGACAATATTTTCATCTCCCCTCCACCTGAATCTTGGTTCTATGAGACCTTGGGCTCTGGTGAGTGAGCTGCTACCTATTCTTATCTGGAACCAGTTCTCCACACAATTTCAAATCATTTCCACTCTCACTTCTTGTTTCTAGTTTCTCATCATGAGTTTCTTCCCTTGGTAGAATGTAAGCTCCCTGAGGGTGGGAGAAGTCTTATGCATTTGTAATTTTATCCTCAGCCCCTAACATGGCCCCTGGTACATAGTAATCATTTTCAAATGTTTTATCTACCTACCTACCCTTATCTTTCTATCTGATTGTTCATCTCTCTGAGAGTGATGTAGACAGGAAGTCAAAATAAAATAACCTAGGAAAATGTGAGAGTCCTTAAAGAATTAATTAATTCAGATAATTAGTTCAATCTAAGTGATCATGTGGAAAGAGTATGTTACAAGCATGGGAAAGAGCCTGTATGAATGCATAGAAGCAAAAAGAGGCAGGAGGATGAGATGGGAGTTCAGGGTGAAGAGGGAGATGAATAGTACAGTTCAGTTGAGCATAAGATCCAAGAAAGGAAATATTGTAAAATGAGACTAGAATGGTAAATTTTATATTACTATTTCTATTTTTAAATTTACATATTTACAAATTTATAAAATATATTTATAAATTATACAATTTAATTTTTAAAAAGCTGTTTGGGGCACTGAGTGATTAAGTGATGAGTCAATCAAGTGAGTACTTACTGTACTTATGTGTCAAAGGTAGCATTTGAACCCAGACTTTCCTGACTCTGAAACCAGCTTCCTATCCTCTGTGCCACCACTCTAGTAACACAGTTATCACTCTAGTTCAGACTCATAATTTTCCACCTGGGCTATTGCCTCCTAATTGGTTTCTCTGTCTCATCCCTCTTCTCTCTAATCCATTCCTCATATAGCCTCCAAAATCATTTTACTAAAGCATAAGTTCACCAGTCACTTCCTATTCAAGAGTCTTCAATGGTTCCCCATTGCCTCTAGAATAAAATACAAACTGCTTAGCTTGACATTTAAAAACATTCCAAAATCTGGTTCCAGCCCACTTTTCCAAACTTAGTTGTCATTATTCCCTATGAATATAGGGAATCACTATATGAATCACTCTAGTCTATTTGACATTTCCTTCAATTTGGATCATTTCCCTGCTATGTAGCTTTCCAGAAGTTTTCCCTCGTGCCTGTGATACACCTCTCCTCCACCTTCTCTTTCATCCCACAGATTCTTTATCTTCCTTCAAGATTCAACTTATGCCAATGCCTTTGGAACATCTTTCTTGATCTTCCTTTCTCATCCCGCCACTGTAACTGTATGCTGTTTCCATAGTTATGCTGTTATAGATCTCTCCCTTATGTTAATTTTGCTTATTATCATTGTCACTTCTTATGAATTACCTTATATTTGTTTAACTATGAACATGTTATATCCCACTCTACCTCTAATAGAGTCTCATCTACTAGAGGGGGACTACTTTTCTTTTCATTTTTCTTTCTATCTCCAAGATCCAACACAATACCTTCCACAAAGAAAATTATTAATAAATGTACATTGTATTATATTCAATCAAACCAAATTAAAGAGCTTTCATACTAAAGAGCTTTCATAAACTTTATAGGATATCATATATTTATGTTCTTTCACCATTGTCATCTTTCTTCTGGTGGTCACAAAAGCTTGTCTTGCATGGTTTTTCTCCTCCCAGGACCACTACCAAATGGGACAATCTCCCTCCCCCTGCTCTCTTGTTCCTATATCAACTATATAGCCATTTAGAGGTTTTCTGTGAATTCTTACAGCTAGAAACAATAGAAAATACTTAGCTAAAGATAACAAAAGTTAACAAAAGTGCTAGAAGACTTCTAGTGAGAGTAGCATATATTCACACTCCACTTACAGCATATAATATTTGTATTATTAGCCCCAGTTTAGAGAATAAGAAATTGAATTTCAGAATATGGGAGTATATTGTATACATGGTCACATATCTGGTAAGTGTCAGAGACAGGATATCAATCCAGATTTCCTGACCAAGTTCAGAACTCTTTCCAGGATCTCTCCCATTACCCTACTTCTTCTGGTCAGTATCAGAAATCTTCAAAGGCCACATGGAGGTCCATTAGTATTGTGTTGTTATTGTTATTTCTTTACACCTTTCTTTACACCTAAACAGTGTGGTGGTACAGTAGATAGAGTGCTGGACTTTGTGTCAGGAAGATCTGAGTTTGAAACCTGTCTCTGACACTTACTAGCTATGTGACTCTGAGCAAGTCACTTAACTTCTCTCAGTTTCAGCTTCCTCATTGGTAAAATGAGAATTATTATAATAGCACTTACCTCATATTCGTTGGGGAAATCAAATGAGACAGTATAGGTAAAGAACTTTGTTATTATTATTGTTGATAATATTATGGTGTTATTTTTTCTTCACAGCCATGGACAGTAAATCCAAGTAGAGACAGCCATCAGATAAGAAAGGAAATCAAGTAGTTCATGGCATGATAAAAAATAAAGAACACCAAAGATAGTACTGATTATATAGATGTTTTTCAAAGATGTATCCTAGATCAAAAATTCTCTAAATCTCTTAGTCAAAGTTGAATTAATTGTCTGAAGCTTTCATCTAAATTAATTTAGTTATTCAGTGACCTACCAAACTACCAAAATATTATTCTATAGAGCTATAAAAATAATAGTAAAATTCATCTGGAAGAACAGAAGCTCAAGAATATGAAGGGAATAGAAGAAAAAATGTAAAGGAAGTTGGCCCAGCCATACCACATTTCTAACCGTATTACAAAGTGGTAATCACAAAAACAATGTGGTACCAACTTAGCAATACAGAGGTGGAACAGTGGAATACATCAGGTACACAATTCACAGTAGTAAATGATCATAGTAACTTGGTGTCTGATACATGCAAAGATTCAAACTTTTCAGATAAGAACTCAGTATTTGACCAAAAAAATATGGGAATACTGGAAAACAGTTTGGCAGAAATTAGGTACATAAAAACATATCTCACACCTATACAAGATAAGGTAAAAATGTGTATATGATTTAGACATAAATTATGATATTAATTAGCTAACTAGAGGGGCATAGAAAATTGCTTATCTCATATCTGTGAATAAGGGAAGAATTTATGACTGAGAGAGAGAGAGAGGGAGGGAGGGAAGGAGGGAGGCAGGGAGAGAGAAGACAGAGAAAGAGAGAGAGAAAAAAGGGGGAGGGAGAGAGAGTATCATGGGATATAAAACGGACAATTATGTCTACATTAAATTAAAAAGGGTTTGCACAAACAAAATCAATGTTGCCAAGATTATGGAGGAAAAGCAGGAAATTGGAGAGAGTACTGCAAATTTCTTTGATAAGGCCTCACTTCTCAAATACATAGAAAACTAAGTCAAATTTGTGAGAATACAAGTCTTTCTCCAATTGATAAATGTTCAAAGGATGTGATCAGGCAGTTTTCAGAAGAAATCAAACTATCAATAGTCATATGTAAAAATGCTTTAAGTCATTATCAATTAGAGAAATGTACATTAAAACAATTCTGAAGTACCACCTCATATCCACCATACTTGCTAATATGAAAGAAAAAGAAAATTACAAATGTTGGAGATGATGTGGAAAAATTGCACCACTGTTGGTGAAGTGGAAACTTATCCAACCATTGTGGAGAGCAATTTGGAACTATGCCCAAAGGTTTATAAAATTGTTCATACCCTTTGAACCAGCAATAGAACTACTAGGTATGTAACTCAAAGACAAAAAAGGAAAATTACCTACATGTTCAAAAATATTTTTAGTATTTCTTTATGTGGTGGCAAAGAATTAAAAACTGAGGGGAACCTCAACAATTGGGGAATGGCTGAACAAGTTGAGGTATATGATTGTGATGGAACACTATTGTGCTATAAGAAATGATGAGGGGACAGGTTGGTGATACAGTAGATAGAGCACTATCCCTGGAGTCAGGAGGACCTGAGTTCAAATTCAGCCTCAGACACTTGACATTTACTAGCTGTGTGACCCTGAGCAAGCCACTTAACCCCGATTGCCTCATAAAACAAAACAAAAAACAAAGAAAAGAAATGATGAACTAGGTGATTTCAGAAAAATATGGGAAGACTTATATGAACTAATGTAATGTGACGTGAGCAGAGCCAGCAGAACATTGTACACAGCAAAAACAATATTGTAATGATAATCAACTGTGAATGGCATATCTATTGGGATCAATACAATGATCCAAGACAATTCTGAAGGACTTATTATGAGAAGTTCTATCTACCTCCAAAGAAAGAGTTGATGGAGTCTGAATATACATCAAAGATAATTTCTCACTTTATTTTCTTGTCTTTTTTGTTTTGCAATGTTGCTAACATAGAAATGTCTTTCACATCATTTCATATGTATAATTACTAACACATTTCTTGTCCTCACAAAAAGTGGGGAAAGGGTGGCAAGGAAATAAAAAATTCAGAACTCAAAAAATTTTAAGTGAATGTTCAAAATAAATAGGCAAAAAAGAAAAGGAGGAGTCAGAAGAGAAAGAGGAGAAGACTGAAAAGGGCATCATTCAGTTCAGCATCATAGAATATTGACCAACTAGCTTGGAGTTATCCATGGTGCTGAGCAAAGGAAGAAGCTCCAATGTTAGCAAACAAATACCTCCGTTTCCCTTATCTTCAAGAAAAAAAAAGTATTATTATGCTAATAACCAATACTGATATCAAAATAAGAAAAGAAATAATCTTGAGAAATAGCATACATTTCTATAATAGTTTTTAAAATGTTTTACATATAATAACTCATTTCATACTTCCACACTATGAAGTAGATAAGACTTGCTTTATCATCCCATTTGATGTATGAGAAGACTGAACCTTAGGAAAGTGAAATGACATCCCACAGCTAGTAACAGGCAAAGTCAAATACCCAACTCAGGTTTTATAACCCCAAGACTAATATTCTTTCCACTGTAATATAGGAATGAGTCTTTTGCCCACAGAATCCCAGATTTCCAGGAACTCAGATTTGAAAAATACTTCACAATGACTCCAGTTCAAGTAATATTCATATAGGATTACATTTTTCCAATATCTCATAGAAGTAAGTATTTAGTCTCCACTTCAAAGACCTCCATTGATGAGTAATGCACTGTCTTCCTTCAAGTAACCTGAGACAACTCTACCAAGGAGCATACAATGTTCCTGACTATCAAAACATGATTCATTATGTTAAATGAGATAGTACATTTGATGGATCACATTCAGTTTTCAGGTCTTCTCTTCTTCACAGGAGTATCTGAGAGTAGAATAAAGGCTAAGGGCTCCTAGCTAGGAGGACTTACTCTGGCACAGAAACTGAGAGAAGCAGCCAAAAACCAGTCACTGAACTTCACAATTTTGTTCAAGTCAGGGTTACATATACACCCACATAGATTCCAGTAATATCTCTAGAGATATTTAGATGAAGCAAAAATATTGAAGCTACCAAGAGTGAACTCTTTAGCTTTTTAGAAGGAAGACATTTGTGTAGAGAAGTCTCACTCTTCTTGTCTCACCAACTGTTGTTCCCTTGATGCTGAAAGTATATTTGGGGACCTGAATCCTAATTAGCAAGAACTCTTTACTTTTCATTTTCTGAGGCAAAATAACATCACTGACAATGCATGACTGGACCATCTCAGTCAAGAATAAGAGGACTCCCAAAGAAGAGACAAATGGTCAATGAAACCATCCAAGCTGAGACACAAACCATTCTCCAGAGAAGGTGTTTATTATCAGGAGAAACATACAGATCAGTGAGAAATCCAAATTGAGTTTTAAAACCCTTAGGAAAGGGTTCTCTTTGAGTCAATTCAATAAGTGTTTGCTGAACCCTTGCTCTGGAACTGAATCTTATGCAAGTTCACTGTGTAGAAGAAACAGAAAAAGGACTGTGTGTCTTCACCCTCAATGAATAATCATTCTTGCTGTCCTCACAAGACTCACATTCAGAGAAAAATAGCAGCTCACTTTTTCTATATAATTTAAGATTCAAAAGCACTTTCCTCAAAGCAACTGTACGTTGTAAGTTTGTAAGTATCCTTATCCCCACTTTACAGATAAGGGAGAATAGAGGGATGGCCTCAAAGCTATCTCTGACACATATTTGTTAATGACCCTGAGGATATCATTTAATCTCTTAGTATTCTAGTAACTCATTAAGATTGTAGGTTAAAAAGAAGATACAAACTGACATTGATAGAGAGACTTTCCTCAATCAAGAGTTCCTTATACCAATGAAATTGGAGATTCAGTCCCTATTCCTGTTTTATAGATGAGGAAAACTGAGGCTCAAAGAATGAAATTGTGAGCTACTAAGTGTTGGAACAAAAGTTAAACCTGTGTTGCCTGACTCTAAGTCTACATTATTGCCACTAAACTCTTCCTTTTAAGAGAGTAGGGTATGCAGAACATTGTAAGGCATAACCTAATATGTCAAGTCAAGACAAGTCAACAAGAATTTATTAATAATCTATTATAATACCCAGCACTAAGCTAAGACTGTATTTTTACCAGCCCTAGCGAAAATAAGAGCCTATTTTAGGCATGCTTTGGATTCTAATGCTATGGGCACATCCCCATAAAGTTACTAGCCAGTCAAAACTATTTCTTTTATGCCAACATAAAAAAGGTAAGAGGTTACCATTCGTTGTATAGTAAAGTAGGGTATTGAGATAGAACTGCTAAAAGCAATTATTCCCCATCTCTGTTGCAACATAACCAATTTGCCCTGAATTGACTTTAAAATATCACTTTCATTCCTATAAAGAAATGTGGTAGTATAAGGGGTTCTGAGCTAGAGTTGGAGTCAGGGAGATCTGGGTTCAAATCTTAATTCTGCTAACTTACTACAAGCATGGGCAAAAGAACTAATTTATTTAAGCATTCATTTCCTTGTCTATAAAGTGTGATAAGAACACCTGGAGTATATATCATATAGGGTGGTGATGAGGTTCAAAAAAGTTGATGTATGTAAAATGAACACTAGTATTACTGCTACCAAGAAAGCCCTCTTCTTTGGAGCATGAAATGTTAAAAGTGAAATAAATGTCAATTATTGTTATTGTAATGCATTACAATTATTATGGAATCATAGAAATTCAGATATAGAACAGACCACAGAGATCATTGAACTGAACCCAAACCAAAATTATGAATCCCTTCTGCAACATGTGATCACTCAGTCTGTGCTTGAACATATCCTTACACTTCCCAAAGCTGTGGACTTACCTTTCTAAAATCTGGAATTGTGAGAAAGATTTTTCTTACATATAGTAAAAAATTGACTCAAAATAACTTTCTGCTCACTGGTCCTAACTCTGCTCTCTGGAGCCAGGGAGAACAAATCTAATCTTTCTTTCCCATAATATCTCTTCAAATATTCTAAGACTGTAATCATGAGTCCTGAGTTTCTGAGCCCTCTTTTACATCCTCACTGATTGATCTCCATATGACAGTCTTCAGTCCCCTCCCCAACATGATTATCCTTTATGAACACGTTCAAGCTTGTCAATAGTTCCTAAAATGTGACTCCATGACTAAATATAATAGACTAGATGGGGTAGGGACAGAGCAGAGGACAATAAAGCTATTAGATTCTTTGTACTGGACATTATGTTGCTATAAATAAAACCTAATTTTGTGTTAAATTTTTGACAACTAGGTCACATTACTGATTCATATCGAGCTTTTAATTCTCTGAACCTTCCACTATCACTCCAATCACAATCTCACTCCTTGTTAGTACAACATTATTTTCATTCACGATAGCTCATATTTCTATAGCATCTGGTAGTTTTGAACCCACTTTACATGGTTTATTTGATTTTACCTTTGTAACAAGAAAGGCATGCAATACTAGTGTTAGTACCTCATTTTGCATTCTCAATATGATCATCATCACCATCATTCTCATGATCACCATCATTATCAAAATCATCATCATCATCATCATCATCATCGTCATCATCATCATCATCATCATCATCATATCGCCATCTGATATGCTGCCCAGACCAGAATCCAAGTCCCAGAGAACTTAACCCTTTTGTGTCTAGAAATCTTACTTGATTCCTGTTGTCCCAATTGGTAGTTACCTAAGTCAGATTGGAAGATATTCAGGCAGCTAAGTAGCACAGTAGATAAAACACTGGACCTAGAGTCCCTGTATTGAAATCTAACCTCAGGTATTTACTAGTTTTGTGACCCTGGGCAAGTCATTTAACCTCTGCTTGCCTCAGTTTTCTCACCTATAAAATAAAGACAAAAATAGCACCCATTTGTCAGAGTTGTGAGAATGAAATATTAATTAAGAGCTTGAATACCTTAAAACATAACATAAATGCTATCTATTGTTATTGTGACTATTATTGCTATTACTACTACTACTGCAACTGCTACTGCTATAGCTATTGTTTTCAAAAAATCCATATAGGCATGGTTGCTGCTCCACTTCACTCTCCAGTCATCTTCTCACTATTGGCCATGCCCCCTATTTTCCTCAATCTCTGTGTTCCAGTTGTGGAACCATAATCGAATCAACTCTGTCACTCCTCCTAGAAAGGGTATGTTCATTTAATCCCCATGGCTCTATTTATCATCCCTCTCTTTTTCCAAAGCAAAATAGTTCTCCAGGCCATAATTCCCCTATATGTGTTGCAGTTTCTTAGAATACAAATTCTTTGGAGACAGAGATTGTCTTCACTTCCATATTCATATCTCCAGTACTTAGCACAGTATTTGGCACATAATGAGTGCTTAATAAATTATTTTTCTTTCATTTATTCAGGAGCAGCAAAATCTCCATCTCTAATTAAATTATCCTTAGTATCATCACAAATAAACCCTTCTTCTCACTATCATTACAATGTTAATTACCAATATTCTTTATAATCATCAAAAAACCTTTATGGAGTCCTATGTTGACCTTGACAGAACTGAGTTTTTTATATGTAGAATATTACTATGACCTGATCACTGTCTTCTAAGAGTTTATGGTTAAAGATCTAAGTAAAGGGCAGTCTCTGACCTTCTAATAAGTCTGGAACGCACAAAGTTTGGGAAGGCCTGGCAGGACTTAAGGGAGGTGTCATTCTGGGTGAAACACTATTTTGCCTCCCTGTGTCTCTCTGCCCTAGTTTGATCTCAGACACAGATATCGTGTTCAGCTGAAGTGATCATCAGGCTCCATTAATATATCAGTCCTACCTTATTATGAACTTCTCATTAATGCCCATTATGCTGATGGTGATTATACATTTCTACAGCAGCACTTACCTGCAAAGTGCTTCTCAATCACTGTGAAGTGTTGGGTTCTATGGTACAGACTAAGTTATCACCTCCTCAGGTTTTCTATGAGTGTACCTGAAAATCTAGGGCACATTGGTGTGTACTTAGGATGAGTCAAAATCTGCTGCTGCAATTATCACCTATTACTCTTAGTTCTGACCTCTAAGATCAAGCAGAATAAGTCTAAACTTTACTATTCTAGGGCATTCCTTGAAGACAGATATCGCATTGCCTTTAAATCTTCTCTTCTCTGGGAAAGATTTTCCCAGGTCCTTCAAGCAATCTTCATACTACATCAGGGTTTCTAGTTCTCTTGTTAATCCTGTTACTCTGCTCTGGACTTGTTCCATGTGATCAATATTCATCCTAAAACATAGTGCCCAAAACTAAAAATACCACTTAAGAGGTGGTCTGACCACCATGCCATGTCAGAGAACTGAAGAGCTATAACTTTCTTTAGTTAGTAGTTACTTAGGTGCCTCTCTTAATATCTCTCAATGCAAAAAGGTCATATTGGTTCTTTTTGGCTGGCACATCAGAGTGTTTGCAGATATAGAGCTTGAAATTCACTCTTCTCTACCTCTTCTCCACAGGACCTATTGTCTAATCATGTCTTTCTCCATCCTTATCTTGTGCATTTGAATTTTTGAACCCTAATTCTAAATTTTACACGTATGACTATTAAGTTTCATCTTTTTACAATTCACTCTCCTGTTCTGCCTTTATACTTCTATCTCATTATTATTGTTACTATTATTGTTTTATCTAGGAGTGTTCGTTTTCAATATAATACTATTGATTTTTCCTCTGAAATGTGAAGGAAAATGAGATTTGGGGTCAGCGCATGGAGACTTCCATCTTTCTAACGAACCATGGATAGTTCCAAGGTAAGTTAATGTCTACATGAGGAAAAGAGAAGTGTAATTGGAAAAAAGTGGATCTGAAAACGTAGGTATATGGAGAGGAACTATCCAAAACCCAAATGGGCTTTATGGCACCATGGATAGAGCTCTGGACCTGGAATCCAGAAGACCTGAGTTCAAATCCAGTCTCAGATACTAGCTATAAAACATAGCTCCATAACCCTGGGCAAATCATTAACCAAGCTTGCCTCAGTTTCCCTCAAAATGAGTTGGAGAAGAAAATGATAAACCACTCCACTATCTTTGCCAAGATGCCCCTAAATAGTCTCATAAAGAGTCAGACATGACTGAACAACAACAAAGTGAGTTCCCCATAATTCTAAATTTTCAAGGAAAGATTGTTGAAGATCTTCTAAAGAGAAATCCTCTTAATGTCCAAGTTTGACTAAATCACTTCAAATGTGCCTGTAGTCCTGAGAGTCTATTATTTTTATCCCTATCAGTTTAACATTCTATAGTAGAAAGAACCCTGGACTTTGGATCTAATTATCTATGTTTGAATTCTGGCTCTGGAGTTTTATCTCTGTAGGAATGCCATTTCTAGGTTAGCAATACCATTTCTCCTTTTGGGACTTCAGTTTGTCCATTTGTAAAATGCTAGGGTTGTATTGGACAATCTCAGTGGTCCCTCACCCTAAATCCTATAAGGAGATATCCCATGAATTCATGGTCATAGGATCATAGTTCTAGAGCTGGAGAGGATTTGTAAACCAGCAGGTCTCTCATTTTATAAATGAAGAAACAGACTCACAAAAATTAACTAACCTGCCCAGGGTCGTATAGGTAGTAAGCATCAGAGATAGATTTGAACCTAGGCCTTCTGACTCCAGAACCAGTGGTATTGCCAGTATACCATACTCCATGTATTGCATTTAAAGTCCGGGCTCAGGATGATAAGGCATATACACTGAGCACAAATGGTGAACACACAGTACAGAGTTCCCCAAGTAGGGAGTGTTTAATGGCTCTTAAAAAGCAATCCTGCCTGGTTAGTGCTCACAGAGACGCCTGCCTGTAAACGCAGGGAGAGGGAAAAAAGACTCCCTCAGCCATCTGGCTGCCAAAGGACAGTGAACTTTTTCATTGCTGTCTTTTAACAGCACCAGCAATAAGGCAACAACAAAAGGGTTTTTTTTCAGCCAGGTGAGATCAGAAACAGGAAGGCTTCATGGCAAGGCAAAAAGGAATTGTCTGGCAAAAAGGCAACCTGCTTCTATTCCTGATTCCAGTCATTGTGTAATGCTGACTAACTCACTTGCCCCTCTGCCTCTTTGGCTACTGTCTCTATAAAACAAAGGGGTTTGATCAGATGATCTCTAAGGTATCTTCAAGTTCCAAAATTTGATGTTCTGTCTTTTAACATCCCATGTGCTATTGTCATTCTTCCCTTTGACATGCTATTTTATTGACTTTAACTGGATTTTATTTTATGCCCTGGGTTCAAAATCTCAAGATTATCTTTCATTCTTCCCTCTCCCTTATTTTTCATACCCTATCAGTTGCCAGGCCTTGTTAATTTCTCCTCTGAAGAAGCAGTCTTTGTGTTGGTCATTACTCTCTATTGCTACTGTCTCCACCCTAGTCTAGGAGCTCCTTGTCGCCTATCACATCTATTGCAATAGCTTCCCAACCTCAGCCTCTATGTAATGCATCCTTCAAAGTCTTTTAGACCAAATGTCTTTACACAAAAATCATTTCCCTACCACCTTTCCACTCCAAATTAAAAAAAAAAAATCAGTGACTCCCTTTTGTCTACTGAGTAAAGTTCAAACTCCTTTATATGGAATTTAAGGTCATCCACAACTGATGACAAAAAAATGGCTACCTGACCATATTTATCTTATATCCTTCCCAGCCTTTGCTTTCCACAGTCAAAACTGTCAAGTTTCCATTCCCTGAGTATACAATGTACTCTCTTACTTCCATACTTTTGTTCACACTACTGTTCCCAATGCCTAGCATGCCTTTCTTCCCCATTTCCCCTTTAGAATAGCTTCCTACTCTAGAAAGTCCAGTTCATATACCAGCCAGTAATGACTTCCACCATCAGCATTCACATAGCCACCTTTATGTTCTAATGAACTTGTCATTTACCATTCTTTCTATTATACTATAATGATGATAGACATCCCTCTCCATGAAGTAGGATCCACTTTGCATCACTCCTGGTCCCTATGCTCTGACCAGAGCAGATGCTTAAAAATGAATATTGAATGTTTTATTAGTTCATTGTATTGGATAGAGGATTTGTCCCAGCTCCTATAACTTATGGGACTATACTAGATATCTCACCTCAGCTAGGATATTCCCAAGTCTCACACCCTTTAAGATAGCTGAGACCCTCACAGTCTCTGAGGATGAGTTTGACCCTTTATAAATTGTAGTAATTACCAGAACCTTCATAGACTCTAGTGAAAACTGAAGGCCCCTCAGAATCCCTTGTTCAGGGTTTCTTAACATGGTCTCCTTTGATATTCTGGTGAATACTATGACATCTTCTTAGAATAATGTTTTTAAATGCAGAAAATAAAGAGGAGTAGAAAGGAAATCACATATTAAAATCCACTTATCAAAATATTTTAAAACATGCACATAGACTGTAGCCCTAGTATTATTCCTCAGCCCCCTCATAACTTCTAGTTAGATCCAAAGCCCCCTCCCCCAACCTTTTAGATTTGTCCAAAGGATGGCTTGAGTCCCTCATACGTCCTAGGAGCACTTCAGGTCTAAAACAATTCCTAGAGATTGTCATGCTGGTTACAACCAGACAGTACTGAGTTTCTTAGGAATATATTGTAATCCAGGAAGCCCAGAGGTTGTTGCTCAGTGATGGGAGGAGAGGGTCACAGCAGGGAGGTGGATGGGGGAGAAGGCACTGAGCACATCTGTTTGTTTATGATTAGCAAGCACCCAATCAGTCGTGGTATGGCCAACTGCAGTCTACTCTGTCACTTGCTTCTCTAATTAAAGGGGAGTCCCCCAGAAGGGGGCCGATTGCTGAACCTCTAAGTGTAGTATCTGTCACTGAAGAAAAATGCTGCCTTTCTTTTCCAAGACCTTTCACTGGTCTTTTCTCCCAAGGGAAACAAAAAATAGGGAGGATGCCAAGAGAATGAAAGATTCAGGGAGAGAAAATTTCTCAAAGAAGACAGAGGAAAGCAAAAGGAGGAACTCATTCCTCAAGGTTGATGTTCCCAATAATGCCATCAGAGAATCTCAGGATTTCAAATTATGGAACATAGAATATTAGAGACAGAAGAAGCCTTAGAGTATAGAATGTGAGAACATAGGTGTTAACACATAGAACATAAAACCCAGAATGTCAGAAATGAAAGAAGTCTTAGAATATAGAATGTGAAAACAGAGAATGTTAAAACATAGGATATAAAACATAGAATGTCAGAGATAGAAGAAGCTTTAGGATATAGGATGGGAAGAGGCCTTGGAATATAGAACATGGTATGTATGTCAAAGATGAAAGGGACTTCTTAAAATTCTTTTGTCCAAAATTCACGTTACAGAGAATGCTGAGGCTCAGAGAAAAGAATGACAATGAAAGTTATTTAGCCCTCCTTATCAAATTCTTATTGATACTTAAAGTTCAATTTGTTCTAGGAAATTTTCTCTGACTATAACAACTAACACTGATTTCCCCAATTCCTGAATATCCATGACAGGCATTATTTGTGACTTAGCAGAAGGGGCAGCGTATTTGGGGCCAGGGGTCCTGGATGTAGACCCCAGCTCTGCCACCTGGAATAAATTTTAGGAAGGATATAGATACATTTTAGAGTGTGCAAAGAAGGGTAGCCAGGATAGGACCTTCTGGGGCCAAAAAGAACAAGTCTAATCCATTTTTCTGGCCAGTTCTTCAGATATTTGAAGGCAACTATCACATTCATCCTTGTTATTCTTATGAGAAGAAGGCCTAACATTCCCAAGTTTCAGCCAGCACGCATATTTGGCAAACTCAAACTCTCATTATCTCTCTTTCACCTAAACTTTCTCCTTCCCTCCCTCCTTCCTTCTGGAAAACCAAAATAGACCACTAGGAAAGCTGGGGGAAGGGGACACAGGAGATGGAGAGGCATGCTGACTTATCTCAGTGGCAGCCACTCTATATTGTAAGAGCAAATTGGAAACTTCTATTGAGAGAATATGCAATGCTTCCTCAACCTCTCTCCACCCCTTGAAGGGCTTAAGGAAATACATATTCCTTTATAAGGAAAAATACTATAATCTATTTCCTGAGCACTATGGCTCCCAAAGCTGTGATTACTGAATGAGAAGCCATTATCAAGCCAGAGTCAGGGCAGAAAGTAATGATTTTAAATAAATGCATCCTTAGATTTCCCCGGAGTTTGGGGTAACTCTCCTAATGTGTTCTCAGGAAAAGCTCTATCTTTAGCAATTGAGTCCTTTGAGTTATCTTAAGTGCCTAAGCAGTGTGCTTCATGGACTCTGGCATTTGGAAAGTCTCCTATGAATGGGGGGAATAAAGAATGCCTTCCCGTGGAATAGTTTTAGAATCAGTGCCATGGAATGTCAGAACTGAGAGGGCTCTGAGAACAGAGGATAATAAAATCCTGGAGAGTAATCAGGAAGGAATTTTTGAGGTTATTTTCAATTCAATTCAGGCAGCATTTGCTAAGCACCTACTGGATGGTCTGTGCTGCAGATACAAGATAAAAAGGAAATAGTCCCTGATTTCAGGGGCTACTGGATGGAAACAAGGGTTACACAAATAAGTAAACAAAATATGGATGAAGTAGGAGTTCATTAGGAAGGATCAGGAAAGGTCTTCCATAGTAGGTGATGCTTAAGAGAAGCTTTGATGAGAGTTACAGATTCCAAGAGGAAGAGTAAGGAGGAGAAAGAGCAACAGAGGGATGGAGCTCTGCTTCTGATATAGTGCAGAGGCAGGAGACAAAATGTGGTGTGGAATAATTAATAGGATGCTTTGGCCAGAACATAGAGCACATAAGACAGGAACATGAAATCAGTCTGGAAAGATACTCTGGAGTTAGATTGAAAGGGCTTCAGATGCCCAAAATTGGGATTCGTATTTTGTTCTACAGGACATTGGGAATAACTAGAGCTTTTTGTAGAAGGCACAGATATCATCTAATCTGTTTTAGGATTATTTATTTTCTGATGAGAAAACTAGGGTTGCCTGCCAAAGGATACCCAATGTCGGAGGCAGGATCTGAATCCAGACCCTCTGGCTCTTAATTCCAGCTCACATTCCATTACACCATGCTGTTTCTCATAAAATGTTAAAGCCAGTAATAATACTAAAGAAAAGAATGTCAGAAATGGGAGAAGCGCTAGAACATTTTAGGAATAATAAACTGGAGGGTATGCATAGGAGGGTAATCCTTTTAGTGAAGGGTCCTGAGATCATTACAAGAAAGATTTATTGAAGGATCTAGGGGTGTTTAGCATGTAAAAGAAGCTATCATCTTGCGAAGAGACTGGGTCCCAGAGGGTAAAAAAAAGAGCAATGTGGAAAGGGGGAGAAAATTCAGGGAGACAGATCTTGACTAAAGGCAGATCTTGGCTAAATGTAAAGAAAATGGTTCATAATTAAAGCTGCCCTAAAACAGAATGGACTTCTTTGCAAGGCAGTGAGTCCCCCATTAATAGAAGTCTTCAAGTTTTAGTTGTACAATTACTTTCTGAGTATGTGTCTGGAATATAGTAAACATTTACCAAACCCTAGCTGATTGATATATTTATCGATTGTATTAGTATATGGACAGCTAGGTAGCACAGTGGATAGAGTAACGGGCCTGGAGTCAAGGAGACCTGAGTTCAAATTTAACCTGAGACACATACTAGCTGTGTGATGCTAGACAAGTCACTTAAACCCTGTTTACCTCAGTTCCTCATCTATAAAATGAGCTGGAGAATGAGTTGGAGAAAAAACAGTCTGGTACCTTTGCCAAGAAAACCCTAAATTGGGGTCACAAAGAGTTGAACACAACTGAGAAAACTTCTTGAGGAGGACCTCTTTTTGCTTTTGCTTTTTCTCTCCAAGGGTTAGTACAGTGCCTGATACATAGTAAGTATCTCATAAAAGCTTGTTGATTAATTAATTGACTGATGTTGTCATAGAGATTATTTCTTAACCATCAATTGGTCTAGCCTCTGAGGTTCCTATAAGTTCTGAGATTCTGTGATTTTTGAAAAAATATCAAAGCTGGATGTACCTTAGAATGCAGCATATAATATCTAGGAGGGATCTTAGGAATCATTCATTCAAAATCTCATCATTTTACTTAAAGGGCAACTGAGTCCAAAAGATAAGAATCCAGTTTCCCAAGGTTACATGAGGATTCGGGGCAAAACCAGGACTAAAACCCAGATTTGTTGATTCCTAGTTTGTAACTTCTGTTACACCATGCCCTGCCTCATTCTTAACAAAAGATAGGTCATTTTGAGTACTCAGAACTATTTGCATAAAAGAATGTAATGACTTATTTAGTGATTCGAACAAATGTAGGAATATTTACTCCTAAAAAACAAATTCAGGAAGGATGACAGATTCTTATTTAAACAAAATCATTGGATTCCTTCTTTTTCCTGAGTTCCAATCCTGGCCATAATTCTCTGGGTGAATATAGATTCATTTCCCTTTTTAGAATTTCAGTTCCCACATCTATAAAATAAAGAGATGTTTACTAGATGAATTCTAAGGTACCTTCAAACTCAGACTTTATATAAACTCTCTATATGAATGATTTCTTCTTTTCCAGAGATATTTGTCCTTCTATAAGTTCCTTGAGGACAGGGACAGTTTAGTGTATTCAGATATGGTTTCTACTTCCTCCCTCCCTCCATCAAATCTGTCTCCCTGTCATCTGTAGATTCACAGGCTCTTAGAATTGGAAGAACTTTAGTTGGACCATCTGGTCCAACATATCCTTCACACAACGGATTCAATACTAGAAACATATCTTTGTTCATCCCTTGCCTGGAATGCCTTTCCTAGTTCTTATTGCCTAACCGTATTCTACTATCTTTCAAGGTCCAGCTCAATTCCTCGCACCTAAAGTAAGACATCTTTGCTCATTTCTACCCACATTGATTTCTCCCTCTTCTAGGAATTCCTAGGACATTTTTCTCTATCTTCATATGAATTTTCTAGAATTATAGTCAACTATTTGCCTGACTTACATCCTCTCTAATTCTTTACTCTTTGAAGTTCAAGGTTTTTTCTCACAATTTTTATATCTACCATGGTACCATGTATACAGTAGAAGCATGAAAGGTGTCTGTTGACTAACATATAGTCCTCCTTATGAAATAGGGTTTATGCTGCCATGTGACATTGCTTGTATTGCACTTTTTATTGTTTTTTGTTATTGTTCAGGTATTCAGTAATTCTTACTCTACATGACCCTATGAACTTTTGTCTGGAGTTTTCTTAGCAAAGATGCTGGTGTAGTTTGCTATTTACTTCTCCAATATGCCCCCATTTTAGAGATGAGGAACTAAGGCAAAAAGGGTTCAGTGACTTGCTTAAGTGACACATCTAGTAGGTATCTGAGACCAAATTTGAACTCAGATCTTACTAACTCCAAGCCTGATGCTATAACTACTCCGCCACCCAGCTGCCCCACTTGTATTGTCTTAACCATTTTGTGATGTGGATCTTCTCATTCCTACCCAATGGGTCATGGTTTGATGACATTCTCTTACATAAGTATATGGTGGGGAGTAATTTCACCATGTTGATTGGCTTCATTTGCAGCCTGGAGGCCATCCAAGAGAGTCAATGTAGGTTATAAAATGAACTTGAACCTTTCTGGTTCTCTGCTTTCTCCTTTGCAAAATATATTAGGTGGGCTACACATTCTCTAAGTTCCTTTCCAGCTCTAAAACCGATGCTCCTTTGAGCTTATAAAACCAAGTTCTGTTATGATCAGTTGAAGAAATTAGGGAATTTTTATCCTTAAGAGAAGATCATGGCCATTATCTTCAATAACTTAAAGACTTACCACAAAGCAGAGAATAATTGTTCTGTTTGGTTAAGGAGAGCAGAGTTAGGGATAACAGGTAGAAGTTACAGACACAATAATTTAGGCTCAATAGATGTAAGGACTAAAAACTTATAATTAGAACTTCCCCTATATGAAATGGATTATTTTTTGAGGTATTGAGTCCTCTATAACTAAAAGTTGTAAGCAGATACTGTATGGCAACTTGGAAAAGATGGTCCAAAGATGGAATGGACCACCTCTAGAGTAATAAGTTATTCATCAATGAAACTGTTCAAGCAGAGGATAGATAACCATTTGTCAAGATATTGTAGGTACTCATTTGTGTGAAGGATGGACTGGAAACCCTTTAAGATAAAAGTACAAAGTTCTTTGAGTCTATGAGTCACAAACATGGAGCAGGTGTCTGTGTGATTTGACTTCATGATGACCACATATCTGTGTTTGTTGTTAAGTTACTATAAGTTCCAGATGACAGTGGATACTTTCAGGCCAGTTGTTCATGTGGTTGTTAATGTGAAGCAGAAATGATAGATGTTGATAAAAGACTCTGGTGCCCAAGAATCTGGCACTGTTTCAGATGGGGAAATTAGGGATTCAAAAATAAAGTCCCACCTCCTCTGGCCCAAGTTCAAGTGCTAGTTCTGCCATTTGCCAGCTGTGAGGAGTTAGGCAAATTACTTCCCTTCTCTGAACCTCAATATCCTCATCTATAAAATGGGGATAATAACACCAACTTTGTGGAATTGTTGTGAAGATCAAATGAGATAAATTCACTTTATAAGTCATAAAGATCTATACAGAAATACATTATTATTGCCAATTCTCCCCAGGGAATGCTTCTGGGGAGGGATTTTTTTAGAGTGGAGTGGAAAATTAGCTCCTTCTGAATAGGACAATCTAGTCACATGAGTTTTGTGCTGTCAGCATAGAAAGAAATAAACAGCTTTTTCTCTGTCCCTTGTGAGTAGCTTAGAAGAAGCTGAAAAGGCAAAACCAAGACCAGGGATACTGTACACCATGAAGGCTTTATCAGGAATTTGCCTTTGTACAGATGAATCCCATGACTTCAGCATCAGGCAAAAACAAAAGTGAATCATAGAAATAATTTCTTAAACTCAAGTGATTTTGATGAACAGCTATAAGAACTTGCATGAGTACTTTAATAACTATATAGTCCAAAAGCTGAGGACAATCTAAAGAAAGGCTTTTGATGCCAAGTTTGCCTAAAATCCTAGGGCAATGTATTGTGTACACAATGTTTGTAGATCTGACCAAGGCCTTTGACGTTGTTAGTCATGAGAGCTTATGGAAAATTATGTCAAAATTTGGTTGCCCGGAAAAATTCATCAGTATTGTATGTCAATTTCACGCTGGCATGTTTGCCCGGGTTCCGGATAGTGAACAATGCTCTCATGCCTTCTCAGTCACCAGTGAAGTGAAACAGGGCTGTGTGCTTGTTCCCAAGCTTTTTAGTATGATGTTTTCAGCCGTGTTATCAAATGCTTTCAAGGAGGATGAACACCAAGGTCAACTACCATACTGATGGTAAGTTCTTCAATTTGAAAAGGCTACAAGCCAAAACCAATGTGGAGAGATTGCTGGTGCATGATTTTCTATTTACAGATGATTGTGGACTCAATGCAGCCTCTGAAGCAGAGATGCAACAAAATATGGATGAGTTTTCTGCTGCCTCTGCTGATTTTGGCCTAATAATTAACACTAAGAAAACACAGGTGCTTTATCAGCCACCACCATGCCATTCACATGCAGAACCATTGGTTACAACAAATGGAGAAGTTTTGAATGCTGTGGATAATTTCACTTACCTTGGTAGTGTACTTTCCAGGGATGCACACATTAAGAGTGAGGTTGATGCACGCATTGCCAGAGCTAGTTCAGTGTTTGGGAGGCTCCAAAGAAAAGTTTGGGAGAGAAGACTGACTACCAAACTGAAGGTCTCCAGAGCTGTTGTGCTTATCTCATTGCTGTATGCCTGTGAAACATAAACGGTCTTCCAGGGCCATGCCAGGAAACTGAATCGCTTCCATTTGAACGGTCTTAGGAAAATTCTGAGGATCACCTGGCAGGATAAGGTACCAGACACTGAAGTCTTTGCTCAAGCTGAACTGTCAAGCATTCACACTATGCTTCAGAGAGCAAATCTCTGATGGGCTGGCCACGTTGTTTGAATACAAAATGCATGCTTGCCAAAAAGACTATTTTATGGAGAACTCACATGAGGCAGGCAATCACATGATGGTCAGAAAAAGCGATACAAGGACACTCTCAAGGTCTCTCTCAAGAACTTTGCATTTGACTGTGCAACATGGGAGACATTGGCACAGGTTGGCATGCCCATATCAGAAAGGGTTCTGTGCTCTATGAACAAAGCAGAAATGAGACAGCACAAAGTAAATGTAGGATGTGCAAATTTGGAGTTTCCATCCTAAATATTCGTATGAGCTCTTTGTCCTCAACCTGTGGTAGAGCATTCTGAGCTCATATTGGTCTGATCAATGACAGTTGGACACAAGAAAATTTCACTTTATCATGGTGATATCATTTTGGTCCTCTTCGAGAACAAAGAACAACCAACAAACCAAGGACAATATATTAGCTCTGAAAAAGATTTGATTCCAAGTTATGGTTCAAAATGAGGCAGAAATATTATTCTAATCAGTCTTTTGGTAAGATCTATGTCATGCAATTATCAGAATTGATTCCCTCCATGCTTAATTCTCCAGTCAGCCTGGTCTGCTTTCCATGTCTTGCACACATCTCATGTTTTTCCACCACCATACCTAGAATAACTTCTTTCCCATTTCTTCTTGAAATTCGATACATCCTTCATAACTCAGCTCAAATTTCATAAACTATTGGAAACCCTTTCAGATTCCCATAGTTAGCAATCATCTTCCCTTCCTCCACCTTCACCTGTCACTCGTTCTTATGCTATACTCTACATAATATTTGTATTTTTTATAAGCACTATTGCATAATTATCTGTTTTCTTGCTCCCACTGCTAACTCTAAGCCACATAAGATCATAAATTATGTAATTATCTTTGCAATTCTACTTCTCTGAACAAAGTTTATCACACATAGTAGGTACCCCCAAAGTGGTCTTTGAGTACATGCTATAAAAGGCAGATAATTGTGCCCATTTCTTCTAAAGTTTGTTTTATAAGGTAACCTACATTATACTTTGATGTTGCTCTGCTTTGTTATTTTGATAAATGTTTTATTAACCTTGTCTTTCATTTTAAAAAAGCAATAGACAATTCATGCTTCTGATTTCAATCTCTGGCAAAATATACCTCTTACAGCTCAGAACACCTGATCAAAGAAAGCTACCACCATCAACTAGAAATATATCTAAATTTCAGAACTACATTTTTAGGAGTGAATCAATTTTAATTTAGCTTCAAAAGATATTAGTGGACAATGAATATAATCAGAAAATGGTATGACTTATACTGTTGATATGACCTCCTTTCCTAAGAGTGGTCATTTCTGTAAAGTAGATTCCCAGGCAATCAAAGTTTGGAGTGAGATGATTATAGCATTGAGAACTGCATGATACATTCGAAGCCATTCAGTCTAATGTACTCAATCTTGCAGATTAAAAAACTGGGGCTTGGGAAAGTGCAGTGACTTGTCCAAATCCTGAAGCCAGAATCAGAATCCAAGATTCTTATCTCCCAGTCCAGTTTTCTTTCTGATATACCACTATAGAAATTAAAGACATGTTGCCTGTACTTAAAGAGCTCAGAATCTACTGAGGGAAACTAGATTCACACACCGGACAGCCACAGAAGAACAGGAAGCAGCAGGGAATCAGGCAATATGCCTTCTATTGCAGTTTACAAGTGCCAAAGGAGAAGACAAAGCCTAGCAGTTTAGTAGCCAGGGCTGGTTTCACAAACTAAATGGGCCTTGAAGGACACATAGTATTTAGATAAATCAAAGAGCATAGGGATGAGAAGATGAAGGATTTAAGCAGAATAGCTTTCCAAAAAGACTTCACTCTTCATAAGAGATGTCAAGCAAAGGCCAGATGACCACTTGTTGGATATGTTATGAACTTAACCCATGTTCAGTGACAGGTTGGAATAGATGCCCTCTCAAGGCAACTTGAAGAGTTAATTATTTTCAATATTTCTTTCACCTGCCATCTCAGTGGAAGAGATTGTCCTAATGGTTATCCACCAAAGATAAGAAAAAATATCAGACTGATGAGTAGCTGGCATCACAACCTAGTATTTCTCTTCCTTTCCTATTCTCAGAGTAGTTCATACATAGGTTGACCAGCTCTTTAGAGAATTTATTTCCAGAGGCAGGATATCTGAGGTGATCAGAGCTGGAAAAAATGGGGCACAGGATCAAAAATTTAGAACTAACCAAAAATTTAGAACTAACTAATCCCCTCAGTTAAAGAAAAGGAAGTGGGGGCCCTGAAAGGTCAAGTGACTCATCCAAAGTCATAAGGATAGTAAGTAGCAATCAGGTCAAACCCTGACCCTTGAACTTAATAACCAGTGACTCACTTCCATAAACTGGATGAATTCTGAAAGCAGGAGATTGGATGCTCCAAATAAGAATAGAAATATGGTATTGGTAGGCTGGCCACACAGTGAGGGAATGTATGGATTGGGGTGAAATGTATAGGGGTCTTCAAAGCTCTGTGGTCAAAAAATTTTAATTGATGATAAAATCTCTTACAGAAAAGTTACTCCAAAGTGAGAAATAAGTAGCCTGGCAAAATATAAAATATAGACAAATAGATGATAGACAATCACATAGATAGATACATAGATGGATAGATAGATAGATAGATAGATAGATAGATAGATAGATAGATAGATAGATAGATAGGTAGATGATAGATAGATAGATAGATAGATAGATAGATAGATAGATAGACAGGTAGATGATAGATTAGATAGATAGATAGATAGATAGATAGATAGATAGATAGATGATAGATAGATAGATAGATAGATAGATAGATAGATAGATAGATAGATGGATGGATGGATAGACAGACAGATAGACAAAGCATTTATTAAGCACTCGCAATGAGACAGATGCTGTGCTAAGTGCTAGTTATACAAATACTAGCAAACAAGACAGTCCCTATGCTCAAAGAGCTTATATTCTAATAAAGGAAAAAAAATGTCTAAGGAAAGCTGGAAAGGGAAAGAGAGAAAAGGATAACTATTCAGAGGTAAATCCACTGGTGGGGAAGTGAAATTCAGAATATGAATCAAGCGAGAAGGAAAATGACCATGTCTGGGCACCTCATGAAATGGCAGTCTGAGCTAGTGACTCTTCAATCATGAGAGCAGACCTCAGAACAGAGGTATCTCCACAGCAGGAGGCTGTTTATCTAAAAGTCAGAAGAATTCAAAGAGTGAATCTAGCTAACCAGGAAAGTGTAAGATATCTAGGAAGTAACTTGGACTCATTAATCTTAGCTCTAATCTAATCTAGCTGAGGGATCATGGGCAATTTATCTGACTTCTCTGGGACTCAACTTCTTCATCTTTACAATGGGATTAACAACATATGTGCTATCTTACATATTTTCTAAACCTTTTAGGGCTATAGGAGCTCTTACAAGCCAGGCTGGCCCTTAGTGACCAGGCATGCCATTGGTTCCTGGGTTCTACACAGCATCTCTCCATATTGGTAGGACCTGCCAGAGCTCATATTCTGCTGGTTAAGGAATCCAAGGTTACCTTCATTTCAGAATATGCCTCAAAGAAAAATAGCTATAAAAATAGTACCTGATAACTTAGACAGTCCTTGGATGTTTACAAAGAACTTTCAAACTCATTCATTTCTTTGATCTTCACCATAACCTTGTTGAGGTTTATGGGACAGGAATCTTTATCCTCATTTTATAATTTAAAAACTGAGACCCAGACAGATGAAGAAACTTGCTCAGGGTCCCAGAGGCTAGACAAAAGGAGAGCTAGGATCCAAACCAATATCTTCTGCCTTCACATGTAGGACCCTTTCCATCACTTGCATTGCTTCTCTAGAGTGTGCCTACAAGGTAGATTGAGACCAGATGGGATATGCCATAAATTCCAGACCAAAGAGTTGGACTCAATTCTAAAGACAGCTAGGAATCCTTTTCCTTTCCTAGGCAGAGTACTGTTTATCTGGGGCTTCCATTTCAGCTTGTTATAATGGACTTTTGGCCACAATCCCAAACTCACCAGCTGTAGCATTACTCTCAAGACCCCAAAAGCTCAAGCTAAACTGACAGCATGCAGTATGGGTTGTCAGGCTGGAAAAATGGGTCTCAGATTCCTAGAAACCAAGGGGAGATTCTGAGTCTCTGGCAATTTCTGATATGGCTGAACCTCCCACCAATACCCTAGGGAGTATATCTGCTGGGGTTAGGTCTTGCTCCCTCTGAATTAGGAATCCTGGCACCCTGCCTCTGGAAATTGGCTAATTCCTGCCTTGTTTGCTTGGTGGCTGCCCTCCCTAATTCCTTGGCATTTGGAGGACTAATACATTCATGTTCATTTATAGGATTCTTGGAATTTAGGGAAGTTCTAGAAAGGGAATCTTGATTTGGCGTGAAAAAAATTTCTAACATTTGGAGCTAGCTAGAATGGAGATGGAGTTGGGAGGTGATAACAGAGATATGACTTGAATATTTTGACCTCAAGCAAAAAGTTGTCAGGGAAATAGTAACAGAGAGCACAGTCTCTATCTGGGTATAGTTGCTTTGGTAGAAGGGGTGGTCTAACCCTCCCCTCTGAATCAGATGAAGGAGAATGGGTCCTGAAAAAGTATTTTCTTTCCTTCTGCCTTTCAGTGGTAAGAAGTCAAGGGAACAAGCATTTATTTATATACCACCTACTACCTTCTAGGCACAACCATACAAGGCAGATACTATTATTATCTCCATTTTACAACTAAGGAAAACAAGGTAAATAAAGGTTAAGGGAATTGCTGAGGATCTCACAGCTAGCAAGTATGTCAGGCCAGCTTTGGACCCAAGTCTTCCTAACTCCAGGCTCAGCACTCTATACGCTACACCACCTGGCTGCCTCTAAGAGCTGGGAGGCAAGGAGGAACATGAGAACTGTGACTCCTACCAACTCTCTTCCAGATCAAAGTCTTTCTGCCCTTTTCTAGTTGTGACCATGAGCCAATGAGCAATAAGTTGGTTCATAACATGAAAGGAAATCTGGAGAACATCTAGTGCCAGCCTCTCATTTTTTAGATGAGGAACTAAGGCCTTGAGTGACTAAACAATTTGTCTAAGGTCATATAGCTCATAAACAGGGCTTGGATTTAAACCAAAGTCCTCTGACATAACAACAACAATAATAATAGTTGTTATTGTTGTTCTAAAATGTCTTAAAGTTTACAATATATTCTAAATATATCTCATTAAGTCCTCACAATAAAAGTGTGAGGTACACACCATTATTATCCCCATTTTACAGAAGAGAAAATAGAGGTTGAGAGAGGATAAATGAACCCAGGTAAGTGGTGTCTGAAACAGAATTTGAATGTGGATTTTTTTTCACTCCAATGCCAGACTTCCATCCTTTAGTATGGATACCTAGCTAACTTCTCACTGCATCAAAACTTCGCAGCTACCTCATTCCATAGCTCCCTGAAAATACTCTACAATACAATCCCTTCAGTCAGGGTCATGTCACAGCCTTTCCCCATCCCAAGAAAAATCCCCCTTCAATTTGTTTTCCAAATGATCAGTTGAACTGGCTCAAGCCCTTGTCGCTAATGCCAAATCCTAAAGAGAAGCAATAAAGGACTGTAGTTTCCAGTCCTCATCACTCAGCAAGCTTGAAGCAGGCCAGTTAGGGAGGTCCATCTTAGTTAATAAGGTTGGATAAGGTACAGAATCACAACACCATTGGATCTCAGAGTTGGAAGGGACCCAAGAGGTCCTTTAACTCCAAGAAACCAACCAAATGGTGTGACCTGAATGGTCTTCCTTGCCTTTTAATGTTCTTCCCCTCATCTCTAATTTGTGCATCTCCTCTCAGACTTGAAATTTCTGAATGAGATGGGTTTTTTTAGAGGAAAAGGAAATAGTTTTTTGGTGGTATGAAAACTCAGTATGGCACAGAGAACAGAATATTGAACTTGGAATCTAGAAGACCAAGCTTCAATCTCTGCTGTCTCACTATGATTGAGTCAATTCACATCTCTGAGTCTCTCTTTTCTCTATAAAATAGGGTTACTAATACCTGTTTTTATCAATCTCAAAAGGTTGTCTGAAGTTCAAATGAGGTTCAAATGTAGCAATATACAAAGAAAATCATATACAAAGCACTTTGAGTTAGAAGAGACCCCAGGATTCTTCCAGTTTATCTGGTACCTGAAGAGGAATTCCCATGTACTAATTCCCAACCTACCTGACCAACATTCATAGAGATTTGATTTCTTCTCTTCAGTCAGGAAGGTTCTAATCTCTACCAAGGCAGCCCATTCCATTTTTGGACAACCTTAATTGTTAGAAAGCGTTTTCTCAAATCGTTCTGAAATCTGCCTCTCTGCAGCTTTTAGGTCTGCCCTCTGGGTCCAAACAGATAAACAGATAAGCTGTCTTTCAGGGGAAAGTCTTTCAATAATAGAAGGCAGCTAGCATGTTCCTTCCAGCTCTGATGTTTTCAAGAGCTACATGAATACCAGTTACTTTTATTATAATCTGCCTACTTTTTGAAACCCAACTCAAGCACCCCCTGCCCCAAAAAAGACTTCCCTGCTCTTGTGGACAGTAATGACCTCATATGGAATTTTGCACCTCTCTTATACTTTCATATAAATTCATGCATTATCACATTGCCATTTTGGGTAACGGAAAGAAATGGAATCTGGGTTAGAAGCAACTAGGAGGCAAAATAGAGCACTGGGCCTGGAGTTAGGAAGCCCTGAGTTGAAATCTGGCCTCGGACATTGTCTGTCTCAGTTTCCTCAATTGTCGAATGTAGATAGTAGCACCTACTTTCCAGAACTGTTGTGAGGAACAATGAAATAAGATTTATTAAGCACTTGGCATACAATGTTTTTTTCCTTCTCTCTTTCAGTGGAGTCAGGGAAAATTTGAATCCTTATTTCAGGTCTAAAGTATGTCTTTCAGTAACTCATATAATCTCTCTGAGTTTCCTTTTTATTCATCCTTAAAATGGATATAACAATATCTATACACTCCACCCAACAGGAACAATGCAGAGAAAGCCTGTTGTATGTGGTGACATGCTATAGAAAGGAAGATGAGCTGAAAATTGTCATTCTCTGATACCAGTCTATAAACTCCTTGAGGACAGGAGCTATGTCACATCAAAATGTGTTTCTATAAGAGCTACAGACAGTGCCCTGCTCAAGGTAGGTATTTAATAAATGTCTATTATCATTATTGTCTTTTCATATTGTTCACCTGTTCTATGATCTTGCCCTATGTCAAGGGAGGCCAAGGCCTGGGATGAGGGCAGCAGTGATAGAATTAGAAGGAAAAGTCAGTCATCACAGAGGAATGGGAAAATGGAATGCTACAGCACTGCCAGAAGTTAGCAAACTTTTATAATTGGTCAGGGTTGTGACAGGGACTTTTAACCCTGTCAAGGGGTGGAAATCAGAAAAATTAAAGGAGCCAAGACCAATTCAGGTCCAGAATGGGGAAAAACTATCATTCCCAGGCCAGAAATCAAAAAGGAGATGACATAGACCAAACTCCACTAGTGATTTTTCCTCCTATGAAGTCCCTTCCCAAATGGGGCAAATACACCAATGTAATTTAGCTACCAAATCATTTATTTTAGTTAAACAATATGTACAGAGTTCCTGTAATAGTCCCATGTTGGCACAGATGTAATTTTCTAGTCATGCTGTATTTCTCTTAACGAAGGGGCTGTATTTCATAAAGATAAAAGGTTCTGAAAGTCTTAGAGCAGTTTTAAGCTATTTAAGCTATTTTGGTGTCAGAAGCTTCATTACCAAAAGCAGAAATAACACAGCAGGAAGAGGGGTGTACTTGGGGAATTTGTTAAGGGGAACTTAATAAAGCAGTAATATGAGCTCTCATTTGCATAACACTAAGGTTTACAAAGAACTATCCTCAAACAATCCTGTAAGATAGATAATATTAGTAGTATTTTCCCCATTTTATAGATGAAGAAAATGATGGACAGAGAGGAAACCTCTCCCTGCTATGACCCCATTTTCCAACCAGCTTCTCCTCTCCCCACACTGGAAAATTGGACTTGACCCCTTGTTCACCTTGAGTTCTGTTAGGTGAGGCTTTTGCCTCAACTTGCCTCAAATCAGGCCTCTAAGGCATTTCTTGGAGCCTCCTTCCTATGTCCAAAGGTGGGTATCCTTCCTCTATTCCTGCTTTTAGCTCCCTTTTATAGGTTGTATTCCCCTAGCAGGAGCCTTTGTAGGCCCAGACTGTGTTTTTTGTTTATATTTGTATCCCCAGAATTTAGCATAGTGCCTGACACATGGGAAGCCCTTAATCAACACTTTAAAGTTTTATCTGCCAAAAGGCATACAGCTAGTAAGAAGCAGAGCCAAAGTTCCTTTTTATGTTCTAGTAGTCAATGGTCTAAGGAGAACTGTCCATGGTAGAAAGAGCTGACTAAGGAGTACGTTCTCCCTCACTCAAGTAGAAGCTGATGGCCCCTTGCCCAGGACACAATCGAAGGAACTTCTCTTCCTATAGAGAATGGATTCAATGGGCTCTGAGGCCCTTTCTGACTCTGAGATTTCTGATTCTGTATTCTTAGGGGCATCTCCACTGTAATATCCTGCACTCTCTGTTCTAAGGCCCTTTCTAACTTTAATATTCTTTGTTCTGGAGGTCCCTTAATAGCACTGACATTCTGTGATTCTCTTGGAGCTCTGCAGCATTGCAGAGTCCAGGAAGCCTTGCCTTTGCTGCTTCCCTCCCTTGCTTCCTCTTCTTTCCCCTAACCCTCCCTCCTCCATGAGCCAGCTGTGTTAAACAAGAGGCTCACGAGGAAGAAACAGTGTAAGGGAGAAGGAAAAAAAGTAGATCAGGGCTGGATTGGAGCAGAGGTTCTGGAAGAGGAAAGTGGAGGAAGGGAGAGAGAGTCTCTGTGCTGATATGTCTCACACTAGGTCATTAAATATTCTCTACTGGCATAGCAGATGGTGAAGTAACTCCATAGATAACAAGATTAGGAGGCTGGCATCCACTGCCTAAGAGAGCCAGATGTGACTGGCTAAGGGATGGGGAGTAGACCTTAAAGGGATAGAATCACTGCCACTCACCCTCCATATCCACCATCATAACCCCTGTTCAGCCAGTTCCAAATTTCCATAGCAGCATCCAGGTCAAACTCTTGCTCCATTTTCTATTCACAGAATCTCACTTTCATCACCACTCCAAACAGATCTTTTCATTATCCTCATACATGGGCTACACATTCCTGTTTTTACAGGGTTGTTCCCTCTATCTCTCCAAATTTTCTTCATCCTTCAAAAACCAGCCCAAGTTCTTATACCTCCAGGGAGGCTTCCTTGACTGCTCCCAGCTCACACCGATCTCTCCCTTCTCAGATCTCCTGTTGTTTTTAGAGTCTGGACCCTACTATTGAAAACAAATTGTTTTGTAATTATTTCAGGGATGTGCCAAGACAGTGAATCCTGTCTCCTTAGCTAAATTAGATCCCCAGAGGGCAGAAACTGTATCTTCTCATTCTTCTCTCTCTTTCACAGCACCCAATAACACAATTCATTTATTAAGTCTATGAACCTGAAAAAAAAAATGGACTCGGTAAAAAAATTGCTTTTCTTTCTTTATCAATAGTAGTGGGACAGAGAAAGAGGATTTTTTGATTCAAAATTAATTTAAAAAATAAAAAAATAAGAAAGTCTATGGATATGTCACTAAAGGACTAACATACTAATAATAACAAAACTGACATTTCTATGACTTTAATGTTTACAAAGCAAATATTTTCCTATTTTACAGTTAGTTAAACTGAGGTTCAATTTCATAAGAAGAAGAGGAGGAGGATATAAGAAGACAAGATGATGATGATGATGATGATGATGATGATGATGATGATGAAGGAGAATGAGAAGAAAGGGAATTAGAAGAAGAGGCATTTATATAGTCATTTAAGGCTTACAAAGTAATTTACAAATATTACTTCACTTTATATTCTCAACCATATAGGAAGATAGGTACTGTTATACTAATTTTACACATGAGAAAACTAAGAGATATAAGAGTTAAATGACTTGTCCAAGTTCAAGAGTATATGGAATTTCAAGTAAGAAACTACCTTTAAAAAGTGCAGATTGACACTTCTCTGTGAAACATCTAGTCATTGAATGTTGCTTGGAGACAGAGGTGTTAAATGGCTTGCTCAGGGTCATAGAGCCAGTATCTGAAAGAATTGGGACTTGAACCCAAATCTTGCTTGTCCTCCAACACTAAGTATGTATTCTCCACATCACACTGCCAAAGTTAATAAGTATAAGAAATGAAAGTGGATATCAAGGTGGAACAGAGAAGGGCGACATAGTAGAAAGGGTTTGAAATCAGAAATCCTGATTGATTCTACTACTGATTCAATTTGGGTATTATTTCATTCCTCTAGGTCTCAGTTTCTCTATCTGTAAAGAAAGGAAGAAGAATCCTTACTCAGTCTCCCTCAAAGTCACTGTTTTGATAATCTAATGAGATAATGAATGTGCAAAGGCTTTGTAACTGAAAAGCTGTGTGCATGTGTGAGGAGTGATTATTATGGTTATTAAACAATGATGAAGCTGAAGCAATCTGTTCTAAAAGAGCCATGGATTTCTCAGCAATTTCTACTCTGCTGGCTTTATTTCTCTTGGAAAAAAAGAACTCTTTGCTTCCTAAAACACTAAACTGTGGCTGCCAGGCATGAGGATAGGGATAGCCTTACTAGCTCTTTCATTCTCTTAAGCAGTGTACTAAAGGATGATGGCAACCATTACCAGTTGCAAGATCCTCTCCTAGGGGGATAGAACAAATGTATAAATGGATCTAGGCTAGCTACACACCAAGAAGGCACTGTACACTTTCAGAATGGGGTAGTGGAGAAAACTTTACACTAAGAGTTAGGGTGCTGAGGTTTCAGCCCCAGCTTACCACCTATGTGACAGACATATAAGTCCCTTCCCCTCCTCCACAGGAAATTTAGTAGGTCAGACTATATAATCTATAACTGTCCTCTCAGCTCTGGCAATCAGAATGTAAAGTTGTCATTTCCAAAGTTATATCCAATCAGGCTATTTGGAAGCTTATGACTGCAGAAAATGGTAGCCAGTGGAGCACTCTTGTGCTCGGAGATTTGAAGGTAAGAAATATCCTAATTTCCCCCAAAAATATACTTCATTTCTCATTGATTTTACTCTTTGACATAAAATCTCAACTCCTCTGCATGGCATTCAATGTTCTGCTATCTGACAAAATCTAATCAGAAGTCAAAGATGTCATGGGAAAAAGAGAAAATTTCTCCTGCATGATCCCAGACATCAGAAATAAGGCCAGTAGATGAGGAAAGAAGCAGGCAAGCAATTTTAATTTAATATGAAGATGAACTCCCAGGTTACAAAGCAATCCCATAATGGAATTATCTAGTGAGATACTGAGATACTGAGCTCCCTGTCACAGGAGGTGTTCAACCAGAAGCTGTATGATTCCTTATTGGAACTGTTGTAGACAGAATCAATGCGTTGGGTGGAAGAGAAATTGGATCTTCACAACATCTGAAGTTTTAATAATTCGTAGATTCTCGAATACCCTCTGTGCTTCAATTTCCCCACTAATAAAATCAGGAGAAAGCACAAGACTGAAGGTCAGAAACCTAGGAGCTATAAAAAAAAAAAGTACTCCCATTCAAGGTATGTAAACATTCTACCATGCCTTCAGGCACTATGATCTACATTCTCAAGCAGGGGTATACTGGGAAACGTTTAACAACTGGCTTTCTCGGGGGAAAAGTGTACTCACAACACTTTTCAGTTTAAATTGCATTATTAACATTTTTTCTTCATTCTATTAAGTCTAGACAATAAAAACAAACAAATCCAGCCCTAATTTTTAGTGTCTACTGATTTGCGATGTGTAAATGATCATACTGAAAATATAACAATCGGGTCTTGAGAGCTGGTTGGAGCTGATTCCAACTCACCTTTGTTAGAAGTTTCTTCTAGCTTTGACCTTATTCAAGCTTCTTCATCACCAGCTAAAGATATGAGGCAATAAAGGGCATATCCAGGGCAGAAAAAGATCAGATAAGCAGACCTGGTTGGCATATTTCAACACGCTAATCAGGGACAGCCAATAACACTGTTGTGTCTCCTGCATTTTCCTGAAGGGAAGATTGAGAGAAATATACAAGACCCCCTGCTTCCTCACAGTGCCAACCTACCCACTCCTCCAAGAGCCAAATCAATTTATGTTTTTATGCACATGTGTTTTAGCATATGCTGAGCAAAGAAGAAAAATCAGAACAGAAGAATCTCTGAGATTTCAAAGGTTTTACTTCCTAACAATGCTCTTCCCCAAAGTTGGTCTTCTCCCTCCCTCTTACACAGACCAGATGAGAAAGACAATATAAGGAAAGAGAGCACTGGACTTGGAGACAGAGGACCTCAATTTAAATTCCAATTCTGCTTCTCCCTACTGATATGATCCTGAGAGATTCAATACCCCTTTCTGGCCACCCACATTTCCTGCAAAATGAAGAGATTGGCTCAATAACATTTAAAGTCCCTTCCAGTTCTAAATCCTTTGATCCTTCTTACCTCTGCATGTGCTTTACAGTTCAAACTTTCTATTAACCATTTCAAATCCTAACTATCCTTCAAGGCTCAGCATATATCTCCTACACTTGACACAAAGTGATCATTCAGAATTCATGTAGCTCTTATGAATGGTGCTGTTCATCTAGACCATTGGAATCTGGGTTGGGGTGGAAGGAGGGGTATCTGGACTTGTGATTTCATTGGTTAGGGAACTCCTCATGTAGAATTTTCCTCCATGAATGTATAATGAGAGACAAGTTCACTCTCACCCTGAGCTAGAATGAAGCTGTAGCAAATCAGCAGGGGACTAGCCATTCAGCCCAGTCTTTACAAGAATGTGTAGGGTGCTTACCTCCTGTAATTCTTAACCTCAGCTTTGGAGCAAACATGGACATTCTGTAACTGTTCCAGTCTGCTATCTACATAACAAATAGGAGTCTCTTTGATTGGCTACATACCTAGAAGTGAAACATTCAAAAAAAAAATTAGTTCATCAGTCGTTCAACAAGCATTTATTAAGAATTTGCTATATGCCCATTAGGCAATCACAAACTGGTCTTCTTTGTGTTGACTTTTTCCATCTGTTGGCATTCCAGGAAGAAAAGAGAGACAATACTTCAAATTCTTGGGCTCTTACTATATGAGGCTGAGATGTGGCCCATGGACATGGATCTCAGCTTTTTGCCTCAGCATTTGTCCCAAAGGTCAAGCATGTAATCCACTAGGAGGTCAGAGAGGAGAGTTTGTGGCAAGGCTTGCATAGTTAGTACAGTTTTGAGGTTCTGAGAAAAGAGTAGTGACCTTTGTGATCCAACTAAGTAATAGGAGGAACAAGTACTCATGGAGCATCACGCTACAGTTGGACATGAACTTGGGTTAGGTCTGAGCCCAGGGACCAAGGTGGTATAGGGGCAAGTATTGAGGCTAGAAATGGTTGTACCTTTGTTCTTTCTGAATCTTGCTTGATTGAAATATCCCTTTTTTTAAAGCTAATTGAGGCAAATTGCTTGAGTAGAATTGGGTCAATAGTGACTGGCAGCTAACAGTGGGGTGACAGACAGGAATAGGAGCTTGAGCTGATAATATTAGAAAAGAGATATTCCAACCCCTCAGGGGTATCTCTGGAAACCTGCAGTCAGCCTTACTCTGAGACTGTGAGATATAATGCTCACTATAGATACAAATTGACAACCCATTTTCTTTTTTTATTATTTTTGGTATAGATTTTATTTTTAATAACTTTTTTACATCATCATAGTTATCCCAAGTGTTCCTCCCCCTCTCCTTCCCAAGAACCATCCTATATAACAAATATTATTTTCTTTTTGTGGGGGGATCAGCCTAACTGATGAATATAATGAAAAAGTCCAAAAAACGTGCACTGTGTGATACCTGTGGTCCTCCCACCTTCAGGAAGGAATAGATTGGGGGTGTCTTCTCATTTTGTTACATTTACTTCCAATTTTTTGTTGTTTCATTGTTCTTTCCATTAATGTTGTAGCTACTGTGTATATAGTTTTCTTAGCTTAGCTTACTTCACTCTGCATCAGTTCATATAGATCTTTCTATGTGTCTCTGTATGCATCACACACCTGATTTCTTACAGCACAGTAATATTCCATTACATTCATATATACAGCTTCTTTAGCCGTTCTCCAATTAAAGGTCATCTACTTTGTTTCAAATTCTTAGCTATCACAAGCAGCACAAAAAGTGCTGCTATAAATATTTTGGTATATGCGAACGTTTTCTTTAAGTATAAGCTCATTAATGGCGTCTCTAGTCCAAAGGGTGTGGACATTTTAGTCGCTTTTAATTGTATGATTCCAAATTGCTTTCTAAAAGTGTTTGTGCCATTTCACAGCTCCAGAACCAATGAATTAACATCCCTCTCTTGCCACAACCACTCTAACATTTACTGGTGCCATTTTTGTGTCATTTGTTATCAATTTGAATGGTACAAGCTGAAACTTCAGAGTTAAATTGATTCACATTTCTCTGACTATTAGTCAATTTTTTCATGTAGTTGTGAATACTTTTCAAGAACATTTTTTATGCCTTTTCACCATTTATCTATTTAAAAATGCCTATTACATGTACATGCATGTAAATGTGTAAGTATACATACATATATGAATTGTTTACATACCTTGGATTCTTTATATATCTTGGATGCCAATCCCTTATAACAGAAATTTGATATGACTTTTTTTTCCATTTGATCACTTCCCTTCTTATCCTAGATGCATTAATGTTATCTGTGCAGAAGCTTTTCAGTTTTAAGTAATCAAAGTTATCTATTTTATCTTTTGTAATAATTTTGATCTCTTCTTTATTAATACTATGTGTCTTACCCACAGCTGTGAAAGGTATATGATCTATTTCTCTTCTTATTTTTTATAGCATTCCCTTTAATATTAAGATTGTGTATGTGTTTAGAACGTATTGTGAAATAGTGCATAAAATGTCAGTCTAAGCTTAATTTTTGCCATACTGCTTTCTAGTTTTCCCATCAGTGTTTATCAAATATGAAGTTATTTTCTGAGGTAATTTATGTTTAATACTGGGTTATTAGGTTGCATTTTGTCTCCTTCATATAGTCTCTTCCATTGAGCTATCTAGTTCTGAATAAATACTAGATGTTTTCATGACTGTTACTTTATAATATATTCTGAGGTCTGAAAAAACTCTTCAGCCTTTTCTCTATTTCTTTTCATCATTTCCCTTGATATTCTAAATACTTTATTTTTCCAAATGAAGTTTGGAATTATTTTATCAAATTCTATATAGTATCCCTTCAGCAATTCAATTCATATAGCATTAAAAGTGTGCATTAATTTTGGTAGCATTGTCTTTTTTATGATATTGGCACAACCTACTCATGAGCATTGAATATTCCTCCAGCCATTTAAGTTTTACTTTGTTTTTTAAGGAGCACTTTATAACTAAATCTATACAAGTCTTTTGTGTGCTTTGGTAAGCTGATTTCCAGATATTTTAGGCATTTTGTAGTTATTTAGAAGAGAATTTCTCTTTTTATTATTGCTTCTTGTGTTTTGTTATCACTGTAGAAAAATACTAGTGATTTTTGAAGATTTATTTTCTAACCTGCCACTTTGTTGAGGCTATTGTCTCAATTAGTTTTTTTGCTTATTCCCTACAATTTTCCAAGTAAACCATTATATCATCAGCAAACAAAGACAGTTTGATCTCTTCTTTACTTATTTTTATTTCTTTAATTTCTTTCTCTTGTCATACTGCTATTGTTGGCATTTCCAGAACTATATCAAAAATAGTGGGCAGAGTCTTTGCTTCACTTCTGTATTTATTGAAAAACATTTTAGTGTATCCCCCTTGCACAGGATGTTTGATTTTGTTTTTAAATGGATGTTTTTATGATATTAAAAAGATCCCTCTATGCCTTTACTTTGTAGAGTTTTTAACATAAAAGCGTTGTATTTTTTCAAAGGCTTTTTTTTCCTTCTCTTGAGATGATCATGTGGTTTTGGCTATTTGGATTTTTAATATAATTATATTGATTGTTTTCCTAATGTTGAACTGTTCTCAAGCTTCTAACATAAATCCTGTTTCATCATAATGAGTGGTTTCTTGGATAAATCACTGTAATCTATTTGACAGAATTTTGTTAAAAAAAATTTTGAATCCATGTTTAACAATGACATTAGCCTACAGTTTTCTGTTTCCAACCAAGAGGGCTGGAGACAAGGAGAGGCTGAGGATCACAGAATTATAGGTTTACAGTTAAGAAAAAAAACCTTGGAGATCATCCAGTTCAACCCTCTTATTTTACAGATAAGGAAACCAAAGCCTGGATAGGCTAAGCAAATTGCCCAAAGTCACACAGCTAATAAGGTTTAAAAGCAGGTTTTAAACCCAAGTCTTCCTGACTTTAAATCCAAGACTTTGAGGTGTCAAACATGGGATCTCCCAGTGGGTCCAAAGCAGATTAAGTCAAATTGATAAATATTTAACAAAAGTAATTAAAATACAATACAACAGAGATGATGTCAATTTGTGGTTTTCTAAATCAATATGTAACCTACAGGCAGCCTTAGTTTCTGGTTCAATGGTCCACATTTCTATTTGAGTTTAATACCACTGTACTATACCCTGGTGTTAATTCAATTCAAGAAATGTTTATTCAATGACCCCTAGGATCAAGGTATTGTCTTAGGTACTGAGAATGTAGGAATATGGAAAGTATCTATAGTTTCCTTAGTTATCACAACTCCAAGAAGGACCCAGACTGAAAATGTCTATGACTTTGTAGACAAATAGAAGTGTAAGCTAGGTGGTGCATTGGATACAGTGTTGGGCTTTCAATCAGGAAGACTAGAATTCAAATCCATCCTCAACTGTGTGATCCTGGGTAAGTCATTTCATCTTTGTGTGCCTCAGTTTCCTAAACTGGAAAACGGCAATAATTGCAGTCCCTACTTTGAAAGACTGTTGCAAGATTCAAATGAGATAATATATGTAAAGTTCTTAGTATAGTGCATGGCACATAGTAGGTGCTTAATAAATGTTTATTCCCTAACTTACCTCTAGTCCTAGGGAGTTGCCTGAGGCATGAAAAGGTGTAAGTGACTTCGTTAGGGTCACAGAAGTTACTAACAATGGGAAGACAAAACCCATGAAATAGTGCCTGCCCTCTCAATGTTTACCTTCTACTATGAAATATGGAGAAGAGAAGACTCCAAGGAACCATGATGGCTGTAATTGAAGGTCTACAGTGTTACAGAAGAAGACTTGTACTATCAGCTCCCAGAGAACAGAACTAGAGTTAGTGGGGAGAAGCAGTAGGGATACAGACTTGATCATAGCCTAAGGAAGGACCCCTACCAATTGGAGTTGTACCACAATAGAAGATTGTCCCAGGAAAACAAGGAATTGAAGCAGAAAGGGACACTCATTTGTCCAGAACATAAAGAAAGAAACATTCTCAGATTGGACTAAATGACCTATAAAGTCCTTTCCAGCTCAATATTCCATGATTCTCAGATTAGCCTGACTGATATAAGAAATGACTCAGGTGTCTTCCAACAGGAGAATCCTGTGAACTTCCTTGCTCACTGTCATCCCTCCCACCTTCACAGCTGGAGAGTAGCAGCCCTGTCTTCCGAGCAGTAGAGAAATTAGCTGCCAACACTCCCGCTCCCTCACATCAGTTCTGCCATTAAGCTGTGCAAGCTTTGACTCAATTTTTCCCTTCCCCATAATTGAGTTCAAATTATTTGTGAGATGCTCAACCAATTTATCACAGCTCACTCAAAGCCCCTAAATTGGTGCTAGGCTTTTCAGAAAAGAATGGACTGAGCTGGCTGGGAAAATTCCCCCCAGTCCAATGACTGTGCTGGACAGTACCTGATCAAGCTGTTTTTAAGGTAATTGCATCATGAATGGCAGGCAACTCTTAACTGGATTCATGGAATTCAAAGACAGGAAAAGGCTTCCATTTGCCACTGACTTGGCTGTCTGACATACAATCTCAACTCTTTTCTGTATCATTCTGATCTCATCTGAGTTTGTTATTTAACTAGGTGGTAGAATCAGAAAGACTTGAGTTCAGACTTTACTAGATGTGTGACTCTGAGTAAGTAACTTAACCTCAAGTTTTCTCAACTTTAAAATAAGGATAATAATTGCCTCCCTAGGTTGTTGTAAGAATCAGATGAGGTGGTATTTGTAAAGTGCTTAACACAATGCTCAGCCCCTAAGTATACACTTAATAAATGCTTATTCCTTTTTTGCCTCCCTGAAAAAGAATTTGCTCACATTTTCTATGTAGAGGATCAACATTCATTTGCCTGGCATTCATGTTATCACTGATTTTTCTTTCCAGCTCAATCTCATAGACAAAAGGTTATCAAGTCCTGCTAATTACATATATGTAACATCTCTCATATCTGCTGCCTTTTCTTTATTCCTACTGCCATCATTCTTGTAAAGACCCTCATTACCATCTAGCTAGACTATTGCAGCAAATCTCCTTCCAAGTCTTTCACTTTCATCTTCCTCCAATTGATCCTATAAAAGAGGCCAGAATACTTTCCCCTGTGTATGGATCTAGCCATATCACTTCTCTGGTGAAAAATCTTCAGTGCGTGGGAATTTCCCACCAAGTAGAATTCAAACTTTTTGACACCATCCACAACCTGACACCATCCTTCCTTTCTAGTCTTATCTTAGACTACTCCCCACAACATACTTTTACTCTCCAGTCAAATTGTGTCCTACCTTTCATCCATACCCAAAACATTCTTGCTTTGATGTTGTTAATCAAATTGTCTCCAATGCCTAGAATGTCCTATGCATTCTTACTGAATACCCACCCAAAATCTCACAGATTGTTGTGTTTGTCTTATTCTCAAAGAGGACCATGACATCAGGGAGATGATGACATGACTTGCAGTTGACTGATTTGAGGGAGGGAGGGCTTTGCAAGGTCACTAGCCTCACTTCCTACTCTAGAGCAGCTGGGTCCAGTGATCAGACATTCATCAGGACCACTGCAGATAGCCCAGGATGCAATAGGAGACCCTGGCCTTTTAGACTAAGGTCTTTTCATATTCTCATTTTGAGTGTGGTAATGTGTGTTCGTCCTTCTCTGCTGAAGAAAACCATGCCATCAGAGAAACAATGACATGACTTGCACTTGACTTTGTTTTGAGTGAAGGAGGGCTGTGCAGGTCACCAGCCTCACTTCTCCTCCAGAGCTATCTGAATCCAGTGACCAGATATTCATCAGGATGACTGGAGATGACTCAGGATGAGGCGATTGGGGTTAAGTGACTTGCCCAAGGTCACACAGCAAGTGAGTGTCAAGTGTCTGAAGTGAGATTTGAACTCAGGTCCTCCTGACTCCTGCACTGCTGCTCTATCCACTAGCAGTTCCGAGTGGGGTAATGCTCATTCAGTGACTAGACTTCTTCAAAAAAAGGGATGGCTCTTTAATAAAATAAAATAAAATTGGGAGGGGAAGATTCTCAGGTTTTCTGGCCAAAAGAGAAACAGTTTCATTTTACATTCACTCTGAGCCAGGAGGGCCCAAAAAAATCACCAGTAAGTGATGCTTGGGCAGGGACCTATTATTGTCCAATCTATGAGCTTCAGAGTGAAATGGGTTTAAGGCTTGGTCGTCAAGAAGACAATCTAGCCAGTAAACTCCAAGCCAACCAAGTATCTTTCAGCCAAGTCTAAGCCAGACACAGATGTTATATCCTCCAGTAATCTTTTTCTACCTTTTCTGATGCTTCTAGTCAATAACAAGCTCCTCCCTCCAACTTCAAATAGCATGTTTTGGGCACCTCTTTGGTGTGTTTATCATGTATTACTGTTTAATATAGTTATGTATATTTTCTCTTCTTACTAGACTGGGAGTTTCTAGCAAGCGGAGAACCTAGTGCTCTATCCATTGCACCACCTAGCTTGATCTGTTCATTTTGCTTTCACATATTTTGGATATGCTCTCTTCTTGCCTCTTAAACAGACACCACCCAAATTCAGGCCCAGTCTATTGCAATAGCCTTTAAATTTGTCTCCTCCCTTCCTACAGTTTCTTTTGATTCCAAGTCACCCTCCACATAGCAGACAAAGTAACAGTTCTGATCATTTTACTGAACTGCTTAATAAATTCTAGTGGTTTCCTATTATGTCTTTTCCACTTTTAAAATCATTCACAGCCAGGCTTCCATAGTACCTTCCCAGTGTTATCAATGATTGAGGCTACTAGATGGTACAGTGGATAGAGCACCAGTGCAGGAGTCAGGAGGACCTGAGTTCAAATCTCACCTCAGATACTTGACATTCACTAGCTGTGTGACCTTGGGCAAGTCACTTAGCCCCAATTGCCTCATCCTGGGTCATCTCCAGTCATCTTGGTCCCTGGATTCAGATGACTTTGGAGGAGAAGTGAGGCTGGTGACCTGCACAGTCCTCCCTCACTCAAAACAGAGTCAAGTGCAAGTCATGTCACTGTTTCTCTAATGGCATGGTCTTCTTCAGCAGCGAAGGACAAACACACATATCAAAGATTATTCCCCTTAACACATTTTTAGTCCAATTAAACTTGCTTTTTTTAATAATAGTAATCATGTCTAGTATTTGTAAAACACTTTAAGATTTGAAAAATAGTTTGCATATACTGTCTCATTTTATCCTTAAAAACAATCCTGGGAGATAGGTACTCTTACTATCCCAGTTTTAAAGATGAGAAAACTGAGGCAGAGGTTAAATGACTCATTCAGGTTCACATAGCTTAGTATCTGAGGCAGGACCTGAACTGATTAGTTCTTCCTGACTCTAGGTCCAGTGCTCAGTCCACAGTGTCACCCTGCAGGCATTCTTCATACATGACACCCATCTCTATAGTATTAAATAGTCCATTCCAGGTAATGGGAACACAATCCTGTCTCACCTCTACCTTTTAGAATCTCTTTTTCAAAGCTATATTCAAACTGCCTCTACATGAGGCCCTTTCTGATCCCTCCTGGTCTCACCCCTAAATTACCTCCTATTAATTGTGTATATCTTTAATTCACATATATTTATGTATTGTAAAGAGGAATGCATAGGACGTGGCTGGGTATGCAGGGCTTTCCAAAATACCCAAACATGCTCTATGTATATGTATGTAGGCTCCTTGAGGGCAGGGAGGGCCTGTTTCATTTTTGTATACATTCCCAGAGCATAACACAGTGCCTAGCACATTGTAGGACTTTAGCAAAGTACTTACTGATAGATTAAATATACCTAACAGGTGGTGATTTATTTTTCCAGACTGAAACTTAATTGTTTTATTAAAGATTCCTTACTCCTTCATTCCTCTTGTGCCAACCAAACTGGGCTCTCATCTCCAAACCTCTGCTTAAATTGTTCCAGTAAAAGTAAGCTCACTACCCCACAAGTCAGAGTTCAGACTGAGCATCTATCAGAGATATCATGTAGGGGACTCCTACAATGAGTGAGACATTAAGCCATATGACCTGTAAGGCTCCTTCCAGAAGTTACATTCATTGATTCTATAATTCTAACTTTGTATTCTTTGGTGTATGATTCTAGATTCCAAAAGCTGAGAAATAGATATCATCTTGATCTCCTTTCTATAGCTTCCTAGAAAAACAGCTCTCCATGATCCACCCAAGCATTTCCAGTAACAAGGAATTCACTGTCCCCTTAGACGACACATTACATTTTCGACAGTGCTACAATTCCTTACAACTATAGGAAACTATGATTTGAAAATCCACTAATTCTATGATCCTAAGACTTCCACATTCTAAGATTCCATGAATCTTAATTCCCAAATTTCTGAGATTATATTATTACATGATTCAAAGCTTGCAAAATTCAATGATTGTATAAAACTAAAATTCTAAGACTCTTCTGTGCCCTCTCAATGCTCTTCAGAAGGAAAAAGGAAAAACATTAATGGCAATTAACAGGTTTGTCCAACAGAATCCCATAGTCATGGAAAACTTCAGAATATCAGCTTCTTTCTGTTCAAATACCATTTAAATCGCTTGGCTCAGTAAGTGTGGCTAGGTAATTATAGTCTATACATCTGGTACAGCTTACACCCAGCATGGCTGCCATGAAAAAATCCACCCTGTAAGAGAAGGAATGAGACATGGACAACCTAAGCCTTATCCATGAGCTTATCACTTACCTGCAGGGTTGGTCTTCACTCTAGTCAAAGTAGTTAACAGAGTGATAGGATCTGAGGATTCTTCAAGAATTCCTCCTATACACAGGATAAAAAACCAACAGCAAAAAAATAACAAATAGACCTTTCCACTCATTATAAAGTCACTGTGCCTGAAAGTCCACCATTATCATCCTACCCACTGTGCCACCTACTTGTCTGAAAGTCCATCATTATCATTGCATCCCAATCAAAATATTACCTTCTGCTAAAATATATTTCTCCTTCATAAAGTAGAATACTTTAACCATCATATCCTAGTACAAAATAGTTTCTCTGACCTTTGCCCTCGAATAGCTATAGTACTTAAGGATGCGATCATAAAAGAATGGGTCATTCATAAGAATTTTGATGATAAAGAGATTGGGGGAGGAAAATATCCAGAAACTAATGCCATGCTCTTGGTGGTTAAAACTGGGTGGTGAAAACCTTGAGCAGCAGTGGTAGATCTTAGTGGCAGCTAGGTTGCACAGTGGTTAGTGTACTTAGCCTGGAGTCAAGAAGACCTGAGTTAAAACCCGGCCTCAGACACTTACTAGCTGTGTAACCCTAAACAAGTCACCTAATCCTGTTTGCCTCAGTTTCCTTCACTATAAAATGCAGGTAATAGAAGCCCCTACATCACAGGGTTATTATGAGGATAAAATGATATAATACTTTGGTTGGTTGGTTGGTTGGTTGTTTTTAAAGGCACTTAGCACAGTACCTGGCCTATAATAGGGGTTTTAGAAATATTTATTCTTTCTGTATCTTTTACATTTGGGGTCAAAAATTTGTGTTCTATCCCCAACTCCAATGCTATTTTGGCTTTTGAATTTCTTTGGGCAAATTACTCCCATTCTCTGAGCCTCAGTTTCCTCCCTATCTAGAAAATGGGATTGATAATCCTGTCCTTTTTGTCATGAGAATCAAGAAAGATAGGGAAATAATGTGTGTTACTAGAAAGACTACTGGATTCAATGTCAAAAGATCTGGGTTTGAGTCCTGACTTTACCATTTATTGTCTCAAGCTCTCTGACCCTCAGTTTCCTCATTCATAGAACAGTGGGAATAACAAGAAAGGTGGAGAGATTGGACAAGGTGACCTCTGAGGTCACTGTAACTCTAAACCCAAGGATTGTATGATCTTACAACCTCCTAGGTAGGTTGGTATGTAAGAGAGCAGCCCTTATTTAATATGATGGATGGCTTCATGCTTTCAACTTTCCCCAACTTAATCATGAAAGGCTGAGCAGAAACATAATTACTGACTCACTCTCTCATCAGAGACATGCCTATCCATCAAGAAAGGTAATTCGTCGCAGCGCCTGTTTTACTTAATATGACATATCATAGGCATCCATCCATTGACACATACCATATCATCTATGATTCCTTAAGACACTTCATCCCTTCTTAAGACCAGCCTCCATAATGCTGGGATAAAAAACCCAGAGCTGGTTTTCTTATCTTTCTTGATACATAATGTATCAGTTTCTCCTTTTTGACAACCCCTGTCCTTCACAACCCACAACCAATTGGTTGCTAAGTCTTGCCGATCCCACCCTTGTCACATATTTCATTTCTATTCCTACTTTTATATTCCCATGTCTACATTCTTAAGACAGGTCTTAACAACTACCTGCTCAGACTATCATAATAGCTTCCAAACTGGTCTTCCTGTCTTCATTCTCTCCCCTTTATGATTCATCCTTCTCATGGCTGACAAGACAATCTCCCTAAGGTACAGATTGGCTTACGCTATCTCCTTGCTCAAAAACTTTCCTTAGCTCCCCATTGCCTCCACAATATATTCCAAACTTCCTTTATTTACCATTTAAAATTCCTCATTCTAACTTCAGGCATATGTAATAATAGCTAACCTTAGTACTTATATTCCAGTATTCTACATATCCTAGCCAACATGCTATCAAGGTCTAGGCTTCAAACCAGCTAGCAGTGTATGCTGGCCAGGGCTCTATATGATTCCATATCTGTATGGTATTCTAAGGTTCATAAGGTTCCTAATGACAAAGATACTAGATTACCTCTAAGGTTCCCTCTGGCTCTAAATTTTATAAAATGAAAAGTTAAATAGAATTATTGTTATCGTTATCTAATAGACAAATAAAATGGGGTACAGAGAGTTTAAGTTGTTTACCCATGGTAATGCAGCAATGTATGTAAATGTCAGATTTGGGCCACAAAACAAGATCTGATTTTAAGACCACTAATTTTTCTATTATACCATATCACAATTCCAGTGAGTGTTCCCTTCCAGGCAGTATTCTATCTCAGTCATTTCCCTAGCCCATCCAATCTTCCATCCTAGTCAAGGTTTCACTATAGCCAGGGATCCATACAACAGAAGAAACAGCAACAGATATAATAATAAATAATTGGATGTCCACATAAAAAATATTTTCTATCTGAAACACTCCAGTAGCACAATAATATCATGGACAATTGTTTTTTTTTTCAACACAGCATCTCTAGGAAGAGAGTTTAACCTTGTTAGGGTTCTGCTCAGGGTTGAACCTGTTTTCATCAATCCTGAATAGAATTATATATGGCTTTCAAGTTGAAGATGTAATCTTGCCAAAACATTGGTTAATATATATGTATGTATGTATGTATGTATGTATGTATGTATGTATGTATATCAATGGCCTCAAGTTATGTGGCTCTACTGAAGGACACATTTAATAGTTACTTTATATCGTGGAAATTTTCTCCTATGATTTCAAAATTTCATTTGGACTCAACAAGTGAAAATTTTTTCATGTGCTCCAAGGAAGAATGGAGATTACAGGCTTTAAGCTTGAGTTTGTGCATCAAAATCAATGACAGGTAAAGGAAATTTAAAGAAATACTTTGGCCTTCTCCAATCAGGACACATCAAGCATTAAGATGTTAGCAAGAAAGTTACATCCGTATACGTTAAGAGACTGTCAACCTGTAGTCAAAGTTTAACATATTTGAAGCAATTGGTAACTATGCAACAGCAGTCTTTTTAATGTAAATTTTATTAATATATTTTTGGTTTCACATCACCTAAATTTTCTACCATGTCCTTCCTCCTCTCCCTCCAAGAAAACTACTCCTTATAACAGAGGTTTTGGTCATTTGTTTTGTTTGTTTTTTTTTAAGAGAAAGAGAAAAAACAAATTAGCACTAGTCTTAATGTATATTTTTGAAATGGTAAAATAGATGATCTAAATGTTTAAACAAAGACTTTTACCGTGTTTAAAAAAGAAAAAGAAAGCAGAGCTCATCACCCCAAAACAACTTTAGAAAGATTAACACTTCCTCATCAAAGCAGGAAAAAAGAAGATTGATGGATGTTCTCAGAACATATGATAAACAGATTAAAATTTTACAGAAATAACTTTAGAGTAGACAATTTCTTTCCAAAGCAATATGAAAGGATAGCAAGGGGTAAATGACACCAGACTGATATAAAACAATACAAAAGCGTTTTTATTCCTAGATAGAGCCTATGCAATGACTAAAATCCAAGAGTGGAATCAAATAGTCCTCTATGGGCTACATCCCCATGAATAAATCAGACCAATAGCTGAGTCATGAAGATTTGTTTATGAAAAACAAGGGATTTACAATGATAATTCAGGACCCAGTCTATGCCCCTCAAAGTTAAGTAAGGTTATCCTTAAGGATGTCAGACTTCTTAATGTATGCATATCATTCAGTAAAATGGTAGGAATTCTGTAATGTGTTATTGTAGGATGCAAACATTTAGCATCTATTGGATACCCAGAAAGACACGATCAGGTGACTAGAATGATACACCCAAAGCTCACTATTCTCTGCTAACCAAAAGATGACAAATGCCTATATTACAAATACAAATGCCTAAGTATCCTTGACATTTCAATAAACAAATAGCTCGTAAACCTGAGCATTATGGATAGAAGCATCGACCGAGACTGTCCAGATATGGCATTGATCTATAAAAGCCTAAGATCGTTTTCAATCAATGTCACCACTCCAAATTGCACAGAGCATCAAATATACCTCTCTGGTCTTCTTATACTTCACTTTTCTCTGTGTCATCGACAACAGGCTTTCTTGTGTTCCTCTTATGCAACACTCCATCTCCTGACTCTGCCTTTGCACAGACTATCCCCCATGCCCGAAATGCTTTCCCTTCTCACCTCCATTTCCTAGCATCTGTCAAGACTCAACTCAGATCCTACCTTATGCCAGACGCCTTTCCCTGTACCATACCCCCCCCCCCTACTCCATGGCTAATGCCTTCTAAAATTTACTTCCATATTCTCTATATATGAGGGTAGATGGCACAGTGGATAGAGTCCTGGGCTTTGAAGTCAAAAAGACTTGTCTTCCTGAATTCAAATCTGGCTTCAGAAACTTACTAGCTGAGCAAATCACTTAACACTGTCTGCCTCAGTTTCTTCATTTATAAAGTGAGCCAGAGAAGGATATGGCAAACCACTCTGGTATCTTTGCCAAAAAAAATCCCAAACAGGGTCATGAAGAGTCAGACATGACTAAAACAACTAAATGACAACTCTGTATATGCCTTGTTTGAACATAGTTGCTTCCATATTGACTCCCTCTCCTTAAAAGGTGAGGTCCATGAGAGTAGAGACCACATTTTGTCTTTCTTTGTATCCTCAGCATTTAGCACAGTGCCTGGTCCATAGGAGAAGGTGCCTAATAAATATATATTGACTGACTCACTAAAAGGATGATAGAAAGATAGCTACCTGTCCTTGACTATTTCTATAAAATTTCATTAAAGGGGCTAAAGAAAATTGGATATAGTAAAAACCATCCACAATTCCATAGCACTTCAAGGAGAACCAAACATTCTCCTGAAAATAATCTTAGGAGACTATAGTATAAATATTATCACAGTCTTACAGATGATATGAAGAAACGGAGGAACAGAGAGATTAAGGGATATGCCGAAGGTCACATAGCTCAAAAGTATGAATAAACTCAAATTTACTTCTTCTGCCTCCAAGACCAGCAGTCTTTCCATTAAGGCATACTTTCCATTGAACCTGACAGTATCCTCTACCAGCTAGAATTCTATCCCAGGCAACATTCTTTCTTAGCCAGGGTTCTATCACAGTTGGCGTTCTAGCCCAGCCAGGGTTCCAGATGGGGGGAGTGAACAAAAAAGTCCACATGCTCAGGGACAGCAGGGAAAGGAATTAATAAGCCAGAGGCTGGCAGAAAGCCTAGCCCTGCATGATGGGAGGAGAGCTTTGACACTCAGATGGACGCTCCAGACCAATGACACACATGTACTTGTGAGAGCAATTGGGCCAGTCTTAAGGTGTCCCATTATCATGCTGGTGTCTTTCCAGCAGCCTCAAGAAATCATCCTCATTTAGAGATAAGACAGCTCAATGCTGGAGAACAAGACTCTCTTGACACTTATGGGATGTGGAATCCTCTGTGTCTGCTAGTCAAGGGAAGAAACAGAACTATCTAGTGATAACTTTAATGATAATATAAACAACCACTGCTCCCTTTGTTTCATTGGGGACCCTGATCTTGGATCCTTAGCCAGCCAACCTCAAGCACATCTAGGAGCTGGGATTACGTACATTGTGAGCACAGCACTGAAGCCTTGGTCTCTCTCTCCGGAAGCCAGCCTAGCTAGGTGTGGATGGGGGCACCACTAAAAAGTTGACCAGAAGGAATAGAGTTGTTCTTAACCACCACTACTCATGAAAATGCTCTAGTGAGTTATAAAGAGAGTTGTAGACTCTGAAGGGGAAGGAAGGAAGGTGACACTCACCCTAATGAAACCATGCCTCTTCTGAAGCTAAAATTGAAAAGAAGACTTTTTGCAGGGAGAAAGAAGAACAGATTTGTGATTTCATTGGTGATAGAAACTCCCTTCCCAGAAGCAAATGGGCAAACTGGATATTTGTCAACAATTTATAGCCTTAAAGAATGACACTAAGAGATTAAATGATTCAGCCTGGGTTATACAGCCAGTAATCTGTTAGGGCAAATCTAGATCCCAGGACTTACTGACTCAAAAGCTGACCCCCTATGTAAGAGTACCTTTCAAAAAAACGAACATTATTGATAACAAAGGTAATAATAATAACCCCTTACCCTTCTATAATATTTTCAGTTTGTAAAACCTTTCACCATTGGCAAAATAGATCCACATTTTATCTTATTCTGTACCCACAATAAATCAGAAAGATAGACAGGTAAGGGATAATAATTCCCATTTTCTAGATGATTAAATTGAATCTCATAGAAGGGAATTAGCTTAACAAAAGTCACATAACAGGTTAGTGGTAGATCAGGCTAGAATCCATGTCTTTTTGTGTCTAATAAAAAGCATATTCACCTTCCTTCATAATCTGATAGAAAAACACCACTACAAACAGTCTATAAACTCCAGCAGGGAAGACATTTTGCCTTATTCATTCATCTCCCCTCACTACCAAGCCCAGGACCCCAAACAGAATGAATTGCAATACTAGAGAAGACTTTTGAGAGTCCCTTGAATGGCAAGGAGATCAAATCAGTCAATACTTACAGAAATTAATTCAGGCTATTCACTGGCAGGTCAAATGTTGAAGCTGAAACTTAAATAACTTGGCTGCATAATGAGAAGAGAGGACTCATTAGAAAGGACTCTGACATTGGGAAAGACTGAAAGCAAAAGAAGGGGACAGCAGAGAATGAGGACGATAGAGAGTGTCATGGAAGCAAGGAGCACAAGCTTGGGCAGACTTCAGAAAATAATGGAGGATAGGAGAGCCTAGAATTCTATGGCCCATGGGGTCACGAAGAATCTGACATAACTGAATGAATGAACAACAAATATGGTCTGGTGCAGATGACTTCTTCCAATTTTGTGAAGTGCTTGTTGAATGAATTAAATAAAATTAATTAATATATCTGTAGTTCCAGCCTATGAGACATTCTGTTAGTTCTTAGTGTCCTCACATCAAATTTCCTAAAATAAACAGACTTTGGTGGAAATAACTGAAGTCTAGAGTAGTAGTGCTTGTATATAAACATTCATATAAGTAGGGAAACAAGCATCACTGCTTGGCAGGAAAAACAAAACTGTTACAAGGGGAGGAACTCCTTAGCATTTAGTCATATCATACCTGTGATCTATGATCTCCACCCAGGAGCTCCTCAGTGAAATACCATAGATTCTCAAAGACATAAGAAAGGAAGTAGGCCAGACTGTTGGCTAAAAAATGCCCATAATGATCATCTTTCAGTAGGAAAAGTGGGATTGAGTTAAGGTTAGTCTTCCTCACCCCCACCCCACCCCCACCATGTCCCCATTTTAAAGACTATCACCAGGAAGAAAAAAAAAAGGACTACACATGTGTAGAAAATATATCCTTCTGAACATTCTTCACTACAACCCTGTTGTGAGACTTGGGATGTAAACAAAAATACCCTCACTTTACAAATAAAAGAAACAAGACTCTTTCTTTTACAGAAAGTGTGAATTGGTGGGGAAAACATGAAATGTGGAGCCAAAGAACTTGAACCTGGGTTCAAATCTGTCTACGAACTCCCTGTGAAATCATAAGCAAGTCACTTTCTCTCTGTTCTGTTTCTTCATCTGTAAAATGAGGGAGTTGGACTAGATTATTTCTAAGGTCCCTTATAGCTCCAAAGATTTTGGATCTATGAATCTCAGAGAAGGAAGATAACTTGTCTAGAGTTTCATAGCCAGCAGACATTGGATCCAACACTCTAACTCAGACTTTCTAACTCTCAGATTCAGTCTCTTGCCACTATAACAAGTGCAAACATCTTTACTGCCAAATTATAGATGAAAATATCATAGTTTTAGAGATGAAAGGGCCTACAAGATCATCTAGAACAACCAGGTCATTATTTGATTGAGTAAACCAAGATCCAAATATAATGAGTGATTTTCTCAAGGTACCACAGGTAATAAGTCAGGATTTGAACTTGGGTCCTCTAATTCCAGACCCAGCATATTTTCAACAGCACTGTGCTTCACATTAGGGTCCTGAAGTTTAACAATAAGACCTAATTCTCACTAAGTCCTACAAGGAAACAAGTAGTGGCAAAGACAAGATTGGAAACCACATCCTCTGCCTCCTACCTTTGGCCACCAGGTACCACTCTCTGGCTGTACTCTGTCAAGGTAATACCTCTCCATGGAAACTGACAGCCATCACTTCCCTCCAAGTCAAAGCTCACTTTCCTGGAGTGGGGATCTGAGGGAGGCACCACCAAGCAGATGCCCGCTAACAGTGCCTCATGCACTCCAGCAGCAGTCTGAGGGAGCTGACTGCGTGTTGGCAGTCCCTGTCGTCATCCCCACACGATAGAGATGCAAGCTTTTTTTTTTTAGCTTTGCTTCTTGTGCTCGATCTGGCACGCTCCATGAATGCAGCCTCAAGCTGTTTAATATAATGTTTGCTAAAAGTAATTGTCCCCTAATTTATTCAATGTGTCAGGTTCCATCTGGCACAGGCAGTTCAAAGAAAGACTCTGTTTTTAAGAGTTTCAAGGCTTTTCAATTCTCAAGAGCACACTGCTGGAGGAAGCCCAAAATGCAGAATTTTTCTCCTCAAAAGGCCAACTGAGCTGTCAGAGGTCAGTCAAGATGGAAAATGTGGAAAGCAGTTTAATGATGACACAGGTTAAAAAATGGTAACAAAGTTCAGTCAGTTATCAGCCAGAGCTGAGGAGGTCACTATTGTGGCTTTAATCCCTAGATGGATTAGAATACAGTATCATAGCAGAGAACTCTGAGACCTACTGGTCTAACTGAGGTCCAGAGCAGACAAATGGATGTCTAAGGCCACATAATGATTGAATGCCAAACTTCGGACAAGATTTTAGGCTTCTAATCTCAAACTCCTTCCCCTTCTGCTCTCCCAAGGGCTATTCCCAGTTACTTACTTAATGCAATCCTTGGGTAAAAATGGCTCCTAATCACTGTTACAGATTAAGTAATAAAAATTATCACAGATGAGGCCCAAACTTCAGTCCCAGACTGAACTTTGATCTTTATTATGGACTGAATCATGAACCTACCCACAGATTGACCCCTAACCTCATCAAAGGTTTAGCCCTAATCCAGTTCAATGTCTAAATTGTAATTCTGAATCTAAATTAAACCCTAAACCTAATTACAAACCAAACCCTGACTGAAGATATGCAAAACATGGTCACGGACTGAACCTGACCCTGTTTCTTATACTGAGCCTTGATAATGATCACGCACTAAATCCTAACCCTAATTGATAGATCATTTATTTTGTTTGTATTTACTGCTACGTTATATTTATAATACATTTATATTATATTTGCTATGTGTCAAGCACTATGCTAAGTCATGCAGATATGAGTACAAACAAAAATACATTCACAGCCCTCAAGGAGCTTATCATCTACTATGAGAAGACAGTACACAAAGAAAAGCTGAAAAGGATTGAGCAAGTGGCGTGATGGCACAGTATGGGGTCATGCTAAAGACATAGATAGGAGTGCAGTCAGGTGAGCAATGAAGCCCCAGTGGAGGCCTGCTCCTGGCCCTAGACTGAGTCCTGACTCTCACCACAGACTGGTCCTTATCTCGTCCCAGACCTGACACTGGTCCTAGCCTGAGGTCTGGCTCTAGTTGAGGTCTCATTCCAATAGTTGCCTCACAATCTACACTTTGGGTGCAAGGTAACCCTGTGAAGGTATGAATGGCCCCATGCAAGTCCATTCCCCTGCGGAGGACATAGCTCAGAGACCTGTTTGGGGAGAGCAGGGAAGCAAGGAGATGCCCCGATTGTCCTAGATAGTGTCCATTTTATGCCTCTCTTTATCAGGAGATGGGTATGGCACATCATGTGGCTGAAAAAAGAGGAGGTGAACCAGCCCAGGCTAATCCCTGAGAGTAAGTAGGGTCCCTCCAGAGTTAGAAGGGATTGTGACTAATCAGGAGACAGGAATTGTGTCAGTTTCTCTTTAGAAAAGAAGGTTTAAGAGGACGGGAGTTGGGACATGAACATTATGTTCAAGTATGTATAGTATGGTTAAAGGGCAGATGAAGTCCTCTTGCTTTCTGTGACCCATGAGGACAGACTTAAAGCAATGGAGAGAAGGACACAGAGGGAAAAGCAGACAGAAAAGATCGAGTCAGAAAAAGGGAGGGGAGGGGGAGAAAGGATGGGGGAAGGAAAAAGAAAGGAGAGAGAGAAAGGAAAGGGAGAGGGAGAGGGAGAGGGAGAGGGAGAGGGAGAGGGAGAGAGAGAGAGAGAGAGAGAGAGAGAGAGAGAGAGAGAGAGGGAGAGAGGGAGAGAGCTTGGAACAGTCGTGATGTATATTAACTATATAACCCTGGATAACTCACTTAGTCTCCTCAGCTTTCCCATCTCTAATAATAACAACTATTCTAGCTACATAATAGTTAATTGCAGCACCTGCTTCATGCAGTTGTTTTGTACATAAAGGGAGATATCATATCTATAGAACTCTTTGCAAACCTAAAAGTGCTCTATAAATGGGAGAGCTATCATGTCAGAGAAGTGGTTTTCAGTCCAATCCATGAAAGAAGTTCTTTGCATTAAGAACTGTACCATGATGGGATGGACTGCCTCTGGATGTCATACCTTGCTCAGGGCTTAGGGCATTGGAGAAGAAGATGACTGGCCCACTTGTCAAGGATTCCTTTTCATTTAGTAGTTGGACAAAATCACCTTTTAGGTCCCTCCTGACTCTAAGGTTGCAAGATACTGTGATTCTATGAGGCTGTGATATCCCATGCCTTGAAGGTGAATCTATACCCACAAATCAGAAAGAATGAATTTCAGTTTTAAATAATACAACAAAAGAAACGAGAGATTTCCCAGAAGTGATGTCTTTAGTCTAGAAAGGGCAAAAGCTCATGAGGGAGTAGATCTCAAGTAATAAAGTCATAAAAGAGAAAGAAAAGGTTCAGCATGAATTCTCATAGGAGGTGGCTCCCTTTGACACTTAGAGCGAAATCAGAGAAAGCTGTATTTCTCTCCAAGGAGGATCATGGGATAACAGAAAGGGAGCTGGGCTAGGAGGCTGGAGACTTGCCCTGGGTAAGTGTCTTCCCTGCCTTGGCCTCAGTTTCCTCATCTATAAAGGAGATTTCATGATTCAAAACTTTCTAAGGCCCCTTCCATTGCCCTAACATTCCATGATTCCATCAACCACAGGTGTACAACCCTTTTGAGACCATGGAATCAGAATCACCTCAGAAGCCACTTAGTCTGACCCATCTCCAAGTCTCCATGGCCAGCAATAAGTCTTATGTTCCTTCAAACTTAATTAAAGAACAAGGGGGTGGGGGAATGGTAACTAGTGTTGACGTTTTTGAGGTTTTTGCATGTTTTTTCTGGTAGAAAATGAAGAAAGGGAAAACACGAGATGGGTATAATCTGCACACAGTAAAAATAGTCTTTGTTGAAGAATCTCACTTTTCAACCAATTTGTTTAAAGGCTATGTAGGCCCAGACCTTGGGCAATAACATTGGGTGACTGAATTATATTCAGCAATGTTGCCTTTTACAGCCTTGTAAAGCTCCCAGGACACTTCTCATGCTCTACGAATAAGAAACGTCTTCATAACAGGAGCAGAAAGGGGGAGGTATGGAGAGCAGAGTACCAAGGGAGGGTAAGGAGACTGGAGACTTCACAGGTCATTCAAGTCAACAGGAGATTAACATGATGCAATGAAAAATGAGCCAGATTGAGATGCCTTAGCTTTGCCACTAATTAGGTACATGACTTAGAGGAGTGCCTTGCCCCTCTCTGTACCACAGTTTCTTCAGCTGCAAAAATGAAAGGGTTTAACATGATGCTCCCTATAACCAACTTCTGGGTTTGACATTGTATGTTTTTCTACTGTTGTTCAGTCATTTTTCAGTCATGTCCAACTCTTTGCAACTCCACTTGGGGTTTTTAGCATAAGATACTGGAGTGGTTTGCCCTTTACTTCTCCAGCTCATTTGATAGATGAGAAAACTCAAACAGGGCTAAGTGACTTGTCCAGGGTCACAAAGCTAGTAAATGTCTGAGGCTGGATTTGAACTCAGGAAGATGAGTCTTCCTGACTCCAGGCCTAATACTCTAACCATTGTGCAACATAGTTGCCCATTTTTTTTAATATTTTCCACATTTAATATTCCATATTTTAAAGTCACTTGCACTCATTATATTCTTTCTTCTGCTTTTAAAGTTAAAGCAGCAATTAATGAAGCAGACACTGGACTTGGAGGTAATTGGGTAAACCATTTAACCTCTCCGCCTCTCATTTTTCTCATCTGTAAAATGGATGCAATAGTACATATAAAGCATTTTGCCACCATTTTATCAGAGCTATATACATGTCAGTTATGATTATTAAGTTCTGAAGTCTGAGCTCTAAATTTTGGTCCTTTGGAATACTTACTAAATCCTTGTTTTTCCACTAATGTTGTCTTCTGAAGTCTCTTGAGTTGTGAACATGGTTCTACAGACTCAAAGACTTTAATGGCTAAGCATGGGCTCAAACAGAATCACAGAATATCATTGTTAGAAGGAATTCCAGATCCTCCAACATAAACCCATTCTAGAATATTACCAACAGGTAGCCATCCAAAAATTTCTTCAAATCTGACTCAATCCAGACTACTTCACTTCTGCTCCAGCAGTCTTCCCAAACTGGCAATGACTCCACGGCCCTATGACTTCCTCCTCCTCCTCCATTTGGTAAGTTTCCCCCGGCACCTCCATTTGAGGACATATCCTAATATCCAGGCTTACTTCAAACTCTGTCCAAAATAATCCATGACCCCCCCACAATTTTTAACACACACCCCAGAGGCTACCACCCCTTTTTCAATGCTCTTGATAGCAGATATCATCCTTTTTTTGCTTGCATTCTCAATTTTTGCACAGTATCTGGCACACAGTAATCACTTGATAAATTACTTATCTGTCCATAGATATAGAGATATATATCCTAAAAGCCTCATGTGACAGAAAACTGACTACTGGGCAAGTCGGTTTAAAACTGATTTGGGGTAAGCCCAATCCATTTGTTTGCAATGTTAATGAATAAGCTTTTCCTTATATGAAAGCTCCATCTGTCTCTCTATAACTTTCTCCCATTGTTTCTAGTTCTACTCTGTGAGACCCAGAAGAAAAACCTAATTTCTCTTCCATTTTTCCAGTACTGAGCCCATTTCCTGGAATATATTTGATGCTTAATAAATATTTGCTAAATGAATTAATCAGCATCTTGAAGTATAAACATACAGCATTTCCCTACCTTTTATTCCTGAGAAGTAAGGCATATGGTATACCAGAAGGAAGAGCATCGAACTGGAAACAAGAAGACATGTTCTAGACCTAAGTGAATAACTTATCTTTGTAACTCCAGTTCCCTCATCTCCAAAATGACTCTAAAATTTCTTTCAACTTGAAAATCTTATGATCTGGACTGACTAGCTTACTCCGCATTCCCTCTCCCTATTTTCTAGATGCTATAACTGGGAGGGGCACTATAGGATGATAGCTAGCCAGGAGGGTAGAATCAAGTGAGATGTTTTTTTTAAAGGATGGGAGAGACATTGATATATTTATAAGTAAAGGGAAGAAGCCAGTAAATAAGGAGAGCTTGTCAATAAAAATATGAGAGATGACAGTAGGAGCAACTTGCTAAAGAAGTTGGAAGGAGATGGGATCAAGGGTGGACATAAAGGAGTTTGTTTTGGCAAGGAAAAGGGCCACCTCTTCATCTAAGACCTGTCCTAGGTCAATCCAATTTGGTCAGCAAACACTTATCACTGTGTCCAAGGTACTAGAAGCCATCAGAAGACTTGGAACAAGAATTCACTTCTCTAGATTTCTGATCTCTTTCCACCAGACCCTCAAGGTACTACTCATATCATAGGTCTCCTTGGCCAGTCAGTCTCCTGTTGAAGGTGTTTTACAAAACTTCTAATGTCTCCTTGTGGACAAGAAGGAAAAATATGAATGTCGATAATGTAGTTAGGTAGATTTAGACCCAATTGACTGATAACTCAAAAAATGATGAATAATGGCAAACTGGAAGGAAGTCTCAAAAATTGCATTAGGGATCTTTACCTAGACTGTTCAGCATCTTTACCAATTACTTGGATGGAGACAGAGGTAGTACACTTGAAAAATTTCTAAATGAAAGATGGCTGGAAGAACTAAGTAATCTGATGGCAGTTAAGATACAAATATTTGAACAAACAAAAGTAATGGGTTAAATCTAATGAAGCAAAATTTAGTACAGATAAAAGTAAAATCCTATACTTGGGTTCAAAAAGTCAAGGAATGTGAGGACATATCCAGAGAGCAGTTTGAAAAAAAAAATGGGCTTTTTAGTGATCTGAAAATCCATTGAGTGTGTGCAATAATCAAAAAGTTTAGGTGTCTAGGTGGTTCAGTGGAAAGAGTGCTAGACATAGGGTCTAGAAGAATTGAGTTCAAATCCTGCCTTACACATTTGCTAGTTGTATAAGCGGCAACAAGTAATTTTCAAGCTCAGTTTCCTTCTCTGTGAAAGGGGGGTGATAAGGCCGTACCTTACAGGATTGCTGATGGGATTAAATGGCATAAGATATGCAAAATTCTTTGTAAACCTTAAAGCACTCTACAAACGCTAGCTATTCTCTTGGGTTTATTTGAGAGGTGTAATATCAAAATTTTCTTTTCTGGCCAGACTATATCTGGAATTACACATTCAGTATACTGATCTGAACATTTTTGAAAGGACCTTGACAAACTGAAATGTGCCCAGAAGAGAGAGGGAAAGATAATGAAGGAGATTGGAAACCATATTATTGTGGAATTCTTTGAATGAATTAGACATATTTAGTCAAGAGAAGTTTTAAGTAGAACTTGAGAGCTGTTTTCAAGTATTTGGAGGGCCATCATCTTCAGGAGGGACTGAACTTCTCACGTTCAATCCTATGAGGCAAAAGGCGAAGCAGTGGATAGAAGCTGTAAAAAGGCAGTTTTAAAGAATGACTTCCCCAGACCGTCCAAAGTTGGAAGGGTTTGTCTTCAAGCAGCAGTGGGCTCCTTAGTGCTGGAGGGAAAGAATGGTCACTTGCAGATAAGAGTCCTACTCAGGAAATAGTTGGACCAGATGCCCTCTGAGGACCCTGGCATCTCTGAAATCTTGTGATTCAGTGATTCTTGCAGAGATATAAGATGTTTTATAGATTGCATAAACGTGGGCCCTTTCAGACCCATTTGCCTTCATGGGATACGCCTGCAGCAATTGAGAGGTCTCCTTGCAGATTTGTCCCAAGGTGTTAAATGGTTAGTAAAGTTTAATACCCAGAAAATAGGTTTTAAATTGATTAAAGTTTATGAACAATCCCAGCTCCATAAGAACTGCTCAATTGATCTCTCTCTCTTACTCTCTCTCTCTCTCTTTCTCTCTCTTTCTCTCTCTCTTTCTCTCTCTCTCTGTGCTTTTCTCTCCTGCTTTCTCTCTCTCTCTTTTTCTTTCATCTCTCTCTCTCTCTCTCTCTCTCTCTCTCTCTCTCTCTCTCTCTCTCTCTCTCTCTGTATATATATATATATGTATGTATGTATGTATGTATGTATGTATGTATGTATGTATGTAGATAGATAGATAGATAGATAGATAGATAGATAGATAGATAGATAGATAGATAGATACATGGATCTTGGAGTCCATGAAAGAAAAACCTTAAGTACATGTGAAGAAAGTTAGTTTGTTGTAGTGAAAAGAGCCTTGGCTACAAAGTCAAGAAACCTGAGCTCTAGTCTCACATCTGTGATTAACACTGTGTAATAGTATAAAATACTTTTTTTCTTGTGGATGGGGAGGGAGGGACTCAGTTTTCTCCTATGTAAGATGGAGTTGTTAGATTAGATTATCTCTAGGGTTCCTTCTAATAATATCTAATAACTATACAGTGCTTTAAAGTTTGCAAAGCACTTTGTAGGTATTATCTCACTTGATCCTCACAAAAACTCTATTAGGTAGGTGTTGTTATCCCATTTCATAGATGAGGAAACTGAGACTGAGGGAAGTTAGTCAACATGTTTTAGTCATCAACTAATAGATAATTGAGTCAGGATGTGAATTCAGGTCTTTTAGACTCCAAGTCCAAGGTTTTATATGCTATACTACAATGACTCTATTTTTTTTCTAAGTCTCTAAAATTTTACTGTCTGTGATCTCAGGTGACTGTCTATTTGGTGACATCTAAAATTACATCATTATTGCTTCATTATTCTTCTGTAAGCATGACTTTCCCTAGACTTCTATACAAAAGCACTCCCAGGAAAGAGAGCAACTCATATCTTAAGTTCCTAGGATAACTTTTCATCAAATATTTGTAGATACTTCCCCCTTTCTCTCAAGCCTGATCTGGTCAGAATAAGGCATCATGGACAAGAAAGAGTAGTGGGGGATATCAAAGATCAGCTAATTCAAAACAAACTCAAAGTATGAGATTTAGCTATAGCATCTCCAGGCAATGACCATTTGGTTCATCTTGGGCATCACCAGTGAAAGGAGTGCTCACTATCTTCCAAGGTATCTCATTCCTTTGCAGAACAGCTATTACTATTGGGAAGTTCTCCCTTATATTGGGTGAAAATATGTCTCCCCGTAACTCTTCCCCTCACTCCCAGGGGTCCTAGTCTTTGCCCTTCAGGGCCACTTAGAACAAGTGCATTTTCCCCATGATCGCCATTCATATATTTGAAAACAAAGATCACATTCTCTTCTCTACCAAACCCAAGAGGCCTTCTCTTCTTCAGATTAAATGTCCTCAATTTATCTGAGTCTTCAACTAAGCCCTGATGATGTTCACATGGCATGCTGTCCAGTCCTCTCAAAAACAATCTTTATAATCAGTATTCTCATGATCATCCACATCTTCATCTCCCCATCACTACCTTCACCATCTTCATTACTATCATCATCACTATCATTATCAGTGTAATTATTTTGTTATTGTCAATATCAGTTACCACCACCATTTTCATAATCACCAATGCCATAACACTACTACCATTACCATAATCCCAGTACCATCATCACAATCACCATTACTCTCTGCATTCTACGCCTATCTTATTTTCATTAGCAGTATGACTGACAGCATTAGAGCCATCATCATTATCACCATTATTTTCTCCATTTTCATCATCTCTATCACCACCATGATAGCTGTCATCTTCATGATAGCAAGCAGTAAGTGGTAGAAGGTTTCATGTAAATGAGAACTGGCAAAGGCTTCCCAGCAAAGACTGTGCCTTCAAATTTAATTAGGATTTAATTAAATGTAGAAGGGAATGAAGGGTTGCTACGTGGCATAGTGGACAGAGCACCAGGCCTGGAGTCAGGGAAACAAGAGCTCAAATCCGGCCATAGACACTTACTAGCTGAGTGACCCTGGAAAAGTCACTTAACCCTGCTTGCCTCAGCTTCCTCATCTGTAACATGAGCTGGAGAAGGAAATGGGAAATCACTCTAGTATCTTGGACAAGGAAACCCATTATGGAGTAAAAAAGAGTCTGAAACACCTAAACAGCAGCAAAAAAGACAGAAATTTCAGAAAGAAGAGAAAGGGCTAATGGTGAACACATAAGAGCCAAAGAAAAAATTCCGTAATGTGCTGATGGCATAATCCAAATTAGTTTAGTTGAACCACATAGGCAAATAATCAGGGAAGGTCAAAAGAGTAGGTAGTGACTAAGTTGAATCTTATCAGACTGATAGGATTGTCTAACGTAGTCAGGGGTAACGTGAGAGGCAGTATAGAAGAAACAAAAGAAAACTCCCCCAAGACAGGTACTGGGAGAAGAGGTGGGAAGTAAACCGTTCTATCCCTGGATCTCATGAGATTCATACCCATCCTGCCCTCCCAAACACCCCCTGCCCATTCTGGCTGCTTTGTGTACCTACTACCTGCTCCTATCAAATCATACTATTTAGAGCTGGTGACAAGATAGGAGGTTGAGTCCAACTCCTCTCATTTTACAGAGGAAAGTTAGGCACACAAAGAAGTGACTTACCAAAGGTCACAGGTAACATGTATTTGAACTCAGATATCCTACCAATAGATTCAGTATTCTCTCCACTATATCTCTCTGAGATTTGGTGCTCTCCTCTTATGTTCTGGCTCCCCAGTGTCTACCTAGGAAGTAGGTAATATACCCAGACAGACATTAATTTACCCATATGTAACAGCAAGTAAAGTGAGATTTTTTTGTTTTTGTTTTGGAGTTCAGTTTCCCAGACTCTGGATAAATTGTGAGCATCTGAAGACTCAATCTCCTTTGGACCTTGATAGCTCACAGCTGTGCTGAGTCATATAGGCTTCATGTCTACTGACTCTGAGCCAATCAGGAGTTGAGTCTTTGTTTCATATACTGGAAGGTGGTATTTTACTTTGAGAGCTTGCTTATGAGAAGGATCTTGTGATTCCATGGTCGAGACTCTGAGGGGCTTTATGTTCAGAGCTCCCCGACTGCTCATATGGAAAGGCTGTCTTGATCCAGGGTTGTATGTAAAGTATACAGTAATAGCACTTTGATTCAGACAGTAGAGCCTAGTTTGTTGGTCTTTATTTCTCTGCTATTTTCTCTGTTTGCTGAATGTAATTTAAAAAGATTGTTGACCCCTTAAACAACTATCTTTCCTAGTAATGCAAATCAAAGAACCTGTGCTAGCAGCCATCCTGGGTATGTCAGTGTGGTTGCTGTTATACCATACTGAAGTGGCCTGAGTTGTCCCCTAACCCCTTTACTTAACACTAGCCATCACATCGTACCAGTAGTCCTTGGAAGATAAGGGTTAAGGGAGCTATATAAAGTTCTTATAGATACACTACCACCTAAACTAATCTCTGCCCTTCATCTTTTTTCCACAATCTTGGTGCAAATGGATAAAGTCAAATCAGAAGAATCCCTGATCAATTGGATGAGTACCCTGGTAAGCCTGACAAGATAATACTATGTGGGTTTTGGGAGGTACCTAAGAGGCACCTCTCCCTATGAAACCTAAAGATGCCCACTGGAACCTGGCTGGTTGAGTTTCAGAGATCAGGGATGCTTCCAAGGTGACTGTGATTTAGATTAAGGAAATGGGCTATTTTCAGAGGAGCTTCCCCTTCCATGGTCTCTAAAAGCTAGCCAACAGATCAACTAGCTCTCTCTTGGTCTGGGACTTTAAGAAAACAGGCCAACCCAGAGCAATACACTCCTGCCTTTGGGAAAATGCAGGCAGTGGGGAACATATGCCTAGGCAGTTTCTTCTTCCAGGAACAGGTGATTACAATATGGCACAGGAGCACATGTCAGGAGTCAACATGTATTTGCATTTGGCCTTAGAGTAAACTGTGGCTCTCCACAATTTCTTCTCCTCAAGGAAAAGGTAATGCCAACTCATGGCAAAAGCACATAATGAATCATTTATACTCTCCCAGATTGAGGGGAATAAGGTGATAGTAGGGATATAGAGAAGAATTCCTGCTCCTCAAATTCCCATCTGCCTTCTGTCTTTCCATCTTCTTCTCTGAGCACAAGTTAAAAATCAGAAGTCTCATGATCGACTTTCTCAATACAAGGTAGAGCATGAAGCAGGACATTAATACAGTTCTTGAAGAAGCACATGGCAGAACTATATGTACTTGTTCTCAACCTTCTTAAATGAGATTTCCTGATAATTTGTGTTCAGAGGAGGAAAGAAAGAGAAAAGTGTTGTTAGCATACTAAGTTAGAGAGCAAAGCCCATGAGTTACTCAGAGAGTGCTATTCTAACATAAAGGGGGTTATTCAGCAGCCCCCACAAGCATATTTACCTTCCAAGGGATAAGGATTCCACCTGCAAGGATAGGACACTGTGGAACCAAAGGGTTACTCCAAAACACTAGAGCATTGCGCTAATAGGAGCTGCAAGCTGAGTTCCCTCAAGGAGTGTGGAAGGGAGCTGGATATTTGAATCATTTGTGTGTTTTGTGTTTGTTTATAGCCTCCTTTTTTCTTTCTTCCCTTCTTTCTTTCTTTCCTTTCCTCCTTTCTTTCATTTTCTTTCTTTGTGTCTGTCCCTCTTTCTGCATAGGGTACCATAAACTTACCTATGGATGCTCTGCCCAAAGGGAATGTAAATTTTTCTCTCTGAAACATTTGTTTTCTTTTGTTTTTGTTTTTTTTTTCTCTCTTAAAGACCAGTCAACCCCATATCACTCTGGTTCTCATTGATTGGCCAACAATATATCCAGGTCAAATCCTACCTGGTTGTTGTTTGAGCTCTGATTGGTTCATAATGAATGTAAATAACAGTTGTTTCTGTTTTGGCCAGAATCCATGACGTCTTTCTCTCCCAGATCTATTTTTTTAAAAACAGGCCATTCTTTGCCACATTTCTTATTAAACCTTAATTACTGAATGGGTGCTGCCTCAATCAAACTAAAACCTGTTAAAAACTTTAACTTGAGAAGGCCAAGGTCCCGCATTGTATCCTGGGTCATCTCCAGTTGTCCTGATCTATATCTGGCCACCAGATGCCTCTAGAAGAGAAAGTGAGGCTGGTGACTTTGTACAGCCTTCCCTCCCTTAAATCCAATTCACTTGCATGTCATGCCATCATCTCCCTGATGGCATGATCCTCTTCAAGAATGAAGTACAAGGGGCAGCTAGGTGGCACAGTGAATAGAGCAAAGGCTCTACAGTCAGAAAGACAAGAGTTCAAATCCAGCATCAGACATGTGACACTGATTAGCTGTGTGACCTTGGGCAAGCCACTCAACCCCAATTGTTTTGCCTTCTCCTCTCCAAAAAAAATGAAGGATAAACAACAGCATGGTCTTCTGTCGGTGCTTTACATCATTTATATTTTCTGTGGAATGAAATAAAAAACATTTCAAAACTGGTACCATTTTATACTGTATTCTATGGAAAGTGAGAACCCCTTTTACACAGACTTTTGGAAACCCAGACAAGGGTTATACTATAACTATGTTAGATGTTAATGAAGTAGCTTCAAATTGGAGCAACAAGCCAAGATTTAAGGATCTTCTTGAAGTTAGATGCTAGGAGCAAAATGAGGCCGATGTAAACCCAGAGCCATGAGGGGCCCAGGTTATGCATTATGTATTTATGTATGAGGAGTTACTCTCTATCTTGCTCTGTCTCTGTGTATGTATACATACATATACATATATACATGTATGTGTAATATATACATACCACATACATATATATGAACACATGTATGCTGTGCTTAATTTCCATTTCTACAAACATTTATTAAGCACATAGTATAGACAACTGAATTTACAAAAACAGATGTCAGACCCTGCTCTCAAAGAACAACTTATCTATTAGCATTATGATGGAAGGGAAACAACCATAGATTTAGAATGTAGGAAACTGTGTTCAAATCCCAGCTTTACCATATATTCTTGGCAAGTCACTCCAATTCTCCTGGCCTCAGGTTCCTCATCTATACAATGAAGGGTTAGACTAGATGATATCAAAAGTACCTTCTATCTCCAAAATATCATCCCAGGATTAGATAAGGATTGGACTAATAACTAAATGCAAGAGAACATCTTTCACACAGTCCAACTCCTTTGTCTCTTGTCCTGGAGGCAACCTCATGTTCTTAAAACAATTCCAGGCCAAGATGGCGGAGTAGAAAGACGCACATACACATAGCTCCGAACCCACAACCCATAGAACAACTACAAAGAAGTAACTCACGGCAAATTCTGCACCCAGAGGCCAAAGAACATTGAAGTGAGGGAGATTTCTGTTCCGGAGAGACCTGCAAACCTCTCGCAAAAGGTCCTTAGCACTGCGGACTGGGTGCTGGGACTGGGAGCTGAGTACAGCCCTGCCACAGCCGCGGCACCGAGAGGAACAGATCCGAGCGGGCTTCAGGGATGGGATCTCCAGCAGCTGCACAAGTCCCTCCACCCACAGGTGACGGAGGTCAGTGAGAGAGTCTCTTTGGCGGGTCAAGGGAGGAGTGGGTGCCCCCATGGCTTGGGCCCCCCCGGGAGACAGAAGCTGAGGGCCAGCGGCAGACTGGGGCTCCCCAAGCAGGCAGGAGCCTGGATCCATTGTTGAAGGTCTGTGCATAAACTCCCTGAGGGAACTGAGTCTGAGAGGTGGCCCTGCCCCAACCTGAGCATCTGAACTTAATCTCACACTGAATAGCAGCCCTGCCCCTGCCCAAAGCCCTGAGGCTGGAAGCAGCATTTGAATCTCAGACCCCAAACGCTGGCTGGGAGGATCAGGAGGCGAGGTGGGTGTGAGGAAAATATTCAGAGGTCAAGTCACTGGCTGGGAAAATGCCCAGAAAAGGGAAAAGAAATAAGACTATAGAAGGTTACTTTCTTGGTGAACAGGCATTTCCTCCCTTCCTTTCTGATGAGGAAGAACAATGCTTACCATCAGGCAAAGACACAGAAATCAAGGCTTCTGTGTCCCAGCACACCCAATGGGCTCAGGCCATGGAAGAGCTCAAAAAGAATTTTGAAAATCAAGTTAGAGAGGTGGAGGAAAAGCTGGGAAGAGAAATGAGAGACATGAAGTCAAAGCATGAACAGCAAATCAGCTCCCTGCTAAAGGAGACCCAAAAAAATGTCGAAGAAAATAACACCTTGAAAACTAGCCTAACTCAATTGGCAAAAGAGGTTCAAAAAGCCAAGGAGGAGAAGAATGCTTTCAAAAGCAGAATTAGCCAAATGGAAAAGGAGATTCAAAAGCTCACTGAAGAAAATAGTTCTTTCAAAATTAGAATGGCACAGATGGAGGCTAATGACTTTATGAGAAACCAAGAAATCACAGAACAAAGCCAGAAGAATGGAAAAATGGAAGATAATGTGAAATATCTCATTGGAAAAACAACTGACCTGGAAAATAGATCCTGGAGAGACAATTTAAAAATTATGGGACTACCTGAAAGCCATGATCAAAACAAGAGCCTAGACATCATCTTTCATGAAATGATCAAGGAAAACTGCCCTGAGATTCTAGAACCAGAGGGCAAAATGAATATTGAAAGAATCCACCTATCACCTCCTGAAAGAGATCCAAAAAGAGAAACTCCTAGGAACATTGTGGCCAAATTCCAGAGTTCCCAGGTCAAGGAGAAAATATTGCAAGCAGCTAGAAAGAAATAATTCAAGTATTGTGGAAATACAATCAGGATAACACAAGATCTAACAGCTTCTACATTAAGGGATCGAAGGGCATGGAATAGGATATTCCAGAAGTCAAAGGAACTAGAACTAAAACCAAGAATCACCTACCCAGCAAAACTGAGTATAATACTTCAGGGGAAAATTGGTCTTTCAATGAAATAGAGGATTTTCAAGCATTCTTGATGAAAAGACCAGAGCTGAAAAGAAAATTTGACTTCCAAACACAAGAATGAAGAGAACCATGAAAAGGTGAACAGCAAGGAGAAGTCATAAGGGACTTACTAAAGTTGAACTGTTTACATTCCTACATGGAAAGACAATATTTGTAACTCTTGAAACATTTCAGTATCTGGGTACTGGGTGGGATTACACACATACACACATGCACACATGCACACATACATAGAGACAGAGTGCACAGAGTGAATTGAAGAGGATGGGATCATATCTTAAAAAAAAATGAAATCAAGCAGTGAGAGAGAAAGATATTGGGAGGAGAAAGGGAGAAATTGAATGGGGCAAATTATCTCTCCTAAAAGAGGCAAGCAAAAGACTCATTAGTGGAGGGATAAAGAGGGGAGATGAGAGAAAAACATGAAGTCTACTCTCATCACATTCCACTAAAGGAAAGAATAAAATGCACACTCATTTTGGTAGGAAAACCTATCTTACAATACAGGAAAGTGGGGGATAAGGGGATAAGCAGGGTGGGGGGGATGATAGAAGGGAGGGCATGGGGAGGAGAGTGCAATTTGAGGTCGACACTCATGGGGAGGGATAGGATCAAAAGAGAATAGAAGTAATGGGGGACAGGATAGGATGGAGGGAAATATAATTAGTCCTATACAACACAACTATTATGGAAGTCATTTGCAAAACTACACAGATTTGGCCTATATTGAATTGCTTGCCTTCCAAAGGGAAGGGGCGGAGAGGGAGGGAGCTAAAGAAGTTGGAACTCAAAGTGTTAGGATCAACTGTCTAGTAATGTTCTTGCCACTAGGAAATAAGAAATACAGGTAAAGGGGTATAGAAAGCTATCTGGTCCTACAGGACAAAAGAGAAGACGGAGACAAGGGCAGAGAGGGATGATAGAAGAGAGAGCAGATTGGTCATAGGGGCAATTAGAATGCTTGGTGTTTGGGGGGGGGAGGGGAGAAAAGGGGAGAAAATTTGTAACCCAAAATTTTGTGAAAATGAATGTTAAAAGTTAAATAAAAAAAAAACAATTCCAGCAAAGCACAAGAGCTGTCAGATTCTATCATGTTGGAAAGTATCATGTGCGTCTTGGTAGCAAATTGTATCTGCTTTCTGAGCATCAACCTAGCTAAAATACCAAGAGACTCATGACTAAAAAGATGATCACTCGGCGTTGAATTTCTTGACTATGGCAACCTATGAATCAAAGGGAAAAAAAGACTTTTAATAGCCCTCAGTAGTACATGGCCCTCCTTTTTGCTTCTGTCATAACAGTGACAGAGTTGTAGAAAAGATGACAAAAGATCCCTAAGGTTTTTGATTCACCTATAAACATCCATTTAACTTTGGGTATTATAAATCTTTGTGCCAACAAGAAGCCAGGAAGTAGACTTACTATTGATAGAGATCATAACAATCTTGATATTCTCAGTACAAATGAAACCGTAAGACAAAAGGAAGTTGTAGCTCAAAGGAAGCGTGGCTCACAGGTTGACCCTCAGGCTTCAGTTAAAGAATTAGAGAAACTGTTTCTACCTTGCAACCATACATAAGAAGCATCATTTCATGGGATAATTGATTATTTCTGGCTATATTGCTCATAATAAACATTTCTTTTAAAAAGTTACTATAAAGATAATTGTGTCTTCCATGCAGCAATAGTTATTAAAGTAGATTAGGAGGCAGAGAAATTCAATAAGAAACTTGATAAGACCCCAAATTAAATCAATACATCCTTTAATATTTCAATGCAAAAGTGGATATGGATCAGATAGATATACATATACACACATATATACACATACATATGTATGTATGTATGTATTTATGTATGTTGGAAAAAATGGTTTAGGAGTAAAAATCAAGAGTGGTCAAATGATAATAGACTGTTCTTAAGCTTTATGTCTATTTATCATGAGTACTTGTTTCAAGAAGAAAGTCAGGTCTTAGAAATTATAATCATCTAATACTATCACAGAGGGAAGAAATGTATCATACTGTAATAGACAGAAACACTACCTATCAATGTGGGAGTCATCTCCAAATCAGTTACTTATGTATAGAGAAAGCATTGACTTGTTAGAGAAAGGATCAAAATCAATATTATATTAGAAGAAAGAATAAAAGTGAGGAAAAATATAGTTTGAAATTGAGGTCACTACGTATATAACAGAGTAAAATAAAATGTTAAATGGATAAAAGAACAGGCAATGATGAAGACAACTTTCATCATTTCTAAAAGAAATGTTTATTATATTCTTTTTATGTGTCAGACATTGTGCCAAGCACAATGGTAAGACAGGGAAAAAAGGACAAAAATAGTCTCTGACCTCAAGGAGCTTACATTCTAAATATGTCAATAACTAGGTACATATAATATATATACAGAATAGAAAATGGAAGGTAGCCTTAGAGGGGGAGGCACTATAGGAAAAGCCTCCTGAAGAAAATGGTGCTTGACGTGAATCTTGAAGCAAGCAAGCATGGGACTTGAAGAGGTGGAGGCAAGGAGGTAAAAAATTCCATGCATAGAGGACATAATCAGTAAAAATTAACGGAGATAGTAAACAGAGTGTTATGTGTGAGAAAAGCAAGTAAATCATGACTAAATTGTAGAGTATATGGAGGGGGAGTAACATATAAGAAAACTAGAAATAAAGGATGGGGCTGTTAAGAAAAACTTTAAATGCCCCAAAGAGGAGTTTATATTTGATTCTCGAGGCAATAAGGATTCAATTAGATTATTAAAGGTGGGTGGAAATAATATGGTCATACTGAAACTTTAGGAAAACCACTTTGGCAGCCATATAAAGAATGGATTAGAGTTGGAAGAGACTAGAGGAGAAAGCAACTTAATTTGAATGATCAGGTCAAGGACCAAATTTCAATAGAGCTTTAAAATAAGTGAAAGGAGAAATGGGGACCATGAGTTTATATGGCTTTTTCAAGGAGGTTATCTGAGAAACGAATGAGGAATATAATATCCACCAGGAATAGAAGGTATTTTTTTAAATATTTTTATCACCCAGTGAGATTTAAAAAAAAATAAAGGATATTTTGAGATGTTTGTAGACAGTAGGAAAGGAATGGTAGATAAAGAGAGAGTAATGATGAGAAGCAGAGTGGAGATAATAGTTAAGACAATTTAGGAAGAAAACGGGAGGGATGAGAACAGAGATATATGTAGAGGGCTTGACACTGAGTCACCAAGAAGGGCCACCTCTTCATCAAAGAATGAAGAGAGAATGAATGAAGGAGAACACAATGAAGGGTGGTGACAGACGAATGAGACATGAAAAAGTTTGGAGAAAAGCTCTAGGTTAAGTGACCTCTTTTATTCCCCAGGGAAGTGTAAGGTGAGATCCTCTGCTGAGAGAGGAGGGAAGGGGTTGACATGGAAAACTTGAGAAGAAAAGAAGCTTTAAAACACACTTTGGTGAGTGGAGTAGGTAATCAGTTAGGGAGGAAGAGTAGCATTGCTTTGCAGCAGTGAAGACCCAATTAAAATCAGAGAGCTGAAATGTTTAGTGGATCCAATCAGGAGTTTTGTAATTTTCTCCAGTCCCATTCAGCAATGTTTGTCTAGAAGTGAAGGAGGCAGATGGAGTTCATGGTTAGGATTTGGCAAGGCATTATTTTTTCCAAATTTATTAATTTATTTGTTTTCAGTTTTCAATATTTACTTCCATAAGTTTTAAATTCTCTCCCTCTCTTTCCCTAAAACAACATGCAATCTTATATGGTCTCTATACATACATTCCCATTAAACACATTTTCACATTAGTCATACTGCATATAAGAATTACAGCTAATACCAAAAAGTATGAGAAAAACAAAACATAAAGAGAAACTAGTCTGTTTCATTCTGTGTTCTCACTCCATAGTTCTTTCTCTGGATATGAATGGCATTTTGCATCATGAGTCCTTTAAAATGTTTTAAGTCCTTTGGCAAGGCATTATTGATGATAGAACAAGGACGAAAGTTAAGGATAATGTGAAGTTGAACTGATTCACTGAGGGGTCAAGACTGGGAAGGGCAGAGAGTGTAGTCAGAGGGCACGGAAGATCACTATGAGGAGAAGGAGTAGATTTAATCACTATAATGAGGATACCAAAAGAGCCTAGAAACTGCCCCAACAAGCAAATACAAAGAGAAGAGATATGTTATCCCAACCAGTTTAAAATATAAACTCATTTGTGAAGTTTTATATAGCAGGGTCGGGAATATTAGCAGTAGCATCACATCATAAAGCAATAAGGGGGCAGGAAATTCAAGTACATAGAAAACTCATTGAGGAACACAATTAAGCCATGTCATCTAGAGGACATTTAAGGGTGAAACAGAGGAAGGAGGACAAGAGATGAAAAACAGAAATGATCTGTACACAATTTTTTTAAAAGACACATTTCTCTATCTGAGAGAGTGGAACCACCACAAACAATTAATATGTAATATCTGCACTCCCTGGGTGCTGCTATAAAAGGAAGTGGAAATGGCACTCTTAAAGAAAACAAATATGAGAAGAGCATCTTATTTCCACCAAGTATACCCAAAAGAAATCCATACTAGAAGAGACATAATTTTAAGGAACTGATATGTTATTTCTCAAGATTTCTGTAAAAGGTAAGAACAACAGATGCTTGTGGCAGGGGAGGGGCAGGAATCACAGATCTTACTATGACTGGGTGGTTGGGGTAGGGGAAGAAATGTAAGAAAACATTAATAGTCATGGATTAATTTGGTTGTTTTTCAGCTCTACAAAATCTTTGAGAATCATCAACATATGTACTGAACTGATACTTTAGAATGGTATGAAAAAGAAACAGGAAAGTTTTCATAAATTATATTCTACAGTAAATAACATCTTTTCATGGATTAAATGATACAAAGAATACAAGATCACAGTCTGTTTATTGTTTGGTGACTAAAAATATATTTTATTTAATAGAAGCAAAAAAACACTGACTTCCAAGAGTTTCTCCAACAAGATATCTCTCATAATTAGGTGAGAATCATCCAAGATTCCTTGAAATGTACAACAGAAATAACTTTGTTCAACCTTCTACTTATTAATATAATGTGAGGCATAACACACCAAGGCATGAGTTTACCAAATCTGTTTTCCACTGTCATGGATGATGTCCAGAAGAATCCAAATTGAAGACAGACTCCTTACAGATGGGAAAGTACTCTACATGTTTCTTTTTAAAGATGGCATTGTTCTGATTGCCTTAAGTCCCAGAGCATTGCAAAGCATCCTCAACCAAATCACTAACCATTCAAAAGAGTTTAGTCTAACTAGTCATGTGGTCCAGACTGTGAAATGAAATTTAATAGATAACTCACAACTCTAACCCATCAATTCACATATCTTGGATAGACACTGCAATAGACAATGAAATGGCCCACAAATTGAATGGGAGATGGAGAGCAACGAGTAGAGTTTTTAATAACCCATGGTTTCTCCCTGGAACAAAGGGTTATATTTTAAACATCAATATCATTCTATTGATATTATATAACTTCAGGTCATAGAATACTACAGTCTTTGAAGAAGCAAAGTGGAAAATCACCCAATGGGTAAAGAAGGGATACATAATGGGCATGATTAACTTGTACTGTATCACCAATAAATAATTGTTCAGGAGAACTGGCTGAAGGAAATTAGAGAAATTTGGTATAGGAAAATGAAAATGGCACTTATGTGGCAAAGTCAAGGAATGGTCAGTCAACAGCTCACATTTAATGTCAAGAGATCAAGATGAAGGACCCTAGCATGTTGGATGGGTGCTCTTTGAAAGATTTATATGAGATGTGGACAAAGTCACGTAGAACAAGAAGTTATGGGTGGGTTGCCTTGGATATGGAGCCCTACTTCATGAGATCACAGGTCCATAGAGAGTTAGGTAAGATACAATGGAGAGTTCAATAAGTGTAAAAAAATAGAGAAAGATAACAGCTATGAGAAATCAGAACCTTGAAAGACAACTTTCACTAGGTGGGGGAGGGAGGGAGGGTAGACCTCAGGGAAGGTTTCCTGGATGAAGTGATATCTAGGGTGAACTCTGTAAAAAAGGAAATGAGGGCAGGGGTTGGGGGAGCATCAATGTCAGGCACAGAGAATTAGAGGATGTACACTATGCATGTGTTTCTGTGTGTATTTGATGTAACTGTTGTGTTGTTGTGAGTATGTTATTTATAATCTGGAAGATATTTCTAGGATTTCAAATTTAGACCACAACATATTGAGAAACATAACTTTTGGGCTGAAAAAATAACACTCCCCTCCCCTTAAATCTTCAATTCCACCAACTCAAGCAGCATCTGGGGTATAAGGGGAAGGTGTGTTTTGCTTTCTATCCATCAACCCTTACCTCAATCTTCCACTGAGGGGTAAACAAACAGCAGGTTGTCAAAAATGAATCAACTTTTTTTCTAGGTTTCCCCCAGAATATTTCCATTAGAATAAGCCTTGTTTACATAGAAAAGGAATTGCTCTACTTTCCAGGGATTGGACTAGATGCTCTCTATAGACCCTTCTAGCTATGATAGCCTTTCCCCTATGTTTGAAGGTCCTTTCGAACTTTAACATTCTGTGTTCTATATTCTCAGATTTCTTAAAGCTCTGACATTCTATGTTCTATGTTCATAGTTCTATATGTGGACCTCCTGGGAAGTAGTGGGTTTCCTATCCTTAGATATCTTCAAGTGAAAACTGGATAACCTTTTGGTAGAGCATGTAGAAGATTGAATTTGTATATAGGAATCATTTTAATTAAATGACCTATGAGGTCCTTTAGAGCCCTGAGATTCTATATACCAACTCTGACATTCAATGCCCTAGGTTCTAAGGTACATTCTAGGTTCAACATTCTATACTTTATAGTCCTTGACAAACTGAAACAAGAGGACTCACAACCAGACATATTGAGAAGATAGGAGTCAGAATGATCCCATCAATGTATATATGCATCCTCCAACATGGACTTGGATGGGTGAGAGACATGAAGGATGGGACAATGGAAGATACCCTGAACTAGTAGTCAGGAGAATTGTCCCTGACTTATTGTTTAGACCAGTCATTCAGCTCCTTCCCTGAGCCTAAGTTTGCTTTTCATCCAAAGAGGTAGTGAAATCCAATGCTAACACTTTATACATGACTGAAAGGACAATAGAGAATCATTCAGCGGGTGGGAGCAGGGTACAGCATATTACTAGTAGTAGCTTGTACATAAAAAGAAGTGATACCAGTCTAGGCTCTGCTATAGTGAAGGTGGAAAGGAAGCACTGAATTTAGAGAACCTGGGTTAGAATCTTGTATCTGCTTCCTAATATCTATGTCTTCTTGGACAAATCACTTTTCCTCTCTGAGCATCAATTTCTCCATCTACAAAATTAATTAGATGATCTCTAAGACTCCTTCCAGCTTTAAATCCTACAATCTGATATTGCTAGCAACTTTAATTTCCTAAATCTTTAGAAGCAGGATTTTCTCAAAATCTCTAAACAAAATACATCATCCAGATCACCTGCCCTAGGACCCAGACCCTCATGAGTGTATCTAGACAACTCCCTTCCCAAGTCTGGCATATCACCCTAGAAACAGATACCATAGCATCTTACATTCCAAAGGAAAACTAAAGACCCCAGAGAATTCTCCCAAATCCAGGGTTGCCAATTGGAGGCTGTAGTGCCAAAAGTGAGGAAGACTAATTTGTAAAGTACCTATTTTTTAGGCCTATGTGCCCCCTTTTTATACAGACCTCATCTTTGTTTCACACTTGTGAATCAACAGGTACCATTGAACACGGACAGATGGCAGAAGTATAGCTTTGAGCCAGGTGTGTAATTATACAGTGAGAAAACACCAGAGCCAGAAGTGACCTTAGGACCTTGAACCCAGAACGGTAGAATGCAGAGCCTAGAAAGTTAGATATGAAAAAGACTCTCAGAACCTAAAATGTTTGAACAAAGAACATAGAATATAACAGGTGGGATTATCTTCAATATAGAATGAAGACTATTAGAACATCGTATGATTAGAGTTGGAAGAGACTCAGAAAAAATAATTAGGGTTGGAAGTGACATTTAAATACACAATGTTAGAACACAGGACATATAATGTTTGAGTGGAAAGACAACACAAAATATAAAAAAGAATATTTGAACATAGAACATCAGAGCTGGAATATGCTTTAGAACTTAGAACATTATAACAAAAGAATATAGAATGAACATTACAGTGGAAAAGGGACTTAAATTATAAAATACATGATGTTAGAGCGGGGAGAAATCTCCATAGAATACTGGGACATAACAATAATAGTAGAAGCAGCTAACATTTATGTAGGCTTTATGGTTAGCAAAGTATTTATATCTGTTATCTCATTGGATCCTCATATAAAGAGGTAAGTCCTATTATTATTCTCATTTTACATATGAAAAATCTGAGGCTTAGAGAAATTAAATAAATGTCTTGCCCAGAGTCAAATAGGTAAGAAGGTGTGAGGGAGGATTTGAACTCAGGACTTCCTGAAACCAAGTCCAGCACTCTATCCTCTATTCTGCCGTACATGGAATATGCAAGTTGGAAAGAACCACGGACAGCACCTAGGTCAAACATTTCATTTTGCAAGAGGAAATCCTGGGGTTGAGTGCCAAGAAGGGACTTATCCAAGGCCATACATCAAGACAACGGTAGAACTGGAACCCAGATCTATTGATTCCCAGTCCATTGCCTCGTATCTTAAATTTGCAAAGACCCATTTCTCAATCCCTTTAGTTCAAGTTACCATCTTTTCTGTGGCCATCACCCTACCCCCAAAGGAGCCTGCATAGCATTCTCTGATTCCCTCCGTCCTCACTCTGCGGTGCTGACCCCTCCCCCATTACCATTTTAATGTTACCTTGGGCTCCCAGAACCTTAAAGCCAAGGGATTTTTTATACCTCTCTAAGGAGGAATGAAGAAGAAGAATCATTCCTCCCAGAGGTGACTTGGAGGACAAGTTGATTGCAAAGGTTCTCCCCTGGGTGAGCAAGAAGAGAAATACTGCTCCCATTTTATTGCTGCCCATAAAAGCTCTGACTTCTTTTGATGACCCCCAGTTACAGCAGCACCATTATGAATGGTGAAACAGATATAGTCATATTTTTATCTATCTTTCCACAGCACTTCATGTACACACACACACACTCAAACACACACATGCACACACTCACATACACACACACATTTTTTTAAGTTCAGGTATATGCTAAAACCATCCATTGTGTTGATCCAACATTTGCATATGATGTGGCATCCAGGACTCTGACCTGTGAATGAAAAGACCAGGTCTCTGATCTGAACTTCGCCACTAATTTTCTGAGTGATTTTTGAGTGGATCCCTTCCCCTCCTTGAGCCCCAGTTTGTTGTTGTTCAGTCATTTCAGTCATCTCCAATTCTTCATGACCCCCATTTGGGGTTTTCCTGGCAAAAATCCTGGAGTAGTTTGCCATTCCCTTCTCCAGCTCATTTTACAGATGAGGAAACAGAGACAAATATGGTTAAGTCTCTGTCATAGAGTGACACAACTAGTCACACAATTAGTAGGCATCTGAGGCCAGATTAGAAGTCACAAAAAGAAGTCTTCCTAACTTCAGGCTTGGTACTCTATCAACTGCACCATGTAGTTGCCCAGGCCCCAATTACTTTGTACATAAAATGAAAAAAGTTGGACTAAGTACGAAGTAAAATTCTTTCTAGCTCTAGCATTCTATATTTAATTTTACTGCATGACATAGAAGGAAAAATTGAAGGGGGACTGACACTTTCTGAGTATGAAGGGGAAGCAGTAACCTGAGCCCCTCAGATTTTTTTCTGTTCGTTTATTTTCATGACCTGGGATCCTGGGAATGGGCATACCCAATTCACATGCATAAGAGAAACATGAGAACTAGTGTCATGGAATTTAAACATTTATCTCTGGGGGAGAGTAAAGACAGAGGTGTGACATGTGGGGAAAGAATACCAGTGGGGACAGAGGAAAGAGAAACACAGACAGGGACAGGGAGATAATGTGAGAGGATCATAGAAGCAGAGGAAGAGAATGGAAGAGTAAAAAAGAGAAAGATGAGAAAAGAGAGTAAAAGAAGAGTAGCAAAAGCAAGGAGAAATTAAAAAGAGGAAGAAAAATAACTGTGATAGTAAAAAAAAATCCAAAAGATGTAACCAAAAGAAAGAAGAAAAAGTTGAGGGTTGTCTTACCAGCCCTCATTTATTTTCTTAAGCAATAAAAGACTCTCAACCTATGAAGAGATGTTAGACCTACAAGCCCATCTTTGGCATCCTTAATGAGTCATCTTTTGATATGTCACTGAATTCTAGTACTCTAATGTCAAATGAATAATGGACATTGCTGTCTCAATAACCCACCTCACATAAAATCTAATATGCCCTTCTTGAAATAGACAATGGTATCTATTGCCTCCCTCAGCTCAATTCCTCCTCCCACCTTTCCTGTTCTCATCAACAGAACCTCCACCATTCTATTCCCTCAAGTTTGGAGTTAATGAATATTATCATCTCAAAGCGTGAAACAATGTTACAAATAATGTGGTATAATTCCAAAGACCCTGAGGAAACTGCTTTTATGAAATCCTAGTATGAGATTTCACTTCTATTTCACTTGCTTTCTTACTAGATTAAGACCACCATTCTAACCTTTTGAGGTCTTTTGGGATCTTGACTTTCCCATCCAAAGTCATGTCTCTTCCTAATTTATGTTATCTGAAAATTGAACAAGCATGACATCTATATTTTCTTTCAAGTTCTTGGTACAAAATGTTAAATAAGATACAACCAGAATATTCTACTAAAGGCTGCCTTCAAGTTGACATTGACCTATGAATGATTACTCTTCAGGTTCACTCAGTGTCTAATTTACCTAATTGTAGTGTTACCTAGCCCATATCACTCAATTTTTTCCACCAAGGTAGCATGAGAGTCTGTCAAACATTTTGCTGAAATCCAGGTAGATTATGCTGATGTCTGTAATTATCCCAAATGAGATTAAGTCCTTAACACAGTGCCTGGTATGTAGTAGGGACTTAATAAATACCTCTTCCCTTCTCCCTTTCATTCTCCTAGATTCTAGTGACCCTGTCAAAAAGGGAAATGAAGCTAGCATGATATGATCTATTCTGATTCATAGTTATCTAAGCTATTTTAGCTCTTAGTTATCACTGCTTCCTTTTCTAAATTCTCACAAACTATTTTAATAGCAATAATAATACCTAAGGAGCTTTCAGTAAGCCTACAGAAAAGAAATACTCCAATACTTTTATCCAGTTACAAAAAGTAGTTATTCCATGTGGCTGTGAAATCATTTGCAGACTTTTAAATATAAAAGAATAATAGTAGGATAGTGACCTATTCTAGAACTAGTACTATCTGAATGTCAATTACCTAAAATGAGAAGAATAAGATGATATTAATATTACTATCATCATTGTAAGTATATTCTCTATATTTTTCCAGGAATTAAAGATAATCTCACAGACCCCTGGTCTGAAAATGTCATGCCCTTTTGAAACATAGGATGACATTTTTCTAATCTCCAGTATCACCTCACCCTTGTCTCCCATTCTCCACTACTTTTTAAAGATACCAGTAGCAGTCACTCATAAATCTCATCCACCATTTCTTTGAGTATCCTGAAGGCATGGTTCATATGGATTTGTTTGACTCAAAATAATTGAAGGCACCCAGGGATTATCTTTTACCTACTCACTTATTTAGGGTTTCAATTCCTTATTCATTAATTTTCTTGTTTTCCCAATCCAGGAGAAAAACAGAAGCAAAATAAGACTTGTTCATTCTGACTTCTAAATATTGTCACTTAACAACATCCAATTCATAACAAGAAATCAATCAATCACCAAATATTTCTTAAGTGCTTCCTATGTGCCAAGCACAGTGTTGGGACCTAATGATAAAATGAAAGACAAAAACAGAAAAATTGTCATTTCCTTCAAGAAGATTACATTTTAATGAGTGAGTTGGGGAGGCAGGAAGATGGACATAACATATCAATAAATGGGTATGTATAAGACACATACAGAACAAAAGGAAGGTATTCTTAGAGGTTAAGGGAAAAAAGTGCTGGAGGAACCAGTAAAAGAACATTCCCATCCCTTCTTTGATGTCCTTATTGCCCCCAACATAGAATTTAAAAAGCCTTTTTAAAATCTGTTTAATATTCATTGCCAGCCTCAACTCATTTTAAATTTAAGCACTCCTGTTCTATACTTGCAGAACTTTGCCACTCCTTTGAATTTATCCTCAATTACCTGCCCTTTCTTCTATTTTCTATAAATGTCTTTTATTAATCTGTGTTGGTTGATGAGTTCCCTGTGTAATCACATTAGTCTCTTTAGATAATTCTCCCTTTTCTTCTTCATCATAATCATATCTACATATAGATTCTGAATTTTATATTTCTCAAATCTCCATTTTCCTTAGGTCAAATCCCCCTGTAGAATTTTTAGCCCCACTCTTTTTTTGTAAAAATTTTTAAATCTTCCCTCCCCAAGTCTAGAATATATATCTTTCCATGCTACTTTTAACTCAACTTCTTATCACAGTCTTCAGGAAGTAGTCATTTGGCCTTCGCAAGATTCCCATTATTTCTACTTATGCAACCATCTTTGTTAGTCAAAATTCAGAATTGCAGTTCTCTTTGATACTTCCTATACTTTTTCAAGGATGAAATTATAACTGAGGCAAGCTAAGGATTGGTCAGTTTTCTTATTGTTGGTAGAGAAAAAATTCCATCACGTATCTGGATAGTCAAATCTCTTAGGTGTCTATGAGATGTTTAGTGAATTTATCTATTTCCTCCTTCTAAGTGGTATGCACCATCTTCCCACACTACCACTTCTGTCTCTCCCTCTGTTGAACCTCACTCAAATTCTCTCCACTGGGCTCTTCTCTTCAATTTTTTTTTTTGGATTTCATCAGAAATATTTCTTCTTAACATATATAGTGTTACTTCCCCTTCCCTTTTATCTATCCTGTTCCTTTTGAATAAGGTATTATATACCTTTTCATGACTCTTGAAGGAGTTGCTGTTGTGTTCTAGAGCTCAGTGGTTTCACAAATAGAACAGTTCTCTGTAGGCCAATTGTATTTTAGAGTATAATAAAATAAAGACAACGCACTCAAAAGTAGAACAGTTCTCTAGAAATCTCTGTTGTGTTCTAGAATCCAGTATAACTATGCTAAATGCTTTAAAAATATTATCACATTTGATCCTCCCAATAACATTAGGGTAACAGTGCTTTTATGATCAGAGATTAAGTGACTTCCCCAAGGTCACAGAACTAGCATGTATCTGAGTCCATATATGAACATTTGTCTTCCTGACTTCAAGCTCTCCTTACTCTAAGCCCAGAGGACTGTCCATTGCAGCAAAGACTGTACATAAAATGATCAGTTCTTTTAAGAATCTCTAATGGGTCCTAGAGTTCACTGTAATAAACACAATGCATTCATGTGTAGAGCAGCTGGAGAGCATTGTTATCCGTGTGGATCACTTATTCCATTCAGATTCTACCAGGTAATGCCTTAGGACTAGAGACTTTGAGAAAGCTTAGTGTGAGACCTAATTCATTAAGATCATCCCTGGAGCACTTCTGCCAGACCATGGACATGCCAGGGTGGATCTCCTTGCTTAATGACTAGCTTCATGTGGGTACACAGGAAATTGCTGAACAAAGTTATTTCCATGATCACATCTGCCATAGTCTCTGATTTTAGCATACACATGGGAGAATTCATGGTAGAAAAGTGTCTTTTGTTCTACTGAGTCAATTGCTCTTAAAAACTCAATAAACAATAGACACAGCAGGATTTTATATTCTCCACACTTTACAGTTAGTTGTGTGACTGTGAAAATGCAGTCTGCTGTAGAAAATCATCTGTGAAAGCCTGCCTGTTCCCTTGTTATATTTTCATAAAAAGCATGCATACATCATTCTCATAAAGATTTTATAGAGATGAAAAAGTAGGAATATGTGTTGCTACTTGCTAATTTTTTTTCTCAGTTGCCTTTTTAAAAAATGATCTCTTACATTCTGTTGAAATCTTCCCCTCCTTAAGGTATCTTGAAAATTGATTCCCTAGGTGTTGCTAAAATATTATCACCTTTAGAATAGATTTATTCTATATGATCATATTCATCTCCTCTTCCTTTCTACATCTCCTTAAATATTGCTGTCACTGCTTCACAAAATACACCTAGTATTAAGGTTTAAATGTGGTGGTACCAGCTTTATCACTGATAAGGAGAGGTCACCATAGAAACACCAGCAGATATGTTCCCTTTTGTGTGTGTGTTTCTTTTTTTCTCCCTCCAGCTTTATCTAGAATTTTAATGGAACATCCTCCAAAAACCAAGCTCTAGCTTCTTTGTGGCCCTCTAGAAGTCTCTCTTCCCTGGAAGAGATTATAAGGAGATCAGAAATTTAATTCTGGTATAAGGCAGAATCTGAATGAGTCTTCAGTACTGGTACATATAACATACATATCATGGTTCTCCTGTACTGGTATTCAGTCATGTCTTTATTCCTCCCAAGACTTCTCTCCAGACTTTCTCTACCAGAGGTGGGGAACCTGCAGCCTCAAGACCAAGAATGACCCTTTGACTGAATCCAAACTTTACCAAACAAATTCCCTTAATAAAAGGATTTGCTGTATTAAGCTTGGACTCATTCAAAAGACCACACTCAACAGAATCTCTACCATGACCAGATGGGTATCTTTGCCTCCCCAGTTGCACCCCACTCCTACTTTCCAACCCAATATCATCCCCCATATTTTTTAAATATATTGATTTCCTCCATTAAAATGAACTTGAGGACTGGGGTTATCTTTCTGCTTGTACATGTGTTCCCAGAAAATAGCACAAAGACTGTCATATGGTAATCATTTATAAATGATTGATGACTGACTGACTGGCATCCTTGTGAAAAGGGATGGGGGAACACCAGATATCAGTTCTTCATACAGTAGGGTTCAATCACACTTACAGCTGTCCAGCTGTACATGAACACAGAGCACTCTCACTGTCTCTCTCCTCTCTCTGCAAAGTTACTTTTCCTAATCCGCATGGGAACTTTGTCTCCTTCATTCTCCCACCCACCCCCCACATCACAGATTCATGTATCATTGGAACATTGGTTTAGAGCTGGAAGGAACCTTTGATGTCCAACACCTTCACTTAACAGTGCTCGGGTGGTACAGTGGATGGCACACTGGACCTAGAGTCAGGAAGACCTGAGCTCAAATACAGCCTGAGACACTTATGAGTTTGTGACCTGAAGGGTAAGTCACTTAACCGCTGTCTACCTCAGTTTCCCCAGTTGTAAAATGGGAAAAATAATAGTACCTACCTCCCAGGTTTGTGAAGATCAAAGAAGGTAATATTTGTAAAGTGCTTAAGACTTAATGTGTTCCCTTTCCTCTCTGACAGATGAAGAAATATGTTGATGCATAAGACTGAGTTTCCTGATTTGTAAAATAAGGATAATAATAGTAACTGTTTCCCAGAGTTGTTATAATGATAAAATGAGATAATATTTGTAAAGTACTTAGCCCTGTGCTTGGCACATTATAGCAACATATAAATGTTGTTATTGCTATTTTGTCATTGTTATTTTAAGCTATAATTATCTTCTTGACAGTCCATTAGCTTATATTCACTCTCATCATTGCAAGGCAAAAAAGACCATAATCTAATGAAATGAAATGAAATGTCTTATTGCCCCTGAGTTCATGATGAAACCAATGCTTTGCCTCACCAAAGAAAACCTATGAGATATGATTTCTTCATATCTTGTAGACTCATTTCAATTCAGTAAATAAACATACACTTGATATGAGTGAAGCTCTACCCTAGGATCGAAGCAGACAAATACAAAAACAAAGCTTCTGCCCCCAAGAATCATACATTCTACTGGAATGTAGCATGAGGCTACATGTAGCATGAGGCAGCATGGGTGTGGCTAAGTTCCTTGAAGAGAGAATCCATCCATTCATTGATTACTGTTTAAGGATCACAAGCTAAGAATGCCAACATTTAAAGTAACATGTATAGACAACTGAAGAAGTGCATGCTTCTCTGCCTCTCTTTTGGTTCTATCACTCTATCCCCACCACTTCAGGAGTAGAAAGGAACCACTAAAGACTGAGAGAATTTTGTACTTCTGATTTGTTCCATGGGTAGACATGCTGGGTAGACATGGTGACCTACTCTGTATTTAGCTAGACTGACTGTCACATATTAGATCCTATTCATTGTAGAGTTATATCAGCTATTTCTGCAGAGCCCCTGCAGGTCATCTGTAATTACCATTACTGGTAGGCTACTAGATGTCACTGCAAGTTAATAAAAATTAAAATAATATTAATGATGCTAAATAATAATAATTCTAAAAATACTAGCTACCAAGCTAGCACTTATATAGCACTTAAATGTTTGCAAACACGTTACAAATATTATTTCATTTTATCCTAATAAGAAACCTAGGAGTTAAGTGCTACTATTATCTTGATTTTACAGATGAGAAAGGAGACAAGTTTAGTGACTCAGGGTCACACAGTTAGAAAGTGAGAGATCCCAGACTGAATTCAGTCTTCTGACTCAAGATTCAGCTCTCTCTATTCTACTTCTTAGCAGCAGAAGGAAGATGATTTTTCCCCTAGTGGTATTCATTTTCTCATGCCTGCAAGATTGACTCATCATAAATGTTATCTGTAACACCTTCTATAATACTCAGTCAATAATGGCTTTTTGGTTCTCAGAATTTCCGTACAATTCAATAAGCATCTATTAAGTACTTCCTGTGTATACAGAATCATGTTAGATACAGGGGAAAGACATAATATTTATAAATCTATATCATAGCCCTCATGGAACTGATAGCATAGTAAAGAAGAATGCAAATAGTTATAATTTGAAATAATATATAAGTGCAAGAGAGGCATGAGCAAAACAATATTATTGATCTTGGCTAATATGACAGAAGAGGCAAATAACAAATGTTGAAGGAGGTTGTGGGAAATTTGGGATACTAATGCATTGTTGATGGAGTTGTGAACTGATCCAAGCATTCTGGAGAGTACTTTGGAGTTATTCCCAATGGGCTAGAAAACTGTGCTTATCCTTTGATCCAACAAAACCACTAATAGGTCTGTATACCAAAACAATCAAAGAAAATGGAAAGGACAAATATGCATAAAATATTTACAGTGGCTCTTTTCGTTCTGGTAAAAAAAATGGAAATTGAAGAAATGTTCATCAATGGGGAATGGCTGAAAAAGTTGTGGTAGATGATGGTGATTGTGATGAAATACTATTGTGCCGTAAGAAATGATGAGCAGGATGATTTCAAAAAAACCTGGGAAGAATTATATAAACTGATGTAAAGTGAATTGAACAGAAGATTGTACATAGTAACAGCAATACTGTACAATGATCAGCTGTGAAAAACTTAGTTATTCTTAGTAATGCAATGACCCGAGACAATTTCAAAGGACTTATAATGAAAAATGCTATCTGCCTCCAGACAGAAAAATGATGGAATCTGAATGCTGATTAAAACATGCTTTTTTTAACTTTCTTCATTATTCCTGATTTTTTTTGGTCTGCATTTTCTTTTGTAACATGACTAATATAGAAATGTTTTGCGTGACTGCATTTGTATAATCTATATCAAATTGCTTGCCTTCTCAAGGAGGGAGGGAGAAAGGGAGAGAATCTGAAATTCAAAACTTCAAAACACAAGTGTTAAAAATTTTGTTTACATGTGATTGAGGAAAAAAATTTTAAATCTTAACAGAAAAAAAAATAACAGCTCCAAAAGATATATCAATCAAAAGCTCTATAATTCCAGTCACCATCCCTGTAACTTTCCTAAGCAAAACATTTCTCACTGGCCATCACTCCCCAAGATGTATCTCTCTCTCTCTCTCTCTCTCTCTCTCTCTCTGTATGTATGTATATATATGTAAATATACATAGAGATATACACATACATATACACATATGTATGTATGTATATGTGTATAGGTATACCTATATACACACAGACATATATATGCATACATATATGTATACACATATACACATATATACATATACATATATGTCACATACACACATATATGTATGCACATATACCCACAAATATAGGTGTGCATATACACATACACACATATACATGTATACACATATATAAACATATACCTATATATGTATATATTCTTTATTCAGATGTAAACTCTTTAAAGTCAGAGATCATTATTATTTGTATCCACAGCATTTGGCATGGTACTCTGCACATTGTAAGAGGTAAATAAATGCATTTTCATTTCATCCTATGTGAAGTCTGAGGGAGAGGATCATGACCAGCCAAAGTATTTCCTAGAACAGATATCATTTTAAAGTCTTTAAGAGATAGTTAGGAATTCAGTGGAGGAGAAGGACATATGAGGCATCATCAACAAAGGCAAAGAGGAAAAAAAGATCTGAGAATATACTAAAGTAGTAACTAATAGAGGTAAACTGGGATATTTGGAATGAGATAGAAAGATAGAAAGGTAGATAGATAGATAGATAGATAGATAGATAGATAGATAGATAGATAGATAGATAGATAGATAGATAGATAATCTCGTATAATGAGATAGGACTACAAAGGAAGGGTGGCACCAGATAGGGGAGGGCCTTGAATAATGATCAAAGAAATTTGAACTTCAGCCATAAGCAACTGGCTCTCATAGATGAGTCTTAAGCAAAGGAGTGACACCACATTATTGTATGCTCCTTCTTCCAGACTACTTCTTAACTTTGGACTAGGGCTGAACTTTGTATACTTCAGGGAGGAATGTCTTACTTAGACTTTTATTCATATTGGGTCTTTTCATTTTTTTTGTTTTCTTGGGGTATTATTATGTTATATGTATTAATAATAATTAATAACATGTATTATATTAAGCATTATACTATTCCCAATTCTCAGGGACAGCCCTGGTTGAGGACTTATGAGATTTCAATGCCCCCAAAGTGGTCTGATCTATGACAAGGTCTGATCACTGCCCTCGTCTGAGCTTTGCAAATCTCTGACCTGGATACGGATCTGCATAAAACTCCTGCTGTTTTCCGCTGGTTCACATCGTCAATTCAACAAGAAAATTTGAGTTTCTAAATGCTCAGGATGCAAAAATTAAAATAAAAAAGAATGTAGACTCATAAAGCTTCCATTCTACTGAGAAGAAAAGAAGAGGTAGCATTGATTGTATAGCCAGTTGGTCAATAAATATTCGTTAAGGGCCTACTATGTGCCAGGCATTGTGCTAAGTACAGGGGATACAAAAAGAGGCAAAAGACATTCCTTGATCTCAAGGAGCTCACAATGTAGTGGGAGAGAAAACAAGGAAATATGTACAAATAAAGTATACCAGATAAAGAATAAACAGTTAAGATAGGGGAGACACTAGAATTAAAAGGGGTACATAAAGGCTTCCTGTAGAAGGTAAGTTTGGAAAAGGAGCCCTTTATTTTGCCCATCTTCTAGAGGATGGTCACCTCTCTGGAAGGCTTTGGAGGGCATTCATACAAAGGTGTAAGTTAGATTGGATGACCTCTGAGGTTTGAAAAACTGATATTCAGAGATTCTGTAACTGAATATTAAAAAGCCTGGAAGCAAGGAGACCTATTTAGAGGCTAGAATGATGACTTTAGGAATGGGCAGAACGGGAGAGAAACAAAGATGTATAAGGTCTTTCTTCCTCAAAGGTGAGCTCTGTCCAAAACCCAGGAGACAATGCTGCCTCTCAATGAAGCCTCTGCTTGTTTGGGGTGTCACACATCATCTCAGTTCTTTACTTCCACCCACCCCCCGAAGTTCATCAAAGATGGCACAGTCTGTGCTAATTCCAAGTATATAGTGCCTCATTAGCTTTCTCAAAGGAGACTAGATGAGTCCTTCATCACCGAGGGAAGATAGTTTAGTGGACAGAGGGGGCAAGGAGCTAAAACTTTGCATTCTGTCCCTGTCAGCTTCTGTCCAGATAGTTCCTGGTTCACAAGAAGAAAAATTCAAAATGTATCCAGGTAACTCTCAAGTTCCTTTGGATTTGTTGCTTTATTCCCAATATGTGGTAAAAGGGTGATGGGTCATGGATTTTTCTCAGGTGAAATATGATTCCTGCTATCTTTGCCTTTCTTTCACATCTTTCTGAAGGCCATCCGTCCTCTAGGCTGAAGGGTTTCCTTATGTCCTTCTCTACACCCTCCTTCTGAATACTCTGTTTTTCTGACTTGTGCCATATGAGACTCACCCTCATTCTCTTTCTACCAACTTCTCCACTTTGTTACCACACTAAGGCCTGCTCTAAGTCAAACCCTAGCCCAAACCTTCATTTCCTGAGGTGTCCAGGTCATGCTGATTTCACCACTCCTCCCTTTCTGAACCTTTCTACCTCCTCACCAACAGCTTTGGCCCAAGCAGATATGCTTCCCTCTCTCTACCCTTTATAGCTCCTCTTTTTCTGTTGCTATCTTCCAGTAGACTTTAAGCTCCTTGGAGGAAAATGCTGCTGTTTTGCTTAAAATTACAGCCTTTAGCTCTGTGTGCTTAGCACATAGTAATGCTTAATAAATTCTCTATGTATCTATCTCTCCAGTGTCAATGAGAGCTAGAAAGAACCTGAAAACATACAACATGACAACTTGGAGAGCCCTCCCACCGTAGAATAGAAGTAGAAAAGAAGGAAGATAGAAAAGATACAAAGATAGAAAGGATCTTGGAATATCAAGTATTAGACCTGGTGACAGAGCTAAAATTAGCACTCCTTATGCTTTCAGCAAGCACAACTAAATGTTTTTACCATCAAGGCAAGCAGTAAAAAAAACCCCTCTCAATTCGGCTTTTGAGACAATTCGGTTATCAAATATCATCAATACACAAAGCCCATTGGGTAAGAGATCCCCCAGACACTGACTCATAGTGAAGAAGTAAAGACTCCTTCAACTTTGTTCACCATGGGTTATTATCATGAGGTGACTGTACAACCATATATGTTCCTTCTCAATGCTTTTGTCCCAGTGGGCCCTCATCTCTGCATCTATGAATCCATAGTTTCCTTCAAAACTTCACCTAAATACCCCCTTCTTCCTGAGGCCTCTCCTGATCCTCTCAACTTCTAGTGCCTTTTCCCCACAAAGTACTTTACATTTATTTTGTGCAAGTAAATGCACTGAAAGAAATGGTTATTAATAGCCAATGATTTGGGAAGATCCAGAGGTTTCTCTTTTTTCTAAAGTCCCAATTTTAAAAGTTCAGTCTCTTAATGACATTACTGATAATGAGACTGGAATAACTTTAAATATCTTGTTCAGACCCCACCCAGATGTGCTCTGGCTCCAGTGACCCCAATCACTGTGTTCCACTCAGGTTTGGGCGGAGATAAATTTTTTGAATACATTAGCCAAGGTTGGAGGTAACTTAAAAAGTAAATAACGTAATCACAGTTCAGATTATGCCGACTTCTCGTTGCAATATTCATTCTCTCATTAATAGTTAACCAATCAGAGGTGATCATCACCCTTCGGAACACCCATCTTCCAATGGGGCATATAAGCCGTGAGCCCATTGCCATGATTGCCTTTGATCTAAGAAAGAAGGAAAGCCAAATGACCATCCTTTTATTAAAATGCTGGCATTGTCAGTGAAATGATTAAATTGTCCAGAAATTATATCTCAGACTTTTTCATTACTGTAACATACACATAGACATATCCATATGCAAATACATATACATACATGTGTACACATATCTGCAGATGTAATATATATGTGTAATTTTAGATACCACATATATACATACATATACACATGCACATAGACATATACACAGACATGGATATGGATATGGACATGGATGTGGTGCTGGATTAAGACTCAGAGGCAAACATAGATATAGGCATGGGGTTTTCCAAAACTTTTAGTGCAGTTTTAAGTTATTTTAGGGAGAGAAGGAAAGGCAACCGGGTTTAAGTGACTTACTTAACTTGATTAGGTGATACCTAGTAAGTGTCTGAGGCTGGATTTAAACTCACGGGCCAGTGCTCTCATCTACTGTACCAACTATATACTCCCACTTATTAAAGCTTAGCACTGCACCAGGACCCTAAGGGCACTCTTTATAAGAATAGGGATAAGGATAGGGACATTGGTATGTTTGTTGCTGTTCATCCTTCATTGTTAGAGGACCAATGATGTCATGGGGTAATGTTTTGACTGGCACGTGAATTGGATTTAAGTGAGGCAAAGTTTTGGCAAAAAGTCATTAGACTCACTCTCTTCTCTGGAGTCATAGGAGTCCAGTGGCAAGACAGAAGTGAAAAACTGGTGATGGTCCAATATACAATAGATAACCTTGGCATTTTTGATGTCTGACCAAGCTCTAAACTTTCCACTACACCTGCTTCAGCTGCCTTCATGACCATTGGAACAAATTGTTCTCACCCATCAATTCTGCTCGGGGAAGTCTTCACATTCTTGGGGTAGGCATCCCCCTAACTCATCAATAGTTTTGAGGACTGTTGGTTACCCTAAATCTGGTTTAGTCCATCTTCTGAGATGGTTTTATCAGGGTGTGGTCATTGCTCATGCTACAGCTTCTTGGAGCCACTGGTGAGAGTTGGGGGACAGGTGGACACCTTTGGTAAGTGAGCAGCCTCACATGACAGATGCTAGTCCTCCATGAACACCCCAGTTCTATCAGTGAAGATCAGCACCCTCTCTGTAATACAAAGGCTTAGAAGTTTTCCTTGGCACTCTCAACTCAATTCACTCTTCAAATTGTTCTGCCCCCTTCCCTCTACTTTCTTGTCCAGCCCTAGATGCTTCCACCGTATATAATGCTATTGTAATGGGTGAGTCCTTGGTCTGAGTCTACATTTCATGAAGGTCCCTAATCACACTCACTTCACTTTGACTTCATCTTACTTTCCAGAATCTTTAACCTCGACACAAGCTCCCTTGTCCAGAATGGGTACCCTTGCCCAATCCCTGATTTGTAGCTCCCTTTTATATTTTTTCTTCCATTATTATTAAAATGTAAGCTTCTTAAGAATGGAAACTGCCTCATTTTTTGTATTTGTATTTTCAGCGCCTAACACAGTCCCTGGAACACAAGTATTTAATAAATGTTTAATCTATCTTATGTCTCTGCTGAGAAATTAAGTGACTTGCTCATGGTCTCATAACCAGCATCTGTAAAAGACAGAGCGTGTACCTAGGTCTTGTTGGCTTCTAGCCCAGATTTCTAGTCACTTTACTAAAATTCCCTAAGGATGTAAAATGTAGAGAAGGCTCTGGTTTGCATTAGTGGAGTTCTGCATGCCAGTGAAATTAAAGCTGTAATCTCACTCACTGTACCTACAAATATACATTGTCTCTTCTATAGAAGTTCCTTGAAAATGGAGAATATTTCATCTTCATCTTTTTATCCCTAATACCTAAAACAGTCTGGCACATAGTAGGTGCTTAATCAATGCTTATGGATAGATAGAATAAAAGAATTAAGAGCTAGAAAAGGCCTTAGAGATTATTAGATTATAAACTCCTTCATTATTTTATAAACTCCTTGAGAACAGAGACTCTTTTTATATCCCAGGTCCTTAGCTTAGTGCCTTACACATAACAGGCATTTTATAAATGTTTATTGATTGATTAATCCAGCACCTTCATTTGACTGAGAAAAATGATTGTTTTTCTCTTATATTAATAACCATTTAAAGAGATCAAGGATTTTTTCCCTTTCTATTTCCTCATTCAAAGCCCAGTCCTTGTGAAGGACATTGCTGATAGATGAGATTGTCCAAATCCTCATGTACATGCTTCTCACCCCACCCAACTAGAAAACCTTACAAAGAGATGGAATCCTTACCCCACTGTTGTTCATTGTACTTTGACTGGATGGATCCTTTTGTATAGATTGCAGAGTGGTCTGGCGTGAGAAAAGTCTCTCTTTGACCATAAATGAAGTGATCAGAGTCATGTACCTAGCCTCTCATTAGAATAGTCCCATCTTTCATTATAATATTCATTATCTTATTAATTGCTAACCAATGAAAGTTGATTTCTACCTGTAAGGAATACATTCTTCTGAGGGTATACAAGTGTTGAGCGGCCTCAGTGATTCATCTTTGGTCCCCAAGAATGCCACTCTCATCTTTTATTGATTGCTAGCCATCATGAATTAAGTGATTGTTAATTATCCAGAAATTAACTTTTATACATCACATTACTAACAAAGAAACTAGTCCCCAAAATATGAAGTGACTTTTCCAGTATAACATGGGGAGCAAATAGCACAGTCTGAAATTGAAGTGTTACAGATGGAAAAAGGGGGTCCAGAATGCGAAAGTATTTTCCCTAAGGTCACATATCTGACTAGTAGCAGACAGAAGATTAACACCTGAGTCTCTCGTTTCCCAGTCTGGTGCTTTCTCTTTTTCCCTTGATACCTATTTGGAGAGCAATCTAGTCTCTCCGCTGGTGGAGGAATATGCCTAGCTAGGAGAAAGGATCCCTGAGTATTTAATTCAGGCCCTTCTTTTTACAGATGAAGAAACTGAGGCTGACAAAACCAAAGTCATGCAGGTAAGAGAAAGATCTGGGATTCTGAATACAGATTCACTCTACTGACTGGAGATTCAGAACTGTTTCCACTGTTTCCATTACATCTTTTCACTATCTTGCTGGCTCCTTCATACTACTAAGAGTTTCTGAATTTGTTCAGGAATAAAGGTCACTGTCAGAGCTAAAATGTTAGTGTTAAAGAACTTATTTTCATACTACCGTTTTTTCCGATAGATACATGGATGGATGGATGGATGGATGGATGGATGGATGGATGGATGGATAGATAGATAGATAGATAGATAGATAGATAGATAGATAGATAGATAGATAGATAGATAGATAGATAGATAGATAATCCATTTCCCTTAAGTTTGAATTCCATTAGAATGTTTCTGCCTGTCTCTGGAATAAAAAAATCACACCATTAGCAAGACACAGATATTCAATCCTTTCACAAGGAGAGGAATTATCCTGTCACCTAGCTGAGGTGCTGGGCCTACCTTTCCTTGTGATTAACGATATCAGCCATTGCACACACCATTCCAAACGGTGTCAGAAGATGATTGCTTACAAAATGTACCAATTACAACTATCTCCCCTCCCCCACCCCCTACCCCTTTTCCTAAGCCCCCATCAAACAAATAAACAAGTCATCTGGCAGCCCCTAGATAGGCTGAAGATACAAATCAGTCCTCTCTTTACCTGATGAGAATGCCCAGTTATTTGAGCCAGGATAGAATGTCTCCACTCTGATTGGATACAAGAACTGAAATGAAATGTAATAAAGGGAATTCAAGGACATCAAATGCTGCTAAGGGCAGAGAGAGATGACACTCCAGACCCCCCTTCTTTGTTTTTAAACAATTTTTTATTGATAAGGATATAAATGAAGGGAAAAAAGAAATGAAAGTATTTATTAAGCACCTACTAAGTGCTGGTCATTACACTAAACATTTTACAAATATTATTTCACAACAGCATTAAGAGATAGATGATATTATTATTACCAATTTACAGATGATGAAACTGAGGCAAGGCAAACAGAGGTTAAGCGACTTACTCAGGGTCATACAGCCAATAAGTGTTTGAGGCCACATTTGAACTCAGGTCTTCCTGACTCCAGACCCAGTGCTCTTATCCAGTGCACCACCTAGAAGTTTTATGATCCTGAACAAGTCAGTTAATATCTGTTTCCATTTCCTCAATTGTAGAATAGAGAAAATAGTACCTATCCTGAAGGACTGTTATGAGGTTGATAAATGAAACACTGCAAATTTAAAGAACTATTTATTTATAGCTACTATTATTATTGGGGCCTGAGAAGTAGTGTGAGGGATGATGGGGCTCCTCACCCTGTACTCTCTTCACAGGATGCAGTGACTTCAAACTTCTCTGCTTCCTCAGCAGTAAGTTTTCTAGGAATGTCTCTGCACTTTCTCAGATCTATTTTTCTGCCCTGCCTGAGTTTCCCCCAAGAAGCTAGATTACCTCTTCCCACAAGATCTTCTTACCAGAAGACCTTTTATATTAATATCTGACTCAGATATTACCCTCTCTAGAAAGTCTTCCATAATCTTCCCATTTTTGCTTCAGGCATCACATGAAGCTTTGTGTCTCTCTACTTAGCAGGTAATCCTCTATATTAGAATTCTCTGTTACTTCTATGTCCTGTACTTACCTCCATCCTTCACATCAATACTGTCATAGGAGGGTCAATGGTCTAGTAGATTGAGAACTGGCCTCAATACTGTATGGATTCAAATTCAGATAGTGTGACCCCAAGCAAGTAATTTTAACCAAGTGTCTAAGTTGCAGAGAAGGTAACAATCTGTCAGTAGAGGGACTTTCCCCGATTGAGAGTTCACATTATTAGTGGAGTTATGGATCCAGACCTTGTTCCTATCTTGCTGTTACAGGAAGGACAATGTTTTGCACAAAGTTGAAATTGAATGGAATGAAACTTCATACCACTTCCTCTTAGCTCCCCAATTCCCAAAGTGGCATTTACTTTTGAGTGGCCAGAATGACGGATCAGCTCTCCCCCCTCCTCCATTCTCTTCTTTAGTTGATAGATTCTGCTCCTGCCTCTTCTCAGTCATCATCTCACCAAAGGAAAGAGAACTCATTTTTAGAATTGATTGTTTGAGATTGATTGGGACTTTGTGTATTCTGTGTCTGAATCTGGGCCATCCACAAGTTATATTGCCCATCCCTCCTTCCTTTGCTTCCAGTAAAGATTAACATCTCGATCAGGGCCATCTCTAGTTGTCCTCATCTCTATCTTGCCACTGGACCCAGATGGCTCTGGAAGAGAAAGTGAGGCTGGTGACTTTGGACAGCACTTCCTCACTTAAATCCAATTCATTTGCAAATCATGGCATCACCTTCCTGATGCTGTGGGCCTCTTCGAGAATGAAGGACAAACAACAACATCTCTGTAGTAACAGACAGGTGGCCCAGTGAGTAGAGTGATGGACCTGAAGTCAGGAAGACCTGAGTTCAAATCTGTCCCCAGTCAGCTACTAGCTGTGAGATCCTGGGCAAGCCACTTGATCTTTGTCTCCTTCTTTAACTGCAAAATGGGATGATAATAATATTGCCTATCTCTTAGAATTATGAGAAATAAATAAGATAACCTTTTTAAATGGCTTAGCATAATACTTGGTACATACACAATAGGTGATCAATAAATGCTATTTCCTTCCTCCCATAATCAACCTGGACCAAAATTTTCTACCATGTTCTTTAAGAGCTCAAAGTCAACCTTCTTCAGTGAACCCTTTCACCAATATTAGACTGCCCAGAAGTTCTTTGTGTTTAACCTGAATTTTTTATATTCGTAATTTTTTCCCTTTCCTAATATAGTTATTTTCTTAATAATTGCTGGACAAGAACCAAAGATCTATTACTGAGAAGCAAGGAATTCCTAGTCACTATCCCAACTCCCACCCCACAATACATGCTTACATTTTTTAAAGGGAGAAAAACCCAAGCCCCTAAAAGGAGAGTGACTTGCCCAAGGTCATGCAGGGAGTGAGCAGAAAAGCTGAAACTAGACCCCAGCCATACTGGTTCCCAGACTGAGATTCTTCAACCTACCGTCAACTTTGATGTCTCCCTCTAACCAACCTACACATCATAAGATCATCTCGACCAGGAGTTCTTAACCTTTTTTTCCATTTGTTTCATGGACCCTTTTTTGACCCTCTAGTGATCACGTCTCAGAACAATGTCTTTGAATGTATAAAATGAAATACGCAGGATCACAAAGAAAACCAACATGTATTGAAAGTTTTAACAAAAAAATTAGGTTCCCAAACATCAAGCTAAGAATACATGAGTCAAGATTATTAGTATGAATAAGTAAAGAAATTGAGGTACTGGATGGCTAAGGAACTTTTCTAAGGTCACCAAATTAGTAAGTAACAGAACAAAGATTCGTATCTGGGTCTCCTGTTGAGCTCTTTCCACTTCATGCTAGTTTGCTCTTAGGGACTACTGTTTTTATTCTTTGCCCCATTGGAATGTGATGTATAAGGGACAGAGCAATCCTGATTGTTTTATAGACTTTTCCCAGAACAACCAGTCAGCAGATTTAGCCTGCTGACCCAAGAGGGAAAGCAAGCTTTTCACATGTGTAAATTAAAAAGAAAGACAAGGGAATAGTAAGGCTCATAGCCCAGTTCCCCAGGTCTATAAACTGTAACAGGAGCCTCCCGCATCATAGATCAGGGTCTTGAACACAGAAGATTGCCTCACACCATTCAAACCACAATATAATATCTCTCCTTCCACTTTCCCCAGCTGCACCCCACACACATACCCACATCTGAACTTGGCACAATAGACTCCTTCCTGCACAGGTGGTCAGGGTATCACAGGGATAGGGATTCAGAGACAGAAACAGAAATAAAGGGAAATGGTCTGGAGGATGTTTCCACTGAAAGGATAAGGAAAGGGATGGTTGGTGTCCTGCAGAGCTCAGATGATTATTTCCCTAGACAAACTCAAAATGCCCAAGAAAGAAGTGATAAAAAATAAAATCTCTGGGCCCAGTTATCCATACACAAATAGGTAAAGTCTGGGAAATAAACATGGTGAATTTTAAGTCAATGCAAGAATACGTATTTGAGCTCATAGACATAAGATGTAGATGAATGGGACCCATGAATGACCAGTGTTGCTAGAAGGACTTCTTATTCAAAAGGAACAGGATATGGGGGGAGGCAGGAGAGGGAGAAATGAACTAGGGAGTGAGAGCTGCAATGTCTATTAAGAAGATAAACTCAAACTCATGGAGAAATAAAGAAAAGATAGGTAGAAGTATTATGGAGCATATTTAGATAAAGGTCAATAGAGATAGAAATAGAAATGTTATTATCAGTGAAATATTCTTCAGGACTCCTGGATTGAAAAAGGAAAAGGATGAGAAGTTCAGAATCACAAGTCTAGCACTGAGGCATGATAACAGTAATGATGGGAGAATTAGCTGGACATTTACTGCAACACCATCTGTCTCTTTGTCTTTTCTCCCTTTTTCTTTTTTCAATTTCTCTCTCTCATTCATTGTTTTCTCTGTTGTTGTCTAGCTTTCTTCTTTCTGTCTCTCTTGCCTCTCTCTCAGTCTCTCTGTGTCTTTCTTGGTCTATGTCTTCTCTATGCATGTCTCTCTACTCAGTCTCTCATTTCTTTCTATATCTTTCTTTCCTCTTCACCTCAGAGAGAAGCACATTGGAGAAATTCTTTCTCTCTCTCTCTCTCTCTCTCTCTCTCTCTCTCTCTCTCTCTCTCTCTCTCTCTCTCTCTCTTTCTCTCTCTCTCTCCCTCCCTCCCTCCCTCCCTCCCTAGCTCCATCTCTCCAAATTTCTTAGTTTTCCTTCAAAAAGCAATCATACCTTTTGTCATTCCCCTTCCTCAATGAGAGATGCTATTGCTTTCCTATGATATGCTCTTTTACTTGAGCTAGTAGTTGGTAAAGACTGGCCATCAGGATCCTTAGTGACTTGTATGTCTACACTTGTACCCATGCCATGCTGGCTATCAATCTATTCGAGCTCTATGGATTGAGCCTGTACCATGGGATCACAGTAGAAATTTTGGGCAAGGAAGGAGTTGCCTATGGGTTCAATTCTTCTGCCCTATAACAACAACACAGTTTCTTTCACTGGATGTATCACTTTTAGTAGCACTATCTGGGTCAGAAAGTCTTTGTACAGCTGGTAGACAGTTTCTTTTTCTCAACTTGTTCTTAGGTGAATATACATCAATTCTCTCTATCTGTTCACTAGAAAGTCTGACTCTCCCATAGGCAATAAGTGATGATGGTGAATAATCCTAATAGGGTCCCCTCTGTTCTCTGGGGCTATTTTGTAAACTCGAAAGTTGCCCAGTCTCTTAATTACTTTGTACAGGTTAGCTTTAATAGAATATACTACATATATAAATACATATGAAGTAAAATATGTTTAATATATTAATATACTCAAACAAGCCATATATAAATGCTTCAAACTTAATTTGTGTATATTTTATCTGCTTAAATATATGTAAACTGTTTCTCACAACAGACTAACTTCTGGAGGACACAAAAGACTTAAACTTTGTCTATGTATCCTCAGTACCTAGCATAGTCTCCAGCCTATACCAGGTGCTTAATAAAGGCTGATTGATTACTTGGTTGAATGAGGACAACTGCTTTCCTGACCATTCTGAACCTGCATCTTAGCAACAAGGAGGAACTGGTTGCTGAAGTTGAAATTATGGAAACCTAACACTCTCACTGGACAATTCCAAGGACTAGGAGAAACTGAGAGGTAGAATGACCTGGTCTAAAATTCAGTGGGTGAAGTAAGCCCAACAACTGTTCCACCAATGAAATTCTGAATACAGAAAGTAAAATAATTGTGATAAGGAGGAAAAGTGGGATAGAGAGTCTAGCATGAAAGCATAGGGAAATCATTAACCAAACAGTGTTAAAAGATGCATTTGCTGCTTTCTTTTTAGAAGTGAGGAGCTATAGGTATGGAAATGTTGGTTATTTTGACTAAATTTATTTCTTTCGTTCACTTTTTTACAAAGGATAGCTCACTGAAGAAGTGGAAAGAGGAGTGTACATTTGGAAACAATGATGACACAAATGTCCTCCCTTCCAAACTGTTTTGTATTTACCTGCTTTGTATATCTTTGTATTTAATCAGCTATATGTGTGTACATATGTGTATATATGTGTATATACATGTGTATATATATACATATGTACACACATATAGCTGATTAAATACATAAATAAATATATATAATATACGTACATACATACATATTTTACATGAACTGGTCTCTCCCTTCAGAATGTAAATATCTTATGAAAAGATTATTATATTCTCTGTACTTGAATTCTTAACACAGTGCCTGACAATGCTTGAAAATCATTGATTACCAGTTGATTTAAAAATACAGATAAAATATATCAGTATATAATTTTATATCAAAAACAATAGAAATGGAAACAAGAGCAGATATAAAGAATGTGAGCACTTAGGATGATTTTAAGCTGTCAAGGAAAATTGAGAACTATATAAAAGGGTTATTTTAACTATGTTATTATTGTTCAATCATTCATTCATGCCTGATTCTTCATGATCCCATGGACCATAGTATGCCAGTTCCTTCTATGCTCCACCATCTCTTGAGGTCTGACCAGATTCATATTCATTGTTTCCATGACACTATCTTCCATCTCACCTTTTGCTGTCCTCTTTTCCTTTTGCCTTCAAGCTTTGCTAAAATCAGGATCTTCTCCAATGAGTCCCAATTTCTTATGTGGTCAAAGTATTTAAGCTTCAGCTTCAATATTTGACCTTTCAGTAAATATACTGAATTAATTTCTTTAAGTATTGACTGGTTTGACCCCCTTGCTATCAAAGGGACTCTCAAAATCTTCTTACACCATAATATGAAAGTGTTTATTCTGCAGCAATAAGCTTTCATTGCTATTGGAAAAACCATAGCTTTAACTATACAGACCTTTGTTGGCAAGGTGATGTCTCTTCTTTTTCATATGCTGTCCATATTTGCCATAACATTCCTCCCGAGGAGCAAATTCTGGCTACAGTTGCCATCTGCAATGATCTTTGAGGCCCAGAATATTAAACCTGTAACTGCTTCCATTTCTTCTCCCTCTATTTCCCAGGAAGTAATGGGACCAGGTGTCATGATCTTAGTTTTTCTTTTTTTAATGTTAAACTTCAAGCCAGCTTTTACACTCTCCTTTTTCACTCTTATCAAGAGGCTTTTTAATTCCACTTCACTTTCTGCCATCCATCAGAGTGATACCGTCTGCACATCTGAAGTTATAGATATATCTCTTGGCAACCTTAATTTTGGCTTTTGATTCATCCAGTTTGGCATTTTGCATGATGTACTTTGCATATAAGTTAAATAAGTAAGATGACAATATACAGCAATCTTAAATAACCAGTTGTTCAATGTTCAATTCTGGAGATAAGTAAGATGATATGGTATTCCCATCTCTTTGAGGACTTGCCACATTTTGCTGTGATTCACAGAGAAGGGTTTATTACAGTCAGTGAAGCAAAAGTAGATTTTTTTCTGGAATTACCTTGCTTTCTCCGTAATTGAGAGAACATTGGCAATTTCGTCTCTACTTCTTCTGCCCCTTTGAAAACCACCCTGAGTTCAGATTCAATCCAGTTCATACTCTGTCTAGCTGAGATTCTATCTGGCCCACTTGTTAATACAAGCATTACAAACGCTTTGGCTCCTTAAGAGTCAACCCAGATTTCCAGTTCCAGAAGCCAAGATGGTGGAGTGATCAGTAATTGCTCTCTCTCTCCCCTTGTTGACCTTGACAAATCCAGAGAATATCTCCCCAGGGGAAACCCTGGAACAGTGGGAACAGCAGAAGGGGTAAACAGTCTCTCAGCTTGTGAGGGTAGAAAGATCACTAAGGAGTAATCTTACTGTGGTCAAAGGCGACCAGTGTAGGATCAGAATTGTCCCAGATAGCCCCACCTCAACAAACCAGGAGAAGATCCTGAACCCCAAAGAGGTGAAGCCAGCAACCGCCAACACCAGAACCCCAGGCATGCCTCAGCACCCCACTGGAATTGGGAACACACTAGCACAGACGGATAAACTCGCTATGCTCTAGCCCAGCAAAGGAGCCAGTTCTCCTGCGAAACTGTGGGGAAAATTCAAAAAGACCTCACCTGACTTTTGCTTTCAAACTCCAGCCAGCTCAGCACCAGGTAAGCTGCAGCATTTTAGTTTCTAGCTGAAAGCACCAGAGGCCACAACACACAAAGTCTCAAATTTTAGGTACAAGAACTGTGGGACAGAGCTGCCATAGACACAGAGATTTACTTTAAAAGTCAGGAAAAGGGTTATTATCATGAGTAAAAAGCAAAGCAGAAAAGAAAAGACCATAGAATCTTTCTATGGGGACAAGGACCAAAACGCAAATACCAAAGAGGTCAGCATTGAGACTGTACTCCCATCTGAAATTAGAGAAGGGAATATGAACTGGTCAGAAGCACAAAGAGCCTTCTTGGAAGAGCTCTGGAAGTATTTTAAAACCCAAATTAGAGAAATAGAAGGAAAACTGGCCAATGATCTTAAAAATATGAAAAAAGAATTCACTGAAGAGAACAGCTCCTTAAAAATGAAAATTGGACAAATGGAAAAGGAAGTACAAAACCTAATTGGTGAAAATAACTCCTTAAAAGGAACAATTGGACAGATGGAAAAAGAGATGCAAAAGTTAACTAAAGAAAACAGTGTGATAAAAAATAGAATAGAAACTATAAGACATCAATCAAGAATCATTCAAACAGAATCTAAAAAATGAAAAGATGGAAGAAAATGTAAAATATCTAATTGGAAAAACAACTGACCTGGAAAATAGATCCAGGAGAGAAAAATATAAGGATTATTGGTCTACCAGAAAGTCATGATAAAAAAAGAGCCTAGACAATATCATCCAAGAAATCATCAAGGAAAATTGCCCAGAAGTCCTACACCCAGAGGGCAAAATAGTCATTGAAAGAATCCACCATTCACCTGCTGAAAGGAAGCCCAAAGTAAAAACATCAAGGAATATCATTGTCAAATTCCAGAACTATGAAATGAAGGAGAAAATACTGCAGGCAGCCAGAAAGAAACAATTCAAATATCAAGGAACTACAGTCAGGATCACACAGGACCTTGCAGCTTCTATATTAAAAGATAGAAAGAATTAGAATATGATATTCTGTAAGGCAAAGGAACTGAGACTACAACCAAGGATTAATTACCCAGCAAAGCTGAGCATAATATTTCAGGCAAGGAGATGGACATTCAATGAAATAAGGGATTTCTAGACCTTTCTGATGAAAACCAGCCTACTTTTCTGGTAATTTCTTGGTTTGTATATTGCTGGAGGCTAGCTTGAACAATCTTAACTGTACTGAAGAAACAGGGGATGCACAAAGCAAGGGGGCCAAGACCAATGCTTACATGGAACCATTAAAATAGAAGATGGAGAAAAGTTCACTCTTATTTTGCTCCTCCTCATAAACTAAGCAAAAAAATATCTTTGAAGTGAGAAAGACAAAACAGGGAGAGCAAATAGGGAATTGAATCAGAAGATAAGGAGGGAGATGGAAAGACAATGTCCAGCTGCCTCTAATATGTTCAAGTCCCCAGGCTCTAGAGGGTTCTGTAAGACTGGCAGGTATGATTGCTGCTTCATCTATATCATCTTTGGGGAATGATGTAGAACCTAAGTGTCCTGTATTACAGAAGGGAATAGTTGTCCTGATTTTCTAAAGAGGGAAGAGAGTGTAGTCTACAAACAGTAAGCCTTTTCTTTCACTGATTCTTGGTAAAATTCTAACCTGTCTTATTAATGACAGAGTTTAGTGAATATCTAGAAACGGTAGTGGAGGAAGGACTATCATCCCCATTTCCAGATGAAGGAACTGAGACTCAAAGAGATGAAGATGCCATTAAAAGCATCAAACTAGTGCCATGTGAGAGATACAATGCCTTAGAGACCATGGGAAGAACAAAGATTAAGTCTCAGAATCACATACTTGAAAGACATTAAGTCTCAGAATCACATACTTGAAAGACATTAGTCCAACTCCTCTCATTTTATAGAAACCTTGCTTGGAGAGGGAAAAGTATCATTGACAAATAATGCATGACTGAAGAGAGGACTTATAATAATCACCAACAGTGGAATGAAAACTGGATTTGGATTCAGAATATCTAGTTTCAATAAAAAAGATAAATCTCTAATTTTTGATGCCTCCCGACTTCAACTTCCTATCTGTGTGACCTTTCACAAATCATTTAACTTCTCTGAATCTCTACTTTCCCATTTGTAAAACAAGGAAGATTGGATTAGATGAGCCTTCAGATCCCTTTCATTTCTAAAAACCATGATGCTAGGACCAAAAATTCAAAATCTCATCAGTCTTATTGGATGAGCTTTGTCTCCATTTCCTTTTACATATAACATAAGGAGTTTAGACTGAGTGATCTTTAAAAATCCCTTCCAGCTCTGACATCCATGATAAAATATTATTAGCATTTATTCATACAGGAATGTTTGTCTATGTTTAATTGAAGTCAACAAAGCAATTAATACATATTAAACAATACCCTAAGTTAGATGCTCGAAAAACAAGGACAAAAACCAAACAATCTTTGCGCTCAAGAAGCTTAAGTTCAACAAGAAACCTTTCCCAACACCTCTTATTCTAGTGCCTTCTCTCTATTAATTATTTCTTACTTATCCTTTATGTAGCTTGTTTGTATACGTTGTTTGCACAAATTTGTTTACTTACTGTCTCCCCTATTAGACTGTGAGCTCCTTGAAAGCAAGGATTATCTGTTTTTGCCTCTTTTGTATCCCCTGTGCTTAGCACAGAGCATAATAGGTACGTAATAAATGTTCATTGATTAACTATATGGACTCTAAACCATAGGATACAGCTCTAAGTGTGTGAGCCCTATTGCCGAAGACAATCATGCCATCAGAGAAGTAATGACATGACTTGCACTTACCTTTGTTTGGAGAGAGGGAGGGCTATGCAGGTCACCAGCTTCACTTCTTCTCCAGAGCCATCTGAATTCAGTGACCAGATATTCGTCAGGATGACTGGAGATGATCCAAGATGAGGCAGTTGGAGTTAAGTGATTTGCCCAATGTCACACAGCTAGTGGGTGTCAAGTGTCTGAGGTGAGACTTTAACTCAGGTCCTCCTGACTCTTGTACTGGTGCTCTATCGACTGCACCACCTAGCTGCCCAAGGGCTCTGAGTATGGAAGAGACAGGAGTCAATTTCTATATAGAGCCTTAGGGAAAGATGGGATTCAAAAAAAAGGGAAACGCTTCTCTTATTTCACTTGTGTATGGGTTACAATTCATTTATGAATTTGTTGTGAGGTGAAATAAAGGTTTTTTCCCTTCCTGATAAGTGCATCATTAACTTGAGTGCTTGCATAAGTGTTAAAGACGTTTTTTACCCAAATCGGTGAGGATCTAGAAGCAAGCTGATGCCATAGACATCTCTGATGGGTGAAAATAACCCAAAAACCATAATTTGGGAGAGCTGCCTCTGAGATTAGATGAGAACCATAAAAGGTCAGTCAGGAATACTAAGTCATGGTTCTCGAAGGTTTTCATCTCAGGACCCCTTCTCAATCTTAAAATTATTGCGGAAACCCCAAAGGATTTTGTTATGTGGGTTGTATCTATTGATATTCAGAATATTAGAAATTAAAATGTCTTAGTATTATTATGAAAATAATTTTGACCTTATGGACTCTTTTCAAAAGTCCCAGAAATTTCCAAGGATTCTCAGGCCACATTTGAGAACTACTAGATTGGAGTGATATAGCTAACTGAGACCTCTAAAGGAGTCTAGCTATGATTGGATCATGGTCATATGTAACAGGAAGGACCCTGGCATACACAGGCGGGTCTGCTGTGTAGGTTCTTATATCTGCCTTTCTAAAAGGAAAGCAACTACTGAGGGGTCAACAATCTATTTTAATCAAGCACATACATCATTCACTTAGTTCAGGGGGAAAAGCCAGCACCCTGTACTTCAGAGAAAATATAAACAAAGAAATAAAGACCAACAGACAGGGCTTCCAACTGTCTGACCATAAGCAATACATATATCACAGATCAATGGACAGATCCAATTGTCTGACCATTATATACAAAAATAGTTACCAGAGAGGAAAGCACCAATATCTGGGTTTTCAAAGCCACAGGCTCCTTAGTGGCTGCCCAGAGTCTCATCTGGCCAAACAAACACTTCCAATGAGTAAGCCCCAAAACAAAACCTCACCTCAGAATATTTATACACTTTTCAGAGCCAGAGGGCACTCCCCTCTGACCCAGTACCTCAGTAAAAATTAACAAAAAGTATTGAGGCCTATTAATGGGTGGAGAAAATATTTAACTCTTCTGCCCACCCACTGTTAACCTTACAATAATATTACACCATCATCATTCATTCATTCATTCATTTGTTATCATATTCAGTCAATCAACATGATTTTATTAAGTGCTTACTGTGTTTTAGTGCCCAAAAGGAACCCACATTTTAATAGGAAAGACATCATGTAATTGGGCACGTATGAGATATACACAGAATGGATGGAAGGTAATCTCAAAGAAAAGTCAGTGGAGCTGTGGGGACTAGGAAAGGCACCCTACAGAAAGTGGAAATTGATGAATTTTGAAGACATGATGGAAAACTGAGGGATGCAGCTGAAGAAGGAGAGCATTGCAGGCATGGGAGAGAGACAGTGCAAAGGCACAAAGAAGGAGGTGGAGTCTTGTGTTCAAGAAACAGCAAGGAGACCAGTGTAACTAGATCATAGAGCTTACAAACTGAAATAAAGCATAAAAAGAATGGAAAAGTAGGAAGGAATCAATTTGTTCAGAGGGAGCTTAAAATGCCGAACAGAGGACATTTGATCCTGAAGAAGATAGGTAGTCACTGACTTGGGAAGATCTAGGATTTAGAAAAAACACTTTTGTAGGAGAGGGAAAGGTGGATTAGAGTGAGGAGAGACTTGAGGCAGAGAGACTAACCAGAAGGCTATTGCTCAATAGTCCAAGCAAGAAGTGATATTTTGCCTGCATGGGTGGGAGAATGTGAGAGATTCTGTGAATATGAAAATGCACAATTTAGCAATGGATTAGATGTGTGGAATAAATAAGAGCGAGGACTTTAGGATGACATTGAGATCTTAAGCTTGAGGATAATAATCCCCTAGATAGCAATAGGAAATTTTGGAAGAGGGTAAGAATTGAGTGGAAAGATAGTGAGTTCTATATTGGACTTTTCAAGTTTTAGATGTCTTCAAGATATCCAATTGGAGATGTCCAGAAGGGAGCTGGCATCATTCTCCTCATTTTATAAATAAGGAAACCTAAGCTCAGGAAAAGAAGTGGTTTACCCAAGGTTACCCAGTTAGGAAAAGGCAAAGCCAAGGAATGAATCCAGGTATTTCTGATTTCAAGTCCAGAACTCTTGGATGAAATGATTTCCCCAATCCTATCTTCATGAGTCTTTTATTTAAAGTCATAGATTTGTATAAACTTCTATGTACAAGGAAGTTATCTTAATGTCCTTGAATTATCTCATTGTCTCTCATCTCACCTCAATACCTTTGGCTCTGAAGGAATTAATTTGCAGATTTGCTTTCTTCATCTGTTTTTACCTTCTGAGAACTGTAAACACACAAACACACACACACACACACACACACACATATTCCCTACTTTTGTGGTCTTTTAATGATTTGCCCATAACCCTTCACTTTATACTGATTCTTTATTGATCCAATAACCTGAAATCATTTTGTTAAAGAACTATTCACAGCCTGTAGCTACCATTATTGATTAACAAGTTAGCAGTATCAGTGGGGGCTCACAGGAAGCTAAGGCATTTGACTTAAATTCTACTGATGATAGGAAGCCACTGCAGATTTTAGAGGAGATGTAGCCTCTGAAAATGATGCTCTTCCCAAGTGAATCTAGCAAGGTGATTGGGGTAAAGGGAGAGATTAAAGCAACAGAACTCTTACAATCGTTGACCCTTAGAGTCAGAAGAAACTTTAAAGACTAGCAGAGAAAACTCTATCTGGAACCACTAAATGGGAGCACCAGAGAGAAGTAGGGAGCTTCAGAAAGCCAGAGGGAACTTCCCTCTCAGACCTTCCCTCCACCTCTTGAATTCTTACTGGGAATCCTTTGTGAGCTAACTCCAATGGCCCCTCCTCCATAGTTTAAATTCAGCTTAAGAGATATGTTAGCTATGTGACCCTGGGCCAGTCACTTAACATCTTATTCACCACAGTCCCTTGAACTATAAAATGGGAATAATATTAGTACCTGTCCTGAAGGATTATTGCAAATCAAATGAGATAATATATTTTTTTAAAAATTCTGGCACATAGTAGGCATTATATAAAAGCTCATTCCCTTTCTTTCCCTTCTATAAAATTTTCCTTCCTACCACCCCCACTCCCATTCCCACTTTGAATAATGTTTTGCTTAAGTCTCTCTTCATGCACTTTTCATGTATTATTGTGTACTATTATATTGGGGGGGGTTCTTTTTCTTATCCTTTTTACTGAATGGTGAGACCTTGATAAACCCTAGAATCAGTTTGTATCTAAATTCCTATCTCCATCAATACCTAGTACAGTGTTCTGTACACAAAACGGCTTAATAAATGTTCATTAGGTTGAACTGAATCTCCCCATTTTTGCAAAACAGAAAATGAGGCCCAGAGAGGGGAAGTCAGTCGGTTAGTCTTAGAACACAAGCCTCACTGGGAATTCAGTGGTCTTTAAACCTTTCCATGTAAGAGACACTCACATTAGTGTGGGGGTAAAATAAAGAGACTGACCAAGGGCATTATCATCAGGAAACAGGAGAGAAGGACAGATGGGAGAGGAAATACAGAGTTATCAATCACAACACCACAATAGGTCATGATGATCAATCAAAAATATTTATTAAATATTTTCTATGTGTCAGACATGCGCCCTCAATATGCTTATATTGCAAGGTAGAGATAGTTGGAGTATAAAGTGGTGCAAACAAGATAGAAACAGCATAAATGGAAGGTTCTAGCAGGTAAGAAGGGGTAAAATAGTCTATTTGAGCTGAAGGAAGGAAGCCAAGGATTCTAAGAAGCAGTGATAAGGACTGAGAGTATTCTAGGCAAGGGAGACAGCCAGAACAGAGGCATGGAGATGAGAGTTTCTAATAATAGCTAAAGATCTTTCCCTGCCCATTAATAGGCCTCATGTGGAGCCCATTGGGGAATGGACTTGTTTAAAGGGAAAGGTAGCTTATGGGGAGGTTCACTTGCTTGAAGGCTTTCACACCTTTTGGTAATTAGACACTGAAGCACTTGGTTCTATATGTACTCTGGTTCTATGTATACTTCTGGTTCTATATATACTATGAGGTGAAGTTTTACTCATTCTTTGGAAGAATGTTTGTGTGCTATGACCAGATGAGACTCTGGGTAGCTGTTAAGAAGCCCCTGGCTTTGAAAACCCAGATGCTGGTGCTTTTCTCTCTGGTATGTATGTAATGATCAGACAGTTGGATCTGTCTATTGATCTGTGATGTATATATTGTTTATGGTCAGACAGTTAGAAACCCTGTCTCTTGGTCTTTGTTTCTCTGCTTGTATTTTTTCTGTTAATGTGCTTAAAGAAGATTGTTGATCCCTCAAAAGTTGCTTTTCTTTTAGAAAAGTGTATCTAAGAATCTATACAGCAGGTGCTCCTATGTAGGCCAGGTTGCTTACTGCTACAGAGTTGAAGCATCCTGTGTGACAAACAGTAACTAGGTGAGCACAGCTGGATTGTAAAGCATGCAGAGGGAAGTCATGTATAAAGAAAACTGGGAAGGTAGGGAGGGGCCACGTTGTAATGAACTTTACACACCAAACAAAGATGAGAGTACCATATGTGGGAACATGACCCTTTGGCAGCTTCACCAGGACACTCAGAACCCTTTGTTGGGGATTAGAAAGCCCTCTAATCCCCAGAAGTAATATCTAAGATTACAATTCACATTTAAATAATTATTTAGTTATTATTTCTTTGAAGGGGAAATGTAGTCTAGTGGATAGAATAGGGGGCTTAGAATACACCCCATGGATCAAGTCCGTCTCTGATACATAAATTACTCAGTCTCTGAGTAAAGTCAAACAAATTTGCAGGTGACAATCTGCTTTGGTAGAGGGAGTTTCCTCAACTAGATTTCCCTTTTCCAATGAAATAACATGATAATTAAAAAAAAAAACCTGATGATACTCGCAATAGCCTTAAGAGAAAAGTCAGGGAGACCAGTGTAACAGTAGAAATAGTACTAACCTGAGTAGGAATCAAGATCAAATTCTGGTTTGGGCACCTATTAGCTGTGTGACTATGGTCAAGTTCCTTCACAAAGTGGAAATGTTTAGTCTGAAGGGAAATAAAAGACTTAGGAAGAAAATGACAGGAATGAAACCAACTACACACATATATATGTATATATAGATAGATAGATAGATATAGATAGATAGATAGATAGATAGATAGATAGATAGATAGATAGATAGATAGATATGTGGGGGATGTATGTATGTATATGTATATATGTGTATGTGTATATATGCATGTATATGTATATATGCACGTATATATGCATGTGTATAAATATGTATGAATATATACATATATGTATCATATATACATATGTGTGTATTATATACTTAATGCATATATACATGTATATGTATATATGGGTGTGTATTACATGTATATATTATAAAAGGAATCAATTACACATTTTTATGTATATATATATTTGATTTTCTTTGTAATCCTATGTAGTTCATGTTATACATTTAAGAGCATTATTCTCTGAAGAGAGCCTTAGGCTTCATCAGACTTCTAGAGGGATCCATGACATGCAAAAAGTTTAAGTACCCCCAAACTAGAAAGTCATTGAATTTGTTTGTAAGAATTAGAGTGTTCATCTATGATTCTGTGAAGATTCTCCTTAATCATCAACTTATCCCTCTGTAAAATAAAGAGAATGATATTTACAGAACCTTTATCATAAGGGTCAGTAAGGTGGCACAGTAGATAAGAGTGCCAGGTCTGAAGTCAGGAAAATTCATCTTCTTGAGTTCAAATCTGACCTCAGACACTTACTAGCTGTGTTACTCTGAGCAAATCACTTAACACTGTCTACCTCAGTTTCTTCATCTAGAAAAGAAGCTGAAGAAGAAAATGTTTCAAACTATTTCAGTATCTTTTCCAAGAAACCCCCAAATGGGTTCATAAAGTCACAGCTGAAAAAAGGACTAAAAAATAATATCATAGAGTTGATATAAAGAAGGCCCTTCATAAAACTTTGAAGGTGGAAGTGCTATTAATATTGACATTTTGCAGACAAGAAAACTAAGGCTCAGTGACAAAAAAAATGACTTGCTCAGGGTTACAAAGCCAGTAAATGTCAAAACCAAGACGGAAATTCTAGTCTTCTGATTCTGAAGCCCAAACCAGCTCTCTTAAGAACTAGTTCTACCCCATGAGCCCCTAACTACCCATTTATTGACTGTTTGTATGTGTGTATGTGTGTGGGTGTGTATATATACACACATATATATACATATACACATGTGTGTATATTCATGTTTATATCCCTTCAAATACCTCCTCTACCCCTGCCTGGAGACTCCATAGATCCAAACTGAAATGAAGGTTTGATCAGTTCAATCCCATTCTGAAGATTTTCTTAGACTGGGAGAAGGAGGAGGGAAGGGAGAACATTCGTCAGTTTCAGGACTTGGCCCTGCCATCCATCCTGCTGGCTAAGTCCCAGTAATATCAATAGGCCAATCTCTGTTGCAGGAAGAACCTGTACAATGCCATGTTTCATTACCCTTTAGGACTCCAGTGCCTCTGTGTTGTGCTGGTGGAAATATTGACTGAGGCATAGGTCCAGTCAGCTGATGGATGGAGCCTGGCAACTTGTGTCCAATGCAGAATCCAATACTGGGCACTTTAGCCAATCGCCTGTAACTTTGTTTATTCGTGAGTCAGTACATCCATCACTCAGCTGGCACTGATGGATTTCCTTTTCAGGACCTGGAAGAGGGGCATGCAGACAGAGAACTTATTGGGAGGAGTGATTTCTCTGAGCTTTATGAAAAATCTCTTTCCCTATTGACAGGTGTCTGAAAACATAGAGGCAACATATTGTAGGGGATTGATCTAGAATTGAAAGACTTAGGTTCTAGTCTCAGCTCTTTCAGTCTCTCTGAATGACCTTTTATGAGTTTCTTAATTCCTTAGCATCTCATTTTCCCAATCTATTTAAGGAAAGAAGGGAATTTACCAATAGGTTCCTTCCACCTCTGACATGATGCTATATCTGCATTCTAAGGTTCTTTCTAGTTGTGAATTCTGTGATCCTTAGAAACAAATCTTGCCTATGGACTTGTTTTTTAGAATCTGATTCTTTGACTTCTCAGGATCCTCCAGGGGTCTTTTCTCAGGCTATGCCCTCCCAGAAACATTTCCAATTACCTTTCTCACTCCCCTTCAGTCTTTAAAGCTCAGTTCAAATGCCACCTTGTCCATGTAGTCCTCCTAAGCTACCCCAATCATACATTTTTCTATTCCTTGTTTGGCCCTTACCATTCACAAGGAATTGGAATCACATAGTTTAGCACTAAATTATATTGAGATGTCTGAATTTTGTTTTCTCAATGAGGTTATTAACTCCCTGAGTGAAGAGATTAGGTCTTCTCCTCCAATATCCTCCACAAAACTTCAAGTAGCACTGAGCCCAGGGGAGGCAAATGAAGAAGACTGAAGTCAATTGAATTGAAATGGATTACCTGAATTGAAATAAAATGAAATTGTTTGGATTAGGGTGGATTGGTTTGGTCAGACATCATTGTGTTCAGTTCTGATGCCATATTTTGGAAGGCACATTAATAAACTGGAGAACATCCACAGTAAGGCAATGAGGATGGTGAAGAGCCAGAAAAATCATGCTGCTATAAGGTCCAAGTTAAAGATATTGAAATTTTAAGTTAGAGAGAAGAGGACTTACAACAAGAAGTATTAACTTAGAATCTATTTTTTTAAATATTTTGATGATTTCACGTCAATACAGTTGGTTTCTTTTATGATCCTATGTGTGCTTAGGCTCTAAAAACATTATTCTGAGAAGGGATCCATATGCTTCATAAGACTGCTGAAGATACCCATGACACAAATAAAAGTTAAGAATCCATGACATTTAATATAAATATAGAGGCATACATATTTCTCAGCTGTGCATGGCACCTTTACAAAAATTGATCAGGTCTTAAGAGTCAAAAACCTCATAAACAAATGCCAAAAAAAGAGAATACAATGCAATAAAAATTATATTAAAGGAATGTTATAAAAATATTAAAAATCAACTGGAGACCAAACACCTTAACCCTAAAGAATTGGTGTGTCAAAGAAAAAATTGTAGAAATGATAAATGATTTCATTAAAGATAATAAAAACAGTGAGACATCATACCAGAATTTTAGGGATGCAGTCAAAGCAATCCTAAAGGCAAAAATTTATATCTCTCAATAGTTTTTTGACAAAAAAAAACACAGAGCGTAATGCAATTAAAAATACTACAAACCAGCATTAAAAAAAAAAAACTATTACCCGTCAAAGTAGATTTAAAAAGAAGACTAAATTGCTAGTATCAAAAGTGAACAATGATAATTCCCAACAAATGAAGAAGAAAAAAGATATTATTAGAAACTATTTTGACCAACTATATTCCAATCAAATCAACATAAATGAAATAAATGAAAATTTACAAAAATACAAAATATGCCAATTAACAGAACAAGAAAGAATTTAAGGAACCTGATCTCTGCAAAAGAAATTGAACAAGCCATATATAAACCCTAAAAGAAAAAAAAATCCTCCAGGAATACACAGATTGACAATTGAATTCAATCAAACATTCAAAAAGCAATGCAACTTATCATAAATTATGTGGAAAAAAGTAAAACAAGAAATTCTACTAAATGCCTTTTATGAGACAAATGTGAACTTGACACATAAACCAGGAGGGGTTATGATAGAAAAAGAAAACTATAGATTAATACTCCTAATGAACATAGATACAAAATTTTTAAAGAAAATACTATTTAAAAAGGCTTTTAAAAATCCAAAAATCAGATACTATACTCAGGTTAAATTAATACTAAAAATGTAGATTTGAATTTAGGAAAATAATAAAGTTAAACAAATATGTTAACAACAAAATTAACCAAAATCATTTGATTATATCTTCATCTATATCTATATCTATATCTATTTATAAAGGCTTTTGTAAAATAAAGCACCCATTTCTGCTAAAAAAAAAACCTGGAAAACATAAGAAAAATGGACTGTTTTTTTTAAATGATTATATTATATATCTAAAACCTGATCTAACATTATTTGTAACCTAGATAAACTATAATCCTTTCTACTAAATTTAGATAGGAAACAATGTTCACTGTCACTACTTCTGTTTGCCATTGGATCAGAAATATTGGCTATAGCAAAAAAAAATAAGAAAAAGAAATTGAAATATAAGAAATATAAGAAATTTAAATATAAGTAAAGAAGAAAGAAAACTATCACTTTTTGCAGATGATATGATGGTATTTAAAGAACCCTAAAGAGTTAAGGAAAACTTCAATTGAAACAGTAACTTCAGCAAACATTCTTCAGTATAAAATAAATCCACACTAATCATCAGCATTTCCATGTAACACCAACAAAACCCAAAAGAAAAGATAGAAAAAGTCTATTTAAAATAGTTAGAGAATGTATAAAATATTGAGGAGTCTATCTAACAAAATATACACAAAAATTGTATAAATATATCTATAAATCACTGTTTATAGAAATAAAGACAGACCTAAGTAGCTGGAAAAACATTAATTTCTCATAGGTAGGACAAGTCAATATAATAAAAATGACAACAGTATCTAAATTAATTTATTCACGCAATGTCATGCCAATCAAGTAACATATGATAAAAGAATTAGAAAAAATAACAAATTTCATATGGAATCAAAAAAGCTCAAGAATCTCAAGGACATAAGGAAAAGTTGTGAGAATGAAGCCAAACAACCCTAGATCTCAATATGTACTACAAAGCAGTAATTCTCAAAAAATTTGATATTGTCCAGAGAAATCAATCAATGGGAAAGAGCAAGTGTACAACTTAGAGAACCAAATATATCTGATATTCAATAGATACAAAGACCCAGACACTGGGATTCACTCGTTAATAAAACCTGCTAAGATAATTAGAAAGAAGTATGAAAGAAATCAAATTAAGATCAACACCTTATACCTTATAACAAAATATGTTAAAAATGGAAACATAACCCAAAAACAAATGTAAACAATTGGACAAACATGGGGGGGAGGGCGGTGCAGAATTACCTATTAAAGCAATGTACAGAACAAAATTTCATGCTAAACAAGTGATAAAAGGATTATAGACGAGAAAATAGACAAGTTTGGCTACATAAAACTTAAAAGGGTCTGCATAAACAAAGCCAATAAGATTAAGATTAGAATGGCTGAATAAATTATGGTATATGAATGTAATGGAGTACTATTGTGCCATAAGAAATGATGAACAAGAAGACTTCAGAGAGGCCTGGAAGGACTTATATGACCTGATGCTGAGTGAAAGGAGCAGAACCAGGAGAACTTTGTGCACAGCAACGACCACAGTGTGTGAGAGTTTTTTCTGGTAGACTTGGATTTTTGTAATAACGCAAAAACTTCTTATAAAAAAAAAAAATCCCAAAGGTGGTTCTCAAGGCAAAATGCCTTCCACACTCAGAGAAAGAAATATGGAAGTCACTCACAAAATGTAGCAGATCATGTTTGTGTATGTGTACGTGTTTGTGTATCATGTTCTGATTTGTTATACGATTTCTTTCATTTATTTTAGTCTGACTACATAGCATGACTATAGTGAAAATATACTCAATAGGAAAGTATATGTAGAATCTATACAGAATTGTATGCAGTCGTGGGGAGGGAGGGGGGTAGTGGGGGGTAGGTGGGGGGGGGATAAAATCTCAATTGTATGGCAGTGATTGTTAAACATTAAAAAATAAAAATAAAATTAAAAAAAAAAGATTAAGATTAGAAGAGAAAAATTAACTGAGAAAAACCTTGCCGGTAAGTTTTTCTAGTATAGGTTTCACTTACAAAGTATTTAATGAATTGATTGGAATGTTGAAAAATGAGAATGATTCCCAGTTGATAAATGCTCTAAGGATGTGAATAGGCAGTTTTCAAGGGAAGAAATCAAGACTGCGTACAGGCTTATAAAATGTTCCAGGTTAATACACTCTTCTCTTCTCTCCTCTTCTTAATCCTTTCTTTTCTAGATTCTTGTTACTTTAGGTTTGAACTTCTGGCAATATCCTGCTGGTCAGTCTTCCTGCTTCAAGTATTTCCCCACTTCAATCCACACGTCACTCATTTGCCAAGGGGATTTTTTCCTAAAGAGTGGATCTAATAATGCCACCCCTATTACCTTATAAATTTTAATGGTTCCGTATAGCCTCCAGGATCAAATATCAAATTCTCCAACTTTTAAAACCCTCCATAATATGACCCCTTCCTACCTTTCTGGTCTTCTTACTTCTTACATTCCTATATTCCTTATATTCCTACATTCTCTGTGACCCAGTGACACTAGCTTCATTATTGTTCCTCCCACTAAAAATTCTACCGGTATGTCCTCCAAGGCTGAAACTTTCTCCCTCCCCATCCCTACTTCCCAGTTTCCTTGACTTATTTCAAATCTCAACTAAAATCCTACCTTACATATGAAGATTTCCCCAGACTCCCTTAATGCTAGTGCCCTTCTTCTGTTGATTATCTCCAACTTAACTCCAATAAACCTTGTTTATACATAGTAGTTTGCATATTGTCTCTTCCATTAGATTTGCTGACTGATACTTTATTAGAGAAAATCAAAAAAATTGTAGCATATATTCTGAGATTCTACCTCATACCTATCAGATTAGCAAAGATCATCCCCTCCACCCCAAAAAATGAAATGTTAAGTGTTGGAGGGGCTGTGGGAAAACAGGCACACCAATACACCATTCAGAAAACATTCCAAAAAGCAATCATCATTAGATATAAAAAGTTAACAAAAATTACATACTTTTTGCCTGAGCTGTAGCAATGCTAGATGTATGCCCAAAACAGTTCAAAAATATGAGGAAAGATTCTATTTGTATAAAAACATTTGTAGCAGCTCTTTTTGTAATGGCAAAAATAAAACAACTGGAAACTAAAGGGATGCTATGCCCATCACCTGAAAACTGACTGAATAAATGGTGGTACATGTGATAAGAAATGAGGAAATATTATTTTATTATTTTAAAGAGACATGGAAAAACTTCTATGAACTGATGAAGAGTAAAGGAATGAGAACAAATACTAAAATAGCACCAACATTAAAATAATGAACAACCCTGAAAACTTCTTATAAACTGATAAAGAATAAAATGAACAGAACCAAGAGAACAATTCATACAATGATAACAATACTGTAAAGATAAACAACTTTGAAGCTCTTGAGAACACTGATCAATGCAATGACCATCCGTGATCCTAGAGGCTTGCTGAAGAAGTGTACAATCTACCTCTTGACAGAGAGGGGATGGATTCAGGACATAGAATGAGAAATATGTGTTTTTATATACAGTTAATAAAGGGATTTAATTATGCATATTTGTAACAAGTGATTTGTTTCATTTTTTCCAATGGAATGAGAGTTTGGAGAGAGAGAAGAAAGATTTCTGCTCATTAAGTTTTTTTTTTTTAATTTAATAGGCTGAGGGAAAGGATGCTATGGTTGTGGGATATTATATGCACTTTCAGATGAGGATAATGTATTGTTACTTTTACTTAATGATTTACTTTGTCACAAGAGACTTCTCACAGTATTGGGGAGAGGGGTGTAATATGTAAATTTTTGTAAGCTAAAGGGAAAGTAGGAGGCAGAACCAAGAAGAGTGAAGGCAGGGATTTATCGGAGCTCTCCCCCAAAACACTCCAAATATCTTTTAAAAAATGACTCTAAATAAATACTAAACCATCATAACCCACAAAAAGACTGAGTGAAACAAATTTCCAGCCCATAACAACTTGGGAGGTCAGCAGAAAAGGTCTAATGTAGCAGGCTGAGAGAGGAGCACAGTCTAGCACAGACCATGACAACACAGCCTGAGGCCCAGCAAACCCTGAGCAAGCATCAGCACAAACAAATCACTGGCAGAGTGGCAGTTTCCAGACTTCTCAGCTCATAGTTGTAAAAGACAACTTAAAAAGTCAGTAGGAAAGGTCAGTTGCACCTGTGTGAGAGTGGAGTGCAGTCCAATGCAGGCCATGTCAGCACAGCTCCAACCACAGCAAACCAGGAACAGGACATGGGAGTGACTGAATCAGCAGTGGCAGCAGCTGCTTCTGGAACTCTCATCCCACAGAGGATCAAACAACTGGTCAGCAGGTGAATACAAGGGTCTTTTTTGCTAACAGTGAGTAAGGACTCATTTGCTTTACTCATATCCAGATCCAGGTAGCAGTCCTGTGGGGCAGTCCCAGGGAAAGGAGAAGCATTAGCATAGAAGACCTTGTAGCAGCATTGGAGGGAGGACCCTCCTCACAGTTCAAGGGCAAAAAAGAGCGCTTATAGTCACTCACAGACCAGGGTACAGGCTAGGAGAGTAATAAATACCTCTCCTTAGATCATACCATCTTGGAAGAACTGAAAACTAGAATTATGTCTGAAAAGATCTGCAAAAAAACCCATAAAGCTTGGAATACTCTCCACCATGAAAGCAGAGTCCTACTTTAACAAAGAGACAAAGTCAAGTAATAGGCTGGGAAAATAAGGAAATGACAGAAAAAAACTCTGACTGTAGAAAGTTACTATAGTGACAAGGATGATCAAAATACACACTCAGAAGAAGACAACAACCTCAAAGTTCCTACAACCAAAGTGGTGAAGAAAAAATATGAATTGGTCTCAGACCAAGAGTTCTAAAAAGATTTTGAAAATTAAGTAAGAGAGGTAGAGGAAAAATTGAGAAGAGAAATTAGAGTGATTCAAGAAAATCATGAAAATGAGTCAACAGGGGGAGGACCCAAGATGGCAGAGTAGAGAGACACATATACGCTAGCTCCAAACCCACAGCCCATAAAATATTTGTAAAAAAGAACTCCTGACGAATTCTGGAGCAGCAGAAGTCACAGAACAATGAAGCTGACAAGATTTCTGCTCCAGAGAGCCTGAAAACCTCTCGCAAAAGGTCCCTTGTGCCCTGGACCCGGAGCAGAGCCCAGCCCTGCCTTGGCAGCCCAGCACCAAAGGGAGCAGATCCAAGCAGGCTTCAGGGATGGAATCTCCAGCGGCCATGCGGGTCCCCCCACCCACAGGTGACAAGGGTTGGTGAGAGGGTCTCTTTGGCAGGTTGAGAAGGGAATGGGGTGCCCCCATGACTCAGGCCCCCTCGGGAGGCAGCAGCAGAGGCGGGAGCAGACAAGGGCTCCCCAAGCAGGCAGGAGCTCAGATCCATTGTTGAAGGTTTCTGCATAAACCCCTCCTGAGGGAACTGAGCCCATGAGGCGTCCCTGCCCCCACCTGAGCACCTGAACTTAATCTCACACTGAATAGCAGCCCTGTCCCTGTCCAAAGCCTTGAGGCTGGGAAGCAGCATTTGAATCTAGACCACAAGCTCTGACTGGGCAGACCTGGAGGTGAAGTGGGTATGAAGAGAATATTCAGAAGTCAAGTCACTGGCTGGGAAAATGCCCAGAAAAGGGAAAAGAAATAAGACTATAGAAGGTTACTTTCTTGGTGAACAGGTATTTCCTCCCTTCCTTTCTGATGAGAAAGAACAATACTTACCATCAGGGAAAGACACAGAAGTCAAGGCTTCTGTATCCCAGCCCACTCAATGGGCTCAGGCCATGGAAGAGCTCAAAAAGGATTTTGAAAATCAAGTTAGAGAGGTGGAGGAAAAACTGGGAAGAGAAATAAGTGACATGCAAACAAAGCATGAAAAACAAGTAAACACCCTGTTAAAGGATACCCAAAAAATGCTGAAGAAAATAACACCTTGAAAACTAGCCTAACTCAATTGGCAAAAGAGGTTCAAAAAGCCAATGAGGAGAAGAATGCTTTCAAAAGCAGAACTAGCCAAATGGAAAAGGAGATTCAAAAGCTCACTGAAGAAAATAGTTCTTTCAAAATTAGAATGGAACAGATGGAGGCTAATGACTTTATGAAAAACCAAGAAATCACGAAACAAAACCAAAAGAATGAAAAAATGGAAGATAATGTGAAATATCTCATTGGAAAAACAACTGACCTGGACAATAGATCCAAGAGAGACAATTTAAAAATTATGGGCCTACCTGAAAGCCATGATCAAAAGAAGAGCCTAGACATCATCTTTCATGAAATGATCAAGGAAAACTGCCCTGAGATTCTAGAACCAGAGGGCAAAATGAATATTGAAAGAATCCACCTATCACCTCCTGAAAGAGATCCAAAAAGAGAAACTCCTAGGAACGTTGTGGCCAAATTCCAGGGTTCCCAGATCAAGGAGAAAATATTGCAAGTAGCTAGAAAGAAACAATTCAAGTATTGTGGAAGTACAATCAGGATAACACAAGATCTAACAACTTCTACATTAAGGGATTGAAGGGTGTGGAATATGATATTCCAGAAGTCAAAGGAACTAGGACTAAAACCAAGAATCACCTACCCAGAAAAACTGAGTATAATACTTCAGGGGAAAAAATGGCTTTTCAATGAAATAGAGGACTTTCAAGCATTCTTGATGAAAAGACCAGAGCTGAGAAGAAAATTTGACTTTCAAACACAAGAATGAAGAGAAGCATGAAAAGGTAAACAGCAAACAGAAGTCATAAGAGACTTACTAAAGATGAATTGTTTACATTCCTACATGGAAAGACAATATTTGTAACTCTTGAAAGTATTCAGTATCTGGGTACTGGGTGGGATTACACACACACACATGCACACGCACATGCACATACACATAGAGACAGAGTGCACAGAGTGAATTGAAGAGGATGGGATCATATCTTAAAAAAATGAAATCAAGCAGTGAGAGAGAAATATATTGGGAGGAGAAAGGGAGAAATTGAATGGGGCAAATTATCTCTCATAAAAGAGGCAAGCAAAAGACTTTTTAGTGGAGGGAAAAAGAAGGGAGGTGAGAGAAAAACATGGTTTACTCTCATCACATTCCACTAAAGGAAGGAATAAAATGCACACTCATTTTGGTATGAAAACCTATCTTACGATACAGGAAAGTGGGGGATAAGGGGATAAGCAGGGTGCGGGGGATGATGGAAGGGAGGGCATGGGGAGGAGGGAGCAATTTGAAGTCAACACTCTTGGGGAGGGACAGGATCAAAAGAGAGAATGGAAGCAATGGGGGTGCAGGGTAGGATGGAGGGAAATATAGTTAGTCTTATACAACACGACTATTATGGAAGTCATTTGCAAAACTACACAGATTTGGCCTATATTGAATTGCTTGCCTTCCAAAGGGAAGGGGTGGGGAGGGAGGGAGGAAAAGCAGTTGGAACTCAAAGTTTTAGGAACAACTGTCGAGTACTGTTCTTGCCACTAGGAAATAAGAAATACAGGTAAAGGGGTATAGGAAGTTATTTGGCCCAACAGGACAAAAGAGAAGATGGAGACAAGGGCAGAGAGGAATGATAGAAGAGAGAGCAGATTGGTGATAGGGGCAATTAGAATGCCGGGTGTTTTGGGGTGGGGGGCGGGGACAAAAGGGGAGAAAATTTGGAACCCAAAATTTTGTGAAAATGAATGTTAAAAGTTAAATATATAAATAAATAAAGGGGAAAAGAAACCTTAAAAAAAAAAGAAAATGAGTCAACAGCTTAGTAAAGGAGACACAAAAGAATACTGAAGAAAATAACACCTTAAAAATAGACTAACTCAAATGACAAAAGAGGTCCAAAAAGCCTATAAGAAGAAGAATGCCTTAAGAAAGCAGAATTGGCTGGAGAGAGGTTTGGAACTATGCCCAAAGGGCTACAAAAATGTGCATACCCTTTGACCCAGCAATACTGCTTTTAGAACTGTATCTCCAAGAGATCATAAAAATGGGAAAGGGTCCCATATGTACAAAAATATTTATAGCAGCACTCTTTGTAGTTGCCAAAAACTGGAAATCAAGGGGATGTCCATTAATTGAGGAATGGCTGAATAAATTATAGTATATGAATGTAATAGAATACTATTGTGCCATAAGAAATGATGAACAGGAAGACTTCAGAGAAGCCTGGAAAGACTTATATGATCTAATGCTGAGCGAAAGGAGCAGAACCAGGAGAACTTTGTGCACAGCAAGGACCACAGTGTGCGAGATATTTTTCTATTAGACTTGGATCTTCATAGCAATGCAAGAACATAAAAAAAGAAAATTCCCAATGGTCTTCTAAGGCAAAATGCCTTCCACATTCAGAGAAAGAACTATGGAATTCAATCACAGAATGTAGCAGATCATTTGTGTGTGTGTGTGTGTGTGTGTGTGTGTGTGTGTGTGTGTATGTATCATGTTTTGGTTTGTTATATGATTTATCCCATTTATTTTAGTTACTCTACACAGCATGACTATAGTGAAAATGTATTCAATAGGAATGTATATGTAGATCCTATATAGAATTATATATCATCTTGGGGAGGGAAGGGGGTGGTGGGGAGTAGGTAAGGGGAAAAAAATCTAAGTTTTTTGGTAGAGATTGTAGAATATTAAAAATAAATAAAATGAATATATTAAAAAAACAAAGCAGAATTGGTTAAATGGAAGAGGAGATCCAAAAACTCATTGAAGAAAACAATTCCTTCAAAATTAGAATGGAGCAAATGGAGATTAATGACTTTATAAGAAATCAAGAAACAATAAAATAAAATAAAAAGAATGAAAATACAGAATATAATGTAAAATATCTCATTGGAAGAACAACTCACCTAGAAAACAGATACAAGAGAGAAAATTTTAAAGTTTTTGCACTACCTGAAAATCATGATTTTTTAAAACAAACCTAGACATAACCTTTCAAGAAATTAAGAAAAACTGCCCTAATATTCTAGAACCAGAAGGTAAAATAGAAATTGAAAGAATTCACTGATCACCTCCTGAAAGAGATTCCAAAATGAAAACTGTCAGGAATATTATAACCAAATTTCAGTTTTCCAGATCAAGGACAAAATGCTGCCTTCAACCAGAAAGAAATAATTCAACTATCATGGAGCCACAGTTGGTATAACACAAGATTTAGAAGCTTCTATATTAAAGGATCAAAGTGTTTGGAACATGATATTCTGGAGGGGAAAGGAACTAGGATCACAACCAAAAATCACCTATCCAGAAAAAACTCAGTATAATCCTTCAGGGATAAAAATGGACATTCAATGAAAATGAATTTCAAGCATATTTGTTGAAAATACCAGAGCTGTTGCAAGGCTCAAAAGAAGCATAAAAAGGTAAACAAGAAAGGGAAATCATAAGGCACTTAAGAAGTTTATACTGTTTGTATTTCTACAAGAGATGATGTTATTTGTAACTCATAAGACTTTTTCTCATTGTTAGGGTAACTAGAAGGAGGATATATAGATAGAGGAGACGTCTGTGAATTGAAGGACTGATATCTAAAAAGTAAAATTAATGGGTGAGAAAGAAATGTTCTGGGAGAAAGAGAAAAGGAGAAGTAGAATGGAGTAAATTATCTCAAATAAAAGAAGAAAAAGTGAGTGAACCTTATTTCATCACAGTTGACTCAAAGAGGAAATAACATACATACTCTGTTTGGTATAGGAATCTACTTTAACCTATAAAAAAGTAGGAGAGGAAGGGGATATGAGAGGGGAGGGTTGATAGAAAGGAGTTAGCTTGGGGGAGGTTAGATTAAGGGATAAGTAAAATACTTTTGAGGAGGGACAAAGTGAAAGAAGAGAAAGAACAGAATAAAGGTGGGCAAATGGGATAGAGAGAAATACAGTTGACATCAGTAACAGTGAAAAAAATTTTGAAGCAAGTTTCTCTGACAAAACTTCATTTCTCAAACATGTAGAAAACTGAGTCAAATGTATAAAAATAAAAGCCATTTCGCAAATGACAAATGATCAAAAGATATCAACAGGTTTCAGATGAAGTAATCAAAACTATCTATAGCCATATAAAAAAAATACTCTCACTATTGATTGGAGAAATGCAAATTAAAACAATTCTGAGTAACTACCTCATATCTAGTAGATCAACTAACAGGACATAAAAGGAAAATGACAACTGTTGGAGGGGATGTGGGAAAAAATGAGATATTAATGCAACTTTTGGTGTAGTTGTGAACTGATTTAACCATTCTGTAGACCAATCTGGAACTATGCTCAAGAGGTATAAAACCACAAATCCTTTGACCCGGCAATACCACTACCAGGTCTGTATCCTAAGAGAGATTTAAAAAAAAAAAGGAAATGGATCATACGTACAAAAATATTTATAGCAGCTTTTTTCTGGGGGTAAGGAATTAGAAACTGAGGGGATACCCATCAGTTGAGTAATGGCTGAATAAATTGTGGCATATGATTATGATGGAATACTATTGGACTATATGAAATTATGAGCAGGATACTCTCAAAAAACCTGGAAAGACTTGCATGGACTGGTGCAAAGTGAAATGTACCATGTACAAAGTAACAGCAATATTGTAAGATTATTAATTGTGAATGACTTACCTATTCTCACCAATGCAGTGACTGAAGATAACTCTGAAGAACTTTTGATGAAAAATTCTTTTCATCCCCAGAGAAAGAACTTATGGGGTCTGGATAAAGATTGAAGCACCCTTTTTTTAACTTTATTTTTCTTGAGTTTTTTGTCCATGTTTCCTTTCACAACATGACTGTTATGGATATATTTTGCATGACTACACATGTATAACTTATATGGAATTGTCTTACTTTCTCAATGGAGGGTGGAGGAAAAAAGGAGAGAATTTGAAATTTAAAGCTTAAAAAATAAATGTTAAATTGTTTTTGCATGCAACTGGGAAAAATAAAATACTAAGTTAAAAAAAATATGGAAGTCGAACAGGAAAAAAAAACCAAAGTAAATAAAATAAAGAACAGAGCCTCTGCCTTAGGGGGAAGCATAAAACTAATCTTCAAGTAATTGAAGAGCTGTCTCATAATTTTATTTGAATCCAAGCAGAAGCAGGTAACTCCAGTCCAAAAATTAAAAACAAACTGTTGAGAAATCTGAGTCGTCCCAAAGTAGAATAGGCTACAGTGAGAGGGGATGGGTTCTTCCTCATCACAAGTCTTCAAGAAAAGGCTGGATAGCCACTTGTTAGATATATCATACAAGAATCTTGTTCAGGTATAGATTGCACTAAACAACCATCAAGGTCACTTCCAACTGCAAGACAAACAGTCAATATGGTACCACTGAAAGAGTTCTGGATTTGAAGTCAGAGGACCTGGGCTTGAATTCCAGTTCTACTAATGTAAAGTATGAAAACTACACTAGATTGTCTCTAAGGTCCCTTCTGGCACAAAATCTGTGATTCTGTGGTTCTGAGTGCTTCTCTGACACTATGAATTGGAGTTTAATACAACTGTAATTGAATTGTATAAGAATTGGAATTGAATTAAATTGGAAAGGAATAGAATTGGAAATGAATTGTGCTGAACTGAATTGAAAAAGGAAAGGGAGTAGCTGGTCTTTAGGCACTGGAGCCAGAATGAAATCTTGTTTGGCTAACCTTAAACTTTCACCAGTCAATGCCAATGTGAAAGACAATTCATGTAAGTGACCAGAGTGAAACTTTCCCCTGATACAGTTTTGTAGATATAGGGCCTAGACATCAGGAGATCTGGAGTATAGTCATTTAATCACAGATTGCTGGAGCCAGATGGAACCTTCAAAGATAAAGCATAGACTGTCACAACTAGAAACCTTCTAAGGCTCAAAGAGAGAAAGTCGTACAACTAGCAGCACTAGGACTCACATCTCCTACCTCCCGGCTCAGTGTTCATTACCTTCCATCAAACTGCCTCTCAGTTGGGGTAGTGTCTCAAACTTCTGAGGGGTGATGTCAAAAGGAGATTCCCCCTCACCCTAATAATATGTCTGCTGGTGCCACACAGAAAAATATAATGCAGAGCTAAGTGACTGACCCACTGGGGTAATTGCTATGCTTATCAGCAAAGCCCCTGCAATTTGGGGGCATGATACTAGCTTGGGTTTTGATCATAGATTAAGGTTTAATGAAACCTTTTCTTCCTCTCCTCTGATATACTTAAGGCAAGTAATATTATCCCCATTGTACAACTGGGAAAATGAAAAATGATATACTTAAATAACATCATCCAGATGCAGAACTTCAGGCCAGGTCTAATTCACAGGCTGGAAGTCTTTCCACTAACCAGAACTCTTAATACATTTTTATTACTTTTGAACCAAACAGATTTCCCATCTTTTCTTCAGAAGTCACCACTATGGGCCTAGTGACAGCTCTTTTGTTTTCTGCCATCATCACAACTATTTTCTCTGGTTTAAATGAGGTGCTGGAATGCTTGTGGGTTGACTGATTGACTGAAAACACTTCAGTAATACAACAAACCTCTCCAGGCAGCATGGGATATTCAACAGATTAGTGCACTTTTGCTCACTCAGTTATTCATTTCCTCATTTATTCATTCATCCTCTCCTACTTCTATTTGCTTACTCATTTCACCAGAGTCGTTTGAACTCAAAGAAGAGAGAAATCAGGCAGAGCCAAGATGGCAGAGTAGAAAGACACACATACGCAGAGCCTCCTCATAGAGCCCATAAAATACCTGGAGAGAGGGACTCTCAACAAATTTTGGAGCAGCAGAAGTGGAGAACAACAGAATGGAGATTTCCAGCCCAAGGGGACCTGAAAGGCCCATGGGAAATGTTGGTTGCACCAGACGTGGAGCTGAGCCCAGTTCAGCCATGGCCAGACATCACAGCATGGCTCTGGGAAGATGACATATCAGAAGCAGAATCTCCAGTAGCTGTAGCAGTGAATCCCCAGTCCCAGCAGCAGTGGTCCACAGATCCCTCAACCCACAGGTGCCAAAGGTCAGTGACAGGGTTTTTTTTCAGCTGACCAGGAAAGGAGAAGGGCCTTCCCATAGCTCCGGCCTCAAGCAGTGGCAGCAGAGGCCACATTGACAGGTGGCAGCAGTTCCCAGGGAAGCCAGCATCCATTGTTGCATCATAAAAACCCCTGGGGGCAATGAGGAGCTGAATATTACCTCAGCCTTGTGTAGAGGCCCTGAGGGAACTGACTTTTATCTCACACTGAATGGTGGCCCTGCCCATCCAGCTAATCTGAAACCAGCCCCCAGTGCTGACTTGGTAGAACTCAAGACCAGGTGTCTGTGGAGAAGTAACTGCTAAGATTCTAGACACAAAAATCTTCCTAATCTCAGACCAGTGTACACGATTGATTGTGCCACCTTGGAGGAATTGGGATCTTACGGATTCCCAGAGTATACCCTACTCTTAACAAAGGACCCAAAAGTCAAGTAACTGGTTGGGAAAATGCCCAAAAAAGGGGAAAAAATAAGACTATAGAAGGTTACTTTCTTGGTGAACAGATATCTTCTCCCATCCTTTCTGATGAGGGAGAACAATGCTTACCATCAGAGAAAGACATAAAAGTCAAGGCTGCTATATTCCAAACATCCAAAATAAATATTCAATGGTCTCAGGCCATGGAAGAGCTCAAAAAGGATTTTGAAAATCAAGTAAGAGAGGGGGAGGAAAAACTGGGAAGAGAAATAAGTGACATGCAAACAAAGCATGAAAGGCAGGTCAACACATTACTAAAGGAGGCCCAAAAAATGCTGAAGAAAATAACACTGTGAAAAATAGGCTAACTCAATTGGCAAAAGAGGTTCAAAAAGCCAATGAGGAGAAGAATGCTTTCAAAAGCAGAATTAGCCAAATGGAAAAGGAAGTTCAAAAGCTCACTGAAGAAAACAGTTCTTTCAAAATTAGAATGGAACAGATGGAGGCTAATGACTTTATGAGAAACCAAGAAATCACAAAGCAAAACCAAAAGAATGAAAAAATGGAAGATAATGTGAAATATCTCATCGGAAAAACAACTGACCTGGAAAATAGATCCAGGAGGGACAATTTAAAAATTGTGAGATTATCTGAAAGCCATGATCAAAAAAAAAGCCTAGACATCATCTTTCATGAAATTATCAAGGAAAACTGCCCTGAGATTCTAGAACCAGGGGGCAAAATGAATATTGAAAGAATCCACCTATCACCTCCTGAAAGAGATCCAAAAAGAGAAACTCCTAGGAACATTGTGGCCAAATTCCAGGGTTCCCAGGTCAAGGAGAAAATATTGCAAGTAGCTAGAAAAAAACAATTCAAGTATTGTGGAAATACAATCAGGATAACATAAGATCTAGCAGCTTCTACATTAAGGGGTTGAAGGGCGTGGAATATGATATTCCAGAAGTCAAAGGAACTAGGACTAAAACCGAGAATCACCTACCCAGCAAAACCAAGTATAATACTTCAGGGGGAAAAATGGCCTTTCAATGAAATAGAGGACTTTCAAGCATTCTTGATGAAAAGACCAGAACTGAAAAGAAAATTTGACTTTCAAACACAAGAACCAAGAGAAGCATGAAAAGGTAAACAGTAAAGAGAAATCATAAGGGACTTACTGAAGTTGAACTACTTATATTCCTACAATATTTGTAGGAAAGACAATATTTGTAACTCTTGAAAACTTTTTTCAGTATCTGCATAGTTGGTGGGATTACACACACCCGCACACACACACACACACACATACACACACACACACACACAGAGTACAGGGTGAATTGAATAGGAAGGAATCATATCTAAAAAAAATGAAATTAAGCAGGGAGAGAGAAATATATTGGGAGGAGAAAGGGAGAAATGGAATGGGGCAAATTATCTCTCATAAAAGAGGCAAGCAAATGACTTTTCAGTGGAGGGAATAAGTGGTAATGTGAGAGAAAAAACATAACGTTTACTCTCATCACATTCCACTAAAGGAAGGAATAATATGCATGCTCATTTTGGTATGAAAACCTATCTTACAATATAGGAAAGTGGGGGAGAAGGGGATAAGCAGGGTGGGGGGGATGATGGAAGGGAGGGCAATGGGAAGAAGGAGCAATTTGAAGTCAACACTCTTGGGGAGGGACCAGATCAAAAGAAAGAACAGAAGAAATGGGGGCAGGATAGGATGAAGGGAAATATAGTTAGTCTAACACAACACGACTATTATGGAAGTCATTTGCAAAACTACACAGACATGGTCTATATTGAATTACTTGCCTTCTCAAAGGGGATGGGTGGGGAGGGAGGGAGGAAGAGAAGTTGGAACTAAAAGTTTTATGAACAACTGCTGAGTATTGTTCTTGTAACTAGGAAATAAGAAATACAGGTAATGGGGTATAGAAAGTTATCTTGTCCTACAGGACAAACGAGAAGATGGGGATAAGGGAAGCGAGGGATGTTAGAAGGGAGGGCAGATTGGTGATAAGGGTAATTAGAATGCTCGGTGTTTTGGGGTGGGTGGAGGGGAGAAAAGGGAAGAAAATTTGGAACCCAAAATTTTGTGGAAATGAATGTTGAAAACTTAAATAAATTAAAAAATAAAAGGAAATGAAATGAAGAAAAAAAAAGAAAAATCAGTGTGGATTGAGTAGTCAGGGGACCCCCTCCCTGATAGAGTTCCATGCTCAGTGTTCCATGGCCAGAACTGTTCTTTGGCAAGGCCTTGAAAGGAAAGTGAGCAGGGTTTATATTAGCAACAGGGAAAGAAAAACACATTCCAGGTGAAGGGAATAGGTTATATAGAAGATCAAAGATAAGCATGAGGTTGCATGGAATTGGAGCACTTTGAGGAAACCAGTCTTATTGGAACAGGTTTGTATTAGGTGGATTGGAAGACTCCTTGAGGACAAGGACCATATCTTACTCACTTTTGCATCTTCATGTACGCAGAAAAGGGTCCTGTACATAGTAGGCACTTAAGAAGTATCCCTTGAATAAATGGGGCATTGAGCAAGTGACTGATTAAAAGAACAAATGAAGTATATAGCATATATTCCAGGACTTACTCATTCACAATGGCAAGTAGGGTTCTGAGAGGATGGCTACCATACCTCACATTATAGTTTTTAAGGGACCCTGAAGTGATGGTGGAATCTTAATGCTATAGTCCATCAACCCTCTGCAGTATGTTTCCTTCCAATTGATTATCAATTGGTATCAGTCAGTCAGACTTAATTAGCTCTTAGGAAGAGATTCATATCCCTTTCTATCCCATACTAAGATGGCATGGTAAAAAGAGCTAATAGAATGCAGCATACCAAAAGTCTCTAACTCACTCTTCAACTAGAGTTCAGAGAAATGTGGGTTCACTTTTATTGTACATATGACAAAGTGGGAGTAACTCAGAACTGGAATTCCTTTGCCTGGAGTTCTCTAAAGACCTGAGGTAGATATGATATAGCTTTGTACTGGGCTTCTTGTAGAGTCCCAAAGCTGCCCTTCCTCAGAGTGAATGCTTTGTATCAGCATCCACAGCTCCTGATGTAGATACTGCAGTCCAAGGATGTTCTGCCATGACAAAAATAGGAATTCCAAATCCTCCAACTCTCCAAGGTTCACAAGATCATGTTCTGCTCAAGGAGAAGAAAGAAGAATAAGGGAGTAGATGTGTGTTCTCTTTCCTGCTTTTCCATTCACTGGCCAGATACTGGAATGCCAGTTCTGTACTATCTTGCTACTTTATAAAAAAGATCCAAAGGACATGTTAGGCTAAACATTAGTTTAATGTCTTTGATTGATTGATTCAATAGAGATGTACTCATCTGATAAAAGTATCAGAGCTAGGGTATTTTCTTCCTTTAATTGGCCTGGGGTAATTTATTGATTGACTCAATCAACCCCCATCCTTTTAGAGAGAAATAGGAAATAAGGCTTCACAATATTTAAGATTTCTATTGTACTTTAGGTTTTCAAAAATGATTCACTCATGAAAATTCTGTGAGTTGAATGGATGAATGAATAGCTGAATAAGTGAATGAGTGAAAGCATGTATCAATGAGTAACAAATGAATCAATGAGCAAATAAGTTATGTGATTATGTAATGTATGAATGAATAAATAAAAAAAATGAGTTACTATGAAATGACTAAAGGAATGAATGGGCAGTGTGTATCTGAATGGATTCCAACTAAAGGAATGGACTATTCAGAGCCTAAGTTTCAGTTAGATAATCTCTTTAATCAAAACATCCAAGAATCCCCAGATAAAAAGTAATGTACAAGACTATAAAAGGCAGCATAGGAATGCAAAAGTCACTGCAAAGGAATTAAAACTAGTCAATGAGAAAGTTCTCTATAATACCAGGAACTCTCCGAAGTCCTAAAACTATTTTTATGTTCTCATTGCTGTGCTAAGAGGTAGCACAGTGGAGAGAGTACTGGATCTGGAGTCAGGCAGATCTGAGTTCAAATTCAACCTCAGATACCTATCAGTTGTGTAATGCTGGGCTAGGCATTTAACTTCTGTTTACCCCTAGTTTCTTCAATTGTAAAGTGAGGATAAAAATAACACCTGCTTCCCAAGGTTGTTGTGAGGATTAAATGAGACAATGTGTTAAAATGCTTAGCACAATGTCTGACATACAGTAGGTACTTAATGTTTCCTTTCCTTTCTTTCTTACCCCAGATCAATCCACCTAGGGCAATATGAACTCAAACTGCCCTACATCTGCTTCACAATATTTTGGCTCACAGTAGAGATTGGTGTTGTAGGAGCATGGGTCTCCCCAGTTCTACTAGCCTACTAGCCCACACTAGGGAGTATCATGAGGATGGAGGAGGGAAGGAAAAGACAAAGTACAATGATTTCACTGGGAATATATTGTTAGTAAAACTGGAGAACCAAAAAAGCCTTTTTCTAATCCTTACTAAATATCAAACACTTCAACACAGAGGTTTCAGGCAATTTTACATCAGAGATAATGGGGAGGTGGTAAATAACAAGGACACAGAGAAAATTAGCTTGGAGAGTACCTCAATAGTACAATGTTTCTCTCCTACTCCTTCCTTTGGAGGTCCCTCATAGTCTGCATCTAATCCTTAGTCCACTTTAAAGGCAGGCCTGGCAGACAAGGAGGTGATCCAGTGCACTAAAATTAGTGTATTTTAAAGAAAAAATGGTCTTTGTCCAGAGCACTCAAAACTCTTGCTTTATGTGAACCTGCTTTGGCTAACCCCTTTAAATTTTCCAACTACACTTGAAATAGCCTTCTACCTGATCTCATTGCCTCAAGTCTGTCTTCCTCCAATATAACAATATATGGTCAGAGTTATCTTTCTAATGCAAAGTTATGATCATACTTTTATCTGGGGGCTCTTGGATGTTTTGATTAATGAGATTATTTAACTGAAACTTAGGCTCTGAGTGGTCCATTCTTTCAGTTGTGATGAGGGTACTCCTCCATTCAGATAAACGCTGCACATTCATTCATTTAGCCATTTACATAGTAACTCATTTATTGTTTATTCATCCATACATTACATATTCACATAACTTATTTGCTCATTGATTCATTTATTACTCATTACGGAAAGATATACCAGTTTGGTATTGGACAAAGCTGGGAGTTCTTTCCACCTCCCTTATCCTCTTAAGGAAATACATCATAGAAGATCCCTTAAACTTTGATCTGCTGCAGTTGTACTCAACTAACCTTTATTAAGCAGATATCCTGTACTAGGATAATAATTGACATTTAAATACATTTTCAAGGTTACAAAGTTTTTCTCATTTGGTTCTTCCATTCCATCCTGACACCAACTCTGTAGGGAGTCAGGGAAAGGACTACACTGTCTCTTTGATAGATAAGAATATCTCCAAGGTCTAGAAAAATGGTACAATTTCTTGTTTTTTTTATTTGTGTTGTATAAGACTAACTACATTTCCATCCATCCTATCCTGCCCCCCATTGCTTCTATTCTCTCTTTTGATCCTGTCCCTCCCCAAGAGTGTTGACTTCAAATTGCTCCCTCCTCCCCATGCCCTCCCTTCCATCATCCCCTGCACCCTGCTTATCCCCTTATCCCCCACTTTCCTGTATTGTAAGATAGGTTTTCATACCAAAATGAGTGTGCATTTTATTCCTTCCTTTAGTGGAATGTGATGAGAGTAAACCATGTTTTTCTCTCACCTCCCTTCTTTTTCCCTCCACTAAAAAGTCTTTTGCTTGCCTCTTTTATGAGAGATAATTTGCCCCATTTCATTTCTCCCTTTCTCCTCCCAATATATTTCTCTCTCACCTCTTAATTTCATTTTTTAAGATACAATCCCATCTTATTCAATTCACTCTGTGCTCTCTGTCTCTATGTGTGTGCACGTGTGTGTGTGTAATCCCACCCACGACCCAGATACTGAAAAGTTTCAAGAGTTACAAATATTGTCTTTCCATGTACGAATGTAAACAGTTCAACTTTAGTAAGTCCCTTATGACTTCTCTTTGCTGTTTATCTTTTCATGCTTCTCTTCATTCTTGTGTTTGAAAGTCAAATTTTCTTTTCAGCTCTGGTCTTTTCATCAAGAATGCTTGAAAGTCTTCTATTTCATTGAAAGACCATTTTTTCCCCTGAAGTATTATACTCAGTTTTTCTGGGTAGGTGATTCTTGGTTTTAGTCCTAGTTCCTTTGACTTCTGGAACATCATATTCCACTTCCTTCAATCCCTTAATGTAGAAGCTGCTAGATATTGTGTTATCTTGATTGTATTTCCACACTACTTGAATTGTTTCTTTCTAGCTGCTTGCAATATTTTCTCCTTGACCAGGGAACTCTGGAATTTGGCCACAATGTTCCTAGGAGTTTCTCTTTTTGGATCTTTTTCAGGCAGTGATCTGTGGATTCCTTGAATACTTATTTTACCCTCTGGTTCTAGAATCTCAGGGCAATTTTCCTTGATCATTTCATGAAAGATGATGTCTAGGCTCTTTTTTTGATCATGGCTTTCAGGTAGGCCCATAATTTTTAAATTGTCTCTCCTGGATCTATTTTCCAGTTCAGTTGTTTTTCCAATGAGATATTTCACATTATCTTCCATTTTTTTCATTCTTTTAGTTTTGTTTTGTGATTTCTTGGTTTCTCATAAAGTCATTAGCCTCCATCTGTTCCATTCTAATTTTGAAAGAACTATTTTCTTCAGTGAGCTTTTGAACCTCCTTTTTTCCATTTGGCTAATTCTGCTTTTGAAAGCATTTTTCTCCTCATTGGCTTTTTGAACCTCTTTTGCCAACTGAGTTAACCTATTTTTCAAGGTGTTATTTTCTTCAACATTTTTTGGGTCTCCTTTAGCAAGGTGTTGACCTGCTTTTCTTGCTTTTCTTGCATCTCTCTCATTTCTCTTCCCAGTTTTTCCTCTACCTCTCTAACTTGATTTTCAAAATCCTTTTTGAGCTCTTCCATGGTCTGAGCCCATGGTATATTTGTTTTCGATGTGTGGGATACAGAAGCCTTGACTTCTGTGTCTTTCCCTGATGGTAAGCATTGTTCTTCCTCATCTGAAAGGATAGGAGGAGATATCTGTTCACCAAGAAAGTAACCTTCTATGGTCTTATTTTTTTTTCCCTTTTCTGGGCATTTTCCCAGCCAGTGACTTGACTTCTGAGTTTTCTTTCCACCCCCACCTCACCTCCAGAGCAGCCCAGTCAGAGCTTGGGGTCTGAGATTCAAATGCTGCTTCCCAACCTCAGGGCTTTGGGTGGGAGCAGGGCTGTTATTCAGTGTGAGATTAAGTTCAGGTGCTCAGGTGGGGACAGGGCCGCCACAAGGGACTCAGTTCCCTCAGGGGGTTTATGAGGAGACCTTCAACAATGGATCTGAGCTCCTGCCTGCTTTGGGAGCCCCTGTCCGCTGCCCCCCCCCTCTGCTGCCTCCTGAGGGGGCCTGAGCCATGGGGACACCCCACTCCCCTGTTGGCCACCCAAAAAGACTCTCTCACCAACCCTTGTCACCTGTGGGTGGAGGGTCCTGCGCAGCCGCCAGAGATTCTGTCCCTGAAGCCCTGCTCAGATCTGCTCCTCTCAGTGCCGCACAGCCAGGGCAGGGCTGGGCTCACCTCTGGGTCCGGGCACAGCAGACCTTTTGCGTCAGGTTTTCAGGTCTCTCTGGAATAGAAATCTCATCCGCTCCATTGTTCTGTGGCTTCTGCTGCTCCAGAATTTGTTGGGAGTTCTTCTTTACACATATTTTATGGGCTGTGGGTTTCAGAGCTAGCATATGTGTGTCTTTCTGCTCTGCCATCTTGGCTCCTCCCCTCGGTCTAGTTTCTTCATAGACATAGAGCTAGTATGTGGCAAAATCAAAACTCAAATATAAGAATTTTTTCCTGAAGTTTTCTATTCTCCATCTTGCCTTCAAGGTTCCCCATGTTCTAACTCCAACTGTCCTTTTCAGCTTTATCTAGTACTCCTCCCCTCAGATACACTTCATTCTAGTCAAACCAATTGATGCTGCCTATGCATTGCTGCCTCTGCACTTTTGTTTCTACCATTCTCTTTGCCTATCATGTGTCTTTCCTTACCCCATAAGTATTAATCCATTCTGTTTCTATCAAACCCTTCTCCATTCATTGTAGGGTAGAAGGGACACTGGAAATCATCAGTTGCAAAGGTGTCAAACATGCGGCCCATGGGTCACATTCAGTGCACAAAGCTCCCAAGTGTGACCCAAGCCAGATTAAAATATAATTGGGAATTACTTAGAGAAATAAATTAAAATACAATAAAATAAAAATGATGACAGTTAAAAATTAAGACAATATGTGTCCCACAGGGATTCGTATGTATGAATTAGTGGACTCCATTTCTATTTTAGTTTGATACTATTGATCTATTCCAATCCACTTATTGGTTGATGAAACTGAGGCCTAGAAATATAGATGTGCTCAAGCTGACACTGATGGGATATAGCAAAGTCAAGATTTGAACCCAGATCCTCTGTCTCAAAAGCCAGAATGCATACTTTTTGGTTCCAATATTAACACGTCCAAGAGCCTTCCTTGATTTCTTACCCCATGTCCAAAGGGAAGTAATCTCTTTCTCCTTCTAGCAGGCAACTGGGTGGCACCATAGATAGATCACAGGACCTAGAATCAGGAAGATCTAGGTTTAAATCCAGCCTGGGACACTTCCAAGGTATGACACTGAGCAAGTCACTGAGTCACTTAACCACTGTGTATCTCAGTTCCCTAAGTTGTAAGATGGGGAGAATAAGAGAATCTACCTCTAAGGGTTATTATGAGAATCAAATGAGATCACATTTGTAAACCATCTAGTGAGTGCCTGGCACACAGTAGATACTTAATTAATGCTTATTCCCTTCTCTAGTAGAAGCAGGGAAGAAGGATTGAGCCCAGGGTTCCTGTTTCTCTCCTCCCACTGAAGATAAACTTGGGCCATTTTGCTAGGAAAACCAGAAATCCCTACAGTGTCTTTTTTCCCACTCTAGTAAGTATACCTTCAATAAAGTTTTTAGTTAGTTTTATATTAGAGTAAAAAGAGAAGAGAGAGCAAAACACAGAGACAGAGAAACAGAAAGAATTAGTTGGAGTACCTCAGTGTTACCACTATTATGCACTTAACCACATACTGCCTTAAACTATAATAATGGTTTCTATCTTAGGTTCACTTCTACCAGACTCTGAGCTCCTTAAAGACAAGAATGAAGTTTCATTCATTTCTTACTTCCTCAGGAGGCCAAAAATTACCCCAGAGTAGAATTCAAGTAATATTTGTTGCGTTGAAATGAAATGCATAGCTTATCATGTCACCGATTGCCATGCTGTTTAGATCGGAATCCAAACCCTTTGTGTGGGAAAATCAACTCTAAATCCCCACTGTCCTTATGGGTAGATGTTTTCTCTGTTAAACAGGTGTTCAGGCAGCTAAGTGGCACAGTGGTTAAGGCACTGGATTTGGAGTCAAGAAGACCAGAATTCAAAACCAGTCTCAGATGCTTCCTAGCAATTTGACCCTAGGTAAAATTAATCTTGGTCTGCTTTAGATTATTCACATATAAGACAGAGATTAGATACTTCCTTTGCAGGGCAGTATAGGGGAAAGAATAGAAAACATGAGGAAAAATTCTTATATTTGAGTTTGATGTTGCCACATACTAGTTCTATGACTATGGAAAAATTGTACCATCTTTCTAGACCTCGGGGATATTCTTATCTATAAAAGAGACAATGTAATCCTTTCCCTGACTCCCCACAAAGTTGGTGTCAGGATGGAATGGAAGAACCAAATGAGAAACACTTTGTAACCTTGAAAATGTATATGTATATATGTGAATTATTATCCTAGTACAGGATAGCTACTTAATAAAGGTTAGTTGAGTACAATTGCAGCAGATAAAGGTTTAAGGGAGTATTTTATGACATATTTCCTTAAGGAGGTAGGGGAGATAGAAAGAACTGCCAGTTTTGTCCAACACAAAACTGGAACATCTCTCCATAATGAGTCAACAATTTGATGTGTCAGCCATTCTAGATGACCTTAATAGAAGTTCAATGGCCAGAGCAAGGAAGATCAAACTACATATGGAATAGTGGATTTGAAGTTGTATGTCACATTGTAAGAAGGTCATTCACAAACCAGAGAACATCAGAAAGAGAGTGATTAAAGGTGGTAAAGAGAACTGGAAACAAGGTCATATGGATACAGATCAAAAGAACCAAGATGGTTGAAGCAGGAAGAGGAAAGATGTAAGGGGCATATGATAGCTGTCTTCAAGTGTGAATATGGTTGTTCATGATGGATTCTACTTGTTCTGCTTGACTCCAGAAAGGACACCTGGAACCAACTGGGGAGAAATTAAAGAGACACAAATTTGGGGCTAAATGTAAGAAGAAACTCTCTAACCCAATGATCTGCAAACTGTTTTTGATACTATACTATTATCAGGTAAAAAAATTTTGAGTGATCACCTCTAGCTTAATTTCAATCCTTGGTCATCCCTGAAGTTAGGCCTAGCAATTTAGTAAGATACTATGCCCTATGAAAAGTAAGCCCAGTTGAGCCAAAGAGCAATTCTTCCATGACCAACATTATGCTTCATCAGCAAACTTTGTAACGGTCCCCAAGGGGCAGATCATCTGCAGGTATGGAATTGTGAGTTGCATTAGCCTACATGCATGCTGCCTACACATGTACCTCACAGATTTTAAATTCATGCTTACTGTTCCTCCCCCACCATGGACTTTGTATCCATTTGTGGAAGAGCACATCCCCAAGATATGGGGAAAACACTTTGAAACACTGTATTTGCTAGACCATTTGAGTATATGCCTTTGCTAGTGGGCCTGTGCTCCACCAAAGGAGTTATCCTTAGAACCCTAGGGATCAAATCTGACAAGGCCAGTGTAGAGTGGGAGAGAAAGCCCAGAATGAGCCTTATAATGTATAATATGATAAATATAAAGGGAATTAATACAAAAATCTTGGGAGCAGGGATGAAACTTTCTTGCCTTAATCTTCCTTTTACGTAAGGCATTTTCCTCATCTGGAAACTTTCTTGGTGTTAATACTTCAAAATATCCATTGAACTATTACATTATTAGCTGATTTTTTTACAAAGAATTGCGTGACTTTCAGTAAGTCAACATTATCCGCTTTTCTGGTTGGACTTTCCTCTTCTGAAAGAAAAATTAGGGATTTGATGGTCTCTGAAGGCCCTTCCATCACTGACACTCTGTGTTCCACATTCTAAGGTGCCTTGAAGCTCTCACATGTATCCCAATATTTTAGAATTCTACCCCATAACCACATAAAAAGCTGCCATGGGAATGTATACTGTGGTATTTCATATGCCATTCCTGTTTCTTTGATTGCTTATTGCGGTCATCATTGTTAATTATCAGACAGTAAGGGAGAAAACATGGCATTTCTCTAAATTTGTTGCCCCAATCAAGGGACAAAAATGAGAGAAGAAAAGAGATGTTTGGGATTCTGGCATCTATTGTGGGCTCCACTGCAGTGCTCCCAGAATGAATTCATACAACCTCTCTGATGGTACTCTGATCTATCTTGGATGACAGATCTGCAGAAAAATTTTCATCCAATCTGGCTGGACCGGACCTTCTGTCCTCTAACCAGACAGACAACAATGAAGACAAAAATTAGCAATAGTAGAGAATCAGACTGTTCTACTCTTGGATATGCCACTGGGTCATTGCATGATCCTAAGCAAGGACATTTCCCTCTCTGAGCTTCAGTTTTCTCATCAGTAAAATTAGTATTTGTACGAGATAATTTTGGGATTTCTAGCTGTCACATTTTAAAAGTCTATAAGAAAACCTTCCAATACATCAAGATAAAGGCTTTCCATGACTCAAAATATTTGTAACAACACTTTTTATGGTAGTAAACAACTAGAAACCAAATAGATGCCAATTACTTTGGGAATAATTAAATAAATGGTGGTAAATAAAGAGAATGAAAATTTGTGCTGTAAAAATTAACAAATGTAATAAAGACAGGGAAGAGTGAAAAGACTTAATAGTAACTGATACAAAGTGAAATGCTGTGAAAACAATAGATACAGACCACCACAATGTAAATAGAAATAATAACCATCAATAAATAAGAAATGAATGTTTTAAAGAGTTATAAAGGGGGCAGAGCCAAGATGACAGAATGAGAGCATGTACTCACCTAAGCTCTACCACAAATTCCTTCAGATACTTCTAAGAAAGAAGCTGAACAAATTTTAGAGTGGCAGAATCCACTAGAAAACAGAGTGTAGCAGATTTCCAGTCCAGGACAGCCCGAAAGGTCAAAGTGAAAGATCTGTTACACGGGGCTGAGAAAGAGCAGAATGCGCAGGCTGCACCAGCGCAGACCACACCATAGCAGAGTGCCAGGGTGGACTGAAGCAGAAGCAGCAGTGTGGATTCTCAAACATATCAGCCCAGGATGGGAGAGCAGTGGAACTGAGAGAGACAGAAGTGCAGGACCCCTGCTAACAGCAGCAGTCCCTCCTGAAACTATAAACCCACAGATTAAATGTCTGTAAATCACCTACTTGAACTTCCAGGAGCCAAGATGGTGGAATGATCTGTAAGTGCTCTCCCCCTCCCCTTACCTTGAAAAACCCAGAAAATATTTTCTTTTTTTTTTTTTCATGGTATTCTTTTTTTTTTATTTTTTAATGTTTAACAATCACCGCCATACAATTGAGATTTTATCCCCCCCTACCTACCCCCCTCCCTCCCCACGACTGCATACAATTCTGTATAGATTCTACATATACTTTCCTATTGAGTATATTTTCACTATAGTCATGCTATGTAGTCAGACTAAAATAAATGAAAGAAATCGTATAACAAATCAGAACATGATACACAAACACATACACATACACAAACATGATCTGCTACATTTTGTGAATGACTTCCACATTTCTTTCTCTGAGTGTGGAAGGCATTTTGCCTTGAGAACCACCTTTGGGATTTTTTTTTTTATAAGAAGTTTTTGCGTTATTACAAAAATCCAAGTCTACCAGAAAAAACTCTCACACACTGTGGTCGTTGCTGTGCACAAAGTTCTCCTGGTTCTGCTCCTTTCACTCAGCATCAGGTCATATAAGTCCTTCCAGGCCTCTCTGAAGTCTTCTTGTTCATCATTTCTTATGGCACAATAGTACTCCATTACATTCATATACCATAATTTATTCAGCCATTCCCCAATTGATGGACATCCCCTTGACTTCCAGTTTTTGGCAACTACATAGAGTGCTGCTATAAATATTTTTGTACATGTGGGACCCTTTCCCATTTTTATGATCTCTTGGGGATATAGTCCTAGTAGTGATATTGCTGGGTCAAAGGGTATGCACATTTTTGTAGCCTTTTGGGCATCAGAAAATATTTTCCTGGGAAAAATCCTGGAATAGTGGAATGAGCTCAAGAGGGTGGGGAGATTATTATGGAGACTCCCTCTTGCTATGGCTGAAGGGGACCAGTGCAGGACCAGAGCTGTACCAGACAATTCCACCTCAGTGAACCTGGAGGAGATCCTGAGCCCCAGCGGGGTGAAACCTGCAATCATCAACACCAGGAAAAGAAGAGAGGGAGATGAGCACTGTTTGAGACTTACTCTAATCTGATTTGATTGAAGGAGGGAACAACAAATTCAGTTAAGTATAGAAATCTAACTTGCCTCATAGGCAGTAGGAGGGGAAAGGGAAAAGAAAAGGGAGTGGTGGTTAAAAGAGAGGGAGCAAATAATAAGGGAAATAAAAGGTAGGGGAGCTGATAGAAGGGAGGGAAGACTGTGAGAGTTGGTGGTCAAAAAACAAAACTATTGTGGAGGGAAAGGGAGAAGGGAGAACTAAAAGCATAAATGGGGAGAAATAAGATGGAGAGAAAGACACAGGTAGTAGTTATAACTGTGAATATGAATGGGATGAACTCTCCCATAAAATGGAGGTGAATAGCAGAATGGATTAAAAATCATAATTCAACAATATATTGTTTACAAAAAACACCTTGGAAACAGGGGGCTACACACAAAGTAAAGGTAAAAGGATGGAAAAGAATATATTATGCTTCAGTTGACATAAAAAAGCAAGGGTAGGAATCCTAATCTCAGACAAAGAAAAAGTAGAAATAGATCTAATCAAAAGAGATAAGGAAGGAAACTATATTCTGCTAACAGGAACCATAGACAATGAAGGAATATCATTACTAAACATATATGCACCAAGTAGTATAGCATATACATTCACAAAGGAGAAATTAAGGAAGTTACAGGAAGAAATAGACAGCACAAGTATACTAGTAGGGGACCTCAACCTTCCCCTCTCTGAACCTGATAAGTCCAACCTCAAAATAAACAAGAAAGAAGTGAAGGAGGTGAATAGAACTCTGGATAAGGAAGATGTAATAGATCTCTGGAGAAAACTGAATGAGGATAGAAAGGAATATCCCCTTTTCTCAGTGGTATTTGGCACATATACAAAAATTAACCATGTACTAGGGCAAAAAAACCCTCACAATCCAGTGCAGAAAGGCAGAGATAGTCAATGCATCCTTCTCAGATCATAATGAAAATAAAAATTATATGTAATAAAAGGTCATGGAAAGATAGACCAAAAATTAATTGGAAACTAAACAATCTAATCCTAAATAATGAGTGGGTTAAACAACAAATCATAGAAACAATCAATAACTTCATTAAAGAGAATGACAATAGTGAGACAATCATCAAAATTTATGGGATACTGCAAAAGCATTTCTTAGGGGAAGTTTTATGCCTACCTGAATAAAATAGAGAAAGAGGATATCAATGAATTGGACACATAGCTGAAAAAGGTAGAAAAAGAACAAATTGAAAATTCCCAAGTAAATACCAAATTAGAAATACTGAAAACCAAAGGAGAGATTAATTAAATTGAATTTAAGAAAAGTATCGGACTAATAAATAAAGCTGAGTTGGTTTTATGAAAAAATCAATAAAATTGATAAACCTTTGGTCAATTTGATTTAAAAAAAAAGAAAGAAGAAAATCAAATTACCAATATCAAAAATGAAGGTGGTGAACTCATCTCCAATGAGGAGGAAATTAAAACAATAATAAGAAATTACTTTGCCCAATTATATGCCCATAAATTTCACAATCTAAGTGAGATGAATGAATATTTTTAAAAATATTAATTGCCCAGATTAACAGAAGAGGAAATTAAATACTTAAATAATCCCAACTCAAAAAAGAAATTGAACAAGCCACCAATGAACTCCCTAGGAAAAAATCTCCAGGGTCATATGGATTTACAAGTGAATTCTATCAAGCATTCAAAGAACAGTTAATTCCAATGCCATATAGACTATTTGAGAAAATTGATAAAGGAGTCCTATCAAATTCTTTTTATGATACAAACATGGTTCTGACACCTATTACAGGAAGAGCCAAAACTGAGAAAGAAAATTATAGACCAATTTCTCTAATCAATACAGATGCAAAAGTTTTAAATAAGATATTAGCAAAAAGAATACAGCAAGTTATCACGAGAATAATATATTATGATCAGGTAGGATTTATACCAGGAATGCAGGGCTGGTTCAATATTAAGAAAATTATTAGCATTATTGATCATATCTACAACAAAACTAATAGAAACCATATGATCACCTCAATAGATGCAGAAAAAACTTTTAACAAAATACAACACCCATTCCAACTGAAAACACTGGCGAGCACAGGAATGAATGGAGCCTTCCTTAAAATAATAAGCAGTATCTACCTAAAATCATTAGCAAGCGTTAAATGCAATGGGGATAAGCTAGATACATCTCCTATATGATCAGGAGTGAAACAAGAATGTTCATTATCAACCCTCTTATTAAATATGGTACTAGAAATGTTAGCTTTAGCAATGAGAAGAGAAAGAAAGTGAAGGAATTAGAATAGGCGAAGAAAAAAAACTAAGTTATCACTCTTTGCAGGTGATATAATGATATACTTAGAGAATCCTAGAGAATCAAAGGATAAATTGAAATAATAAACAACTTTGGCAAATTTTCAGGTTATAAAATAAACCCACATAAATCATCTGCATTTCTATATATTACTAACAAAGTCCAACAGCAAAAGATAGAAAGAGAAATCCCATTTAAAACTACAGCAGACACTAAATATTTCTGGGAGTCTACCTGCCAAAACAAACCCAGGGACTATACAAACACAATTACAAAACACTTTTCACACAAATAAAGTCATATCTAAGTGGAAAAACATCAGTTGCTCATGGGTAGGCTGAGCTAATATAGTAAAAATGATAATTCTACCTAAATTAATTTACTTATTCAGTGCCATACCAATCAAAGTACCAGAAAATTATTTCCCAGTGCTAGAAAAAAATAATATCAAAATTCATCTGAAAGAACAAAAGGTCCAGAGTATCAGGGGAATTAATGAAAAGAAATGCTAGGGAAGGTGACCTAGCCCTACCAGATCTCAGATTGTATTGTAAAACAGCAATCATCAAAACCATTTGGTACTGGCTAAGAAATACAGGGGTAGGCCAGTGGACTAGGTTAAGTACTCAAGACACAGCAGTCAATAAATATAGTAGTCTTCTATTTGATAAATCCAAGGACCCCAGCTTCTGGGATAAAACTCACTGTTTGACAAAAACTGCTAGAAAAACTGAAGCAGGCAATGTGGAGCGCTTAGAGCTTGGTTAAACACTGAAGATGCCAAGGTCATCCACTGCATCCTGAGCCATCACCAGCCATCCTGACTCTGTCCTACCACTGGACTATGATGACTTTAGAGGAGAGAGTGAGGCTGTTGACTTCGTGCAACTCTGTCTCATTTAAATTCAATTTACGCACGAATCAAGACAAAACACATAGTATTTTACAATTATGCCTCAAAGTCCTATGGTGATAGGCAAGTGATGAAGCAGCAGGTGAGGATACACTGGGAGCTGTAGTCACAACCCTGCACAGAGGCAACTCAGGTCATAGGGTTGTTTCTCACTGGAACCAACAGTGGGACTCTGCAGCCTCCTGGGTATCTGAGCAGCCTTTCAAAGATCACACTGCTCACCTCATGTTGTGAGAAAGGGGCTAGAAAAGGTGCCCTATATATTGTCTGTTTACCCAGCCCTGGCCTGATTACTGCAGCAGGTGGGGAATCCCACTATGTGGTCAAGACACACAAAAAAAACTTACAAAATGTACAAAAACATCTGCAAAGATGATCTCACTCACCATCGGCACATGGAACATGTGCACACTTATTGACAACACAAAATCCAGCAAAAGCAATGGTCATTTGCTGCTGAAGACTTATGCATCACATGACCTACTTATCACCAACACTGTTTTCCATTTACCTAAACGCAATAAAACATTATGGATGCACGCTCACAGCAAACATTTGCATCTAATAGACTATGTGATATAACAAGTGACAGACAAGATGTGTAAGTGACAAAGGCAATGTGTGGTGTAGAGTGCTGGACTGATCAAAGACTTATTCTCTCCGAGTTAAATATTCACATTCATCAAAACTGCTGACCTCCAAGGCAAAATGACTACCAGAAGAATCAATGTCAACAAATTAGAGCATTTCTCTCAGCATGAAGAGTTTGCTGCTAACTTGGAGGGAAAGTTGAGCCAACACATAGTTGGCAACAGTGGAGCAGAAAAGGAATGGGCAGCTTTCAGAGATTTTGTATACAGCACTGCATTTGCTCATTTTACAGATGAAGAAACTGAGGTCTAAACTTAAGTGACTCATTCAGTGTCACATAGCTAGTAAGTGTTAAAAGATAGATTTGAACTCAGACCTTTCTGACTCCAGGTCCAGCTCTCTATCTAATGGACCACCTACCTACCACTAACAGCCTTTACTTGAAGTCTTTATTATCTCCCAAGGTAACCAGTTCTACATTTGCATAGCTCCTATTGTTAGGAAATCTTTTCTGATACCAAGTATAAATTTGCCTCAGTAACTTCATTCATTGCTCCTGGGCTTTCCCTCTAGGGTCAAGCAGAATAAATCCCCTTCTACAAACAAAATCTCTCCAGAAATTTGAAGACAGTTGTCATGCCCCATATCTTTGAATCTTCTCTTCTCTATGATGAACATTCCTAGTTCCTTTAACCTTCCCCATTCTGATCTACTTCTTAAGGGTATATTCCAGTTTAGCAATGACCTTCCTCCAGCCTTTCTAGTCTACTGCCAAATTGATTTCCTTAATCATGTGACTCTCTTCCTCCCTACTCAATAAACTCCAATGGTTCCCTATTACCTCCAGCATCCAATACAAAATTCTCTCTTTGACTTTTAAAACTTCACAACCTGACCCTTTCAAATATTTTCAGTCTTTTTACACATTACTCCCCTCCAGTTACTCTCCAATCCAGTGACACTGGACCCCTTTCTGGTCCTCACCCATAACATTCCATCTCCCAACTAAGAGCATTTCCTCTGGCTGTTCCCCTGCCTAGAATACTCTCCCCTCCTCATCTTCACCTCCTGGCTATCCTGGATTTCTTCAAGTCCTAGCTAAAGTTACCTTCTATAGGAAACCTTTCCCAGTCTTCCTTACTCTTAGTGGCATTCCTCTGAGGCAATTGATTCTGTATATAACTAGTTTGCACATCATTGTTTGCAACTTGTCTCTCTCCTTCAGAATAGAGACTGTTTCTTTGTTTTGCTTTTCTTTGTTTTCCTAGCATCTGGCATAGCATCTGATCCATAGCTGGTGCTTAATGAATTCTAAGTGATCTATTCCTAAACTTTGGTGAACTGAACATAAGATCCCAGATGGGATCTGACCATAACTGATCACAGAGAAACTATCACTTTCTTATTCAATCAATCACTAAGTATTTATTAAGATCCTATCATGTGCTAGAGATTGGCAGTACAAATACAATGACAACATTGCTATTTGAGAGAAGCTTACATTTTATCAGGGACTATTAAGGTGTATATAAATCTAATTGGAATAAATATAAGGAAAATAAACATAAATTAGTTAATACAAGGTTGTTTAGAAGAGAGAGTACATGCAGTTGGAGGCCTGGGAAAGCATAATGCTTGAGCTGTGCCTTAAAGGAAGAGAGGGATTTGAGGAGGCAGAAGTAAAAAAGGAATACAGTCTAGGCATATGGAGGGACCTATATAAAGGTACAAGAAATGGGAGGTGGAATGTCATGTGTGGAGAAGAGAGAAGGCAAGTTTTACTGGAATTCTGAGTGTAGGAGGAGAGTAGCATACAATGAAGATGGAGAGATAGGTCAGATCCAGATTGTCAAGGGTTTTAGAAGTTTAAAAAAGGAGTTGAAATTTTATCTGGAGGAAAGAGGGAGCCACTGGAATTGAATGAGGGGAGTGATATGGTCAGATCTGCATTTTAGAAGCAATGTTTAGAATGAGATGGAGTGAGAAAAGGCAAAGCAGGGAGACCACTTAGGATGCCATGACAATAGTCTAGGTGAGAGATGATGAACAAAAAAGTAGCTATGTGAGTTAAGAAAAAGTGATTCAAGAGATATGATAAAGGCAGAAGTGGCAAGATTTGGTAACTGATTAGATGTTTTAGGTGAGAGAAAATAAGGAACTGAGATAACACCAAAGTTATGAAGCTAGGATACTGAAGAAATGGTGAGGCCTTCAACAGAGATTAGGAAGTTTGGAGGAAGGGTGGGTTGGGAGAGGATAGATAACAAATTCTGTTTTAGACATGTTGAATGTGAGATTTCTATAGGACATCCAGTTTGAAATGTACAGTAGGCAATTAGTACGGGGTTGATCCTTATAAGAGAGCCTGGGACTTTATTGTGGTTTTATTGGTATAGAGACAAGAATTAGATGAGACCACTGAGAGGGAGAAAGGTAGGTGACTCAGGACAGCACTTTGGTGGAACATCCATAGTTAAGAGGCATGAGCTGGCTGATGAACCAATAAAGGAAACTAGCCCATACCTTACTTCTAGAAGCTATGCCTTTGTTAATGAAACCCTCAGACTCATCAGCATTTGGACTGCCACCATACCTCATACTGAATTTGAAGTACACTTAAATCTGTTGATCTTTTTCAGAAAAAAATCCATTCTCTAACCATGGTTCCCACATCACTACGAAGCTAAATTTAAGACTTTATGTTTCTCATTACTCAGTCTTTCTAATTTAATTAGTACCTATGTTCAAGCCCGTCAAGATTTTGGGAGGATCCTGGGAAGGGAAAACAGAGAATAAGCATTTACATAGCATCCACTATATGACAGGTGCTAATTTTACAAATACTTTCTCATTTGGTCATCACAACAACCCTGCAAGATAGGTTCTATTATTATACTCACTTCACAGATGAGGAAATTGAGGCAAGTGAAGGCTAAGTGACTGACCAGAGTCACATAGCTAATAAGTGTTGAGACCAGATTTGAGTTCTGGTCTTTCTGACTCCATGCCCAGGGTTCTATCCACTAAGCCAACAACTGCCTCATGTCATCCAATGTGTTAGCTATCTCTCTCAGTTTTTTGGCACTCACAAGCAAGCTTTTATCTGTGTCATTAACAAAAATGTTAAACAGAAAGGACAGAGGACTGATCCCTGGGGCACTACACCACAGACCTCCCAAGTTGACATGGAACAATTAGTGAATACTTTTTGAATCTTAACCATCCAGTCATTTGTGAATATGCATTACTCACCATTGTTGTTTTCCCTTCATTTCTGAAGAGGACCAAGGACATAACAGGGTGATGTCTTAACTCTTATGAATGGGATTTAAGTGAGGCAAAGTAGCATGTCTGACCAAACTCTAAGGACTCTAAAACACTTGCTTCAGCCACCTTCATGGCTGTTGAAACAAATTGTTCTCATCTGCCCATTTCACTGGGGGAAGCCTTCCCATTCTTGGGGTACATATCCCCCTAACTCATCAATGAGTTTGTGGCCTTCCAGTTACCCTATACTATTGTCAAAATTCATGCCTCTCCACCTTATGCATATTGATAGAGTGAAAAAAATGTTAAAAGTTTTGCTGAAATTTAAGCAAAACTACAGCATCCCCTTGATTTACCATCTATTTACTCTGTCAAAGGAAATGAGATTAATCTAATATAACCTGTATTTCTTGAAGCTATGCTGGCTTTTAGTGATTTAGTTTACCTTTCTGAGTGCTCACAAACAATTTCCTCCATAATGTTTTCTAAAAATTTGCTGGGAATAGAAGTTAATTTTCTTACTCTACAGTTTACTGATTCTTTCCTTTTTCTTGAAAATTGAAACATTTGTCCTTCTCTAGTCTTCCTGAATCTTTTCTGTTCTCTAGGGTCTTTGGGGTAAGTTGTTTTACCATTCTTTATTCAATTCCTGCAGGATCATTTGTTGTTGTTCAGTCATTTCAATCATGCCCAACTCTTCATGACCTGATTTTGGGTTTTTCTGGCAAAGATACTGAAGTAATTTACCATTTCCTTCTCCAGCTCATTTTACAGACAAGAAATGAGGCTAACAGTGTTAAGTGACTTGCCCACAGTCACATAACTAGTAAATTTCTGAGGCCAGATTTGAACTCAGAAAAATGAGTCTTCCTGACTTCAGGCCTGCCACTCTATCCACTGTACCACCTACCTACCCAACGTAGTTGCACCACACCACACTTTTATATCCATCCTCAATTAATTACCTATGCTTACACCTTCTACACTTTTTTTAAAATTCTGTTGTCAGGGATAGAGTCAAGATGGCAGAGTAGAAAGATGCATATATACTAGCACTTCCCCCACAGCCCACAAAATACCTGTAAAAAGGATGCTCAACAAAGTCTAGAGCATCAGAAGCCACAGAACAACAGAGTGAAAGAGGTTTCCATACAAAGGTAACCCAGAAGGCTGACAGGAAAGGTCTATCTCATGGGACACTGAGCAGAGCACAGCACAGCCCTGGCCATGCAGCACTGAGAGAAACAGGACCTGAACAGACCTCCAGGCAGAGTTCCTAGCAGGGAAGGTCCCAGAAACCTCAACCCACAAGTGACAAAGAAAGCTCGAAAGGTCAGTGGGGGAGGGCTTACCCAGCTAGGGGAGAGGGAACAGGAGTTTCTCCAAAAATAGCCCCAGGCTAGAGCAGAGGCTGCAGTAGCAGACTGTAGGCAACTATGGAGTCTGGGAAGCAACCTGGATCCATTGTTCAGGCAGCTCAGTTTAAAGCCTCTGGTGGTAGGGAGCAGCTGATCTAAACCCCAGTTCTGAGTGAGGCTCCACCTCCACCCAAAGCCCAGGAGAATGGAGCAGCTGAGTCCAATCTCTTGACAAAGGATTCAGAAGTCAAGTAACTGGCTGGGAAAATGCCCCAAAAAGGGGAAAAAGATAAGACCATAGAAGGTTACTTTCTTGGTAAACAGGTGTCTCTTCCCATTCTTTCAGATGAGGAAGAGCAAAGCTTACTGACACAGGAAGTTAAGACCCCTCTCTCCAGGGCCTCCAAAATGAACTTAAACTGGACTCAGGTAATAGAAGAACTTGAAGAATGAGTTAGCAGCTTGCTAAAGTAGAACCAAAAAAATGTTGAGGAAAATAACGTCTTTAAAAAGAGGCTAACTCAGTTGGAAAAAGAGGTTAAAAAAGCCAATGAGGAGAAGGAGACATTGAAAAGCAGAATTAGCGAAATGGAGGAGAAGGGTCAAAAGCTCACTGAACAAAACAGTTCTCTAAAAGACAGAACTGAGTTCAGGGAAATGAATGACTATGAGATAAACCAAGCAGTTAGAAAACAAAACTAAAAGTTTAAAAAAATAGAAGATAATGTGAAACATCTCATTGGAGAAACAACTGACCTGGAAAATAGATCCAGGAGAGACAATTTAAAAATTATGGGACTACCTGAGAGCCATGATCAAAAAAAGAGCCTAGATATTATTTTCCATGAAATTATCGAGAAATCCTGTCCTAACATTCTAGAACCAGAGGGCAAAATAAATATTGAATAAATTTACCAATAACTTTCTGAAAGAGACTCAAAAAGAGAAACTCTTAGGAATATTGTGGCCAAATTTCAGAGTTCCAAGGTCAAGGAGAAAATACTGCAAGCAGCTAGAAAAGAAATAATTCAAGTATTGTGGATATACAATCAGGATAACATAGGATCTGGCAGCCTCAACATTAAGGGATCAAAGGGCTTGGAATAGGATATTCCAGAAGTCAAATTAACTGGGATTAAAACCAAGAATCACCTACCCAACAAAACTGAGTATGATACTTCAATGGAATAAATGGTCATTCAATGATATAGAGGACTTTCAATCATTCATGTTGAAAAGACCAGAACTGTATAGAAAATTTGACTTTCATACAGAAGGATCAAGAGAAACTTGGAAAGGTAAACAGGAAAGAGAAATCATAAAAGACTTTCTAAAGCTGAACTGTTTACATTTCTACATGGAAAGAAAATATTTATAACTCTTGAGATGTTTTTCACACACACACACACATACACATACACATAGACAGAGAATACAGGCTGTGTTGAATCAGAAGAAATGATATCCACCAAAAAAAATATAAAATAAAAATTAAGGGGTGAGAGAAGAAAATACTGGGAGAAGAAAGTGAGAAGTGGAATGGGGCAGGCTATAACTCATAAAAGAGATAAGGAAAAATCTTGTTCAATAGAGGAGAAAAGGGAGAAGGGGAGAGGGGGAAAGTAAAACTACTCTCTCCTCATATGGCTTAAGGAGGGAATAAGATGCTCACAAAATTTGGTATGAAAATCTATCTTATACTACAGGAAAGTAGGGGAGGAGGCAACAAGTGGGGTGAGGGGAATGATAGAAGGAAGGGCAGATGGGAGAAGGGAATAGCTAGAAATAAACACTTTCAGGAAGGGACAAGGTCAAAAGAGGGAATAAAAAAATAAGGGAGGATAGAGTAGGATAGAGGGCAATATAGTTAGTATTACACAACATGATTATTATGGAAGTTTTTTGCAAAATGACACATATTTAGCCTGTACTGAATTGCTTGCCTTCTCTCTGGGGATGGGGAGAGAGGGAGAGAGGGAAAGAAGGTGGAATTCAAAGTATTAGAAACAAATGTTGAGAATTATTATTGCATATACCTGGGAAATAAGAAACACAGGTAACGGGGTATAGAAATATATCTTGTACTACAAGAAAAGAGAGAAGATAAGGATAAGGAAAGAGTGCGGTTTGATAGAAGGCAGGTGACTTCAGCTAAAATTTGGTATTGATGGAAAAGTTAAGGTTTTAATGGTAAATTTGATTTTATGACTGTTATTTAATCACGAACTAGAAGAGGTATAGATAGGCATGTAAGCCACTTAAAATTGCCTCAAAAAATGTTCCTTAGCCAATGTGAAATTACAGTCATATCTGAAACCTGGTTATTGGAACTTGCTATTTTAAGATGCTATGGGACTATTAAGTGACTGTTCTTCTGAGTCTAGCTCCAGGTATGGATAGCAACAAAGGCAGTCTGAGCCTCTGATGTATGATGCCAGTAAACCTATGAGGTGCTGGTATGAACTGAAAAAGGTGATATCATGGGAAGGGTGGGAGAGTGGCTGTTCAGCCTGGGCTGAGGTAGGATTTTTCTGACTCAATTTCTCCACTGAGACCTGACAGACCCTAAGCCTCACTGAGTGCAAGTTGACAATCTACTCCTGCCTGGAACTGACATGAAGTTGGGGAGATATTGTTTCCCTGCAATGTCCCTACTCTTAATGGCAATTTCTATAGTCAAGAAGTTTGTAAGCTTAATACCAAATCTATCAAATTATAAATTGTTGGTAAGGGAACATCCGAGGTCAAGTCTATAACTTAGCTATTAGGCTTAGGACTTTAGACCAAGAACAATAAGTTAGGGTCCTTTAATTCTTAGTAATAGTGTGGAGACAATTAGGTCAAGGGCTCATGAAGTTAGCATAGATAGTTATTATTTGTTTCTCAGTTGGTTAGTGTTAAAAAAAATCCATTTGTGGTCTATATTGTAAACGCTTTAAAAGAAGTATCACCTGACCAAAAGTTGGAATTGTGTTATGTGATATGAACTGTGTTAAAAATTAAAAAATCATAAATAAAATAAAATAAAATTCTGTTTATCAATATTTTTCCAGGCTAGATTCTTTAGGAAGCTTTCTTATTTCCTTATCAGACCCAAGTGTCTCCCATCCTTCCTGGGCTAACTTCCCCCTATAGAATTGTTGTTTGTAGTGTTTTGCATTCCTTCTTACAATCTCATTTTCCATTTTTTTTTTTATTTTAAAACCCTTAAAATTAGATTTGAAAATTCCAAGCAAATGCTTTTTACCTTTGTTGGGTGTGCTTTATTCCTATGCAGGAGTTTGTTATCTTATTCTACTATTTTAAGCCATGAGCCAGAAATAAAAATTCCATTCTCAGATACTATATTCTCTTCCAGCTATTCACTTGCCATAACTACCTTTATCTTCTAAATCTAATATTTTCAAATGAAAGGAATGATTTTTAAAATACCACCTGTGAACCCTTCAGTTTTCTGCCCAGGACCTGATAATCCTTAGCAATACTTGCCAGGTACCTCTGGTGGTATTATCTGTCTCCATTTGAATTACCAGATGTGTACAGTATTCACGATATTTGATAATTTTTGTTAGACTCTCTGTCATGTCTAGATAGTAGACCTTCCTGTGGTTCTCATCCTTCAAGATCCTTTTCCAACTATGTCTACTCTATGAAGTCTCCCCTGCTTACAGATCTTTCTCCTCAAAATCACTGTATCACCACTCTCATCAAGCCATTCCCTTGCTCAAGAATATTCAGTGGGCCCCTATTGAGTACAGGATCAAAAACAAATGCCTCAAACTGGTTTACAAGACTTCCTGTTTCCAACTTACTTTTATGCCCTTAGCTCAAGTTACCTCTACCCCACACCCATCGTGCACTTTATGCTATGGATAATGAAACTAGTCACTTCTCTTATACATTTCCCCAAGCTTTCTATCCTTGATGCCTTTTCTCATAATTCACCATACCCATAAGAGCTGATAGGCTGTAGCCCCAACTGTCCCTCCCCTACTAATCTCCTCCTATAAAGAAGTGACTTCTCAGTAGCTTTTGCATGTCAGTTTGGGTATTTGTGGCTATATGTTATCATACTGAAGGATCTGGATACCTTTCACATTTTTTGGACTTTTAAGTTACCTTTTAAAAAGGGGGCAAAGAATGAATGGAGCTCTAAGACTCTTGGATACAAATGATGATTCTTTATGGATGTGGGCCTAGGAAGATCATTTCCCTTTTATAGACCACAGTTGCATAAAGTGAGCAAACTAAATTAGATGATCTATAGATTTAGAACAAAAAAGATTATGCCTTTTGTCAGTCTTTGCACCAAAGCTTTGTTTTCTGTTACTTCTTCTTTCATTTAGCTTACCCTCTCCCTACCTCTAAAACACAACCTATTTTTTCTTAGCAGGATAATAGAGGGTAGAGAGGAGGGTGTCTTCTTTGCTAAAGTCAAAAATGCCAGGAAAACACTACCTGCCCCAGTAAGAAAAGAGTAGGAAAGAGCTGGGAGTAATGACCATAAAACAATTCTTAAATTGTATGAAAATTCCTAGTCTTAGAAATTAAAAGAATAAAAAACTGAGATTCCATTGGAATGTGCCATTTCTTTGTACACCCACACAGTAATCAACAATCATCGATACACATTAAAGTCCATGAAAGGTTCTGCTTTTTTTTCACATGATAATACAAGTCTCACAATCTACAACCCTCTGGAGCGTGCCAGAGACAGAGATGTCCTTTTGTTATTATGATTGAAGAGACAAGGCAAGTGAACTTTAAGAATAGGAAGGTTCTTGCTCTCAGCCACCTAAATGCTGCTCTACTTCAGGTCTATTTGTAAGAAGCATAAAAAAGCAAAGAAAGCCTAGACCTCTAGGCTAGTATTCCCCAAACTGGATCATATTCCATGACTATAAAGTTGATTGAATTGGAAGCAGAGAGAATAAAAAGGCCAGATGAGACTACTTTGTGGTAGAGTAATGTATCTCAGAGGAGCCTGGTTACCTAGGTATTTTTAATAATATAAAGCTAGCTAGCATTTCTATAACACTTTAACATCCACAAAGCACTTTATGAAAATCTCATTTTAATTTCACAACAGCTCTAGAAGATAGATGTTATAATTATTCCCATTTTAGAGAGCAGGAAATTGAAGTAGACAGAGGTTAAATGACTTGGCCAGGGTCACACAGTTAGAAGCTATCAAAGGTGGCATTTGAACTCAGGTCTTCCTGACTCCAGTCCTTGAAACCCATCTCTCAGTCCACTGAGCCATCAGCTACTTCTCTATTAAGGTCTTTGCTATGTGCTAAGCACTGAGGATATGAAAGACAGGATAATCCCTGCTCTCAAAAGTTTATATTCTAGTGTGGGGAGAGAATACATAATGAAAGCTGAAAGGAGAGGGAGCAACAACAAGGTTTAGAGTTTAAGGTTGGGAAATGATGTGGAGCATTTGTTCTAGAGCAAAGGTTTTGGTTCCATCTAGGAATTGAAGGGGGAATAGAATGGTGGAAGCTCCAGGTGGGAAGAAGACCTTCTAGGCACAAGTTAAAGAAACAGAAAAGTATAGATCTAGTCAAATTTAAGTGACAAGGTAATTTTATCTGGTTCTTTCCAAATGAGAGACGCAGAAATAGGACACAACAAACATTTCTACATCCACTTTTGTTCATGATCTGAATTATAACATGGAAAGAAACTAAAAACATAGAGTTTCATGATTGAAAATGACCTTAGAAAATAAAACATGGAGTTGGAAGTCTTTAACATAAAACATTTTTAGGGCTGAAATGGACCTTAGATCACACAAAATATAATAGCAGAACTTAGAACACAAAATTCTATGCCTAGAAGAGACTTGAGAACATTTTAGAGCCAGAAAATAGAACATATACAAATGTAAGACATGAAGAGAATCTTAGGACTTAGAACATAGGCCAACAGAGGTGAAAAAGAAATTATGGTGTAGTACAGGATTCCTTAATTTTTTCCACTAGTGACCCCTTTTTGAGTTTTGGCAGTGTTTGTTCGTATTACTTGGTCTGATGACATACGCAATACAAAGTGCACGTGTGCTGGGAACCAAGGCTTCAGTGAAGTTGGGTGATACAACATGGGCAAACACTGTCAGAAATACCTTGGATTCATTGCAAGTGTGATTTTGAATTAATTTTTGTCATTGTGCATTCAGAAACCTTTTACTGCTGTCAAATTTTTCACAACCCCGTATGGAGTCACAACCCACAGTTTAAGAAGCACTGATCTAGAACATGTAGATGCCAGAATTGAAAGAAACATTGGAGGATAGACTGTCAGAACTGGAAGAAACCTTTGGACACAGCAGGAAGAGGGAGAAGGACTTAGGACACTGCATGAAGGTAAGAGTCTTAAAACATACAACATAGAACATTAGGTCTGGAAAGGAACTTAAGAGTACAAGATGCAAGAACATAGGGCAGAGAATGCAAAATGTTAAGAATTAAAGCATACTTTGAATATGATCTAGTCCAACCCCCTTGTATTACAAATGAGAAAACTGAGTCCCAGAGAGGGGAAATGACTTGGTCACAATCTCATAGTGAGTCTGGGGCAAGCTCTTGGGCCAATGTTGTTGACACCACACTGGCTTTCTCCACCATGTTCACTGGGCTGGAGTGGATGGCAGTTAAAAGAACCAGAGTGAGTGGCAAAATTGGGAGAGGGGACTAAAGAGAGAGAAGGGAGAGATTTTATGGAAGGAGCCTCCTGCTGGGGTCAGGGATGGCTCTGAAAGCTGGTAATAGGCTTCAGAGTGTCTCCCAGCAGGATGCTCATTAAGAGGCAGCTGATGTGAGTACTAACAGAAGGTAGCTACTCTCTTAGGGCTGGTAGGATGAGTTTGTACCTTCTGCCCAATTCCTACCAAGGACTGGGGGTGGGGGACTGACAGAGAGGGACCAAAGAGAGAGGAAGGCAGGAAGCAACAACTCTTTTGTTTCTTTTTCCCACTAACACTCAATGAAAAAGCTGATAAAGAAGAGATATCATACACTACTAATTGGCCCCAACCCAAATTGAGTTTGCCCATGGACAGATATGAAGCTGCCCAAATGGTATGAGGAAGGATGCTTCAACCTAAAACTCTTTATAAAATTACTCTATTAGTGTTTTTTAGTGCACTATCAGTGACTTTCGGTCAACAAGTGGGTCTCCTAGGAAACAAGACACCTGGATCACTGGATGACCATCAGTCAGCATTACATTTCTCTCTTTGGCCCTCAGTTTTCCCCTGTGTAAAATAGAGTGTAACACTAAATGATATCTAAGGTAGGTGATTTCCATGTTCTTACATCTCTTCCAACTCTTACATTCAATGCTCTAAGGCCCCTTCCAGTTCTGAAAGTTTTTCTTCTAAAACCTATTATTTCATGTTGTAATGTTTCATCCAACTTTGCTATTCTGTGTTCTAATTTTCCTTCCAGTTCTGCAAGTCTGCATTTGACAACTAGTTTCTAGTTCTGACATGCCATGAAAGTCTATGTTCTATAGCCCTCCTATTTCTAACAGTCTATATTCCAAAGTCTCTTCTAGCTCTAATATTTTATGTTTTAGGTCCCTTCCACTTCTGAAGGTTTCTCTTCTAAAACCACTTTCAGTCCTAACATTCCATGTTCTGAGACCATTTCAAGTTCTAAGAGTCTCTTTTTGAAATGTTCTTCTAGCTCTAACATTCTATGTTCTTGGGTCTCTTCAAACATTGACATTCAGTATGTTTTTTAATGTTATTCAATACAATTCAATTTAAGAGGTACTTAGTGAGTAGTTGCTATTTTCACTAACTATTGCTTGACCCCGCAGGAAATCCAAAGCCTACTTGTCTTTACAATCTAGCATGAGGGATAGATAAACGTAAAATACAACTACATGGGCTTTAGAGCTTATGTTTCTTTTGGCCACCATCATCAGTACCTATGCTCCCACCATGACAAACCCTGATGAGGTCAAAAAAATTTTATGAAGATCTAGAGACTATTATCATCAATGTAGCAAAAGAGGATAAGCTTATAATTCTGGGTGACTTTAATGCTAGAGTAGGCTCAGACTACCAGACTTGGCAGGGAGAACTAGGGAGGAATGGAGTTAGAAACAGCAATGGTCATTTACTGCTAAAGACTTGTGCATCACATGACCCCATCACCAACACTGTTTTCTGTTTACATAAAAGCAATAAAACTTCATGGATACATCCTCACAGCAAATATTGGTATCTAATAGACTACGTGATAAGGAGAAGATACAGACAAGATGTGAGAGTGACAAAGGCAATGTGTGGTGCAGAGTGCTGAACTGATCATAGACTTATCCTTTCCAAGTTAAATATTTGCATTCATCAAAAGTGACACCCCAAGGCAAAATGCCTACCAGAAGAATTAATGTCAACAAATTAGAGCTCTTCTCTGACTGTGAACAGTTTGTTGCTAACTTGGAGGTAAAGTTGAGCCAACACATAGTTGGCAACAATGGAGAAGAAAAGGAGTGAGCAGCTTTCAAGATTTGGAATATAGCACTGCATTTGCTCATCTGGGTCAGAACACTCACAAACACCAAGATTGGTTTGATGAAAATGATGGGGAAATTCAGAAGCTGCTAAATGGAAAATGAGAACTCCATAGGATATACCAGCAGGATAGTTTATCCACCTCTAAAAAGGCAGCATTTAATTCCATCAAAAGCAAAGTACAAGCAGAGCCTAGAGGGATGTAGGATTCCTGGCTCAGTTAGAATTTTATTCTGACAGTAACAGTCCAAAGCACTGTTATGATTCCCTGAAAGCTATTTATGGACCAAAAACCTATGGTGCACCACAACTGCTCAGTGCCAATGGAGCCACAGTGATTAGTGATAAGGACATGATCCTAGATATGGGCTGAACACTTCCATAGTGTTCTCAACAGACCATCATCAACAAATGCTGATGCCATTGACAGTTTGCCTCAGGTTGAAGTCAATCCCTCCTTAGCTGAACTTCCAACTGAAGAAGAGGTTTTGAGGGCCATTAAGTCTCCTTTTATGTGGCAAAGCACTTGGTGCTTATTCTATTGCAACTGAGATTTACAAGGAAGTGGGACCATTGCTCATATAAAAGCTGACTGAAATATTTCAGGTTATATGGCAAAAGGAGGTTATCCCCCAGGAGTTCAAGGATGCCTCCTTGTCCATCTCTATAAATGTAAAGGGAATAGATTGTCCTTCAACAGTCACAGGGGGCTCTCTCTCTTAGCCACTGCTGGCAAGATTCTTGCTAGAGTCCTCCTTAATAGGCTGATCCTTCATGTGGAAGAAGATCATATACCTGACAGTCATTGTGTCTTCAGAAAGGGCTGAGGAACAGTTGATATGGTGTGTGCTGCCCGACAACTCCAGGAGAAATGCCAGGAGAAGAACAGAGGTCTGCACACACTGTTAGTCATTAGGGCTTATGGAAAATTATGTCAAAAATTGGTTTCTTGGAGAAGTTCATCAGTATTGTATGTCAATTTCATGATGGCATGTTTGCCTGAATTCTGGACAATGTGGACAGTGGTGTCACCTTCCCAGTCACCAATGGAGTGAAACAGAGTGGTGTGCTTGCTCCCATGCTCTTTATCATGATGTTTTCAGTGCTTTCAATGCTTTCAGTGAGGATGAACATGGAATCAAGGTCAGCTACCATACTGATGTTAAGTTATTTAATTTGAAAAGGCTACAAGCCAAGACCAAAGTGGAGGGAGTGTTGGTGCATGATTTTCTATTTGCAGATGATTGTGTACTCAGTGCAGCCTCTGAAGCTGAGATGCAATAAAGTATGGATCAATTCTCTGCTACCTCTGCTAATTTTGGCCTAATAATCAACAACAAGAAAACACAGCCATCAGCCACCATGACACACCATTCATACATGAAACCATCGGTTATAACAAATGGAGAAGTTTTGAATGCTATGGATAAGTTTGCTTACCTTGGTAGTGTACTTTCCAGGAATGTACACATTGACAATGAGGTTGATGCATGCATTGCCAGAGCTAATTCAGTGTTTGGGAGGCTCTAACGAAAAGTTTGGGAGAGAAAAGGTATTAAACTGACTACCAAACTGAAGGTCTACAGAGCTGTTGTGGTGACTTCATTGTTGTTTGCCTGTGAAATCTGAACAGTCTACCAGCATCATACCAGGAAACTGAATTGCTTCCATTTGAACTGCCTTAGGAAGATTCTGAGGATCACCTGGCAGGATAAGGTACCAGACACTGAAGTCCTTGCTCCAGCTGAAGTGCCAAGTATTCAAACTGTGCTTCAGAGAGCACAACTCCAATGGGCTGGCCATGTTGTTCGAATGCAAAATGTACACTTGCCAAAAAGACTATTTTATGGAGAACTCACATGGGGCAGGTAATCACATGGTGATCAGAAGCAATACAAGGATACTCTCAAGGTCTCTCTCAAGAACTTTGCATTTGACTGTGCAACATGGGAGACACTGGCACAGGACTGCTCAACATGACATGCCCACATCAGAAAGAGTGGTGTGCTCTATGAGCAAAGCAGAATTGAGACAGCACAAAGTAAACATATCCACCCCAAATATTCACATGGACTACCTGTGTCCAACCTCTGGTAGAACATTCCTAGCTCATATTGGTCTGATCAGCCACAGTCAACACACTGAAATTTCATTTAATCAAAGTGATGTCATTTTGGTCCCCTTTGAGAACGAAGAACAACAACCAATCCTTTGGTACTTAGAGATTTCTTACAACAATCTTGGGAGGGAGGTGGTGCCAGTATTTTCAACAACATTGATTTTACCAGATCTGTGGTGTCTTTAACATAAGGGACTGATTCCCATAAGAAAGATTCCTCTCCAGATGCAGATCTTGCCTGGGGAACTAGGATGTTAAGTGACTTTACCATGGAGCTTTCCCAGTCACCAATGGAGTGAAACAAGGCCATGTGCTTCCTCCCATGCTTTTTGGCATGATGTTTTCAGTCATGTTGTCAAATGCTTTCAATGAGGATGAACATGGCATCAAGGTCAACTACCACACTGACAGTAAATTCTTCACCTTAAAAAGTCTATAAGACAAGAACAAAATGGAGAGAGTGTTGGTACATGAATTTTTGTTTGTAGATGAGGTACCAGGCCCTGATGTCCTTACTCAAACTAAACTGCCAAGCATTTTAAACTGCTTCAGAGAGTGTAATTCCAGTGGGCTGGCCACAATGTTTAAATGCAAAACATGCACTTGCCAAAAAGACTATCATATGGAGAATTCACACAGGGCAAGCATCCATATGGTTGTCAGAAGTGATATAAGGATACTCTCAAGGTCTCTCTTATGACATGGGAGATACTGACACAGGACTATTCAGCATGGTATGCCCTCATCAGAGAAGGTACCATGCTTTATAAGCAAAACAGAATTGAAACAGCTCAAAGGAAAGGTAGGATGTGCAAATTTAGAGAATCCAACCCAAATGTATTTGTGCCCTGTCTTGGTAGAGCATTCCAAGCTAGGATTGGTCTGATCAGTCACAGTCGGACACATTGGAACTTGACTCTAACACAGCGATGTCATTTTGGTCCTCTTCAAGAATGAAGGACAGTAACCAACCAATCACATGTACATGGTACACTGGAAAAAGCAAATTGATGTGGAGTCAGAAGATCCACATTCAAATTCTACCTCTGATACTTACAACCTGTGAGACCTTAGGCACATTATTTAACCTCTCTGTACCTCAGTTTCTACATCTATAAAAGGAGGAGCTTGGATTAGGTGATTGTGAAGGTCCTTTCCAGCTCTACATGTATGAGTACTTGATCCTAGGTCTTCCTGACTGTGATGCCAGCTTTCTATGTCCTTGTTCCAGAGGGAGAAACTGAAGCTCAGAGAGCTAGGAAGATCAGGGATGTTTTAGGATTATAGGTAAAGAGCAGAAAGTGATCTCAGAGGTTCCCTAATCTAACAACTGAGTCATTAGTATGGTGGACAGATGTGCTTACAACATGCCCAAGATTACACAGGTAGTGAGGGTTGAGGGGACTTCAACTCAGGTCATCTTACTCCAAAGCCTGGATCTTTTCTTCTGTACCAGGTCTTAGGATTCTATGTCTAGTATTCACTTGACTACTCTGTTTTGTGAATGACACCTACAAACACAGTGCCATAGAGATTTGGAAGAGGGGACAGTCACATTCAGTCAGGAACATCAAGGAGGACTTCATGGAGGAGAAAGCTTTGGATTCCATTAATCTTGACCTACCCATCTGCCCCGAAAGTTTTCTTACAGATAATTTCACTTTGTCTTCCCTCTGTCTGTCCTCCTCCTGGCTCAGTTCCACCACTGGGCCAGAGACAATCAGATTTGATATTAACTACACCTTTGGTGCCACTAAATCCTAGTTGCAAATTCTGTGCCTTCTTCTGCAGCCTGCTAATGTCGGCGGAAATGGGACTGGGAATCCCCTGGGCACCAACTTACCAATTCAACGCAAATGTTAAGTGAGCCCACAGCTTGCCTTCGAAATGTCACTCCCAAGAGCAGAGTTGAGGAATGGCGATGGCTTCAGGTCCCTCTCCATATCAACCTGGCCTATGAGCCCATGCTTTCCTAAAACAGACTTCCGTCCTATTCATCTCCATTACAATTAAAGAGTCTCATCCCCCCACATCCTATTCCTTTCCCAGGGAATGACAATCAAATCATTGTTACCTACTACAGGGGCAGCTAGGTGGTGCAGTGGATAGAGCACCAGGGTAGGAGTCAGGAGGACCTGAGTTCAGATCTCACTTCACACACTTGACACTCACTAGCTGTATGACCTTGGGTAAGTCACTTAATCCCAATTGCCTCATCCTGGGTCATCTCCAGTCATCCTGATGAATATCTGGTCACTGAATTCAGATGACTCTGGAGCAGAAGTGAGGCTGGTGACCTGCACAGTCCTTACTCACTCCAAAGTCAAGTGTAAGTCATCTCATCATTTCTCTGATGGCATAGTCTTCTTTGGCAACAAAGGATGAACGAACACACACACACACACACACACACACACACACACACACACACACACACACACACACACACACACCTTTGCTACAATGAAAGACCAAAAAACTTTTACTTTTAGATTTATGGTTCTACTCAGTGTCCCTGTTTCTAAACGGTAAGCTAGCTAGGCAGGTGTGCCATACCCTATTCACCATCATAGCCTTTCCTTTCCATCCATCCATATCAGTCCCACCCTTCATATGTATATGAAGAATAATCCCCAAGGGAAGGCACAGGTCTATTAGGAAGGGCAGTTTATTAATAATAGAACAGGTATATATACTTTGTACTTACATGTCTATATGTTGTTGTCCCACAGTAGAATTTAAGCTAGTTGAGGGCAAGGAATCCCTCATTTTGTCTATGTATCCCCAGTGCCCAGCATAATAAGATCTTAATAAATGTTTGCTTGAATTGAAGTGAATTTTTCTAAGAATTCACTTCAGGGGTTCTTAATCTTTTTTTGTGGTGTAGACTTCTTTGACTGATGATGTGTAGAATTCCTTCTCTGAATAATGCTTTTAAATGCATTAAGAAATGCACATGATTACAAATGAAACAAATTATTTTGAAATAAAAGTATCAAAGGTATCAAAATATTTTTTATAAATAAATTCACAAATCCCAACTTAAGAGTATTCTCTAGTTCATAGTGTAGAAGAAAGAGTTCTCCCAATCTCAGAAGTTATGGTTACTAATTGTCAGTAATTGTGCAAAGTTACTAATTATGATTTCTTTCACATTTTTGAACCTCAATTTCCTCATTTGCAAAATGTGGATAATAATATTTGTGCTGCCTACCTCTCAGCATTGTTATAAGGTAAAATAGTTGACCTCTTCTAGAATTTTTTTTTCATGAGTGGCCACCTCATCTCTTCCCCCACCCAATCACCCAGCCAGCCCTTTCTCCACCAAGAACTTAACCATTTTTCTTTTAATAGCATCTATATGGCACTGTACAAATATTATATCATTTTATCCTACAAGATCTCTGGGAAGTAGGTGCTATTATTATCTCCACTTTACAGATAAGGAAACAGGCAAGTTTCTTGCCTCCAGCTTGTGAAATTAAGTGACTTGTCCAAGGTAATGACTAGGCAAGATACGAACTTAGGTTTTCCTGATTCCAAATCCAATACTCTATCCACTGTGCCACCCAGTTGCCCATTGAGAACCTGTCTTGTAGTTCCGTCTCCCAAAGCAACAAACCATCAGAGACCCCTCCCTGGCTTTGCTCCTGTCCCAGGAACAATCTTCCTTTTGTCCATGCCAAAAATTCATATAGTTGTCCAGATGAAAGAAAGATTCCAGATGCTACAGACGAGAATCCCTTGCTTTTCAAGGTCCTACTTTAACATCCTAACTTTCAGGTCATCCATGATCTCTGTTCTGTATTCACTCCATAGCATTCACTCATAGTGAAAAATATAGTCAATTGCATCACTGCCATCAGAAGTCTTATCAGGAAGGGTCCTTAATATCTGCTTCTGCATCCAGACTGAGAATTCCAGTAGGACAGAATTCTATTGTCCCCTTCTGCTAGCTTTGCCACTGTACCAGTCAGAATACACAGTAGGTACTCAATTCAACAGTTATTCCTGATATCTTACTATGTGCTACATGTCTTTTGTTCTTACCCTAATAAGGGTTTGACTGCCCTTGATTAGAACTCAAATCTCTGGTACCAGAGATAAATGTTTAAAGAAAGTTTTTTCTAAAAAGTATTTCTCTAACAATGCTATATGGGAGGCATTAGTGTGCATAACAACACTGGAAAGAAAAAAAGGAAAGACTGGGATAGCCTTAAGATTTCTGATTAACCCAATGACCAACCATGATTCCAAAGGCATACTGCCCACCTCCTGACTCAAAATGTGATGAACTCAATATGTAGGATGAGACACAGATGTATGAATATGACCCACAGGGGTATTTGTATTGCTTGACTATGCATGATTGTTGTCTTTTTTAGGGGCAAAAAGGGGTAAGGAGAGAAAATAAATATCTGTTGTTGATTGTTAATTAAAATTTAATTTACATAAAGAATTCTAGACATGAAGGCATAGGAAGTATGCTTAAGTGCTGCCCCTCACAGAATTTGAAATCGGAAGGGGCCTTAGAGATTGCCTAATCTCTCTTTTTCTCAGTTTCCCCATCTGTAAAATTAAGGATGAATTAGTTGATACCACCTCTCAGGCTATGATCCTATAACCTTTTGCCTGTATGATAATTTTCAAAGTACTTTTGTATAGATTGTCTCATTGGATACTCATGACATTCTTGTGAGGGACAGAATCTCATAGCTGGTCAGTACCTCAGAGGGCAACTAATGCAACTCATCTATAAACAGAAATCATCTCTATAGCCCTGAAAATGAATTGTTCAGTCTTTCCTTGAACAGCTTCAATGATGAAGGAACTCACTACCTACTAATACAATACTGCATCCTAGAAATTTTTACCCATTGCTCCTTGTTTTGTCCTCTGGGGCAAAGCAGAATTAGTATAAGCCTTCTTCCACATGCCAGTAATGCACAGATTTAAAGACAAATAAGGTGTCTTCCCTAAGTCTTCCCTTCTGTAGAAAAGCTAATTCCTGCTTCCTTTAATTGTTTCTTGTAAAGTTCAGTCCTTCACCATCTTGATTGTTCTCCTCTGGTCAGTCTCCAGCTTGTCAGTATCATTCTCAAAATGGAGCAGCTGGGACTAAACCCAGTACTTCAAATGGGGTCTGACTTTGACAGACTGCAGACCATAAATTATTACCCTTATTTTCCAGGTGAGGAAAGAGGTGCAGGAAGGTATTAAAGAAGGATGTTACTTGCTTTAGAAAAATCAGTCATGCACCAAGAGAGTAGTAGAGAGAGAAATGAAACCCAGGTCTGTTGAAGAGAAAGGAAAAGAAAAGAAAAAAGCAGGATTGTGTCCATTGATAAATTTGTATCCATTTCTGATGTTCGATCTTTTGATGATGCCAAGGACACTGGTGATGAGAACTTTCTTCTCCAAGTCTTTAGTAGATGTTGCTGCTGAGGCAGATGCCACAGCACCTGCAGAACCAGTTGTCAGCTAATATATTTATAGAGATTGCTCCCATGGAAAATGGAGGCAGGAATTATGCTGGAAGTAGGACCTATGGCCTGGGGTGCAAGGGGTAGTGGGGGCCAAGGGGAAGGCACTGCCATTTCCAAGGATCTTAGACACAGCATCCTGGGTTGTCTCCACTGGGGTCTGACAGGAGATGGAGTTGGTGGTTCAGGCCACCTAGCACATGCGAACTCTAGTCTTTCATCATGATCCTCTCAGAACAAGAACTGTCTCTGTAGCAGTATAGGTCAGACCCAGTTTCTGCAAAGACCCACTCAAGTGAAATAAGTAATTGGAGAAGGTCTCAGCCTTATGCAGACTTCTAGGTTTATAGTCAGCATGGGGGGAAGGAAATCTGGTCAGAAGGAACTATATTGTGTTAAGGGAATCTGGCATCAGAAAACAGAGTAGGGTGATCACCTTGATGCCCTCTAAGGTATTATGGAGGACTAAAGCAGAGGCATCAAGGACTATGAGGTCAGGGGAACAGAGGTAAGCCCCAATTCCACGAGACAATCACAGAATCACAAAGTCACCAAATACCTCAGAAATCATCTAGCCCAAACCTTTCACTTTACAGATGAAGAAACTGAGTCACAAAGAGAGAAAAGTATCCAAAACCCAGCCAGGATTCAAACTCAAGTTCAGACAATCATGAATTTTGAGTTGGAAAGGGCCATAGACGGATTCAGTCCAGAGTCAAGATATAAACCAAGGTCCTCTGTCTCCAAATGAAACATTATTTCCACTTAGCCATGAGGCTGGTCTCATGAAGCAAGACAAGCAACTAGAAACTGGAATGGGGTACAATGGAAAGGGCAAATAATATCCTTATTACTTATTACTGAGCAGTCTTATTACTGAGCAGATTCCTAACCAACTTAGAAAAAGGGAGCTTTGCCTAGGGGATAAAGAAGCAGTGTGTACATTGTCTTTAATGGCAACTGCCATTCCTGTGACTCACCTCCTCCATAGGCACTGAGAGTAAGGCTTTCTCGGGGAAAAGCCATTCCCTTGCTATAGCTTTACCCTGTCCTCTGTGTTCCCTCATCCTCCAACATCACACTGGTTCTGGTTCTCTCTCTCTCTCTCTCTCTCTCTCTCTCTCTCTCTCTCTCTCTCTCTCTCTCTCTCTCTCTCTCTCTCTCTCTCTCACACACACACACACACACACACACACACACACACACCTGCCCTGGCTGTAGTTTCAGTTAGTTATATCTCTGTTGCCAAACTCTGGTGCTTTGAGCCTCAACTTCTTCTCTAAGATTGGACTGAGCCCACAGCCCCAAACAAAGAAGGGTATGCATTCACAGAAGCTCAATAATCTCTGCTATGAGACCCAAGCGATGCTTACTCTCCAAAGTCCCTTTAGCTCATTCATTGTCAGTTTCCTCAGCTGTTAATATGGGTGTTAAATTAAATATTATCTGACTATCTTTTCACTTTAGAATTTAGGAGCCTACAAGCCTGCATTTAAATTCAGGCTCTTTCACTTACTAGCTGTGTGCCCTTAGATAAAGTCACTTTCCTTTATCTGGGGTTCAGTTTCCTAATATGCAAAATGAAAGGGTTCAGCTAGATAATGTCTAAAGTCCTTCCTGACTCACGTACTCAACGTTATGATTTTCCAGGACAGACAAGAAGGTTGTATGTGAAGCTTCAATCAATCCCACAACTAGCTTCAATTCCAGTCCATCCCAGCTCACTGAGGACAATCTTCCAACCAGCACTAGTGTGCCACCAAAAAACCCCAGGTTTGGCCACGTTGACTAATTCAGATATGAGTTATGCAAGGTGGCATAGACCAGCTAACTACCGACCACATGCCACCAACACTCCTGAGTACCTGAAGAAGAATTAAAATGTAACTGGAAATATTTAACAAAATAAAGAAATAAACATACATGAAACATAGATAACATTACATTTTAAAACTCAGTCGATAAGATATCTTCAGGAATGATTATTATGGATTAGTAGAGCCCATTTCAATTTCAGTTTAACATTTCTGGGATAGACAATTATATAGAACAAAAAAGACTGCCAGACTTGGAGATAAAAACTTTCACTGTGTGATCTTCCTCTCTCTTAGCCTCAACTTATATAATAATAATATTGATCTAGAATATGGCAGGGTTGGATGATCTCTGAAGTCCTTTTGGGTTCTAGCATTCTATTTCTAAATATTCTACATTAAAAACTTCCTTCCAGGTCTAAAATTCTGTTCTAAGGTTCATTCTAGTGCTGCTATCCTGTATTCTAGTTTCTAGTCATGTCAACTTGGAAATTATTTAGTACAATGTTCACATTTTACAAATGAGAAAACTGAAGTCCATACACTCCAAATCCATTGTTGATGGGCACAGGAGCTTTGACCTATTCCAATTCTGACTTAAGATGGTACCCTCCTCCTCCTAATACCCCAACCCCCAATCTCAGGGGCTCTGCATATTGGTGCCAGATTTAGTGCAGACATTTGGTGGATTTTAGCTTTATTTTAGCTCAAAATACTTGAATTCAAGGGATTAACCTCCCCTGAAGCAGGAATTGTAACCCTTCATCACCATACTCAGAATTCTTTTCACTGCATCATACTCCTTATTACTTATTCTAAAGGTCACATTGTAGATACTTTTTCCTCTACAAGCCTTTGCAATGGGCTTTGGCCAAAAAAAGAGCAACATTCTGACTTATGGGTTATTCAATAAATAATAGATTGATTGATTGATTCCTGCCTGGGAGAGCTCTATATGCAAGATCACTCCAGGGGAAAGGATAAAAGGTGGAGGAAGAGGGTGTATTGGCAAATACTCCTGATTAGATTGCTGATGACTGATGGTAGGCACTCCTATGTTCTCACTGGGCTGAGTCTTCCACCTTCCCTATGGAAGCTTCTCATCATGAATTGAAGGCAACCCTTTGTGTCTTTTTTTTTTGCACATTCTAATGTAACCTTCTGGCTACCCATTCCTCACCCTCACTACAAGTCTTTTATACCACTTCTAAGATGAAAGTCATTATTGGAAATATGCTATGGCCAGCTGACACAAGTCATACAACTCTCCTTTGGTTCACCTCCAACGTTGATATTTATAAGACCATGTTGTTCTACAGTTCACAACAAGGACATTGGCAGTTAGAATATTTTTTTGTGGCAGTGTTCACTAAAAGCTGCTCAATTTCTTAAATACGGTCTATATTCTCTACTTATAATTAATTCTGGTTCTGATTCACTGCTCATCTTTGTAAGATATGCATCATGATGAACCAGCTTAGTGGGCTTCTCAAACAATAGCATACCTTAGTCTGGATTGCCTATAGGTATCCTTCATCTGCTTGGTCTTTCCAAGTGGATCATTAAACCAGTATCTTACATATGATTATTAAGTTCATTGACATACATTAATTCACCCAGCAAACATTCAACAAACAGACTAAAAAAAACAATTTCATGTTGAGGAATACTGTGTTTGAGAGCTGGGAACTTTATGTTTCAGTATTCCATCAGGAAGCAACACGACATGAATAGATGAAAACTGACCCTCCAATCCCAAAGATGTTGTCTAGCTTCTGACATTTATTATGCTAATGGGTTCATCTACAAGTATTTTCTCCATTTGCACAGATTATAACCCATCCTTCCCCAACTGGTAAATGGTCAAAGGATATGAACAGGCAGTTTTCAGAGGAAGAAATTAAAGCTATCTATAGTCATATGAAAAAATGCTCTAAATCACTATTGATTAGAGAGATGCAAATCAAAGCAACTCCGAGGTACCATATCACACTTATTGGATTGGCTAATATGACAAAACAGGAAGATGATAAATGTTGGAGAAGATATGGGAGAGCTGGAACACTAATTCATTGTTGGTGGAGCTATGAACTGCTCCAACCATTCTGGAGAGCAATTTGGAGCTATGCCCAAAAGGCTACAAAAATGTGCAAACTCTTTGACCCAGCAATAGCGCTTCTAGGACTGTATCCCAAAGAGATTATAAAACTGGGAAAGGGTCCCACATGTACAAAAATATTTATAGCAGCTCTCTTTGTGGTGGCCAAGAACTGGAAATCAAGGGGATATCCATCAACTGAGGAATGACTGAACAAGTTGTGGATATGAATGTAATGGAATACATTGTGCTACAAGAAATGATGACCAGGAAAACTTCAGAGTGGCCTGGAAGGACCTATATGAACTGATGCTGAGTGAAAGGAGCAGAACCAGGAGAACTTTGTACACAGCATTAACCACAGTGTGTGAGGACTCTTTCTGGTAGACTTAGCCTTTACAGCAATGAAAGGACCTAAAAAATTTCGAATGGATTCTTCAGGCAAAATTCCTTCCACATCCGGAGAAAGAATTATGGAACTGGATCACAGAATGACGCAGACCATTTTCTTCTCTGTTATGTTTTGTTTTATGGTTTCTCCCATTCATTTTAATTCTTCTGTGCAACACAGCTAAGGTGAAAATGTATTTAATAAGAATGTATGTGTAGAACCTGCATAAAATTGCACACAATTTCGGGGAAGAAGGTGGCAAAGGGGCAAAAAGGGGGAGGGAGTGAGAAACAGCTAAGATATATGGAAGTGATTGTAGAAAACAAATAAATTAATTAATTTTTAAAAAGATTACAATACTTCCATGCCTTATAACCCATTTGGTTTTAATTTTCTTCCATGATCCTTCATCAAGACTCAAGATAGTAGAAGGGAAGGAAAGGGAATAAACATTTACATTGTACATATTATGTACCAAGCACAATGCTAATCATTTTACAAAATATTATGTCATTTGATCCTCATGACAACCCTGCAAGGTAGGTGCTATTATTATCTCCATTTCATAGTTGAGGAAACTGAGATTAAATGACTTGACCAGGATCATATAGCTAGCGAGAATCTGAGGCTGGGTTTGAACTCAGGTCTTCTTGACTCCAAGTCCAGTGTTCTAGCCATTGTACCACTTATGTGCCTCCACACTATCTATTGGAGTAGATTGTCTTTCTGCAGAAGAGCTTATCCATGCTTTATAGGCAGACAGCTCCTTGAGTTGACAAAGCTGTTTTCTCCATTCCTGGCTGCCTATGAATTTCTATGGTGCTGACTACCTATATTCTGTGTGAGTGTGTGTGTGTGTGTGTGTGTGTGTGTGTGTGTGTGTGTGTGTGTGTGTGTGTAGGGGAGGGAATTAGACCTATGATTCCTATGATTTCATAAACATAAGTAGCTCTCAGTGGAAGGATGTCCTCTACCAATGCTGATCAGCCCTCCTCTGCCACTCCTAGCCTTTGTCTGGAGCACTGAGATAACAGTAACTCTCCCAAAGGCACCTAGCCAGGATGTATTAGACCTACATACTATGGTGTAATAGACAATGAACCTCTCCAACCTTAGCCAAGTCCGATCTTTGGATACCAGGCACAAGATCCATCAGTAAGACCATACTCAAAGCTTTGTTAGCTTGGTAGGACCTTCCAGAGTTACCACTCTGATGGCAAAGCCCTAAAGAACCCAGGTTAACCTCCACTTTCTTTCAGTTACACCCAACTACTTCTCCCCAAAGCATCCAAGGAAAGTGCAGGCTAAACTTTCAATATTCTATGAAACTTGCAGGTCATACTAGATGATCTCTGAGGTCCCTTCTAGCTGTGAAGCATATATTCCTATGATCCTGTAGGAATCCAACATTTCTCTCCTTTCCCTTCCCAGGGCCTTTCCAGTTCTGCTTCCTACATGGACTGCCCATCTCTCAGTGAGTTAACTAGGGAAACAGCTGTGCCTAGCCAGCCAAACTATCATTAAACTCATTTTTGTCTCATTCTTTTCCCTTCCCCATTAAATAGATGGTTGAATTTGTGAGGGGGTGGGAACCAAGGCCAGGCATAAAACAGTCTAGTGGTTGTAGAGCTCAAGAGTGTGACAGGGAAGACAGTCACCTGCTCCAGGCTGTCATGCCTTAGTTCCAAAAGTATTCCTTCATCATAGGGAAGCAATGTGATATAATACAAATTTGAGCATTGGACTAGAAGTCAACAGACCTTCCTTTTAGCCTAGGCTTTGCCATGAATTCATTGTATTACCACAGCTAAGTCACTCTTCTTTGCTGGTCCTGTTATTGGTGGATTTTCATTGTTCAAATAGAGGTGCCAGACTTCCAGAACTTTAGAATTAGGAAGGACATGATACAGGAATCCTCACTATGGCACCCTTGGCAGATAGTCAGCCAGCCTCTGCTTAGATAGGGAACTCTACCCAAAAAACTTGGCTTCCCTCTCCCCCACTTATGGACAGCTAAAATTTATGGAATTATAGAATTTTAGAGCTGGAAAGGACCATAGAGATCATCTAGCTCAATGTCTTCACTTTATAGAGGAGGCATTCAAGATCCAGAGAGGGGGTGACTTGGTCAAGGACACAGAGTAATAATGCCAAACTCAGGACACTTGACTCCCTGCCCAAGGCTCTCCCCACTGGAAAACACCATTGTTGAGATTATGGGCTGTCTGTTGGCAGGTCAGCAAGCAGGCATCTTCTTTCAGAAGAATGGAAGAAAAAAATAAAATAAAAATAAAATAAAATATTGGGTACAGGGTGGGAGCACAAAACTTCATTAAAGTAGAATCCACCACAGACGAGCTGTAAAAGCCTTACGCTGTAATGCTATAAAAATTAATGGAGTCAGGCAAGAGGATGCCTGGGGAAGAACAGACTGTGATTGAGGGCAGCCAGACACAAGGAGAGGGAGTAGAAAGAAAAGACTCATAGGATCCTAGCATTTCTGACTTAAAATGGCCCTGAAAACTTAGCTAGAATGAACCTTTGAACACAGAACACAGTGTCCAAGCTGGAAAGAATCTTAGAATACAGTATATTAGAACTAAGAAGAACCTTGGGAACTAGGTAAGCCAACATTCTCTTTTGACAGATAAGGAAACTGAAGCAAAGAAAGGAAGGGTAGCTTACCCATGGCCATGCTCAGACCTGAGACATATAACAATTCTATTTTTATAGTTTGAAATGCTCTATAAAATGCATTCTTTGCTCCATGAGGGAATACATTCTCATGGCTATATTTTATAGATGAGGAAACTGAGGATCAGAGTGGCTTGCCTAGAGTTGCACAGGTAGCAGCACAGTGAGGATTGAACCCAGGTCTTCTGATTCCAAATCCCAGGGCCCTATAAGATCTCAGTCTGGGTGCCCTGTGTGACCAGTGTCATGCCTCATCAGCACCACTGTGGGAGAGAGAAAGAGGAATGATGGGATTCAGACAGGCTGGGAAATAGAATTCGTGTACCATTAAGAAAAACATACCTCTCTTCAAGAGACCTTCCCTGATTTCCTTAGTTATTAAAGTTCGTACACACTGAAATCACTTTTTAAAAACATATTCTGTGTTCACTTATCTGTAAACAAGTCTTCCTACACGTCACCCTGTAGAACATATGCTCTTAGAGGGCAAGGAGTATTGTACTTCTGAATTTGTATGCCTAGCAAATAGTAGGGTCTTAATAAATGTTTGCTGATCAACTAGTCGATTAAAGATTACTTATGATAATATGCTGGATTGTGTGTCCAGCCTGTACGTCCTTTGGACATTTGGAGTAAGGGCAGATCAGTGAGGGCTGGAATCAAGTAGACTTGCCCACATTGGATGGCGTGGTGGGAAAAGCCCTGATCATAGATTCTAGGGCTATTATGCAGTCATTTTTCAGTCATGTTCCTTTATTTAGGGTTTTCTTGGCAAAGAAACTGAAGTATCTTGCCATTTCCTTCTCCATTTCATTTTACAGATGAAGAAACTGAGGCAAGCAGGGTTAAATGATTTGCCCAGGGTCACACAGATGAAGCCAGATTTGAAGTCAGGGAGGAGAGAACTTTCTGAATCCAGGTCCAGCACTCTATCCACTGCACCCTCTAACTAACCTAAAATTCTAGGAACTTGAATTCTAATCTTTATTCTAACTGGCTAAATCACTCTAATTCTCTGGATCTCAGGGTACTCATCTTTGAAATAAGACAATGGAACTTGATGATGCCTGAGATGCCTTTGAGCTCTAATAGATTGTAATTCAGTATTAGTTTCTCCACTCAAGTTCTTCTCTGTTGCTTCATTAAGGCATAGAAGTGATATTGTGAACTGAAAAGTTGGTCAGGTACCATCTCTGTCATGTCCTATAAAAGTAGAAAGATTTCAAGTAGAGACACAAACAGAGCTGTAACTAAAGAAGAGTGAATGGGGCTTTGCCCCAGAGCACTAGAACTCATAGGGGCATGCTTTCTTCCCTGCCAATGCACTTGACTACCAATTTCATGCCTCTTGCTTCTCTATCCGAATCACTCCACTGCCCCCCATATGTCCAAAAGTACAACAACCTTCTGCTCTTTTGCCTTTTCTCTGGGCATTGTATGCCATCCCTATCCCATTGACACATGGCTCTGCCTCACCTTAAGACCTGATGAACCACTCATTTCAAATCACTGCTGGGACAATCTAGGGTTTTGCCAATCTAGGATCAATGGACATGGCTACCTTCGCCATCCCCCACCAATATGCCCCTTGCATGACACTTCTACATGCAGGGTTACGGGTTATGGGCGATGATAACATCCAAGTATTATTTGGATTGTTTACAGTAGTCAAAGCCTCCCCAGACCTACCTATGGCATTGGCTAAGATATGATTTCAAGACTTTTCTGCATCCCCTGTACAACCTACTCTGTGTTTCCTCCCCATACTGTTCTCCCTGCTGACTGCTTCATAATGTCCTAGGCTCTGGCAGTTTTCCAAAGCCACAACCTTTTATAATACTTGCCTTAATCATGTTAATTGCTAGTTATATCTCTGAGCCCAGGAAGCCCATCACCAGGTTAGCCACAGGGAGATGATGAAGCTCTCAGGCACAGTAACTAACTCTTAGATCATTTACTAGTAGAATAATGTTGATCAGCAGAAGGATGAGCCACTCTGAAAAAATCACAAATTCACAAAGTTTTGCAGGATAAAGGCAAATGTAAGTTAAATAATGCTTTCTTCCAGAACCCAGTTCTTCACCAGGACCCTTGGATCTAAGTCCAATGTCCTTTCCAGTATGCACACTGTTTCTTACCATTCTAGAATTCTAAGAGCCATGATTTTTATGACTAAGATTCTATGACTCCAGATTCTATGCTGCTGTTATCCAATATGCTACAATTGATTCCATGACTAAGAATCTAAGATTCTATGATTCTGCAGCTCTACGTCTCTTAGATTCCACAATCTTAAGGTTCCATGGCTTTAACATTCAATGATTCAAAGATTCTATAACTTTCAGTCAACTCCAGAGCAGCATTTGAGAAAACGCTGTTTCAGAGAATTGACAAAGTAGAGGGATTGTCAGCTCCCTTTGGGGGCATCTTGGGCTTATTTATGTAGTCCTTAGCCCACAAGGACCTGAGAGCATCTCTGCAAAAGGACAGCCAATTAATTAAAAGGGGAGGGGGAGGACCAGATCACTAGGGAAAGCCAGGTGGAGAGGAGAGATTGGACTGGAGGGAGGGAGAGAGGAAAAAAGACACATTTCCTGGTTGATTCTCCTCATTTCTTTTCCTTTCATATTTGATTTCCGTCTCAATTTGAGTAATTATTCCCCACTCAGCGTCATTTCTTTCCTTCATTCAAGTAGGGGGGAAAATACACCCGCATTCTTTTTTTTCTTCTATTTTTTGTTCTTTTTTTCAGGATTGGCACAGCTGCTCCCTGCAGGGGACAGAGAAGGCTGGGGGTGGAGGGATCAGAAAAGATAGGGAACTCTTCAAAGTTCCACCAAGTTTATTCTTCACTAGGTTTTTTTCCTACTCCCCATCCCAAGGTACAGTGAGTGTTCTAGACTGACAAAGGTCCCATGCATGTCTATCCCTCTAAATCCTTTCCTAGGGGCTTTCATATTCACTGCTTTCTTGGAAACTCACCTCAGCCTTATGATGGAGACAGGGCATGCATGAGTTTTCAGTCTTCTTAGACAGATGAGACCACTACACTTCAGAGAGGAAAAGTAACACACAGAATTCCTGAGAGAACTGAGACTAGAACCCAAGTCTTCTGACCACTTAATTCCACTAAAGTGAGCTTCTCACTCCATTCAGATGCAAGGGGAGGTTGATCAAAGGTGTCCTTGATCAATTTGCCAGGCCTTGTCCTAGCCACAGTAGAAGCAAGGGGGGCAGGGATAGATAATCACCAAAGCACAGACTCTGAGACTAAGAATGACCCTCAGGATTCACTTATCAACTTGGTGAGCTTACAGAGTACTGACCTTTGCCCAAACACATAAGACAGGGAGTCCCAAGGAGGTAGGCATACACACTGGAACTTCTCTCAAAAGACCCCAGAAATTCCTCTTATTGGTGCCCAGTGAGCAAGGCTGCTTCAAGATGATTGGCAACCAAGAGTTACAGAAACTCACAAAGGATTCACCCCACCCCCTTCACAATTTATAGAAAGTGAGCTGTGAAACCAACTCAGAGCTGCTCATGATATGCCTGCTTTGCCTTTCTCCTTTTCCTTCAGAGTAAAGCAAAACTGGGAGGATGAGAGGGAGAGGGAGAAGGATTTCTCTTCCCCTCCTGCTCCCCCTCCCCCTAGGAGCAGCTGAAGCTCTTGGCAGGGGCAGGCATATTTGTGCTTGCTCAGTCTGACCACAGTCTTCATGAATCCCAAACTCCTCTGTGAGGGAGGGAGGTTTTTGTAATTCTTTAGGCAGTTTGATTAGAATCTGAACTCCTAGCCAGAAAAGGAAGATTTCCTAGGCAAAAACATCTGGACAGCTTTGGAAGTCATCTCATAAACCACTCTCCATTCAAAGAAGATTTTTGATAGAGTTGACCTAAAGCTGAAGAAATAATGCCATGATTTGGGGAATGGCCAGAGGAAGAGGAAGTCAGTCTCAGGACCTTGGTAACCCCACTATTGCTATGTATGTTCAGGTCCGTGATAAGGGAAATGTTAGTCCGGCAGCCCCCAAGGTGTGCTAACCTTCCAGAGGGAATCAATCAGACTATTGGATTATTTTGTGTGTTTCTATATCTGCTTCTGGATTCCTGGGAATCTTTGTCATCTTATACATTTTCCGTAAGCCTTAAAATTAAAACTATTCCACTATCTGATACCCACATTGTACACTCAGTGTAGGCTTGTGGGATTGTAAACACCTCAAGGCAGACACTATCTTTTCCTTTCTTTCTATCCCCAGCACCTAGCATAGTGCCTGGTACATAGTAGGTGCTTTATAAATGTTTAGTGATTGAATGACTGAGTGCCTGTGTGGGAGTTGGTTGATATGTTATCTCATTTGTAGAAATCTAGACTAAACTGTACCATGAGTACAGTATATTTAGAGATTTTCCTGGAGTACTCCAAGCCAAGAGCCAAGAACAGAAAATCACCATCTTCAGCCCCAGGACTGAATCCAGTCCTTTTGAGTCCAGAGTCTTAGAGACCTCTGGGTGACACAAGAAACATTCATTAGTACCTATAACATCCCAGACCTTGTCCTATCCACACTAGAAGAAAGGAGGCAGAGATGGATAATCACCAAAGTACAGACTGAGAGTAAGCACAACCCTCAGGATTCACTTAGTCCAAGCTGCTCCTGAATAGTCACATCCTTGACAAGATCCCCTCAGCTTACTACTTCCCAAAGCATCCAATCCCATTTGCAAATAGCTCTAATGGTTAGGAAGTTTTTCCCAATACTGTGTTGATCTGTCTCTCTCCTTACCCACTGCTTCTAGCTCTACCCTCTAGCGTCAAGCTGAGCAAGAGGAAGCCCTCTGACTCATGACAGCTAGGCGATAAATATTATTCTCCCTGACACCAGGTCCTCTCATCTCTAAGCTAAATACTGCCAATTACTTCAGTAGTTCCTCATATGGTCTGATCTCCAGTCCCTCACCATCCTGGCCACTCTTACGAATGTGATCCAGTCTATCAATGTATTTCTAACATGTAGGAATAGGTGTTGGAACTGATTTCATTGGTATAGGGAAATTCCAGGTGAGGAAATTCTTTCTACCAATTTCACTATCATTTATAGTCTTATACAGATACATGGGGCACTAAGAGGTTAAATGTGTTGGTCTAGATCACATAGCCCATGTCAGAAGCTGCATGTAAACCCAAGTCTTCCTGGATCTGAGGATGGTTCCCTATCCATGATGATCTTGACCGAGTACAGTGAGATTGTTATCCACTGCATTCTGGACATTAGACCTCTCTTTATGATGGATAAGCTTGAAATAAGGCAGACTCCCTGCTCTCGGGGAACTCCCAGTCTAGAAAGTCAGAGGAGACCTAGATTTATTAATCACTTAAAGGTAATAAAAGAAGAAAAGACTTAAGGCTTGGAGATTCAGAAAGTAAGCATGACACTGGGGGATGGGTGGAAGAGAAGAGATCAAAGAGGGTTGGCAAGGCTTCCTGGTATTCATGCTCTATTCTCAAGCCTAGAAATTATGAGTTATTTTGGTTTTTCTTGCAAAGTGCTGGTGAGCACATCTTTGATGAATGTCAACTTGGATGTTTAAAGCTTCATGTAACTCTCCAGCACGCAGTGCCTCTGACATCCCTAGTGAAATATCTAGTGCACTCGCTTATTACAGATGAGCCCAGAACATGGGAGGTCCTGCTGACAAAATTAACTTCAAGTTTATCACTAAAAACTTGCCTCTCCAGTCCTCAAGTTTCCTCTTCTGGAATATGGGGATAACAATAGCACCTACCTCCCAGAACTTTTGTGAGGAACAAAGGAGATGATGTGCAGAGTTTTGCAAACCTGTAAGCACTGAATATATGAGTTGTTGTTAAAATTATTTTTAGAGAGTTTTATATACACTCTCTCATTTAATGTCCAAAACAATCCTGTGATGTAGATACTATTTTTATTCTTATTTTACTCCTTCCTCTCTCCATATACTGTGTAATCAGTGACAATGGTTTTCTTACTGTTCCTCCATTTCCTGACTCCTGACATCTTCACTAGGTCTGTCCCATACCTCCCTGTCTCCCTTCAGATCACAGCTAAAATTCTACCTTCTGAAAAAAAGAACACTTTCCCAGGCCCCCTTAATACTTGTTCCTTCCCTCTTAGGTTATCTCCAATTTATCCTGTAGATAGCTTGTCTACACATAGTTGTTTTCATGTTGTCTCACCCATTAAACTATGAGCTCTTTGAAAGCAAGGACAGGCTTATGCCTTTCATTGTATCTCCAGTGCTTAATACAGAGCCTGGCACTTATCTGACACTTAAATGCTTGGGATTCAGAAAAGTTAAGTGACTCATGGACTGATAGATATTAGAAATGGAATTTGAACCTGGGTTTCCACTAACTCCAAATCCAGTATCCTGTTCACTCTGTCATTCTAGTTCTACAAAGACCTGTGACCCCACTAGCATGGATCTTCTTTCTGTCAGTGCCAGTGCCAACATCTCTAACAGTGGTTATTTGATCTGCTGATGGGAAAAACTCATTCCTCATCCCTTGAGGGTCACCCCTTTGTTAGTGAGCTTCCCCTTACTTGGCTAAGCTGCTCCTTTAGTGTCAGACACACAGTTTCTTGCCAAGCCCAACTTAAAGTCTTTCTGGCTGGATGGATCCTATGGTGGTTTGTATTCAGATGGCCTAGCTTTCAAGAGTCCAAGTCACTCACATCTACACTATAACAATATATTGGTATCAATACATTGTCATCACCCTTTTCGTGACGCACAAAACTGTGGCTCACAATCACTAGGAGAAAATGTTGCTCTATAATCACTTAAGAATGCCATCCCAAATACACATAACCTAAAAGCAACATGAAATGAAAAACGTTCATATAAAAAACCTAATGGAGGAAATAAAAACCATATAAGAATAAGATGAAGTCCATATCATCCCCATCATCCTGCCAACTGCTTCTGAAGTTGTTGCCAAAGATGCTCAACTTATAACCCAATACTTTTGTTCAGTTACCCAAAAATGTACTATTTTATCTACTCTCCAATCATAGAGCTAGGGACTTACCTGGAATGAATTGGAATAGGGAATTTCCAATTAAGGAAACCACCTCTATCAATGTAGGTTGGCACCTGCTCTGAAATTTATAATCTTAGTGGGTTACTGGGGGCACTGCGTAGGTTATGTCATGCAGCCAAGAAATGTCAAAGGCCAAATATATATATTAAGGAATGATAGCAAGATATCCGTTAATCCCAGAACTATTTCTACATCAACTCCATCAAACAAGTAAAGAAGAATTAGATAATATAAAATAATAAAATAACTGCTATTCGCATAGCCCTTTAAGGTTTGTAAAGCACTTTGAATAGTTATTTCATTTGATGATGCCAACAACCCTGTGAGGTAAGATCTATTATTTCCATTATCTTAATTTTCCAGATGAGGAAACAGAAGCTTAAATAGAGGGAGAGTGGCATGCAGAGTCACACAGCAGATAAGTATCCTTAGGTAGGATTTTACCCCAGGATTTCCTGACTCTAAGACCAATGTTCTATCCATTTATTATAAGAAATGAGTGTGCATGTAATATCCTTAAGATTCTCTAATGAACTTATCATACAATAATGTATCCTATATTTCTTTACCTGTGTTTGTACCTCCTCCCCCTACTAGGTTGTAAGTTCCAGAATATATATAAATTCCCCAGCAACCACTACAGTGCTTCATATATAGTAAACATTCAATGAATGTTTGCTAAATTGAATTCAATTGAATTGACAGGCAGAACATACGAGTGAGGGGAATCAGTTTGAAGCTGTCCTGGGAAGAGAAATATGTCAATAGATGTTAGAATTTTTTTCCTCCTTGAAATTTCAGAATTACAGTTAGAAATATTCAAGAAAGCAAGAAGACTATGGGATTATAGATTTGGAGCTGAAAGAGACTTTATAAATTATCTATCTTACCCAGTCATTGTATTTTACAGATAAGGAAACTGAGGATCAGGGAGAAGGACTTGCTCACGAGGATGACATGGAAAGTAGTAGTTAAGAAGTCAGAAAACCTGGACTCTCTGTCTCTAAAGTTTGTATGACCTTGGAGCAGCCATGAAGCATCCATGGGTCTTAATATCTTCTATATAAAATAGAAATCATTCTATCCTGAAACACTGAACCATAGTAGAGTCACAGAGAGTTAATGTTGGTTAGAACCTTCAAACACAGGATATCAGAACAGAGGACAGATGATATTAGAGTTAGAAAGGAGACCTGGTAATCATCTAATGAAGCCCACTTTACTTTTCACACAATATCACATGCAAAGCAACAATACAATCACTTCCATTGTCACTGAAAAAATATTTGACCCATATAACCTCCTACTCCATTAGCTGTCTGAAAGTTAATTAAAGGCAAATTCATTCAGACAGATGGCGTGGGATCCATCAAGGACTGAGACAGTTTGTGGTGGGCCCAAGTTCTTTGCCTCCTTGATCCTTTAATCCACATTCTGCCTTGTTGCTCAGATGTATAAGCACAGAAAACATTGTTAAAGCTAGATGAGAACACAGAACATGGAATGTTAGCTTAGTGGAATCTGAAAAGACAGAATATGAAATATCAGAGCTGGAAAGGACCTCAGAAACAATTAGCTCTAGCGCTTAATTGCATTTTAATCAGGCTTCTTTTGAACTAATAAGATCTTTCATTCATTCCCTGGAAAGGTATTGGGAGGGAAGGTGGTGGGAAATGAAAAAGGGAAAAAAACTTATGACAAATATATGTAGCCAAGCCAAACAAATTCCCACAATGGCCATGTCCAAAAACATGCCTCCCATTCTATACAGTCAGCTTTTTCCCCCTCTGTAGCATATTTCTTCATTGGTCTTCTGGAATCATGATTGGTCATGGTACATGAGACTTTCCAAATAGTTCATTTTTACAATGTTATTTTTGTATAGACTATTTTCCTGGCTATGCTCACTTTATTCTGTATCAGTTCATACTAATCTCCTCAGGTTTCCTTGAAACCATCCCCATCATAGTTTCTTACAACACAAAAATATTTTATCACATTCTTTGCCATATTGTGTTTAGCCATCCTAGCCCTTCATTTTACAGATCAGGAAACCAAAGCCCAGAGGTGAGAAATGACTTGTCTAAGATTGTGGAGCAAGCCAGCAGTACAGCTGGAAATAGAGTATTTCAACATATTAGTGTCAAAAGTTGTGGGACACAAACATCTTGGACTTTTCTTGTACATTTATCTTGTTTCATCTTGGATTGTATGGTATTTCCCAACTAGGCTATTAAGTATTCCTATATCCTCTTTTCAGATAAATACATAGATAGATAGATAGATAGATAGATAGATAGATAGATAGATAGATAGATAGATAGATGATAGATAGATAGATAGATAGATAGATAGATAGATAGATAGATAGATAGATGTACACATATAGATACATATTCCCTCACCTGGGGGATCTCTTCAGCTTCCAAGGGTTTAATTATCATCTCTATATAGATGACTCCCAGATCCAAAGATCTAGCCTCAGTCTCTGTTCTGAGTTCATGAGTTTCATGTCACCTAAGAGATGTTTGTAAGTAGATGTTGCATGGGTATCTCAAAATCAGTATGTCCAAAAAAGAACTCATTACCATTTCCCAAACATCCAACCCTTTCCTTAACTTCCTTATTTCTAACAAAGACACAATTCCCCTTCCAAATTCCAGTTCATAATCTCAATATTATCCTTAGGTTCTCACTCTCTCATTCCAAATATCCAGCAAGTTGCTAAATATCACCCTTTCTACATAAACATCGCCTAAATATTACCCATTCTCTCTACTCACACAACTACTACACTAGTTCAGGACCTCATCACTCATTACTTCATTAGCTTCCTAATAATCATTCCTAATAATCATTCTGCCTCAAGTCTCTCTCTCCCTTCAGTTCATTCTTTACTCAGAAAAATCAAAGAATTTTCTGAAAGTGCAAATCCAATCACGTCACACTCTTGTACAAAGCACTCAAGAGTCTCTATATTGCCTCTTGGATGACATACAAACTCCCTGTTTGGCATTTCTAGCTTGTCACTATCTAGTGCCATGTTCCTTCCCAAGCATTACTTATTACTCCACTTCATGCCTTTTACAGTTCCGTCAAACTGCCCTTCTTGTGGTTCATTTAAAACATTTCATCTCCTCTGTCCAAGTCTGTCTCCCAGCCTTGAAACCTTCTCCCTCCTTACCTCTACCTCTTAGAATCTCTACCTTCCTTCAAAGCTCAGCTCAAGCGTCACTTCAACTGATGGCATCCCGGTACCCACCCCTAACCACTAGCACCTGACCATTTCTTAATATTTTGTATTTATTCTTGTATACATTTTTGTATTTACATTTTGTATTAGTGTGCATGTCACTTTCTCCCAATAAGAAAGTAAGTTCTTTGAGAGAAGGCACTGTTTAGTTTGGTTTAGTTGTATTACACAACACAGTACTTGGTATGGTGCCTGACACAAAGTAGGTATATACCTCAGTGTTTGTCAACTGATGTATTGATTGGAAGAGCACTTGGTTAAGAGTCAGAGGACCTGGGTTCAGATCATGATTTTTCCATTTCCTCCCTATGTGACCTAAGGTAATCTACTTTTGTCTCAACCTCACTTTCTCCATCTGTAGAATGATTAGGTAATACTAAATGCTACATGGTAAGAGAGGAGAGGAGGGGAGAGGAGGGGAAAGGGAAGAGGGGAAGAGAGGAGAGGAGAGGAGAGGAGAGGAGAGGAGAGGAGAGGAGAGGAGAGGAGAGGAGAGGAGAGGAGGGAGAGGAGAAGGAAGATCTTCTAAGATCTTTCAGATCAAAAACCTATGATCCTATCACTCCAAATCTGAATCCCAGCCTAAAGACTACACTTTGTTGTATCCAGTGCTAACTCAATAAAACTGCTCTCCACCTAAGGAGAGTTTTATGGTATGGCACCATAGGGGAGTCCAAAGGAAAAGGTAACTAAAAGTCAATATACTATATGATGCATTTATTAGTAGCTCAGGAGATAACTGTGTCACAATAAATAAAGTGCTAGACACTGACTTCAAATCCTGCCTCAGATATTACCTGTGTAACCCTGAGTAAGCCACTTAACCTTTCTCTACCTCAATTTCCTCACCTGTAAAAGGGGAATGATGATAATAACAATTACTTTACAGGGTAGTTGAGAGGATCAAATGAGAATGCATGAAGAAGTCTTTGAAGACTTCAAAGTGCTATATAAGTATTAGCTGTTACTTTTATCAGCACCACTTTACATAGTACTGTATTCAGTGCTGAAACAAATTTTTTGAAAAGACTCAAAGATCACCAATGATCTGATTTTTACCTACCTGTCTATGATTAACTTACGCCATTCTCTTTTGAGAGTATGCACCAAGTCAAACAGGACAACTCTCCAACCTCCATTCTTGTCCACCTTCTGTGCCTGGAATGGACTGCCCCCAGTGTCTGCTAATGTTCTTCTCCCTCCTCCCTTCAAAGTCAAACTAGGTGCCATCTCATACATGAAGCCTTTCCTGGTCTTTTTTCCTACTCCCCACCCAATTAAATAAACATTATTTTTCTTCAGATTTCTCATTCTACATTGAATTTATCTAGATCTCAGGATGACGGTTTTGTTTGTGCAGGAACCCCATCAGCCTTCATAATTTTTAGAGAGTTATCTGCATTAGAGAAATGAAGTGACTTGTCCCTGGTCACATAGCTAGTAAGGTTCAGAAGTGGAATTTGAACACAGGTCTTCTTGATTTCAAATCCAAGCTTAGAAATGACTTTAACTTTTTAGTGCACATCCTTGATGAATGTCAATTGGATTTTTAAAGTTTTATAAAACTCTCCAGCACACTATACTTCAGACACTCCTGATGACCTATCTGGCAAGCTTCTAACGAAAGGGAGTCAGATGGAAAAAGGAATCTTATTAATAAGATTAACTTCAAGGACACTGATGCTAGCCTATCACTCTGGGCCTCAGTTTCCTCCTGGAGATATGGGGATAACAACTGAGACCAACTGTAAAGTTATCCCTCCTCGAGATGATTATTATTGTTTGCATATGGCATATTAACATATCAGCTTGTAAATTCTTTGAAACCAGGACCTATTATAATAACTAGCAAGTATTCAGCTTTTACAAAGCACTCCACAAAGACATTCCATTTCATGCTCGTAACAATTCCATAAGTTAGGTGCTACATTCATTATCCCTATTTTATAGATGTGGAAATTGAGAGTGAACTAAGTTGCGTGACTTGCCCAGGATCGCACAGCTATTAAGTGTCTGAATTGAGATTTGAGCTTAATTATTCCTGAATATAAGTGCATCACTGTATACCATCTGTTTTATTATCCCCAGTGTCAAACACAAAAGGCCTAGTATAAAAATAATACTTTATAAATGTTAAATTTGTCAAATTGAACATAAGCCTAAGTCTCTTCCCTCACAGAGCTCATAATCTGGAAGCATAATATGGCATCAACACATTAACTATAGTATATAATATGCCTAACACATAATAGGAGCTTATTAGTAGGAGGTGGTTTATCATTCCATGACAAGTTTGAGGAAGGAAGGTCATTACCAATGGAATAGATCAAAGGAGACTTTTTGGAAAAGTTCGTATCCGAGTTGAGGTTTTTGAAACCAGATAGAAATTCAACAGGTAGGAAAGGCATTCCAGGGACAGGGACCAGCTTGAGTAAAGGTACTATAGTGGGAAAGCAGAGACTGACTTGGGTGAAGGGAGGTGATGAGTCCCGTTTGGCCAAAGCATAGAATATGTAAAGGGAAGCTCTGAAAAATAAAGCTAAGATGTCAAGGAGGTGCCAGAGTGTGAAGCCAATAGGCCTGAGCACATGTCTTTCTAAACCGTTTTTATTGTTATTATTATCAAACAGATCCAGGTTGGCCAGAAGGGAATGGGGGGGGAGGGGGCTGAAGTAGGTTCATTCACTCAGGCAGATGTGACTAACTGCTGGAGACTGACCCTCCAAAACCACCTCCATTCAAATGGAATTGGAAATACTTCACTGGGCTCCCAAATTGCTAATTGCTTGGGGGCAAAGCTGCCAAAAATGTACATTTCTAATTAAAAGAGAAATTAATCCTAGCCCAGTGACTACCTGCTATCTCCAGCCTGAGGAGCCCCAGTTTTCTGCTGCTAATTAATGTTATCAGTGATTAGTTCTATTTACATAAGCAGATATAATTCAGGCTGCTCTGCCTGGGTTGATGGGGAACTTTTCCTCTTTTTTTTTTTAAGTTAAAAAAAAATAATTACCCTGATTCTGTCTCCTGTATTCTAATCACAGGCTTGCAGGGTTCCCATGACCATGTTTCCTAAGTCTGTTGAAGGTATTTCCTTTGATGAACAGGATGCTTCTTTGAAAGGGGGGTGAGGACAGAGAAAGTTGAAAATTGCTTTTGAGTATCTCAGAAGAAAAAGAATTTAATAGTTCTTACATGAAAGTCTTGATGGATTAGATAATTATTTACCATGCCTGGCTTTGAATGTTTTTGTTACCCAGTTAAAGAGACGATAAATGCTGCATTAAGACCCTGAAAAAGTTCCTGGTGGATTAATAAATCATATTAAGTGTGTTGGCATTCAGCAGGCCAGCTTCAAGGGATGAATATGTATAGTGATGTGGGGCACCTGAAGTTACTTCTCCCTGGGAAAATGTGACATTTTATTGTAAGGTGTTGTAATGCCCATGAAAGAGTGTGTGTGTGTGTGTGTGTGTGTGTGTGTGTGTGTGTATGGCATGGCATGGTGTGTAAAAGACAGGGGAGGGAAGGGAGGGAGAGAGTAAATAGCAAACAGGAATGGAGAGAGAGAGAGATGGATTAAGATGAGGACAAATGAAAGAGGAAGAGGGGGAAGGGAACCTGGAGAGGTAGGTGTCCCATCAGGACTATGGGGAGCAGTTGATCATAAGTCTTGTCATCTACCAAGACAGATATGCAGATCACAAGGTATCTATAATTAACAGTCTTAGAGAGTTATCTCAGCTCAGAGTATCTAAGCTATCTGTCCAGGTTCATATAAATCACATAAGGTAAGTGTCAGAGAAAAAACTTGAACTTACTTCTTCCTGATATCATCTGACGCTCTAACCATTATATCATACTGCCTCCCTTGGAGGAATCATGAGATCTCAAAATTGAGGAGTTGGATGGGGCAAATGAATATAGAACATAAAATATAAGCACATAATAGGACCTTATGATAGAATGTTAGAATATAGAATATTTAAAATGCCAGAGCCAAAAGGATCTGTAGATCTTTCCCTTTTAAATGTAGTCTAATCAAATATTTCCATTTGAAGGATGAGAAAACTAGGTCCATAGAGATATGCAGTTAGTATCAGAGCCAGAACTAGTGAATCTCAGTCCAGTTTTTTCCCCTCGCAATATTCACTTTCCTCTAGGCAAGAAGCAAGGATGAGAAAACTCCAGGCAAGCTGAGGAATTTCAAAATCAGGGTAACGCATAGGAACCAACTGTGCTTGGGAATAGGCAGCAGAATTCTGAACATTGGATCTGAAGTTGGAAGACCTAATCTTGGCTCTTCTATTACCTAGGTGACCTTGGGCAAATTCACTTAAGTTTCTTCATCTGTTAGGTGACATTGACCTACTAACAGAAGTTCTCGACCTTTTAGCCTCAGGACCAATTTATACACTTTAAAGTTATTAAGGAATGTACTCAAAAAAAGTACTTTTGTTTTTGTGGACTATATCTATTGATATTTATCATTTTAGAGATTAAAACATTATTATGAATAAAGTATTATTATGAAAAGTTTGATTTGTGGACCTCCTGAAAGATCTGTCCTGGAGGTACACTTTGAGAACCACTGGACTAGATGTTGTCTCAAGTGTCTTCCAAATCTGAATTCTATGAACCTATTGAAGCAGCTGCCTGGTACAGTAGTGTGAGGACTAGCCCAAGAATCAAGAAGTTCTGAGTTCAAATCCTGATTCAGATGCTCCCTAGTTTTGTGATCATGGGCAAGCCACTTAACTTCTGTCTGCCTCAATTACCTCATCCGTAAATGGGGATGAGAATAGCACCTACCTCCCAGGCCATTGTATCAAATGAAATACTATAGGTAAAGCACTTTGTAAACCTTAAAGTGCTACTTTAATGATAGCTAATACTGTTGCTATTATTATTATATGAGGTCAGTAGTAACAATAGAGGAAAGAATTGAGAAGCCAAGGAACACATGAATTCTAGAGGTCCAGGTGAGTCAAGCATCAGGCCAGAGTTGGGGAAAACACCAGGAATGGATGACAGAGTAGAGCAGATTGTAAGAAAACAAGCAAGCAGAATGAGCAGCAGACATGAGACAGAAGCAACAAGAAGACCTAGAAACTAAAGCAAATTCTGCCTAATCTAAGAAGTCTCTTGTATCTTTACACTTGCTAGGGCAGGATCCTGAAAATTCAACCAATTGAACAAGAATGGAGGGTAAGGGTAGAGATGGAACATAAATAATGATGATAACCTCTGTTTTATAGCACTTTAAGGTTTATAAAATGTTTTCCTCGTGAGAACCCAAAGAGGCAAGTACTGCAAATATTATCAGTCCCAGGAGATAATAATTATCAGAGCTATTGCTGTTCAGTCATGTCCAACTCTTCATGATCCCATAGACCATAACACACCAGATGTTTCTATTGTCTACTGTCTCCAGAAGTCTGTCCAAGCTCATGTTCATTGTTTCCATTATGTATCCGAGCTACAACTAGGGAGAAGTGACTGGGTCTTTCACTTGACTGGAGCTGATGAGATCAGAATGCACTGGATCTGAAGGGTATTAACTGCATTCCAGTCCTTCAGCATATTAGAAACCCTAGAGCTTAGTACTTGGTCACTACAAATTATTAGTTAAAATACAAAGCTACTATATGTACTTCTAGGGTAAGCTTCTCTCGCAGTCTGACTTACTACCCTCAGCTAAGAGTGCATGTTATTCCACTTGCACTGAACAGAGTTCAGTGTCTTCACTATGAGATGACCCTCAACTTATCCTGTACACATCTTCTTCATATGTAGTTGTTCACACATTGTCTCCCCTGTTAGACCATGAGCTCTTTAAGAGCAAAGACTTTTTGGATTTTGCCTGTCTTTGTACCCCCAAGTTTAGAACAGTGCCTGGAACATAGTAGGTGCCTAATAAATCCTAGTTCACTGATTGGTATTTGATCCCAGAGTAAATATTTCCTTTTAAGACTCTAAGAATAAAATTTACATCAGAAATAAGAACTAGTAGCAATGGGTATAGAAGCTGCCTAGAAATTGATTTTTGCTGCTAAAGAAAAGTGACCCAACAGTTAGGAGCTGTCCAACAATAAAATGTGCTGCCTTGGAAAACAGTGGATTTGATGACCCTAGAAGAGTATGTCATAGAAAAGATTCTTGTTCTTCCTTACTTTGGCCTGGGTGACATTCCATAGTCCAACCTAATGGATGGGAAATCTGAAAGTCAGAGAGATGAAGAGACTTGCCCAGATCATGCAATTAGTAAGGCACAGCCAGGATTCAAACCTGCATCTTCTGATGACAAAACCAGAGCTCTTTTTTCTTTATCAATGGTCTCCAAAGCCAGAACTGTCTGTGGCTTGACTCTATTGCTACTATAAACAATCAGTTAGTTAGAAGAGTCCCATCCCCCACTCCCTGAGATAGCCATTCATGCAATTTGTTTCCAGAGCAACCACATCTACCATCCCTCAATGCTCCCCAACTTTGCCTCTTTCCTCTGCTATACAAACTCCAGCTTCACCTTTGTGAGTTTGGTATCAGTCCTTCTAGGGCAATTACAACCTAATTTCTATTCAGATACCCACAACAGCTGCTGTGCAGGTGTCACTGGAAAAACTGTCACCCTTTTATTATATATTTATATAACAAGATATAATTATATATTATAATTATATTTTATTATATATTTATATAACAAGATATAATTATATATTATAATTATAATAATTATATATATTTTGTTATATTCACCTTTTATCCCCTCAGATTACATCATGAATGAATCAAGAGTCTTGTACTCTGAATAGTGATCAGTGAATAAGAGACCTGCCTATCCCTTCATCATTTAGGGAGGGGATGAGTAGAAAGAGCCACAAAGTAAGATCAGGTACAGTTGGATTGTGGTCTTCATCACACACCTCTTTCTACCCCCTCCAAATTTCCCATTGCTTTCAAAAATATCACCATCTTTCCAGTCACCTGGCTTCATAACCTAAGTATCACCTTTCATGCCTCATTCTCCCTTCAATCAGTTACCAAATCTTGCCATTTCTATCTCTTCATCTTTTAAATTTGCCCCCTTCTCTCTTCTCACACAGCCATCTTGCTATTTCAACCTTCATCATGTCTTGCCTGGACTATTACAATAGCTTCCTAATTATTCTCTCTTTCTCAAGCTGCTCCCCATTCCCACCTATCCTTCCTTCAGCTAGCAAAGTGATTTTCCCAAAGCACAAGTCATACTGCATCACTTCCCCACTCAACAAACTTCAAAGGTTCTCTATTGACTCTGGGATCAAATAATATGTCATCTTTATCTCATCCTTTTTTATTTCTGTTTTGTTTAAGGTTTATGATGCACATAAGTGCTAGGACAGTAGTTGTTCAGTCATTTCAGTCATGTCCAACTCTTAATGAATCCATATGGGATTTTCTTCACAAGGATACAAGAGTAGTTTGTCATTTCCTTCTCAGGCTTATTTTACAGGTGAGACAATTGAGTCCAACAAGGTTAAGTGACTTGCTCAGCATCCTACGGCTAGTAAGCATGAGGTCAGATTTGAACTCACAAAGATGAGTCTGCTGACATCAAGCACAGTAGTCTACTGTGCCACCTAGCTGCCCAAGGACAGTAGTACATGTGCATAAGTTATCAATTAGCAAATGTACATATATTTGGGAGTGTGTGTTTCAAAACTATTTTATTGATGGTAGCGGGTATTTTTAAAAGTCTGGAGATCAATGAATTAAACAACACTTTACTTAAGTTAAAGTGGACTGGAGTAGAGTGGGGACAGAGATAAGACCAGTCCCTGGAAAAAGCTTCCATTTCAATAAAAGAAACCTGGAATGAAGAGTCATTGAAAAAAGAAACTCAGAGAAAAGATACATTTACAAAGAAAATACATTTACAGAGGAAGGAATCAACTGATCAATCAAAACATATTTATTAAGTGCCTGCTATGTGCCAGATATTCTGCTAGATGTTGGTGACAGAAAGACAAAAATGAGATAATTGCTGTCCTCAAGGCACTTCCTCCAGGAACCCAGGGAAAAGTTGCTTTTACGAGAAATGAAACCCAGGGGAAAAATATACACAGGAAGGAAGTCAGAGGGGAAGATGCATTTAAAATGACTTAGAGCTGGAAGCAATCTCAGAGATCATCTAGCAGAACCCTCACAATTTACAGATAAGGAAACTAAGGCCCAAAAAGGTATATAATTTAACAAACAGTGCAGGCAACAAATGAGAGCACTGAAACCAGACATGGGTCCTCTGACTAAATTCAAGGTTCTTCCCACAAAGGAAAAAATCTAAATGAGAATCTCCATGTCCAATCCAATCCAATGAACAGTTGCCCACTCTGTATTCCAAATGGTATTTTTTTCTTGGTCATGAGGTATAAAAATTAGCCATGTTTTGTCTTCATGCCCCCCATGCCCCATTGCCTGAAATACTCTCAGAACCAATTCAAATATTATCCTACTTCAGTATTCAAGTCCCATCCCCTTCACGAGGACTCCCCTTACTAAACTATCTATCTCTTCTAGTTCTTAAAGCAATTATTACTCCATAGTGACATACATTTTTGCAGCATTGATTTTCATTTTATTCAACCAGGGATATAGTGGAAGGAGTAATGAACCAGAAATCAGAAAGACCTGATTTCAAATCTGACCTCCCTTATTAGTCGTGTGACTCTGGACAAGTTATTTATCCTCTCTCAATACAAAATGAGCAACTGTTCATTGGGTAAATTACATGTAAATCCTCCATTCACATCTTTTTTTCAGTAGGGAGAGCTCTGGATTAGAATCAGAGGACTTGAATACAATTTCCTCAGTTTCAAAATGGAGATAATGATGGCATCTACCTTCCAGGAGGATAAAATGAAATGATATTTAGAAAGCACTCTTGGAACTTGGAAGTATTATATAAATGCCAGCTATCATCATTGTGGTTATCATCATCATCAAGCTCACATCCCACTGAATTATGAGTTCCTCCATAGCAGGGACCATGTTTAACAGAATCGTAGAATTAAGTGACCTTAGAGATCACCTTGCCCTACTCATACCTAAAGTAGGAATCTACTCAATAGAACCTCAGCGTAACAGGTGGTCGTTCAGACTTCGCTTAAACAGCTTCAACAATGTAGAGCTTCTTATCTTTCAAGACAGCCCATTCCATTTTTAGGCAGCGATGATTGTTAGGAAATTATTCTTTATAGTGAGCTAAAATCGATTTCCCCCTCACTTTAGCCCCAATGCACCTGGTTCTTCCCTCTATATCCAAGCAGAATAAGTCTACTCCTCCTTCCCTATGACAGTCCTTAAATACCTGAAGACCATGATCACGTCCCCCAATGGCTGGTTTCACCAAGATAAATGGCTCCTATTTGTGGAACTTATATCTAGTCAATCAATACGTCAATCAGTAATGCAAGCATTTCCTAAATACTTACCAATACCAGTCACTACGTTAAGTCCTGGGGATACAAAAACAAAAGTGAAATGGTCTCTGCCCTCAAGGAGCATACAATCTAGCCAGGACAATGATGTGTATGTATAAGGATATGTAGAAAATGAACATAAGATAATTTTGGAGCTGAGGCAGCAGAAAAGATTATGGAAGGTTATACATAGAACATGGTGTTTGGACTGAACCTTGCAGAAATCTATAACTTCAAGAGAAAGAAATGAGAATGGAATGGAGCTCAGGAATGAGAGACAGCCAGGTCAAAGACACAAGGAAGAACATTTGAGGACTGTGTTTGGCTAGATCAAAAGGAGCCAAATATACCTAAAGGAACAATGTGTAATAAGGCTGGATAAATAGGATGGGGCCAGTTTGTGAAGGACTTTAATTCCAGAGTTGATCAAGTACTGGAGAACCACTGGAGCTGATTAAGTAGGGGAGTGATAAGGTCTGACCTATACTTTAGGAAAATTACTTTGGCAGTGATTTGGACATATTGAAATGAGTTGTTGTTTGCCCTTCATTGTCAAAGAGGACCACGACATCAGGGAGGTGATGCCATGACATGTAAGTGAAATGGATTTAAGTGAGGGAGGGCTGTGCAGAGTCACCAGCCCCCCTTTCTTCTCTGGAGCTGAGTCCAGTGGCAAGATGCTGATCAGGACAACTGAAAATGACCCTAATTGGAATGAGTGAAGATCACTAAAGGTAGGGATATCAGTGAGCAGGCTGTTGGAATAATCTGAGCAAGAGGTGACAGGGGCCTGCACTAGGGTGTTGATTGTGAGAGTAGAGAAAAGAATACAGCCACAAGGGATGTCTTGGAGGTAGAAATGACAAAATTTGGCTACTGATATGTGAAGTAATTGAAAGGGAGGAGCTGAGAATGACACTAAACTTGTAAAGCATGGTGGTCTCCTCAGTAAAGAAAGGGAACTTTCAGGGGAAAAAACAGGTAGTTTGGAGAAAAGTCAGTAAGTTCTGTTTTAGATATACTGAGTTTGAAATGCCTGTGGGATAGGATGCTTGAAGTGACCAATAGGTAGTTCATCATGCATGACTGGATCTCAGGGGAAAAACTGGGGCTGAATACAGAGAATTTAGAGTTATCAGCATAGAATCCTCTTATCATCCCAGTCACTTTTCTCTGAAAATGCTCTTATATGTTAATATCCATCTTTAAAATATGACACCCCAAGCAAGTCATAATACCACATCTGTGTTTTGACCAGGGCAAAACAGAATGATGCTTTCATTCCCCAAATCTGGCTGCAAAATTGTATCCTGTCTGTTTTCTCTTGACCCAATGCAAAGAATGTCAATGAGAAAGTACAAATGAAAGCAGGCAATGAGAAACCAGCATAGAAAGCAGGATATGTGGATTCTACTCTTGAGTCTATCACTTACTAGTTATGTGACCTTGGGTAGTGACAGCCTTCTCTGGGCCTTAATTTCCTCCTCTTTAAAATGAAGGGGGTATATTGCCCAATCTCTGAGGTCCCTACTAGGTCTCATATTGGTGACTCCAAGGCTTTAGGACTCCTACATCCCCTTCTCATTTTGTAGCATATTATTTCACTTGATCTTATCAGCAACCATGGGCACAATTATCATATTTAAAGAGACTATTTTCATTATATCCAGCTCTGGTTTCTCTCCTGAACTCTAAGCAAGCATCTCCAAGTGCCTCTGGAACATCCCCAATTATATGACTCATGGACATCTTAACCTCAATATATCCAACAGAGATCTCATTATCTTTTCTCTCCAACCCTCCCTACTTCTGAACTTTCTTATTACTATGGAGGACACCACTATCATCCTAGTCAGGGTGGCCTCTGGGTGTCATGTTCATCTCATTTTCACTTACCATATGTCCGATATGTTGCCAAATCTTGTTGCTAAATCTTGTCATTTCCACCTTTATATCTCTCATGTCCACTCTCTTCTCTCCACTTACACAGCCACAACCCTCACTCTGGCTCTTAAAGTCAACTCTCCTGGAATACTGAAATAGCCTTTTAGATGGCCTCCTTTCTTCAAATCTTTCCCCACTACAATCCAAACTCCGCTCATTTGCCAAGGTCATTTTTCTAAAGAGTAGGTCTGACCACCCCTTGATCAGTGTAATTCCATATTACTTTCAGGAATGAATATCAAGTATTCAGTTTGACTCTTCAAGTTCTTCATAACCTGGCCCCTTCCTACCTTTCCAGTTTTCTTAGAGCTTATTCCTTTCATAAACACTATGTTACAGTAACACTGGTCTATTCCTTACACATGGTACTCCAAATCCCACCTCCATGCTTTTGAACTGGCCATCCCAAATGTCCTGAGGCAAACAGGGTTAAATAACTTGCCCAGGGTCTTACAGCTAGTAAGTATCTGAGGTCAGATTTGAACTCAAGAAGATATCTTCCTGATTTCAGGTTCAGCACTCTATCTATTGTGCCACCTAGCTGCCCAATACCTAAGTACCCTTTTCAAATTACCTTCCATCTACTTTGTATATGGCTGCTCTGTATACCTGGTTGTTTCATGTCATTTGACCCTTTAGAATGAATGATCCTCAAGAGCAGGGTCTCTCTATATCAGTATAACTTAGTACAATGCCTAGCACATAGTAAGCACTTACCAAATACTCAATGACTGTCTGTCTGATGGTTTAGATTCTAAGGTCTCAGCAGCTTTTAATATTCTATGTTCCAAAGAGCTCTTCCACATCTAAAATTCTAGGCTTCCCTGTGATTCTCTCTTCTGACTATGGTTAAATCATGGTCAAGGTTTTTGTCCCAAATTGAAGAGAAGGTTACTGGGGTTTTTCATTTTTCTTTCTTATTTTTTGTTCTTTTACTAATTATAAAGACAGAAAAGAATGTCCTTTTTACATTTCCTCCCCTACAAGAGAATAACCTTCAAATGAAATTAAAAAGGAAAAAAATTATTCTGTCACTCACCCCTCCTAATCCGCTCACAATAATAAAAGACCAAAAAAAAAAACCTCCTCATAATTATGCAGATGGAAGTTCCTGTCGGTGATTTCTGAAGGCTTCAGCTCCTCTATTAGTGGGATTTGGCTGCTTCTCTGCCCACAGCTGGACTGACCAGGGGGGCTTCCTGGCTAGCTTTTTTCTCAGAGAGAAAATTGTCTCCCAGATGCTTGATAAGAAATCTTTAGCTTCCTGTTCTGGATTGTTTGACATCAGGACTCTCCTGTCTCCCAAACACTGCTTTCTACATCTTGGATATAGCCAAAGAGGATGTATGAGCAGAAAGAAGGGAATAAACATTTATATTGTACCTACTATGTGCCAAACATTGAACTAAGTGCTTTACAAATATAATCTCATTTGATTCACACAACAACCCTGAGAGGTAGGAGCTGTTATTATCCCTATTTTACAATTGAACCCTAGGTCACCAACTGAGCTTTGATTGTGGACATAGAATGAGCATTGACCCTGACTACAGACATAGCTATAACTCTGATTACAGACTCACTTCTGACCTGCTGTGAAGTCCTACAATGGACCCTGTCCCTAGTCACAATATCATCTATACCCCTGATATCAACCTGAGTCCTAACCTTGTCCAAAGACTTACTTTCTACTCTAGTCTTAGACCAAGAATCAGGCTTGATAGAGGAGTACATTCTTAACCTATTAATTGTTGACTGTTGTTCAGTCATGTTCAACTCTCCGTGGGGTTTTCTTGGCAAAGATACTGAAGTGGTTTGCCATTTCCTTTTCCAGTGGATTAAAACAAACAGAGGTTAAGTGACTTACCCAGGGTCACACAGATAGTAAGTGTCTGAGGTCAGATATGAAGGTAGGTCTTCCTAATTCCAGGTCCAGCAATCTTTTCACTGATTCACCTAGCTGCCTCACAGATTTATACTGTAAGTCAAAACGGTGCCCAGTTGAAAGAAGGCAGATGCCTCAGTGTGGCTCTTCTTCCTCCCTCCCCAATGCAAACACAGCTCAAAGCAAAAGGCCACCCAGGACAGAGATTCTTAACCTCTTTTGTATCATAGACTCCTTTGGCAGTATCCTTCTCAGAATCACGTTTTCAAATGCATAAAAGAAAATACACCAGGGTACAAAGGAAACCAATTATATTGAAATACAGTCATCAAAATAGAAAAAAGAAATTTCACAGACGTTCTAAAATCTATTCTCAATCCCATGGAGGGTTAAGAAGCTCCGAGCTTAGATGAAAGTAGCCATGTTTCTTGTCAAACTAGTAGCCTTCCTAGGGTACCTAGCCCAAGACACTCTCCCCTAGCATCAAGCTCATTTGTCCCCAGAATGGGAAATGATTCTTCCCTCACATCATTGCATGCCCCTATACATGACAAAGTGTGTTTCTCAAGCCCTCTGGGGGTAGGCTGTGCTTAGCCCTCAGGACCCTTGAAGAAGGTCCTGCAGATGGTAAAGCAAACGGTTTCCACTATTCCTAAAGCAATCTCTGCTCCCAGGTTGGTCACTCACAGTGAGTGAGGGTCAGTCCTATGGAGTCTCCTTTCCAGTTTTACCATAAGGCAATTATGTAACCTTTTCTGGAAAGCGCCCTGAGATATGAGTGGATGTAATATAAATAATAATCTACCAATAATAAACACTGACACATCATTCTGGGTAACAGTGTAATGACTGCGGGTATTAGCACAATTGTGGACTTTATTGTTGTAATCTGTCACTTTCACTCGGCTGCTATAATGAAAGGAACGAATTAATGAAAACATTATGCTAATTATATATTTTAAATGTCATGTTTATTAGTTTTACCCAAAGACGAGCTGCAGTAATAAGCACTATTAACTCTTTAACAGGCATTTACATTTTCTAAAAGTTCTGCTGATTCAGCAGTGAATATGGAGGGTAACCCCAGACTGTTAATCCGATAGGTCTAGAGAATGTCCCAGTTGGGAGGGAGTTCAGAACAGGAAAGGAACATAGCCCCTAGAATCAAAAATGTTAAAAATGAGAAAGAACCTTCAAACATAGAGGCAATGAAGTATAATAGAGCAACTGGGAAGCCTAGACTCTAAATCTGGTTCTGACATTTCCCAATTCTCTGTGTTCCTGAGAAAATCATTTAATCTGCAGCATCCCTGCTGGGCTCACTCTCCCAACCCCAACTTGTACAGAGAAGGGCTGATTATTTAACCCGTCAGAGTCCTAGAGATAAATCTATGCTTTACTGAGGTTTCTAGTACCATCAATCATAAGCCCCCATCTGTTGAGGTTCCCATTATCAATCTCCATTATCTTTTAGTAAAGGGATTTAGTTTAAAAGTATATCAGAACAGGAGTTGCAAAAACTTTGAACCTCTGTTTCCTCATCTGTGAAACTGAGACTAAAGTACTTGGAATCATAGAGCTAGAAAGGACCTCAGAGGACAACGCCTCTCATTTTACAGATAAGAAAACTGGTTAAGAAAGGTTAAGCCACTTACGCAGGGTAACACAATATGTAAGTATCTGAGTTCTTCTTGGCTCTGAGTCTAGCACTCCATGTTGTTTCTAATTATCCTACAAAATTTTTCTGAGGAAAGTGTTTTGTAAACCTGAAAATGAATTGCTACTAATAATAACAAAGAACTTCAGAGATGGAAAGAACCTCATGACAAAGAATATGGAATGCCAGGAAACAAGGGGTATAAATATAAGTAGGCAGCCAGAGATGGCACAGCTTTCCATTGTGTCAAGAAGTTGTTCAGTTGTTTCAGTCATGTCTAACTCTTCATGACCCTATTTGAGGTTCTCCTGCCAAAGATACTAGAGTGGTTTACATTTCCTTCTCCATCTCATTCTACAGATGGGGAAACTCAGGCAAACATGGTTAAGTGACTTGTCTAGGGTCACACAACTAGTAAGTATGTGAGGCCAGATTTGAACTCAGGAAGATGAATCTTTCTGACTCCAGGCCCAGCACTCCATTCACTATTCCACAAGACCTGAGTCCAAATCCAGCTCCAGACATTTATTAGCTGTGCAACTTTAGGCAAGTTAATTCATGTATCTTTACCTCAATTTCCTCAACTACAAAATGGGAACGATAATAATATTTACCTATCAAGATTGTTGTGGAGATCAAGTAAGACAGTTTTTATAAAACTAAGCAAAGTGCCTGGCACATAGTAGGCACTATATAAATATACTAGCAGTCGTAGTAGTAGTAGTAGTAGTAGTAGTAGTGGCAGTAGTAGTAGTAGTGGTAGTATCAGTAGTGGTAGAAGTAGTTGTGATGGTAGTGATGGTATCAGCAATGTACAGAAGTTGTAGGGTATTAGATTCTAGCTCTATATAAGGAAGAACTTTAAGAATTAGAGGAGAAACCTCAGTGAAATCATCTTTCTTGAAAGATATTGAGTGAGTTCCCTCTCCCTGGAGATGATTAAGAAAAGTCACAGATGCTATAGAGAGAATTCCTGCTTGAGCTGAATGGTTGCTCAGTTTCCTCATCTGTAGAATGAGCTGGAGAAGGAAATGGCAAACTACTCTAGGTCTGAGGTCACTTCCAACACTAATATTATATGACCCTGTAAGTCTCTAAGCAACTCAAATTTATACAGAATATTAAGGTTTAAAACACTTTCCTCACAAACATTCTGTGAAAAGGGGGGATGATGAAATATTATATTCTAATAGTTGAATGAAGCCATGATCTCATATTAATGTAAGCATTTCTTTGAAAAATGTAGATCTTAATATATCCATACTGGCTTGTCCTGTGAGACACTCATCCACATGTCTTCTCATAAGATGACCATAAATCATCCACCCAACATTCAGGAACACCTTCCTCCCATTTTCTTTAAATTCATAGAATTAATTATCTTTCATAGTTCTACCTATGGGATCAGCCCAATCATTTTCTTTTGTAGTCATACCTTTATTTTTGGGAGCATTTTTATCTCTTCTCCACTCCAGACAATATATCATTGTCTATATGTTACCACCTATTTGGGGCAGCGTGGTGGCATGATGGATAGAGCACTGGCCCTGGAATCAGGAGGAACTGAGTTCAAAGTTAGTCTCAGACACTTACTAGCAAGTCACCTGATCCTTTTGGCCTCAATTTTTTCATCTGTAAAATGAGCTAGAGAAGGAAATGACAAGGCACTGCAGTATCTTTGCCAAGAAAACCTCAAATGTGATCACAAAGAGTTGGATACAACTGAACAACAGCAACTACCTGTTCATGGCCACCATTTGCCTCTCTATTTCTCCTTGGGTAATATTTGGAGACTGTGTTGTTCCATGCTTCGTAAATATGTAAAATCAGAAGAATATCTGTGATCAAGTGTGATAATGCATGTAGAGTACTTTGCCAACTTTTGAGTGCTACATAAATGATACCCATCATTATTAGTTATTATTGGTTCTAAAAGATGAATTTTTGTTTCAGAAAAGAACATGAGATCCTTAAAAGAATTTTGCATTTCCTAAAGATGATATAGTCTGTTATCATCCTCCTTGTCAATTCTAGGACCACAAAACTTCCAGTTGGCATTGTCTTTCCAAAGTATATACTGATGAACATACCTTATGTATTATACATTCAATTTCATTTCATATTCTGTACATTAAGCACTTTTCATCCACTTGTGTTTTTCTAGGTAGACAGTTAGGATATTGTGGATCTCATTTAAGAGGCAGGAGGAGATTTGATGCAACAATTACAAAATCATGGCAAGCAGGAGTAGTTGGAAGACCTCACCGCATGTACATGAACTAGACCTCATCCAAGACAATGGTGAACACATTTGTAGAAAATGAATGTCTGTTTTATGCTTTTCTTTACCATAATCAAAGAGCCATGGAATAAAGATATTTCTGCTGTTGCATCTCACAAAGAAACTTGTAATTTTGACATATGCACAGGTGACATCTAATTGGAAATGAATGATGGTAAAGATGTGATCTACGGTAAATATCACTTTCAGAAGCCTAATTTTTCCTTCTAATATTCTAATCAAGAATGCCTTCAATACATATGTAGTTATTCTAACAATTTTTTCGCAGATGAGAAAGCAAGCATACGGACCAGTAGTCACTGACATTCTCTGTCACTCTTATTTTAGTAAAAATTAAATCCAGAGTTTTATTCCAGTCTTTCATATTTTCCACACCTTTATGTGCCTTGAGATTTGATCTCTCATTGCCTTCAAAACTGTATCACCATATATATGTATATATATATATATATATATATATATATATACACCTCATCTGCATATACTCTTATCTATTCCTACTAATTTTTCCATTTTTGATTTCTATGACACCATTTCCGTTTTTATCAAAAGCGCATCAAAAATTGTGATATTGGTGTTCACATATGGTGGTTCTATTGTTGCTGATGAAAAGAATGTTACAAAAAATCTTCATAGATTTTTTCCTTTTTTTATCTGTCTGTTGCCCTCTTTCTATTTCTACCCCTAAATGTCCTTGAGATGACTTTGCCTAATTATACCAAGATTTTCTTATGCCTGTTTTTTCTTCTGCTTCTTGTTTTACTCAGCAATATTGCTCATAATCTTCAACCATCTTTCTCTTTAAGAGGATACAAATGAATTTATATTCTAAGCCCTGCTGTTGGTTGTCACATAACCTTGCTTGTCAAGACGAATAAGTGTTTGCTAACTTAAGGTAGCATTTAAGTTCATTTGGGCTCCTCCTTATAGTATTTGATTTACATCAGTTGAATTTCTTTATGAAAATGCTATCGCAGTGTCAATTTCTATTTCTCCAGTTATTTCTCAATCTTTGGCATTAATAACTTTTTTAAATAGGTCAAACTAAAGTTTTCTGTATTGCATGCCATATCTTTTACTCATTTGCACTGTCTCTTCCAGAACTATATTAATTTTGACTTTTGCTCTCACAAGTTAATGGTCTAATTGTACACAGAGAGAGGTGATTCAGGAATAACTCCCACATCAGCAAAAAGTCATTTCCCGTATGTTAAAATGAAATGATTTCATTTTTGTGATGGCATTTGTGTTCATCATGTCCAGGACTTCCTGATTCAAGTATTATTATTGCTAAATTAAATTACTTGTCCCAGGTCAAAAAGAATGTTTGATTTAAGTCCTCATGCTCAGATTTCCTGATTTCAAATCAAGAAACATTGTGTTTATCACTCAGTGACTGTCCTTCCCACTTTGCTTCAGGGAATTCATTCGACCAAACTTTGGGACACTTGATACAAGAGCTCCTAATGTCTATAGACCAGAGCAGCCCAGGAGAACTGTGGTCCTCTTCCCAAGCTATCACTGGCAATTGACTCTCTAGGCCCAGATTATAGTCTTGTCTGAATCATAAGAACAGCTCTCGATTCATTCTAGAGAGGTTTGTCACTTACAAAGTGTTGTCCCCACTACAGCTCAGGGAGGCAGCTGCCCAAGTAGTCTCCCTCCACTTTACAAGTGTAAAAAGTGAGGGTCAAAGAAGTGAAGTGACTTACAAGGTCACATAAGTAGTAAGTACCAGATCCAGGGGTGGAACTAGAATTTCATTGATACCATATCTTGAGCTCTTTTCATTTCATAATCCTACCTCTTCTCTATCAATTCCCTGAACATCTTAATAAGGGGAGCCTGACTTAGCCTAAGGCTTCAATGCTCATCAGCATGTGATCCTAGTGGAGAGGGCTGCTCTTCAAACAAAGGAAGAAACCCCTTAATGATGAACTAGAGATGAGCTTCCTAAATAAATAAATAAGATTATTAATATGCTTTGAGTTTAAATGTCCTAGAAGGACCTAATGATCCATGCAGAAGAAAGATGAAGAGCTGTGAATTTGCATTCATATTAGTATTATTAATATTATTAATAATGATAATCAGTCTGATTTCCATAGACTCTAAAAAGTTTACAAAGTGCTTTTTTTCCTCACAATGAGCAAGTAAAGAGTGCAAGTCAAGTATCATTAGCCCCATTTTACAGATGAGGAAACTGAGGCTCCAAGAACTGAACTGGCTTGCTCAAAGTCACAAAGTTTTAGTGCCTAGAACCAATCCTTTCTTTTGTAAACCTACCTTCCCTGCTACTTATACGTCCTAGAACAAGTGGTTTTTCTACTCCAGACCACAGATTGCTAAATTCCATGATGAAAGCCTTCCTGGCTACACTTGTGCTATACCAAAATACCAATTCAATTCAAATCAATAAAGCTTTATTAAGTGCCTACCACATGCCAGGAACTTTGAAATACCAGACATTCAAGGAGATGTTCCACAAGGAGCAGGCCTGGCCCCACTCAATCTCCCCTTTCTATCCTATCCTCTGCTACAAGACTCCTATCCAGCACAGCTTCTGCCTCTAGAAAAGGCCATAATTGTTCCTGTAACAACAATGCTGTTATACCTAGCACATTCATCCCATTCTAGACCTAAACACATCTATACTCTGCCTACTGATTTCCCTGGCTTTAATTCCTAACTAAAATCCCGCCTTCTATAGAAATCTTTCCCTAATGCCTCAATTCCAATATCTTCCTTAATTATTTCCTATTTGTATAGCTTGTTTTGTATATATTTGTTTGCATGTTGTCTCCCCTGTTAGACTATAAGGTCCTTGAGGGGAAGGATAGTCTTTTGCTTCTTTGTTCATGCAGTAGGTACTTAATATTGATTGATTGATGTCCTACTGGAAGTTTTTCTCAATCACTACCAGCCATCCCTATTCTTTACTACTTGAAATTAATTTAAATTAATTTGCAAATACTTTGTATTTCTGTATATTTAAGAATATAAATTCCTTGAGGGCAGTTCTGTGCCTTTCTACGCCCAATGACAAGCAGAGTTCTCTAGATTTAGCAGGTTCTTAATAATAGCTGTTGAATTCTATTGAATTGCCTTCATTTATCTAATCAGACAGCCTAGACAATTAACAGTGTTAATTGATTAAGGGCTAAGGGAAACCTTGGTCTCCCAATATATCCCCAGACCTTTTTCACTAGGTTCTTCTGGAAATAATGCTCTAAGTCTCTACTATTTCAAGGAGAAAGACTCTAATAGGGGGATTTCAGGCAAAGAGAGAGTGAATATAGAAGTGTGTTCAATTGGGGATGAGAGGAAAGATATCAGAGAAAACTAGGGGCAGAACAGACCAGAACCTATGGAACATGTATTCACACTATTCTATACCCTCCATATCCCTAAACCATCATTTACTTCCACTCCCAAGATCACAGGCCAATATACTTTAGACCAGAAAGGGATCCTAGAGGTCATCACATTCAATTCCCTCATTCTGGGAGCCCTGGATCCCAGACCCCCAGATCTTTAAACTCTCTACCCCACAACAACCCTATTTCTTGACTTCTATGTCTCCCCCACATACCCATTGGTTTTTCATATATGCATTTTTCCCTTGGTTTTTGGTTTTCCTTCATGTTACAGACAAGGAAAGTGAAGTTCAGGAATATGATGTGATGTGCTCCAGGTCACAAAGGTAATTTAACTTAATAATGGTTTAGATAGTTGCTTTTATATATAGCAGGCACTGAGCTAGATGTGAGGATCCAGAGACAAAAAGTGAAACAGTATCCAGCAGAGTCAGAAATTGAACCCATATTCAAATCCAAAATCCAAATAACTCCAGATCCAGTGCTCTTTCCATGCTTCTCACTCTCTCCTCGCAAAAGATGATGGGATTAGGATGTCTGGGCTCTTCCTTCATACTCAACACCTCCAGGCTACTCAGTGACAAGATTTCATTGGGTTGAGTTGGCAGTTCCCTACCCCCACTCGCCCTGCAAAGGCCAATCTGTGTGATTTTTTTTGAGTCGTCATGGGAACCACTTTATCAAAAGCCCACACGCACAGGATAGAAACTGATGGCTAGAAGGTCAAAGACATCCAGGGAAAGCAAAGAAGAACTAGATTAAGGATTAAGGAAATAGCGAAAGGAAATCTGCTTTTTGAACGGACTGAAACTTAATGCAGAGAGATAGAAAGGAAGCACAGAGGAGTAGGGAGGACTGAATAAATGGAGAGGAAAGAGTGGATAGGGAAAGGAGGCATAGATGAATGGGTTGATTAAAAAGAGTGCAGGGTAGACTGATAAGTAGATGGTGAGAGAAGGATGGGTGGATGGATAGATGGAGGTGTGAGGGTGGAGGGTTCATGGATACATGGAAAAGAAAGTTGAATTGATGAGTTCATTGTGGAAAGGATAAATAAAAATCTCTCAAAAAAATATTAGTCCCCAACAATAACCTCTGGCCAGCCACACTAAGAAATTACACTGTGATATACTAGAACCACAAAGAGGGAAGCATTTGGGATCTTGCCCCAACTCCACTGCTGATTTGTTGGATGACCTTGGGGAAATTAATTGCATCTCTAGGACTCAGCTTCCTTCTTTGTAAAACAGAAAGAGAAAGAGTCAGACTAGATGATGTTTTAACATTCCTTAGATTTTATAATTATGTGATTCTTATATTCTGTGATTCATCTCTAAGATTCTACGATTCTGTCATTCTATGATCCTCCTTAGGCCTCTTTGAGGCTGGCTGAGAGCAGAGCAGAGACACTCACAGCCAGCATTCTAATGAGGCATTCGAGCCGGAAGTCATTTAGGCATATACACTGGATTGAATGCACTCCAACTTGTACAAAATTAACTGCTATCAGGGCAGAGGAAAGAGAAAGAAAGACAGTTCCTGGGTGTCATATGAGGAAAGGTTTTTTCCACCAAAAATCAACACTGAGTTGCATTCTTAAGGACACTTGGAAACTTAAGAGATTAGAGGAGCCTTGTTCTCCTCCTCCCAACCCTCCTTTCTCCCTTTTTCTTCTTTGCCTTTCTGTTGCTTCCCCTCCTCCTGTCTCCAAGTCAGAAGGACACAAGCATGTGAAACACTACCCACCTCCCCATCCTCGAACCCCCACAGTACACCCACCCATCTCTTTGGGATTTTCATACAAATAAGCAAAATGCATCATAGTTACAGAATGTCAAATCTAAAAAGAGACTGAGAGGTCCCTTAGGGAAATAGAAAAAGCCTGGGGCTGGGAACTTGGAGACCTGAGTTTGAGGTTCAGTTCTCCTTTTAACTGTTACTTTGGAAAAATCACTTCTCTTCTCTAGGATTCATTTTCCTTCTCTGTGAAATAAGAAGGGTTAGACTAGCTGGCAGGGATGGGAAACTGAGGCCCTGAGGCCATATGTGGCCCTCTAGATCCTCAAGTGTGGCCCTTTGACTGAATCCAAACTTCACAGAACAAATTCTCTTAATAAAAAGACTTGTTCGGTAAAACTTGGACTGAATCAAAAGGCCATACCCAAGGACCTAGAAGGCCAAATGTGGCTTCAAGGTCACAGGTTCCCCACCCCTGGTAGACTATTTCCATCTTCTGTGTCCATTGTACTAAGGCAACCTCAAGCTCTGACATTCTATGTTTTAAAGGCTCTTCTGATTCAGACATTCTGTTTGAAAACCCCTTCCAGATTCATGATTCTTGAAAACTAATTGTTAATGTGAAAAAATGCAGTACACACTTCACCACAACTGCTGGTAACTGGTAGGAGAAAAAAAAAGTCTTCCTGTAGCACTGGATCCTAAAACTCTTCTTGGACCTTTCATGCCTCAGCAACAGAGTTCAAATGAAGATATAAAATATAAGATATAAATATATATTTAAGACATAAATATATTTAAGATATAAATATATATTTATATAATATATTTAAGATATAAATATATGTTTATATAAATATATTTAAGATAGAAATATACAAATGAAATAAAAGATATTTTAAAAGATTAAAAAAATTGTGCTCTGAACCCATCCTACTTCTGGAGAAAACTTGTCCAGTCCAAATGACAATTTCTTAGCTTTTCCACTACTCCAGCATGCATTTAGGGTTAGGGTTAGGGCTAGGGTCCAGACTTTCTCAAAGTATCCTCAGGCCAATTTGGTTTTAATATAACTCTTTCTTTGGGGACACTGCCATGAAGACTTATTAGAATATGAATGCTAGGACTATAGACCTTACCCAGAGTTCCCCAGGATCTCAGGGTTTTTAACTTTGATAAGGAGCTTCTTTCATGGAGAAGCCATTCAGTGGAGCCAAGCAGAGACATAGAAGAAGGAGAACTGTGAGTTGTACTGGTCACCTCAAGTTTGTTAAAGCAAACTGAATGGGAACTGGCATGCTGGGCAAAATTGTGTGGGAACTAGGGTACTGGGAAAGAGAAAGTGAGGGAAAGCAAGAACACAGGACTGAGATCTCCTATAATACAAGAAGGCAGGGGGAGATATGATTGGACAGAGCAGCAGAAGCGTACTAGAGGACAGAGGCTGATTAGGAGCCAACAACTGGAGCAAATGGCAAGACTGAAATCCAGTCTTTAGCACTTACTTGCCACTGGGTTTCCTAGGAGTGCTACCCAGGGAGGCCATCCTCTATGTATCTGCCCAACTACTTCTCTTCCTATGTACCCTCTGACCATTTAGGGAGGAGAGTGGAAGAAGAAGTAAAGAAGTTTGGTTGCCTGATTGGTTGCCTAGTCATCAGAGCCTACAAATGGAAGTCCAATACCCTGTTACTCAAAATTCTTATTTCTTCTCTTATACTATTTAAAAATTGCCATTAAAGTACATAGACACAACAATCATTTGTGCCCAAGCATGTGACCGTGAAATTTGGGGATTGGAAGAGAGCAAACCACAAAAAGGAGAGATTTTGCTCAGGTCAGACTGAGTTTGGGGATGAGCTGATTAGAAAGAGAAATTGCTGTAATAGCACTAATAGCTGTGATGAACATACCCCACACTGTTTCAGAAGACAGAGAGATTATTGAAGAATTAAGACAGTAGCAGTGAGAAGTGGAAACTTGCATGTTTGTTCAGGTAAACATAAACTGTATTTAGCACCCAGTCAAATTCCCCTCTAGCTACACTAACAATAGCTCTAGGAGGGAAAGATGAGAATTATTAGCCCCATTTTGCAGAGGAGGAAACTGAGGCCCAGAGGAAAGCAAGCCAGTCTACATTGCCAGGACTAGAAACTCTCCTGACTCCCAATCCAAGAATCTCAGCCCACTGCCTCTCTAGTTGCCTCTTTCACAGTTTTTTGTGAGTTTATTACTATGTCCCGAATCAAATTATAGTAGGAAACATTACAATTCAATAAAACTACCTCCCATTTTTTACAGTGCTTGAAACACAGTTCTCATAGTAACCACATAAGGCAAGTAATACAAGTGTTGTTATAATCATTTTACAGATAAGGAAGTTGAGACTCAGGCGCTGTTAAATGAATCAGACATTAGACTTCAGACTAGAAACCATCTCTCTTGACTGTGGGATCCACCATTCTTTCCATTAAATCATAATGCATAGATTCAGAAGCAGATGATAGGAAACTAGACTTCTGAAATCTACATTCTATTTGTCTCCTAGCAAGTGACTTAATTTGTACAGTCAAGTCAATCACTAAATATTTTTTCAGCATGCACAGGATGTATGGTACAGTATTAATGTAGTACTAGGCAAATAGGTGGCACAGTGAATAGAGCACAGAACTAAAGAATCAGGAAGATACTAGTTCAAATCCTGCCTCACGTAATGACTAGCGGAGTGGCCCTGGGCAAATCACTTAACTTCTATGTACTTCACTTCCTTCATTTGTAGAATGTGGATAATAATAGCAACTATATCCCAGCATGGTTATGAGGATCAATTCATTGTAAGTCTAATTCAGGAAGACCTATGTTCAAATCCAACCTCAAACATTTCCTAGGTGTATGACCCTGGGCAAGTCACCTAACTCTGTTTGCCTCAGTTTCCTCATCTATGAAATATGCTAGAGAAAGAAATGGCAAACCACTTCAATATCTCTGCCAAGAAAATGCCACATGGGGTCAGGAAGAGTCAGACATGACTGAACAATAGCATTTATTTCTGCTACTGTTGTTGTTACTAAGGATCGTAAGATTTAGAGTTGAAAGGAAATTTAAAGATAGCTAGCGATAATAATGCTAACACTATAGTGCTTACTATGTGTCAGGCACTGTACTAAACTCTTAAAAATAGTATCTCATTTGATCCTCACAATGACTCTGGGAGGTAGGTGTTTTGATTATCCCCATTTTACAGATGAGAACACTGAGACAAACAGAAGTTAAGTGACTTGCTCTGAGTCACTCAAATAGTAAGTATCTTGGACTGGATTTGAACTTAGGTCTTTTTAACTGTAGGCTTGGCCCCCTACCCACCATGCTACCTGGCAGCCCTTACAGTCTAGACTAATCTTTTCATTTTACCAATAAGAAAACCGAGGTCAAGAAAATTTGCATTGCAATAGAATGTAAAGTCCTTGAAAACAAGAAAAGATTTTAATTTTTTTCCTGATGTAGAGTAGGCCCTTAATACTTGTTGAATTTAATAGAATTTAAGTGACTTGCTTTATAGGTCACATAATAGCATTGCTCGGATTTGGACTCTGATTCTCTCAATTCCAAATTCAACACCCTTTCCATCTACAGTGAATATCAGGTATGGTCACCAACTTAGGTTCTGGGAACAGTTCTTCAGCTCATGAAAGTTACTGAAATAGAGAGAACCCTTGTTAGAGAATCAGAAAACTTGGTCTGCCGTTTTACAAAGAAAATATCAAGAAGGGCTCTTAGGAGCTCTCCATTCCTGAACAACCAAAACCTCCAGCTACAACACTGTCAGTCAGCAGCCACTGAGCTTTTGTTCAATGGTAGTAGTGGGGCAGACCCAAGTCTATGTGGAGTTGCCCATTCCTCTTTTGAAGAAACTCTCATCATTAGGATGTTTTTCCTTACACTGAGAATAAATTTTCCTCATTGAAATGTCTACCCACTGCTCCTTGTTCTTCTGAAGCCAAATAAGTCTAATCCCTCTTCCATATGACAGTCTTTCAACTACAGGAAGATAGATGAGTCTTATCTTCCCCAAGGTAACTATCTCCAGGTCCTTAAAATACTCTTCACATTCCATGATCTCCACGATTTTCACCACCTGAGTTTGTATCTTCTGGATGCTCTCTAGCTTGTTAATGCCCTTCCTAGAATATTGGACCCAGATTGAACACAATACACCAGATGTGACTTAACCAGAGCAGAAGACAGTGGGACTATTTCCTCTAGTCTTGAACTATATATCCCTTTTACTACAGTCTAAGATGTCATTAAGGTTTTTTGTGTGTTTTGTGTGTTTTTTGATCATTGGCATAACCAATAATGTTGACTCATATTGAGCTTTGAGGTCATTAACCTCTCCCAATTTTTTTTAAGACAATATGCTCTCCAGAAACACCTCACCCATCTTGTACTATTTAAATAATTTTTCTTTAGTCCAATTGGACCTCATCTTATTAGTTAAAATATAAGTTCTTGGCAAATAGGAATTGTTTCCTTCTTTATATTTGTATACCCTGTGTCTAGCAGCTGGATAGTCAATGAGCATTTATCAAATGCCTAGCATGTGCCAAGCACTATGCTAAGTAGTAAGGATATATCAAAAAGTAGTTCTTACCCTCAGGGAACTACTAGTCTAACGAGGAAGATAACATGCAAACAACAATATGCAAGTCATCTATATACAAGATAAATTGGAGATAATAAATAGAGGGAAGGTATGAGCATTAAAGGGGAGGATCACGAAAGTCATCTTATAAATACTGGAATTGTAGCTGGCACTTGAAGGAAGACTAAGCTAGAAAGTTGAGATGAGGAAGTAGAACCTTCCAGGCATGAGGGACAGCCAGGAAAAATGCTCAAAGGTGGGAGACAAAGTATCTCATGAGAGGAACAGCAAGGCATATAGTAGGCAATTAATAAATGCTTGTTGAGTGATTTCAGTCCAGTTCTCAAGCTTGTCAAAAATCTTTTTTAAATCCTTATTTTTTAAATTTAAATAAGAATATTTTTCAAATCTGAGCTTTATTTCATACTTTGTGACTTTATGCAGGTCATTTCCATTCAGGTACTCAGTTTCCTCATCAGTAAGACTGTATTTCCTTAGAGTTCTAATATGCTGTGATTTCCTGACTTGAGTGGAAAATATATTCAGTTTAAAGTCAGAACACCTGATCCTTGAATTCTAGCTTTGCCACTTAATAATAAAGTTTGCAAAGTATTTTCCTTAAAACAACCTTGGGAGACAGATAATGCAAATATTAGCCATTCCAATTTTTCAGTTGGAGAAACTGAGAATCATAAAGATTAAATGACTCACACAAGGTCACTCAGCTAACCCACAGTAGGTCTATAGTATAGTGAAGTTGGAAAGAATACTGGATTTGGATCAGGGAACCTGGGTTCCAACTCTAGCTCTGTCTCTGCCTGGGTAACTTTGACAAGGTGCTTAACCTCTCTGGTCCTCAGTTTTCTTATCTGTAAAGTGAGGGGGATTAATTAGATGACTTCTAAAGCCCTGTGTCAACTCTATAATCCTATGAATTCAGATATGTGAATTACACTCTGCTATGGAACATTAGTAAATACTACCTGTGAAACACTGGAGCCATAGAAAATAGTTTATGACACCATCTTATTAAATAGTTATGAAACAAGCATCCATGTTGATGAAATAAAATCTCAAGAGTCTATGTTACCATGAGCAAGTCTATCCTCATCTGTGCTTTAGATTCGTTATCTCTAAAATGAAAGCCTTCCACTAATAAATGATCGCTACTGGTAGATGGCTAGTATAGTTGGAAGGTTTTTTCTCTAAATCTCTAAACTCTAAATCTATACTCCCTTCCTTAGAGCTTCTTCTCCCTATCCTTCTCCTTCTTGTCTCTATCCCTCTTGCTTTCCCTTTTCCTTCCCTTATTCTCTTCAATCATTCTCTATCTGTTGTCTTTTTCCCTGTTGTCTACCAACATGCCCAGAGCTCCTCAGTCCCTAAAAAGCCTTCCATTGATCCCCTTCATATCTTCTCCAGCCTTCATACAATACCTCTTCTTTACTTCTACCAAATCCCTAGAGAGAATATTCTGTACTCTCTTGCTTCCTTCTCCTCACTACCCACTCACTTCTCAACCTCTTTGCAATCTGGCTTCTGACTTGACCATCCTACTCAAAATGTTCTCTACAAAATTACCAGTGATATCTTAATTCCCAAAACTGATGGCCATTTCTTAGACCATATTCTGTTTGAACACTGCTGAATTCAGCATTACTGATCACCTCCTCCCCCCACATACCTTCTCCTTCCTTGACCTCTTTTGAAGTTTCTCTCTCTCTTGGTTCTTCCACCTTTAATTATTCAATAAGCATTTATTAACTTCCTAACCTGTACCAGGCACTATAGGAAGCACACAAATAAGAAAAAAAAGAAAAACTGTCCCAACCCTCAAGGAGTTTATAATCTAGTGGAGGAAGATAATACATAAAGGGCAGCTGAAAAAAAGGAGAGAGAGGAGGTACCAAGTGCAGCATGGTAGAGAATCCATAAAAAGTCCAAAATGAGTGTAACCAGTTGGGAAATGAAGAGATTGCTTCATCAATCTTTCTCTGTCTCCACTGATCATTCATCATCTTTTTTTCCTATCCACTAAGGATGGATATAGTGCCAACTCAATAAACACTTATTATGTACTACTACGTACTACATACGTATTACCAAGTAAGAGGCATTGAGATGGATGTGGGGGATACAAGAGAGAAATAAAATAATCCTGCCTTCAAGAAGCTTATGTTCTACTAGGGATAGAACATGTTTACTTATATGTAAACAAACACAAAATCTATGAGCATTAACAATAGGAGTGGGGGAAGATCTTCTCTCCACATTCTCACTTAGTGACCTCATTTTCAGTTATCTCTTTTATGTGACTTCCAAATCTATATACCTAGCCCAGTTTTCTCTCCTGAGTAGTTGCCTACATCTCCAATTTCCTATTGCCCACTCCCTCCCTGATGTCTTGCTGGCACTTGAAACTCACCATGTCCAAAACTAGATTCGTCATTTCCTGACAAACTTGCCCTAATGCACACACTCCTGTTTCTGTTAGTGGCATGATTATTCTTCTAGTCAGCCAGATTCAAAATATCAAAGTCATTCCTTCATACCAAAACAGTCACCAAGGTCTATGCGTTCTGAATTTGGCATGTCATCTCCTACCTCTGTGCATTTGTTCAAGCCATTTCCTGTGTCAAGCATGCACTTTACCTTCTGAAATCTTTATCTTCCTTCAAGCCTCATATGAAATACCACCTCCTCTAGAAAACCTTCTATAACGCCCTCAACTGAAAGATTTTTCTCCTTCGTCCAATTTCCCTAGAACACTTTGACTGCATACTTTGATCTCATCACTTCCTACCACAGAAAAAAAGAGAAGTACCCTTGTCCACAGTTCAAAGGCTTCTGTCTCTAATTTCCTTTCTTCTGCCCTGATTGTCCAAGTTTTGGTCAGTGGCAGAACTCTCCCCCTATTCACCCCCACCCTATCTCTAAATCATAAAGATGTGGCCAATATAGATTTTGCCAAAGAGTGGATTCATAGAATCATAGCTCCAGAGCTAGAAGGGACCTTAGAAGTCATGAAGCCCAATCCACTTTCCAGTGGAGGGAAGTAAGGCCCAAGGAAGGGAAGGGGCTTGACCAAGTTCATTGAGGCTAGCATTGGAGATGGAATTTAACCCAGATTTTCAGTTTCCAGAGCCAGTGTTTCTAGTTTTCATTTAGATTTTTTTTTTGACTATGTAGGTTTCATTTCAGTTTCTTCAGTTTACAAATAAAGAAACTAAAGACCAGAGAGGTTAAGGAGCTATCCCAAGGTCACATAGTGGCAGAGCAGAATCTGGAGCCCAGATGCCGTTGCTTCCAGTCCAGAGTTCTTCCTCAACAGAGCCATGCTGCCTCCCACTGTCTTTTCTGGAGAAATATCATAGAAGAATGAAATTTGCTTCACCTCCTCCAATTCTCCCTCCTTTCAAAGCCCCACCAGGCAGCAGGAGAAGATGTAATTAACAATCAGGTTTGTTAACATGAACACTCCGGACGTAATATTTAAAACATTGGAGCCGATTTAATTCGATACCAACGTGCGTTTCCTCGTTAAGCAGGAAATTTTTTTCTGGCAGCAACACTGCAAATAGCTCTTATGAAAATGTTCAAAACACCATCTGGTCCTTAGCCAAAGTTCCGCAAATTCTAGCCTCCCACCTCCCCCATCCCTGAGAAGGTGCTGGTGACTCACCACTTCTCAGGGGATTGGAAATTCCCGGGGAGGTGGCAGCATCGGATTTCCTGGGCTGTGGTCCGATTACCCTGAGGAGGATTCCCTAAGAGTGCCAGGATGCAGAGGAAATGTGGTTACAGGTGAGGGATTGCAGTACTTAGCCACCACATACAGTAATGAGCTTCCCAAGAGTGTCCATTTAGGCCATAAGTAGGACAAGGATTAGCCTTGTCACAAGTGAGGCAGAGTGACCATATTGGGTGAATGAGATGTCACATCCCTGAACTAGACCATAAGCTAACTATGGCCAGGAATTGCATCAACTACAGAATGAAAGCACGGAGATCACATAGGACTGGAAATCAGTAGATTTGCAACCCCTGACAGTTGCTCACTACATGACTTTGGGCAAACCACTTCATCTTCATGAGGCTCCATTTCCTCAACTACATGTAATTCATAGGACTTGTTCCCCCAAACTCTGGACTTACATGGACAGTACTCAATCCTAGAAGTCATTCACAAAAACAGAATTTTTTGTTTGACTTGTTATTCCCACCCCCTCCCAGAGTCTGCCCTGGTCCACCTCAGAATATAGCTTGTGCCAAGATTTCCACAGATGGTATAGCATGATTCCCAACTCCTCTACAAGCACTCAAGGTAACAATGCAAATATTAAGTACATGACAGCCTTTATTCCACCCCGCAGAAAAATGAAGAAAACACAAAGGACTCATAGGAACCCATAAACAAAAGTAGAAAACACACAAAGGATTCAAAATTGCCCATAAACAATCAATACAATTCTCCTCCCTCTCTGGTGAGTTCTAATTTCCAACAGGGTCCTAAAATCCTTCATACTCAGTAACATCTCATATTTTAGACTCCACTGATCAACGTCTCAGCATTCCAGGAAGTCATTCCTTCACTTTATAGAAACCCATAGAGACATCCAATGTTATGGTCCTGCTCTGTGGGTTTGGATGCCTCCAGAAGGGAAATGAACTTGTGGCTACTAGACCAGTAACCCCACTCCCCTTTGTGCCCATACCATCTGAATAATTCACCAAAATCTCAGAGTGCAAAGTCCAGGTCCCTCTCATAGTTTTTTGTTCCTTCTCTCTCTTCCTTCCATTTTAGAAATCAAGGTACGTGATCCTCTAATGTTAATTAGAGTTAAAGATCTTCCCCACCCATTAACAGGCTTCACCTGAAGCCCATTAAGGAAATCTTTTGTTAATTTCAATGAGGCACTGGATCAGGGGGGTCATGATGCCCTCCAGCTCTGAAAAGTGTATTTATGCTCTGATGAGGTTTTGTTTTGGGAGTTTGGAAGAAGGTTCATGTGCCAGATGAGAGTCTGGGTAGCCATTAAGGAGTCCCCCACCTCCACTCCCCTAGCTTTGAAAACCTAGATGTTGGTGCTTCTCTCTCTGGTAACTATGTATGTATGTAATGGTCAGACAGTTGAATCTGTCTGTTGATCTGTGATGTATTATTGCTTATCATCAGATAGTTACAAGACCTGTCTGGTGATATTTATCTCTCTGCTTGTATTTTCTCTTCTTGGTGAAGGTAAATAAAGTAGATTGTTGACCCTCAAAAGTTGCTTTGCTTTTAGAAAAACTGATCTAAGAACCTGTAGAGCAGGCCCTCCTCTGTATGCCAGAGTCCTTGCTGCTATATGCTCTTCTTTCAACAAGAGACAAGCAGCTCAAGAAATTTTCCTCTTTATTTAGAAGTCAAGATTCCTGAACTCTATAGAGGGGTGACCCCAGGAACTGTCTCCTGTGTGTTGAGGGAGCACATGTCTGCCTGCCTCTGTCGCATGAGAATTCAATACATACACCCGCTGCCCCAGATGCTTTCTTCTTTCAGGACAAGAAAGCCTATTCTTAGGTCTTTGTTCTCAGACCTGTGTTCAGAAAAGAGAAAAATACAAAAAAAAGAGGGGTACAGAAGCTTTCCTCTTGGGGAATATGGATCAGTACCTGCAGATTTTCAGGGGATTTTGCTATCAGGTAGACATTAAAGGCAGGTAGAGATGAGCAGAAAGTAGACAGCCCAGCTCTCAGGATATAGTCATCGTCATCATCATCATCATCATCATCATCATCATCATCATCATCATCATCATCATCATTGCTAGCATTTATATGAGTACTTTAAAGCCAACAAAGCACTTTACATATATTATCTCATTGGAACCTTATAATAATGAAAGAGATAGATGTCCTTATTATCCCCATTTTACATATGTGGAAACCAAGGCTAAGGAATTTTAAGTGACTTGCCCAAAGTCACACAGCTGTTGTTTGTCCTTCATTTTCAAAGAGGACTAATGACATTATAGGTGATGTCTTGACTTGCAAATGAATTGGATTTAAGTGAGACAAGATTGCACAGAGTCATCAGCCTCAATCTCTTTTCCAGAGTCATCAAAGCCCAGTGGCAAAACAAAAATCAATATGACTGGCAATGGCCCAAGATCCAGTAGATAACCTTGGCATCTTTAATGTCTGACCAAGCTCTAAGCACTGTACAGACTTCAGTCACCTTCAAGGTGGTTGGAATAAGAACAAGGCTGTTCTTATCTGTCTATTCCTCCAATGAAAGCCTTCACATGTTTGGGAGTAGACATCCCCCTAATTCACCAATGCATTTGAGGACCATTGGCTGTCTTCAATTTAGTTTGGTCTGACTGCTGAAATAATTTGCCAGGGTGTGGTCATAGTTTCTTAGAACCACAGGTGAGAGTTGAGTGACAGGTAAACACCAAAGGTGAGTGAGCAACCCTGAAGAGGGCTTGGCAAGCCATGCTAGTCCTCCCTGAACATCCCATATATCACACCTCAGTAAATGCCTAAGACGGATTTGAACTCAGGTCTTCCTGATTCCAAGTCCAGAACTCTAGTCACTAGTTCCACAAAAGATATAAAGGGACAAGAAAGTCAAAAGTATTCTGTCAGCTTCTTTATATAAGTCAATACAAAGTGAGGGCTCCTCCGATAGAAAGCCATCCTCATAATGGTCCAAGATGAACACTGCACCTTAGGATGGCTCCAAGCTGATAGGAAGCCCCAAGCAGCTAAGGTGGTTTGTGCACTATTGACAAATCCTGTAATTGTATTAACTAAGTGTTGGATTTTGTTCCTGACTCCCGAAATTCTGAGTCTAAGGTATGCAATAAGACAGTTCTTCCTCCAAAATGGATCCCAACATCCATACCTCTCAGAAGATGGCATTCCTGCATTACTATGAGCAGAAATAATAGTCATAATAACTAAGCCCATAATGGGGTTTTTCACATTAGGCCCCCAAAGCAAGACAGTCAAAGCAATCCGTCTCTGGGCCCCTCACTAAGGTTTTTAATTTGGTAGGACCTGCCCAAAACTGTCCTCTTCTGTTACAAACTTTGAGTCAGAGATCACCTTCACGCCACCAAGAGGAATCTCGTTGATGAAATCATGAAAACCATTTGTTTCCATATGTGCAGTGCTCTCCAGTTGACAAGGACATTCTCACACTTCACTCCCTGGAGACCCCTGTGAGGTAGAGGGGGTACAGGAACCCTTACCAGTATGTTACAGATGAGGAGAGAGATCCAAAGATTTGGTGACATTGACTTGCCAAAGAGCTAAAAAGTAGCAGAAACAGAATAGAATCGTATCTTCTGGCTCCAGCCCCAAGGCTTTGGTCACCATATCTAAATAGTTTTGATAAGAAAACAGTAGAGCAATGCCTAGCTTAGAGGGGGAAGGAGCAGGGAGGCTGGCAAAAGGCTACCAAGTGGCTAGCATTGGTAGGACTGAGCAAGAGATGCCTGGGTAAGCAGAAAGAGCAGAGAGCCAGGGGAGTCTAGTAAGCAAGTGGCCATCACAGGAATGGCTCAAAGTTGGTAGGAGGCCCCAAAAGCTAAGGCTCAGGTACAGGATAGGACAGGAAATAAAAGACCTCAGTCCAGAAGAACCTGGGACACTGAGCAAGAAACATGATAGAGACTCAGTCTAGAAGGAGAAGATGAGGCACACTAAAAGACTTCAATGGGTCCCTATGGTTGGACTGAGCAGAAGGGAAAAGCCTACAACTGAATAACATATGTCACTAATATGCGTTGCATGACTTCATATATATGACAGATGTCATCTTGCTTGCCCATATAATGGATGGAGGAGTAACTAGAGGGAGGGACAGAATTTGGAACTCAATTTTTTTAATGAATATTAAAAATAAATACACAAAGATTTGAATAATAATCCTAATCTATATCCCTGGCACAGAATTCTAAGACTCAGAGCTAGAAGAGAACTTAAGAGATCATTAAGTTCACACATCTTGTTTTTCAGCTTCCTCCAGGTCACACCAGTAGCAAACCAAAGAGGTGGGAATTAAACCCAATTCATCTGACTTCATATCTAGTCCTCTTTCTACTAAGGGACCTTAGAGGCCATAGAATCATAAATCTAGGGATGAAAAGGACTCCAGAGGTTATCTTGTCTGATCTTTAAAGGATGAAGAAAGTGAGGCCTGAAGAGATTAAAGATTAAATATCATCAATCGACCTTGCTGTTGAACAGCTGGGTGGTACAGTGGATAGAATACTGGGCCTGGAGTCAAGAAGACTCATCTTCCTGAGTTCAAATCTGTCCTTGGACCAGTTTGGACTAGTTTGGTGACACTGGGCAAGTCACTTAACCCTGTCTGCCTCAATTTCCTCATCTGTAAAATAAGCTGGAAAAGAAAATGGCAGAACCACTCCAGTATCTTTGTTGATAAAATCCCAAATGGGGTCATGAAGAGTTGAACATAACTGAATGACAACAACCTGCCTATTACAGCACCCTAAGGACCATGGGGCTTTGCTATCTGACTTGCATCTGAAACATCCTATATGTGTATTGTCTCTCACTGTAACACATAATGTGACCTCCTGGAAAGCAAGGACTATCTTGTTTTTCTTTCTGTGCGCAAGGGGTTTAGCACATAAGAAGCCCCTAAAAATATCATTCATTCAATCATTCATTCAATAGCTTGTTGTAGGTCAGATAGCTGATAAACAGCACAACTCAGATGGGAGCCCAAAGTCTCTAAATAACCAAGCTGGTACCCTTTGCCACTGTACTGATGTCCCCCTCAACCTCATTTACAACATACAAAATCCATGCTTTGTGTAAAAACCAATGACTTCTGATATTGTTTCCAACCCTGAGATCCCCTCCCCCTTCCACCCACCTCCTCTGGCTCCCAGAATCTGGTGCAGCGACAGAGGGGAGCCACCACCCTGGAGGATGCCTGCAGAGGGATGCTGGGAAGGGCACCCCCCACCACCACAGGAGAACCTGCCGAAGCAGCAGGGCCCCGTCTGTGCTGGGGAGCCGTGATATGGGATGGAGTCTTCCCTGAGTGATTCCTGCTGAGGGGACCCTGGGAGGCTGTCTAGAGGCAGGGGTTACATACATGCATGTGCTTTTCTTACAGTGTCTCTTAGCTCCTGCTCCGGGGGCGGGTGATGTTGCCAGGATACCCGATGAAATCATAATTCCTACACAGCTCAGCTTTTGACACGAGTCCTCCCACGCTTTGAGGAATTCATGAGATGCTCAGCTAAAATCAGATCCCAAACACAGCCAGCTTCCAGGCTCCCAAGGGAGCAGGCCCTGGCTGTCTCGGTTCTCTTCATGGATCCTTTTCCACCCATCTCATCTTTCTCTTCCTCCCCTTATCTCCTTGATTCCCTATAAGAAATAATCAGATCATAAACTTAGAGTTAGTAGGGACTTCTAATTCAAGCTTCTCATACAGGTGAGAAACTATAGACCCAGAAAGAGAGATTTCCCCCAGGTCATACAGAACCAGAATTTGAACCCATACCCTCTGACTCCAAACCCAAGTTGTTCTGCTGTGCTTACATTGGTGAAATAGAAAGAATGTTCAACCAGAAGTCAGAACACCTGAGTCCATGTCCCATCTCAGTCATGGCCTTCTGTCAATCATTTAAACACTTAACTTCCCATAAGTGAGAGAATTAGATTAGTTGGTATCCACAGTGCTTTTTGGCTTCTACACTCAACAGTTCTTCTTCTCTGTGAGACATCTTGTCTGCCTCTTAAGAAATTATTCATCCCTGTCTCAAAGTTCACAGCCAATTGAAGCAATACATTCTGTTTCACTCTGATCACCAAGCCCATCCTGCTAATCCTCTGAAAGGCTCCCACGAGAAAACTTGCCCCGGGCCCTGAAGCCTTGCTTATCTACATCAGGATAGAAGCATTACCACTTAACAGTTACCACTGTAATAAAACATCTGAATCTGGATTCCCCTTCTTTTTTCCACATACTTTCTAGATCCTAAGTGGTCATCTTCTATATGCTACTCACAAAAGAAAAGACAACATACCAAATCTGAGTAAACTCCTGACTCCCAGGACCCCCTTTATGGCATCCTCCCCAGCAGCCATTCATTACTCTGCCAAGGCCTACACTTCTATTGTCTCCTCCTCTGATTGGGAACTATCATGGATTTAATAGAACCTAAGTTTTCTAACCTAATCTTTCACTGTTTTTCCATAGGACCAGGTTGGCCCTCTTAGGATTTGTAATTGAGTAGGACTTTAAACAGCATCTAACTCTACTTCCTCATTATATAGAAAAGGAAACTGAGGTCCACAAAATGTGTTTTCTAAGTTCACCTACAATGAGTGGAAACAGCTTGGGAAGATGAGAGGTTTGAAATAGTGGGAAAGGGAGACACAGGTGCACTTCATGGTCATGACTCCTTCCTATCTCTCATCTTTTGGGGGCAGCTGTAAGGGATAACAAGTGTTTACAATTACATGAGAGTATTTAGGAGGAGAAAAAAATAACCTTGGATCTGGTAAGTGTTGATTGGTATTAGGAAGCTGTGAGCAGGATGGCATGGAAAGAGTCAATAATGGCAGTGACGGTCTGTTCTGGGTGTGCATCCAAGCAAAATTAAAGAATAAATTCCTGTAAGATTAGAGAGGAAGAGTTAGGGTGGGTGGAGTCAGGGATCCATGAAAATTCATTTTTGACTTGGCTTAAGATCAGAGGCAGTGGCCTGGGAATGAGTGTAGAAATAGATATTGGGATCCAGAGGAGGGCTATGATGGCCTGGTCACTGGTGCCAGCTGGTCTCCAGAAAAGCTCAGCATGATAGTATGGACTAAGCTATTTCAGACATTTTTCAGTCATGTCTGACTTTTCATGAGCACACCTGCAGTTTTCTTGACAAAGATACTGGAGTGATTTGACATTTCCTTCTCCAGCTTATTTTCCAGATGAAGAAACTGAGGCAAACAGGGTTAAGTGACATGCCCAGGGTCACACAGCTAGCAGATTTGAACTCCCAAAAATGAGTCTTCCTGACTTCAGGCCAGGCACCCTATCCACTGCCCTGCTTAAGCTATTATGAAAGTTTAGATGATGAGGTTTTATCCAGTGCATCTGAATCACAGCCTTTTGAGTCCCTGTGTTTCAGGCAGAGATTAGCCTGGTCATAAGGGCATGGAGAATGGTGGGGAAAGGTAGATAATAACCTTCATACACCACTGGCATTTGACCAAGGGTTTACAGTCACCTACTTTACCAGTCTCTTTTCCCCTAGTAGAGGTGAAGGGGAAAGAAATCATATCAACATTTCAACTCCTAATTGGCATTAATAGGCACTATCATGATCCCACTCAATAATGAGAATCCCAAGTTGAGTGGGCCCATGCTTGGTCTAATGATTATGTACATGTACCCTGTTGGATGGAAGTGCCGAGTAAGTACCAAGCTCTCTATGATTCAAGCAGAAGGAAAACTACCATCCCTCAGCTCCATTTCTCTCTTTGTGAAGAGTGCCAAGTTTCTGTCTATCAGGTATGGACTGTTGTGATTTTACCCAATCAAAATCAGTCAGTCAACAAGCATTTATTATCCCTTGTGCCAGACAAGGTTCTAAGTTCTGAGGAAACGAAGAAAGGCAAAACACAGTCCCCTCCCTGAAGGAGCTCGCAGTCTAATTGGGAAAGAGAACATAACTAGGCACCTACAACATAGATACAGTGTAAATGGAAGGTCATCTCAGAGGGAAGGCACCGACCACTCGTTGGGGGTGGGACAAGAACTGGGGAAGGCTTCCAGCACAAAGGGGGATATTTTAGCCTACTCTTGCAGGAAGTCAGAAAAACTAAGAGGCAACAGTAAGAAGGGGAAAAGAATCCCATGCATGGAGGATAGCCAGTAAAAATGTATGGAGATGAGGTGGAGGGAGAAGCAGGAGCAGTCCAGTGTCAATGCATCAAGGGATATATGGAGGGGAGGAAGGTGAAGGAGACTGGAAAAGAAGGAAGGAGCCTTGGGAAGGACTTTAAGAACCAACAAGAGGATTTCATATTTATTTGATCATGGACATCACTGGGAACCAGTGGAGACTATTTAGTATGTGGCCTCATATAGGCAGAGCTGTGCTTTAGGGAAATCGCTTTGGCAACTGAGGGGAGAATACATTAATACAGGGAGATGAATTAGAAGGCTATTGCAATATTGCACAGGAAAGGTAATGAGGGCTTGCTTCAGGGTCGTGACTATATGAATGGAGAGAAGGGACGTGAGAAATATTGTTCAAGGTCATTCAACTGGTGTCAGAGTCAGGGTTTGAACCCAGGGCCTCTGACTCTAAATCCTGGTCTTTTTTGAGCATGCCAGGATTCAGCAAAAAAAAAAAAAAAAAAAAAAATGAATTAGTCTTTTCTTTCTCTTTATTCCCAGGAATAAATGGTTCTTGATATAAACAGTCCCCCCTACTGCTTCCTCCATTAGCGCTGGAAATGGAAATAATAATACTTACAGAAGATATTAGGTTCAGACCTGAGCATCCCATGTTAAAAAAAAAAAAAGAATTGATGAATTGGAGCATATGTAAATAAGACAAGTAGAATAGCTGCCAGAGAGGGGAGTTTAGAGGGCAGGGGGAGTGATAGGTTCTCCAACAATAGAGGTCTTCAAGCAGAGATCAAATGACCATTTGTCAAAGATGTTGCTTTTGGCATTCCTATCCATATACTCAATGACATGTGAAGTCTCATACAAGGCTGCCGTTTGAGGATGCTGTGGTTTTATGCTTCTGTAGAACAGTCCGTTCCTAGAGTTAGTGGGTCTTAATGATGACTTTGGGAGGATCTGGTAGAGGGAATTCCTTGTTCGGATACTGATGTGACTAACTATCTTGTGACTGTAGCTTCATAGCATAAGTAAGGGAAGAAATAGGGGGAAGGTATATGCAATTATTTGTTCAAAAAGTCTATCCTAATTCTGACTCTCCCCTCAAGATCCAGTCCCCTTATCCTTTAACCTGATTCTCCTGTTTTAACATAGTAAGTATGGAGAGGGAGCAAGTTGGGTGTATACAATTTTGTCAGTCCCTAGAAATCAATGGCAGATAAGTGAAGCATATATGAAGTTCTCATTTTGGGTCATGCACTATTCTAAACTCTAGTAAGAGTAGCCTTTACCCTCAAAAAGGTTACTTACTAATTGGGAAAGACAAAATGTAAAGGGGAGCCAAGGGGCAAGGAAGGAGGTGGGTGAGGGATCAAGAAGGAAACCCAGCAAAGCAGCCCATGAGGATGTGAAGCAAACCGTAGAATGAGCCCAAGTGCAATGAGTAGCATTTTAGACTTCTTAGAATATGGTAATCACAGGTAGGGACTTACCAATCAGTGAAGGGGCTAATGGGTAAATAATCCAAATTCCTCCAAAGCCAACATCTCAGTCTTACAAGGTGAAATTAATGAAGGATGAGATAGTTGACATGGTAGAAAGAATGTGTACTTAAATCCCTAAGTTCTCAAGATTGGGAGAGACCTTGGGCATTACCTAGTCTGACTCCTTCGTCCTAGTTGACATCCCAGTGGGTAGAGTTAGGGGACTGGAGTAAGGAAAACCTGAGTTCAAATCCAGGGTTATTGCGAGAATCAAAGGAGATCATATTTGTAAAATCTCATATAGTAGGTGCTGTGGAAATACTTGATTCCTTCATTCATAAATGAGAAAAGTGAAATGGAAAGAACTTTTATAGATTAATTAATGCAAGCCAAGATCCAACAGCTGGGAAATGTCAGAGTCAGGGTTTGAACCCAGGACCTCAGATTCTAAATTCTGGCCTCTTTTAAGCATGCCAGTGAGAGAGAGAGAGAGAGAGAGGAAGGAAGGAAGGAAGGAAGGAAGGAAGGAAGGAAGGAAGGAAGGAAGGAAGGAAGGAAGGAAGGAAGGAAGGAAGGAAGGAAGGAAGAAGAGAGAGAGAGAGAGAGAGAGAGAGAGAAAGAAAGAAAGAAAGAAAGAAAGAAAGAAAGAAAGAAAGAAAGAAAGAGAGAGAGAGAGAGAGAGAGAGAAGAAAGAAAGAAAGAAAGAAAGAAAGAAAGAAAGAAAGAAAGAAAGAAAGAAAGAAAGAAAGAAAGAAAGAAGGGAGGGAGGGAGGAAAGAATTAGTTTTTTCCTTCTTTTTATCCCGGGAATAAATGGTTCTTGAGATAAACAGTCCCACCCTACTGATTAGCTGTGATTAATGTAAAAACTGATTTCAGAAGTGGAAGATGTTCTGTTCACAAGAGGCTTGGACACAAGAGCATTTTTAGTTCTATGGAATGAATGTGCCTCTCATGAAAGAAGATCTCATTGTTGACTAGGTACCATTTCGATGTGGAAATTGGTTTCTAACAGGCAGCAATGCCTTCACTCAGTGGGTATGAGCTAATCTCTGGTTGGATGAATATGGAAGTTGGCTGGAAAGGCCTGCTGGTTATAAATGGCACAGATCCCCCCTGACCTCAAAGTTTAGCAGGCAGGGTGGCTCTCTTCAATCACTCTGCTGCTCCAGGTGGAAATTTCTCAGCACTAATGGAGGAAGCAGTAGGGTGTATTAAAGACAGCATAAGACTAAGGATGAGTAAGCTTGGAATCAAGTTTCAGAGCTTCCATTAACTCACTCTGTGACCTTGGTTAGGTTACTTACTGATTCGGAGACTCAGTTTCTTCCTCTGTCAAGTAAGAGGACTAAATGAGATGATTTCTAAATTCCTTTCCAGCTCTGACATTCTAAATTCTAAAAGCCCTCCCAACTCTGTAACTCAATACTTTAAAGTCCCTTCCAGATCTGATGTTCTAAGGGCTCTCCCAGATCTGACAGTCTATACTGTATGTTCTAAAATACCCTCTAGTTCTGATATTCTCTGTTCTAAGTCTCTTTCCAAATCAGACATTCAATGGTCTATATCCTAGGTCCACTCCTAGTTCTGACATTCTATGGTCTAATATTCTGTCCACTATGGTCCTTTCAGAGACAGCTAGGTGGCAATGCTGGGTCTGGAGTCTGGATAGACCTGAGTTCAAATCCAGCCTCAGACGCTGACTAACTCTGTGACCCTGGGCTAACTATTTAATTTCTATTTGCTTCAGTTTCCTCAACTGTAAAATGGGGAGAATAACAGCACCTACTCTGGAGCACTGCTGAGAGGATCAAATGAGAAGAATGTTTTAAAGTGAGTTGCACAGTGGCTGGCACGTTGTAGACGCTTACTCCCTTTCTATCTGCTTCCCCTTCCCTTCCTTTGCAAGCTCTGATATCTGTGTTCTGTTTTAAAGTTCCCTTCTAACTGTGATATTCTCTTCTCTAAAAAGAAAAAAGATACAGGCAATAATGTTTTTCATTCTATCTTTCTTAAAAGTTTATTTCCCATTTTATTTTTAGTTTAAATGGTATTTTGAATGTTTTATGGCAGGGTTAAGGGCAGCAGGAGTGATGCCAACATACCATTTTCCTAAGTTTTGCAAAGTATTTTTCCAACAATCCTGAGAGATATTACAAAAACTGCTTCCATTTGCTATTTCAAAGGAATATTTATGTTTGCCCATCTCTATCATCTTCTTCCTCATCCTGGCTTTTGTGAATGTTGGAAATGGACCCTACCCCTTACCTATCTTCACCCACCGGACTTGTATTATTCAATTCCTTCCTCCATCATCGAATGGGGCTGGCTTTCTGGTAGGGCAGATAGACAAGAGAACGCTGGTTGCTATGTTCCTCAGGGACTCAGTAAATTTTTCCTCCCTTGGAGGAGAGAGATAGAGAGGAATGGTTTTTCCAGAGCCCAGTCCAGCTATAAGATATAGATTTGTGATAGGACAGGGTGGGACACTTCTATTCTGAGTCTTGATCCAAGTAGGAGCAGGGGTCTATCCACCATCAAGGACTAAGGCAAAGGAAGCCTTTCTTAGGAGGAGCTTAAAATAGGACCTTACAAATTCCTCGCTGAGGCATTCTCTGGGCTACCCCACAAAAGGAAATATTTATGAAGTGCTGAGAGTGGGATCAGACTAGGACATCAATCAATTTCTTCTCAAAAGTTAAAGAAACAGTGAAGATATTACTAACAATGGTTGGTTTCTCTACCTCAAGTCCCTCCTCACTCCAGCCTATCCTTCACTCAGCTGTCAAAGCGATCTTCCTGAAGCAAAGTTCTGACCATCTAATCCCCTCCCCCGTTAATCAACTCCAATGGCTCTCTATTGTCTCCAGAATCAAATATAAAATCCTCTGTCTTTTAAAGCTTCCATAAACAAACCCTGCCTAGCTTTCCAGTCTTCTTGCTTCTCACTCCTCTCTCCATCCCTGGATTCGAACCCAGGACTTCCTGGCTTAGAAGCCATCTCTCAGTCTGCTATGCCTAAACTGCCTCACATTACTACTACTAAAACAAAACAATAATAATACACCTTAAGTATTTTACTGTTTATATAGTATATTCTTCATAGCAACATGTGACAGTTTAAACCCATTTTACAGATAAGAAAACAGAACCAGAGAGCTTACATAAATTGGTCAAAGTCACACATCTACTACTCCAGAGTTAGAACTCTAACCCAGAACTCAAAGTTCCACGGATTATGAGTCAGAGTCATCTTTGGCTTGCTTCTTGTTTGGCAAGATTTTCACTTGCCCGAGGATTGCTAGGAGGCATCAGTTTTTCAAGACTCCAATACAATGGCCAAAAATGCCACTGATGCACTGGTAGGCTCTGTTTCCTCTAACTTGGTGGGAACTTGGACACATCACTTAACCTGTGAGGCATGGGCATACATCAGAGATATTTCAGTTTGGGTTCCAGACTACCATAATAAAGTAAATATCCTAATAAAACGTCACACAATTTTTTTTGGTTTCCTAGTTCCTTGTGTTTAAATTATACTATCATCTATTGTCTAAAAACAATGTACACACCTTAATTTAAAATATTTATTAATAAAAATGATCTCATCTGAGCCTTCAGCGAGTTATCACCCTTGTTTTGATGTAAAGTCTTACCTCAATATTGGTGACTGCTCACCAATCAGAGTGGTGGTTGCTGAAGGTTGGAGTGATAGTAGCAATTCCTTAAAACAAGACAACAGTGAAGTTTGCCACATCAATTGACTCTTCCTTTCATTTGAGCCACTAGAGACCATTGTAGGGTTATTAATTGGCCTAATTTCAATATTGCCATGTACTCGACTGAAACAACTGAACAACAACAAAAAAAAAGGAGATGGAGGGAGATAAAAAATAGCCTGTCAGTGCAGCAAAACACACACAACATTTATCGATTAAGTTCGTCATCCTATACGGGTTCAGTTCATGACACCTCAAAACAATTACAATAGCAACTTGAAAGATCACTGATCGCATATCTCCATAACAGATATAATCATGAAAGTTTGAAATGTTGCAAGAATTACTGAAATGAGACACAGAGACATGATGTGAGCATACGCTGTTGAAAAAAATGCTGCCAATAGACTTGCTTGACCCAGAGTTCCCTTCAATTTGTTAAAAAAAAAAAAGAAAAGAAAAGAAAAAGAAATACACAATATCTACAAAGCATAATAAAGCAAAGTACAATAAAATGAGGTATGCCTGTAATATGATTTTGTAATACAGCAGGAGATTGTTTGATCTGTTCAATTCAGACACCCCACTACACTTATATTAATTGATAAGATGCCTTACTACCTTCATGATGTGAAAATGATCTATTTCAATCCTAGACTCTTGTTTAAATCAATCATAGGTTTTAGACTTAAGTTTGAAGAGGAAAGGCTGAGGAAACCAGGTCACATTGTAAGGGTCACCTATAAATTATCAAGTTATTTTGAACTAAAGTCATTTGAAGGGTTGAAGTATTTCCTATAAAACCCCTGAACAGGAAACAAATTGGGGTGAAGGAGAGGCCTCAGCCTGAGTCTCCTTTCCTCTCCTTTCTTTTAGCCAAAGAAACATCTTGGGAGCTTTGAGGGGTCTGGAGGATGCTGGACTTCCCATATTCCCATTCATTTCCCAGCAGCATCCCTTAATCAACTGATGTTAGTGCATGCATTAGGAGTCAAGGACAAACTGGAAGTAGGTTGACAAGTCATCGAGGAACCCAACAAAAAAAACTATATCACCCTGTAAGGGGAATTTCTCTAGCACTTCAGGAATTAGGGGAAAGGACTTATTGCCACCACAAAGTTTGCTATATCTTTCCTTAAGCTTGAGCCCATCTTCCCCTAGATCTTACACATACTTGTGGATGAGCTTATCACAGACTTCTGGTGGGTTGTTTTGTACCAACTGCTATTACCATACCACCTTAGTAAATACTCCCTTTCTGAAAGCTCATTATGGCAGAATAATTAAAATGATTCTCAACTAGCTACCTTAGAGGAAACCATAACTAATGAGGGCTCATGTGAACAGTATTAGAGAATCCCTTCCAGTCCTTCCAAGAAATGCCTAGAATACTTAGGGGGGAATGGATGGCCTTGCTCTGGGACCTGAGGCTTGTCTGTTAGAATGGAAGCTGCCATAAGGCTCCTCAGGGTTTGTGTGGGCTACATTATATAGGCTATATTAAGTAGGCTAAATTAGAGAAAGAATCATAGATTTTGAGCTGACTGGGACTTTAAAGGTTATCTAATCCAAATCCCTCATTAAAGGAGAAGGGAAGCTGAGACCCTTGAAGCTGAAGTGACTTCTCCAAAGTCACAAAACTAGTGAGTGAAAAAGCAAGGACTTAAACCCAAGCCCTTTGACTCCAAAACCTGTGCTCCTCCAATGAAATGATGTTTTATTTAATTCCTAGTAAAGTGTCATTTACAAACAAATTAGTACAAAAAGTAAAACAGCTAAATAATATGTGCTGGGGGAACCTGAAACCCTCCCAGGGGACAGTAGGAAAAGTAGAGACCTAGCAGAGTTGATCAGCACTTCAGCAATATCCCATAAGTGAGCTGGACCAAGGCACTAGATCCCAGGGAGATAAACCAAAATGTTGCTTGGATCAATGAAACCAGAAATGTAGGGGGCCAAGCTGACAAGAATGAGCAAAACAGGAGATGAAACTAAAGACCACAGTCTGCTGGATGGATGTCCTTCTGTCACAGCCTGCCCTTTCTATATATTTAGGCCCCATGAAAGTCATGAAATGTAAAGATTCCATAGCACAAACAAACTAATAACTTCCTAACACTCCCAGAATATTGGCTTTGTAGTGTCCTGTGGATACCTTAACACTGGAATCTCCAGTTGGCAGCCAGTTTATCCATTCATCTCTGCCCACAGATCTTAGTTCTGTGCTAAGCACATATTGTAACTGTACTATGCAGCAAAAAAAACAAAAACAAAAAAAACAATCCCTGCCTTCAATAAGGTTATGATGTAATAGAAGAGACAAATCCTGGTCAGGTTTTTGTTTTATCATGAGGGTTTTTTTTTGGAGGAGGAAGAGAAAGAAGTGGAGGAGGAAGAGAAAGAAGTGGAGGAGGAGGAGAAAGAGGAAAAGGAAAAAACATTTATATAACACTTTAAGTTTGGCAAAGTGCTATACATAGATTATCTATCCTCATGACAACTCTGCGAGGTAGGTACCATTGTTTTTCCCATTTTACAGATGAGAAAACTGAGGTAGGCAGAGATTAAATGACTTGCCAAGGATTGTACAGACATTAAATATCTCAGGGAGGGTTTGAACTCAGGTCTTCCTGACTCCCAGTCCAGTCTCTATCCAGTAGCCACCCAAAAAGTTGCCTCTTTTTCACATCATTTGTAAAATGTAAAAGCAAACTGGATAAACTGTTTAGTCCCTTATAGCTCACAGTCCAAGGCAGCTAGGTGCCATATTGCATAGGGTGCCAGACCTGAACAATTCACTTTCCTCACTTCAAATCTAGCCTCAGATTCTTACTAGCTGTATGACCCTGGGCAAGTCTATTTGCCTCAATTTTTTCATCTGTAAAATGAGCTGGAGAAGGAAATGGAAAACCATTCCAGTATCTCTGCCAAGACAACTTCAAACTGGACCATGGAGCATCAGACATGATTGAAAAGCAACTGAAGTTCACAATTCTGTGATCCTACTTGCTACAGAGAAGTGGATTTTTATTTTGTATGAGGAATCACTTCCCAATATTTAGAGCTCTCCTTCAAATAAAATTGGCTATCTAACAAAGTAGTGAGTTCTCCCTCACTGAAACTGTTCAAAAAGGCAACTTCTGAGTTTTCTTCTCACTCTGAGATTCCATGCTCTTTGAAAGCAAGAACTGTCTTTTAGATATTCCATACCAACTAGGCCAGTGCTAAACTCACAAAATCTGAGAACTGTGGCATCAAAGACATTCAGAAGTCTAAAAAATATGTTCAAGCTTTTTATGCACAACAATCAATACTTCCAGAACAAGAAGAAAAGTTATTGATTGAAAAAAAAACTGTTCCATCACACATCTGTGATGAAAGTCTGCAATTCAAAATCCATAAAGAATTGACCCAAATATATTACTGAGTCATTTCCCAATGGATCATTGATCAAAGCATATGAATAAGCAGTTTAAAAAGAAAAAGGATGAAAACTGTCAACAATTATATGAAAAAAGTTCCACATCCCTCAAAAAGAGAAAAATATAAATTAAAAACTAATGTTTATACCTCATACCAATCAAACTGACAAAGATGATAGGAGGTAGAAATGGTCATTGCTAGAGGGGATGTGAGAATACAGGAACACCTGTCACTACAATGAAGCATCGTTGGTGGAATTTGAGATAAAAGATCAACTTTTGAAAAACAATTTGCATTTATAAAAGAAAAGTCACTAAACTGCTTATATCCTTTGATCCAGCATTTCCACTGTATTCCAACAAGCTTCTTACCAGTCATCAGAGGGCCATCTCCAGTAGTCCTGATTTGTATGAAATGGGTCTGGAGAAGAAAGTGAAGCTGGTCACTTTGCATAGCCCTGCCTCACTAAAATCCAATTCATTTGCAAGTCATGGTCTTCTTTGAGAACAAAGGATTAAAAAGAACAACGACCAGTCATCCTGCCACTTGATCCAGAGACCCTGGAGGACATCACCCTTTTACCTCTGGAACTCTCTTTCTGGGGCACCTGCTGTCCCGATTTGTGAGTGAGGCATGTATTGTAACTTGGGTTGTTCCAACCACGCTTCACTCTATACTCTGGCCAGCTGCTGACTAGCTTCCTCTGCTGACACAGAGCTAAAAGAGTGCAACCAGAAGAATAATATACATAATGACTAGAATGATGACAGTCAATAGACATTTATTAAATGCCTATTATGTGCCAGGCTCTGTTCTAAACACATACTGTCACTGTACTATGAAGCATACAAAAAAAAAAAAATTCCTGACCTCAATAAGATTATGATCTGATAAAGGAGACAGAATCCAAATAAATATGTACAAACAAGCTATATAAGTAGCTTTTATAAACAGGAAAAATGGAGGTTAGGTAAGAAGATTTTATGTGTGTGTGTGTGTGTGTGCGTGTGTGTATACATCTTCCTATAGAAGATAGAAGAAAACAAAGAGAGCATTAAATAAATAGACCCCAAGGTTAATACAATGACCAGGGAAGCTGATCTGAGAAATGCTTATTCAAGCATACTTCCTAACTTTCTTTTAAGAAATATTCATCCTTGAATGTGGGAGAGTTGGAACATTAATTCATTGTTGGTGAAGCTGTGAGCTGATCCAACCGTCCTGGAGAGCAATTCGAAACTATGCCCAAAGGGCTACAAAAATGTGCATACCTTTTGAGCCAGCAATATTGCTTCTAGGACTGTATCCCCAAGAGATCATAAAAATGGGAAAGAGTCCCACATGTACAAAAATATTTATAGCAGCTCTCTTTGTGGTGGCCAAAAGCTAGAAATCAAGGGGATGCCCATCAATTGGGGAATAGTTGAATAAATTATGGTATATGAATGTAATGGAATACTATTGTGCTATAAGAAATGATGAACAAGAAGACTTCAGAGAGGCCTGGAAGGACTTATATGACCTGATGCTGAGTGAAAGGAGCAGAACCAGGAGAATTCTGTGCACAGCAACGACCACAGTGTGTGAGAGCTTTTTCTGGTAGACTTGGAACTTCATAACAACGCAAGAACTTAAAAAAAATAAAATAAATTCCCAATGGTCTTCTAAGGCAAAATGCCTTCCACACTTAGAGAAAGAACTATGGAATTCATTCACAGAATGTAGCAGATCATGCTTGTGTGTGTGTGTGTGTGTGTGTGTATTATGTTTTGATTTGTTACATGATTTCTTCCATTTATTTTAGTTTATCTACACAACATGACTATAGTGAAAACATATTCAATAGGAAACTATGTGTAGGTCCTATATAGAATTGTATGCCATCTTGGGGAGAGAGGGGACTGGTGGGGGGTATGTAGGGGGGGAATCTAAGTTTTATGGTAGTGATTGCAGAACATTAAAAATTAAAATTAAAAAAAATTTAAAAAAAAGAATTGTTCATCCAAATGTTCCATGTGCTATCAGTCTTCTATTGTCTTAGACTATTTTAAAAGGGAGAGTATAGGGGAGGATAGCTGTTGTTTACTGGTGAGTAGTTGTTGTGTCTTACTTAACAAAATACATATTTTTAAAAATTAACACAAAAGTTGCCATTTTCAAGAAAATTAAGAACATATAATAAACTAAAAGTCATAGCTATGTAAAAGCCTTACAACTTGAAGTAGGTTAAATGTACTAATTCCTTTTTGTTTATACTTTATAATCATTTTTTCTTTCTTCTTTCATATTTTAACAGTCTTCAGTGTCAAAATATATTTTAAAGACAATAACAAAATATATGCTAAAACACAGTAATTTAAGGAAGGAGAGAGAGTATTAACTAAAGGAATCGCAGAAGGTTTCATGGAGGAGGTAATGTCTGAATAGTCTTGAAAGGAGAAGAGAATTCTGAGAGGTGGAGGAAAGAGTAGGATGAGGTGCAGAGTGGAGGGGGAGGAATATCATGAAACAAACAAACAACAAAAAAAACCAGGCAAGATTGCTCCAATTTTTCATTAGCCAAGCTGGAGTACACACTTGTTTAGAAAATTGCAAATACCCTGTACAGGAAGAAAGGAATAAGCATTTATATAGTACCTACTATGTGCCAGGCATTAGAAATACTATCTCATTTGATCAAATTATCTTTCATATATATATATATATATATATGTATATATATATATGTATGTATGTATGTATGTATATATACACATCAATGAACAGGTGTTAGGATATCTGTTAGATCCATATTTTCCCACAATGCACATCTTGTCAAAAATAAAATAAAACAAAAACACAAATCGCTATGGAGGTAAAGACATGAACATCAGAGTTACTTAAGTGTGGCTTAATTGAACTGGCTTCAGCAGCTGGACATCTTTCTGGAAGTAGCAATAGCTGGACAACATTATACAGCTTGAGACAAAAGACAAGACATTCCATAGGAGCTGAAATATATATTTCTTTATTTCAAGCCTCATGAAAAAGGGCAGTTTTAAAATAGTCACCTAAGCAAAGCTGACTTCTACACTGGCTTATACAAATACAAGAAGGCAGCACATAGAAATCTGAGTTCAAGTTTTGCACGAGCATATAATATATGAAGAGTTAATGAGAATATAAGAGGTGGCCCTGCATTGAAGTTCTAAGTGTTTACATGAGCTGGCTTCAGTCTTGGAGGGAATTCTTACAAATCCCTTCATTTGCCTCATGCCCCCATAAAGGATTTTCCATGGAAACCTCAGATTCATTTGGCTCATTTTATACTGGCAAGTGACAGGAATCTTATACACTTAATACATAGATGCAAATTGGATTGAATTATTCTATGTCTAAGTCTTGTCTCCTTAGACACAAGAATCCCTTCAGTCCAGAGCCTATGTCTTTTCCTCCCATCTCCCTTACAGTGAGATAAAGTCTCACACACATATAAAGGGAAAGAGAGAGAGAGAGAGAGAGAGAGAGAGAGAGAGAGAGAGAGAGAGAGAGAGAGATAAGTGGGACTAAATGGAATGAGAGGTAATACAGTATGGTGGAGAGAATGTTTAACAAGACATCAGGGTTCAAATCCCAGCTGTGTCATTTACTCACATTGAACCTCAGCTTCCTTATCTGTAAAATGGGAATGTTAGATCTGTTATACCTACCTCCTAGAGCTTTTGTGAGCATCAAATGATATCATGTATATAAAATATGGTGCAAACCTTAAATCATTTAAATAGTGCTATTTGTTATTATTACTTATCAATGAACGGTTTGTTGGATTTGTGGGGGTTTTGGAGAGAATTGAAGGGTGGGAGGGAAGAAAGGCTGGAGGCCAGAAAGCCAGACATGACGTTTCTATCACTTGACTACCTCCACTGTAGTTTATGGAGCCCTATGGCCATGGGTCTCATGGATGCCCAATCTCCTATCCTCCCATCTATACTTAAATTTCCAGCCCCTTTTCCAGAGGCTCCACCAAAAGAAAGCCCACATCTAGTATCATTTCCACATTTTAATTTAATTTCAGGGTCCATTTCAGATTAGTAATTAAAGACCCAAAAGCTGTTCAGTCTCACCAATACCAGTTCAGCTTTTTGGGGTCTAAAACTCCTCTTTTGGTCCTCTTCTAGTTACTGGTTCCTAACTTCCCCATAGGACATCATCTAAGAGCCATGGAATGTCAGGACTACAAGAAGCTTGAGAACACAGAAAGTCAGAGCAAGAAGGGTCCTACAACTCCATCTCTAGTTCACTCTCACTGTTGTGTTCAGTCATTTTTCAATCTTGTCTAACTCTTTATGACCCCATTTGGGACTTTCTTGGCAGAGATACTTGAGTGGTTTCCCATTTCCTTCTCCAGATCATTTTACAGATGAGGAAACTCAGGTAGAGTTAAGTGACTTGCCCAAAGTCACATAGCTAGTAAATGTCTGAGGCTGGAATTGAACTCAGATTTTCCCAACCATAGGCTGAAACTCTTTCTACTGTGCCACCTGGAATTCTGAAGGAACTGTATACAAACATTTTCAAGAATAAAGCAGTATTAAATAAAGTTTCAAATAAGCAGACAAGGTGTCAGCGTCACTATCCCCATTCTATTGATTCAAAAACCAAGTGGAGGAATGGGAGAGAGTTATAGAAAATGACTTTCCCCTGGTTGCTTTTGGCACCAGGAGCCCCATTTCATTGTTGTTTAGTCACTTCAGTCATGCCTGACTTTATGACTATCTGGGGTTTTCTTGGTAGAGACACCAGAGCAGTTTTCCATTTCTTTTTCCAGCTCATTTTATAGATGAGAAAACTGAGGCAACCTGAGTTAAGTGACTTACCCAGGGTCACACAGTTAGCAATTCTCCAAGGCCAGATTTGAATTCAGGTCTTCCTGACTCCAGATTCAGTGCTCTATTCACTGCTACACCTAACCTTTTCTTATAACAAAACCTTGCAAAGATTAAGATAGGGATGAAGTGGAGGCTTTTTTAGCTAACTATACAGTAGAGTTGTTCAGCTGTGAGCTCCTTAAGGAAAAGAATGGTTTTTTGTATTCTTATGTATTCCTAGCACTTAGCACACAGTAGGTAATATTGCTACTGGCACACAGTAGGCACTTAATAAATGGTAGTTCACTGATCAAGTCAGGGGTACCATTCCATTGAAAAAAATACTTCTCTTACTGACCTAGTACATAATAACTCCTTTTTCTTTCTTTCTTGGCCTAAAATTCTCACCTCTCTGGGGAGATGGTAAACAGTTCTGATGGTCTCCAAAGAGTTCTATGTCTTTGATATTAATTTATCATTTTATAGCACTCTCAGCTTTCTGAAATTTTTTCCTCAAAATAATCATCTGAGATACAAGTATAATTATTCCATTGTGCACACAGGAACAGAGAAGCTCAGTGACTCTCCTAGCCAGTCAGGTCAGTTAGACCCAAAGCCCAGGTCTTCTGACTCCCCAGACCACTGTTTATTCCACCAAATCACCCTGCTTCTGAAAAAGATATAAAATACTGAGCTCTGGGAAACGATGTGATCCTGAGTGCCTTGGGAGGATGACACTGAAATCTTCCACTCTATGTATTAGTTCATAAGGCATGTGAGGCTTCTCTTCTGTACCTGCTTCAGCAAAAAGACTAAGGGAAAATGCCTGAACCAAAAACCAGAGAGACCTGGACATTACAAGATAAAGGGATCAAGACTACCTTAGCTGGCACAGGTGGTAGTTACCATGTAGGGGAAACAAACAGCAGCAAGAAAAACACGCAAAAGGTCATAGGAAACAAATTCAATAGGGAAACCAGGCAGGAAATGCAGGACTGTAGTTGTTTATATACCAATGCACAAAGAATGGTTAGCCAGCAAACTGATCTAAGGTTCCTAATGCAAGAAGGTAAATTTGACCTCATGTTGAGACTCAGTAGGAAGAAACAAATGACTAAAATACAACCCTAGAAGGATAAATTTTTAAGAGAAACATGATAGGGAAAAGGAAGGGAAGAATTGTCTGTTAAGATAGTAACCATTAGAGGAAGGCAAATTGGGGGAAGGGGTTATCAGAGTGCACAGTGTCTTGAGGGGAGAGATGGGGAGAAAATTTGGAACTCAAAAATCTTGTGAAAATGAATGTTGAAAACTAAAAATAAATAAATAAATTTAAAAAAAAAAAAAAAGAATGAGCTCCACAATTCTGAACTTGTATAGAAACTATAAGCATCCCTCCAAGACTTCACTGAGGAACTACGACCTGAAACTTTTTACTCATCTGCCTTCATCACTAGAGCTGTACCTATCTATGGATGCCATAGCTGGGCTCATTACCCATGATTAGCAGTCCTGATCCTATTGACACTAAATTCCTATTTATGAAGGAGTAAATAATACCCCCACTACCTTCCAAATCTTGCTGCCTATTCTCTCATTTTCATTTACTTTGACCCTACCTTTTCAATGGTGCCCTCCATATCTAATTATCCTTTCCATTGTGCCCTCTGGAACTCATGTCCCATAAAAAACAAACTTCTATTCATTTTAGATCTCTTCCTCTTCGATTTTCAAGTGCTATAGAGACATGACATTTCATCTTTAGCTATCCTTTCTAATACTAGTTGCATACTCTACATGATGCTGGTCCCAGAAAGAATGTTGGAATGTTTCTTATTTCCCATTGCCATTTCTAGATTCTCACTCTACCACCATTACTTGGTAGCCTCTTCTCTGAAGTTCACTCCGTTTACATTCACTCCAGTTCAGATCTTGCTGACCATTATCTACTGTTCCATAGGACATTGTATTTCCTTTCTAAATGAGGTCAATGTCTGACAGTCTTCTTCTTCAACCCAACTCCTGCCCTTACACTGATGAACATCAGCATACATAGTGAAATGTTGTCAAAATTATTAACTTCCCAGTTCTTCAATCTATTCAGTTCACATGGACTACTTTTTCCCCTTACCTCACCTTTCTACAGGAATAGAAATTCCTTTGATCTTGCCATCATGCATAATTGTTCCATTTCCATGCTCAAGAACTCTCAAATTCCTTTATCCAATCATAATCTTTAACCATTCCATTATTTTTTCCTGAACTTTACTCTTCCTAAACCTATTGTTCACCTTCACTATACCTCCAATCCCTCTACCCCTCAGCATTTTGCCAAGGCCATTAAATTTCTTCTGACTATACTCTCCTCCCTTCCCATTCTTACCTTTTTAGTTACCATTTCCCCCTTGTCCTTAAACTCTGACCTTGGATTAATCTTACTCTTGTCTACCTCTTCTCCTACACATATGCTTCTGAAAAGAATTGGAGGAAGTCACATAGCTATGTGGACTGTATCCACTGCAAATTTTTGTGATCTAATCTCAACTGGGCTCTTGCTACAAGGCAAACCTTTTACTACTCTCTAATTATTTATCCTCCTCACCATACCAGTGATTACAATCCTTTTCTTCTCTCCTTAAGTCTTCAATAGCACTCTCCCCCTTCTCAGCTAAGGATCTCAATTCATATTTTACTGAGGAAAATCAAAACCATTGCTAGGACCTTTGTCCAACTTCACCAAACCCTGTGACATCATTTTTTATTATTTTCTGCTTTATCTCTGATGACAAGGTGGCCCTTCTTACTAAGGCCAACTCCTCTATATGAACCCTTTAGCAATCCCCCTCACTTTTGAATCTTTGGTTTCTCTCTTCCTCTGTCTATAAACATGCTTAAGTCCATACTTAAAAAACAACTATTTAAACCTTATCATCCCTCATTACTACTAGTTATACAGGATCTCTCTCTCCCTTTTTCAACTAAACTTGAAAAAACCTACCCAAATTCATTGCCTCCATTAATCCTCTCCTCTTATCTAATCTTCTGTAGTCTGGCTTCCAACCTCATCATTCAACTGAAACTGCTTTCTAGAAAGCTACCAATGATCTCTTATTTGTCAAATCTACTAGCCTTTTTTCTCAATTCTCATACTACTTGACCTCTATAACGATGAATTCTCCTCTCCTCCTGGATACTACTAACTTTTTTAAATAATAAATTTGTTTACTTTTAGTTTTCATTTCCATAAGTTTTAAATTTCCTCCACCTCCCTCCCCTCCCAAGACAGCATGCAATCTGATATAGGTTGTACATACACATTACTTCTAACTTTTTATACTGCATTCTTGTTTCTGTTTCTGCGTCTCTGACTACTCCTCCAGAATACACTTTATTGTATTCCATCTAAGTCACCCTCTAACAGCTTGTAGGTCTAGGATCTCTTCTCAGTCCTCTTCTCTTTTCTCTCTACACCCTATCACTCAATGACCTCTTCAGATCCCCTGAATTTAATTACCATCTCTGCACAGATAGTTCCCATATCCATGTATCTAGGCTTAACCTTTATCTGAAAATTCTGTATCATATCAACAACTGCATTGGAAATTTTGAACTGAATATCACATGAGTATCTTGAACTCAACACACTCGGAAAAAGGATTTATCATTTTCTCCTCAAAACTCAAATGAAATATCTGTAAAGCACTTTTTTTAAAAAACTCAAAAGAGGTTAAATGTATAAAACACTGTGTACAGTTCCTGGCACATAGCAAGTATTTAAAATAAATGCTTTTCCCCTCCCTTCTTCCAAACCTCCCTATAAAGGACACCATGTTTCTTATCATTCAAGGTTATAACTTTGGTATCATCTTAATCTTCTCAATCTCATTCACCCTACATATCTAAACAGTTGCCAAATCTTATTATTTCTACTTCTAAATATTTTATATATGCCTCCTCCTCTCAATTCACATAGCCACCAACCTAGTTCATTTATTGCTTGGTCTACTGAAATAACCTTCATCCAATCAAAGTAAACTTTTATCTGTTTTTTTTTATGTGTTTTGTATATATTGTACCTTACATATATATGTACACCTTCCTGGCCCAAATATGAGCTCTCTGAGTTCAGGAAAAGTATTTCTTTTGCCTTTGTACTCCCAGCCCCTTAGAAATGCCCAGCTTATGGTAAGCATTTAATGTATTAGCAATTGATCAACCAACTTGATTGATTGATGTACACCATTCATTGATTGAATAGCTTCTTAACTTGGTAATTTTATCCTTCAAAGGGTAGAAGTAACAAGTAGAAACTTGATTCTGGATCTAATTTTCACCAATAAATAGAAATTGGATGAATGGGAAGTTTGGGAGAAAGTGTACATTCTATCCTTGAGTTTTTGATAGAGGAAGAAAGAAAAATCAATGACCTCTATCCTAGATTTTGGTGAATAGATTACAAAGGATTTAGAGAAAGAATAGAGAGGAGGAGCCTATTAACCAAAATTCTATAAAGTAGGATGGCAAACTATCAAGAATGAAAGATGGGGGGCAATTCTGAAGAGGAGAAAAAGCAAAGATTTTTTTCTAAATAGAGAGATGTGATTGCATAGGGAACTCACTTGAAAAACTGATTTTAGGGAACATGCCATACTCCTGGGTACAGCAGCATTTTGTGGAATTTTATCTCCAATTGCTAGAATTGTTAGTTAAAGCTCTATAGACACCAAATCATTTTCTGATTCAGTCAACCCTGCAAAATATATCAAATGTTTAAAAATAGTACAAAATATTACGAGGTCACTTAAAGCTGGGACAATCAGAGAAAGGTTCAAGATGAAAAACAAAAAGGCATTTGATTTATCTGTTAAGAGTGGATAAGCTATGTCAACTCATAGCAATTAGGAAGGCAGGCATTCCAGACATGGGACATAGCATTCTACCATGATGTTATCCTTCAATTCACATCCTTGCTCGCAACTCAAGGTTTCCCATTTGCAAAAGTAAGAGTTTGAGCAACATGACCCCTAAAGTCTCTTTTCAGCCTGGAAATTCTAAACTTCTATGATTCTATTGGATTTCACCTGGGAAGGAATCCAAGTTACCAGCCATGCTCTTGAGGTCTTTATTAAAGAGTGTTGTTCTAGCTCTCTACCCTTCCCCCCAGCCTTCATTGTTATTCCAGCCCAAAAGGCTTTTCTTTTTCATTGTCCCTGAATGCTGCTCTTGCTTAAAGGGGTGGGAAATAAAGTAGGACCATATAGCAACTCAATTAATTCTGCATCTACCACTCTAACAAAATCAATTTAGAGCATAGGCATGCGGCAATGCTGACATCATAACACGGTAATTAGAAACAACTTTCATCTCACCGTTTCCTTTGAAGACTGTAATAGCAATTAATTAAACATGCAACACTGCTCTGAACTTTCCCATTGTTCATTGAGGAAATTGGATGAGACGCTAGAGATAAGGGAAGGGGAGTAAAGAAAGAAGCTGGGTTTGACCTCCAGTTTAAATGCCTGCAGAAATCAGTCAGGAAGCATATTCTTTGGGTAAGTCCTAGAGCAGGAATATTGTTTTCTCTGGGACATCATTGTATCTTTTTAAGATGTGAGGACAAAGTTTTCCAAAGTCTTGGCACCCTACAATGAGGTCCATTTTACCACTGGTGTTTTGCGATTTGGGAATGTCCAACTACTAAAAGACAATGGTTGACAAAGAGGAAAGATAACAAGAACCAGTCCTTATCCTCAGTTCTGCCTCATTCCGCAATCAAGGCCCACAGGGCAGAACCAGCATGGTGCAATATAAAGTACACTGACTCTGGAATCAAAGGACCTATGTTCAAATTCCAACTCTGGTACTAATTATCTGTATGACTTTGAGCAAGTCATTTGGTATTCCTGAGTCTTAGTTTCCTCATCTGTCAAATGAAGAGGTTGGAAGAAATGGTTCTGTGACCCCTCAAAGATCTAGACTGATGAGCCAATTGGCTGTTACTCTTGGAGACAGGTTAAGAGACTTTGCAAGTGACCACCAAGATTTCATCTTCCAAGCTTCTTTGAACTCCGTAACTGAAGTCCTGAGACCCATAACCTTCTCAGTCATTGATCATGCTTGGCTCCCTGAGTTCAAAGACTCAGTGGTCCTAATTTTTGATTACTCATCCTCCACTCCTGCCACCATCACTATGTCCTTTCCTAGCACTTAGTCATTTTTTTCCCTTCTAACACCATCTAACACCATTAGAAGTAAAATGGGACATTTTGAAACAAAAATACTGCACCCTTAATGTCCACTTCTAGGTAAATTTGATTTCTATCAAGAATATATTTTGTCAACTTGCTTTGTGGTCAATAAATTCAATTTGATTAATTTTACCAAACATATTAAGCATGAAGTATGTGCAAGGTACTAAACAAGATGCTGGGGACACAAATACTGCACCCTTGATGTCCACTTCTAGGTAAATTTGTTTTCTATCAAGAATATATTTTGTCAACTTGTTTTGTGGTCAATAAATTCAATTTGATTAATTTTACCAAACATATTAAGCATGTAGTATGTGCAAGGTACTAAACAAGATGTTGGAGACACAATGGCAGAAATGAAAAGTAGTATCTGTCATCAAGGATCCTGTATTCTCCTGGGAGACAAAACATGTAAATAGATAAGTACATAAGATAATTTGAGGAATAAGGAAAGACCTAGAGGCCTGACAGTTCAGAGCATTAGGAATAGATGGGCTGTGGAATGGATGGTGAGAACTGGTTTTTCTGTAAATGGGTGGGGAGGAGGGACCTTCAGCAGGTAGGTAACCCATTGGATAGAGCACTGGACCTGGAGTCAGGATAACCTGAGTTCACATCGAGCCATAGACACTTATTATTTGTGTGACTCTGGACAAGTCACTTAATCTCTGTTTGCCTCAGTTTCCTCTTTTGTAAAATAAGGATATTGATAGTACCTACCTCCCAAGGTTGTTGTGAGGATTACATTAGACAATAATTGTAATTAAATAAGATAATAATTACTAATATGCCAGTGCTTGGCACATAGTAAGTGGGTGTGTGGGGGTGGGTGTGTGGGTGTGTGGGTGTGTATAAATGTTAGCTGTTATTATTATCCACAGTAGCTGAAGGGCTGGCCCCTGAGTGGTTCATTATTTGCATGGATGAGATATAGTATCCCCAAACTTCACTACTTTCCCCCGCCCCATCTAGCCTGGAGGAATTGCCACACGTTAAAAAGGAACAAAGGCAAGATTTGATGAGAACCTAAAGGATTTTTTTTTGCCTGGGATAAGCACCACAAAATTTGTCAACACTTTGTATTCATTTATCTGTGTACGTGTTTCACAGTTTGTTGCTTGACAAATAAGGAAGTACAAAGAAGAACCCAGGGAAAGGAGCTCATCAAAGAAAAATGTGATCAAAAAAAGAAGATAGGCAAGAGCAAGGGAGAATGGATGAAATGTCCTGTTTGTGCCACTGGTAATCTCAGGATGTCAGAAAAAAATCAAAGCGGCCCCAACCCAGTATCCTGGGTAAGCTTTCTTCGTTAAATTTAGGGGAGGATATGTACAAGATGTACAAGCCAGCTTGATGGCTTGGTGGATAGAGCACTGGACCAGGAGTCAGGAAAACCTGAGTTCAAATCCAGCCTCAGACACTTACTAACTTGTGACCCTAGGCAAATCATTTAACCTGTTTCCCTTAAACCACTGGAAATGGAAATAGAAAATCACTCCAGTATATTTGCCAAGAAAACCCCATGAATTGTATGATCCATGGGGTCACAAAGAGTTAGGAATGACTGAACAACAACAATGGAAAAGAGTTGTGCAAGGTAGTCAGCATGAAAGAGCAGCTATCTACATGAGTGATGGGTTCATCCATCTCAGAGAACACACAGCCATTTAAGGAATTGAGGATTTTAGCGTACATATTATATCCCCTTCGGTAGAATGAAAACTCCCTTGAAAAAAATATCGTAATTATCATCAATTAATGCTCGCTATTTTTTAGCTGAAACCACTGGTGGGGCAATTGGCTCAGAGCGTCCCTTCAATGGTTGGTCAGGGTGAGGATGAGAAGGAGCAAGATGCTGCCCCAAGTGAGCAAAGCAGAGACTTCAGCACAAGGCCCTAGGGTGCAGGAAAGGTGGGGTGGGGTTGGGATGAACTCCCTCCAGCCTGCAGTCTGGTGGCTTCCTCTTTTAACTAATTTTTCTTGCCAGCTGATGGCTGAGTTCTGAAGTTAAGCTGCCAAGGACTAGAGATGCTGTGGGTCCATCTAAATCGAGACCTGGTGCCCTGGAACAACGCCACAATGACCCTGCTATCAGAATCCCTCCAATTGCTTGAGCCCTCCCATTCAGGTTACCTGGATTTGAACTGCTTTGTGCTTATTAAGTTTATATTTACATATATAGATATAGATGTACCTCTTCCCCTTTAAAATGTAAACTCCTTAATAGCACTCACATTGTGTTTTAAAGTTAGTAAAGTGCTTTATGAATAGGAGCTCATTTCATTCTCACAGTGCCCCTAGGAAGTAGGTGCTGTCATTGTCCTCAGTTTACAAATAAGGACAACTGTGTCACACAGTGGTAAAGTGACTTGCCCAGGGTCACAAAGCCAGGAAGTATTTGATGCCATATTTGAACTCAGGTCTTCCCAATTAGGTTCAGTTCTCTGTTCACTGTACCCGTCCATTGTCTGACCATGTTGGGAGTGAAGGGAAGTGGGAGAAGGAGGAATGAGGGACTGAGGGGAGGGGAGGGGTTGTTTCATTCTTTGTACTTGTATCCCTACTGCCTAAGATAATATCTGGAACTTAATCAATATTCGGTTGATTGACTGATCATAACTCTAGGCATACATAGCCAGATAAACTCAAGTAAATGAGTGACCATATCCACTTGGGCTAATTCTTCATGAAAAAGTGCTGCCAAATCCTCTAAAAATAATCCATCAAAGAAATATAGTCCATGCCAAGTCCTAACTTGTTGTCCCAAAGGAGTTGATTTCTTCTGGCAAGGTCTCCAGCTTTCATTGGAACCAGCTAATCTGTTAGACGGCAATCTCAAATTGGAATAAGACATCCAAAAGCTTCTTGGACTCCTCAGACTACTCTTTGACATTATCCAAGAACTTATTTTCTGTGAGGTAGTGGGTGGCCAAATGGGCAGCTGGACCTGCTAGATTGTATACCAAGAAGGCCACACTGTTAAGGTCTTGGGGAATCCTTCTGGGCTAAATAATTTTCAATGGGCTAAGGATACTGGGAGCTTCTTGCCAGGTAGGTGAAAGACTAAAATACACACAGGGCTAGTTAAAAACCAAGCATTGTAAATGGGGTTCAGATTCTAGCTGGTTAAAAGAATGAAAGACATCTATTAAGCTCTTCCTATGTGCCAAGCATTGTGCTAAGCACTAGTAATACAAATACAAAAGTGTGGCAAGTCTTGTCCTTGAAAAACTCATATGGTATTGGAGAAAATAACATTTATAGGGGAGCATTAGACAAGGGGAAAGGAGTTATGGTCTGGTGAGTAAGAGATGTTCAGCTATGAAACGCATTGACAGGAATTCCTGAGGCAATGGTAGCACTTTGGTTCTAGTTGTTAGAGAAAGAAGAGAGAGAGAGAGAGAAAGAGGGAAGGAAAGAGAAAGAGAGGGAGGGAAAGAAAGGAGGAGGGGGAAAGGACACATGGATGGACAGCAGCAGGGCAGAAAATGGCCAAAGTGAAGATGACATCTTCCCAGAGAGACCTGATCCACATTCCCCGGAAGTCTGTTTCATTTGTTGCTGAGACTCAGATGTCACCCAGAACCCTACATCAGGGAAGTGAGGTAAGGAAGAAGCTAGCAGGGTAGCAAATGTCTTTGCTGTCAACCTAAGGATGTAAAAGAATATACTTGAAAGGCATTGGCCAGTTCAGGTATAATCCCTGGACAAGTAGCTGAAGAGTCTGACTCATGCCAATGACTAGTGTCTATGACTCTTTGTAGGTCAACCCACATGTGTGTTTTCTTCCCACCTACAGTTAGTGTGGCACAGTGAGAAGAGCACCAAGAGAACCTAGTTCAAGTCCTACTTCTGACATTGTGATTCTGGGCAAATCACTTAACCCCTCAAAAGCTTAGTTTCCTCATCTGTAAAATGGGAACAATAATACCCATACAACCTATCTCACAAAGTTATGAAGTTGAAATGAGATATGGTACTCTTAAAAATGCAAACCTTAAAGCATTATGTAACTGTCCGATGCTCAGTGTCTGGCACAGTGTGAACACCTAATGACTGCTTGTGGGTGCATTCATTTATTCATTAAGCAAACACTTATTAAGTGCCTACTATGTGACTGCTATGCACTGTGGGCAGCTAGGTGGCACAATAGATAGGGTGTCAAGTCTAGAGTCAAGAAGACTCATCTTCCTGAGTTCAAATCCAGCCTCAGACACTTACTAGCTGTGTGACCCTGTCCAAATCACTTAACACTGTTTGCCTCAGTGTCCTTATCTGCACAATGAACTGGAGAAGAAAATGGTAAATCATTCTAGTATCTTTGCCAAGAAAACCCCAGATGGGGTCAGGAAGAGTTGGTCATGAAAAAAGACTGAACCACAGCATGTGCCAGGAATTATCTTGGGTGCTGGAGCTATAGAGACAAAAACAAAACTTTTCCTGCCCTCAAGGAGCTTTCTTTCTACTGCAAAAAGCCATGTGGATATAGATAAATACAAAATGCACACAAAGTATTTGGAGAGGAAGAACACAACCTTTGGGGGGTTCAAGAAAGACTTCACCTTAAAAAGTGGCCCTTGAGCCAAGACAATCCTAGAAGGAGCATTGAAGATTTTTGAGAAGGGGAGATGAAGAGGAAGAGTATCAAAGGCATGGGGGAGAAAAGTGCCAAATCAAGAGCAGTGTGCCAGGCCTAGGTCAGAATACATGTTTGGAAACACTTGAGATTTACTGTCATTTTCTTAGTCAATCAACAAACATTTATTAGGTGTCAACTCACCAACACTTATACCTGAGAAGTGACATCCAAACTCTACTCAGATGTTTCCAATGAAAAAAATTCATTGCCTTCAGGGCTAGCCTGTTCTCATTTGGACCTTTTCAAGGTTAAGAAGTTCCTCCAAGCCTTGCATCCTAATTTCCCCTGGGCCAAGGAAGGACAGGTACTACATCCTCTGCCCTCTTCTGCTCAACACACATTACAGCCACATTTGGGAGCTGTCTGATTGGCCTCTCTAAACCAAATGGATTAGACTCTTTTTTTCTATGCACAACTCACTCCTAGCCAATCAGGCAGCTGAGTTTGTTGAGTCGTCCTTGACTAACTAGAGGCTTCTCTAAATTGCCTCCCACCATCAGACAAATAAGCAATGCAAATCAATAAATCTGACATTTCCCATCACCTCACAATTAGAACCCTTCACCTAGACATAGAGGTCACCTCCAAGGTTCACAAAAACAATTCAGTCTTCATGAAGAACAATAACCCTTTCCAACTATGTAGGACTTGATAATTCTCAAAGAATTTTAACAACCATCCTCTCACTTGAGCCTCATAAAACCCCTGTGAGAGAGTCAAGACAAGGATCATTACATCCATTTGACAGAAGAGGAAATAGAGATCCCTGGAAGTTAGGATGGGTGTCTCATGTGAACCATGAAGGACTAGGGAAACCTAGCCCACCTTCCTTAGAGTACTGAGTGGGGGAAAGGGTCTTGTAGATTCCCATTGGAGAGGAAATTTACATTCTTGCTATCACTCTACATCCCTCCTAATTTCAACCTCTAGAAATTGTAGAATTTAAGAATGTCAGAGCTTAGAGATCATCTCGTTTCTTGTTCAGTCCCTCATTACCTCTCTTCTAGGCTATAATGCAACCCTCCTAATTGGACTCCAAGCTTCCAATTACTTCCCTTTCCTATCTATTGCCTACAAAGCTGCCAAACTAACAGGAGTCATATAATACATAATTCTTGCTCCTGGAGTGAACTCAGGTGGCTGTAGGGACAGACAATACAAAAGAAGACCATTATTGTGTGTGGTTGAAGTAGAGACAGAGGTCATAGAAGTCAAGAAAGTTGAGAACCTGGGATGCCCAAGTTATCCAAAAGAAGCAGGAGTTAGAACTAGAGACTAAACTTACTGAAGAGGAAGAAAAGCACCTGGAAGTCCATAAATGAACAATTCAAAGATCTGAGCAGGATAGAGGTGGGGTGATTGCTGAGTGGCAATCGCAGAATGGGTGTTTGAAAGAATTAGTGGGTAACAAGGAGCGGGGAGCAACTCCTTCCGGCTTTGAATGTCAGAGAGTTTGAGAGAAGGAGCAGTTAACCTTAGAAATGCATCTCTTTCCTCAAGAGAGATATGTCTCTAGGTTTTAATGAAGCCCCACAAGATGGAAAGAATGTGTAAGAAAGAGAGTTAGGATCATAGATTTAGAGTTTTAAATTTCCTTAGAGACCATCAAATCCAACCTCCTCATTTCACAAGGAAGGAAACTGAAGCACAGAAAAGTTAAGGGATTTGCCTAAATTAAATATTTGTCTCAACTAGCAAATTACTCCAACTTAGGTCCCTTTGTTCTAAATCCACTTTCCACTTCACCACAATAGAGGGGGTGTCGAGAGGATGCTGAAGAAATGGATATTAGGGGAAGATAGGAAAGGGATGAGTTCACAATTTGGAATAAGAGAAGAAAGGGGTCACTACAAGTGGCACTGATTCTAGATATCCTTATCCTCACCACCACCACTATTGTCATCATCATCATCATCATCACTAGCACCTATTATATGCCAAACACAGTGCTAAGCACTTTTACTAATATCTCATTTGATCCTCACAATAGATGCTATTATTATTCCCATTTTGTAGAAAAGGAAACTGATGCAAACAAAGATTAAGTGACTTGCCCAAAGTCACACAGTTCCTAAGTGTCTGAGGCTGAGTTCAAACTCGGGTCTTTCTGACTTAAGTACCCTAACCACTGCATCACGAAGACATCCCACAAGGTAATAATACACAGGCTAAGAAGCCTACTAGGTCTGCAAGACACCCAGATCCTGGTGAGAAAGCAGTTAGAAAGAAGGATATGATGACCGCACAGCCTGGAGCATGCATCTGAAGCAGATTAAGGGAGCTGATGAGGAAGAAAGCTAATGTTGTAAGAAAAGGCAGGAAGTAAGTTCCTCTGGGAGAATGAATCCCATCTTCTGGGATGTCAGAATCTTGGGAAGAACCCTGCCAACTTGCACCAAGTCTTGTTCTATCTAAAAAATGTATCTGTCATTTGCCCATCCCAAATTCCCAGCTATATAAGCATGGAATCAGACATAGTCGCATTTCTTCCTCTTTCATTTTCTCGAATGGATTCTCTACAAGACTTCTTCTAGAAGTGTCCACAAAATAAAAATCCCTGGGGAACATTGGAGCATTGAGTACAGACACACTCCAGTACATGCATTCTCCAGCCCACCAAGTCTCTATGGCAAAGTCTAGGAACAGGGAATGAGAAGGGAAGCCAGCTAAATTCAGGCTACACTAAGATCCAGTCTTACCCATCCAGCCATGGCAATAGCCTGAAGATCAAATCTACAACTCTCTGTCTCTTTCACGATGACTGGATTTGGGTTCCTTTCAGTCAGATCTATGGTTTCTGATTCACTCCATTAACTGTAACTGGAATCATCAGAGATTCTAGCATGGGGTTTGAATTCATTTCTCTAGTAGCAAATGGCCATTGGGATAGTGGCCTGGCCTTTGAAGTCAGGAGCTGCCAGTGTCATTTGATCTACCTAATATTAAAAGAGATTATCAGAGACCTTTTGGGTTTGCACAAGCCAGGAGTGGAATATGTTTGCCTTAATAAATCTTTTCAAAGGTCATTGGCTTTCTCAGGGTATCTGCCCGGCTCTGTAGTGAAACTATCAGCTGGATAAGGGGTGAAGGTCAGATGAAGGTAGTGAAACTCATAGAGGGGAGTGACTTGGCCATAGTCACACAATTAATAAGCAAATGAACAAAATCTCAAACTCTGGTCACTTAACACCCAAGTCCAGAGTGCCATCTACTATGTTGCACTGCCTGTCATAGGACCATAGATGTTCATATGTGTGTCTCAGTATCTACCTATGTATGTATGTTGGTATATCTATGTGCTCATCTGAGGCTGGTGAAATGGGCTTGTTAACCCCTAAGATCCCTTTAAACATCAAATTTTGTAGGATTCTATAATTCTGTGGCCCCCTCAGATGTCACTTCTTCATGCCCTGCACCCTTTCCAAACAACCCAATGTTGTTGTACACCATTTCTTTTTTTAAATGAGGAAAAGCAGTGAGATCCTCAACCAGAGGTTCTCCTGGTTAGGGTCAGCCCTACAAAGAGGCAACATATATGGGTAATTTGGGGAAGATGTCAGGGCTTGAAAGTTTCCCATGACCACAAAAGACCTAATCATTCTCTCAGGATCTTGAGAATCATCTATTCACCACAAACATTTATTAAGTGCTTACCTTGTGCCAGGTACTGTGCTGGATGCTAGAAATACAAATACAAGAAAAAATAATAATCCTTGCTCTCAACGAGCTCACGTTCTGATGGGGAAGCCAAGACATAAAAAGAAAATTCAAAAGGGAGATACCCAATGCACAGAGGCCATAATGGAAAAGTCTGGAGACGTACATGCTGATGAGAAATTATGCATTTAGAACTGCAAGCAACCTTGGAAATCTAATCCAACTCTCTCATTTTACAAATTAGAAAGCCAAGGCCAGAGAGGTTGTAACTTGTCCAAGGTCACACAGGTAATGCTGTTACAAATTGTCCAGTTGAAAATACCTAACATCATGGGAGGGACAACACATATAGTAGATATCAGTTACCAACTCTACAGTGAATGGATTTGTTCTCAGCCTTGGTCACCCAACATGTTCTTGAGGGATGGGTAAACAGTCGTTCAGGATAGAGTAAAAGGAGAGAAGAGGTATGAACCTGGGACACTTACAGTTGAGGAAGACAAGTGGATTGGTTGCCTTCTGATAGCACTGTGGATAGCCAGGGGATAAACACTGAATAGTGGTAAGGCCTCTGATCTACAAGTCCAAGAAGCTGGGCATCAGAAGACTTGAATTCTACTCTTGGCTGTGTTATTGTGACTGTTTCTTTTCCTTTTCCTTTTTTCCTTCCATTTTCATTCTCTGGGCCTTGGTTTCCTCTTTTGTAAAGTGAGAGACGTAGAGACTAATTATTCTCTAAGGTCCTTTCCAAGTCTTAACATTTTACGTTACTCTTTCATCCCTAACATTCTGTGATCTCTATTATAACATTCTATACTTTTAGGTACATTCCAGTTCTAATCTGTAACTCTGTGAATTTTTATAAACATGATGCAGGGAGTACACATTAGAAACATGAAGAAAGTCACGTTGGGATAACCAGGCTGCCTGAAGGAGGAAAAAATGGAAGGCCAAATAATTTTTTGGCACTCCTGACCCCAGGTGACTCCCGTCAGCAAAGTCCTCTGCATCAAACACCTGAATATTGCTACCCATCACCCTTAATAGCTTACTGTGCATCCTAACACAGACATTCAAAACTATGGAGACACCAAGTAGGGCTTAGAAGAGACTTGTCTCTCCATAACCATAATTCTGGAATAGACTCCAGGATCTCTCCACAATTAATTAAGATCTCAACACCCCACTCTCCAAATGTGATTAATAATCCCCCCCCCCAAAAAAAGGAGAAAGAAATCTAGAGGGGAAAACAATTTCTTTTGTGGAAGTTTCTTCTTTTGGCCCTAAGTTTGCCAGATTTCCTTGACTTTTGGCTCTAGGTAGGCTAAGCCCAGAAGAGGAAAAAACAACCAGTGAATTGATGTCCATGTAACAATAAAGATGGACTATTACATGACCCTGCAATTCACTCTCCTTTTGAGAATCCAGAGTATACAAGGGGATGAAGCCTTCCAGGAAAGCCGCTCCATTTTAGAGTAGAGAGAGCAATTGCTTGCCACGGCTATGAGAACATTTTAAAGTTGCTTTACACATGTGAGTTTCTCATTTGGTATTCACAACAACCCTATAAATTTTTGTTTTAGTTGCTCAGTCGTTTTTCAGTCATGTCCCACTTTTCATGACCCCATCTGGAGTTTTCTTGGCAAAGATAGTGGGCTGGTTTGCCATTTCCTTCTCCAGCTCATTTTCCAAATGAAAGACTGAGGCAAACAAAGTTAAATGAGTTGGCCAGGGTCACACAGCTAGTAAATGTCTGAGGCTAGCCTTGGACTCAGGTCTTCCTGACTCCAGTCTCAGTCCTCTCTCTACTGTACCACCTAGCTGCCCTAACTCTAAAAATTAGATGCTGTTATCATCCCCACTTAACAGATGAGGAAACTGAGGCTGAAAGAGCCATGTCTCTAAATCTGCACACCTCACATTTCTTTTGAGCTACTACAATTCTTATTTTGCTCATAGAACATAGTGTCTTTGATACAGGAATGTCATTCTGGGCGGTCTTGTACCAATGTCTCCTGTATCTCATAATCAATTCCAAAGGCCTTCAGTGGGACTTTGAGAGTGTCCTTTATAGCTTCTTCTGGCCTCCATGTGAGTACTTGCCTTGTGTGAGTTCTCTGTGAAATAGTCTTTTAGGCAAACATATATTTAGCCTTCAAATAACATAGCTAGACCTGTTCAGCTCCAGAAAGGACCTCAGTATTCAGTACCTTATCATGCCAGGTGATCTTCAGAATGTTCCTAAGACAATTCAGATGGGAGCAATTCAGTTTCCTGGAATGGCACAAGTATACAATCTAGGTTTCACAGACATACAACAATGAGGTCTATACAACGGCTCTGGAGACCTTCAGTTTGGTAGTCAGTCTAATACTTCTTCTCTCCCACCCTTTCCACATATGGATGATGCAGTGCTGACTGGTGGAGAACCTATGTTTTTCTGATGCTAATTGTCAGGCCAAAATCAGTTCAAGCAGCAGAGAATCTATCCACACTCTGTTGCATCTGGGCCTCAGAGGCTGCACTGAGTGCACAATCATCTGTGAGCAAAAAATTGCATGCCAATTTTCCCTCCACTTTAATCTTGGCTTGTAGCCTTTTCAAGTTAAATAATTTACCATCAGTGCACTGCTGACCATGATGATGCTGTTTTCATTTCATTGAAGGCATCTGACAACATCGCTGAAAACGTCATGCTAAGAAGCATGGGAACAAGTATACATCCTTGCTTCACTCCATTGGTGACTGGAAAGTACAATAGAATTGTCCGTTCTCCAGAACCTGTGCAAATATGCCATCGTAAAATTGACATACAATATTGACGAACATCTCCAGGCAACCAAATTTTGCCATGATCTTCCCCAAACCCCCATTATTGACTATATCAAAGGACTTGGTCAAATGGATAAATGTTGCAAACAGACCTCTGTTCTTCTCCTGACATTTCTCCTGGAGTTGCTGGGTAACAAATACTACATTAACTGTTTGCTCCTCAGTCCATTCTGAAGCCACACTGGTTCTTGAGTAGATGAACATCATCCAGGTGAAAAAATCAGCCTTTTGAGAAGAACTCCAGCAAGAATCTTGCCAGCAATGACTAAGAGAGAACCCTCACTGTGATTGTCACAGGACAAACTATTTTCCTTTTCCTTTTTAGAGGTGGACAATGGATGCATCCTTGAACTCCTGGGGAATAACCTCCTCTTGCCATATAACCCAGAAGATTTCAGTCAGCTTTTGTATGAGCAATGGACCCCATGCCTTGTAAAGCTTAACTGAAATAAAATTGGCACCAGGCACTTTGCCATACACGAGAAGTATAACTGCACTCAAAACTTCTTCTTCAGTAGTAAGTGACCCTTGCCGTTATTATTTCTAACTTCAGCACATCAGTGATGATGGTCTCCATGTCTTCATAAAATTTTTCTTTGACTTCATCAGGGTTTGTCATGGTGGGAACATACACACTGATGCTGGTGGTATGGTGCTTTCCTACAAGTGGCAATGACAAAATCAGAAGCCTGTCATTCACTCATCTTGGGAGGCATGCAAGCTTGTTGACTAGATTAGCTTTGATTGTGAAACCTACACCAATTTCATGGTACTTCCCATTGATGTGGCCACTCTAGAAAAACATGGTTCCAATTCCAAATTCAGTAAGCTGGCCTTTGTTTGCCAAACTTGTTTCACTCAGAGCTGCTCTTTGGTTGCAATACCTGCTGAGTTCTCTCACCACAATAGCTTTTTGTCTTTCAGGTCTACTGGATTTCATGTTGTCCAGAAGTATGTTCACATTTCATGTACCAATGGTGAGTGGAATCATTTTCATAAAAGTCTGCGTGTTTTGACCACAGGGTAGGATCCCTCCCTGCTGCAGTAAGCAGGACAGGGCTAAGTTAAGTAATGCAGACAATTTGTAGGGTACATTTTCTAGTCCCTTTCTCATGCCAGCTGGTGGTCCTTAAATATGGTCCCTAAAATGTGGTCCTTAAAAAAGACTGCTCAGACACCTAAAAGGCTGCCAAATCTCACTGTTCCTTCAGTCCAGTAAGAAAACAATCCTATAGCCTGGGCCATCTGTGCACAGGGTTGTGACTATGCTCCCAGTGTATCCACACCGGTTGTTTCATCACTTGCTTGTTGCCACGGGACTTTGAGTTAGATTAAAATGGTAAAATGGTATGGGTTATGTCTTTTTATTTGTGTATAAATTGGATTTAAGTAAGATAGAGTTGTGCAAATTCATCAGCCTCACTCTGTCTCCCAGAATCATTGGAGTACAGCATCAAGACAAAAGTCAAGGTGACTGGCAATGGGTCATGATGCAGTGGTAACCTTGATATTTTTAATGTCTAACAAAGCTCTAAGTTATCCACAGTGCTTGCTTCATCTGCCTTCATAACTGCTAGAATAAATTCTTCTCATCTGCCCATTCCAAGAGGGGAAGTCTTAACATAACTGGGATAAGCACTCCACTAACTCACTGATGCATTTAAGACCCTTTGGTTACTCTCAACCTGGTGTATCCCATCTGCCAAAATAGCATACCAAGGTGTGGCTGATGCTCATGCTATAGCCTCTTGGAACCTAGCTAGGGAAGGGCATCTTGGGTTCGTTGGAAAGCTTGGGTTGGAGCTCACTAGGTGTCAGTTAAAAAGATGATTATAAACACAAGGGGCCATGAATTAGAGCCAAGGGAAAGAGTACTATCAGCTTTCCTCTACTCAGACTAAGTCAAATCTCTTACCAACAGGTCTAGGAACATATCTATTGAATTAATGAATTAGTCAAATGCATTAAATTAATGTACATCTTATCCTGACCTTTAGATCATCTATAAACGAGCAAACCAGGCCAGAATTCAGTATCATTCCAGTGGTGAACCAGGATACAGTGGTTCCAGACAAGTGCTTGAAAAAGAATTGCTTGAAGGGATGAGAGGAATAAAGAAGAAAGGAAAGGGGTTTTGTCTTCCCTGCCCCTGACCTACCAGTCTTGACCAGAGGAGGTAGGAGTTTGTGATTTTTTTTTAAGGATATGAAGATATGACCTTTGCATCATGATCCCAGAAATGCCCCTAGGACAACAATGATTGGTGGCAGTGTCTGTATCATGATTAAATGTAAATGACATACTGAGGAAGGCAGCTTACTCTACAAGGATCCTAGCAAAAAACTAGATCACACTGAAGGGGAACTTCATGAGGACCCCAAAATGGGGTATAAAGCAGCAGGGTGAAATTCAAATAGAAATGAGGGGTCAGTAAATCCTACATAAAGATCCCTGAAGGTACCATTTTCACTTAGAAAACCACATATTAACATTATCTATGTTTTATTGTATTTTTTAGCAAAACTTTTTGTTAAATATTTCCCAATTACTTTTTAATCTGGTTTAGGTTGCACTCAGGAGTGTTGTTGCAGACTGTGTGTTTGACATCTCTGATGCTAAGGACTTCCAGAAGGTGTGTGTTATTCCCTTTGACTCACATGCTCTAAGTTTGAGCCCATTTTCTCCTGGACTCTGTAAGTACTTGTTGGAAAATTTATCCCCAATTTAGGGAAATATTTTGTTCCAACTCTCCTATCTATATGACCTTAGTATGTACCTGTTTCTAAAAGCTAATTAAGTCTGGCTAATTAATATCAACTAATGATAATCAATGGAAAAACACACCAATGAGGCCCATGAGCTAAAAACCTATCCACTTCCAGTCTTATAAGATTCCTTAGAATCCTGAAGAAAGCCCTAGCAACTTCCCTCAAAGGACCTAACCTGCTTGTAGTCTGCTCTCTGCCCTAGAAAGGAAAGTGAGGTAGAAGCCCAAAGCCTAGACCCCTACTCCCAGGATCCGTCCATCCTCTTGTCTATTGGCTAATAGGGTACTGACCTGCAGCACTTAAAGATTGAAATACTCCTAGGTAATAGGGTAGGGGAGGGAAAACTAGTTTCCTTTGCATTATTCCTAGACCCCTTAGCAAGAGATCTGGTTTCATCTAGGTGGGAGAGTGCCAATACCACTCTTCGCCTTAGCCCAGTGTCCTGACCCCTTGTGTTTATAAACATTTTGTAACAAAACCACTAGTGAGTACTGATCCCAGCCTCTCACCAGACCCAATATGCCCATGCACATTTCTATTCTACATTTATGTATATTAAACCCACATTGCCACATTTACCTGACCCCTCCAGTTATTCCTGAAGATGCCTACCTTCACACCTACATATACTCATGTCCTTCCTGAGACCTTCAGTCTACTCTGACCTCTCCCTGAGAGTTAGAGGAACATCAGCTCCTTTTCAATAGATTGGTGGGATTGGGAAGAAAAATGAGTTCTTATGTCCTATATTAAAGGATATATAATGTTGGAGTAGGTGGAGAGCCATCGAGTAGGAGGAGGTAGCAAGGTCCCCTCAGGCAAAACTGTCTGTCCCTTGATTTCTCTAAGTCAGTTTTTTTAAGGGATCCACCATTTTGCCATCCTTCACTTTGGTGAGAGTCATTCCATTTCCCTGAGTCTATCTCTGGTTGTGCCCTTGTTCTAAAATAAAGGGGATTATACTAAATACAAAAAAAAAGTTAGGTTGAACATCAATGCAACCAACCAAATATGCTGTAAAAACTATTTGCATTTTAATTAATTTCAATGCATAAATTATCATAACAATTTTTTTCTGTCATTCCCTTTACGTCCTCATTAGGAATCTTCTTCCAATCATTCTTATTCATTTTCCCACTTTTATGTTCATAGTTGTTGTCTACTCCATTCTTTCTTTTTCACTTTCCTTTATTTCACAAACACCTTTCCAGCTTTGTTTGCCTCGTACTTGTCCATTTTTGTAGCAATATTCCATTACCTTAATGGACCACAATTTATTCAACCATCCTCCTACTGTGTGACATTTAAGTCGTCTCCCAGGGGTTATTTTTACCATTACTTATGATGCTGCTAAGAAAAGCTTTGAACAAATAGCTTATTATCCGTCTTTATAACAAAACCACACATACCCATTTCTCTAGGTCTCTGACTCAATGTTCTTGTCTCATTACTGTCTCTCACTTTCTTTTCCTCAGTATCCCCATGTGTCTCTCTCTGTGTTTTTGTCTGAATTTATCAGTGCCTCAGATAAAGACATAGATGGCATTGTCTATGAAGTTTTCCAATGACACAAAGCCAGGAGGGACAGCTGACACATTGGTTGACAATCCGGATTCAAAAAGATCTTAACAGGCTTGAACTCTGGGCAAAATCAAACAAGCTGAAACTTAATGGTCAGAGAGTAAGTCTTCTGACAATAAAAGCTCACCTCTGATATACTGGCTGTGTGATCCTGAGCAAATCAATTGACCTCTCAGTATTCTAGGCAACCTATCTAAAATTATAAGTTGGAGAAAAGGTTCCATCCAGTATTGGTAAAAAGGAGTTTACTTACCAGGGAGGTTCCTACAGTATAGGATCCATGACAATGAAATAATTAACTATTTTCTTTTGTGTTATGTTTTGGTTTGGTTTGGTTTTTCTCATGGTTTCTCCCATTCATTTTAATTCTTCTATGCAACATGACTAATGTGAAAATATGTTTAATGAGAATGTATGTATAGAACCCATACAAGATTGCACGCCATCGTGGAGAGATAGGGGGGAGGGAGGGGAGAAAATTTAAGCCTTATGGAAGTGATTCTTGAAAAACTGAAAACAAATAAATTAATTAAAGCAAAGAAACAGTTAACATAGTCCTTATCTATACAATAAAATCTTACATTTAGTCAAAAAAATAACAGCTTCAGCATCACACTATGGAAAAGGTATCATCAGAAAGACATTTGTCTGAAAGCTATCTGGGAAAGTTTAAGCTTAACACAAATTAACAATGTAATGTGGCAACCAAGAAAACCATTGTGCTCTCAGGCTACATTAGGGCTAGATGATAGTGCTCCTGCATGCTGCCCTAGTCAGGCCACAAGCAGAATATGCTGTACAGTCCCAGTTGCCATATTTAAGAAAGCTGGAAAGCATCCAGAGGCAGGCAACCAGGATGGTGTGAGGACTGGAGAACATGCTCTACAAAAAAACAGTTGAAGGAACTGGGGATCTGTTAGCCTAAAGGAGAGAAGAAGAAAAATCATCTTCAAATATTGAAAGGGCTATTGTATAGATGAAGAATTAATTGTAGTTCCTATTGAGTCAAAGTGTCCTAATTGGAAGTGATTTCTCCTTCTTCAGTTCTTAATAGCACATTTTCTGCATTTCTAAACTAGTAGTTCCGTGGCACCAGGACTCTGTCTATATTCCTCCCTGGATCTAGCATAGAGCTCTGCTCATAGTAGGCACTTTCTCCATGTTTTACAATATTACTTTGTTGTTTCATAGCCATATTATGCATTGGGAGAGATCTGGGTTGAAATCTTATTTCTTAATCATATTGTCTTAATTCATTACATTTAATTAATGAATCAAGTCTATGAATTAATCACATTTAGGCTTGACCTCTGTTTCCTTATCTGTAAAGCAGAGATTGTAACAATAATCAAACTACTTCATGGCATTATTATATGGGTAAAATGAGCAACTGTGTTGTCAAGGACTTCGCAAACTTTAAATCCCGACATAAATGTGAGCTATAGAAACGTCTCATGTGTTATTAATTAACCTCACTTTCAGCCTTTACATACAGTTAATTTATGCCCACCTGATCTCCCTATCAGAGTGTAAATTCCCTGAAGGTCAGGGACCCTATTTCATTTATCTCCTTTTCTTTCTTCTCTCACCAATGCTGAACAAAAGTATTTGAACATAACAGGCGCTTTAAGGATTGGCTAGGATAAAGAATGCAAAGTGCTTTGTTAACCTTAAAGACTCATCAGCTGTTCTATATCATTGTAGTATCGAGTGATCCTAGTCAAATCAGAAGCGCATTGAAATTGATTTGTTGGCTATGGACAAAGATGGCAGTCTGTCAGATGACCCATTATGATTAATAATAGCTGACTTTTATATAGCGTTCACCAGGCACTATGCTAAGCACATTATAATTATCTTATATGAACCTCACAACAACCCTGGAAGAGAGGTGCTATTGTCACCCTTATTATACAGATGAGGAAATGGAGGTAAACAGTTTGCCTAGGGTCACACAGCTAGTAAGTGTCTGAGGTCATATTTTAAGTTCGGTCTTCCTGACTTCAGATCCAGTGCTCCATCCTCTGAGCTACCCTGCTGCCTGTCTTATTTTTCACCATCTCCAGCCTCACCTCACGTTTAACCCTATTGCCCAACCCCCTATCTCCATCCCTATCCCAGAGGCAGTTTTCCTCCCTCTCACTGTTCCATACAGAGACAGCATGGTGAAGTCAACCAAAGGCAGAACGCTGAGTCTGAAAGTTCTGTGTTTGAATCTTGTTTCAGATTTTTGCTAGCTGTGTGGCTCTGGGCAAGTCAACCAATCTTTGACCTTGTATTTGACATGGTTATTGTGAAAAAAAAAAATGAGATAATTTCTGTTAAGTGATATATCAATGTCAATTTAGTAATATTTAGCCTATTTTATTCCCTTCCTCTTAACATTCACCAGGACCATGTTATACTCATTCTCTTCCTAGTTCAAGTTCCTTTATAGTTAGGGCTCTATGCCTGTTGCCTTTGATTTGATCCTAATTCCTAATTCAGGTCAGAGCCTCAGCCCTGATACTGGTAATAAGATGATTCCCTAGGTCAGGCCCCAATGAACACTTTTCCTGACCCTAGACTGAGAGCCCTGTCCCTGGTCCTACCCTGTACCATGACAATGGCCCCACTCTGAGCCCTGATCAGGACCCCACTCTGAGCCTTGACCCCAACCCCTCTCTGAGCCCTGGCCCCGGCCCAACTCTAAGCCCTAACCGTGGCCCCTGTTCAAGGTCTGGCCCTAACCCCAGAATGAGTCTTGATCTCATAAGGACCTGCTCTAAATCCTTACCCAGGCCACAGATCAAAATCTAACCTCTTCACAAAGCCCTAACCAAACGTTCTTGACCACAATCTCAAACTGAACTCTAACCTCATAAATTGTCTTACAAACATGTATTATGAGTCACATGAGGGACTAGGTAGGAAAAATGTGTATAACTCTCTTCAGCACTTGCTAAGAGCTTATTCGTGGTCTAAGGATACCCAGATACTCTCCTGAAAGAACAGCAGGTGTGGTCCCACAAAGTCTGAATCTGAGTAACAGCTCTCCCTATTTAAAAATAAACAAAACACCTTTTCCCAAGCCACTCCATAAAAAAACTGGCACCCCTTCTCCCACCCAAGAGCTGTATCCACCTCTGCGTTTACTGGTTTCAAACCTGTCTACAGAGCTACAAGATGGATCACCTCTGGCAAAACCTAGCTTTCTGTTGCTAAGAAAAGATACTTTGAGTTCCCAAGCAGTCATGACTCATGGAAATTGTTGATTGGAATGATTTTGTCCATGACAGGTCACTCAGGCTCACAACAGGGATAGAAAGAATTATTCTCTTTCCTGAAAGGGCTCAGAGCTCCAGAGGAGAAGGCCCAGGGGCCCAAGCTTCTGAAGAAGGGAGACTGTCCATCAATCTCACAGTTCCCCCCATGGGGCCTGCCCACTCATCTGTGCTAACTCTTTCAGGAAATGGCAGTGATGGATTTCCACTGCACCACCTAGCTGCCATCCTCTATGAGGATGAAAAGACATGACTAAAGCCTGAGAGAGCCCAGATGTGGGAGCAATTTTGGGGGAAACTAACAATGGCTGATCATTGGAGATGATAGAGATGGAGTTTTAGGGAGAAGAGTTACCTGGGAAACAGAAGAGAGTAGGTTAAGACTGGACCTTGGAAAAAGGCTAGTCATAGAATCCTATCTCCTCTGATGCCTCATTGTGAGATGGAGGATACCCTGGCTTCTTCGATTATGTCAGCAGAATGCCAGCTCTGGCTGGTCCTACAAAGCTGCAAAGATTTCAAGTATGGCAAAGGAATCTGCATCGGTTGCCTAAGCACCAGCAGAGCTAAACTCAGAACGGCACATCTCCAAAGGGATGGCCAACAGATCTCTTTGTCTTGTAGCCGCAGTATCTACAAAAATCACAGTATCTACAAACATCGGCTGATATTTGGAGGAAGTTAATATGTGTTCCCATGGATGGAATTCCCACACTTATGAAATCATAACTCCCTGAACAATTACAGTAGAAACTTTGTATCCTAGGATCCCAGAGCTCGACGGGACTTCAAGGGCCATTGCGTCCTGAAGCAGCAACTCAAACCAAGACAATAAACTTATATTATGCATAGTATTGAACTAGATGATGGGGATACAAAAACAAAATGTTTTTTTTTTTAGATCTTGTCCCCTGGGAGCTTATATTCTACCAGATCACATCCCTAATATCTCACAATTGGTCATTCTCCTGCTTTAAAGGCCCCCTGCCATGGAGAACACACTGCCCCTCAGAGGCAACTGATTGTTTCAGGGAAGGAGAGTTCTGAATAGTAAGACGTTCCTTATACTGGGCTAAAATTAGTCCCCTGCATTTCCCTTCCTCCCCCATTATTCTGGTCTCTGGGGCCACAAATAGTTTATCAAATAATTCAACCCCAAGATAGCCCTTCAGAGATTTATGATCCTGTAATCTCCTTTCTTCTGTCTTTACTTCTCCAGGCTAAACATTCCTAGGTCCTTCCTTGGATGTGGCAAAACTTCCAGTGCTCTAATCATCCTATTTTCTTCCTGGATATACTCCAGAATCAGTGTGATCTGTCAAAATGTGGTGCCCAGAATTGAAAACAATGCTCCAGATGTGGGCAGATCAGGATGCAAAGACCTCCTCCCTTACTCTGAACACTGTGCCTCTGTATCTGTCTCTATCTCTATCTGTCTCTCTTTCTCTCTGTCTCTGTCTCTCTTTCTGTGTGTGTGTTTCTCTCTGTGTGCGTCTTTCTCTCTGTCTCTCTGTCTTTCAGTCTCTCAATCTGTGTGTATCTGTCTCTCTGTCTCTGTCTCCCTCTCTCTCTTCCGCCCCCCCCTCTCTCATCTTTCCCTCACCATTGCCCTCCAGAGATGACAAAATCTAATACCTTCCTAAGGATGAAAAGAGGCTTGCCTCCACTTCTTAAAAATTTGTTAACCTTCCTTTTGATTTTATCCTTCATGACAAACGTGGTTAACCATTGCATTGCTAACCCATGTGTTTCATTACTCAAATGCAGCTGAGAAAGGCCAAAAGGGAATTTCTGATAGAGGAGAGAAAGATTTTAATAACTGCAGTATTTTGACAGAGCATGATTTTTTTCCTATCTGGAGGCTTGGAACTGAAGAAAAGTGAATCACTGACTCATTTTTTACAATATCCCAAGGCAGAAGGGACACACACCATGATTTCTATCCAGGCAATCAGTTAGGGGTCTGGCTGAGATGTGAGATAGGGGATCTGTGCCTGTTAATGAAGATAGGACCTTTGCCACTTACCTTCTCATTGTTTTCCTCAGTCTGGAAGGAAAACCACTCCCCTAGGCTGTAGAAAATGAACCAAGGGAGTGTGTGGAGAGAAAGCCAAGCCTAGGCACAAAGAAGTAGATGGGAGGAGTAGCTTGACCCAAACAACAGTGGAATCAGACTTAAAAAGGAGTAACAGTCTTACTCCCTAGTACAACATAACATGATGGTACCTCACCACTACTAAACAAATCACTGATAAATACTTTGGGCTTAGTAGAACCAAGAATGAATCTCTAGGGAGATCTCTCCTCCTGGTTAACATCCATCTATTGATCTTTGGGTCTATGTGACCACTTCCATATCCACTTAGCTGAACCATCATTAATATCACAAAATTCAGCCAACATTTCCTGAGCACCCCATTCCCTTGGACACTGGGGAGACACTAGATTTTGTTTCTCTATTTTGTCCACAAAAATAAAATGAGCAATTTTGTCAAATGCATGATGACATCCAGTTATGTTATGTCTGGGCCATTCCTATGATCTACCAACCTCATCGCTATTTGGCTCCCCACCCAATGGTTTCCTTTGGTGCAATTGTGGGCCAAGAAAAAAACTGCAGTATTCCTTTGGTACATGTACCATTCAAGTGGTCACCCCAACATAATCAATCAGTGTCTTCTTGGCCCATCTACTTAGACTGTATGATGCTTTTTTCACCGTTAAATCCTCTTAAATCATTCAAAAATGAATATACTGCTCCATTACCAATGTCATCAAAAAAATTCCATCACCAAGTCCCATTTCCTCACAAGGAGTCCTTGTATTCTATCTATGTATAAACGGACCTTCATCACTCCCTTCCAAGAAAAAAGGCCTAAAAGTGAATGAGCAAATAAATATGCCTCTTACTCTTTAAATCTGAAGCTATCTCCACTGTGGAAATAAAGAAGAGTTTGAAGGCCTATCCAAAACAGGCCAAAGATCCCAGCTGGCTCGATAACCCCCCAAAATGGGGAGCTCGCTAGCTTTTGAAACAATTCATTCCTTTGTAGAAGAGCTCTTGATTAGAGTTCTTTCTATTGAACCAAAAACTCTCTCCTTGTAACTTCCCTGAGCTGGCTCTTGTAGGGACCACACAGACCAGCTCCCTCTGCTCTATGACAGATGGCAAATATTTGAAGGCTGCCATCAAGGATCCCTGAGTCTTCTCTGCACTAGCTCCAATACCCCATGTTCCCTGCACTAGCCCTCACAGGACATGGTTTTGTATCCTCTTCTCCATCCATCTGACCCTAACCTGAATAACTTGCCAATGTCTCTAAAATGCTCCTTCCCTGCTCAGGAAATGGTCAGTCCAGCAGAGTCCACTTATGGGTCACTGGTTAAATGCTGCTTTCGCTGTGGGTTGATGGAACTCTTGCAGAATTCCATGGAGAATTGAGATATACAGATAATTGAGTAACAATTGAATCTGTTTAATCTCTAACTCCTCTCCCATTAGCTCCAATTAGTGCATCGGAGTGAACTAATGGGCGTGCCATGGACTAACTGCCTCCCTTGTTACTCAGCATGCTTATATTTGTCTTTGGACAGTAGGGTTGGTATTTGATGTTGTTTTCCTTTCATTTTAACTTATGTGAGTCAAAGCCAAAACTAGGGAGGATGACTAGAGACTCACCCTAGGCCACTGGAATATAGAGGGCCTTGCCAACAGGTAAAAATTACAGTTTGCTAACAAGAATAATTAGTTCAATTAAAAATCAATTGGATCATCATCAGCTTTCTGGCCCACCTTTGCCCCAACAGCCACATCCCAGGTTAGCTCCTTCCCAGAGTGACTCTTCTCTAGTCTCTCTCCTAGTGGGAGATTCTCAAACAGTGGCTTCTTGGTGCCCAAGAGTATCCATCTTCTCCCCTCCTCACTCCATAGTCAGGATCCTAGAGTCTTTTCCCTTGATAGTGTTCTGATATTCAAGGTTTTCTACCCTAATGAATATCTTTAAAACATGATTTAAGAGTTAACTTGAGGTACATTGGGTAGCATCAGAATTGTTAGGATTCTGGGATGGGTTCTAACTCTCCCATCAACCCCAAAAGACAAGTGTTTCTTCAGATCAGGAACTCCTTAGAGAGAGAGGCTTTATCTCCGCTGTGGTACCAGAACTGCCTGAGATCAAGTACCAAATCACATGCCTCAGACCCCAAAATGCCTAAGGTCAAGGTAAGTGGTCTCCCCTTCAGACCAACTGATCCTTGAATAGGACTTCTCCTTCTTTCCCCCTCTACACCCCCTTATGTGATCATGACTGCTGGAAAATTAACAATTTTTAAAAGCTACAATGATTGAGCCATTTTCCAATCATTTCCCTTATGATCCAAGAGATATAAAAAAGAAACAAGGGACAGCCACTTCTCTGTAGAATTTTCTTATCTGTAAAAATAGGCATAATATTTGCTCTTCAAGGCTCACAGTGTTGTTGAAGAGAGAGTGACATGGAAATGGAAGTTAACAGAATTAAATTAGGAGAGACAAATCAAGACAGTGTGGGCCTTTAGAAGGAGAAAATAAGAAATCAGAGGAATCTGAACACAAAAGGAAGCACACTGACGTTGTGATAAACCTAGATGCTAAGAGGCCAGAGTCAAATTAAAGAGCTCCTGTTTTTAAGCTTTACAAAGCCAACCCTGGGAGGCGGTTAGTACAAATATTATTGTTTTCATTTTGTAGACTGAGGCTGGGTGAGGTGATGGGATTGGCCAATGATTACAGAGCTAGAATCCCAGCTCTGCCACTTCACTACCCCTGAGATCTTTGGTAAGTCAAATCACTTTGCCAAGCCCTAGCTTTCCTTGTAGAAGAAGGGGACCTTATTAAACAATCTGGTGTTTGAAAGGCTTTCTCATGGAGAAAGCACTAGACTAACTCTGTCTGGTCTCAGAGGGCAGAGCCAGGAGCAGTGGTTAAATGTTGTAGAGAGGTAAACATAAGCTTGACATCAATAGAGGAAATCTTGCTCAGTCAGAGGTGCCTCAGAGCAGAATGGACTGCCTCTGGAGGCTTGGGGTTTCCCCCTCCTTGAAGGTCTTCAGAGAGAAGAAGCTCAATGACTACTTATCATAGAAGGGATTCCCTTACATATGGTTTGGACTTGATGACTTCTGAGCTCCTTTCTGCTCTCAAATCTCTGAAGTCACTTTTAGCTCTCTAAATGGAATGATCCTAAAAGGATATGGAATGGGATTTGAATCCAGGTCTCTATTCATTTCAAATCTAGCTTACTTTCCACTACTCAGAGACTCAAAGTATGGGACCAGAAAGTCTTAGATCCAAATTGATACTGAATCTCATTGTATACCATTCCCAAGGGCAGGATTATTTCTTGGAGGTTAAGGGGGAGAGGGGCAGAGATGGGTTTGGGGAAATAAATTTTGGTTCAATATAAAGAAAAATTTTGTGAAACTCAGAGTAGTTCATCAACCAGATGATCTGCCTTGGGTAATAATGGCCTTCCTGTCATTGGAAGTGACCTAGCGGAAGATGGAAATTCTGGAGATATTATCTAGAATGAGATGGAAGGTAATGAAGAGAATAGGGGTTTCTAGTCTTTACCAACTATGATATACATACAAATTTCTATGGTGCCACAGAATTACCTCAGGTGGTCTACACTGCCAGATATGGTGCCAGCCCACCAGACTAGTGTATGATCTCAATAGCAAAAGAATATTTAAGAAGCAGCATGTTTAGATGTAATTCAGAGTCACAGAGATCCTGGGTTCGAATTCTGGTTCTGCTGCTTGCTCCCTGAGGGAATGATTGCCTGTCCTCAGTTCCCTTATCTGTAAAAGGAGGAAGTTAGACGAGATGATCTCTGAGGTCCTTTCCAGCTCTAACCTTCACTGTTACCAATTCCCTCCCCCCTCAGATATTCTAAGTTCTATGTTTTCCTATGTTCCAAGGTCCCATCACCTCTAATAATCTGTGTTCTTACATCTCTCTAAAGTTCTGGAATCTAAGAAGAGCTCTGGGACACAGTAGGGAGGAAAAATATTTATTCATTTTCCAGAAGACACTATCTCAATCTAGGCAATGCCTCTGCTACTCAGTGCTCTGGCTTAGACCAGTGGGGGCCCAGGCCTGGCCCCTTTCCCATCTGGGAGTCCAGGGGTAGGGAATTTATTGGGCCCTGGGGCTGGGGCCAGGAGGACCACTCCGGGGTGTGGGGTGGCCCCACTGCCTGAGTTGGCGTAGCTCAAGGCCAACTGTTCCAGTCGCCGCTTCAGTAGGAAGGCTTGGGCTGTTGCATGGAGAGGGCGGAGCAAGGCAGGTGGGGGTGCCCCAGGCCGCAGGAGGAAGTCAAAGCCTGTTCTGTCTTGGGGGTCATAGAAGAGGGGACCCCGGGCAGGGTCAGGTCCAGGTGGCCAGGAGTAAGGGAAGGGAAGTGTAAAGTCCTCAGTCAGCACCCGGATGGCGAAGTCATCCTCCTTGCCCAGTGCTCGGTAGGCACGACCAATGCCACGGAAGTGAGCCTCCCAGAGCTGGGCATCGCCACCATAAATGTCCGGGAATGGGGGTTCTTGGGGGGCAGCAGGACCTGAGGGAAGCATGGGTGGAGAGTGGAGTGTTGGCCAGGAAGGGAAAAGCTATTGATCCCCACAACCTCATACCCATTACAGAATGTTAGACTTTCATAGGATTCAGACCTGGAAAGGATCTCTAGAGATCATCATGCCCAACCCTCTCATTTATCAGAAAAGTAAACTGAGGCTAAAAAAGGGTACCCAAGGTCACACAGTTAGTAGCAGAGCCAAGATTCACACCTGGGTCCTCTGATTCCAAATTCAGGGCTCTTTTCACTACCCCATCTAAGTGCTCTCCCATCCATGACTTCATATGATCCTTGATGAAAGGGCTGAAGGATAGAGATGACTATCCCCATCTTACAGATGGGAAAACTGAAGCAGTAGGCTGAAGTGGGAGAGGCAGTGTGATGCAGGGAAAATAATGTGAAGTAGATGCAGAGAGACCTGAGTTCATATCCAGACTCTGCCACCAGCTGTATGACCTCGGGCAAGTCTCTTCACCTTAGTTTTTTTCATCTATAAAATGGCAGGGGAAGATGATAGCTGCCTTGCTCACTTCATGGGAAGGTGACCCAGATGAAATGGGTTTGAAGCACTGCATTTCTGTAACATATTCTTTTAAAATACTTTCCTCAAAACAATTGAAGAAGTAGGAAGGCCAAGGAGTAGTGCCATCCCTATTTTACAGATGAGAAAACTGAGGCTGGGCTAAATGGCTTTCCCATGGCTTCCCAGCTAGGAAGTGTGAGAAGCTAAACTTAAACAGAGATCCAAGGCCAGGGCTCTAACCATTTTGTTACACTTCCATTTATATAACTGCAAGAGTTATGCCGATGTCCAGCTGTGTTTTAATCTCCCACACCCTCCAAGAACCCTTCTTTTTCCTGCCCCCAGATCCCCCAAGTCTGTTCTCCTGGCCAGTTTCAGATGCTTCCAGCCACAACTGGCTTATATAATGTGATGTGAGGTCATGGCCCTGGGGCTTCCTTCCTCCCAGCAATTCAATGTAAGCTCCCCCTGCCTACCCACCCCAATGCTGTCTTAACCTGCATCTGCTGCCACCAAGCCTGGGATCAGAGAGAATCAGGCAGAGGTCACCTAATCCAACCCCTTCATTTTAGAAATGAGGAAACTGAATTCCAGAGGGGTGGAGTTACCTACTACACATGTAGTAAGAATTTAGAGCCAGAATTCAAACTCTGGTCTTCTGATTCTAAATTCAGTGCTCTTTCCACTATCCATAGGGAGGTTGTCTCCGGGAGGTTGTCTCCAGAAGGTCCTTGAAAATGCAGATGTGTTCCTTGGAAAGGGATTGAGGGCTGAGCTGGGAGAGAAGTCTAAAGTTGCCACTCTAGTCCTCTCCCATTAGCACATCAGGGTGGATCAGTATATCTGAGCAGAGCAGGTTGGGAGCCTGGTCTTTAGGGGATAAGATACTAACTTTGTGATCTGCACAACCTTGTCCAGAATTGGTCCTGCTTCTCAGCTTCCTTTTTTCCTTCCCTCCTCTCTCCTTCTTCTATTTCCCCTTCCACTAAACAACTGGGTAATTGTCAATGAGATACCTGCCCTTCCTGGCTCTCTGTAAGATGAGCCATTTGGGCCAGGTGGTCTCTAAAGTCCCTTCCTAATTAAATGTTCTGTGATTCCATGGTTCTATTCCCCCACACCCACTCCCAATGTGCCACATGCCCACCCTTCCTAAAGACCTGTCATACCCGGAGTGGCAGGAGGTGGAGGCAGCCGGCCAGGGCCAGGGTCTCCAGAACAGGGAGAGGCCATGTAGACAGGCAGAAGCCTCTTGGGGGTGGGGTGCTTCGGGGGGGAATCCCTGTTTACCTGGGCACCTTGGAGATGAGAGTGGAAGGGAATTCTGAGCCAAAGCTAAAAGAGAACTTCACAGTTAAAGAGATATGAGCCAATCTAAGAAACAAATCTAATACCTGCCTGTCTTTCCCCTTCATTGCTTCTTCAAATCCTTCCATCTTTTAAGGCTCAACTCCCCCAGGAAGCTTTCCTGACCTCTCACCACAGACCCTGCCCCAGGTCCAAGGATTTAGACAAGAATCAAATCTAGAGCCAGGCCAGACCTCAGAAAGCCAACAAGTCTAAACCCCTCATTTTACAGATAAGGAAACTGAGGTCTGGAAAGAGGGGAATAAATGACTTATCTAGAGTCATAGAGCTAATAAGTGTCTGAGGCAGGATTAAACCTTGTCCTCTGACTCCAGATCCAGCCCTAGGAACTAAAGTACTCATCTGGCCCTTGCTTGATATTCTATTCTATAAGAATAACACAGGCCATCCTTGGGCCTGGACCTGAAGCCTTTCCAGCTTGGTGGGACCTGCTAGGGCTTCTGCTCTGCTGATTTGATCTTCAAGAGTCCAAGTTCTCCTCCAAGGTGGGTAGGTAGGTCATCACCACTGGAAAGTGCACCACTTTGGGAAGCAGAGGACTTGGGTTCCAGCCCCAATTCTATTACTTAATACATGTGTGACCTCAAGCAAGTGCCTTCCTCTCTCTCTCTGGGCTTAGTTTCCTTATCTACAATGGAAGGCTTGGACTGGATGACCTCTAAGGTTTCTTCTAGCTCCAAATCAATAACCTTGGGATCTTATGTTCTCAGAGAGTTGCCTTGAGCATTGAGAGCTTAAGAAACTGCCCAAGGTCACACAGCTAGTAGGTGTCAGGGGCAGGATTAAGCCAAGCTTTCCATTCACTAACCCCCTCTCCCCTTCAACAAACATTAAAATGGCAAAACCTCACATTTCTCTGAAGTTGTATGATCTAGAAAAGACTAGTTTAGAAGAACCCTTTATGAGGAAATACAAATCTAATGAAGTGATTTGCCCAAATCCCATGCTGGGACTCGAACGCAGGTCTTCTGACTCCAAGTCCAGGTCCTCCAGAACAACACAAGGCCTCAGATCATGCTAATTATTCCATGTTTCCCCAGCTACATTGGCAGTTTTCTCACATCATAATGTTTTGTCTTGCCCATTGACCACCTTTGAGTTATTTTAAAAGTCTCATTCCCAGAGAGTGGAAGAGAAAAGCCTTGTATTATTATTTTTTTGGTGGTGAAAAATTACAAAAACAACATTAGGAAGGGGAAAAAAGAGCTTTTCGGAGCAGCCAATCAGGCTATTAGTCATGCTAAGATTATACATCTTGCCCCCTCCCGGTGACCAACAAGCAGAAAAAGAGCCAACAGACCTTTATAAGTATTTCTAAAGACATTTCTTATTTAGCTGACTGGTTGCTCCTGATTGGGAAAATGGAAACAGACTGCAAAAGATTTAGAAAAGAAAATCAAGAGAATTTCAGGGATAAAAGGGAACTAAGAGATCATCAAGTACAATCTCCTACTTTTATAGAGGGCTAAGATCACACACATTAGGTGCAAAGGCAGGACCCCTGCCTTAATTTAAATCAACAAATGTTTATTTGGGGGTCTAGTATGTACAGATCTCAGCTCTCAAAATTGTAGACAAATACAAAGTGGAAATAAGGCATAGTCACTAAGTGGAGGAAGCTAACAGTATTGTAGGGGATGAGAACTGAGAAAAACCCATTGGATTTGTTGATTTGGAAGGTCAGGAAACTGACACTTTTAAGCCTGGGTCCCTTTTTCCTGATTTTGAAAAAGAAAAACACAATATGGGAAGTGAATCATTAATTTCATAGAGGGTATTCAGGAAAAGGGTTTGATTCCCGTATCACAGCTTTTAATATCAGAAAGATGAATTCTTTCCAAAGAATGGAGAACAGATCACAAAGGTGGAGAAGAAATAAAATTGGCATGAAGCTCAGTGACCTATCAAATCAGGAGAGCTTTGAGTGGAATTCTAGGGGAGGTAGGAAAAAAAATCTCAAAAATAGAAAAACAAATGGAGGACAACTGACTAAGAAGTTTTCAGAGAATGAGATTTGCTTTCTGGACTAAGGATCAAGACATAGGAATGTTAGGTTCTTGACCAGGGATGGAGTACATCAATTGTGGTCCAGGAAGAAAGTATTTGCTCACAAATTGGCTTATCTGATTAAAAGAACTTTAATCTACAAGATAAGGAGGAGGAAGAAGAGTCTCCAGACACAGCTTCCAGACCAGATATCCATAGCAAGTAACAGGAAAGACAGAAGAGAAAAAAAAGAACAGTAAACATATTCACTAATACAATCAGTGATAGAGATGAGGAACAGAACTTTGGCAATTGATGGTTTTGACATCACTAAAAGTTTTAATTTGTCTGAGATAGTGTAGAGAGAATTCCTATTCAGGTACAGGTGGGACTAGGTGGTCTTTCATGTCTCTTCCAGCTCTAGGAACCTAAGATTCTGTGACCCTAGCTCATTAAGTGACCATGGAGAGATCACTGTCAGTAACACTGTAGGGTTCAGAGTGGGATTATAAGGGACCAAAGAACAGAGATAATGGTTAGAAGATTGGTGGTATCTACTACAGAAAACATGAATGGAGAGGAAAGAGATGTGACTTGAGCTGAAGGATCAAGAAAAAGCTTTCTTGGGAGTAGAAAGACAGACCAACTCTAGCTCTCCCCCCAAAGCCCATAAAATACCTGTAAAAAATGACTCTAAACAAATTCTAGAGCAGCAGAAGTCACAAAACAATACAGTGAAAGAGATTTCCAGCCCAAGACAGCATGGAAGGATCATATCATACTCAGAGTGGAGTGCAGACCACAGAGCACAGCCAAGCCTTGGCCATATGGCACCAGCAGGGACAGGACTGGAGCAGGCTTCAGGTCACTGAATCCCAGGCAGCAGCTGCGGTTCCCAGATTCCTCAACCCACAAATGCCAAAGACAGCTTCAAAGGTCAATGAGAAAGCCCTTTCACCTGGGTGAGAAGGGAACACTGTCTGGCCCTGGCCACAGGGCCTCAGTCTCTGAGGCAGTAGCATCCATTTTAGGAACCCTCAGCCTAAAACCCCTGGGGGTAACGAGAAGCTGATCTGGATCTCAGTCCTGAGTCCTGGCCCTGGGGTGAGGAGGAGCATTGGAGTGATGGAGCTGGAGGCAGTTGTGGAGAGGGAATTCTACTTGCAGATCCTGGGCAGAAAAGTTTGTGGCTGCCCCCAGACTAGAACATAGGCTAGGAGCAGGGTAAACTCCTCTCCCTTGACTGTGCCACCTTGGAGGAACTGAGAACTTACAGGTGCCTAGAGTATACCCACCACTTGACAAAGGACTCAAAAGTCAAGTAACTGGCTCAGAAAATGCCCCAAAAAGGAAAAAAATAGGACTATAGAAGGTTACTTTCTTGGTGAACAGGTACTTTCCTCCATCCTTTCAGATGAGGAAGAACAAAGGATACTATCAGAGGAAGAAACCAAAGTCAAGGCTTCTGCATCCAAAATCTCTAAAATAAATACACAATAGTCTCAGGCCATGGAAGGGCTCAAAAAAGATTTTGAAAATCAATAGGAGAGCTGTAGGAAAAATTGGGAAGAGAAATGAGAGAGATGCAAGAAAATCATGAAAAGTGAGTCAATAGCTTGCTAAAGGAGACCCAGAATAATGCTGAAGAAAACACCACCTTTAAAAATAGACTAACCTATATGGCAAAAGAGGTCCAAAAAGCCAATGAGGAGAAGAATGCTTTAGCTCAATGGAAAAGGAGGCTCAAAAGCTCACTGAAGAAAATCGTTCTTTAAAAATTAGAATGGAATAGATGGAAGTTAATGACTTTATGAGAAACCAAGAAACCAAGAAATGACAAGACAAAACCAAAAGAATGAAAATAAAGTATAAACATATAAACAACATATGAAATATATATTCATATATACATAATCATATATAAAAGCATACTTACATATAAAATACATAAACAACAAAGTATAAATACTATAAATACAAGGCAACCTGGGGGTAAAAGAAATAGTATCTGGAAGTGTCCGCACATCTTCCTGCAAAGATGGTATTTGAGCTGATCCTGGAAGGAAACTTGGGACTTCACAAGGCTGAGGGAAAAGAAGGCATGCCCTGCAGATGGGGACAAAGAGCTTTGAAGTTATGGAGAAGAAAGATGGAATGTCATGTAGGGGACATAGCAAGAATGCTAGCGTGGGTGGATCATGGTGTATATGAAGGAGAAAAACATATAATATGCCTGAAAAGGAAAATGGGAGACAGATTGAGAAGAGCTTAAATGCCAAACAAAGGAGTTTGTACTTGATTCTGGAGGCAATAGGGCTATACTGAGCTTTATTAAGAAGGGAGTGACATGGTCACTTCCCATAAAATTTAGGAAAACCATTTTGATGGCTCTTTGGAGGGTGGATTAGAGAAAGGAGAGACAAGCCTAGGAAAACAAATAGGAGGCCAATGCAATAGTCCAGATGAAAGATACTGAGGCCTGAAGTGGAGTGGTAGTTGGAGAAGTGGAGAGTAAGAGATGAAGGAAAGATAGCATGGTGCCCTTAGAATAATGATGTTCTATTCCCCATTTTTGGGCCTTAGCACTGACTGCCCCTATGCTTCAAATGCTCACCCTCCTCACCTCCACATCTTGGCATCCCTGACTTCCTTCAAGACATAGCTCAAATCCAGCTTTCAGGAGACCTTTCTAATCCCTCAAGTGCTAGTGCCTTCCCTTCTGGGATGAACTCCCAGGTACTCTATATGGACACCGAGGTGGCACAAAGGATAGAACATTGGGCTTGAAATTGGAAAGACTCATCTTCCTGAGTTCAAATTCAGCCTCAGACACTTACTAGCTGTGTGACTCTGAATTTAACAGAGTTTAACCCTGTTTGCCTCAGTTCCTCATCTGTAAAATGAGGTGGAGAAGGAAATTGCAAACCACTCCAGTATCTTTGCCAAGAAAACTCCAAAATGAAGTCATGGAGAGTCAGATGTGACCAAACAACAACATGATGCTTGTATGTTCCCTTTTATTTACATGTTGTCTCTCCCATTGGAGTATAATCTTCTGAAGAGCAGAGATTAATTTTTAGCCTTCCTTTATATCCCCAGTACTTAGTACAGTGCATGACACATAGTAAGTGCTTAACAGATGGACACTTATTGATGGTTTATTGACTAATTAGATATGAGAGCTAAGAGGGCCACCATCATTTAGTCCTGAGTAGGACTCCCAGGTCCTTGACAAGTGATGTTGATGAACTCTGAACTCCTGTGACAGGAACTCACCACCTCCTGAGGCAGCCATCACTGTAGAACAGCTCTAATTATTACGACATTTTTCAATTCCCTTAAACAAACATTTATTAAATGCCCAGTTGGAACCAAACCATCGTGCTCAAGGCTGCAGAAACAAAGATAGATATGACCCAGGTCAAAGGGATCTCTCTCTCTTCAGCATTCTCCTAAGACTTTGCCTGGATCCCCCTTCACATTTAGTTCCCTCTCCCTCCTGTCATAGATATATGTGTATTAAACGGTAAGCTCCTTGAGTCCGAGCTCTAGGCATCAGTCAACCACTCAGCATGCATTTACTCTGATCTAGGCTTCTAGGCTCAGCCTCAGAACCCAGTCCTGGGGGGAGGGAAGGAAAGAGGATAAAGGCAGATAGGAGAAGGAGACCTAGTCCTTGACCTCTGGAAACTCAAAATCTGGAAAAGGAGATTGGATACCCACTCAAGTGTGATGTGGTTAAAAGAGCATGGAATTTTAAGTCTAGAGAGCTGGGTTCCAGTCCTGACATGGTTACTTACTAGCTTTGTGATCTTAGACAAGTCACTGGACCACTAAGCCTCAATTTCTGCACCTGTAAAAAAAAGAGAAAAATACCTTCTCTCATTCCATCAGGGAATGGTATGTATATCTGGTACAGGGATCACCTTGCTAACAGTCTAGCACTTTTAATGAATCATTATTTGATTTGCAAATATCTCCTATCTGGGAGAAATCAGTTTGTCAGAGACCAATTCCTCCTCCTATATAGGGATTATTATAAGGTAAGCCCCCTCCCCTCCTATAAACCATAGAACACTATTCAGTGGCAAGCTATTATTTTGTTATTTCAAAATAAGAATAAGCTGAGGCTGCTAGGTAGCCTCTGTAGATTGAGTGCTAGCCCTGTAGTCAGGAAGACATGAGTTCAAATTTAACCTCAAACACTTATAGGAGGGTGACTCTAGACAAGTCACTTAAACTCCAGCTACCTCAGTTTCCTCATCTGTAAAATAGGATAATATTAGCATCCACTTCCCAAGGTTGTTGTGGCCATCAGAAGAGAAAATATTTGTAAAGCACTTATCACAGTGTCTGCCACATAGTAGGCACTTAATAAATGTTTTTTTCCTTCTACTCCCCTCCAGAAAATGGGAATTGTAATCCCATCTCTGTAATTTATCAGCTGTGGGGTCTAGGAAAAGCCTCTTGACCTCTTTGGGCTTCAATTTCCTTATCTATGGACTAGATGACCTCTAAGGTCCCTTTTCTCTGTATCCCACAGTCCTAAATTCCGTTGTTCATTGTTGACTTCCCGTTCCTCCTTGAGGCTCTCTTTCCTCCAGGTTTTGGGGCACCCTCTGTCCTCATTCTCCGCCTACCCTTCCATGTGCTTCTTCTCAGTCTCCCTTGCTGCATCCTCATCCAGATCATGCCGTCTCACTAGTAGGATCCCACAAAGCTCTGTCCTGGGCATTTCATATTTCCTCCATCAAGGAATCAGCTCCATCAGCTGAGAGTCTCCCTTTTCTTCCCATACTTACCTCAGCCTGTTTCCCTGCCTCAGAGTCAAGCTTCTAAAAGAAGAAAAGGGCTGCTTTGTTGTACCCCATCTTGTAAGGGAAATGATCATGTGCTGGGATCAAAAGGCAGGAAAGAAAGTGGAGAAACAGCCCAGATCATCCATATTAATAAGTAACAAGACAAATAAAAGAGATCTTGGAGCTCCAAAAGGCCAATCCCCTCCTTTTACAAAGGGGAAAGCTGAGGTCTAAAGGGTATGTGACTTTGCCCAAGGTTACACAGGCAGTTAATGGCAGGATGGGAATAGAACCTTAGTACTTTGATACTCAGCTCCAGTCCTATCCACTGTACCCCATGGACGCTATTCCAGTCTAATCCCTGTTGGAATGGGGTGAAGGCCTCCTGAGAGGCAAGGACTTTCTCAAAGCCTGGACTCTCTCCTTTAAGACAGTTGCGCATTTCCAGATTTGGTGCAGCTGTAGTCCCAACCCACTCCTCAACCTAGCCCTCTGTCACCCTTTCTCTCTGTCTTTCAGAGAAGAGTGAGGAATAAACCACCTGTATTTGACCCCTATCTTCTGCATCCACCACTGTCCAACCCACTCCAGGATTTCTCATCTCTAGCTAATCTGCTGAGGCTGTGATCACTCTGAAGGCTGCCAGTGACATCTACTGGAGACTGGGAAGATGAGCCTGGCTGATGTCCCTCCAGGCTGCTTCCTTCCCATGCTGGAGCTGTCAGCAGTCACTGGATGTCAGAACTAGAGAGAGATACAAAGACAAGCAAGATAGAATGATGAGGCTGAAAGGGGCCTTAGAATATAGACTTGGCATATCATAGCAGGAAATAAAAACTTAAATCATAGAATATCACACCTGGTAAGGACTTAGTTCCTAGAATGTCCAACATAGACATCTAATACAATCCCTTGAATTTAAGAAAGTAGGAAACCAGGGCCCAGAGATAGGCATTAACTTGCTTAAGGTCACACAGGAAAACAATGACCAATTCACGATTAGAATTGAGGTCTTAATGGAAGTGTAGGCTTGCCAGCCACTCATGACTCCAAAGAAACCAGGAAGGTTTCTCCGCCACCAAAATATCTTACCCACGGATCTGTCAGGGTACTTGAAATTCTATCAGAAATTCATTCCTTTGAGTTTATGTTTTTAATTAATGTTCAAGGACAAGAAATGGATGAAAGACAGGTTTGACATCCTACCATACCCACCCTAAGTCAGTAAGGTTAGGCCTGAGGGTTAGAGCTAGGTCTGGGTTCATAGCAAAGGTCTGTCTATGATAGGATCAGGCCTCAGGCTGGATCCATACTTAGGGCTTAGTCTGAGTCCATAGCTAGTTCTCAGTCTGGGGCCAGGGTTAGAATTTGATCTATGACCAGAATTAGGGATCAATCTGAACCGAGGGTCAGGATTCAGGCAGGATCCTGAGTCAGGGTTCTGTCACTATCTGATTCAGACGAGAGTCAGGACCTGGTTTCAGCCTGAGACCAGGCTCAGGGCCATGTTTCAGTCTGGGACCATAGTAAAGAGTTTCAGGGGAGTTCATTATAATAGATCAGATCCAACACTCTACCATCCCCCCAAACACACACACACACACACACACACACACACACACACACACACACACACATACATACCACTCCCAGTCTACCAATCTATCAGTTTGTCTCAGGACAGCACAAGACCCTAGATAAATCTGATGGGCTCAGATTGGGGGATGGGGATCTGGATCTCTTTGAGGGATTAGCTCCCTTTGAGGATGTTGCATCACCATAGCAACAGTGAGACTTTTTTTTCCCCTCAGGTTTCTCTGTGCCAGTTGCAACTCTTGCTGTCTTCTCCTGCCTTAGTAAAAAGAGCCAGTTCCTGTCAGATTCCATGGGATTCCCCCAGGGACTGAGACCCATGGCTATTTTCCCTCATTGCCCTTACCTCTTCAGGGAGGAGTATTGAGACATAAGGCAGAAGTCCTTCGAGAGAAGGAGATTTGGGGAACGCTTCCAGCAAACATCCCTGCATAACACTGAATACTTTGAACACTTTCAGGCATCCCCTCAAACCCCTAGAAAAGAGGCAGGACTGTGTTCATTGTTTCCATTTCACAAGTAGGGAAACTGAGGCCAAGATACAGGGAAATGATCACAGCTTCTCTCAGGATCCTAGGTCATGTCAAAATTAAGCTTAGAACTCAGGCATCACAACTCACCTTTTCTTTTATGTTCTTTCACATAAACCCTTTGCAGTTTCTCTCTTTTTTTCCATTTCATGTACCCCTTTGCTTTCCATGCTCCTCATTTGACATGCCTGGTGCTGGAGAAGCATCCTAGCAGAGGAGGTAGAGGGTCAGACATGAATTTGAATCAGGAAGGCCCGCATTCAAGTTCTGGCTAGGATACATATTAGTTGTGAAATCCTGAGCAAATCACTTTTCAGTGCCCCCTTCAATAAGATTATAAATTGCAGAAAATTTGAGGTCTGCAACATTTCACACTATATACCAAGATAAGCCAAAAAGGGATAAATGGTTGGGACATAAAGGGTGATATAAGTAAATTATGGGAGTGTAGGAAAATGCACCTGTCAGATATAGGGATAAAGGAAGAGTTAAGACTAAACAAGAGATAGACAAGATCATGGGAAGAAAAATGGATCATTTTAATTACATGAAATTACAAGACTTTTGTACTAACAAAACTAACACAGACAAAATTAGAAGGAAAACAGAAAACTGGGGGAAGAGGGATTTAAAGCAAGTTTTGTGATATATATCAAATATATATATTCTCAAATATGTAGGGAACTGAGTCAAATTTCTAAATATAAGAGCCATTTCTCAAATGATAAATGGTCAAATGATATGAACAGGAAGTTTTTAAAAGAAGAAATCAAAGCTATCAATAGCCACATGAAAAGAAATCATTACTGACTAGACAAATATAATTAGAATAACTCTGACATACCACCTCACATCTATCTGACTGACTAACATGACAGAAAAGAAAAATAACAAATGTTGGAGGGGTTGTGATAGAGTTGTGAACTAATCCAACCATTCTGGAGAACAACTTAGAGCTACACTCAAAGGATTATAAAACTGTGCATACGCTTGAATCCAGCAATACCTCTATCAGGTCTGTATTCCCAAAAGATAAAAGAAAAGGGGAAAGGACCTATTTATACAACAATATTTATAGCAACTCTTTTTGTGGTGGCAAAAATTTGGCAATTGAGGGGGGATGCCCATCAGTTAGGGAATGGCTGGATAAGTTCTGGTATATGATTCTGCTGAAATACTATTGTACCATAAGAAATGAAAAGGGGCATGGTTTCAGAAACATCTGGAAAAACTTTATGAACTCATGCAAAGTGGAGAGAGTAGAAGCAGGAGAATATTGTACACAGTGATGGCAACGTTGCAAGGATGATCAGCTGTAAAAGACTTTGCTATTGTGATCAAGACAGTGATCCAAAACAATTTCAAGGAACACATGGTGAAAAATACTCTCCATTTCCAAAGAATTGATCAATTCTGAATGCAGATTGAAGCATACTTCCTTTGCTTCACTTTTCTTGGGTGTTTTTCTCTATGTTTTCTTTTGCAGCATGGCTAATATGGAAACATTCTGAATGACTTTGAAGAGGTTTGGGGGTGCCGGTTTGGGGATCTGGGACCCCAAGAATACCGAAACAGAATCTACTGGAATGAATTCATACACTCAAGCCGAAGGGTACAGGTGTCTTTGAAGGCTATGGATGGAAAAGTGTAGGCAGTTTACCAGACATTAAAGGGATTGTCAGAGGCATGGACCTTGGAGATCTGGTGCCAAAAAGAGAGTCCTTGGGTCAGAATCCCCTATGTCTACTCTGACAAGGGAACTATAGAATCAGACCAGCAACAAGGGAAAATTTTCTTGGAGGTGGAGTGGCTAGGTTACTTTCAGAGACATAGTCTTAGGGCTTTCAGGACTCCAGGTCCCACCAACCCATCAGCTTCACATATATAATCAATATCATATTACATGTCTTCTCAAGAGTGGAGAGGCAGGAGGGAAAGAGAATTTGAAACTCAAAATTTTGAAAAATGAAAGCTAAAAAATATTTACATGTAATTGAGAAATATTTCATGAAATAAAATAAAATATTTAATGAAATAAAAATATGAAAAAGGAAAAAAATTGCCAGTTTGCATTTGCACAGGTAATTCTTTATACCAATGAAACCACAAGGCTGTTAAAAAAACTTGTAATCATGTAATCTTGTAACCTTTGTTCCAAACAGGCTATTACACACACACTCAGGTAAGATGTACACAGACATAATTAGTCTAGGATAAAGATTTTGTGAGAGCCAGGAAAACACATCCCATGTGTAAAATATGTAGTTTACACTTTGGATTTAGGTATGCATTTATGTATTTAGGACCCAAACCATGACAATTTATGACTGGAAGAGGTTTAAGAATTCTTCTGATCTGACCCTCTTCCCATGTTACATATGGAAGTGACTTGGACAGGTCACTCTAATAGAAAGCACACATCTGGGATTTGAATCCAGGCTTTCTAACTGAATCCTATTGGGTTGTTATAATTGAAAAAGAATTTAGAGATCATAGATGCAAATCTTCTCATATCACAGATAATAATTTTAGTAATAATAGCTAGCATTTCTATATAGCACTTTAAGATTTACAAAGAACTTTACAAGAGTTATTTCATGTTATTCACACAACAACCAGGGAGGTAGGTGCCGTTATTATCCCCTCTTTACAGGTGAAGAAACTGAGGCAGAGGTTAAGTGACTTTTCCAAGGTCACACACTGTAAGTAACTGGGGCTGAACTGAGGTCTTCCTGACGCCAGATTCAGGACTCTATCCACTGTGACACCTTACTTCCTCTAAATAAGAACCTCAGATATGAAAGAAGAAAAACGGAGAGGGACAGGGAAAAGAGTAGGTAGGAAGGAGTTTTACATCTCAACGCATCTCTTCCAAAAAGCTTTCTCAGATAAATCCCACTCTTCTCAGAACATTCCTTTTTACTGAAATTACCAGCAGCACTTAGGTACACATGCTGAATTGCATAATCCTCCTCTTGTAAACACATTTCCTTAGCATTCATGTCATAGAACCATAAACCATTCAATCTGAAAGAGTCCTTATAATTACTACTCCTAATCTCCCACTCTATTGATGGGAAAATAGAGGCCCCAAGAGAGAAAGAACCATCCCCAAGGTCACAGTGCAAGTTGGTACAAGAACTTGGACTCAGACTCTAGCTCCTAATTCCCACTCTGATGCCTTTGCTCTCAAATTCCCCTTGTGTGAGTTTTATTTCATGGGACCTGGAGTCAGGAAGATCTGTTTTCATATCCTTCCTCAGACACACTGACTAGCTACATGAACCTGGGCAAGTCATTTAACCTCTGCCCACCTCAGTTTCCAAATCTGTAAAATGGGCATAATAACAGCACCTACCTGCAAAGGTTGTTGCCAGGATCAAATGAGATAATACATAGGCCTTGTGAAACTTAAAGCTATATAAATGCTAGTTATCATTTTCACTATTATTAATATCATGTATCATCATTACTGTTGTTTTATGATAATTATTATTTTATCACCTAAGCCAGACTGGGAACATTCTGAGAGCAGGGAGTTTGTCTATACCTTCTGTTGCCTCCAGTGTATCTAACACCATTCTGGGCAAATAAGTGATTAATAAATGTTTATTAAATAGTATGAAAGAAAATGTAATCGGCGCATCCATATGAATTTATTAAGTACATTTTACAAAAATGACCTGATAACAGGAAGGGTAAAAAGATTAAAAATGGGCAGGCTCTGAATGAACTTCTATCAGGGAAGCTATGAAATATACACATTAAAGAGTTCAAGCTTCACATCATGCTTTAAAGTTTAAACAGGGACTTGCCTCAGGTTATATACCTACTAACTGTCAAAACTAATTTTGGAACTTAGAGATCTCTTCCCTACAGGTTCTTTCCTTCCTAATCTGCCATGTTTACTACCTCTCAGTGATTATCTGGGTTTTACAAATGAAGAAGAGGTACCATGATATCACAGAATCATCACTGGACATGAAATTAGGATACCTGAATTCATTCTCTGATTTTTCCTGTTCACAAGCTATCTTGACCTTGAGCAAGGAAGTCACTTTTAAGTACAGAACCTCAGTTTCTCCATCTGTGAAATGGAAGTGATAATCCTTTGGTAACCTACTCACAGGCCGGCTATGAATAAAGTACTTTATGAATATGGCAGCCAGCATGATTGAGTGGAAAGAACACCGGGTCAAGAGACGGTCCTGGATTCAGATCTCAGCTCTGACACATGATTTGGGCAAGCTTGGGCAAATCTCTTAACTCCTTTGAGACTCTGTTTCCTTGCCTATAAAAAGAGGGGATTGAACTAGAAAACCTCCAATGTCCTTTCTAGATCTGAAACTACGGTCTTCTAGACTTAAAGTACCATAGGGGTGTGAGTTGTTATTATTAATTGACTCACCCAAGGTCTCATGGTGACAAAGTAAGGATTAGAGCACTGGATCTTCTGACTTCAGGTTTGTTCTTCTGAAACACTGGCATTGTTTCCCATATGTAAACATGATTTATCCCCTCCTTAAAGAAGCCCTTGTTGTATCCTATCATCCATTCTAGCTGTCATCCTATCTCTCCTCTTCTTCTGGGTTAAACACCTGGAAAAAGACTTGGTATTTCTACTTCCTGTTGACTCACTGTCTTCTAAACCTATTGATGACTTAAATATCCAAATGATCTCTCTATTGCCAAATCTAATGACCTTTCCTCAGTCCTTATCCTGGAGTCCTCTCCACAGCCTTTGATGCAGTTGACTACTTTCTCCTGCAGGACAGTTTCTCTTTTTGGTGTTTTTGTGACACTAGTCTCTCCCTGGCTCTTGTCTTACCAATATGACTGCTCCTTCTTGGGCTCCTTTGCTTCATCTTCCTCCAGCTCTCATTCTAACTATAGAGAGATGATAGATAGGTAGATTGATAGAGAGATAAACAGATAGGTAGGTAGGTAGATAGATAGATAGATAGATAGATAGATAGATAGATAGATAGATAGATAGATAGATAGACAGATACACAATAGCAATATTTTTAAAGGCTCTTTCTAAGGCCCTTTTCTCTTTTTTATCTTCTTATTTGGTCATCTCATCAGTTCTTCTATGCCAATGATTATCAGATATATAGATGGAGATATTAGCCTTAGTTTCTCTCCTTAGCTCTAGTCCTACATCTTCAACTGTCTATTAGATCCTTTGAATTGAATTTCCCATAGGTGTCTCAAACCCAACATTTCCAAAATAGAACTCATTATCTTTTCTCCCCAAACCCTCCCCTCTTTGGATTTCCTATATTCTTGTCAAGGATAGTACCATCCTTGTGGTGAAACAGACCTATGATCTCAGTGCCATCCTCATTTCCTTACTCTTTCACTCCACCTCATTTGCCAAATATTACCATCTCTACCTTCATAAAGTCTTTTGTATGCTTCTCTCCTCTGACACAGAGACAACTCAACTTCTTTCCTGTCTGGTTATTTTCAAGTGCGGAGGCTGTGATTGCTGTAAACCTTTAGATAGAGTTGTGGAGAAAGATAGGAGAGAGAGGAAGAGAGAAGGAAAGAGAGAGGGAGAGAGAGAGACAGGGAGAGACGAGAGAGACCCAGAAAACTATTTTCCTAAGCTACATTGAGCACGTTACTACTGTTGATTCTGTCCTAGCTGTGTTTATTCTTCCTGTCATGAGTAAAGGAATATTGAAAATACAGGGATGTAACCTTGTTAATTTCAAAAGGTCGGGAGAGAATGAGGGGTCGAGGATGACTAAGTCCAGTGAGGAAAGAGTCCCCAAATGACCTCCCTGACCCAACCTAGCAAAGGATTTATACAGAGATGTCTTTAGCTACACTGTATTCTGAAGTGAACTTGGTGGAGGGAATTCTTTGAAGGAAGCATTTTAAGTTTTCGTTTTAGTCTACTTCTTAGGGACTGACATAAGAATTGAGATTGTGTTGCTGGCAGGGATGGGGCAGGAGATGTTTATATTTATGTTTCTGCCTTATCTTCTCAGTAAATAATCCTTTGTGAAAGTGAATTGATATTAATTAGCTAAAAGATAGTGGAGTTCTAATCACTGGTGATTAGTATTGGGAAGAACATAACAGAATGGGGACTAAAGCATTAGAAAAATACTCCCAACCCCTCAGGGGTACTCCTAGCACCCTAAGAAAAAGATATCCTTGCTCTAGGGACCCAACTTGGCAGCGAGAGTTGAGATAAGGACCATCTAGAGTTTATAAAGGCTACAATAAAATCATATAATCCCAGAATTGGAAGGACGTCAGAGACTGATTCAAATTCCACTAGAAGGATGTGAACATTCTTCATGGCACCCCAAAAAGTGAGTAGCCTCTATAACTATGCCTGCAAATACCTGTAGAAAAAGTCCTACCAATTGAAGGACAACTCTCAGGCAATCAATTCAGTGCCACAAAGATTGTTTATTTTAATTTCATAATGTGTCTCTTATTTGTGCCTTCCTTTCCATCTATGAAGCTGCCAAACCTAATTCATTGACCTTATCACCTAAACTATTGCAACAGCCTCCTGAGTGGTCTTCTTAGTTCTAGTCTCTTCCCTCTCTTCTCCTCCACATGGAAGCCAAAGTAATCTTTCTAAACCACAAGTGCTCCCCTCACTCCTCTGTTCAAAAACCCTCAGTTGCTCCCTATTGCATCTAGTGAGAGACGTTTCCTGTGAATATTTAACAAGTAGATCTTTGGGTGAGGAGAATATACATGACGTCTTTTTTTAAGTTTAATCTGTACTATTAAGCTTTCTTCATCATTTTATTTTTAAATATAGTTTATTTTTAGTTTCCAACATTCACTTCTACAATATTTCGAGTTCCAAATTTTCTCCCCATCTCTCCCCTCAACCAACGCCAAGACAGCATACATTCTGACTACCCCTTCCTCCAATCTGCCCTCCCATCTATCACTCACATCCCGTCTCTTATCCCCTTCCCCTCTATTTTCTTGTAGGGCAAGATAGATTTCTATACCACTTTGCCTGTTATGTCTTATTTCCCAGTTGCAGGTAAAAACAATTTTTAACATTCATTTTTAAAACTTTAAGTTCCAACTTCTCTCCCTTCCTCCCTCCCCACCATTGAGAAGTTAATGTAGGTTATATACGTATAGCCATGCAATACACTTCCATAACAGTCATGTTGTAGAAGACTATTTCCTTCCATCATATCCTGCCCCCCCCCATTTATTCTGTTCTCTCTTTTGACCTTGTCCCTTCTCAAAAGTGTTTACTTCTAATTAACCCCTCTTCCTATTTTCCCTCCCTTCTATCCTCCCCCTCCTTGTTTATACCCTTCCCCCCTACTTTCCTGTAGGGTAAAACATATTTTCAAACCCAATTGTGTGTGCATGTTATTCCATCCTTAAGTCAAATGAGATGAGAGGAAGGCTCACTCTCTCTCGCCTGCCCCCTCTTCCCCTCCATTGTAAAAGCTTGTTCTTGCCTGTTTTATGTGAGAGAAAATTTACCCCTATTCTATTTCACCCTATCTCTTTCTCCCGATATATTCCTCTATCACCCCTTAATTTTATTTTTTAAATATCATTCCTTCATATTCAACTCACCTTGTGTCTCTGTCTGTACATAAATAAAATCCTTCCAACTACCCTAAGACTGAGAAAACTCTCTTGGTTTGCAAATATTATCTTTCCACATAGAAATATAAACAGTTCAATTTTAGCAAGTCTCTTATGATTTCTCCTTCCTATTTACCTTTTCATGCTTTTCTTGATTCTTATATTTGAAAGTCAAATTTTCTATTCAACTCTAGTCTTTTCATCAAGAATGTTTGAAAGTCTTCTATTTCATTGAATGACCATTTTTCCCCTGATGTATTATACTCAGTTTTGCTAGGTAGGTGATTCTTGGTTTTAATGCTAGTTCCTTTGATCTCTAGAATATCATATTCTAAGCCCTCTGATCTCTTATTGTAGAAGCTGCTACATCTTGTGCTATCCTAGTTGTATTTCCACAATGCTCAATTTTTTTTCTTTCTGGGTGCTTGCAATATTTTCTCCTTGACCTGGGAATGCTGGAATTTGGCTATCTAGCAGTTTTTCTTTTGGGATCTTTTTCAGGAAACCATCAGTGAATTCTTTCTATCTATTTTACTCTCTGGTTCTAGGATCTCAGGACAGTTTTTCTTGATAATTTCTTGAAAGATGTTGTCTATGCTCTTTTTTTTGATGATGGCTTTCAGGTAATCCAATAATTTTTAAATTTTCTCTCCTGTATCTATTTTCCTGATCACTTGTTTTTCCAATGCGATATTTCACATTATCTTCTATTTTTTCATTCTTTTGGTTTTGTTTTATAATTTCTTGATTTTTCATAAAGTCATTAGCTTCTATCTTCTATATTCTAATTTTTAAGGAATTATTTTCTTCAGTGAACTTTTGGACCTCCTTTTCCATTTGGTCAATTCTGCTTTTTAGCACATTCTTCTCCTCATTGGTTTTTTGAATCTCTTTTGTATTTGGATTAGTCTATTTCTTTAAATTTCTTTATCTATTTTAGGTTTTCAACATTCATTTCCACAAAATTTTCCAATTTTCTCCCCATCTCTCCCCCCTCCCAATTGCCAGGCATTCTGATTGCCCCTTCCACCAAGGTGCCCTCCTTTCTAACATTCCTCCTTTCCCTTATCCCCACCTTCTCTCTTGTCCTATAGAGCAAGATAAATTTCTATACCCCATTACCTATATTTCTTGTTTCCCAGTTGTACGCAAAAACAATTCTCAACATGTGTTCCTAAACTTTGAGTTCCAACTTCTCTTCCTTCCTCCCTCCTCACCCATCCCACTGAGAAGGCAAGCAATTCAGTATAGGCTATATATGTGTAGTTTTGCAGATGACTTACATAATAGTCATGTTGGATAAAGCTAACTATATTTTCCTCCATCCTATCCTGATCACCATTTATTCTATTCTCTCTTTTGACCTTGTCCCTCCCTGAGAGTATTTAACTTCTAATTGCTCCCTCTTCCCATGTGCCCTCCCTTCCATCACTCCCCCCACCTTGCTTATTCCCTTCTCCTCTACTTTCCTGTCATGTTAGATAGATTTTTATACCAAATTGAGTGTGCATGTTATTCCTTCCTTGAGTCAAATGTGATGAGAATAAGCTTCACTTTTTCCCTCTCACCTCCCCCCTTTTCCCCTCCATTGGAAAAGCTTTTCTTGCCTGTTCTATGAGAAATAATTTGCCCCATTCCATTTCTCCTTTTCTCCTGCCAATATATTTCTCTCTCACTCCTTAATTTTACTTTTTTAGATAGGAGCCCTTCCTATTCAATTCACCCTGTGCTCTCTGTCTTTCTGTCTCTGTCTCTGTCTGTCTGTCTATCTATCTGTCTGTCTGTCTGTCTGTCTCTCTCTCTCTCTCTCTCTCTCTCTCTCTCTCTCTCTCTGTCTCTCTCTCTCTCTGTGTCTCTCTCTCTGAGTGTGTATGTGTGTGTGTGTGTGTATGTGTGTATGTGTATAATCCCTCCAACTACCCAGATACTGAGAAAATTTTCAAGAGTTACAAATATTATCTTTCTAGGTAGGAATGTAGACAGTTCAACTTTAATAAGTCCCTTGTGATTTCTCTTTCCTATTTCCCTTTTCATGATTCTCTTGATTCTTATGTTTAAAGTCAAATTTTCTTTTCAGTTCTGGTCTTTTCATCAAGAATGCTTGAAAGTCCTCTATTTCATTGAATGACCATTTTTTCCCCTGAAGTATTATACTCAGTTTTGCTGGGTAGGTGATTCTTGGTTTTAATCCTAGTTCCTTTGACTTCTGGAATATTATATTCCAAGCCCTTTGATCCCTTAATGTAAAAGCTGCTAGATCTTGTGTTGTCCTGATTGTATTTCCACAATACGCGAATTGTTTCTTTCTAGCTGCTTGCAATATTTTCTCCTTGACCTAGGAACTCTGGAATTTGGCTACAATATTCCTAGAAGTTTCTCTTTGGGGATATTTTTCAGGAGGTGATAGGTGGATTCTTTCAATATTTATTTTACCCTCTGGTTCTAGAAAACCAGGGCAGTTCTCCTCCATAATTTCATGAAAGATCATGTCTAGGCCCTTTTTTTGATCATGGATTTCAGGTTGCCCCATAATTTTTAAATTGTCTCTCCTATATTAATTTTCCTGATCAGTTGTTTTCCAATGAGATATTTCACATTATCTTCCATTTTTTCATTTTTTTGGTTTTGTTTTGTCATTTCTTGGTTTCTCATAAAGTCATTAGCTTCCATCTACTCCATTCTAATTTTTAAGAACTAATTTCTTCAATGAGTTTTTGAACCTCCTTTTCCATTAGGTTAATTCTGCTTTTTAAAGCATTCTTCTCCTCACTGGCTTTTTGGACCTCTTTTGCCAATTGATTTAGCTTATTTTTAAAGGTGTTATTTTCTTCAGCATTTTTGGGGGTCTCCTTTAGCAAGCTGTTGACTCACTTTTCATGATTTTCTTGCATCGTTCTCATTTCTCTTACCAATTTTTTCCACCTCTCTTACTTTATTTTCAAAATCCTTTTTGAGATTTCCCATGTCCTGGGACCATTGCATATTTATTTTGGAGCTTTTGGATGCAGAAGCCTTGACTTTCATGTCTTCCCCTGATGATAAACATTATTCTTCCTTATTGAAAAGATAGGAGAGAATACCTGTTCACCAAAAAAGTAACCTTCCACAGTCTTATTTTTTTCCCTTTTTCAGGCATTTTCCCAACCAGTTCCTTAACTTTTGGGTCTTTTGTCAAGAGTAGAGTATACTCTGGGGACCTGTAAGATTTTTAGTTCCTCCAAGGTGGCAAAATCAAGGGAGAGGAGTTACTCCTGGCCAGGCTCAAGGCTGAGGTTCAGATCAGCTGCTCAATTTCTGCAGGGGCTTTATCCAACAATTGATACTGACTGTTGCCTGCCTGACCACCATAGCCACCACAGCACACTGCAGCCTGCTCTTGCTGCTGCTGCTATTGCTGCCACCATCACCTGGAACCAGGGCTAGGGAAAAGCCTTCTCACTGACCTTTGAAGTGTCTTTGTTGCCTGTGGTTTGAGGGATCTGCAAACCTCCACTGCTTCCACACCTGAGGCCTGCTCTGCTCCTCCCAGTGCCATGCAGCCAAGGCAAGGCTGTGCTCTGCTCCACATCTGGTGCAACAAATCTTTTCTGTCAGCCTTCCAGGTCACCCTGGGCTGGAAATCTCCTCCTCTCCATCATTCTGTGGCTTCTGCTGTTCTAGAATTTGTTAAGAGTCTTTCTTTACAGGTATTTTATGGGCTGTGGGAGAAGAGCTACAGTGTGTGAGTCTTTCTACTCTACCATCTTGGCTCCCCTTGTTTTTCAGGGTTAGTCTATTTTTAAGGTGTTATTTTTTCAGCATTTTTGGGTACCCTTTAGCAATTACTTGACTTGTTTTTTATGATTTTCTTGCATGACTTTCATTTCTCTTCCCAATTTGTCCTCTACGTCACTTACTTGATTTTCAAAATCCTTTTTAAGGTCTTCCATGGCCTGAGACCAATTCATATTTTTCTTGGAGGCTTTGGTAGGAGGCTTGACCTTGCTGTCTTCCTCTGGTTGAATACCTTGATCTTCCTTGTCACTGAAATAATATTCTATAGTCTGATTTTCCCCCTGTTTTTGCTCATTTTCCCAGTCAATTATTTGACTTTTGAGCTTTTTGTCAAGATAGTCCTCTACTTCCAGTGGAGGTGGGAGTTGTACTTTCAGTCACTCAATCCCCCCACAGTCTATGGACCTAGAGCTCCTGAAACAGCTGCTGTCACTGCCATGAGCTCCTCCACCCCCTCTGCTGCCCTTCTCACACAGGCTCAATGGGTGTTTTCCACTTACCTTCCAATCTGTGTTTTGGGGTTGAGAAGTCTGGAAACCACCACAGCTGCCAGTGATTCAGTCCCCATGAGGCCTGCTCAGACCCTGTCTGTGCCGATATGGCCTACACTGGACTGTGCTTTGCTACCAGCATGGTATGATAGACCCTTCCCTATGATCTTCCAAGCTGTCTTGGGCTGAAGATTTTCTTTACTCCATCATTCTTTGAGTTCTGCAGCTCCAGAATTTGTTTAGAGTCATTTTTACAAGTATTTGGCTGGGTTTGGGGGAAGAGCGCTAGCTAGTCTCTGTTTTCACTCTGCTATCTTGGCTCCACCCCCTCTTCATCACTTTCTTAAGTCTAGATGATCAACAAAGCAATAAATCATCTTTACTTATAGAAGTTGCTGATTTTCAAAGTGTAAATGCTCACACTGGAAATTTAACAATCAGCCCTCTAGAGCCAATTCAAGCTGTCTCAAGCACACCTCTGCCTCTAGAATAAAATAGAACTCCTCAGTCTGACACTGAAGGCACTACATAGTCTGTTTGAAACCTGCCTTTCTAGAATTATTTCACATCATTTCCCTTCATGTACACAGTGTTCCAGGCAAACAGGATTATAAACTGTTCTTGAACTTTACAGTCTCCTGCCACCATAATTTATACAAATTTTTCCCATAATAAGGACAAACTGTCTCTTCATAACTGCCTCTTAGAATGTTTCTTTTCCTTCAAGACACAACTGAAGGACCAACTCCTCCATGGAGTCTTCTCTGATCCCCACAGTGATTAATGACCTCTGTCCCCCTCAAAGAATTACAAACAGTATTTAAAAGATGCAATCAATTACTCAATCCTGAGTATTTATTAAGTACCTAGGATGTACCAAACAACAACAACAACTATGTACCAGATGCTGTAGCCCAGAAGCTGGGAATACAAGAACAAAGAATGGAACAATCTCTACTCAATTACACTCTAATTTTGTAAGCTAATTGTGTTAAAATATAGATAGCATATAAAATGTAGATGGTATAAATATATTTAATAAATACAAAATTGACAAAGTAGTTAAATACTATTGTTTGTCCTTTGTTTTCAAAAAGAACCAATGTCAACATGAGTGATGTCTTGATTTGCACATGAATTGGATTTATGTGAGGCAGATTTAGGTGACGGTGTCAGCCTCACTCTCTCTTCTGGAATCATTAAAGTTCAGTGGCAGGACAGAAGTCAGGATGACTGGCATTGACCCAAGATTCAGTAGATGACCTTGATGTCTTTGATGTCTGACCAAACTCTACACATTCCACAGTACCTGCTTCAGTTATCTTCATGGTCATTGGGAAAAAAATGTTCTCATCCACCCATTCTACCAGAGGAAGTCTTCATATGCTTAGGGTAGACATCCCCCTAACTCACCAACAGGTCTGAGGTCCGTTGGCTACCCTCAACTTGGTTTAGCCCATCTGCCAGACAGTTTTACCAGGATGCAGTCTCTGAACATACTACAGCTTCTTGGTGTCGCAAATGAGAAGTCAGTGCCAAGGAGAAACCAAAAGTATATAAGCAGCCCTGAGAAAGGTTCAGCAAGCCCTCACACCAATGGTGCTGGTCCTGCTTTAACTCCCCATATACCCCTAGTTAAATACTAAGGACTTTAGGAGGAAAGGGAAAATTAGTTACTGGATCAGTAAAGGTTTCATGCAGAAGATGGTGTCTGAACTGTATCTTAAAGGAAGAGAGATTCTATGGGGCAGAGGTAAAGAAAGAAAGCATTCCAGGCATGTGGGACCACCAGTACAAAGCCAGAGAGAGAATAACATATGTGAGGAATAGTGAGAAGGCCGATGTGGCTAGACTGCAGAGTGCTAGAGAGGGAGTCAGGTCCATTGAACCTGAAAAGAGCTTTGGGACGGATTATGTAGGATTTTAGAAGCTAACCAGGGAAATTTATATTTTATCCTATAGATAATAGGAAGCCACTGGAGTTTTTTTTTGAACAGGGCAGTCATATGGTCAGATCTGCACTTAAGGAAAATTACTTTGGCACCATTGTATAGAATGAACAGGAGTGATGAGAGGCTTGAGGCAGGAAGACCAATTAAATGGCATTTACAATAATCTAGACTAGAGGTGATGAGAACCTGAAATGAGGTGATAGCTATGTAAGTGGAGAAGGAGTCAAATGTTAGAAATGTTATGAAGGTAGAAATGGCAAGACTTGGAACTATTTAATATTTGGGGTGAGGAAAAATGAGGAATCTAGGAAAATGCTGAGCTTACAAATTTGGGATACTGGAAATATAGTGGTAACTGTAACAGAAAAAAGAAAGTTTGGAAGAAGGTTTAGAGGGAAGGAAATGGGTTTAGTTTTGTGCATTTAGAGTTTAAGGAGTCTGGGATAGTGAATTTGAAATGTCTAACAGGTAATTGGTGATGCAGAACTGAAACTCAGGGGAAAGACTTCGTGTGTGTGTGTGTGTGTGTGTGTGTGTATGTGTGTGTGTTTATCTAGGTGATATATTTTTAACTAAAGTGGAGGGAGAGTTGGTGCATGTTTTTTTGTTCACAGATGATTGTGCACTCAATGCAGTCTCTGAGGCCAAGATGCAACAGAGTATGGATTGATTCTCTGCTGCTTGTGCTAATTTTGGCCTAACAATTAACACCAAGAAAACACAGGTTCTGCACCAGCCAGCACAACAGCATCCATATGTAGATCCATCAGTTACAGCAAATGGAGAAATTTTGAATACTGTGGATAACAAGTTCACTTACTTTGGCAGTATACTTTCCAGAGATGTCTATGTAGATGATGAAATTTATACATATGCTTCTAGAGCTAGAAAATTGTTTTGAGACTCTAAATTAAAGTATGAGAGAGAAAAGGTATTAGACTGACTACCAAACTGAAGGTCAGCCCACCTGTTGTGCTGACCTGCTGTATGCCTGTGAAACTTAGTATACCAACACCATGCCAGGAAACTGAATTGCCTCCATTTGAATTGTCTTAGGAATATTCTGAAGATCACCTGGCAAGATAAGGTACCGGACACTGAGGTCCTTTCTCAAGATCAACTGCCAAGCATTCAAACTCTGCTGCAGAGAGTATAGCTCCAATGGACTGGTCATGTTATTTCAATGCTAAATATATCTTTGCCTGAAAGATTGTTTTGTAAAGAACTCACACAAGGCAAGCACTCATATAGAGGTCAGAAGAAGTTATATAAGGACACTCTCAAGGTCTCTTTGAAGATTTTTGGAATCAATTATTAGACATGGGAGACACTGGCAGAGGACTGCCCAGCTGTATCAAAGAAAGCACGGTGCAATATGAGCAAGGCAGAACTGCAGTAGCTCAAAAGAAATGTGAAATGCACAAATTTAGAGATATCTGTACTCCAAATATTTATTTGGATTATTTTTGCCCCACCTGTGGTAGAGCCTTCCAAGCTCATATTGATCTAATCAGCCACAGTTGGATACCCTCTACCTTGACTCCAACAAAGTGATGTCGTCTTTTAGTCCTCTTTGAGAGCAAAGGACAAATACCAACCAACCAATTTTTCAAGTAGTCATCTAGATAGCAATGATTTTTAAGCCCATAGTATAGAGGATGAAAAGAGACTTGGACAGAATCTTGAGGAACACCCACAGTTAGGGATCATGAGAAAGAGCAATCAGAAAGGAGGGGGCAAACCAGGAGAGAGCAGCTTCCCAAAATCCCAGAAAGAAGAGACTATGCAGGAGAGATTGGTCCATGTCAAATTGGTGCAGTGTCAAATGTAGAAGACAAATCAAAATGGATAAAGATTAAGAAGAAACCAGTTGTGTGCTAAATGCTTAACAACCAGCACACATATTTTAAGTTTAATCTGCATTATAAACATTTTCCCTAATGCAATCTTAAGTCTAGATAACCAACAAAACAACAAATCACTTCCCAGCTTAGAGTGTTTGCTAATTTCTGAGGGATAATTGTATGAGTTGAAATTTTAACAATCAGCTCCTCTGGTACACCACTGGAAAAGTACTTAGGTTTTGGCATTCCCCATAACATTTCCCTCCAAATAACGTTGAAACAATGCCTCAATTTCAATCCTGGAGCAGCAGAGCCAATAAAAGTTTGGATGAAATATTTTTCCCAGTCAAGACAACTTAGGAAATCCACAGGAAGATACATGACATGGCAGCAGGAGTTATCCTGGAGCACACATGACCATAGCACCAACCGAAGGTCTTGGAAGTGGCAGCAGTTGCAGCAGCAGCAGGCAAATGCATTCAATAAGTGGTCAGAAAGAGATTACAGGGACCCCAAACTGGCACTGGGTTCAGAACTGGGTACTACTGGACAACTCTATTGCCCATACGCAGTTCTGAGTCCCATTTCCAGGGTAGAAAGGAGTGCTTGTGGTGAGTCACAAGGAATAGGGATTATAGTTCCAAGTCGAAGAGAAGTATTAGCAACTGCTAATTCTTCGACTTGGAACTCCCAAATTAAAGGAGCAGAGGGCTTAGAATATGATGTTCTGGAAGACAAACAAGTTAGGATTACAGTCAAAATAACCTACCCAGCAAAACTGAATATTATCATTCAGAGGATAAAATGGACATTTAATGAAACAGAGGTTTAATAGTTAGGCCAAAATTAGCACAAGCAGCAGAGCATCAATCCATACTCCGTTGCATTTTGATCTCAGGGTGCATTGAGTGCACAACCATCTGCCGTTTCTGTTTTATGGGTAAGTCCATCCCATTCCCATTCCCAATTATGATTATTGTATATTTCCTTCCATCCTATTTTCTTCCATTTATCCTTCTCTCTTTTTAGCCTATCCCTGATTTTCAGGCATTTCTGATGGAAATACTAGAGCTAAACAGAAAATCTGACATTCAAATACAAGACTCAAGAGAAGCATAAAAAGGGACATGTGAGTGAGAAATTATAAGGGTATAATAAGGCTAAATTGATTACACTACTATATGGGAAGATGATTCATGTAACTAGTAAGAACTTTATCATTACCAGATTGTTAGAAGTCTACATGAACAGAGGGCATGGGTATAATTCAATTATGTGCTCAAAAAATGAAAGAGTAAGAATGAGCAATATAAAAGAAAGGCAAGAAGGGAGAGGAAGGATAAGGAAAATCATCTCACATAAAAGAGGTATTCAAGGAAGAACTTTTACAGTGGAGGGGAAAATGGAAGGGTGCTAGGCAATGCTTCAACCTCACTCTCATGAGAATCAATTCAAAAATGGAAAATGTGTGTGTGTGTGTGTGTGTGTGTGTGTGCGTGAGAGAGAGAGAGAGAGAGAGAGAGAGAGAGAGAGAGAGAGAGAGAGAAACAGTTGAGTATAGAGATTCATTTTACCCAACAGGGAAATAGGAGGAGAAGGGGATAACAGAAAGGGGACATGATATAAGGGAAGGCATATTAAGGGAGGAGTAGTCAGAGGAAAAACCAAAATTTGAGGAGGAAAGGCTAAAAAGAGAGAAGGATAAATGGAAGAAAATAGGATGGAAGGAAATACACAATAATCATAATTGGGAATGGGAATTGGATGGACTTACACATAAAACAGAAGCAGATAGCAGAAAAAATTAGAAACCAGAATTGAACAATATATTAAGACACACCTAAAACGGAAAGATGCAAACACACAGAGTTAAAATAAGGGGCTAGAGCAGAATCTATTACACTTCAGCTGAAGTTTAAAAAAAAAGGCAGAGGTAGCAATCATGACCATAGACAATGCAAAAGCAACAATAAGCCTAATTAAAAGAGATAATCAGGGAAACTACAATTTGTTAAGTGGTGCCTTAGACAATGAAGAAATATCAAAAAACTTTTACAGGAAGTCCCTCCAATAAAAGCTTCATTTCTCAAACACATAGAAAACTGAGTAAAATTCATAAAGATAAGAGCCATTCCTCAAATGATAAATGGTCAAAGAATATGAATAGGCAGTTTTCAGAAGAAGAAATCAAAGCTATTGATAGACTATGAAAAAATGCTCTAAATCACTATTGATTAGATAAATGAAATTAAAGCAGCTCTGCGAGATACTTCCTCACACCTATCAGACTGGCTAACATTAAAGGAAAATGACAATTGCTGGAAGGAATGTGGAAAAATAAATACACTAATGCACTATTTGTGGAGTGTGAACTGGTACAGCCCTTATGGAGAGCAATCTGGAATTATGCCCAACAGGCTAAAAACTGAGCATACCCTTTGACCCAGCAGTATCATTATCAGGTCTGTATCTCAAAGAGAAATTAAAAAGAGAGAGGGAAGGGAAGGGAAGGGAAGGGAAGGGAAGGGAAGGGAAGGAAAGGGAAGAGCCTATATGTACAAAAATCATTTATAGCAGCTCTTTTAGCGGTGACAAAGAATTGGAAATTGAGGGGATGTCCATCAATTGAGGAATGACTGAACAACTAATAGTATACAACTATGATGGAATGCTCTAAGACGTAATATTTTCCAGAAAAAGAACCTGGGAAGTTCTACATAAACTGGCACAAAGAAAAGTAAGCAGAACCAGGAGACAGTTGTACTCAGTAACGGCAATACTTTAATAATGATCATCTGTGGAATATGTAGCTACTCTGATCAATACAATGATCCGATAAAATTCCAAAATATTCATGATGAAAAATGCAGTCCACACCCAGAGGAAGAATAATGAATTTTGACCATAAATTGAGGTATGCTTTTTTTAATCTTTACTTTTCTTACTTTTTTGCAACATGACTAATATGGAAATCGCATGATTTCACAAGTGAAATTGATATCATACTGTTTGCCTTCTCAAAGGATGGGGGAAGGGCTGAAAGAGGGTGAGAATTTGGAACTCAGTATTTTTTAAGTTAAAAATAATTATTTTTTTAAAAAAGGAAATATAGCTAAGAGCATAAACAAGTTCCTCAAGGGAATGTCCTAATTATTTAAGACAAGTTTTCAGGCACTTTCAAATATATTAAAAGCACTCATTTATTTACGAAAGAATTAATATGCTAGATACAAATCATTCTATCTATTTGTTAAAACAATTACCCTAAGGACCTAATTTGCTACACTTTGTAACTCTAGTTCTAGCTAAGGCATGTGTTTGAAAGTAATAAAATACTGACTATTTTAAGATAAAAAATATATATTAAGAGAGAGAGGATGATTGTGGATGCAATTTGCTGGAGAAGACAGGAGTGGATATGATCACATGCACTTTGGGAGATGGCCTCTGGAAGGATAATAACTATCTCTTTGTCAGAGACTTGGAGAAGGGAGATAAGACTGGTAGATAATATAAAAAAAAAAACTTTTGAGAGGAAGAGAGGAGGAGAGGAAGCCACATTAAATAGTTTTAATTTTCTGAATAATGAGACAAGGTCCTCAATTGAGTGAAGGAAGAAGTAGAAAGGTGAAATTGGAGGAGAGAAGAGAGAGTTTGGAATAGCTTCCACAGGGAGTGAGATATGGAGGAATGAAAGAGCTGTCTTGATATGGTGGGCACCCATTCAAATTTGGATAACATGAATTTATAATGTACCCAGTTACCAGAGTTGTGAGACTTCCTCCCATTTTGTTCAACAGCTGTTGGGTAGAGGGGGAAGTAGGTGGTGGTTAATCCAGAACTAAGATTTACATAGAGCAGAAGAGAATGTAGAATTGAAATGGCTAACTCTAAGATTGAGAACAAGATGAAGGAAAGTGAAATAAGAGCAGTTATAATGGTCTGAGAAAGTCCTAAGTGTTAGAGGGATTGGAGGTCTGAATGAGGCAGAAAAATGTGTTTAAGAGAGGTACAACGATAGGAGGCTGTGGTCACATTGGGGAATGATAGAGTTTCTTATTAAAGAAGTGAAATATTTATGGATGGATAATGGCAAAATCTAGGATGAAACTATCCCTATTCATGGCTGAGGTGGAATAAAGAAAGGTTATAGGATTTAAGGAGGCTGGAGGATTAAGAGGCTAGGGAGTCTGAGGGAGTAGCTAAGACAGGAGTTCTTAATTTTTTGTGCCATGAACCCTTCTATGCCAGTCTAGTGAAGTGCATGGGCCTCTTCTCAGAATAATATTTGAAATGCAAAAAATGCATTAAATTACAAAAGAAATCAAAGACTAGTGAAAGTAAGTATGTAAAGTCATGAATCCCCTGAAATCTATCACCAGATAAAGAATTCTGATCAAAGGAGACGTTAAAGCCCCCAAGCTGAAGGGCAGGAACCGAGGAGTAGAGGAAGATTGTGAGTCAGGTACTCAACTACTTGAGGAAGGGGAGAAAATGACCTGGGGATTGGTTTATCTCAGCTACTATCATTCAGAATAGGTGGGATATTTTTTAGTGTATTTCATAAGAGGAAAGATTGTTGAGTAAAGAAGGTAAAGAGAGAGTCTTGAAACGATGATGGGGAGCGAAGAGTATTCTAACTCCTCCTGCAGGAGCAGCATGTTGGAAGGGCTGGAAAGAGCAGGTCTACTTTGTGTTGGAGAGGAAAGCTGGAGAGGCAGTGGTGTCAGAGAGGAGTCAGGTCTTAGTAAGGGAATAATAAATGGAAAATGCGGGAGAAAAAGAATCCAGGAAGAGGAGTTCGTTCATTATGAACAGAGAATTGTTAATTATGGGATAAGAATTCCAGAAGGGGTGGGAAGGATTGGAGTGAGACTTGGGTGGGGTAAGGTTGAGGGTAATGGGGATAAGAAAACAGAAGGAAGGGGCTAGGGCAATTTTCTCCTAAATGGCTAGTTATAGATAACTAGATATGTGACCCTCTTATCATCAACAGTAATTAAAGATAACCATACCTGTAGTGCTAATGTGCCATGGATGGGGGAGTATCAAATTAGAGTGAAACAAGAAACAAATTAGAGAGAGAAACAAAAGAAGCCATTGAAATGGGAAGAATAGTGCCCTGTTGCTGTCCAAGATCCTACCCTCCTGTCAGTCACCTCAGTTGGTAACCCATATATCCTCCTTCACTCCTCACTCTCACTGTCCATATCTAATCTGCTGCCAAGGCCTGTCATTTCTATCTTAGCAACATCACTCATACACCTCCCCATCTCCATCCTAGCCACCAAACTGGTACAGGCCCTCAGCACTGCATAACTGGACTGTTAAAATAGCTTCCTGGCTCTTCCACCTGCCTCAATTCTCTCTCCACTCCAATCCATTCTCCATTCAGTTGATAAAATGTTCTTCCTAAATCTAAGGTCTGATCATGCCACACTTATATACACCCTCTACTCAATAAACTCCACTGGTTCCCTTCCAGTATCAAATTGTTTTAAAATATTCTATTGGGGCTTTTAAAGCCCTTCACAACATAGCCCTTCCTGATGTTTTCCAGTTTTTACTCCCATACATGCACTCTACAATCCAGTGAAACTGGTCTTCTTTCTATTCCTTCATCTTCCAGTTCCTTGCCTTCGCACTAGCTGTCCTTCATACCTGGAATGCCTTGTGTCCACCTCCTGGCTTCCTTCAAGACATAGTTCAAAACCTGTCTTCTGAAAGAGGCCTTTCCAGGTCCCACTTCATGCTAGTGTCTTCCCTCTGAGATTACTTCCAATTTCTCCTGTATATATCTTGTATGTACATAGATATTTACATACTGCCCCCACCTCTACACCTCATAAACTACTATGATCTCCTTGAAGGTAGGAACTATTTTTATTTTATTTTATATATATATATATATATATATATATATATATATATATATATATATATATATACATATATATATACACACATATATGTGTGTGTGTATGTGTGTATGTATATGTACACACATAAGTATATGCATAAACTCACAGTCTTTCAGATAGCATCTGGAATGTAGCAAGCACTTAATATATGCTTCTTGACTTGACTGGACTGGCAACAGTATTACAGATGGCAGATGATTACAGAAGCTCACTTTCACTGAAGGGTGTCCGAGAGGCAGCTAGCCTGGGCTCCTTCAGAAATGGACTGATGGAGGGTGGTGGGCAGATATCCTCCTGGCTAGTAGAGGGTACTGAAGTAGCTGGATAGCTGGTAGTTTGACTTTGACTAAGGCTTGTTGGATGCAGGTGCTCTTGTTGTTCCTTACTAGTAGAGGGTGGGGAAGGGTAGAGGTGGTGGGCAGTGAGCCCTCCAGCCCATAAAGGATACTAGTCACAGAATCACAATTATAATATTTAATAAATGAAAGGGACTGTAGCAACCACTTATTCCAACCCCTGCCCCAATGTGGTTATTCAACTTCTTGTATACAGCTTGAATCATCTTATAATGACTTGCCAGTTTACATGTTGTATTCCACTACTCCCTCACTCTGAGTGGAAAGTAAACTCCTTGAGGGCAGGTATTATTCTGGTTTTTTTTCTTCTTTGTATCCCCAGGGTCTAGTATAGGAGCTCTGGAAAGGGGAAACATGACCACTTCTGGTTAAAGGTTTAAACGGGAGCAAGACAGGAACACTAGTATAATTAAAGGTTAAATATGATATGGGTAAAGGAGAGATCCCAACAAAGAGCTCTCAAAAAAATGATGAGGGTGAGATTCTCTTTAACTAAAGGTGATCCAGGAGGGCTCCTGTGCTCAAATGGCACCTAAGCTGGGTCTTGAAGCAATTTAAAAGAGAGAGACAAGATGTAGGAGAAAAATTCGGTCATATCAAACTGAAATCATCTTCCCTCTAACTTCTACATTTCATCAGTTCCAAAATCAGAAATCCCATCTAGACAGGGGCTAACCCACTAGGTTTTAGAGGAGGCCGAACTGACTTTATCTTGATTTAATCAGTCTCTGAGTGAAAAGAAATATGGTGTAGTGGATAGGGAGTGAGCGTTGGAGCCAAGAAGACCTGAGTTCAAGTTCTCTCTCCACATGTTGACTGTATGACCCTAGGCAAGTCACTGAATCTCCAATACTATTTTTTTGGAAGCAATCGGGGTTAAGCAACTTGTCCAAGGTCACACAACTACTAAGAGTCTGCAGTTAGATTTGAATTCAGGTCCTCCTAACTCCAAGGCTGGTGTTCTAGCCACCTACCTGCCCCAATCTCTAAGACTCTTAAGTTAACAAGGTGAACAAGGTGCCAATTCACTTGGTAGAGGAAGATCCTTTATCCATCAGTTCCCAATGTCAATGAAATCAAAGATTCAGTCCCAGTTCCTATATTTCTCCTTGAACCAGAGTGAAAAACAGATAGGTAGAATAAGTAATTCATTTCTCAAAACCTTCACTCTGGGGTTTCTCCAAGGAGGCCCTGCATTTCTGCCTGTGATGAGAGAGTTATTAGAGTTTCTTTGTTTCTTGAGCATAGAAACTGCCTGGTCCATTCAGCCTCCAGTCCCTATTTCCTTATACTCATGCCTTTGGATCCTGCTGCTAATCTCTGTCTGATCCTTTTGTCCCAGACCTTGACTCCCTCCTATCTCTGGAATGAGACAAGTCAAACTGATTTCTTCCCAGCCTGGCTAGACTTCAGGGAGTAAATAGCCATATCATTCTGAGAGTATTCATCTGCAGTTTTGTACATCTGGAATGCAGCCCTCTGAGTTCAACATTTTATTAAATATTGAGGAAGCCAAACAGTGATGCGAGACATCAGCTAAGATCTTTGCATGGGGAGGGGGAGGAGGAGCAGGGGGAGAATCATCAGCTTTGTTTCCCAGCAGCCTAGTCATTCCTGGTTCTTTCATAGGAATGCCATGATTGGCAATTACAAGGTGACCTCAAGGGCGTTGTGGGGTGTAATTGACTTTTTCTCATTATGGCTCCAAATAAGAGCCCATCAGTAGTGAAATACGTGAGGGCTGGTAGAAATTGTGAATATAACTCAGTCTTCTACCACCCCTGGATCAACTCAGGCCCGGAGTTCAGTCTTCATCTCCAGGGGGTAAGAAGAATTTCACCAGGAATTCTTTTCTCAGCCAAGGATTAGACAGTGCTTTGAAACCTCCTCTCCTTCCTTTTTCCTTCTATACTGATCCTTTCTGCATAACCCAATTTATCTTGTATTTGTATCTTGCAGCATGGTGGTTAGAGTCCTGGGCCTGCAGTGAGGAAGATGAATTCAAAGCCAGTCTCAGTTACCCACCTAGCTGTGTGCCTCTGCTCAAGTAACAACCTAAGTTTCTTCAGTGGGGATAATAGTAGTACCCACCTCTCAGGGCTAATATGAGGATCAAATAAGATAATATTGGTAAAGCACTTAGCACAATGCTTGGAACATTCTAGGTGCTTAAAAATGTTTGTTTCTCTCCTTCTTTCCTTGTTTCTTAAACTGTGATGCCACTCCCAAAGTACCCAAAAAAAAGAAAGATAAGAGAAACCATTGTTGTTGAAGGGATTTAACGGCAATAATAGTTATTACAGATAAAAGCTTACATTTATGTTCATAGGATCATAGATATGGAGCTGAAAGGGACCTTAGATGCAAGCCATCAAATCCAAATCCCTCATTTTATAGATGAGAGAAACGAGTAAGTAACTTGCCCATAGTTACACATCTAGTAAGTGTCTGAGGCAGGATTTGAACTCAGGGTCTTTCTGACTCCATATCCACTCATTTACTAAACACCAGTCATGTGTTGAGTACTGTTCAAGGTACTGAGTGATATCGTAAGTTTAGATAAGACATAATCCTTGCCCTCTTATGGTCTCATGGAGGATATGACTTGTATGCTACATTACCCAATTACTTTATTATACAACATTGCCTTGTAAGTGCATCCCACTGAAATGGGGTAAACAGTATTATACAATGTCCTGGAGATCATTACCAGCAGGAGGAGATCAGAGATGGCTTCTTGGAGAAAGCAGCATGCGAAGCTTTAAAGAATGAGTAAGAATTCGATAAGAGGGGAGGGAGGACATTCCCAAACATCACATGATGCTCTTTAACCTTTATTCACAGGCAGCAACATTACTAATATTATTCCCATTTTCAAATAAGTAATCTGAGTTTGACGTACTAGGAGACTTGACTACGGTCATATAGCTTTAGGTCAAACAGACTTAAAGAACTATTCAACAGTGCAATGGGATGCCTTATAAAGAAGAGGTGAATTCCCCAGCTGGAAGTGCTCAGGCCAAGGCTATATATGGCTAATTGTCATGGACATTCTACAGAAGATTACTGCCTCCTTATAAATTGAACTGAATGACACAAGACAGCATAGGGTCTTGGGAAGGGTGCTAAATTTGAAGTAATGGGATAGGAGTTCCATTCTTAACTCTGGTGCTTAACTACCAAATGAGTCTGTGAATGAGTCATTTAGGATTCCTATACCTCTGTTTCCTTATCCATAGAATTAAGGGATTGGACTAGATGACCTTGAAGTTAACATCCAACTCTATGTCTATGATCCTCTGACCTTAAGGGTCCCTTCTTCCCATAGTATTCTTACACAACCAAAGATTGACAGAGCTGAAAGGGGCCTTCAACTCTACTAGGAATCAAAAGGCCTGACACAAACTAACTGTGTGATTTTGGGCAAATCATCTCCGCTGTCACTTTATAAAAATGGCAAATTCAGACTTAATGATCTCTTTGATCCCTTACAGTTTTAATAGCCTAATGCTCTCTCATGCTGCTGGTATTCCCATATCCTAGCCTGCCCCTGCCTTCGGAGCTGCTTGAATGATGTGTTCTCACTTCCCTGATTTCCCTGGCTGCCTCTCACCCATTCCCAATCAGTGTTCAGGCATTTGGTTTTCCTATCACTTCCATCCCAAGTTCCCAAAAGGTTGCAGATTCATTATTCATTCATTAATTCAACAAACATTTGTTTGAATGGGAAGCAGTGTAATTTGATTCAAAAGGTATTGAATCAGAGGACCTGGATTCTATCCCAGGTTTTTCGTTTACTGCCTATGTGACCTTGGGCAAGGAACTTCCCTCTGAGCCTCAGTTTCTACATCAGTAAAATAAAGGGAATGGGCTGGTAGACTTCTAAAGTGACTTTTCTAGCTCTAATTCCTATTATCTGTTAGTTTTCTCTTCTGCAATGCAACCACCCCAAGCACCTCCAATCATTCTTCATACTGGAGGACACACTAGTAACAGCAGCCCCTTCGGAAATGATATTTGCTAAGAAAGAAGAGGAAATCAGGTGAATAAAGCATCTAACCTGAGAATCAATCAAAGGTCTACAATAAGACCTTTAAAATCTTAATAAGTAATTGTAGGAAAGTCATCTCCAAGCATAAAATGCAGCAGAATTCCATTGATATGTCAGGATTCATTGATGTCATCAAAGAAACAATCATATTGATTCTTTTAAAAAATAAAATAAAATAAACTTTTGGAAATTGTCGAAAAAATCCCACTCTTAGAAAAGAACCTAGTCCATTAATGCTGCAAACTATCTCTGCTCTGGATAAATCCCTCTTCTAGCCTAATTCCCACTCTCCCTCCTCTGGATCACTCCTCTTGCCCCATGTCTGGAATCTTTCTCGTTAGAAACGTCCATCTTCCACACAAAGTTCATCTACTGATGCAAACCTGCCTATGAACTCAGAGACAGGAAGCCAATCAGAAAGTCATGAGTAAGAGTCTCCAGTCCTCTCTTTATAAAACACCCCTACTCAGCTTCCCCATTTCAGTGTGACCATATTGTGTGGGACTGCCTAGATGTCCCCACAGAAGATCTGGAGGAGCAACCAGGAAAAGAGACCCCTGCATAACTGGGCGATGTATTCTTGGTCCCACTTCCTGTCTTCCCTTCCCATCGTTCTTGCCCCTGAAGTTTATTGCCTTGCTATGGGCAGCAAAATCCACCCTAAGCAAGGTCATTATCCCCCTTTGATGTCAGCAGGTTAGTTTTCTTTTTTAAGACTCCTCAAAGCAGGGGAAAAAAATGAAAGCAATTACAAAGATCACATCAACTTCTAATGGACCTCAGAAGTCAACATATGGACCATCTAATTCAATTACCTCATTTTAAAAATAAGAAAACTGAGGCTCAGAGAGTTTGTTACTGTAACTGGAAGAGGCAAAATTTACTCAGCACTTTGACATCAAATCAAACACTTTATCTATCTCCTGCATGATACTGCCCACATCTATACTTGGGGATAATGAGGTCACATTAGCAGGAAGTGGCGGGTTTGAACCCAGACCCCATGACCTTAAATCCATTGCCCTTTTCCATTGTATTCTTATGACTCCCTGCCAATGGAACGTTTTCTTTGCCTTAAAAAAAAAGTAAAGCAAGTGGGTTGTATTAGATGAAAATTAAAGTCCACCATCTGCATCTAACACTTCAGACATTCTGATGTAGCAATGCTGAATAACGCAGCTTGTCAATGCGGTACCAAAAAGTAGAGCCAGCTCTGGAGGAGACTTAGTGGGGATCTGGAGGCAACTAACCTTATTCCTGTATTTCTTCTGCCCTCTGCTGGTGTTACTTGAAATTTCCATTTCCAAAGAGAAGTTTTTTGACCTCCTTTGGATTGATGAATCACTCTTTTTAACTTGGCTTTTATTGAGCACCGTCTGAGCACCTAGCCCTGTGTTAGCTATATTGAAGGAAAGCATGAGAAAGAAGAATGGCACAGACATCTAGAAAGAGGCTGGAAGACCAATAGGGAGGCTATTGAAAAAAGTCCAGCTGAGAGTCAAATATGAGGACAGCTATGTGGTACAGTGAACTGAGCATTAGGCCTGAAGTCAGGAAGACCTGAGTTTAAATCCAGACTCAGACACTTGCTAGATGTGTGACCCTGGGTAAGTCAATTAACTCTACTTGCCTCAGTTTCCTCATCTGTAAAATGAGCTGGAGGAACAACTGGTAAGCGATTCCAATACCTCCCAAGAAAACCACCAAAGCAGTCATAAAGAGTCACATGTGATAGAAAAATAACTGAAGTACAATAGCATCATTGATTTGGGTAAAGATATGGGACACAGGTGAGAGGTGTTGTGAAGGTACAATCGGCCAAGTGCAGCAAGATTAGGGAAGTTATGAGAGAGGAGAGGGAAGAAGAATCTGATTTACTGTTGAAAGTGGTGATTCAATTAATAGAAACATGAAGTTAGAATGAGGGTTGATTTGGAAGTTTCAGGTACTAAGGTGGAACAGTGGATAGGGCTGGGCCTGAAGTGATGAAGACTCATCTTCCTCAGTTTAGATCCAGCATCAGACACTGAGCAGCAGTGTTAAATGGGGCAAAACATTAAACCCAATTTGCCTCAGTTTCCTCATCTGTAAAATGAACAGAAGAAGGAAATGACAACCCACTCCAGGATCTTTGCCAAGAAAAACCAAAGTGGGATCACAAAGAGTTGGACACATCTGAAACGAACGAACAACAGATTTGAAACAAAAGAATAATGAGCACTGATTTAGACAATAGCTAGCATTTATATACAGCATTTTAAGACTTATAGAACACTTCACATTTTGTGGCTTGATATCAACAAAACAACACAGCAAGGGAGGTAGGGGTTATTGTCATCCCCTTTTTACAGAAGGGGAAACTGAAGCTGAGAGGTGGAGTGACACTGTTTCTGTAGAATTTGGGTCCTATTGACTTCAAGTTCATTATTCAGACATAATATCACCTAGGTGGGACATGCTGAGTTTGAGATACCTATGGAAAATGCAAGTGTGCAATCACTCTACTTGCTAGTATTATAAGATGACCAAGAAAATATGGAGAGAAATCACTAGGGAAAGATACCTGGCTCCTCTACTGGGGCTGGGAAGTCATGACTCCCTTCCCAATAAGGGAGAGAATAAAGACTGACATCTGACAGCGATGTCACGAAAACTCACTGAAGAAAGAAGGGTATGAGTATCAGAGTATTCAAAGAGGGGAGAGAGACAACAAAATAGACAATAGAATCAGGAAGTAAGATATGAAAAATGGTGTGGATATTGAATAGACATAGATGCCCAGTTGAAAGTGATCACTCTGTTCTGAAATGTTTCCTAGCACTTTGTCTAGATCTTTTTTTTTTGCTACAACCACCCTCACTTCTATAAAACGTAGTTATTCATTCATGTTGTATCTCCTAACTCGTCATTTCTGCTTGCTGTGACTCAGGCCCTGATAAATGGCTATACCACATGGATAGATGGATGGTAGATAGATAGGTGGATAGAGGTATGGATAGATGATTAGATGGATAAAAAGATAGATGTAGATATATACCTATGCATATACATAAAGCAGCTAGGTGGTGTAGTGGATGGAACACCAGGGCAGGAGTCAGGAGGACCTGAGTTCAAATCTCACCTCAGACACTTTGCACTCACTAGCTGTGTGACTTTGGGCACATCATTTAATTACAATTTCTTCATCCTGGGATTATAGGATGTAGGATGGCGCTAGGCCCATAGCAGTGTAAGAAAGGCATTACATAGTGGCTAAAGAGCCCCTGGGTGTCTTGGACTCAAGAAGACTTGTTTTCAAGTCTCACTTTCAACAGACACGACTTTGACCTGGGCAAATCATTTAACCCTATTTGCCTCAGTGTCTTAATTTGTAATATGAACAGGAGAAGGAAATGCCAACCCACTCCAGTATCTTTACCAAGAAAACCCTAAGTGGGATCACAAAGAGTTAGATACATCTGAAATGAATGAACAACAACAGGTTTGAAAGAAAAGAATAATGAGCACTGATTTAAACAATAGCTAGCATTTATACTTTGCACTTTAAGGCCCATAAAACACTTTACATATTGTGAATTGATCTCAACAAAACAACCCTGCTAGACAGGTATGGCTTATTTTCATCCCTTTTTTACAGAAAGGGAAACTGAGACTGAGATGTGGACTGACATTGTCCAATCCCTCTCCTTGCTCGTATTCTCCAATTAGAGGATAATCACAAAAATATGGAGAGAAAACACTAGGGAAAGCTACTTGGGCTGTTCTATTGGGGTTGGGGTCATGTTTCCCCTTCCAGTAAGGGACAGGTTAAAAACAGACATTTGAAAGTGTTGTCATAAAACTCACTGAAGAAAGAAGGGTATGGGGGGGGGGGCGGAGCCAAGATGGCGGGGTAGAAAGACGCACATACACATAGCTCCGAACCCACAACCCACAGAACGGCTACAGGGGAGTAATTCATGGCAAATTCTGCACCCAGAGGCCACGGAATATTGGAGCGAGGGAGATTTCTGTTCCGGAGGGACCTGCAAACCTCTCGCGGGGGGTCCTTCGCGCTGCGGACTGGGCGCCAGGACTGGGAGCAGAGGGCAGCCCTGCCGCAGCCACGGCACCGAGAGGAAAAGATCCGAGCGGGCTTCAGGGATGGGATCTCCAGCGGCCACGGGAGTCCCTCCACCCACAGAGGGACCTGCAAACCTCTCGCAAAAGGTCCATCGAGCTGCAGACGCGGAGCCCAGCCCAGCCCGGACCTGCTGCGGCCACGGCACCAAGAGAAACAGACCCGAGCAGGCTTCAGGGACAGGATGTCCAGCAGCCGCACAAGTCCCTCAGCCCACAGGTGACGGGGGTCGGTGAGAGAGTCTCTTTGGCGGGTCGAGAGGGGAGTGGGGTGCCCCCATGATTTGGGCCCCCCGGGAGGTAGAAGCTGAGAGGTGGCTGCAGACAGGGGCTCCCCAAGCGGGCGGGAGCCTGAATCCATTGTGGAAGGTCTGTGCATAAACCCCCTGAGGGAACTGAGCCTGAGAGGCGGCCCTGCCCCAACCTGACCACCTGAACATAATCTCATACTGAATAGCAGCCCTGCCCCCGCCAAAAGCCCTAAGGCGGGAAGCAGCATTTGAATCTCAGTCCCCAAACGCTGGCTGGGAGGATCAGGAGGTGAGGTGGGTGTGAGAAGAATATTCAGAGGTCAAGTCACTGGCTGGGAAAATGCCCAGAAAAGGGAAAAGAAATAAGACTATTGAAGCCTACTTTCTTGGAGAACAGGCATTTCCTCCCTTCCTTTCTGATGAGGAAGAACAATGCTTACCATCAGGCAAAGACACAGAAATCAAGGCTTCTGTGTCCCAGCCCACCCAATGGGCTCAGGCCATGGAAGAGTTCAAAAAGAATGTTGAAAATCAAGTTAGAGAGGTGGAGGAAAAACTGGGAAGAGAAATGAGAGAGATGAAAGAAAAGCATGAAAAGCAGATCAGCTCCCTGCTAAAGAAGACCCAAAAAAATGTTGAAGAAATTAACACCTTGAAAACTAGCCTAACTCAATTGGCAAAAGAGGCTCAAAAAGCCAATGAGAAGAAGAATGCTTTCAAAAGCAGAATTAGCCAAATGGAAAAAGAGATTCAAAAGCTCACTGAAGAAAATAGTTCTTTCAAAACGAGAATGGCACAGATGGAGGCTAAGGACTTTGCGAGAAAGCATGATATCACAGAACAAAGAGAGAAGAATGGAAAAATGGAAGATAATGTGAAATATCTCATTGGAAAAACAACTGACCTGGAAAATAGATTCAGGAGAGACAATTTAAAAATTTTGGGACTACCTGAAAGCCATGATCAAAAGAAGAGCCTAGACATCATCTTCCATGAAATTATCAAGGAAAACTGCCCTGAGATTCTAGAACCAGAGGGCAAAATAAATATTCAAGGAATCCACAGAACACCGCATGAAAGAGATCCAAAAAGAGAAACTCATAGGAACATTGTGGCCAAATTCCAGAGTTCCCAGGTCAAGGAGAAAATATTGCAAGCAGCTAGAAAGAAACAATTCGAGTATTGTGGAAATACAATCAGGATAACACAAGATCTAGCAGCCTCTACATTAAGGGATCGAAGGGCATGGAATAGGATATTTCAGAAGTCAAAGGAACTAGTACTAAAACTAAGAATCACCTACCCAGCAAAACTGAGTATAATACTTCAGGGGAAAAAATGGTCTTTCAATGAAATAGAGGATTTTCAAGCATTCTTGATGAAAAGACCAGAGCTGAAAAGAAAATTTGACTTTCAAACACAAGAGTGAAGAGAACCATGAAAAGGTGAACAGCAAAGAGAAGTCATAAGGGACTTACTAAAGTTGAACTGTTTACATTCCTACACGGAAAGACCATATTTGTAACTCTTGAAACATTTCAGTATCTGGGTACTGGGTGGGAGTACACACACACACATGCGCACACACACACATACATAGAGACAGAGTGCACAGAGTGAATTGAAGAGGATGGGATCATATCTTTAAAAAAAAAATGAAATCAAGCACTGAGAGAGAAATATATTGGGAGGAGAAAGGGAGAAATTGAATGGGGCAAATTATCTCTCATAAAAGAGGCAAGCAAAAGACTCATTAGTGGAGAGATAAAGAGGGGAGGTGAGAGAAAAACATGAAGTCTACTCTCATCACATTCCACTAAAGGAAAGAGTAAAATGCACACGCATTTTGGTAGGAAAACCTATCTCACAATACAGGAAAGTGGGGGACAAGGGGACAAGCAGGGGTGGGGGGCATGACAGAAGGGAGGGCATGGGGAGGAGAATGCAATTCGAGGTCGACACTCATGGGGAGGGATAGGATCAAAAGAGAATAGAAGTAATGGGGGACAGGATAGGATGGAGGGAAATATAGTTAGTCCTATACAACACAACTATTATGGAAGTCATTTGCAAAACTACACAGATTTGGCCTATATTGAATTGCTTGCCTTCCAAAGGGAAGGGGTGGAGAGGGAGGGAGCTAAAGAAGTTGGAACTCAAAGTGTTAGGATCAACTGTAATGTTCTTACCACTAGGAAATAAGAAATACAGGTAAAGGGGTAAAGAAAGCTATCTGGCCCTACAGGACAAAAGAGAAGATGGAGACAAGGGCAGAGAGGGATGATAGAAGAGAGAGTAGATTGGTCACAGGGGCAATTAGAATGCTTGGTGTTTGGGGGGGAGGGGAGAAAAGGGGAGAAAATTTGTAACCCAAAATTTTGTGAAAATGAATGTTAAAAGTTAAATTTTTAAAAAAAGCCATAAAATAAAAAAAAAAAGACCAGAGATGTTGCAAACCCAAAAAAAATAAAAATAATAATAATAATAATAATAATAAAAGAAGGGTATGAGAATCTGAGTATTCAAACAGGGGAGAGAGACACCAAAATACTCAATAGAATCAGGAAATAAGATATGAAAAATGTTGTGGGTATTGAATAGACATAGATGCTCAGCGGAAAGTGATCACTCCATTCTCAAATATTTCCTAGCACTTTGTGTGGATGTCTTTTTTCTACTATCACTCTCAATCTCAGCTAGAACATGCTGGGGTCTGGGTGCAAGAGGATAGAGAGGGAGATAAAGGTTTTTGGTCACAAGGGGCTTCAAATCCTATACTACTGGTGCTATTACCCGTTAATTCATAGACTACTGAACTAGAAGTGACATAGAATCTTTCTAAATCACCAGTATTTTCATTGGTCAAATTAAGTTCAGAGAGTAAGAATGATTTCCCCAAAGCCATATAGGTGATAGGTTGAGTAGATCCTGGTGTAATGAAGTCATTAACTGTACTCTTAAATAACTGTAATAATAGAAAGAAGGTGGAGGAGAATGACTCTCACACATCATGGTGTGTTTCCTCACTAAGCCCAAAACATAGCAGGGAGATACTATGTGGCTCAATGTATCCAAGATTGCCTATGACCTTAAAGGTAGTCACTGTGACCTCATCAGCATTGTCATAACAACCAGACTCAAACTAAAGGGAAACAGCTTCACAGTCAACTGATTCTGTCGTTATAACTCTTGAGTGAACAAATGTTATGAAATAAGACATGCTTAACTGTTCGAACCCATACATTGACATTCGCAGCGTTTTGTAATATATCCTATTCGGCTTTGGCAAGAAGGCACCCCAAAGAGAGTGCCATTGTCTGTTGACTCTTCCTGTGAAGACACAGTCCCCCTTGCCTCTGAATGTCTGATGAAAACAGGTAAATCTTCCTCTTCTTGGTATACTTCTCCACCAACTGATATTGAAAGAAGGGAGAGAGGCACTTAAGTAGTCTATAGAATCAGGAAGTAAGATGTGAAAAATGTTGTGGATATTGAAGACATAGATGCCCAGGTGAAAGTGATCACTCCATTCTTAAATCCTCTCTAGCACTTTATCTTGATCTCTTTTTTACTACTGCCACTATCACTTCCCTTGCTCGTAGTTATTCATCCACATTGTGTCTACTAACCCTAGTCATTTCTCCATGCTGTATCTCAGGCCCTGCTAGATGGCTACACCACATGGATAGATGGATAGATGGAAGGCTGAATGGATAGATGAATGGATGAAGGGATGGATGGATGGATGGATACATTGACAGATGATAAGATTGATAAAAAGATAGATGTAGATATATATATATATATATATATATATATATATATATATATATATACGTACATACAAGGGGCAGCTGGATGGTGCAGTGGATAGAGCACCAGGGCAGCAGTCAGGAGAACCTGAGTTCAAATCACACCTCAAACATTTGACACTCACCAGCTGTGTGACCTTGGAAAACTCACTTAACCCAGATTCCCTCATCCTTTGTCATCTCCCATCAACCTGATGAATATCTGATCAATGAATTCAGATGGCTGCGGAGGAGAAGTGAGGCTGGTGATCTGCACAGCCCTCACTCACTCAAAACATACTCCAGTGAAGCAATGGCATTATTTCTCTGATGGCATGGTCTTCTTTGGCAACGAAGGAAACACACACACACACACACACACACACACACACACATAGGAATAATACATATATACATGCATTTATATAGATACACACATATATACATATATGAGTATATTATATATGTATATATATATATATGTATATGGCATGCTGATCTATGAAAAATGCACCTAACTTCTACTTATTTATCCCAACTCCAACAATAGTGCTCCTATTTTGTTGTCAGAAAGATTGTTGGATATGAAGTTCCCACCTCTTTTTCCTAATGTTAAGGAGAGTGGAGACTTCAGGAGAGGGAGAAAAAGACAGCTGGAACATGCTGGGATCTGGAAGCTAGTGGATAGGGAGGTCAAGGTTTTGGTCACAAGGGTCTGCAAATCTTATACTACTGGTACTACTACTCATTTAATCATAAATTACTGAACTAATGGCGACATATAATTCTTCTAAATCGCCTATATTTTCATTTGTTAAAATAGCTTCAGAGGCCCAAGGCCATATAGGTGAGAGGTTGAGCAGATCTCGGTGTAATGAAGTCACTAACTGTACCCTTACATAACAGTAACAGTAGAAAGGAGGTGGAGGAGAATGACCTTCACACATAATGGTGTGGTTCCTCACAAAGCTCAAAACATAGTAGGGAGATACTATGTGGCTCAATGTACCCAAGATTCTCTTTGACCTTAAAGGTCGTCACTGTGACCTCATCAGCGTTGTCATAACAATCAGACTCAAAAGGGGAACAGCTTCAAAGTCAACTGAATCTCTCTTAAATAAGACAGGCTTAACTGTTCGACCCCATACATTGACATTTGCATCATCTTGTAATATATCCTCCTCGGCTTTGGCAAGAAGGCATCCCAAAGAGAGTGCTATTCTCTCTTTACTCTTGCTGTGAGGACACAGTCCCCCTTGCCTCTGCGTGTCTGACAAAAACAGGTAAATCTTCCTCTGCTTGGTATACTTCTCCACTAACTGATATTCATAGAGAGGAGAGAGACACCACAATAGTCAATAGAATCAGCAAGTAAGATATGAAAAATGTTGTGAATATTGAATAGACATAGATGTCCACGTGAAAGTAATCACTCCATTCTTAAACTTTTCTAGCTTTTGTCTGCAACTATTTTTTGATATTATCACTCTCACTTCCATTGGACAGAGCTGTTGAGTTCCCCAAACATCTTATGCCTGCATGAGATCTTTCTTCCAGGGACAAATGAATGAGGCAGGAGCAAGGATGGTATGCACTCCGTTTATTCTAAGCTAGCTCAGAGTTTAAATAGGCATTCTACTTCCATGCATGCAAGAAGCTAGCTTGTGTACACTGTGTGCTGAGCTGACATGCTTGACTGTTGTTGCTCTTGCTCAATATAATTGTGAAGGTCGGTTATTGCATAAGGGTGGTCCATCACATAAGTCATGCAAGGACATGATGTGTTAAGAGATTTCTCCTGAGGACACCATGACCCTGATAACCTGATAGTTCCAAACCCCTTACAATTCCCCCTTTTTGTTTTCAAGATGAGATTTCCAGAGAACTTGTGTGTTATGATCTAGCCTCTTAACCACACCTTTTAAGACCAAGCATGCAAGCTTAACAATAAATGGTAGGATACATAAAAGAACTAATAGGCACATAATAAAAGCAATTCCAGAATGAGCTGTATAACTGAAAATAGATGGAATAGATAAATGTTTAAAGAAATCTATAGTATTTTGTTCAGTTATATCGGGAGTTAAATCTTGATCTGCTGTGTCTTACATAGCTCGGGCAAGCTTATATAAATCCTCAATTTCCAGGGTCATATCCTGATTATCAATAACCCCATTCAAATGGTTTTTGATCCTTTGCCAATCATAATCTGACTAATTATACAGGTTGTTTGACACACATAGGAAGGTCCATAGATAATCACATACCAATCATTGATGAAATTCCAACCTATCCATCTCATCACCAACTTCTCCAATAGCACCTCTTAATTCCTTTAACATTGTATAAAAGTCCATTTTGTGCCAACTCTTCCATGAAGTTAGCTTGTACTCTTTCATTCTGTACTGTGGATACTGACATAGCCAAAGATAATGAGGATGTAATCAATGACATCAGTAAAGATATTCCTAAGATTACACAACTAATACATCTTTTAACCCTTGGTCCCACCCCAATCTCTATCTTCTGCTCTAATTCCCAGAAAATATGATCTGTTCTGAATCAATACCAACCCTTAGTCTTTACTGGCATAAGTACATATCTTTGTTGTGTTACAATGAACACTACACTGGAGGTTTTATAATCTATACACTCTGAAACCTCGCAGCTGAAGCAGGTGATGTTATAAATGTCCTTCTTAGTCCCTTGTAAGGTACCATTAACACTTTTTACAATAGTAACATTTTCCTTTTGTCCCCACATAAACGCATATTGTCCCCCCAAATATACTTGAGCTGTATAAATGTGGTTAGCTAACACCCCATTTGTCCTGTTCTTTTCAAAATAGGACATGGATCCTCGAACTGTCGCAAAAATCTTCCACGCCCCTGACATTGTTTTTCCATTGATCGTTGTCCAGTGTTGTGTTGGAAATCCCTGTGTCTCAGAATCATTCCTATCCTTCATAGTGGTATCATGCCAAGATTGTAATACATAACCTGAAATATTCAATGTCTGTCCCTCATTAGTATCACAGTCAATGAAGTTTGGCCAATGATATCCATGTATGATGGGTACAGTGATGGGGTGACACTCAAAAAATTGAGATTATAGATATGTCTGAATCTAGGATACACATAACTGGTCAGTGAATAGTAAATGTCATTATGACCCAGTACATAGACAGTTCAGTACATAGCTGGCAGTTGAGTTCTTTAGGTGCAGCTGACTACTACAGGAGGAAGGGAGATAATGGGTGTTGCTAGGGCAGCTGTGTCCTTGAGGGAGAAACTGCCTGAGTTAGTATTTTGAGGCTAGAGAGAAATATGATTTTTAAATGTGATTTTAGCATTAGGGCCCAAGTATATGCACCCAAACAACCCATCAATCCCCCCTTTTAAATAGATGAAACCCAGATATTTTGGGGGTAAGGGACGAAGGTCTGGGTTTCTGCAATTGCTTCCTGCTGAGAGTGGACATAGAGCTGTCCCTGTCTCACAGGGTCCTGACATTGGAGAGATCTGTAGCTAGTGTGACGCCAGGTCCAGAGGGTGATGGGTCATGGACAGTGGGTCATATAAAGCCAGAACGGTCATCTTTAAAGTGGAAGACACTCAACCTGGAGGAGACAAATCTGGCAAGGAGATTAAGCAAATAAAGGCTAAAAAATGACCAGAAGGGGTTAAACCTGGTAGTTACATCATTTTTCTATCTTCTGAAAATACTTCACCACACTTTCTCCACATACTGAAACCCTTCTGGAAGAAAAACTTTTAGAAATGAAGTTGTGAGTACATTCACACATGAATTTCAACTGTTGCTTATCAAAACAGCAAGATCTTTTCTGCTTCATAGATCATTACATATTAATTTTACCAATACCTTATCTTGAAAATGAAAATTTTAGTTGGTTTGGTTGGAAACGCTTCTTCCAGAAATATATCTTCTTCCTTTAAAACAGTTTAAATTTTATCCTGATTTTGAGAGTCACTAAACATTTATAAAGAAAATTAGTTGAAACCTTTTAAAATGATTGTTTTCTTTTCACTTTGAAACAAGAATAAACCTTATAAAAGTAACATTCATTAAAATTTTCTTGGTACAACGATGTCCTCAAGTAATATGAATTCCTAAAGTATTTGAACAAACCAAATTCTTAATTATTACAGAATTCCTAGATATCACAAAATGCTTTATTAAAAGTGCATAGTAGAATCTCACATTAGTAACAGTAAGAGACTGATTACAGAAAAAAAATTACTGCTTTTAAAATCCTTTTAAACAATGGGGACATCCTAAAATGATTCTCGTCACTTACATAAATTTCTGAACATGTTCCAATTTCAGATAAAAATAATATTAAGTTTTCCAGTAAGATTACACAAAAGGGCTCACCTGTAATACTGACTACTTGTAATTGATCATAGAGTTTGCTATAGAAGAAAAAAGTAGGGACATGTGATATAGCAAATATGACAGGATAAAACATCTTTGACTCTGCTTGAATTCAGAGAGAAGTGAAATTTTCCAATCATGCAGTATCTCTATTATAGCCAGACTCAGGAATAGTCAGATGAGAAACATTTCTTTTTAAAAAGACACAATGGGGAAACTGACCAGGAGGATCCCATCCTAGAATGAGTCCAGAACTGTCCTCTTGGTATTTCCTTTCCAGGTACAAACTTCACCTGTTAACAGTGAAGGATCACATTCCCTCTGAATAACTTGTGGTAGTTCTCTCATATGCTGATTTAATGCAAATAACTATACCCAAATTCAAACCTAAACAAAAATATTTATGGTCCCAAATCCTTTTACCTTAAACATCAAATTTCACTAATCATAACTTAAAGCCAAATACAGCTATTTGTATTCCCATGGAGTTGCAATAAGCAATGAAGATTAACAGGACTCACACACATAAGGGAGTCCATCAAAGATCCTTCCTTCTCAAATTTAAAACTTGTCCTGATATAAAAGTCAAATGTTAAAAATCTTTTCTATCTATTACAACTTTTAAGCAAGTCCCATTCATTTTTTATGAATTATATAAGCCAAACAAATTTCTTTCTTAAGACTGATGACCTTGTCCACATGGGAAAGGGGCCTTGGCAGTTTTATAAAATAAAAGGAATTGGCATGGATCCCATGCCTGCCAACCCCCAAACATACAGGAGGACTGTTCTGAATGCGCAGAACCAGTCTAAATAAAATTTTTACTCAGTTTCTTTCTTTCCACACACAATGAGCCATTGACAATGTTAGGTTTTAGCATTAAAGCAGTAACTTCAAAAACTTAGTTAACAATCTTATAACTTTTATAAATGATAACCAAATTGTTTTAGCTGTAACTTCTTTAACAGGCAAAGGTGAAAATACCTGATTTTCTAAATGGCAATTACAAAACATTATAAGATAAGGTTAGTAGGACTGATAAAATTTTAAATAACATAAGTTGCTTTACACAATTTTTCCAGCATCTTTTAGTTTCAACAAAATTCACATTACAAATTGCTTTCTCTAACACCACTTCTGGATTACAGAGTAAAATAAAAATCTTAATGGTTCTAACTTTTACTCAAGAAAATTTCACTAGAGAAAAAGCTGTGAAACTGCAAGTAGAAGTGAGGGAGACTCTGGAACAAGGTCCAGTGGCACCTAGTCCCCTCCTTTCCACTTGGGAGTTCAAAGCTTTATCTCTGAGGTGTCTTTTAATTCATTTTCAGATTTATGCATTTTCCCAATTTGCCTTATTGTCAAATAATACAACAAATTCTGAGCTGTCTTAAACATCCAATTAGGAGTGATATGTTTCACTTAAAATATGACCGGAATAATTACCTTTTAGTTGTATCCTGTTACACAAAAACTTTTCTCTTTTAGAAGAGGCATGAGATAATTAAGATGCTAGTCAATCTGCCTCTCTGATATGAGGGGAAAAATTTCCCCGATTTCTTCTTGTCTTTCTCTCCACCTTCACAACCTGGCCAGGGTTAGAAGGCAGAAAGAAAGAGAGAATTTTACCAACAATTTTCCAATAATTTTCAAAACTTCTATGCTTTCTAAGGACTTCATACCCATGTTGCTCTCCTAGTGGGCTTTGATTAAAGCCCCTTTAAAACTTCACATATTATTTCCTTGTATTTCTTATGTAAAACTGCATTTAGCAATCATATAAACTAAATAATATAAGATTAGTTTCTCTCTTTCTCTCTCCCATTCTTCTCCCTGATGCTGCAGTCATCAGAGAGAAGGGAGGAGGGGGAGGGAAAGAGATAACATTCCAAATTCCAGCTACAATGGAGCCAGCCATAATGCCGTAATAACTCACAAACACACGCACACAGAACATGTAAAGATAGAACACATATGCAGACAATTTTTTAAAAAATCCAAAAACTGAAAAAAAAATTGTCAGAAATTCTCTGCACAAATTATACTTTTGGCTTACTTTCTATCACTGTGTTCCAAACATAATACCAATGTTAGCATCATTTCCAAAAGTATTCCTTCTCCTCTTTAATTAAAACAGGCCGTATGGGAAGATTGAGTGTGTAAAAAGGACCCACTATAAAATTTCCCTTTGAAAACAAGCGCTTTCTTGCAGTGAGCGCTCCCCCTAAAGGCGAGCAAAGTCGCTTCACAGTTGTGCAGTAGCCGGGCTGACAGAAGGCAGTGTCTGCGCGACCATCCCCCGCTGAGTTTGAGGGGCCCGGGAGGATGGGTGCCAAGGGGAGTTTAAACGGAATTCTAAGGCCCAGTGACCTGTTTTTTTACACTTTGGGCAAGGTGATTTTGGCCTTTGGGCCGCTGTCCTTTGTGGGGTCGGTCTCCCTGGTTCCTTTTTGAAGTGTCCTAGCTTCCCATATTTCAAACAAGCTCCTTTTATGTTTCTTCCTGCCATGTATCCTCTAGACATGTATTCCTGGTGTATTTCTGCTGCGAAAACAGTAGACCCTACTCTCTCACATATTTGTATCATGTCCTCAATTGTCGGATTTTTTTGGTAGCCCTAACATTGCTTTTTTACATTCTGCCTTGCAGTTAGTTTGAACAATCCGCTGTGTTACTATCTCCGCCTCTTCTACAGGTCCCATAGTTCTAGCAACTGCCTCTTGTACTCTGGCTAGAAAATCCACAAAAGGTTTCCCATTCTTTTGTCTGATTTGAGTGAAAGGCTCTACATTTTGTCCTGCCACAGTAACTCCTTCGTATGCCTTCTCGACACATTGAGCAATTCTCTCATATATTTCTATGGGAAAATTAATTTGTGTATTATCTGTACTAAATTCCCCTGTGCCCAATATCTGTTGGAAATATCTCTGAGAATTTTCTGCATCCTGATGATGTGTTACTGACATCTGTCGACAAGCCTCAGCATACAACGCCTCCCATTGTACTGCTTGTCTGGGGGTCAATAAAGCCTGAATGGCAAGTTTGCAGTCACTAGGAGTGAGTACGTAAGTCATCAGTGATTTCAACTGTAATTTCACAAAGGGAGATTTTAAGCCGAAAGTAGTTAGGGTCTTCTTTATCTCTTTGATCAGAATGGGTTGTACTGCCTCATGAGAACGAGTGCCGTCCTCTGTCTGTAACACAGACATAACTAGACCGTCCTCACGCTTTCTTTCTTGTCTATTTCTCTCTGTCATCTGTTGGTACCCATTAGTTGGTGCTGGGGGTGCGGAGGGCAGCACTTCTTGCCATAATCCACTAGGTGGTGGTGTCATCTCTGTTTTCTTAACTTCCTCTTCAATGTTCTGCTCACAAGAGTGCGGTTCTACTTCCTTATTTTCTAACTTTCTCATTAGCATTCCTAAACTTGTAACCATACTGGCTAACTTGCCCACTTTTTGAGAAAGTTCATGTATTTCTCCTTTTTCCTCTGAGTATTCTCTAAGGGAAGGGTAAATGTTGTTAGTTACTGTCTCCTCTGTGGGTGGCGTGTCGGCCCTCGAGGGGCATTGTGTGCAAGTTTGAGTTTGAGCCTCAAAAGCACGCCTTTCAGTTAAGCAGAGCGGGTCTGTGAGCCCCGTCTTAACCTGACTGTAAATGATGAAAGTTTCTATAGGGACCTCCTCAGGCCTTTCTCTATGAAGTTCTGAAAGTTGCTCCCCTACCACCTTCCCTGATGCTACGTCACAAGAAGGATTATCAACCAGCCACCAGCAGGCTTTATACCCGGTTTCCAAAAATTCTGAAATCTGCGACGGGCGTACTGAGCAGCCCTGCATTTTTAGGATCTTACGTATGATTCCTTTTGTGAAGTGACTAGGTGTTGCCCTATGATAAGTTGTGTTAAAACGACGTTTACACAACTTACCACAGAAGAATTGTTCCAAAAAATCAGTTTGCCCCAGGTGCTTCCCGCTGCCTGTGAAACAATGAGTGACGGTCCTTCTTGCGGCTGCTCGATCCAGGTGCGCGCTTCCTGGAGCTGTCCGCTCCTCCAACTCTGGAACCGAGTGTCTTTTAGAGGAGCCCCACATTAGAAGCCAAAATGTTGAGTTCCCCAAAGATCTTATGCCTGAGTAAGATGTTTCCTCCGGGAGGAATCAATGAGGAGGGAGCAAGAATGGTATGCACTCCATTTATTCTCAGCTAGCTCAGAGTACACATAGGCATTCTACTTCCATGCATGCAAGAAGCTCTTCTACACTGTGTGCTGAGCTGATGTGCTTGGCTGTTGTTGCTCTTGCTGAAGAAAATTGTGAAGATCGGTTATTGCATAAGGGTGGCCCATCACATAAGTCACGCAAAGACATGACGTCAAGAGATTTCTCCCAAGGACACCATGACCCTGATAACCTGAGAGTTCCAAACGCCTTACACTCCACCTCCTTTCTACTGTTACTGTTATGTAAGAGTATAGTTAGTGACTTCATTACCGAGGATCTGCTCAACCTATCACCTATATGGCCTTGGACAAATCATTCTTACTCTCTGTAGATATTTTGACAAATGAAAATACAGGTGATTTAGAAAAATTCTATGTCCCCACTAGTTCAGTAATCTATGATTAAATGGGTAGTAGTACCAGTAGTATAAGATTTGCAGACCCTTGTGACCAAAAACCTTGAATTCCCTATCCTCTCACGTCCAGACACCTGAGTGCTCTAGCTGTCTTTTTCTCCATGTCCTGAAGTCTCTACTCTCATTTTGATCAGGAAAAAGAGGTGGGAGCTTCCTATCGAACAATCTTTCGACAACAGAAATAGGAGCACTATTGTTGAGGATGGGATAAATAACTATGTTAGGTGCATTTTTCATATTCCAGCATGTGATATATATATATACATATATTTTTAAATATTTATATGTATATACCTATATAATATACTCATATATGTATATATATGTCTATCTATATATCAGCTTGTATATATGTATTATGCATATATATGTGTGTGTGTGTGTTTTTCCTTTGTTGCCAAAGAAGACCATGCCATCAGAGAAATAATGCCACGACTTCACTGGAGTATGTATTGCAAGTGAGGGCTGTGCAAGTCACCAGCCTCACTTCTCCTCCAGAGCCATCTGAATCCATTGATGGGATATTCATCAGGATGATGGGAGATGACAAAGGATGAGGGAATTTGAGTTAAGTGAGTTTCACAAGGTTACACAGGTAGTAAGTGTCAAGTGTTTGAGGTGGGATTTGAACTCAGGTCCTCCTAACTTCTGCCCTGGTGCTTTATCCCCTGCACCACTTAGCTGCCCCTTGAATGTGTGTATGACTATATCTACATCTATCTTTTTATTTATCAATCAAATCACCTATCTATCCGTCCATCCCTCCCTGCCTCCATCCATCCACCCATCCTTCAATCTAGGCATCTATCCATGTGGTGTCACCATCTAGCAGGGCCTGAGACAGAGCATGGAGAAATGACCAGGATTAGGATATACAAGATGAACGAATAACTACGTCCAATGGAAGTGAGAGTGATAGTATCAAAAAATAGATGCAAAGTGCTAAGAAAGGTTTAAGAATGGAGTGATCATTTTCACCTGGGCATCGATGTCTATTCAGTATCCACAACATTTTTCACATCTTTCCTCCTGATTCTCTTGACTATGGTGGTGTCTCTCTCCCCTCTTTGACTATCAGTTGGTGGAGACATATACCAGGCAGACGAGGATTTATGTGTTTTCATCAGACCTAGAGACACAAGGGGACTGTGTCCTCACAGCAAGAGTCAAAAGAGAATGGCACTCTCTTTGGGATACCTTCTTGCCAAAGCCGAGGAGGATATATTACAAGATGTCGCAAATGTCAGTGTATGGGGTCGAAGAGTTAAGACTGTCTTATTTAATAACATTTGTTCACTCAAGAGTTATAAAGAAATATTCAGTTGACTGCAAAGCCATTCCCCTTTGGTTTGACTCTGGTTGTCATGACAACACTGATGAGGTCACAGTGACAACCTTTAAGGTGAAAGAGAATCTTGGGTACATTGAGTCACATAGTGTCTCCCTACTATGTTTTGAGCTTTGTGAGGAACCACACCATTATGTGTGAGGGTCATTCTCCTCCATCTTCTTTCCATTATTACTGTTATGTAAGGGTACAATTAATGACTTTGTTAAACTAGGATCTGCTCAACATATCACCTATATGGGCTTGGGCAAACCATTCTTAATCTCTGAAGCTAATTTGACAAATGAAAATACAGGTGATTTACAAAAATCCTATGTCACCTCTAGTTCAGTAGTTGAAGGAATATTTCATATCCCTTGAATAAAGTAAGTTCACTCTGTCCTTTTGGTGACCTCTCAAGGAACATAATGTGCGCGAGTCGCCTATGTATTAATGTTTTGGGAACTAGCCACTCCCGGAACACATAGATAATACTTGGAGGATCTGGCTAGTCCTCCCAGTATATGATTAATTAGCTTATATCTTGTGGCCCCCGTATGATATGTCCTTGACGAACAAACACCTGCATTCCCATGGCCATGTGCCTGACTAGCTTGGAACAGTGTGCGGAGCCGTTGGCAAAAAGCCTTCTTTGTCTAGGTCCCTATAAACTCCCCTCGCTTAGTGCAAGTCCTCGGAATCTCACCCATGGAGAGGACACTCTGCCTGGGACCTCTTTGCTCCCAATTCAGACCCTGAACGCTGTATCCTGGGATTCCCCAGCTGATGCAATTCAGGTGTTGGTGCTCCTCGAATTGGTGATGTTTTTCTATTTCCTCTTACATCTATATTAATATTGCCATAATTATATTAGTATTAGGCTATATTAATTATTTCTGCTGTAGCTCTAAACTGTTCATGCATTTGCCTTTTCTGTAAATCAATAAAATATCCAGCTTCTTCTCCTCAAATGTGTCTTATTGTAGGTGCGAATCTGAACCATAAATTTCCTTAATCATACATAATTGGACGAATCCAAACCCCTTTTGAAATCACAATACAGTAGTCTACGAAAAAGTAGGTAGTAGCACCTGCAGTATAGGGTTTGAAGCCAAAAACCTTGAACTACCTATCCTCTGGCATCCATATCCCAGCATGCTCCAACTGTCTTTTTCTCCCTGTCCTGAAGTCTCCACTCTCCCTTAGATTAGGAAAGAGAGGTGGGAGCTTCCTATTTAACAATCTTTCTGACAACACAAATAGGAGCACTATTGATGGGGGTGGGGTAAATAATTATTAGTTAGATTCATTTTTCATAGAACATCATGCCATACATATATATATATTTATACACTTACATAATATATATAATATACTCATATGTGTATATATGTGTGTATCTATATATCTGCATGTATATATGTATTATTCATATGTGTGTGTTTTTCCTTCGTTGCCAAAGACCATGCCATCAGAGAAATAATGACATGACTTCACTGGAGTTTGTTTTGAATGAGTGAGGGTTGTGCAGGTCACCAGCCTCACTTCTCCCCCAGAGTCATCTGAATCCATTGATCAGATCTTCATCAAGATGACTGGAGATGACTCAGGATGAGGCAATTGGGATTAAGTGACTTGCTGAAGATCATGCAGCTAGTAAGTCTCAAGTGTCTGAGGTGGGACTTGATGTCAGGTCCTCCTGACTCCTGCCCTGGTGCTCTATCCACTGCACCACCTAGCTGCACCCTTGTATGTGTGTATGTATATATCTACATCTATCTTTTTATCAATTTAATCATCTATCTGTCCATCCTTCCATCCATTCATCCATTCATCCATCCATCCATCCATCAATCTAGCAATGTGATGTAGCCATCTAGCAGGGCCTGAGACATGGCAAGGGGTAAGGACCTTGGTTAGGAGACACAGAATGAATGAATAACTAAGTCCAACAGAAGTGAGTGTGATAGTAGCAAAAAAGAGAATTGGACAAAATGCTAGGGAACATTTGAGAATGGAATGATCAGTTTCAGCTGAGCAAGTAGGTATCTTCAATATTCACATTTTTCATATCTTACTTCTTGATTCTAGTGACTACTTTGGCGTCTCTCCCCTCTTTGAATACTGAGATATTCATGCCCTTCTTTCTTCAGTGACTTTTCATGACATCGCTCTCAGATATCAGTCTTTATCTTCTCCCTTCTGGGAGGGGAGACATGACCCCCCATTCCCAGAATAGCAGGCCAAGTAACTTTCCCTAGGGTTTTCTCTCCATATTTTCTTGGTCATCCTGTAATCACAGCAAGTAGACTGACTGTACACTTGCATTAGCATAGGTACCTCAAACTCTACATGTTCCAGCTAGGTGGTATCATAGCTGAATAATGAACCTGAAGTCAATAGAACCCGAACTCTACAGAAATAATGTCACTCCACCTCTCAGCCTCAGATTACCCTTGTGTAAAAGGGGAATGGTAATAACCCTTACCTCCCTTATAGGGTTGTTTTGTAGAGATCAAGTCACAATATGTAAAGTGTTTTGTAAGAAGTGCTAAGTATAAATGCTACTTATTGTCTAGAACAGTGCTCATTATTCTTTTCTTGCAAACCTGTTGTTTTCATTCACTTCAGGTATGTCCAACTCTTTGTTTTCCCAGCTAGGGTTTTCTTGGTAAAGAGACTTGAGTGGGTTGCCATTTCCTTCTCCTGTTCATTTTACAGATTAGAAAACTAAGCCAAAAAGGGATAAACGGTTTGCCCAGGTCAAAGTCGTGCCTGTTGAAAGTGAGACTTGAAGTCTTCTTGCATCCAAGGCATTCAGGGCACTCTTCAGCCATTATGGTTTCCTCTGCTCTAAGCCTAGTGCAGTCCTACATTCTATAATCCCATGAACTTGGCACTTCAGACATTGTTTTATGCTGACAGTAAATTTCTGTAGGAACACTCTTTTCATAGAGCAGTTTGGATACTCTAGGGTGATGGAGAATCAATTAGAAGGTTGTTGGAGGAAGTTCTAGAAATCATAAGAGGCTGGGGCACTACAGACTTTAATATGTGCCTCCCTTCACAATCTTGTAGGATCTACCATGTTTTTTGGTTTTTGGTTTTTGGTTTTTTTGGTTGTCAATAGTAGGGAGTGAGGGGAGGGAGTGATATCAGTTGGTGGAGAAGCATACCAAGCAGAGGAAGATTTACCTGTTTTCGTCAGACACACTGTTGGAGGGCGGAATGTGTCCTCACAGCAAAAGTCAAAAGAGAGGGCACTCTCCTTAGGATGTCTTATTGCCAAAGCTGAAGAGGTATATTATCAGAAGACGTCGTGAAAGTCAGTGTGTGGGGTCAGACAGCTAAGCCTGTATTATCTAATAACAATTTTTCCCTCAAGAGTTATAAAGACGGATTCAGTTGACTGCAAAGCTCTTTCCCTTTTGTTTGAGTCTGGTTGCTATGGCAACACTGAAGAGGTCACTATGATGACCTTTAAGGTCAAAGTGAATCTCAGGTACATTGAGCCACATAGTATCTCCCTACCGTGTTTTGTGCTGTGTGAGGAACCACCCCATTATGTGTAAGGGTCATTCCCCTCCACCCTCTTTCCACTATTATTGTTATGTAAAGATGCAGGTAGTGACTTCATCACACCAGGTTCTGCTCAACCTATCATCCATATGGCCTTGGGGAAAGCATTCTTACTCTTTGATCCTAATTTGACAAATGAAAATACAGGTGATTTAAATAAATTCTACATCACCTCTAGTTCGGTAGTCTTTGAATAAGTAGGTAGTAGTACCTGCAGTGTAAGATTTGAAGCCCCTTGTGACCCAAAACCTTGAACTCCCTATGTTCTGGCATCGAGACCCCAGTGTATCCCAGCTGGCTTTTTCTCCCTGTCCTGAAGTTCCCACTCTCCTTAGGTTAGAAAAAAGAGGTGGGAGCTTACTATCCAAAAATCTGTCTGACAACACAAATAGTAGTACTATCAATGGGGGTGGAGGAAATAAGTATAAATTAGGTGAATTTTTCGTAGAAGAACATGCCTTGTATATATATCCATATATACATTTAAACTTATATAAACCCTTATGTGTGTATATATGTATGTATATGCATGTATATATGTATGATATATGTATGTGCTTTTTTTATCCTTCATCGCTGAAGAAGACCATTCCATGAGAGAAATAATGGCATTGCTTCACTTGTGTTTGTTTTGAGTGGAGGAAGGCTGTGCAAATCACCAGGCTCAGCTCTCATCCAGAGCCATCTGAATCCAGTGATCAGATATTCTTCAGGATGACTGGAGATGACTCAGGATGAGGCAATCAAGGTTAAGTGACTTGCCCAAGGTCATACAGGTAGTGAGTGTCAAGTGTCTGAGGTGAGATTTGAAGTCAGGTCCTCCCGACCCCTGTCCTGTACCAACAACTGCCCCATGTATGTGTGTAGGTGTTTATCTATATCTATCTTTTTATTTATTCATGTAATCATCTATCTATCCATCCATCCATTCACCCATACCTCCATCCTTCCATCTATCCATCTATCCATGTGCTGTAGCCATCTAGGAGGACCTGAGACACAGCAAGGAGAAATAACCTGGGTTAGGAGATATAACATGAATGATTTTGACTCAGGATTAAAGTCACACACACACACACACACACACACACACACACACACATATATATATATATGGATGCCTGGAAATGACCCAGGATGAGGCAATTGTCATTAAAGAACATGTTGATGATCACACAGCTAGTGAGTGTCAAGTGTCTGAGGTGAGATTCAAACACAGGTCCTTCTGACTCCTTCCCTGGTGCTCTATCCACAACACCAGCCTGTGTCCCTTGTATGTTTTTATGTATATATCTACATCTATCTTTTTATTTATCCATCTAATCATCTATCACTCCATCTATCTATCCATGCATCCACCCACGTATCTATTATATATCTATCCATGTGGTGTAGCCATCTGTCAAGGCCTGAGACACAGGAAGGAGAAATGACCTGGGTTAAAAGAGACAGCATCAATGAATGACTATGTATGTGACAGTGATATTAGCAAAAAAAGATCCAGACAAAGTGCTGGGAAGATTTCAGAATGGAGTGGTCACTTTCAGCTGGGTATCTATGTCTACTCAATATCGACAACATTTTTCATTTCTTACTTCGGGATTCTGTTGACTACTTTGGTGTTTTTTGTGCACTCAGATACTCATACCGTTCTTTCTTCAGTGAGATATCATGACATCACTCTCAGATATCAGTCTTTACCCTTTCCCTTACTGGAAGGGGAGACATGACCTCCCACTTCCAGTAGAGCAACCCAGGAACTTTCCCTAGGTTTTTCTCTCCATATTTTCTTGATGATCCTATCACACCAGCATGTAGACTGATTGGACACTTGCATTTTCCACTGGTGGTGGTGTATCTGAATAATGAACTTGAAGTCAATAGGATCCGAATTCTACAGAAACAGTATCAGTCCACCTCTTAGCCTCAGTTTCCCCTTTTGTAAAAGGCAGGTGATAATACCCCCTACCTCCCTTGCAGGGTTGTTTTGTGGAGATCAAAGCACAATATGTAAAATGTATTATAAGCCTTAAAGTGCTAAATATTAATGCTAGATATTGTCTAAAACAGTGCTCATTATTCTTTTCTTTCAAACCTGTTGTTGTTCATTCACTGCAGATGTGTCCAAGTCTTTCTGATCTGGCTTAGGGCTTTCTTGGTAAAGATACTGGAATGGATTGCCATTTCCTTCTCCTGTTCATTTTACAGATGAGGAAACTGAGGTAAATAGGGTTAAATGATTTGCCCAGGTCAGCGTTGTGTCTATTGAATAAGAGCATTGAAAACAACTCTTCTTGAGTCCAAGACATCCAGAGGCTCTTCAGCCACTATGGTATGCCATGGTTTCCTCTGCTATGAGCTTAATGCAGTCCCAAGTCCTATGATCCCATGAACTTGTCACTTCAGATATAGTTTTACAATGATAGCTAGTAAATCTCTGTAGGAACTTCTTTTCATAGAGTAGTTTGAATACTCTAGGGTGATGAAGAATCAACTAGAGGGTTGTTGGAGGATGTTCAAGAAATGAGAAGAGGCTGGGGCACTACAGACATTGATAGGTGCCTCCTTTCACAATCTTGTAAGGTCTACTATTTTTTTTTTTTTGGTCCCCAATATTACGGCGTCAGGGGAGGGAATGATGTCAGTTAGAGGATAAGCATAGCAATCAGAGAAATATTTATCTGTTTTGGTCAGTCCTGCTGTGGGAGGGGGGAATGTGTCCTCACAGTATGAGTCAAAAGGAAACTGCACTTTCATTGGAATGCCGTCTTGCCAAAGCTGAAGAGGATAGATTAGAAGACATTGCGAATGTCAGTGTATTGGGTCGAACAGCCAGAAATTATTATCTAAAAACACAAGAGTTATAAAGACAGATTCAGTTTTCTATAAAGTTCTTCCCCTTTTGTTTGAGTGTGGTTGCTATGACAATGCTGATGAGGTCACAGTGACGACATTTAAGTTCTAAGGGAATCTTGGGTACATTGAGCCACATACTATCTCCCTACTATGTTTTGAGATTTGTGAGGAACCACTCAATTATCTGTAAGGGTCATTTTCTTCCATCTTCTTTCTCTTATTACTGTTATATAAGGGTACAGTTAATGACTTCATTACACAAAGATCTGCTCAACCTATCACCTATATGGGCTTGGGCAAATCACTCTTACTTTCTGAAGCTAATTTGACAAATGAAAATACAGGTGATTTAGATAAATTCTATGTCACCGATAGTTCAGTAGTCTATATATAAGTACTTCCTAATCTAGTTCCTCCAGGGCAATAACCTTGGGGTGCACCTGCAAGGTTACCATGTTCTCATCCTTGAATATCAAGAAGTGGGATGGTGAGCCAATTTTCCTGATAATATCAGCCCTCATGTCAGTACAAATCTCAAGTAAAACCTGGACAATACCTCACATTCTGGACTCGGTCTGTACTGGCCCTCTACATATCTCTACAGCTCAGTATAAGCACAGTCATTCATAGCTTTCTATAAGAGCAGCTTAGAGGGGGTACATGTCCATCTATGAAAAGAATAAGAACTGCACTAGCTTTGTCCTAGTTTGTTCTCCAGGACATCTTGCTTACTTAGTCTACCAGGGTAGTTATACCATGTCCTTCTTAGGAGGGAAAGGAGCATTGGGAAGGAAATAGAAACAGAGTGGGGGAGGAGAGGTCAGAGGTTCCTTTGAACCTAGTTTTTCCTTTTAAATAAAAAAAAAGCAAGTAATTAAACAAAAACAATTTGGGAATAAGGATTGGGACACCTAACATATTGGGATACTTAACATATCGGGAGATCTAAAATATAGGGAGACCCAACATATCAGAGACCTAATATATCAGGAAACCTAACATATCGGGAGACATAACATAATAGGAGACCTAACATATAGGGAGACCTAAAAGATCGAGAGACCTAATATATCGACAGATCTCACAAATCAGGAGACCTAACATATTGGGAGACCTAACTTATAGAGGCAGGAGGAGGGTCTTGTGGGATAGGCAAGGTATTAGATCTGTTCATCCTTTTGGATATTTCATCGAAGTGGTTGAGGTACATGGTGGTAAAGTCTGATCTGGATCTTGCTTTAGTTTTTCCAGACCTCAAAGTGAGGAAAGCCCAGTAAGAGTTTTCCTGCCTTTGCCTTTACCCAGGGACCCACCCAAGCCATTTCCATGATCCTGGGCCCTGGATCTCTAGTCTCTTGCTCCCTGGGGCAAGGGCGAGGGTGGAATGCAACTGGCATTCAAAGAAAGACAAAAAGCCCCTTCCCTCCCCACCCAAGTTCAACCCATGTGTGTACACATACAGACATACACACATATACAGATATACACGCATATAGATGCATGTATGTATATGTGTATGTGTGTGTGTGTATATATATATATATATATAAATATGTGTGTGTGTGTGTTATGTGTGTGTATGCACACATATCTCCCCTCTACCCTCCAACCCATTTTAGGCAAGGGAGTAGGCTCAGTCTCAGAGCCACTAGTAGGCTGAAGCAGGGTCAAAGGGCAGCAGGGAAAGGGAAAGAGAATAGTGTCATCCTTTACAGTTGGGGTAAGGCCTTAATTCAATCACAGAATGGTAGAGCTGGAAGAGGTCACCAGTATAATTTGTAAGCCTATAGAGCTTTAGGGCCTTCCTTACATAGTATTTTTCTCACATGGCAAGGGGGTAGCCAGTACAAGTGCTGCTTTTCCCATTTTACCAGTTAGGTACAATTAGGAAGTGTTTAACAAATATTTGTTGAATTGAAGTGAACTATACAGATATATAGCTCATGTTCTCATGGTACTTCAAAGGTATATAAAGTACTGCCCTCACAACTATCTCCTGAGGTGATCAATGCATAATTACTTTAATTTTATGGATGAGAAAACTGAGACTTAGACGGGTAAAATAACTAACCAAAAGTCTCACAACTGAGCAGGTAATGGAGCTGAGATTTGAACCCAGGCATCTCAATTTCAAATTCACAACATTAAGGACTGGAAAAGACCTTAGAACGTAGAATGTCAGAACATAGACTATTTGAGCTACTGGGTACCTTAGAAAATGGGATGTTAGAACATAGAACGAACACTAGAGACAGAAGAAAACTTAGAACTCAGAAATTCAGAACATAAAACAGTAGAGAAGATACCTTAGAACACAGAAAGCTAGAACACAGAATGTTCTGGTCAGCAGGGACTTCAGAACATAGAATGTTAGGACATAGAGCATTAGAGATAGAACTTAGAGAATTAGAACACAATGTTTGAGCTGGCAGGTACCTTAGAACACAGGATGTCACATCATAGAACACTGGAGATGAAAGAGACCTTAGAACTTAGAAAGTGAGAACACAGAATGTTTGAGCTGGCAGGGACCTTAGAACATGGGATATTAGGACATAGAACACAAGTGATGGCAGAGATCTTAGAATTTAAAGACTATTAGAATATAGAATCTTAGAATTGGAAGGAACTGTAGAGTACAGAATGAAGAATATTAAAGCTATTCCTTATTAGTCATTTAGTTTCAATGCATCGTTTTACAGAGAAAGAAATTAAGACTTAGAGAGGAGCAACACATTTTCCCAAGGTCACCTAGAGAGATTTAGTGCCAGAGTCATGCCTAGGACTCAAGTTGAGTTGTTTTATACCTTTCAAAGCCTGTCCACTAGTTCTATTAGTTTACCAGAACATCCATCCCTTTGAAGTAGTTAGGGCAGGGATTATAATCTATATAAATAGATGAATGGGGGAGATCCAAGAGGGTCATGGTGCCTCATCCAATGTTGCACAACCTACGAGTGGCAAGGCCAGGTGGTTTGACATGTGAATATAAGATGAGAAGGAAGGATAAACTTTTTCTAAAATTTTATCTGTGAAGGGAAAAGAGATATGTTAATAGCTTGAGGGAATGTCAAGGTGAAGTGGAAGGATTTGGGTTTAGAGAGGGTAGAAATTGAGGAGACTTGGATATACTTGTAGGCAACAACAACAAAAAGAAGCTTTTCTGATTGCAGAGGTCTAGGCCCGGGCAGGAGTGAGAATAAGGTGATAGGGAGGAGAGAACAGTCTCCATGAATGGCCTTAAGATCCTTCGTATGAATCATTTTTTTAGGACTGGCTTCTGGTCCTGCCTACCATCTCTGTCAGCTTCCTCCCACCACCCTTGGGCTGTGTACAACTGTTCCTCCCTTTATGTCCTTTGCTGCTGAGGTCCTCTCCTGACAGGTCAGTTTGTTATGAAGTGAAACCTGAGAACCACTGTGGATCAGGAGTCTAATGCTGGCCTGATTTCCTTTTCTGGATCTCAGTTTCCTCCTCTGTAAAATGAGGGAGGCTAGAAAAGGTGATCACCAAGCCACTGCCAGCTCTAACTTTCTATGTTCCACAGTTTTAGATCCCCAGGGCTAGTGGAAGCCAAGCTGCTGGAAGGAGAGAAGCAGGGAGAGGAAGATGGAATGGGATGGTGACTGAGTGGGCATTCAGGAAAGGAAGGGGCTGATCCCAATTTGAGACTTACTGTAATAGAACAAGGCCAAGTCAGAATCACTTGCACCCTCGAAGATTGTATCAGGATAATAAGAGATGATGTAACCTGAATGGACGAAGAAAGAAAAGGGTTCATTGAGATCTCATTTCCCTGGAAGGAGATTGGTGAAAATAGAAATGAGCAACAGCCATAGGGCATGTTTGGCACTCCTCTCAGGGTAGGGGTGAAATCAGGATATAGTTGAGGGTAGGTTAAGGTATGGTCAGGAGTGGGGTGAGGAGAGGGTTGGAGGAGGATCTGTATTGGGTGTTTTGTCAGGGTTGGCCTTATGGGCATTTGGTTGGTTAGGTGCTTAGTAGATGGCTGGGGTTTCAGAGACTAACTTTCTATTTCATCTACAGCCAAAGTTGGTGCTGTGCTATAAGAAAGGGAGAGGAGAGGGGAGTAGAGGAGTAAAGGAAAAGACAAGAGAGGAATAGAGAAGAAGAGAAGGGAAAGAAACAGGAGAGGAGGAGAGAAATGAGACAAAGGGGGAATGGAGGAAAGGAAAGCAAGAGAGAGTAGAAGAGAAGAGAGGAGAGATGCAAAAAGGGGGAGAGACAGGATGAGAAAGCTAAGGGAAGAAGAGGGGAGGAGAAAAAGAAAGGAGAAGGGAGAGAGAGGAGTAAAGCAGAAGAGAGGAGACAGACATATAGGAAAGGAGGAAAACTGAAAGGCAGAAAGAGAAGAAAAGGGGAGAAAAGTTAGCCAAAATGGGGGTAATGAAGAGGGGAGAGGAGAGCATGCAACAAAGAGAGAGACAGAGAAGAGAGAGACAGAGAGAGAAGAGAGAGAGAGAGAAAGACAGAGAGAAGAGAGAGAGAGAAGGGAGGGAGAGAGAGAAATGAGGAGAGAAAAGCAGGAAAAAAGAGTTGGAGCAGAAAATAAAGGAGAAAGAAAGGGACAAAGGAGATCAACAGGACAGAAGAAGACAAGAGAGAAGGGAAGAGAGAAGGCTCAGAATATTCCAGCATCCCCCTCCTTACCTAAAAACAAGGCGACTGAAATTTTGAGGCCTTCCTGGGGACTGCGGAGATATTTGAGGGCCTACGAGATGTAGACCTGAAATTGTTCATCACGATTCTGCATCTGTGTCATAGAGATGATATTGGGGGCCCTTCATTTTATAGGCTTGGCTGCCCTTTCCCCAAAGGTTATGGGTCTTCTGTCCCAGGGCCACTGTATACTCTTTGCTCTTTGGATCCCTCAGGGGGAAGAGGGATCAACTATGACCCATGACTCCGGGCCCTTAGCCCTAACCTGGCCTCCACAGGCATGTTGTGTGTTTACTACACATTTTCTCAATCACTTATTAATAATGCACAATGATAATAATAGCTCTCATTTCTATAGGGTTTAAAAGTTTACAAAGCACTTTCCTTATATTAACCCTGTGAGATAGTACAAGAACTTTGAACTCCATTTTAGAGATGTGTAAATTGGGGCTTAAGTGAGGTTAAATGAACTTATTCATGGTCATGGCATGTTCGGCCTTGAGGCCAATGGGCTACCCGAGTCTTACCTTTCACCTGTCGCAGGTCTTTGGTGGCCAAACCAGATAAACGTATTGAGAGAAGAGACTTTCCAGAGTCGAACAAGGGTTAGGCTTTATTCAGGGTCTTGGGTACATGTGCAGGGTGAATTCTTCCTCAGGAAAGAGGAATCCTCCTCCTCCCAAGGAGCAAAGATCGTACAGGAAGAGGTTGGGAGCAGGAGAGGGGAGGGACCCTCTGCCCTCTAAGGGCCCCTCAGCACGAAGAGCGCCTTCAGGCTTTCCTGTCCCTACTTAAGCTCTCCCGCCGCATAGTTTGCACATGAATACCGTGCCTGCTCTCACCCCTTAGCTAGTCAACGATAGGTGTGCTCAGACCATGGGCCAATCTCAAGGGTGGGATGCTCTCCCCAGCAAGATTCCCATGGAGAAGAGGCGGAAATGCACGAGATAGCCCGTGTCTCACACCTCAATTCCCAGCTGTTCCCTGGGGGGCCTCATGAGAACTCTGAGGTTTAGAAGTCCTCACCTTTACATGCCCGAGACTATCCAAGTGAAACTGAGCTTACACCCCCAACAATGGCACAACTAGGAAATTTCAGAAGTGGGACTCACACCTCTGCCTTCTGAAACCCACTACTCCTTTCCACTCTCTTAACTGTGGAATCAGACATCAGACATTTACTGAGCACCTACTGCATTCTCAGTCCTGTACTATAGGATTTATGGGAGGGAAAGGAGGAAGTAAGACTAGATTCCTTGACCCTCCAGGAACTTAGAATACTGAAATACAAGGTAGAGAGGGCCAGGGATCATCTCTTGAGATGTGGGGTTCTCTGAGGACAGGCACTGAAGGGACCCTACCCCTTCAATAACTTTGCCTCTTTTTCTACTAATTTAGCTTACTTATACTTCAAGAAGGCTGCATAGGATGAACAGAGCAACAAGTTTTTAACATTGATTTTGTAAAAAAAAAAAAAAAAAAGACCACAAATAGTGAGAAAACAAACTGAATAGGCAAGGGCAGGAAGTAAAGAATATGAAAGTTGGAATATAGACCCTTCGAACATAGAATGGGGACTGTTGGACCTAGAAGAAAACAGAATGCTGGAATAGAGAACACTGAATATTAGAATTACGACCAGGGGTGCACTAGAGTCAGCATGTAAGGACTCCAAGGCACTGCTGCTAATTTTTCAGTGTGAGTATTCCAACCCTAGAAAGCAGCTACAAATCAAGGCTTAGTTTATTGTTTTGTTGATTGGCTAGACTTTTAAAAAAAAAAGGAGAAATCTTAATGTAGATTTAACTTAGAAGCATGTCTGTACATTTGTTTCTCCTGGAGAGCTGGTAGTTAAACATTTACCAGGATATCCCTTCTTGCTGGTCAGAGTAAGAAGCTGGAAGGCTCAGTAAAGAGGACCGCTTGGAATCCAAGAGAGGTCAAGTGACTGGCCCAAGGTGACACAGGAAAAATAGAGAGTTATATATACCTATATATACACACACAAGCATGTATGTATATAAATGTATATATGTATGTACATACATATACATATATGCATTTATGTATAGGTATATAAATGTATATGCCTATTACATACATACATACATATACAATATCTCACCACAGGCCACAGAATCACAAAATTATAGATTTGGAAGGGACCTCATCTAGGTTAATCCCTACCTGATAAAGAACTCCCAGTACAATATACCTGCTGTGTATTCCTATGCCCTCTCCTTGAAGGGGAATACACCACCTCTTGAGGAAGCCCAGTCAGCTTTTGGATGGCTGTAATTGTGACTGATCTTTCCCTGACATTTACGCTAAATGAGTCTTTTCTACCTCGTCTCCTTGCTCCTGGTTCTTCCATCAGGCACCACAAGGGGCAAGTCTGATCTCTCGTCAGTAGAGAGCCCTCAGTCTATTCTAACTCTCCTTTCCCTCTTCCAATCTCTTCTCTTCTTCATGATAAACATTCCCAGTTTCTTTAACTATGGGTAGCCAGTTGGTACAGTGAATCGGGCTCTGGGCCTGGAGTCAGGAAGACTCGAGTTCAAATTCAGTCCCAGATATGCTCTAACTGTGTGACCTTGGGAAAGTCACTTAACCATTTTTTGGCTCAGTTGCTCCAACTGTAAAATTGGACATAACATTCATTACAATCTTTGTGGCTTCTGTGTTTTGCCTTCCCATTGGAATTATTTCTCTGTATCTCTAGCATTTTCTTCCTGAGCATCTTCTATTCCTCCTTTGTAGAATCTTAGTTCATAAAATTCTATTTATCCTTCCCCTGAAATCTGTTTTCCCTTTGACATCTGCTTTTCCAAATCTAAAGGGTGCCTGGCTTTCCTCCACTGTATTATAAAATCTAAAATGGCGATGATGATGATGACAGTGATGATAAGTGGCATTCATGTATTTATGTAGCACTTTAAGGAGCAAAATGCTTTATGTATATTGTCTCTTTTGACTCTTACAACCACCCCAGGAGAAGATATATACTTCCATTAGCCACATTTTACAGATGAGGAAACTGAGGCAGAAAGAAATTATGATTGGCCCAGGGTCATGGCTATGTTTTGAGGTTTGATTTGAACTTAGGTCTTCCTGACTTCAGGTCCAGTCTTCTAACCCCTTTGCCACCTAAGCACAGTTGCCACTTGTGGTATAGTGTAGTTCCTTCTCCCTGAAGTTCCCAAAATTTCCACTTTGGCAAAACCAACTCCTTCTTATTAGTAAGACTCATAGCATCAGAGAATATCTAGTCTAGGTGTTCTTAACATAGGGTCTGTGAACTGTTTTTGGAAAAATATTTTGATAACTCTATTTCAGCATTTTTCAATAGATTCTACTTAATATAATTTTCTTTGTGACCCTATGTACTTTATTATTTAAAAACATTATTCCAAGAAACAATCCATAGCCTTCACCAGACTGCCAAACAGCTGGGGGAGTGTGTGTGTGTGTGTGTGTGTGTGTGTGTGTGTGTGTGTGTGTGTGTGCAGAAGAGATCATGATATAAAAAAGGTTACAAACCTGTCCTAGAGTCCAATCTTTTCATTTTACAGATGAGAAAACTGAGGCCTGGAGAAGAGTGAACTTACCCAACTAAGGTCACCCAGCTAGCTAATAGTAAAGCACTCTGGTTCCCTAATTCCTAATCCAGTAGAGGACATTCTTTCCTCTATTGCTCTAAGTTTGCTTGCTATTCTAAGGATCAGCTCTGAAGCTTAAATTTTAATGAACTATGAGGAAGCTTGGTTGGTGGAACCTATGATATGAACAGGAGGCTCTAAGGTTTACATTTCTAAAGGCGCAAGTCTGTCAGACACTAGAGCCTTGGCAGAGGGCACTGTTACCATTGCCTGAGTGATGGGAAACCTTCTTGTTTGCAATTAGAAACTCTTAGAGAAACAAAAATTCAGTCCATGTCGAGTCTCCTTCATTTTAAATTGGTTCAGGAAAAAAAGCAACCCCAAAATGTTGCATCTTTTGAGTGGAAAATTTTGAGAGGGAAGGTGGGTGTGAATTGAGAACTTGGAAACCTTTGCTCTACAACTTACTTTTTTTAAAAAAAAAAGATGTTGAGAATGCAGGTGTGAGTGTGAAAGACAGAGTGGGTAAATAAAGAAGGTGATAGATTGGCAGATTTAGGGACTGTCATAGTTGGAAGGGAGCTCCCAGGAGATGAATTAACAGAGGATGGGACTGAGACTTGGAGAGGGGAAGAAACTCACTCAGGGTCATACAGCCAGTGATTGGCATCGACAGAATTTGAACTCAGGTTGCTAAGTCCTAGTCAAATGCTCTTTCCGTTTCTTATTCAGTATTTTAGTACCTAAATTGAGACAGTACTAAACCATGTCATCTTAGAAATAGCCTCTTACGATATAGAGTAATGTGCCAGGGTTTAGCAAGTAACTTGTTGAATTAAATGGAATCAATAAGCTTTCTTTCTGTGATCTGCCCCAGGCAGCTTTTTCTCCTTAATAATACTCATAGAATCATAGACCAGAGGTGTCAGATGTGCAGCCTCACTGTGGTTACAGCACTCCCAAGTGTGTCTGAACAAGATTAAAAGCTAATTGGGAAATGTTTAGCAAAATAAAGAAAAAATAATAGAACAGAGAGAATGATAACGTTTAGTTTTTAAAGTCAGTATGTAGGTAGAGATCCTTACATATGTATGGTTTAATGACCATTTCAATTGGAAACCCACCACAGGTCTAGACTGCTGCTGTTGGAAGGGACCTCAGATCATGTAATATCTAGAGGCAGAGCAGGAAGGAACCTTAGAACAGAAAGTAAGAGGTGGAAGGAACCCGAGAAGTCACCTGTTCTATTTTTTTCTATATTATATGATTTATAGAAATAAAATTTTTTCTATAGAAGTCATATAAGCCACTTATGACTTTATAAAGGAGGCCACTAAGTCTCAGAGGAAAAGAGTTTCCCAAAGTTACCTCTAGAATTAGTGGGACCCAGTGGTCACAGCTTTCTACCAAACCACAAGCTGTGGCCCTTACCTCAGAGGGCTGGACATTGGCTCTGCCTCCTGTGACGTCTCATTTATCTTCGGTGGATCAGTTAGGCCAAGTTCAAACATGTAGTGCATCTGAGTAAGAAGGCCCAGGAGGAGCTGTGGGTACAGGAACTGCATGACTTCGGTGTGTTCTCTGCAATATTGGATCTCATAGAGCGCATTCATGGCCTGCCAGGAAGAAGACAAGGGAGAGTAGATCTTAGGGTGAAGATTTCTCAGAAAGGCAGGGCAGATCTCTTCTTCAGATCTTTCAGGTTTGTCCCTCCCTAGTCCCAGTCCTGTTCCCTTGTCCCAGGCTTTGAGCTAATATCTCACAATGGGCCACTGGACACATAATTAATTTAGAGTCCATCAACTTGATTTTCTAATATTTTGATAACTATATTTCAATATAATTTCCTTTGTATTTTATGCATTTGAAAGCATTATTCTGAGGAAGAGTTCCCAGGCTTCATTAGATATGGGATCCATGACACCAAAGGGTTAAGACCTCTTGCTCTAGGGCTCTGGTCCAACAATAATGAGCATTCCCATAGTGCTTGTAAAGTTTCTGAAACTTCTCTCACAAAAGTCTTCTCAGGTAGAAAGTACATGCATTATTATTCCCCTCTTATAGATGGAAAAACTGAAGCTTAGAGAAATTAAGACATTTGCAGGAATAGTGTCTCTGGGAGATTTGGAGTCCCAAGGATTCTTTGCACCCCAGGACATTTTTAGTTAGTAAGGGAGTGTCTCAAGACAGATCAATCCTAAGAGGTTGGCCTGGGCCCTCTATAACTTGTATCCAAATTTGTTTTTCTGCACATGAGCTTTGGAAGAGATCATAACCTCTACTCATCTCCATTATATTGTTGCACTCCATTATATTGTCACACAGGAACTCACAGATAGGCCACTTCCCTCCCTTTTCTCTATCCCGGTTTCTTTTACTGATATGAATCCCAGGAATGCTTGGACTCTAGCATTCTCCACAGTTTGCCAAAATTTCATCTCTCTGTCCCTTCCTAGAAACCATCTTCCTCTCCAGCGCTACTAGTCCACTCAATATCTCCTAATGTATACCATCTTCACCACCAGATTGTTCCATTCAAAATCTTCCACCAGCTTCATTTTCAAGCAAGGCTGATTGAGTTACTCTGCCTCTACCATGAACCCTCTTCTGTTGCTAGTCTGATTCTGTTATTGTCCCCTCCAAACACACCCTTTTCCAGTCCAAGTGTACTACTCACTGGTGCTCAACAATCCTTTCTCTTTTCCAGGCAGATTGTTCATTTTAATGTCCTTGAACATGCACCTTCCTATCAAGCCAGAATGATTTGGTCTGCTCATTGATCCTTCTATGGATCTCTATGGCCAGATAGGTCCTATTTTTTGTTTCTCAACTTTCACCATACCCATCAGCCAGAATGATCCACTCATTGTTCTCCAACATGTAATTTCATCACCAGTCAGATTGTTCCACCCACTTTTCCCCAACAGTCACACAACTCTTCAGCTTGACTGGTCTACTTATCTCCCAAAATACACCTTACTTCATAGCCAGTTGGGTACTTTGATGGTATCCCCTTACCTCTTCTCCCATCACAGAATTACACTCATTGTTCCTCAACAGTGTATCTTCCTGTCTAGTTGGACTTGTCTAGTCTCTGACAGCAACTATACATCCTTCTATCCATCCTGTCAATCAAATACTCTATATTCAGTGCTAAATCCACGACAAGACAAGGAATACAATAAAAGGTAAAAGAATGCCTATCCTCCCTCTCCCCTACAAAAACCTCACATTCTAAACAAGGAAATATCATGAAAATAAGTGGGATCAAGTAAGATAAATACAAAATAGATGAAGGAATTTCTAAGGGAAAGACACTAGTAGCTGGAGTGCGGAAGGGGGACTAGGAAAAGCCAGATGGATTCAGGTACTCATCAATGTCCTATATGCATTCTCTTCTCTATTCAGAGTTGTCCTTTGGTCTAGTGGCCTTTTTAAAAAAATAAACTTTAACTCCCAAATCATCTCATAGATGCAAGATACTCCTAATTATAAAGTATTAGATAAAAGTCCCAAGTGAGTGTTAATGTTTCCGCCATCCATTGCATATGGCACTAACATGCTTTAATGTCTGGAGGTCGGCTCTAGAAAATTGAAATTAAGAAAAAAAAATTCAGGCCAATAATGCATTTAATAACTATACTTTTTGTTTGCCATTTGCTCAGTTTGGATTATCTCATGAGCCTTGAGAAGTTTCTTATCCAAACTTCCAAGGGGCTGTCACTGTATGGACTATGCCCATCTCTGCAGAGCCTTGGGTTCTTGGACTCTGGGAAATTTATGGACAAGAAGAGTCACAGACTCCAACCGATACCCCTAAAAGAGTTCAATATATTTACAAAGTTAGCCAAGGGGTGAATCAGGCCTTCCCACCTTCCTTTTCTCCCTACTTCCCTTTTTTCAATTAATTCTAATTCTTAAAGATCCCAAAGGACAGATTTGAGAACAGAAGTAACAGATAATACCTTGTTTCCCCACCAATCATTGCCTTAGAATCCCTGGGAAGTGGTAAAACTAGTGAAACATCACGAACCCTCATCAGAGAAGAGACATATTGCAGGGAAATATGGGGAGCCCTTTCTTGCTACAGCTTCTCACCAACTGATCTAAGGATGCTGACACTGTGTGACACAGATAGTGGATATGGGACTTGATTTACAGCCTCACAGTGAGATGCAAACTTCCCAGAAATGCCTAGGAAAATTGTAGTACCTCATATCAAAATTGTAGTACCTTGCATCAAAGGTCTTTGTGGTCTCAGCTGGCTTTAAAAACATAGCCTTAAATAATCTCATAAGGATACCTATGTTTTGTTCCAGGGCAATATTTCATAGTTTTTGTGTTCTGCCAAATGGATGATCCAGATAACCATCCATTTAGGAGACATATACCATTACGGGGTGAGGCAAAGGCAGGAGAGATTGATTGCCTTTCCAAAATCCAAAAGTTAAGTCCTCTGGTCCTACAACATCAAGTCATTGGTTCCTTTATATGAACCTGCCTCTCTACATAAATTGTCCCATTCACTAACTGTTCCCTACAGGTACCTCCTTTGTAGCCACACTATTCTATTCACTTACCCCTAAATATGCACTCTTCTTCAACATGTTCCATTCACTGTCCAATATCTAAAACCTCCTTATCCAATCAGACTGGTCCATACATTGTGTCCCGCTGTGTACCTTTTGTTTACTCTAGGCTGAGCTATTCATTGTTCCTCAGTAATGCACTGCCCTATCTAGACAGCACAATACGCTCACTTTCTCCTAACTCTCAATAGTCCTTTCCAGTCAGACTGGCTTATCCTCTAACAAACAGCCTCCTTTTTAACCAAATCAGTTCCCTCACTCTCCCCAAATATACACTCCGCTCCAGAGCTAAGCTGGTCCGCTCAGTTTCCCCCAAATTAAATTCATACTCTCCAGTCAAACATATCCACTCATTGTCCCCCAGCGTTGATATTCTTCTCTTGCCAGACAAGTCCACTTGCTGTGTTCCAAGATGCACCCTCCTCTTCAGACAGTGTTCCTGTTGTTACCTCACATGTCCTTTCTTCAGCTAAATTACTCTTCATCACTGTCTTGCTGAAGTAAAATGCTCCTCTTCAGTCAGACTGGTCTACTCATTGTTTTCTAACACATATCTTTCTTTCTCTTTCCTTAACAATACACATCTCCTATTACAGTGGTCCATTTACTGTCCCTAACACATACCATCCTTCCAATAAACTAGTACACTCACTCATTGCCCTTTGAGTGAATATTCCTTTGCCATTTGATTCACTATTTGTCCCAGACGTACTCTTTTCCTGAATGATTCTCACACTCTCCATTCAAATGTGTCCATCTTTCCAGTAAGGTACGTCTACTCACTGTTGTCTAACACGTACCCCAATCCTTCCCCCCCAGCCCTTCTTAACTAGTCTCCTACTAATCAGTACCCAACTCTGATTACCTTTGTCCACTTACTGTGCTCCTATTTAGCCAAACTGACCTATTTACTATTGCGAAATAAAGACATTATAGCTAGACCACCTCAAAACTTGAATCCTCTTCTTCTGAAGACAATTTGGTTTAGTCATCTCCTTCCAAAATGCATTATTGCTTCATTTAACAAGTTGAATTCGAAATGCTTATAGGGCATGCAGGAAGAGAAATTCAGCAGTAGTTGATGATACTACGAATCCTAGCCTAGAATTCAGGAGATGGATTAGATCAGGAGTAGATATAGAGGTATGGGTATTGTCTACAAAGAGCTGACACTTGAAACTATGGGAGCTGATGAAATCTCCAAGAGAGATAAGTAGAGAATGGAAGGGAGGCTAGTAGTAGTAAGTGCTGAAAAATATCACATTAATAGGGAAAGTGATAGATGCTCATCCAACCAAGGGACTTTGAAAAGGATACAGACAAGGAAGATGAGAAGTGAGACAACAACTGCATAGAGGAAGGGTAAGGCTTATGAGCATATCAAAAGTTGCAGAGAGGTCAAGGCAGTTGAAGACTGAGAACTTAAGAGGTCATTGTGAAACTTGGAGAGAACAATATCAGTCAAATGGTGGAGTTCAAGGACAGTAAGAGGTTGAGAAGTGAGGGGATCATGAAGTTGGAAAGCAAACATGTACAACACTTTCTGGTCATTTGGCTGTGCGAGGGAGGAGACATACACAACAAGAGCATGAGGAGATGACAGAGTCAAGTGAGGGCTTTTTCAGGTTGGGGTAGACCAGGGCATGTTTGTAGCTAGGAAAAGAACCATTAGAAAGAGATTGATTATGAGACAGAGAGCCAATATTCAATGAGGCACACTTAGAAGAAATGGGAGGGAAAGGGATTAAAGAATAAAAGTTGAGAGGTTGTCTTAAAAACAAAAAAGATTACCTGTCAAGTATAGGAGTAAAGGAGATACATCTGGGTAAAGATATAGACTGTCAGGTGTGCAATAGGAAGCAGCAAGGGAGTTCATGAAGGACAGGTTCCATTTTCTTCAAAAAGGAGACAGTGATATCTATGGGGAATGGGGCAGGAGAGAACACTTGGTGGTGTGATAGGCTTGAGGAAAGAAGAGTAAGAGGGCTCAGCTAAGATTAGATAATATGGATTTGAAATAGATTCAGTTGGAACAGTGAGGTTGCTTCCTCCAGAAGTATTTGGGATTATGGAGAAGGCAAATGGTAGAGGTGAACCAGGTTTGAGGATTGGCAAGGGATGAATTGCAGTTAAGACTGAAGACAAGAGAGTTCAAGTGTGCAGAACAATGCTTTTGGTAACAGGATGGTCCATGATATGAACAGGGCAGTAGAGAAGCAAGGATGATCTTGGACAGGGGTGAGGAATCTATGGCCATGAGGCTACATGTGGCCCTCTAGGTCCTCAAGTGCAACCCTTTGACTGAAGCCAAAATTCATAGTACAAGATTTGTTTCTATTTGTTCTGTGATGTTTGGATTCAGTCAAAGAGGTGTACGTGAGGACCTAGAAGTCCACATGCGGCCTTGAGGCCACAGATTCCCCACCCCTGATCTGCAAGAAGAGGGAAAAATGGGGGAGGTTTGAGGATAAATTGAGGCGATGAAATAGGTTTAGGCATTTAGAAGGAAGAAGAGGAAGAAATAGAAGGGTAGGATATCACAGAAGGATGCTAGAATCATACATCTAGAATTTGAAGGGACCCCAAAGATCATCAAGTTCAATTCCTCATTTCATAGATGAACTATAAAGAACAATCAAGACCCTGGAGAAAGTAAGGAAGACAACAATCATTGAACAAAAGCACCAATTACATACCAGATACTGTGTTAAGTGTAAATATGTTCTCATTTATCTTCACAATCCTTGGAGGTAGGTGTTATTATTAGCTTCATTTTACAGATAAGGAAGCTGAAGCATACAGAACCTTTGATTTGCTCAAGGTTATACAGCTCATAAGTATCCAAGGCTAGATTTGAACTCAGGTTTTCCTGGCTCAATGCCTAGTTTGCTAAACCTCCCAAATACCGAAAACTTTTCTTTACCCCAATGGAATCTCATATCCCTCCATTTCTCTCTCTTCTCCTAGTTCATTCATTATGCTATCTAACTGATTCTAACACTGACTCCCAATTAAGGGAGAATGACTAGGGAATTTTAGCTAGTTGAGTATCATGGAAATGACATATATAAGAGATGTTGGTGAGTTCAAAGGTATGATCTACCCAGTGAAAGGCAGAAGAAGGGCAAAACTTTAGATGGTGGGAATGCAAGAGGTTGATGAACTGGGAAGGCCAAGGGGAGGCCAAGTATGAAAGGTGGGTTTGGAGAGACATACTATGCTCTAAGTACTGACCTCCTAAAGAAAGGAGGGAGAATGACATGGAGGCCAGCAGATCACTATGAAGATATAGACAGATGGTGTTAACCTCAAAGAAATAGAGGTGATTAAGTGACGATAGTAGTGGAAAAGGGAGTATATATCAACTCTTCCTCATGGTCCAGTGGATCAGAGGACACAAGAGAAAAAGAAACCAGTTTTAGAGAAGTTGGTCAGGTATGTGCATTGCCCTCTGGAGAGTGTCAAAATAGAATGTGAAGAGATGGAAAATGAAAGAAAGTTTGCCAACGGTCACATTCTACAGCTCACATGGAAAAGGAGATTTGAGGATATAAGGGGATGAGAAGTAGTAGGATTGACTTGAATTAGACAAGAGTATGAAGAAATAGCAGCATGGGAAGGGAATATTTCCCTCAGCCAGAGAGGGACTGAGTCACTGAGATTAAGAGAGGAAAAAGTATGAATTTATTAGTCATAGGTACCAGTTGTTTGGGGACTTTACCTTTCTGGGTCTTATGATGTTTAAGGTGCAATGTTCCATCTCTGAATGCTGTGAAGTTGGGGGAGGTGGCAGCAGAAAGTTCAGCTTTGTGGTCCATGCCTCCAGAGACTGGAATTCTCTCTCTCTCTCTCTCTCTCTCTCTCTCTCTCTCTCTCTCTCTCTCTCTCTCTCTCTCTCTCTCTCTCTCTCTCTCTCTACTATCTATCTATCTATCTATCTATCCATCTATCTATCTCTCATCACCAACTCATTAGTAATAGCCCAAGATGGAGGAGCATGTAACCACCACAGAAAATATCTCTCATGACAATAATTTTACCCAAGTGGGTGCTGCCCTTCAGTAACACATACCACAACCCCTCCACAACTTGTAAATGGCTTCTTAAGCACCTTGATGAAACAGAAAATGAATCTTTTTCCACTTAGCTAAGCAGGCCTTTAGCAAACTAAAAGCAATTTCATCTCTGAGGCAGTTAAGTGGCACACCAGATAGAGCACAGTGCCTGAATTCAGGAAGATTTGAGTGAAAACACGTCATTTAGAGCAATGAGATCCTGGGCAAATAACTAAATCTTCCTCAGCTTCAGTTTCTACATCTATGAAATGGGAACAGTTTGGAGGATCATTTGAGATAATATTGTAAAATATTTGGCAAACCTGAACCTTAGGCACTCTATAAATGCTAGTTATTGTTATTTGTTGTTGTCTGTATGACCATGTCACCACTTTCAACCTCAGTTTCCTCCTCTGTAAAATGGGTATAATGCATGCAATATTCTCACAGGGTGTTGTGAGGAAAATAGTTTGGAACACCATTACAATGCTAAAGAAGTGTTCATTCTTATTATTGTTGACATTATTAACCTTTTAGCTTGCTATGTACTCAGTTTTTCTTACCTGAATTAGCTGATCATGCCAGCGATCTCTCTGTGTGGGAGTAAGTAGTCTATCCCCTGTAGAAAAACAGACAAGATGCAGTGAGGACTAAGTCAAGGATTAGACCTGCCATAGATTCATTCCCATTTTCCTTGACATGCATCCATCCATCCATCTGTCATTATCCATCCATCCATCTCTCCCTCCCTCCAGTCAGTCACCATTTGTTAAGCACCTTCTGTACTGTGTGCAGTCATGTTAATAGCTAGTATTTACCTAGAACTCTAAGGTCTGCAAAGTGCTGTATAGATGTTGTCACATTTGATCCTCACAATGATCCTCACAGGTAGGTGCTATTATTACTGCCATTTTACAGATGAGAGCACTGCAGTTGAGGGAGAGTAAGTGACTTGTTCAGGGTCACACAGCTGTTAAGTGTCTGAGGCCAGATTTGGACTGTAATCTTCTTGAGTCCAAGACTAGCATTCTATCCATAATATCACCTGCATGTGTTCGTCCTTGGTTACAAAGAAGACCGTACCATCAGAGAAATGATGACATGACTTGCACTTGACTTTGCTTTGAGTGAGGGAGGGCTATGCAGGTCACCAACCTCTCTTCTCCTCCAGAGCCATCTCAATCCAGTGACCAGATATACATCAGGATGACTGGAGATGGCCCAGGATGAAGCAATTGGGGTTAAGTGACTTGCCGAGAGTCACGCAGCTAGTGACTGTCAAGTGTCTGAGGTGAGATTTGAACTCAGATCTCCTGACTCCTGCACTGGTGCTCTATCCACTGCACCATCTAGCTGCCCCCTAATAATGTCACCTAACTGCCTAATACACTGTGATTGACACTGGAAGGATATGGCCAAAAGAAAGAATCTATGGTTCCTGCCCTGATGTAGCATACAGTGTACTAGACGAGTTGGATCATGTACTTGAGGGGGCAACAAATGCCATTTCCTTGTACACCATTCCAGTCTCCTTCATGGACTTAAAGATTCTGTGCCCTGGAGTGTCTATTCTCTTCTTCCAATTTGACTCTGGCAGTTAACATAGTGTTTCAGTGGTAAAGATTTCACCCAAGGAGTCTCTACTCCCATGACACTATGGAGGGATAGTACAAAGGAGTGAATTCCTGGAGATTGGAGGTCTTCAAATGGCTTCATAGATGTTTCTTCTATAGGGCGGTGTTCATGCTTTAGGTGGAGGTTGGACTACATTCTCAAAAGACAGGCAGGAATTCCCTGTTTGTTCTGGTTGCCACATTTTTAGCAGAAACAAACTGGAAGTCAATCTAGAGGATGGCAACTGTGCCTGGAACTGGAGTGGCTTGGGTCTTCAGCCAAAGACCCAGGACTATCTCCAGTGGAGCTTCAGGTATCAGGTCAAATGTCAAAGGAACCAGGGTGTCAGATGACAGAATTGACAAAGAGCATGCTCCAAGAAGACTTCTGATGGATGTGCCTATTAGCATGCTGAGATATACCTAGAGTGTGAGCCCAGTACGATTTGGGGGAACTCAAATTTTTGGCAACAACTGCTTCCCCCAACCCTAAGCTCCCACATTTCGAGAGGGAAACACTTTTACCAGTGCTGTCCTCTAGCATCAAAGACTCCAACGCTAGCTATTTCTCCAGTTATGGTTATCAGATTTTTAGATATTGTACCCTTCCAAACCCCTGCCCATCAGAGTTCCTCTGTCTCCACAGGTGAAATTCCCCTATCCCTACCTGCCTCTCCCCATAGTCCTATCACTATATCAAATTTGACCCCACCACACTCTAGTTCCTCTCCTCAGACCTCCCTTTTGCACTGTATGCTTTGGAATCTGAATTTGTTCATTAGCAAATAACAATAGCTCCCATTTACATAGTGTTTTTTAAGGTTTCCATAAATTATGTAAGTGCTACTATTATCATTTCCATAAATTACGCGTGGTAAGTGCTACTATTTTCATTTCCATTTTGCAGAGGAAGAAAATGAGACTGAGTAAGATTATGTCACTTTTTCAAGGTCATATAGCTACTACATCCTAGAAAAGATCCAAACCTATGTATTGCCCAGGATCACATGACTGGTATGCATCCAAGAAGGGATCCAAACTTAGTTTTCTGATTCTAAGTCCATTCTTCTAATATACTGTGCCACCTTGCCTCTCCCTTCATTCTAGAGTTCTACTCTCCCCTTCTAAATCTATCCTTTGTTGCCAAAACCTCCATTCCTTTAATTTATCATCTCCATTTCTGGCCTCATTTATTCTCTTTGCAACTTTGACTCTAGAGTGGACCAGTTCAACTTCACGTTGTCTTACAATCTTGACTCCTTTTCTCTTCTTGTCCTCCTCACCAACAACCCCCCTCCCTACTTGTGCTGAACCTTTACTATCATCTGCCTTTTTCTGCTCATCCTACAGGTGCTGCTACATTTGCTCCTTTATTGATTGCATCCCCTATAAATCCAAGTTTATTGAATTGCAGTGGGACCCTCACCCTCATTGATGTAAGGAAAACCATTTATGCTTCTTTGCTTGCCCCACTCCTCTCAATAGCTGGTCTAAACCTTCCTCTTCCTCATCTCCTTAAACCTCCAATGTCACTCACACTTCTCTACCTCTCAACAGATGGCCTTGGCCTCTCACTTAATGAAGAAAATGGAAGCCATTCATCACAAATTTCCTCAACTCTATTCCATATCTCCAAGCCTCTCAAGATTTTCATCCAATCCTGTACCCCTCTAAGGAAGAAGTAGTCCTTCTCTTTCCCAAGGCTAGCCCCCTCTACTCATATAACCTCAATTCTTCTGAGATATGAGATATTTATACATGCGATAATACTGGTTAAACAATTAGTGGTCTTCTTGTTCCCCTTCTTTCCCCTTGCCCCTTTGCTCCTCTTCCCCCTTTCCTCTTGCCCTCCTCCTTCCCCTTCCCTCTCCCCCCCTTGCTTTCCCCTCTTCTCTCTCCTCTTCTCTACCTCTCTCTACGTTTTTCCTCTTATATCTACTGGCTCCTCCCTTACTGCCTATGAATATTCCCAAGGCCTATTTCATCCTTAATAACACCCTTAACTTGACCCTGCCATCACCTTCAGCTACCACCCTAGATCTAGCCCCACTTCCTTGCAGTGCCAGATTCTTGTAAAAAATTGCTCACACTTTCTGCCCCCACTTCTTTACTATTCATCACTCACTCCTTCATCCTTTTTTCAATCTGATTTCTGCCTATGCCTCTGTACTGAAATTTTCCTTCACCAAGGTTACCTGGGCTTTAACTGCTGAACCCAATGGCCTTTCTTAGTCATCCCCGACTTGACTTGCCTTTCTGTAGTCTGTGACACTGATGACTACTCCCTTCCTTTGGTTACTCTCTTCGCCCTTAGCTTGTGACACTACTTTCTCCTGGTCTTCCTACTTCCCTGAACATTTATTCTCAGTCTTCTGTTTCTGTGACTCTTCACCCATTTCTTGCCATCTAAGTATGGTTGTCCCTCAAGATTCTGTCCTGAGCCTTCTCTCCTTTATATTTATTCTCTTGAAGATTGTATTAGCTCCCAGAGAAGGTGATTCCCAAATCTGTATGTATAAACTTCATCATCCTCCTTAACTCCAACCTTCCATTGCCTCCTTCCTGACCGACATCTCCTAACTGATGCACCATCAACCTCTCAAAGTCAATAGGTCTACAATGGAATTAACTTCTCCCTTTCCTTCTTCCATGCTTCTTTTATCTTTTCTGAGGTAACACCATCCTCTCACTCATACAAGTTCATCCTTGTCTTTCTTTCCTATCTGTTACCACTCCTGTATCTTTCTAATAGCTACCATTTATATGGCACTTAATCTGTGCCAGGCAGAAACTATGATAAACATTTTAAAATTATCTCATTTGATCCTCAAAACAACCCTGGAAAGTAGGTGCTATTATTATACCATTTTACAGTTGAAGAAATTGAGGCAGACAGCAGTGATATGACTTGCTCAGAATCACTCAGCTGGTAAGTGAAGTCAGATTTGAACTTGGGTCTTCCTGACTCCATGCCCAGTGTTGTATATACTGCATTACCTAGTTACTATAATTAGCCATAATTCTACAGAGGGTGATTGACAATGGGACCCTATATTTTAGACGTGTTACCTTGTGAACTGAACATTGAACTTAGCACATTGGGGACTGCTAAAGTCACATAGGAAGAAACAAACCATTGAGGGTGATGATGCCCATCACATGGAGAAGGCTGCGATGGGGGAAAATGCCAGTTAGGAAATCTTCTTCGAGCTTGTTGTACACTAGACTCCAAGAGTGTTTGCACATAGCCAAGAGCACGTTGCTGGCAGCATCCTGTAAAGTATCTTCTAGTTCCTAGGGCAGCAGAAGGGGAAGGGGAAGCATGATTAAGATAAGCATGTGGGGCAGAAGTCTGATGAGGTAAATGATAGCTACTGAGCATCAAACAGCATACACAGTATTTTATATGGGCTTTATGTGTAGCACACACATCTCTGCAACCAAGTGACAAATACTTATTGAGCACCTACTATATGCCAGGCCCTGGAGACACAAGGACAAAAGTAAAAGAGTCTCTGCCCATGGGGAGTTTGCATTCTAAGACAGAGACAGCATGCACATATGGAAATATATACAGAACAAATGCCAAATAAGTATAAAATAATCAAATGTAAGGGTGTTATTGGGGAGGGAGGACATCACTGACATCTGGGGGAATCAGCAAAGGCTTTTGGTAGAATGGGGTATTTGAGCCTTTAAGGGTGCTTTGAAGATAGCTAGAGAACACAGCAGGCAGAATGCCTGGATTGGAGTTAGGAAGACCTGAGTTCAGATTCGGGCTCAGGTACTTACTAGTCATGTGACCTTGACCAAGTCACTTAAATTCTGATTTCCTCAGTTTTGTCATCTATAAAATGGGGATAATAACAGGTCTTACCTCCCAGAGTTGTCAGGAGGATCAAATGAGATGATATTTGTAAAGCATTTAGCAAAATGCCTGGCACAAAGTCAGCTCTGTATAAATGTTAGGTATTTTTATTATGATTATTCAAAAAGAGAGGAATTCTATGAGATAGAAATGATATATTATCACTACGTATATGATCCTTATCCCGAGAGACACTATGGCACAGACTTGAAGTCAGAGGACTTAGTTTTGCATCTCACATGTTGGCAGTATATTGACTGTGTAACTATGGGCATGCTGTTTAGACTTTCAGTGTCACAAGTACTTTTCTAAAACAGAATAGATGTAGAGAGAATTCTATCTTGGAGAGAGAATATCCTCATCAGAAGTTCCCAGTGCTAATGCAAAGGTCTGGACACACACACACACACACACACACACACACACACACACACATTTATTACTATTGTAGAGATGAGAAAATTGAGGCCCATGACCATGAAGAGGAAATCCTTTGCTCAAGAATACATTACTGGTACCAGTAAAGTAGCTATTGGGTCTCCGTTTTCTAAGACCAGCCACAGAGTGAGGTTTCTCCATCATTTTAATTTGCATCCAAATTGAAGGAAGGTATAGAACTCTCTCACTCAAAACAGAGCTGGTGGATTTGTGAGAAGAACACTGGTCAGGAAAGAACTTCTTGCATAGGACTGAATCTGGAGGTCACTTCCTTGTGGGAGGGCTGCAGTGTAGTGGAAAGGACCCTATAGTGTTCCGGGCTCGGAGAACCATTCATTCATGTATTGATTCTGATATATTTTGGGGTCATAAGTGTGATGTGGGAGTCATTTTACTTCTTTGAGACTCAGTCTCCTCCTCTGTAAAATAGGCAAATAACACTCATCTTATAACCTCTTACAGAATTGTGGTGGGGAAAATGTTTTGCAAACTGTAAAAGTATCTACAAGTGTGAATGACCATAATTATTACTAATATTACTATTATTAGATATTACTGTTACTACTACTACTATTTCTTGTTCAGTCCTTTCAGTTGTGTTTAACTCCTCATGACCCATTTGGGTTTTTTTTGGCAAAGAGACTGGAGTGGTTTGCCATTCCCATCCTTAACTCATTTTACAGATGAGGAAACTGAGGCAAGCAGGGTTAAGTGACTTGTCCAAGCTTATACAACTGATGTCTGAGGCTGGATTTGAACTCAGGAAGATCAATCTTCCTGGTCTGCAATTCTATCCACTAATCTACCTAGCACACCTACTACTAATATTACTCCTCCTCCTCATACTGATACTACTATTACTTGTATGTGATTTTAAACTAGTCATTATCTTTGGACCCTTAATTCCTCTTTGGTAAAATGAGGATAGTACTACTATGCTATCTAATTCACAGCACACTTGTTAGGGTTAATTTTGTGTGTGTGTGTGTCTGTGTGTGTGTGTGTGTCTGTGTGTGTAGGTGATTTATAATCTGCCAAGCATTCTTTCTCAAAGTAAGGAATAGTTGTAATTACTTAATTAAAAGTATTTATTGAGCTCCTACTATGTTAGCCAGTACAGGAGATAAAAAGCTTAGATAGGACATGTTCATTCTCTCATGGGGCTAGCTATATGATGGACGGTAAGACATCATATGTGGAGTACAGGATGACTATACTGCAAATTAATATAGGACAGGTGTGTTTGAAAGTTTCAAAGTGTTATCCAAGCTCTGAAGGGAAAAAGAAAAGTTGGGAAGGTTTCCCTGATGTTGGTATCTGAGCTGCGTTTTAAGGCAGGAGTGGAATTTCAGTTGGTGCAGAGGACAAATAAATTGCAAAGACTGAGAATAAGCTGAGCAAAGGTACATAAATGAGAAAGTGCACTGCAGTTAGGGGACAGAGGGTGGTCCAGGGAAGCAGACTATTGAGTATGGGGAAAGAAGAGAGTGATGACCCCAGTCTAGAAAGGTAGGGAAGCAGATTGTGGAAAATTTTGAATCTCAGGCTAAAGAGGGTTTGGGATTTCCTCTGTAATAATAGGGAGTCACTCAAAGGCTTTGAGCAGGGCAGTGACATGACCAGTAAATTTAGTCTGGCAGGATATGAAGGACAGATTGGAGGTAAAGGAGGGTGGAGACAGGCAGGCCTGCTGGGAAGGTATTGTAGAAAAGTCTAGGCTAGTACAAGAATGGTGACAAAAGGAATGGGGAGGAAGAAGGGATATTTGCAGAGAGATATGGCAGAACTTGGTAACTGAATGGATATGAGAGATGAGGGAGTAGGGTCAGTGATAAGATTTTTAGGATTTCCCCTCTGGTAGTCTGAGTAAACAGTGATGTCATTGATGCAAATAGTGAAGTGAGGAAGACCAAGTTTGGGGGCATTTAAACCAGACATTTAATTTGACACAAATCCTCACTTTGAATATCTTAAGGATTGTAATGTGGAGAGAGGATTCAAATTGTTCTTCTTGACTCCCAAAGGAAACAAGTCCAGGGGCTAAGGATGGAAGTTATGAGAGGCTCAATAAATAATATGAGTTGAGTTGGCTGTTATGCATAACTGGGTGTATGTAGCCAGAGGTTTTTATTGCAGGACTCCATTACCAATGAAGGGGGCAGGAAAAGAGAGAAGATTCCCTTCTGCTCCCATCCCCTTTGTTCAGTAATTCGTTCCTTCCCTGTCTAGATTACCTAACATTTCTGCAATGCTTTAAACTAGTTTAAACACCCATTTTCTCAAGTATCCTAATGGGGCATGTACTGTGGGTCTCATGATCTTATTTTACCAATTCTGGAGACTGAGGCTCAGAGAAACATTGTTAGCTCTTCGAAGTCATTTCAAACCAAGAAGTTGGAAACCTTCCTTCATTATTGCTCCTTGCAACAGTCTTTTTGGGACCTCACTCAGAATATATTTGTCATGTAATGGTAGGTATCAAGGATAGTAAGCTGCTGGAGAATAGACGTTTTCTTGTTTGAACTTCATATTCCAAGAGCCATGTTAAACATACAATGAGTTTCAGACCAGGTCTACTGATTATGAGTCTAGGGGTGTGTGTGTGTGTGTGTGTGTGTGTGTGTGTGTGCGTGTGTGTGTGTGTGTGTGTGTGTGTGTGTGTGTGTGAATGACTGAGTGTCTGTTTTAGATGGAGGGGAGGCTTTCTGTCTACCAAGGTCCTAAGTTAATCCTTCTTACAACAAAGATCCTTACCATGCTCCTGGTCATGTTTTCCAAAGCTAGTTCAATAAATCTTTCTGCCCAGTCATTGTTGATGTAGGAAGCTGCAGTGATGATGTTCTCAAGGATCTGGAGTAATCGGTACCTGTGCTTGGCAGCCATCTATAGGTGAAAGAGAGAGAAGAGTCACTAAAGAACAGAAATGTGACTTGACAGGAGGGAAATTGGAAATGACTTTAAACATCAGTGCCTGACTTCTGAGGAAGATTGGACGGGCTCTGGGGAAGGCTCCTTATGCCCCAAACTTCTCTCCCACTGGTTAGACATGCCCACCATTGTAATTTATTGAAGAGTGCTGGATTTGGTCAAGAGACATGGGTTTGAGCTCTATGTCTGATACTTGTGATTGAGAACTATGTTTCTTCATCTGTAAACTTGGAATAATAAGTTTAAGATGATGTGGAATAACTTTTTGTCATTAGTGGTCTGGACCTGTGATTTCATTGGTACAGGAAGGAAACCTTCTCTATCAGTGCACATTAGACATTTTTTCCATCTTCTAGGCTCTGCCTTCTCTAGTGAAAACAAGCATTAAATTCTTTTGGGGGAGTTCTAAACTCTTAGGTTAGTACTAGAGAGGGAAGGAGAATTATAATGACTCTTTATGGGTTGTTGTGAGTCCTTTAGTTTGCTTATATGTTCTGTAGTATGGAATTAAAAGTTGTCCTGTGGCTGAATGTTGTTAGCTGGAAGCTTGTATAGGACCTGAATGACCTTGTACCCATTTATGAGCCCTACCCATGAGTTATAAAGATTTCTATGGGCTACTCTGATTGGGGACAAATGAGCTAAAGAGTGCATTTTAAGAAACTCTCAAGACAGAACAAGATATGTATAAACCTAGAGTATAGGGCAATTGGCAATAGGTTACACATGACATGGGACACAGGCTGATCATACTTGATATGCCCACAGAAAGGAAAGAGAGAAGGAGAGGAAGAGGGAATAAGGGAGGAAGGAAAGGAGGGAAGAGGAAGGAAGGGAGTGGAAGAGAGAGAGAGAAAGAAAGAGAGAGAGAGAGAGAGAGAAAGTGATGACAAGACAACAGAATGATCCAGAGTAAATGGTGAATCCATTAAGAAGTAACCCTAAGCATCAAATATATTGTACCATCCTGGGCAGCTAGTCTTCTCTGGCTTCCTTATGATTGATGCATTCATTAAGTACATCTTAGTGTACTATTTGCTCTCAAGTATAAAGGAATGCACCTTCAGGCATGAGGAAACCAGTAGATGACTCACAACCAGACTTGTCCTACCTAAAAGGACCACTTTCTGATTTGAATTTACATGTACCATGGTATAAGGAGAAAAGTCAAAAGCATTTACGTACTGTGTGCCAACCATTGTGCTATGCACTTTACAAATATTATTGCTTTGATTCTCCCAACAACCCTGGGTGCTATTATTACCTTCATTTTGCAGCTGAGGAGACTAAGATGGACGGAGGTTAAGTGACTTGCCTAGAATCACAGAGTTAATAAGTGGCTGAGACATAGCCACAAGTCAAAACAGAAGACTACAACATAGAACAGCTAAGTCACAGAAATGTGAATGTCCTCACTATATCTTTGTTGGATATAAATAGTAGACTTGTTATGTCAATTCACTGAGAATAAGCCATATATTTCTCTTCTGGCCATTTTCCTTTCCTTTTTCCTTTCCTTTCCTTTCCTTTCTTTTCCATATCTGGTCCTTTCCCAAAACCTTAAGCCAACTGCACTCTGAAACTGGGGTGCCAATGGGATGCTCCCTAAGGGCTCTTCTGGACCCTCCTAGTTTTAGAGTGATTATCAATAGTAAGAAGTCAACAACAAACATTAGAAGGAGGTATCTATGCTGAGTCTTGAAAGAAATGAGGAATTCAAAGAGATGGAGGTTAAAAACGTGCCTCCCAGGCATGGGATACATCCAATGCACAGGTACTGAGACAGGAGAGTTGTGAGTCTTGTGCACAGAGTGGGTAGGGAAAGCTGGGAAAGTCAATAAAGGTTGCAAGGGAAGAATACAGAGACAGAATGTTAATATCAGAACCATGGACAGCACCAACCTTAAGGGTATGGGAAGAGAAGCCCACTAAAAAAATGAAAAAACAAAAGACAACCCTGAGACTTAAAAGAACTTAAGTGATTTGCTTATGGTGACCCAGCTAGTAAATGAGGAGCCAGGGTTTGGTCCACAACTTCTTTCTCAAAGGCTAATGATCATTCCATGAGTCACCATCTACAGGTCCCCCATCTAGATGATAAACCATGTGAGAACAGGGACTGTGTCTTTTTGCCATGTCCCACATAATACCTTACACATAACTTCATTCCGAATGTGCAAATGCTGACATGAAACTAGATTAATGATTACAGTTGGAAGAAAGCTTAAAGATTAAGTCACAGCTTAGGTCACCTGCCCATTTTTCAGAAACAAAACCCAAGACTCTTCAAAGGGAAGAAATTTGCCTAGGATCACACAGTGAGTCTGTCGTAAAGTTATGAGTACTATCTAGGTCTCTCCCAATTTTCCAAGCCTGGAGCTCTTTCCTCTGGGTCAAGCCACCTCTCTTAAAATGACTCCGTTTCAATGTTCCTACCTCTACATTGTCCAGGAAGTATTCACTGATGGTCTCTAGTACCATGTCCTGCTGTGTCTTAGCCATGTTGTAGATTTTCCTGGTTACTATTCTCACATGGGAGGTTTCGATATTCCCCAAGTCCCGGAGAAGTTTATAACACATGGCCGAAATGGACAAGACAGGATGGAAAGGAACAGGGTTATGATGCAACATGGGTGAGGATAGCTAGCTGACTCTTGGCATTTGGGTACCTTATCACTGACGCTAATTTAGGTGATCTTCCTTACACTCTCAAAAGTGAGTTTTTGCCTCTCTCTAAGCATGTCCCTTTCTGTCCTTCGATTGTTGAAAATTAATTTTTGTCTTTTTTTAAAAAAATTAAGTGTTATTTTGTCCTCCTTCTCCCCTCCTCTTCCCAAAAAGAAAGAAAGAAAAATACCTCCTAAAAAATATACATAGCAAAGGAAAACAAATTCCCACATTGGTCATGTCTCATTCTGTCCCTTATATCCATGCATTGTTTGGAGATGTTAATTCTATCCATTTTACCCAGCTAAACCATTACTAGGCTTATATCCCTCAAAGACAGAGCAAAAGCACATATCTGTACAAAAATATTACAGGAACACTTTTTGTGACAGCAAAGAACTGGAAAGTAAGAGAGTGCCCCTCACTTGGGGAATGACTAAACAAATTATGACCTATACACATAGTGGGATACTCTTGCACTGTTTTATTGGTAGATTCTTAGAGCTAGCAAGGACCATAGTTTAATGTTCTCCTCTCATAGATGGGAAAATTGATACACAGAGAAATGACTTGTTTGAGGTCACATAATGAGCTAGTGCTGAGACTAGAGCGCAGGTCTTCTGATGCCTAGAACTAAGGGCTCTTTAAACTACACTTTCCTGATTTCCCAGTTCCACATCAGGTTTAGAAGCTAAAACAGCTGTTGTTTACCCAGACCTGTCTGTCTGGTATTCTCTCATTCTTCCACATTTTGAGTGATTGTTCAACCACAGGCTCCCTTTACTATGCTTGGGCCTGTAGGAGGTGCTCAATTCCTGCACACTGTTGAATTGAACCATCATGGGGAAGAGGGTGGGAGAGCACTCTGGGTCCAGTGACCTACCCCCAAAATAACTCAAGACTAGTCACTGACCAATATTCCAGGTAGTATGTCCTAAAGAAATCAGTTTCCTCATTTGTAACAAGGAATGGAACAAAGTTTACATGATCTAATTAACCTTTGCTTAAAGATCAAAGGACAAGCCTGAGAATTAAGACCTCGCACATGGATCCTCTGGCACTTCCTCCTCCTCCCTCATGGGGGCCCTATGGATATGGACCTGTACATTTACAGTGCATGAGTTCAACAGAGAATATAGAAATTTGATTATGGAAATATTATGGTTTTAACACACACACAAAGAACAAATGAGATATCCTATAATAACTATCTTTTTGGCCTCAGAGGACACAAGAGATTTGTACAGGGAAAATGTAAATTTGGGCTCAATGTCGGGAAACAGTTCTCAACAATGAGAGCTCTGCAAAAGTAGAATGGACCATCTGTAGAAGTAGTGGGTTACCTCAGCAGTGCGAGTTTTTAAGCCAATGCTAGGTATGACCTCTTGTCTGGAATAATACAGACATAACATAGAGAGGATTTTTGCTCAGGAATGTGTTGGACCAGAGAGTTTCCCAAAGTGAGCAATACCGCTTCCTGGGGGGCACTGGAATGATCCAAGGGGTAGCCTACAATTGAGGGTGTTGAATAAAAATAAGGGGCAATGGAAGCATTAGGAAAGAAGGGAAGATAAAAAAAATTGAAAAGCCATTTGTTCATGTTTCATCTGTTGTAGAGCTGAGTTAAAGTCATAGTGATTACATTATTTTCCAAATAAACACACAAAATGTAAGTTATAACCAACCACTGGTCAAGTTCCCTGACAGGTAGCAACAAGCAAGTACTGGCAGGTGAACATGTTGCACGCTGTCAGAAAGTCCAGCATGCATTGACAGAAATATGTGGGTGTAATTTCTTGTTTACAGTAAGATTTTATATGGTTACATGATGCAATATTGTTTCATCCAAATTTCAATGCAGAGATCGATTTATAATTAATTATTAAATTTAAGATGCATCATTTGAAATATTCTATATTTTTTGAAATGATATCAATTTTTTAAAAAATTTAATGGGTTAAAGAAAGCAGATTTCCAAGGAATGCTGAGTACTTCCTTTTGAAAAGGGGTCAGTAGACCAAATAAGGTTGGGATGCTCTGGATTGCTAAGGCTCCCCTAGCTGTTACATTCTGTGAAATGTTTCATAGGTGTCAGGTATTATTCTTGTTTTTGTTGTTAATGTTATCATAATCTGTTATTAATAATAATTATTAATAACAGTCAAACACTATGCTTAGCACTTTAGCATTATTATCTCCTTTGGTTCTTACAACATCCCTGGGAGGTAATTGTGACTCTGACAGAGTACCACTTAGCTGCAACTAACTTCAATTCTGGGGATGAAATATAAAGACAAGAAGTTATAAGAATGAAACACGAGTCTCTGTAAAGTCTGGGGATGACAGGCTCAGGCCCTGCTTTGGGAGGTGATTGGAGTTGGAGTAGATGAGAAGACAGATAAGGCTCAAATGTATAAGATCAATTTGTACAGAAGCACCAATACCACAACTCTCCTCTCCCCTTCCTCCTGAGGATACTCTTTAAGGACTTCTTTCTGTCCTTTAAGAATGTTCTAGATTTTCACCTGAATGGAATGCAGAGGAGGTGAATACATAGAGACCTTTTTTGAGGTCTCTTTCAATGCTGAGATTGAGGGTGGGAAAGGCCCAAAAACCTTATCCTGTCTTTGGCTGTGGGCAGGAGGTCTGGGCTTGTCCCTGGTCTCTGGAGCTTGGTATTATGTGTGGCTTTGGCTGCTGCACATACCTCAAGGGGTTTTCATGGTATGTAAGCACTCCCTCGAGGCTGAGGATTCTGGGCAATAGCTTATATAGATTATTGCTAGGATGGAATTTGAAGAAAGTGCTCCAAAATTACTATTGATTAGAGAAATACAAATTAAAACAACTCTGAGGTAACACTCGACACTTATTAGATTGGATAACACGACAGAAAAGTGAAATGACAAATGGAGGGGACGTGGGATATTTGACATACGAATGTACTGTTAGTGAAGTGGTAGACTGATTCAGCCATGTTATAGAACAATTTGGAACTATTTCCAAAGAGTTATAAAACCATGCATATCTTTGACCCAGTAATGCCACTACTAGATCATTATCCCAAAGACATAAAAAGCAAAATGTATCTATATGTATAAAAATATTGATAGTAGCTCTTTGTCTGGTGGTAAATAACTGGAAGTTAAAGGGATGCCAGTCAACTAGGGAATGGTTGAACAGATTGTGGTATATAATAATGTGGGAATACTATTGTGCCATAAGGGTCATTCTCTTTATGAAAGAAATATTGACATGATATCACTTGAGTTTGTTTTGAGTGAGTGAGGGCAGTGCAGCTCACCAGCCTCACTTCTCCTCCAGAGTCACCTGAATCCAGTGACCAGATATTCATCAAGATGACTGGAGATGACCCAGGATGAGGCAATGGGGATTAAGTGACTTGCCGAGGGTCACACAGCAAGTGAGTGTCAAGTGTCTGAGGTGGGATTTCAACTCAGGTCCTCCTGACTCCTACCCTGCTACTCTATCCACTGCACCACCTAGCTGTCCCTTGTATGTGTGTGTGTATATATCTACTTCTATCTTTTCATTTATCAATCTAATCATCTATATATCCATCCATCCATCCATCCACCCATCCACTTATCCATTTATCCATGTGGCGCAGCCGTCTAGCAGGGCCTGAGACACAGCATGGAGAAATGACCAGGGTTAGGAGATACAACATGAATGAATAAGTACGTCCAATGGAAGAGTGAGAGTAGCAAAAAAGAGATCCAGACAAAGAGCTGGGAAAGATTTAAGAATGGAGTTATCACTTTCAGCTGGGCATTTATGTCACTTCAATATCCACAATATTTTTCATATCTTACTTCCAGATTCTATTGACTATTTGGGTTTCTGTCTCCCCTCTTTGAAGATCAGTTGGTGGAGAAGTTTACCAACCAGAGGAAGATTTACCTGTTTCCATCAGACATGCAGAGACAAGGGGGACTGAGTCCTCACAGCAAGAGTCAAAAGAGAATGCCACTCACTTTGTGATGTCTTCTTGCCAAAGCCGAAGAGGATATATTACAAGATGTCACGAATGTCAATGTATGGGGTCGAACAGTTAAGCTTGTCTTATTTTTCACTCAAGAGTTACAAAGACAGATTTAGTTGACTGCGAAGTTCTTCCCGTTTTGTTTGAGTCTGGTTGTTATGACAACACTGATGAGGTTACAGTGAAGACCTTTAAGGTCAAAGAGAATCTTGGGTACTTTGAGCCACATAGTATCTCCCTACTATGTTTGGAGCTTTGTGAGGAACCCCACCATTATGTGTGAGGGTCATTCTCCTCTATCTTCTTTCTATTATGACTGTTCTGTAAAGGTACAGTTAGTGACTTCATTAAACTAGGATCTGCACAATCTATCACCTATATGGGCTTGGGCAAAATATTCTTACTCTCTGAAGCTAATTTGACAAATGAAAATACAGATAGTTCAGAAAAATTCTGTCACCTCTATTTCAGTAATCTAAGAATAAATGGGTATTAGCACCAGTAGTATAACATTTAGAGCCACTTGTGACCAAAAATCTAGAATTCTGTATCCTCTCTCATCCAGTCCTTAGCATGTTCCAGGTGTCTTTTTCTTCCTGTCCTAAAGTCTCCACTCTCCTTTAGATTAGAAAAAAGAAGTGGGAGCTTCGTATCCAACAATCTTTCTGACAACAAAAATAGGAGCACTATTGTTGGGTTCAGGATAAATAAGTTAGGTGCATTTTTCATAGACCAACATGCCTTATACATATATATATATATATACACACTATAATATACTCATATATGTATACATGTGTATCTATATATCTGCGTGTATATATGCATTATCCATGTGTGTGTGTGTGTGTGTTTTTCCTTCATTGCCAAAGAAGACCATACCATCAGAGAAATAATGCCATGACTTCACTGGAGTATGTTTTGAGTGAGTGAGGGCTGTGCAGGTCACCAGCCTCACTTCTCCTCCAGAGCTATCTGAATCTATTGATCAGGATGATGGAAGATGTCAAAGGATGAGGGAATTTGGGTTCAGTGAGTTTTCCAAGGTCACACAGTTAGTGTCAAATGTCTGAGTCAGGATTTGAACTCAGGTCCTCCTGAATCCTGCCCTGGTGCTCTATCCACTGCACCACCTAGCTGCCCCTTGTATGTGTGTATGTATATATCTACATCTATCTTTTTTATTTATCAATCTAATCATCTATCCATCCATCCATCCATCTATCCATCTATCCATGTGGTGTCGCCATCTAGCAGGGCCTGAGACAAAGCATGGAGAAATGATCAGGGTTAGGATATACAAGATGAACGAATAACTACGTCCAATGGAAGTGAGAGTGATAGTTTCAAAAAAACAGATTCAGACAATGTGCTAGGAAAGATTTAAGAATGGAGTGATCACTTTCACCTGGACATCTATGTCTATTTAATATCCTCAACATTTTTCACATCTTATTTCCTCATTCTATTGACTATTGTGGTGTGTCTCTCCCCACTTTGAATATCTGCTTGTTGTATTTAATAACCCTTGTCCACTCAAGAGCTTTGTGAGGAACCAGAGTTGTTTTGCTTTGTTTCTTTTATTTTGAAAATTTTCACATATAATTCATATTTTGAAATTCTTTCAAACATTTTTGGCTCATATCCTTTGACCACTTTTTCATTGAGGACTAGCTTTTGGTCTTATTTATGTTAGTTTTCTATATATCTTTGTAAATCAGACAAATGTGATATTTTAACAATGAATAAGAAAGCAACTGATTTTTGAAAGAAGCCCATGCTAAGGGAAAGAACATTTTAAAAATGGATGTTTAGACATATTTCTATCTTTATGTGATTTTGTTGCCTAAAATGATTTGTTACCAATAAAGTCTATCTGTACACCTAAAAAAATAACATCTTGGAAATGGAATTTTCTAGTCCATTGTTCTTCCAAATGAAGATTTTCAGTGAGTTCTGAACCCATTTGTTGACAATATAAAAATATATCACTTTGCAATTAGTTTGCAAGAATAAGTGATTGACATCGGAAAATTTGAAAATTTGCTGGCCATATTTCAACAATAATCTCTTGTGTAATTGATGAAATAGATTAAAAAATGAGTGTCATGATTTAGTAAGTGAAACCACACATCTTTTTTCTTCCCATTTCTATTTGTCTTTTTTAGATACGATGGTAATTAAAATCAAATATTAAAATAAACTGGACTTTTAAAATAATAAATATATGTTTAATTTATAGATATTAACAAACACATTTTAATACATATATTGAAGGCACATGCCCTAGAATATGGTTCAAGAACAGGGATGCACAATCAAAACCAGGAATTTCTTTAAAATTTTTAGCTTTTTACAATTTTCTATCTTTTTTTAAAGGTTCAATTTGGGTGCCATTTATAACATGAAACTTTTGACTCTTCCAGTTTATACCCTCCTCCTCCTCCTAGAACTTTTTATTTATTTGTATTTTTGTATATCATATGTCCCTTTATGTGTCTCAAAATAGATATTCCTTGGGGTTCAAGTTAGTGCACTGGGGGATTCTGATGGCCCAAAGGGAGGTTGAGGGTTTTAACAGTGAACTCAAGAGTCTGGAAAGCCTGGACTTGGGGGAGGCTAGTAGAGAATAGGGGAGAGATGAGAGAAGCCATCATACTAGGTCAAAGCTAAATTCAAGCCCATTGAGGACAAGTTGATGCACTGGGGGACTCTGATGGCCCAAAGAGAGCTTGACAGTTTTAACAGTGTACCTAAGAGTTTGGAAAGCCTGGACTTGGGGGAGGATAGTAGAGAATAGGGGAGAGATGAGAGACCCATCTTACTAGGTCAAAGTTAAACTCAAGCCCCTTTTGAATGCTGAGAGACTGTGAAAGGCCTGGCCACGTCTACTTTTCTTTCATGATCTCTCAGCACTCACAAGTAAAGAACAACACTCGTTTATTATAATGAAGGTATGGGTTTATATAGTGTATTTACAGGCAAGAAAGCAGGTTTATTCCCATGAGAACATACAAGGTAGCAAGGTTATTCCCATGAGAACATTTTTAGTTTACTACTTACATTTCCTAATCTAGTTCCTCCAGTGCAACAACCTTGGAGAGCACCTACAACTGTTAGGATGTGCTCATTCTTGCATATCAAGAAGTGGGATGGTGAGCCAATTTTCCTGATAATATCAGCCCTCATGTTAGTACAAGTCTCAAGTAAAACCTGGAGAGTACCTCTCATTCCAGACTCAGTCAGTACTGGCTCTCTACATATCTCTACAACTCAGCCTAAACATGGTCATTCACAGTCTTGATAAGAGCACCATAGAGGGGGTCCATATCCATCTATGAAAAGAATAAGAATTGACCTAGCTTTGGCCTTGTTTGTTTTCCAGGACATCTTGTTTACTTAGTCTATCAAGGTAGTTTAACATGTCCTTCTTAGGAAGCAATGGAGCACTGGGAAGGAAATACAAACAGAGTGGGGGAGGAGAGGTCAGAGGTTCCTTTAAACCTAGTTTTTCCTTTAAAATAAAAAAAATGTAGAGTAATTAAAAAAAACTATTTGGGAATAAGTTTTGGGAGACCAGGTAAATGTTGATCTATGAAAAGAATGAGAATTGAGCTAGCTATGGCCTAGTTTGTTCTCCAGGAAATCTTGCTTACTTCGTCTAGAAGGGTAGTTATACCATATCCTTCTTAAGGAGAATGCAGCATTTGAAAGGAAATAGAAACAGAGTGGGGGAAGAGAGGTCAGAGTTTCCTTAGAACCTTGTTTTTCCTTTTAAATAAAAAAAAAGAGAGAGTAATTTAAAAAAACTATTTGGGAGTAAGGATTTGGAGAATGAGTCCATGTCCATCTATGAAAAGAATAAGAATTCAGCTGGATTTGTCCTAGTTTGTTCCCCAGGATGTCTTAGTTACTTCATCTAGCAGGATAGTTATTCCATGTCCTTCATAGGAGGGAAAGAAGTACTGGGAAGGAAATAGAAATAGAGTGGGGGAGGAGAGGTCAGAGGTTCCTTTGAACCTAGTTTTTCCTTCTAAATAAAAAAAAGCAGAGCAATTATACAAAAACCATTTGGGAATAAGGATTGGAGACCGGGTCCATGTCCATCTATGACAAGAATAAGAATTGAGCTAACTTTGGCCTAGTGTGTGCCCCAGGACATCTTGCTCACTTAGTCTAGCAGGGTAGTTATACCATGTACTTCCTAGGAGGGAAAGGAGCATTGGGAAGAAAAGAGAAACAGAGTGGGGGAGGAGAGGTCAGAGGTTCCTTTAAACCTAGTTTTTCCTTTAAAAAAAACTATTTGGGAATAAGGATTGGGACACCTAACATATCAGGAGCCATAACACAGCGAGAGATGTAACATATCCAGAGACCTAACATATCGGGAGATTTAACAAATCCAGAGACCTAAGATATAGGGAGACCTAACATACCGAGAGACCTAATATATCGGGAGATCTAACATATCAAGAGAATTAACATATTGGGAGACCTAACATGTCAAGAGACCTAACATATCGGGAGACTTAACATATTGTGAGACCTTACTAAGTAAGGAGTCAGAATTAAGCTAGCTATGGCCTAGTCTGTTCTCCAGGACATCTTGCTTACTTAGTCTAGCAGGATAATTATACCATGTTCTTATAAGGAGGGAATGGAGCATTGGGAAGTAAATAGAAACAGAGTGGGGGAAGAGAGGTCAGAGGTTCCCTCAAACCTAGTTTTTCATTTTAATTTTTAAAAAAAGCAAGTAATTAAACAAAAAAAAAATGGAAATAAGAATTGGGACACCTAACATATTGGGAAACCTAAGATATCAGGAGGCCTAACATCTTGAGACCTAACATATCCAGAGACCTAACATATCAGGAGACCTAATATATCGAGAGACTTAACATATAGGGAGATATAACATATTGAGAGAATTAACTTATCGAGAGAACTAACATTTCGGGAGACCTAACATGTCGAGAGACCTAACATATTGGGAGACCTAACATTTTAAATTTTTTTATTTATTTATTTTTGATATTTATTTATTTAACTTTTAACATTCATTTTCACAAAATTTTGGGTTCCAAATTTTCTCCCCATTTGTCTCCTCCCCCCATCCCAAAACACTGAGCATTCTAATTGCCCCTATCACCAGTCTGCCCTCTCTTCTATCATCCTTCCCTTCCCTTGTCCCCATCTTCTCTTTTGTCCTGTAGGGCCAGATAACTTTCTATACCCCATTACCTGTATTTCTTATTTCCTAGTAGCAAGAACAGTACTTGACAGTTGTTCCTAAAATTATGAGTTCCAACTTCTCTTCATCCCTCCCTCTCCACCCATTCCCTTTGGGAAGGCAAGCAATTCAATATAGGTCGTATCTGGGTAGTTTTGCAAATGACTTCCATAATAGTCGTGTTGTGTAAGACTAACTATATTTTCCTCCATCCTATCCTGCACCCCATTGCTTCTATTCTCTCTTTTGATCCTGTCCCTCCCCAAGACTGTTGATTTCAAATTGCTCCCTCCTCCCATTGCCCTCCCTTCCATCATCCCCCCCACCCTGCTTATCCCCTTCACCCCCACTTTCCTGTATTGTAAGATAGGTTTTCATACCAAAATGAGTGTGCATTTTATTCCTTCCTTTAGTGGAATGTGATGAGAGTAAACTTCATGTTTTTCTCTCACCTCCCCTCTTTTTCCCTCCACTAAAAAGTCTTTTGCTTGTCTCTTTTATGAGAGATAATTTGCCTCATTCCATTTCTCCCTTTCTCCTCCCAATATATTTCTCTCACTGCTTAATTTCATTTTTTTAAGATATGATCCCAACCTATTCAATTCACTCTGTGCTCTTTGTCTCTGTGTGTACGTGTATGTGTGTGTGTGTGTGTGTGTGTGTGTGTGTGTGTGTGTGTGTGTGTGTAATCCCACCAACTACCCAGATACTGAAAAAAGTTTCAAGAGTTAGAAATATTGTCTTTCCATGTAGGAATGTAAACAGTTCAACTTTAGTAAGTCCCTTATGACTGCTCTTCGCTGTTTACCTTTTCATGCTTCTCTTCATTCTTGTGTTTGAAAGTCAAATTTTCTTTTCAGCTCTGGTCTTTTCATCGAGAATGCTTGAAAGTCCTCTATTTCATTGAAAGACCATTTTTTCCCCTGAAGTATTATACTCAGTTTTTCTGGGTAGGTAATTCTTGGTTTTAGTCCTAGTTCCTTTGACTTCTTGAATATTCTATTCCACGCCCTTCGATCCCTTAATGTAGAAGCTGCTAGATCTTGTGTTATCCTGATTGTATTTCCACAATACTTGAATTGTTTCTTTCTAGCTGCTTGCAATATTTTCTCCTTGACCTGGGAACTCTGGAATTTGGCCACAATGTTCCTAGGAGTTTCTCTTTTTGGATCTCTTTCAGGTGGTGATTGGGGGATTCCTTGAATACTTATTTTGCCCTCTGGTTCTAGAATCTCAGGGCAGTTTTCCTTGATAATTTCATGAAAGATGATGTCTGGGCTCTTTTTTTGATCATGGCTTTCAGGTAGGCCCATAATTTTTAAATTGTCTTTCCTGGATCCATTTTCCAGGTCAGTTGTTTTTCCAATGAGATATTTCACATTATTTTCCATTTTTTCATTCTTTTGGTTTTGTTTTGTAATTTCTTGGTTTCTCATAAAGTCATTAGCCTCCATCTGTTCCATTCTAATTTTGAAAGAACTATTTTCTTCAGTGAGCTCTTGGACCTCCTTTTCCATTTGGCTAATTCTGCTTTTGAAAGCATTTTTCTCTTCATTGGCTTTTTGAACCTCATTTGCCAATTGAGTAAGCCTATTTTTCAAGGTGTTATTTTCTTCAGCATTTTTTTTGGGTCTCCTTTAGCAAGGTGTTGACCTGCTTTTCATGCTTTTCTTGCATCTCTCTCATCTCTCTTTCCAGTTTTTCCTCCACCTCTCTACCTTGATTTTCAAAATCCTTTTTGAGCTCTTCCATGGCCTGAGCCCATTGAATATTTATTCTGGATGTCTGGGATATAGAAGCCTTAACTTCTGTGTCTTTCCCTGATGGTAAGCCTTGTTCTTCCTCATCAGAAAGGATGGGAGTAGATATCTGTTCACCAAGAAAGTAACTTCCTATGGTTTTATATTTTTCCCCTTTTCTGGGCATTTCCCCAGCTGGTGACTTGACTTCTGAGTGTCCTCTCCACACCCACCTTGCCTCCAGTTCTGCCCAGCCAGTGCTTAGGGTCTGAGATTCAAATGCTGCTTCCCAGCTTCAGGGCTTTGGGTGGGGGCAGGGCTGCTATACAGTGTGAGATTAAGTTCACGTGCTCAGGTGGGAGCAGGACCACCTCATGGGGCTCAGTTCCCTCAAGAGGTTTATGTGGAGACCTTGAACTATGGATCCCAGCTCCTGCCTGCTCTGGGAGCCCCTGTCTGCTGCTGTCTCCACTGCTGCCTCCCGAGGGGGCCTGAGTTATGGGGACACCCCAATCTCCTCTTGGCCATCCAAAGAGACTCTCTCACCCACCTTTAGTGCCCATGGGTGGAGGGACCTGTGCAGCTGCTAGAGATTCCATCCCAGAAGCCTGCTCGGATCTGCTCCCCTCTGTGCTGTGCGGCCAAGGCAGGGCTGGGTTCTGCTCCGGGTCCAGGGCATGATGAATCTTTGGTGTCAGTTTTTCAGGTCCCTGTGGAACAGAAATCTCCTCCACTCCGTTGTTCTGTGGCCTCTGCTGCTCCAGAATTTGTTGGGAGTTCTTCTTTACAGTTATTTTATGGGCTCTGGGTTTGGAGGTAGCATATGTGTACCTTTCTACTCTGCCATCTTGGCTCCTCCCCTCGGGAGACCTAACATATCGAGAGACCTAACATATTGGGAGACCTAACATATTGAGCGACGTAAAATATTGGGAGACCTAACATACTGAGAGACCTGATCTATGAAAGGAATAAGTATTGAGCTAGCTTTGACCTAGTTTGTTCTCCAGCACATCTTGCTTACTTAGTCTAGCAGGGTATTTATACCATGTCCTTCTTAGGAGGGAAAGGAGCATTGGGAAGTAAATAGAAACAGAATGGGGGAGGAGATGTCAGAGGTTCCTTTGAACCTAGTTTTTCCTTTTAAATCAAAAAAAAAAACCAGATCAATTAAAAACAATTTGGAAATAGGGATTGGGAGATTTAACATATTGGGAGACCTAACATATTGAGAGACCTAACATATTGGAAGACCTAACATATTAGGAGACCTATCATATTGAGAGACTTAACATATTCGGAGACCTAACTTCTAGAGGCAGGAGGAGGGTCTTATGGGAGAGGCAAGGTATTAGATCACTTCATCCTTTTGGATATTTCATCGAGGTGGTTGAGGTATATGGTGGCAAAGTCCCCGATGATCTGATCCGGATCTTGCTTTAGTTTTTCCAGACCTCAAAGAGAGGAAAGCCCAGTGAGAGTTTTCCTGCCTTTGCCTTTACCCAGGGACCCACCCAAGCCATTTCCATGATCCTGGGCCCTGGATCTCTAGTCTCTTGCTCCCTGGGCGAAGGGCGAGGGTGGAATGCAACTGGCATTCAAAGAAAGAGAAAAAGCCCCTGTCCCTTCCCTCCCCACCCAAGTCCAACCCATATGTATACACACACACACACACATACATACACACACACAGGTATAAATACATATATACACTCATACAGATGAGTGTATGTATATGTGTGTGTATATGCTACATATGTGTATGTGTGTATGTGTGTGTATACACACACATATTTCCCCTCCATCCTCCCGCCCATTTTAGGCAAGGGAGTAGGCTCAGTCTCAGAGCCACTAGTAGGCTGAAGCAGGGTCAAAGGGCAGCAGGGAAAGGGAAAGAGAATAGTGTCATCCTTTACAGTTGGGGTAAGGCCTTAATTCAATCACAGAATGGTAGAGCTGGAAGAGGTCACCAGTATAATTTGTAAGCCTATAGAGCTTTAGGGCCTTCCTTACATAGTATTTTTCTCACAAGGCAAGGGGGTAGCCAGTGCAAGTGGTACTTTTCCCATTTTACCAGTTAGGTACAATTAGGAAGTATTTAACAAATATTTGCTGAATTGAAGTGAACTATACAGATATATAGCTCATGTTTCCATGGTACTTTAAAGGTATATAAAGTACTATCCTCACAACTATCTCCTGAGGTGATCAACGTATAATTACTCTAATTTTATGGATGAGAAAACTGAGACTTAGAAGGGTAAAATAACTAACCAAAAGTCTCACAACTGAGCAGGTAATGGAGCCAAGATTTGAACCCAGGTGTCTCAATTTCAAATTCACAACATTAAGGACTGGAAAAGACCTTAGAACACAGAATGTCAGAACATAGACTATTTGAGCTACTGGGGACCTGCGAACCCAGGATGTTAGAATATAGAACACTAGAGACAGAAGAAGTCTTAGAACTTAAAAATTCAGAACACAGAACAGTAGAGAAGAGTACAGAAGATACCTTAGAACTGAGAAAGTTAGAACACAGAACGTTCTGGTCACCAGGGACTTTAGAACAGAATGTTAGAACATAGAGCACTAGAGATAGAACTTAGAAAATGAGAACACAATGTTTGAGCTGTCAGGGACTGTATTAAGACACAGAACACTAGAAATGGAAGAGACCTTAGAACTTAGAAAGTGAGAAAACAGAATGTTTGAGCTGGAAGGGACCTTAGAACAGAGGACGTAAGAACATAAAACACTAGAGATGGAAGAGACCTTACAACTTAGAAAGCGAGAACACAGAATGTTTGAGCTATCAGGGACCTTAGAAAAGAGGATGCCAGAACATAGAACACTAGAGATGGAAGAAACCTTAGAACTTAGAAAGTACGAACACAGAATGTTTGAGCTGGCAGAGACCTTAGAACAGAGGATGCCAGAACATAGAACACTAGAGATGAAAGAAATGTGAGAACACAGAATGTTTGAGCTGGCAGGGACATTAGAACACAGGATGTTAGGACATAGAACATAAATGATGGAAGAGACCTTAGAACTTAAGGCTGTTAGAATATAGAATCTTAGAATTGGAAGGAACTGTAGAGTTCAGAATGAAGAATATTAAAGCTATTCCTTATTAGTCATCTAGGTCCAATGCATCGTTTTACAGAGAAAGAAATTAAGACTTAGAGAGTAGAAACACATTTTCCCAAGGTCACCTAGAGAGATTTAGTGCCAGAGTCATGCCTAGGACTCAAGTTGAGTTGTTTTATACCTTTCAAAGCCTGTCCACTAGTTCTATTAGTTTACCAGGACATCCATCCCTGTGAAGTAGTTAGGGCAGGGATTATAATCTGTATGAATAGATGAGTAGGGGAGATTCAAGAGGGTCATGGTGCCTCATCCAATGTTGCACAACCTACCAGTGGCAAAGCCAGGTTGTTTGACATGTGAATATAAGATGAGAAAGAAGGATAAAACTTTTCTAAAATTTTATCTGTGAAGGTAAAAGAAATATGTTAATAACTTGAGGGAATGCCAAGGTGAAGTGGAAGGATTTGGGTTTAGAGAAGGTAGAAATTGAGGAGACTTGGATATATTTGTAGGCAACAACAACAAAAAGAAGCTTTTCTGATTGCAGAGGTCTAGCCCCTGGCAGGAGCGAGAATAAGGTGATAGGGAGGAGAGAACGGTCTCCATGAATGGCCTTGAGATCCTTTGCATGAATCATTTTTAGGACTGGCTTCTTCTATTAGGGCCTACCATCTCTGTCACCTTCCTCCTATCAGCCTTGGGTTATGTACAACTGTTCCTCCCTTTATGTCCCTTGTTGCTGAGGTCCTCTCCTGAAAGCTCAGTTTGTAATGAAGTGAAACCTGAGAGCCAGTGTGGATCAGGAGTCTAATGCTGGCTTGATTTCCTTTTCTGGGTCTCAGTTTCCTCCTCTGTAAAATGAGGGAGGTTAGACAAGGTGATCACTAAGGCACTGCCAGCTCTAACTTTCTATGTTCCACAGTTTTAGATCCCCAGGGCTAGTGGAAGCCAAGCTGCTAGAAGGAGAGAAGCAGGGAGAGGAAGATGGAATGGGATGGTGACTGAGTGGGCATTCAGGAAAGGAAGGGGCTGATCCCAATTTGAGACTTACTGTAATAGAACAAGGCCAAGTCAGAATCACTTGCACCCTCGAAGATTGTATCAGGATAATAGGAGATGATGTAGCCTGAATGGACGAAGAAAGAAAAGGGTTCATTGAGATCTCATTTCCCTGGAAGGAGATTGGTGAAAATAGAAATAAGCAACAGCCATAGTGCATGTTTGGCACTCCTCTCAGGGTAGGGGTGAAACCAGGATATAGATGAGGGTAGGTTAAGGTATGGTCAGGAGTGGGGTGAGGAGAGGGTTGAAGAAGGATCTGTATTGATAATTTTGTCAGGGTTGGCCTTATGGGCATTTGGGTGGTTAGGTGCTTGGTAGGTGGCTGGAGTTTCAGAGTCTAACTTTCTCTTTCATCTACAGCCAAAGCTGGTGCTGTGCTATAAGAAAGGGAGAGGAGAGGGGAGTAGAGGAGTAAAGGAAAGGGCAAGAGAGGAATAGAGAAGAGGAGAAGGGAAAAAGACAGGAGAGGAGGAGAGAAATGAGATGAAGGAGGAATGGAGGAAAGGAAAGCAAGAGAGAGAAGAAGAGAAGAGAGGAGAGATACAAAAAGGGGAGAGACAGGATGAGAAAGTTGAGGAAAGAAGAGGGGAGGAGAAAAAGAAAGGAGGAGAAGTGAAAGAGAGGAGTAAAGCAGACGAGAGGAGACAGACAAATAGGAGAGGAGGAAAACTGAAAGGGAGAGAGAGTAGAAAAGGGGAGAAAAGTTAGCCAAGGTGGGGGTAATGAAGAGGGGAGAGGAGAGCATGCAACAGAGAGAGACAGAGAGAGAAGAGAGAGACAGAGAGAGAAGAGAGAGAGAGAAGAGGGGAGGGAGAGAGAGAAGTGAGGAGAGAAAAACAGGAAAAAAGAACTGGAGAAGAAAATAAAGAAGAAAGAAAGGGACAAAGGAGATCAACAGGACAGAAGAAGACAAGATAGAAGGGAAGAGAGAAGGCTCAGAATATTCCAGCATCCCCCTCCTTACCTAAAAGCAAGGCAGCTGAAATTTTGAGGCCTTCCTGGGGACTGCGGAGATATTTGAGGGTCTTCGAGATGTAGACCTGAAATTGTTCATCACGATCCTGCATCTGTGTCAGAGAGATGATATTGGGGGCCCTTCATTTTATAGGCTTGGCTGCCCTTTACCCAAGGGTTATGGGTCTTCTGTCCCAGGGCCACTGTGTACTCTTTGCTCTTTGGATCCCTCAGGTGGAAGAGGGATCAACCATGACCTGTGACCCTGGGCCCTTAGCCCTAACCTGGCCTCCACAGGTATATTGTGTGTTTACTGCACATTTTCTCAATCACTTATTAATAATGCACAATGATAATAATAGCTCTCATTTCTATAGGGTTTAAAAGTTTACAAAGCACTTTCCTTATATTAACCCTGTGAGATAGTAGAAGAATTATGAACTCCATTTTAGAGATGTATAAATTGGGGCTTAAGTGAGGTTAAATGAACTTCTTAATGTCATGGCACAAATAGGAAATTTCAGAAGTGGGACTCACACCTCTGCCTTCTGAAACCCAATACTCCTTCCCACTCTCTTAACTGTGGAATCAGATATCAGACATTTACTGAGCACCTACTGCATTCTCAGTCCTGTACTACAGGCTTTTTGGGAGGGAAAGGTGGAAGACCAGATTCCTTGACCCTCCAGGAACTTAAGAATACTGGAATACAAGGTAGAGAGGGCCAGGGATCATCTCTTGAGATGTGGGGTTCTCTGAGGACAGGGACTGAGGGGACCCTACCCCTTCAATAATATTGCCTCTGTTTCTACTAATTTAGATTACTTCATACTTCAAGAAAGGTACGTAGGATGAACAGAGCAAAAAGTTTTTAACATTGATTTTTTTAAAAAAGACCACAAATAGTGGGAAAACAAATTGAATAGGCAAGGGCAGGAAGTAAAGAATGTGAAAGTTGGAATATAGACCCTTCGAACATAGAATGCGGACTGTTGGACCTAGAAGAAAAGAGAACGCTGGAATAGAGAACGCTGAATATTAGAATTACGACCACGGGTGCACTAGAGGCACCTTGTAAGGACTCCAAGGCACTGCTGTTAATTTTTCAGTGTGAGTATTCCAACCCTGGAAAGCAGCTACAGATCTGGGCTTGGTTTATTGTTTTGTTGATTGGCTAGACTTTTTAAAAAAAGGGAGAAAATGTTAATGTAGATTTAACTTAGAAGCATGTCTGTACGTTTTTTTCTCCTGGAGAGCTGGCTATTAAACATTTATCAGGATATCCCTTCTTGCTGGTCAGAGTAAGAAGCTGGAAGGCTCAGTAAAGAGCACCCCTTGGAATCCAAGAGAGGTCAAGTGACTGGCCCAAGGTGACACAGGAAAAAATAGAGAGTTATATATACACCTATATATACACACACAAGCATGTATGTATATAAATGTATATATGTATGCATATACACATATATGCACATATGTCTATGTATATAAATGTATTTATGTATGTGTATAAATGTATGCATGTACTTACATATACACATATGCATTTATGTATAGGTATATAAATGTATATGCCTATCATATACATACATACATACATATACAATATCTCACCACAGGCCACAGAATCATAAAATTATAGATTTGGAAGGGACCTCATCTAGGTTAATCCCTACCTGATAAAGAACTCCCAGTACAATATACCTGCTGTGTATTCCTGTGCCCTCTCCTTGAAGGGGAATACACAACCTCTTGAGGAAGCCCAGTCAGCTTTTGGATGGCTGTAATTGTGACTGATCTTTCCCTGACATTTACCCTAAATGAGTCTTTTCTACCTCGTCTCCTTGCTCCTGGTTCTTCCATCAGGGACCACAAGGGGCAAGTCTGATCTCTCGTCAGTAGAGAGCCCTCAGTCTATTCTAACTCTCCTCTCCCTCTTCCCAGCTCTTCTCTTCTTCATGATAACCATGCCCAGTTTCTTTACCTATGGGTAGCCAGTTGGCACAGTGGATCGGGCTCTGGGCCTGGAGTCAGGAAGACACAAGTTCAAATCCAGTCTCAGACATGTTCTAACTGTGTGACCTTGGGGAAGTCACTTAACCACTTTTTGGCTCAGTTTCTCCAACTGTGAAATTGAACATCACATTCATTTCAATCTCTGTAGCTTCTGTGTTTTGCCTTCTCATTGGAATTATTTCTCTGTATCTCTAGCATTTTCTTCCTGAGCATCTGCTAATCCCTCCTTTGTAGAATCTTAGTTCATAAAATTCTATTTATCCTTCCCCTGAAAGCTGTTTTCCCTTTGACATCTGCTTTTCCAAATCTAAAGGGTGCCTGGCTTTCCTCCACTGTATTATAAAATCTAAAATGGAGATGATGATGATGACAGTGATGATAAGTGGCATTCATGTATTTATGTAGCACTTTAAGGAGCAAAATGCTTTATGTGTATTGTCTATTTTGACTCTTACAACCACCCCAGGAGAAGATATATACTTCTCTTAGCCACATTTTACAGATGAGGAAACTGAGGCAGAGAGGAATTATGATTGGCCCAGGGTCATGTTTATGTTTTGAGGTTTGATTTGAACTTAGGTCTTCCTGACTTCAGGTCCAGTCTTCTAACCCCTTTGCCACCTAAGCACAGTTGCCACTTTGTGGTATAGTGTAGTTCCTTCTCCCTGAAGTTCCCAAAATTTCCACTTTGGCAAAACCATCTCCTTCTTATTAGTAAGGCTCATAGCATCAGAGAATATCTAGTCTAGGGATTCTTAACATAGGGTCTGTGAACTGTTTTTGGAAAAATATTTTGATAACTCTATTTCAGCATTTTTCAATAGATTCTACTTAATATAATTTTCTTTGTGACCCTATGTACTTTATTATTTAAAAACATTATTCCAAGAAACAGTCCATAGTCTTCACCAGACTGCCAAAGAGCTGGGGGAGTGCGTGTGTGCGTGCGTGTGTGCGTGCGTGCGTGTGTGTGTGCATGCGTGCGTATGTGTGTGTGTGTGTGTGTAGAAGAGATCATGATATAAAAAAGGTTACAAACCTGTTCTAGAGTCCAATCTTTTCATTTTACAGATGAGAAAACTGAGGCCTGGAGAAGAGTGAACTTACCCAACTAAGGTCACCCAGCTAGCTAATAGTAAAGCACTCTGGTTTCCTTATTCCTAATCCAGTACAGGACATTCTTTCCTCTGTTGCTCTAAGTTTACTTGCTGTTCTAAGGATCAGATCTGAAGCTTAAATTTTAGTGAACTATGAGGAGGCTTGGTTGGTGGAACCTGTGGTATGAACAGGGGGCTCTAAGGTTTTCATTTGTACAGGCACGAGTCTTTCAGACACTAGAGCCTTGGCAGAGGGCACTGCTACCTTTGCCTGAGTGATGGGAAACCTTCCTGTTTGCAATGAGAAACTCTTAGACAAACAAAGATTCAGTCCATGTCGAGTCACCTTCATTTTAAATTGGTTCAGGAAAAAAAGCAACCCCAAATTGCTGCATCTTTTGAGTGGAAAATTTTGAGAGGGAAGGTGGGTGTGAATTGAGAACATGGAAACCTTTGCTCTACAACGTACTGTTTTTTAAAAAAAGATGTTGAGAATGCAGGTGTGAGTGTGAAAGAGAGGGTAAATAAAGGTGATAGATTGGCAGATTCAGAGACTGTCAAAGTTGGAAGGGAACTCCCAGGAGATCAATTAACAGAGGATGGGACTGAGACTTGAAGAGGGGAAGAAACTCACTCAAGGTCATACAGCCAGTGATTGGCATCGACAAAATTTGAACTTAGGTTGCTAAGTCCTAGTCAAATGCTCTTTCCGTTTCTTATTCAGTATTTTAGTACCTAAATTGAGACAGTACTAAACCATGTCATCTTGGAAATAGCCTCTTACGATATAGAGTACTGTGCCAGGGTTTAGCAAGTAACTTGTTGAATTAAATGGAATCAATAGTCTTTCTTTCTGTGATCTGCCCCAGGCAGCTTTTTCTCCTTAATAATACTCATAGAATCCTAGACCAGAGGTGTCAGATGTGCAGCCGCATTGTGGTTACAGCACTCCCAAGTGTATCTGAACAAGATTAAAAGCTAATTGGGAAATGTTTAGCAAAATAAAGAAAATATAATAGAACAGGGAGAATGATAACGTTTAGCTTTTGAAGTCAGTATGTAGGCAGAGTTCCTTATGTATGATTGGTTTAACGACCATTTCGATTTGAAACCCACTACAGGTCTAGACTATTGCTGTTGGAAGGGACCTCAGATCATGTAATATCAAGAGGCAGAGCAGGAAGGAACCTTAGAACAGAAAGTAAGAGGTGGAAGGAACCCGAGAAGTCACCTGTTCTAGTTTCATCAGTCTGGTCTCAGCCTATCTTTTCCACTTAATAATACAGCTCAGCTGTTATTGGCGCAAATAATGACACCCCCTCCCCATCGTGGCAAATTTACATTGCATATTTCCATTAGGTTGGAACCAGTAACTGTATTTTATATAACCTCACATAATGCAAATTTGAATAGATGTGACTATTTCAGGGGATTCATTATTTGCACTAATAGTAATGTAGGTGTAGAGTCAGAGAATTCTAGACTACTATAGTTGGAAAGGACCTTAGAACATAAAATATGTTGACAGTATATGACAGCAGATGATATAAGAGTTGGAAGGAATGGATTCCATCCATCCATCTATCCAAGCACCTTCAGTTTACAATGGAAGAAACCGAGTAACTCTTTTTGTCGTGGCAAAAATAAAGGAAACTGATGGGTATTTATCAACTGAGAAAAAAATTGAATAAATTCTGTATGGTATATGAAAGAAATGGAATGCATGAGGAAATAGATGATTTCAAAGACACATGGAAAGACTTCAATGAAGTGATGCAGACTGAAGAAATTAGAACTTGAAGAATTTGTTACATCAATAGTATAAAAATGAACAATTTATATTTATAAATTTACAATTTATATATATACACATTTATATATATACATATAAATTTATAATTTATATCCAACTTTCTCAACTGATGAAGCGTGACATGAGCAGAACTGGGGGAACAATATAGATAACAACAACAAACAATTAAAAATTGTAAGAACTATGATCAATCCAATGACCACCCATAATCCCAAAAGACTGCTAATGAAATATACTGTCCATTTCTTGGAAAATAGTAGAGGCAAAAGATTTAGAGTGCAGAATATATATATTGTGTGTATATATACACATACACTCATGTATATTTGTACACATATAAACATATATACACATACTCACACATATGTATATACACACATACACAAATATCTCACATAGGTATCATACATGCATATGTGTATATAAGATATATGTAGATATTTGTGTATAGTCAATGAGAATTTGTTTTAACTATGCATACTTATTATATGGAATTTGTTTTTCTTTTTTTTCCCCCAATGGGGAAGGGGGCCAAGAGGGAGAGAAGATAGATTTGTTAATAAAAATATTAAACCAAAGTGCTATAGCTGTGGAATGTCACATGCACTTTCACATGCAGTCATTATAGCATTAGTTTTACTAAGCTACCTCTTGAGGAATGGAGGTGATCTAGAAATGGGATGTAAAAACAAAACACATCAGTAAGATTTGTTTTGAAATGGAAAAACTGAGGCCCAGAGAGAAGGCACTTGTTCACAGTCAAATTGAAAGTTAGTGGCAGAGGTAGGACAAACCCAGGACTCCTGACTTCCTGCTATATACTGTTCTTTCTCCTACACAATGTTCCTATTATTCTCCTCTACATATCTTACACTTAGGCCAAGCTGTATTGTTACACTCATCTGTTCCATGCTTCCTGGCTTCTCACACATTACTCATGCTAGTACCCACACTCTCCTTAGTATATCTCTACCTCTTGCTGTTCTGCCCACGCTAGAGTAACCCGCACAAAGCTACTCCTCCCTGAAGCCTTCCTAGATCTCCAGGTCAAAAATTCTCTCTCCTTTCTGAACTGCTACCTTTCTCCTGCTTCCCCACCTCTTTTTCCCCAGTATCTTTTCCCTGTTTTATTACTCTCTCCTGTTTCTTTGTCTTGATATTTGGGCCCTTGCCTGCCTGACATCCCTTGCTAGGTTGTAAAGTCCAGCAGGGTAGAGATGCTTGCTTGAGTCTCCTTTGTGTCTCTCCCAGAACCAAAGACAGAGTTTGGCAATCAGTCTTTGTTGAATTAATGGGATTTCTTCAATGTGGTAACACAAAAGGCTCTTCCTTTCTGCCTAGGCCTGGTCATGTGCCTCCTTTGCTCAAATAGGAGTCTCTTCATCAATATCTTCATGAAGTTCAAACCCTTTCACTTGATATTCAAAGCCTTTCATAACCTTTAATTTCCTATTGCCTTTCTCTCTCCCCTTCCAAAGAGTTTAACTACATTAACTTTGTGCAAAAACTTTTTTAGTTTTGTATAATCAAACTTATCTATTTTATTTTCTGTGGTCTCCTCCTTCCCTTGTTTAGTTATATGTTCTTCCCCTATCCAAAGATGTATTAGGTATTTCCTTCCTTGTTCCTCTGCTTGGTTCATGATATGATCTTTTATTTCTAAGTCATGTATCCATTTGGAATTATATATGTACACACATAGACACATTACTAGATATTTACATACACACATACCTGTATATACACATGTATCTATATATACACCTAAATGTATATGCACATACATGAATGAATAACATATATATAAAATATATGTATGTATGTGTATATTATATACATATATATGTGAAATGAATAATGATTTCTTAATCTAAATATAATTTCTGCCAGATTACTTTCCAATTTTCCCAGATGTTTTTGGTCAGATACTGAGTCTTTGCCCCAATAGTTGGGGTCTTTGGGTTTATCAAACATGATGCTTCTGTGTTTGATTTTGTCTGTTATATACCAAATCTTGACCGACTTCTCTTAGCCAATACCAAATAGAAACTAAATCATTAAAAAAAAAATTTCTTTCCCTTTTCCCTCAGCCCTGACTCACTCACCAGATAGGACCAGAGAAAATGGCGGGCACTGAGGCTTTCTTCCCAGGCCAGTGTACTGAACAGTGTGTGGAGGAATTTCCACTTCAGGAACACAGCACAACGATACAAAGCTAATTTGCTTTCCTGCAAGGTAGAGATGGAGGAGTTAGAGCTGGTGGGTCTTCCTCCTCCTTAGCCCCCCAGGGTTCTCCAGATGTCCCCCCATCCTCCCCTGCATGAAGAACGCTGACCTTCAAGAGCTGGAAGCACCTTCAGAAAGTCATTGACCCGGGGTCCATCTGGTGAAATTATAATAATCACGACATCTCCCACTGCTACAGATGTATGAAGTGCTTTCCTTAAAACAGCCTCAAAGGCAGTAAGTACTAGCCTGAGGGATTGTCAGTCCTGGATTGTTGTGTCCTTTTGACACAGGTGGAAAGTGAAGCTCTGAGAGATTAAGCCATTTGCCCAGGGTAGCACAACTATTAGCTAATGAAGCCAGAATTTAAAGACAAGTCTCATTTTCCTGTACTGCTCTGCCTCAGGCGGGGGTCTGAGTCAATCAGTAAACATTGATTAAGAGCCTTATGAATCCAATCCATTATATAGCAGCTGAGCATATAAAAACAAAAATGAAACAGTCCTCAAAGTGCTTATATTCTATTGGGGGAAGCAATGTGTAGACCTTGATATAAAATATATAAAAATTAATATGAGGTAGTTTTTTGTTGAAAGGTGTTACTAACATTTTGGCAGGGGGTGGAGTGAGTGTGGGAGGAAGGTTCAGGAATGGCCTCAAGTAAAGAAGAGGGCACTTGAGCTAAGTTTTGAAAGAAGTTAAGGATTCTGTCAATCAATAAGCATTTATTAAATGCCTATTGCGTACCAGGAACTATGCTAAGTACTGGGTGCACAAATATAAAGAATGAATCAATCCTCTCTCATAAGAAGCTTATGTAAGACTAGAGAAACAAGAAATACATACATAAGTATATACTGAATACACACCGAAATAATCCGGATAAATGCAAGGTAGTTGGAAAGGAAGGGAATTAGCAATTGAGAGGATCTGAGACTATTTAGAGAAGGTGGTGCTTCACTTGGATCTTGGAGGAAGGGAGTGCTTCTAGAGGTGAAGAGAGAGTATATTTTAAGCTGGAAGGATGGCCAATGCAACCACAGAGACAGAAGATGGAGTGGCTGGAGTGAAGAACACAGAGAAGGCCAAGTTGGCAGAACTGTTGTTTGTCCTTTGTTTAAAGACCAGTGACATCCCAGGGTGATGTCCTGACTCATGCGTAAATCGGATTTAAGTGGTGCAGAGTTGTACAAAGTTGTCAGTCTCACTTTCTGTTCCAGAGTTACCAAAAGTCCAGTGGCAAGACAAAAGTCAAGACAGCTGGTGATAGCCTGGAATGCAGTGAGTGACCTTGGCACCGTTGATATCTGACCAACCACTAAGGCTCCACAGCACCTGTTTCAGCTGCCTTCATGGCTGTTGGAACACATTATTCTCATGTGACTATTGTGCCAGGATAAGTCTTCACACGCTTGGGGTAGATACTGCTCCCGTCCCCAAACTCGATGAAGGGCTTGAAGCATCTTGGTCTCTCTCAACTTGGTTTAGCCCATCTTCTAAGATGGTTTACCAGGGTGTGACCTCTGAGCATGCTACATCTTGAAACCACAAGAAAGAGTGCCAGATAAACACCAAAGGTGAATGAGCATCCCTGAAAAGGGCTTAGCAAGTCCTTACACCAGAGGCACTAGTCTTTCTTGAACACTCTATAAATTCCAGAACTACAGAAGGATGAGCTATTTACAATGAAGCTGGAAAGATAGATTGAGGCCAAGTTGTCAAGGGCTTTAAAAGCTAAAAGGGGTTTTTCTTTGATCATGGAGGAATAAGGGAGTAAAATGGTTAGATCTCCTCTTAAGGAAAATTACTTTGGCAACTGTTTTGGAGGATAGATTGGAGTGAAGAGAGAACCAAGGCTGAGAGACCAATGACAAAGCTGTTCTGATAATTTGGACCAGAAGAGTTGAGATCAGGAACTAAGGTAGAAGGTCTGTGAGTGGAGGAATGATAAAGAGGTAGAAATGGCAAGATCTGGCAACTGATTGGGTCCATGGGGTGAGTCAAACTGAGAAGTTGAGGTTGACTTTGATGTTATTAACCTGAAACACTAGAAAAATAGTGGTACCTTCAACAGAAACAGAAAGGTTAGGAAGGGGTGGGGTTGAGGTTGTGGGAAAAGATAATGAGTTTTCTTTTGAATATGTTAAGTATAAGATGTCTCTAGGACATGAAGTTTAAAAGTATTAAAAGATGATGATATGGGGCTGATAGAGAGAGAAATTAGGGCTGAATATATTGTATAGATTGGTCTTTTGTCAGCATAGAGATGATAATTAAATCCATGGAATGAAGAAAAGAACGGGACCTAGAACAGAATTTGAGGGAATGCTCATAGAACTAGTACTGTGCTTATTTATACTTACTAACAACTTAAAGGATGGCTTGGCTGACTTCAGCATGTTGACTGACCCTTAATTGACAGATCACCTAACTCCTCTGTCTGTCTGAATGGACCTGTGCAACAACCTGAATGACTGCCTGTCTCTGTGACTGCTTGTTATGATGACTGACAGGATGGTTGTCTGATTATTTGAATATAAGCTTCTCTGCTTGACTATTGAGTTGACTGACCTTTACAACAATGGGGCTATGGTCCTTCAGGTGAATGAGAAGGGGAACCAGGCTCAGGTGCACCTGTTGCCTCATTACACGATGATCCTCCTTTCCTTGCATGCACAGCACAAGTTCTCCAAACCCAGAGATGGCCGATGCTCTGACATTCTCTCGATGCTGAGGATAACATGGGCAGAGGAGCCCCCCCCCCCCAACCATCATCAATGAATAAATCTAAAAGCATTTATTAAATGCCTACTCTATCCTAGGGGTTGTGCTATGTCCTGGGGCTACAAAGAAAAAAATGAAGTCCTCCAGCAGCTTTTTACCACATTTTACTACTGCTTATCAGCCTTGATGTATGGCCCTGGGAATTCTTGGCAACAGCTGGCCCAATCTATATCATTACCTCAGACCAGAATCTCCCCTCAAGGGCAGGATCTAATTACTCTTCTTTTAGGCAAAAATTTTGGAAGGAGAGGACTTCTTTCTTTCTCAAATATGTATGCTGCTATGCACACATACAAGTGTAAACATGCATACAAGTGGACCCATAGAAAGTCTTATGCCTGTGAATGCTCACACATACCCACAATCCTCCTAACACACAATGATGTATACTTGTGCCCACATTGTCTCTCAACAAATTACTTTCTACATGTAATCCTGTTGTCTGGATCATGTGTTTTCTGAGTAGGAGAAAGGACTCAGAGGGTGCTGTGAGGATACAGCTCTCCCTGACTTCGAGTAATCATCCTATAGCTCTCAAGCCTCAGATTCCCAAATGATGCCAAGTTATAGCATAGTCTGGCATACAACACTTCCCCAAGCACAACATACAACCTGTGAGAACTACCCTGCTCTTCCATTAAGGGCTCTCTTGCTTACCCTTCCTGTCCATATACTCCACTCTGCAGCCAACATATAGGACATCAATTTTAGAGCTCATAACCTTGGGTTCTGGCTCTGCCTGATCTTATATATCACCCCTTGACCACTCCAGATGAGGAGAGAAGCAAGGTGCCATTTTTTGGGGAAATACTACATTCGAAGGATGTGTTCTTCATTATAGGAACATGTATGCACTTATAGATCCCTAAGGCCTAGACTTAGAAGGGACCTTAGAATCATATAAACCAAAGTTCCTATTTTACAGGTGGGGAAACTAAGGACCAGAGAGAATTAACTTGCTCAAGGTCGCACAGGGAGTTTCATAGACTCAAAATTCAAACTGACATATCCAGTGCTCCTTCCATTTCTCCATACCAACATGAGTGTTAAGATGGAATAAACTCTAGATTTAGGGTCAGGAACTCCTAACTCTGCCATTAGCTAAGCTGTGTGACCGTCGGTAAGCTTCTTTTTCCCCTCTTCGAGCCTCAGTTTTCTCTTATGTGAAATGAGAAGGTCTGAGTGAGAAGAGTATACTCCAAGCATATGCACAGCCTTAGAGCTCCCCAGCCTCTAAGAGCTCAGCCCGAGCCCCCTAGGAATCGTGTACAAGGAGAGGCACACATGGATATATGCAGGAGCCAGGTATTCACAGCCATACTCACATCATCAAAAAAGACACGAAATTCGAAGGCGATATCCTCACACAAGTCGCTAATATTGTGCTGGCTCAGGCTGTGTAAGGCATTAGACACCACGTTCATTGAAACGACGGTTTCCAGCTCACTCTCATGGTGGAAGCCACCCAGCAATCTGGGCAACTGGTTCTGGATGACGTTATCCTGAGGGAGAGAAAAACAATCTAGGCAAGGGGGTCAAATCTGAGGCCTGCCCAACTACACAACACTACCGAGGGTCACCAGAACCAGATCCAAACATAATTGGGAAATGTTGAATAAAATAAATAAAAATACAACATAGCTCATGTTACTTTGTGATTTTCTACGTCAATATGGGATCCCTTCCTATTTGAAATTGAAACCTCTGTCGTCTCCAGCACTTTAGCCCCTTCCTAGCTGGAATTAGTCACTCTCCAGGCTGGAAGGGACCTTGGACCACAGCTAGGCCAACCTATAAGTGAACGGGAATTCCTTCTGACAAATAATTATTGAGTTTTCCCCAGAGACCCTCTTCAGGAATGTGGAACCCACATATGAGATTGCCTGTCGTTTTGGAAATTGTGGAAACTTTGTGTAGGCAAATCTCACCAAACAGCACTTTCATCATGTCCTTCCCCAGTAGGAATTAGTGGGGAAGGCTCTGTCCAGACTTGGTCAGGACAACTAGGTTAGAATTCTGCTTCTGTCATTGACTACTTGGTGAATTTAGACTAACGGCTCTTCTCTGGTTTTCTTAGTTTCTCTGGATCTTAATTTTCTCCTCTTTGAGCCTTGAATCCTAGGATCTTATGCTCAGAACGGAAGATGGTTTCCCATTTGTGTTCTTCAACAAGTCTCAAGTCTGCCTAGCATTCAAAGCCATGAGGATACTATTTCTCTCCACCCCCTTCCCAACCCCCTCCCCTCTCCCCGACCCCGTTTACTTCTACCACTCCTTACTCCTTACCACATCTATCAATCCTCATCACACTCCCTCTCTTCTCTGGTCAGGCTCTTCTTACCCACCATGTGCCCATTCATGGATAAATGAGTGAGAATTGTATACAGATAACTGAGTCAATGTTGTTGTTGTTGTTGTGTTTGTCCTTTGTTCTAGAAGAGGACCATGACAACAGGGAATGATGACATGATTTGCTGTTGACTTTGATTTGAGTGAGGGAGGGTTGTGCAAAGTCACCAGCTCACTTTCTCCTCCAGGACAACTAGAGATGGCCCAGGATGCAATGGGAGACCCCGGCCCTTTCAGGCTAAGGTCTTTCCAGGTTCTCACTTAGAGTCAGGCAACACAGGGAATACGCCTCTTTAAGAAGTGACTCAAGAGATGGCCCCTTTAATAAAAAAAAATCAAACTGGTAGGGTTGCTGGCCAAGAGAAACAGCTACCATTTACTATTTACATTCAGTCTATGCTAGGAGGGCAGGGACTTATTATTGTCCAATCTTTGAGCTGCAGAGTGAAATAGGTTTAAAGCTTGGTCGTTGAGAAAGAAGTCTAGCCAGTAAACCTCAAGTTAACAAGATAGCTTTCCCCCAACAAAATGAATCTTCTTTTGGGCAGAGCAACCTCAGATAAAGGGAAGGAGAGGGAGAGGGAGACAATCAATGAATGAATAAATTGGCTGCTTTGGCCCTTTTTACCTTATTTGGGTCAAAGATGACATTCTTGAGGCCTTGCGTGCTGATCACTCGAATGAAAGGATCGGGGTCTTTCAGCCCTTGACAGAGGTATGAAGATATGGCCTGTTGAGGTAGCTCCTGCAGCATCACAGGGCTGTTGAGAAACTGAAGTGGAGGAAGGGGCAATGTCCTTCCCTGTCCCCTCTCTCCCCTCATGGGGATACTTCTCTGATAATGAGGTATGTGTAGATAGATGTGGTGCTGCATACTTTGAATAAAGGTGGCACAGGAGTGATCAGGGATGATCTTTCTAGAGCTGTTATCTCAGGGAATGGAAAGAGAACACTTCTACTTCTAGGGCTTAAGGGGCTAGACAAGGTCACAGAGACAGAAAACTATGAAATGTCAGGAGTGGAAGGAACCTTAGAGGCAGCTGGTAGAGCAATGGATAGAGCCCTGGAATCAGGAAGACCAGAGTTCAAATTGGACCTCAGACATTTACTTGCTGTGTGACCCTGGGCAAATTGCTTAACCTCTATTTGCCTCAGTTTCCTCAACTGTAAAATGGGGTTAATAATAGCACCTATCTTATAAGGTTGTTGTGAGGATCAAGTGAGTAAAGCAATTAGCACAGCACCTAGCACATAATAGGTATTCTATAAAGGCTTATTCTATTTCCTTGCCCATCTAGTCTTAGGTATACAAGGAATAGGGATAGTGATGTGGCAGGGGATAGTTTGGTTTCTTCTTCTGGGACTCAAGGGGACAGGCAGGTAGAGAGTCAGAAATTAAACTTGCAGTATTTCAGAGGTGGAAGGAAGGTGGAAGAGAACATCTAATTCTTCCTTCTTGTTTTACAGGTAAGGAAGCTGAGGGTCCAGTGATGGAAAAGGGACTTGTCAATCATCACATAGGGATTTGGTGGAAGAATTATTGTTTTTTCCATTTTGGGGAAGAATAAAAAGATTGACTTTTCTGGTTTTGCAGATCTGAGAACATCCAGAGCAAGCAGGTTTAATGGGGGAAAGCTAGGGTTAGAATGGAGAAGCTGACAGAGTGACTTGATCTCATAGGCAATGTGGAACCATAGACATTTCTAGGACAGGGGTCTGATATGACCATGTTTCAGTTCTACCTCTGGGATCTTCAAAGGGCTTTCTCCTCTCTTCTCAGGATGAAGAAGCCTCTAAATGAAGAATTTCCCCTCTAAAATGAAGAAACTGAGACCCAGAGAAATGAAGTCATTTGCCTAGTCCCAGCGGTAGAGCTGTGATTGGAACCCAGACCCCATGAATCGCAATCAAGTGTTCTCTTTCCATCATGCCACATTCCCTCCCCTCATTTGTCTTCTCATCATTGCCAAGCTCTCTTGGAAGGTCTAGTTAATTCATTATTTTTTTCTCATCTGACTTCAGGGAGTACTTAACCAGAATGACTATCCTTTCTTTCATTGGGATTTTTCTGTTTTCCTCCTTTGATTTTTATATATTTAGCCTAGTCCTGCCCAGCCCCAGGGCTCTGTGCCCCTTCCTCTCACACTAGGCTGTTGTACGTGCTTGGAATGTTCTCCTTCCTTATTTCTGCCTCTTGAATTCCCCAGCTTCCTTCTATTTTCAGCTAAAATCCCACCTTCTTTTTCAGGGGTATCCATGTAATTTTGTATGTTGATTCCATGTATCTCTAAAAGAATTACATTGTCCTGTGCCTTTAAGACTCATTCATGTGATTATGGTACATGTACTTTTATTTTTACAATGCTTTTGTGAGAAGGAAGCTCTTGTTAAAAGCTTTCCTATACTTCTTAGTATTAAAGTATTTCAGAGCATCATATAAATAAGTATGCCAGGTTTTCTGTATTTGTTTAATGTTAGAGATTTTTAGGCATTTAAACTGAGTTTAATGCACTTTTTTCTTAACATTAAGTCGTATTTTGCAAAAATAAAAACAAAAACCCAGCAAAAAAGGCTTTCCTGATCCCTTTTAACTCTCCATTTTCATCCTGTACATAGCCTGTTTGTGCTTAATTGTTACCATGTTAATTCCCCCATTAGATTGCCTGGCATATACAGCAGGTGCTTAATAAATGCTTGCTGGCTGATTGACTGACTTTTCCCATATAGCACCTGGGGTTTCATAATTATACTTCCTCCTCTCCATCATTCAGCCTCACCCTAGAGGTCCTGTCCCTGTTTTCTTCCTTAGAGGAACACAATCATTTGTCAGTGGCTCCTTAAGTCTACCACCCCAGGGAAATTTTCTCCAGCCTGTGGCAAATGCCCCACTCAGATGAAGCCCTGGTGGTCTACTTTAAGTTATAACTCTGCTTCTTGGGTCAGGGAGGGGAATTTGAGTCTTAGATTGCCTTCCTTCTGGTAACAAAAGGCCCTGTGGGGCTTTGCTCCTAGAGTGGGTCCCAGATTGAGCAGTGAAACAAGTCCTAGAGGGGGTGGGGAAAGTAAAACTTGGGAGAAAAGTTGTCACAAGGGACAATGAAGGATGTTTAATGAGGATTAGGCTCTGTCTCTGTGCCAGAAGGATGGCCTATCCTTTCTCAAACTTCTATGCCTAGAGCATTTGGCTTGCACTATGGGAATGTTTTAGATTTTTTTTTTGATCGGAAGGGACTGATAGCTGTCTTCAAGTATTTCAAGGACTGTCATGTCGGGGATGGATTAATTTGTTGCGCTTGGAACCAAAGGGCAAAAGTAGAATAAGTGAAAGTTGCAGAGAGGAAGACTTTGGCTCACTGTAAGCAAAAATGCCTATTAAGATGTATCCTTAAGTGGAATGATCTCCCCTTCAGCTGGAGTTAGGGTGACCACTTGTCAAGCATATTATTTACACATGGATTAGACTAGATCTGGTCTTTGAGGTCCATTTTACTTTGGGAATTTTGGGATTCTCTTTCCTGTTTAGTAATGGGATAGGAAAAGAAATATCCTTGAAGAAGAGACACAGAGTTTTCCCCCCTACCCTCAGAAAGTATCGTACCTCTGCGAAGAAGATGTTGGCCACCTTCTTGTCACGTTCTGGTTTGGCCTCCGTATTGGAGATGATTTGGTGAAGAAGTCCTTTGATCTGGCTGCATGAATTCTGCACCATGCTCCTGTGATGGAACAGGAGGGCATGAGACATACTTACAACCAAGACATACTATGCCAACATTTGGTTTTGTGAGTGGGTATTCGTTTCTCTGTGTATGGCATGTGTACAAGTGGTGAGTGCATTGTAGACAGGAAAGCCTTGAGTTCTGCTCATTGTGGTACTAGGTATCCTGGCCAAGTTGCTTAAAAATCTCCCTCCATGACAATGAAACTTACTCCTTGTGTTACCTTGGGCAGGTCATTTAAACTCTCAGACCCTACCCATGATACTTGGGCAGATCACTCAAACTCTAGCAATATACCTGAGAAAGTCACTTTAACTGCATGGGTCTCAGGTTTCTCATCTGTAAAATGGGTTTAGAAGCATTTGCTCTTTATATCTTATAGGGCTGCTGTGATGAAAGTGCCTTGTTAATTTTAAGGTACTATAAAACTGCAAGTTATTTTTAGGACAAATATTGAAACAAAGCCATTGGATGTAGAAGTTAAGAGATTATTGATACCCTTGAAAGGAATAACCCATCACTTGAGTGGTGGTGTTCAAAGTCAGATAGTGAGGAGTAGATGAAAGGTGGGAAGGCAAGGTGATGATTCCAGATAATTTTTTCCAAGTATCTATCTATGAAACAACATACTTCATAATCCTCCATGCTTTGGTAGCTGATCTTGATGTATTTACTTCTCTGGCCCTAAAACAACAACCAAATCTGTGTTCTCTGTTGATCAGTTCCATAGCACTTAGCTAGGCATTTGTATGCACATAGTCCATTGGAGGGCCTGCACTGAAATCTCTCCCAGCTTGGTAGGACCAGCTACAGTTTGGGCTACTAGCACTGCCTTGGAGAAGCCAGGATTGTTGACTCTTTTGGCATGGTGAGACATTGGAGGAGGATAATGGCAGAGCTGATCATTACTGTCATCATGTTGTGAGGATGACACATGGTAGGTGTAAGTAGGCTGTAGCATATATTTCCAAAAAAAGAAATGTGCAGAGGAAATGGCCCAAAAGAAAAGTGTCAGAAAATTATAGACAAAAAAGGAAGGTGAGTGGGTCATGCAGGGAAAATAAGGGGTAACTGATGAGTGACCTATATGCTTCATTGGCAATCATACAACATCAAAGAAAGGCCCTCCCTAGAGTGTTGTGTGAATTCCCTGGAGAGGACATGGGCAAGGGTTGCCCAGGCTGAGGACGTATGTATGGGTTGCAATCTATACCTTTGGAAGGAGTGTCCATCCACATTCTGAGATCACAGCTCCATCAGAGTGGGAGAGGCAGGGTGATGTACTAGAAAGACCAAGACTTGTGGCCAGGACACCTGGGTTCAAATGTCACTTTAGATGCTCACTAGCTTTGGGACTGTGGACCTGTCACTTGAGTTTTTAAAGTTATCCATAGGATGGACCTCATCGGATGTGCACTGCCTGTCTTATAAAATTGTTGCTATGAAAGCAACGTGTCAGACTTCTACATAAGTGAGAGTTATACATGTGTATTCTATATGCCTTCATGTATGTACAAATGCGCATGAGTCCCCAGATATTTCAGTGTTATATGCCTCCATGGGAATGTTCGCAAAGGATGAGGCTGGACAAGTAGAGTCCATGGAAGACTTAAACCACTTAAGACTTTTAGAATTAGTCTATAAAGGACTTTAGAGATGGATTATTTTTAAAAAGAGTCATTTGGAGACCCAATATCAGGAGACTTGTTGAGAGCTTACGAGTTAGGACCTATATGATAATGATTACAAGGGCAAAGGCAGGTCAGGAGAGGAGATTTCTGGGGGCTGAAGTGTTCATGGAAGACTTCTTAGGGGGAAGGAGAGTTTGAGGGGGTCAGTGAAGGAAAGTGCAGGGTTCAAATGGGCTGAGAAGATGGAGAGGGCATTATAGTGGTATGTGTGTTATAAGTACAAAACAAGGTTAAATCAGGTGTTAGACTGAGGCAATTTGGTGGTGCAGTGAATCAAGCACTGCCTCTGGAGTCAGAAAGAGCAGAGTTCAAATCTGGGCTCAGACAAGCTAGCTGTGCAACCCTGGGTGAGTCTCTCAGTCTCTGTTTCTGCTTCTGTAAAATGAGGCTACTAATAGTACCTATTTTCTCCATGTTGTTGTAAAGATGAAATGAGACAATATTTGCAAACCTTAAACTACTACTTAAATGCTAGATATTGATATTAATCTATTCGAGCGTTAAGGTATCAAGTCATATCCGGAACCAAAAAGAGAGAATGGTATCAGTCAGAACAGTCAAAGAAGTGTTCTTCATGGATGTAGGTTGTAGAGCAGTGAGGCCTTGAAGGTCATATAGAATCTCCAAGTTAAAAGAATTTTTTAAAAGGCCATTTTAAATATTTATAGCAGCTTTTTTGTGGTGGTTAAGAATTGGAAATCAAGGGGATGTTCATTAATTGAGTAATGGCTGAACAAGCTGTGGTATATTAATTGTGATGGAATATTATTGTGGTATAAGAAATAACAAGCAGGATGATTTCAGAAAAACCTTGAAAGATTTACATGAACTGATGTAAAGTGAAGTGAGCAGAACCAGGACATCACAGACAATAACATCGTATGATAAAGAATTGCTAATGACTTAGCTATTCTCAGCAATGCGACGATCCAAGACAATCCCAAAGGACTCATGGTGAAACATTCCATGTGCCTCCAAAGGAAGAACTGATGTTGTGTGAATGTATACTGAAGCACACTATGATCACTTTGTAATTTTGGGTTTGAGTCTTCTGTACTAAAGGAATAATATGGAAATGTTTCACACTATTGCACACGTTTAACATACATCAGATTGCTTACCAGGGAGGGGGAAAAGTGGGAGGAGGAAAAGGAGAGAGGGAAGGGAAAGAGGGATACAAATGGAAATTCATAACAAAAAAAGTTAAAAACTGTTTTAACATGTAACTGGGGAAAAATAAAATATTATTGTTATTTTTAAAAAGGTCATTTTAGTCTAACCTATACCTGTACTACAAAACCTGGGCTTCTATTTCCTTGGGGGTCCCTTCCAACTCTAAATCTCATGATTTAGCAGTGCAGTTAGTCAAAAAAAAAACCATTTAGTATAAGCAGTTACTGTGTGCCAAGCCCTGTACACAGTTGACTTCATTTTCTGAATGAAACCCAGAAAAGGGCATGGACTTTCCAAAAGTCACAAAATTCAGTCATTGGCAGAACAAAGATTAGAATTTCCAGGATGGGTGACCTTTCCACTGAACTGAGTGGATGGAACATAGAATATTAGAAACAGGTGGAAATTCAAGAGATAGAACACAGAATGTCAGAACTGTGTGAGACCTTGGGAGATAGAACATATTATGTCAAAACTGAGTGGAACCTTGGGAAATAGAATATAGAATGTCAGAACTGGATGGGACCTTGGTAGAATATAGGATTTCAGAACTGGAAAAGATAGATTATAGAATGTCAGAACTGAGCGGGACTTTGATAGAATATAGGGTTTCAGAACTGGAAAGGATCTTGGAACATTGAACCTGGAATGTCAGAGCTATGGAACATAGAATATAGGATATGTCAGAGCTGGAAGAGGCTGTAGAGATGATGTTCAGACCTTCCATTCTACATTATTGAACTCAATAATTCTGTACCCCTCTTCCTTCCCTTGTCCCACTTGCATGGCTTTTCCCAGTCCAGTACCTGGCAATGAGGGTGACCCCCTGTTGGTAGGTATCCAAACCGGAAAAGAGATCCCAAGCTCCTTGTAGCTCTAGCTGTCTATAGTCCTTCCAGTGGCCACTGGTTTGTAGAAGACTCTTCAGAGCATCCAGAGATGTTCTATGGAGAAGAGGAACCAGAGTCAGTTAAGGAATCCTAAGATTTTGGAACTGGAATGAATATTAGAGTCACCAAGGATTAGAGTAGGCAGGGACTTTGGAGATTATTTAGTTTTGCTATCATCTTAAATGATAGACACAGTAATTTTCTTTCTTAGGTTCCTAGTTGGTTCGTCAACAATCAATAATTAAGCGTCTACTACTACTACATTCAGGCATTGTACTAAGTGCTAGTGATACAATGAATGGCAAAAGATGGTCCAGGGACTGTCTCAAGGAGCTCACAATCTAAAGAGGGAGACAATAGTCAAATAACCATATACAAACAAGATGTATACATTGCAGATAATGAATGTATACATGGGAGATATGTATACAATGTATACATGGGAGATAACGAACAGAGGGAAGTCATTGATATTAATGAGGATTGGGAAAGACTTCTTGCAGAAGGTGGGATTTTTAGTTGGGACCTGAAGGAAGACCAGGTGGTGGAGATGAGGAAGGAGGGAATTTTAAGCCTGTAGGACAGCCAGTGCAAATGTTTTGAGTCTGAAGTTGGAATGTCTTATTCAAGGAGCAGGATGGTGGCCAGTGTTACTGGACAGAAGAGTTTGTGAGGCTGAATAAGGCAACTAGAAAGGTGAATGGGGAAAGGTTATAAAGGGCTTTGAACATCAAACGGAGAATTTTTAAATTTATTCCTGGAAGTGATAGGGAACCACTGGAATTTATTGAGTAGGGGACAGGGAGTGACATGGTCAGACACGCACTTTAGGTAGACCACTTTGACAGTTTAATGGAGAGTGGGCTGGAGTGGGGAGAGACCACTGGCAGGAAGACCAACCAGCAGGCTGTGGCATCAGTCCAGGCTTGAAATGACGAGGACTAGCATCAGGGTGGTGGTGGTGTCAGAGGAGAGAAGAGGTCATAAGATAGACAAGGCCTTAGCAAAAAGATTGGTTGTGGGGAAGTGAGAGAGTGAGAAGTTAAGGATGCCACCTAGGTTACCTGGAGCCTGGGAGGCTCAAGAGGATGGTACAAATAGGAACACAGAAGCCCTACATATAGCAAGGGCTAGAGTTGGAATCTGAGTTTGGGAATTACTGCTCCAAGTCCAGGGTTTCTTCCACTGCACGACAAAATATCACTTGGTACCAACCCTTCATTTTCCAATGTAAGAGTTGATGCAGAGAGTGGAAGCGACTTGGCCAAGATATATTACACAATGTGTCATGGGATCATAGATTTAAAGCTGGAGGGGACCTTAGAGCCATCTCATCCTGTCTCCTCATTTTACAGGTGAGGTAACTGCGGCCCAGAAACGTTACATAACCTGGGGAACTAACAAAGGGACAGGTGGACAGTACTGTAGAGATCATTTAACTGATTAGGAAACTGAGGCCCATATGAAGACGTGATTGGACCAAATTCACCCAAGTGATGAGTAACAAAAATAAATTTTGAACTTGGGTCCTCTGACTCCAAGTCCTAAGCCCTTTCTAAACTCCCATCTCTCTCCCCCTGCTTATCCCTTATGCTCTTACTTTCTCTTCCCTCCCCACCAGTGACTAAAATCTAATTCTGGAAGATCAATGAAATCTGAGATCTGGAAGAGAACAGTTTATTCTACGTGAAAGAAGTCAATCTATAGATCATGAAATGTCAGAACTCTATGGAAATTTAGAACATAAAGTCTTAAGCCTGGGAGGGGATTTAAACCTGAAAAATAAAAGGTCAGAATAGAAGTCATATAACCCACTTATGACTTTATAAAGGAGGCCACTAAGTCTCAGAGGAAAAGAGTTTCCCAAAGTTACCTCTAGAATTAGTGGGACCAAGTGGTCACAGCTTTCTACCATACCACAAGCTGTGGCCCTTACCTCAGAGGGCTGGACATTGGCTCTGCCTCCTGTGACGAATCATTTGTCTTGGGTGGATCAGTTAGGCCAAGTTCAAACATATAGTGCACCTGAGTAAGGAGGCCCAGGAGGAGCTGTGGGTACAGGAACTGCATGGCCTCGGTATATTCTCTGCAATATTGGATCTCATAGAGTGCATTCATGGCCTGCCAGGAAGAAGAAAAGGGAGAGTAGATCTTAGGGTGAAGATTTCTCAGAAAGGCAGGGCAGATCTCTTCTTCAGTTCTTTCAGGTTTGCCCCTCCCTAGACCCAGTCCTGTTCCCTTGTCCCAGGCTTTGAGCTAATATCTCACAATGGGCCACTGGACACATAATTAATTTGGAGTCCATCAACTTGTTTTTCTAATATTTTGATAACTATATTTCAATATAATTTCCTTTGTATTTTATGCATTTGAAAGCATTATTCTGAGGAAGAGTTCCCAGGCTTCATTAGATATAGGGTCCATGACACCAAAAGGCTTAAGACCTCTTGCTCTAGGGCTCTGATCCAACAATAATGAGTATTCCTATAGTGTTTATAAAGTTTCTGAAACTCTTCTCTCACAAAAGTCTTCTCAGGGAGGTAGCACATGTATGATTATTCCCCTCTTACAGATGGAAAAACAGAAGCTTAGAGAAATTAGGACATTTGCTCAATAATTCACCCAGAGCTAGTAAATGGAAGAGCCTCTGACTCCCAGGGCAGTGCTTTCCAATGCATCAGGCTATTTTCCAACTTTTAAGTCTGAAATGACTGTATTGGAAACACAGGGTGCTGGGTCACGAACTCCTAATGTGGTGATCTTCTCCCTGATTCAGGAGGCCATCTAGTTCAACCCCCTGATTTTACAAGTGAGGAAACTGAGGTCCAAGACAGTTGCCAAGGCCATATAGGTAGTGTCAGAAGTGGGAGCTGACTGCAGGCCCTTTGGTTCTGGCATTTTGCACGTATACCATCTCTTCTCCACCAAAGCCAGTTAATCCTGGGTTTCCAGCAGGGTGGTTAAAGGCCTTGTCTTTGCTTTGTGAAGAAGATAAGGAAATACCGAATGGTCCCTTGCTTTGTATATGCTTGATTGAATATATCTCTCCCATTAGACTGTAACCTTTCTGAGGGAAGGGACTGTCTTCTGCTTCTTTATGTATCCCCAGCACAATGCCTGGCACACAGGAGGTGTTTAATGAATGGTGATTAATAGATTGATTGGTGCCCGTCAGAGACTGGGGGGAGGCTAAGGGTCCCATGAGAATTGCTTGTTTACAGCTTACAGCTAGCGAATCCACATAGAGGTTAGCGTCGTTGGTATTGGTGAATTCATTTACACTCGGCCGCTCATGAAGCTTAAGCAGCAGTCCCTGCACCACCTTGGGGGATATCGTCCTCTCTACTCCCATGGTCCTCCAAATGTTGATGATTTCACTGTCAAACAAAGCCAAGAATCAGGGGTTGGCAATAAATTATGTGAGCTGACTTGGCCTCCACTCATATTCCTAACCCCAGCTCCCTCCTCACTGGGGCCTTCAGGCAGAGGCTTGTTCTAACCCTAAATTTATTCTAAACTCTTTGTCCTTTCCTCTGGGCCAAGGGAAAGTCTTTGGAGAGTGTTTTCCTGTATCTAATCTAAAGCTTTGAACTCAGATCTTTCTTATTCCAAGTCTAATCCTCTATACACTGCCACTAAATTAATGGATCACAGTATGTCAAGCCAGAAGAGACAGGGTATCTAATCTAGTTCTTTCATTTGAGAGATCCCAGAGCACTGGGATGAGACCAGAACATTTCCTGAACTTGGTCAGTGTGGCCCGGACTGTTTTTTGTTTTTTGTTTGTTTTTTTTTTTTATTACTCATAGATCAAATACAGAAAACCATAAGTGACCACACAGGTCCATTTAGCCCAACCCTCTCATTTTATAAATTAATAGAACTGAGGCTCAGAGAGGTCATGTGACTTACCTAACGTCACACAGTTTAAAAATGGTATTTTGAGCTCACTTTCTTTGATTTTAAATCCAACATACTTTTTTTTTACTGCACTATATTGCCTTCAAAGTATTTGACCTTAGCCTTGTTAGGGCAGCTAGGTGGTGAAGTGGATAGAGCACCAGTCAGGAGGACCTGAGTTCAAATCTCACCTCAGATACTTGACACTCACTAGCTGTGTGACCTTGGGCAAGTCACATAACCCCAATTGCCTCATCCAGGGTCATTTCCAGTCATCCTGATGAACATCTGGTCACTGGATTCAGATGGCTCTGGAGGAGAAGTGAGGCTGGTGACCTGCCCAGCCCTCCCTCACTCAAAACAAAGTCAAGTGCAAGTCATGTCATTATTTCTCTGATGGCATGGTCTTCTTTGGCAACGAAGGATGGACACACAAGCCTTATAACCCTGTTCTGTTAAATTCTGGGCCTATAGTAGGTCTATGACCAACTCTATTTTGCCTAAGAGATACAATAACTTTCAAAGATTTAACAATGGCTAGGGCAGGGCCATTCTCCACCACACCCCAAACAATGGGTTGAATTCTGTTGTTCAAATGCAAAAAGTTCAACATGGGAATTAGGGGGCTATCCCCTCAGTTATCCCCTCTTCCCACTATTCCCCATTGCTCAGTGACATCAAGGTTCTGAGATATAAATGGAAGCTCCTCACATTTATGTAGTCCTAAAAGTGTTTTTTATTACCCTTTCCCAATAAGGGTTGGGGGAACCCTTTCTTACAGGGTAATGTCCGAACTTTTTAGCTTGGCATTCCATGTTTTCCAGAACTGGTCACTCCCTACTCTTCCAGTTTTAGTGGCTGCTACTTTCCATCTCCAAGCCATGGTTCCAGCTAGACCTTGTGTCCTTATTAACACTTGAACATATACAGTTCAAGTGAGGTCATCTTTAGACATAGACAGACCATTCTCCATAATTCCAGATCCAAATCAAGAGCTACTTCCTCCAGTCAACTTTCCCTGACCACCGAGTCCCTTATCTTCCCCTTCTCCCTTTAATTCTTATCTTGTCATGATCTGGTCTGTACAAGCTACCTGGCTTTAGATCCTGGGTCTAACACTGGCAGTGTGACTTTGGGTAGCAAGTCATTCATCCTCTTTGGGAATAGGCTTCCTCATCTCTAAATAAGGGTGATGGCCTAGCTGAACTTTAAGATTCTTTCCATATCTAGACAGATGAGCCCTAGATCAATAGTATCAGTTTTCCATAGCTTTCAAATGGGGGCAGTTATGCCTATGCTCCTTACTTCACAGAGCAACTGTAAACTATGTTCCAAAAAAATGGAAGTGATTCTTAATATTACGGCACTTAAAATAATATTATTATCGTAGTACAACTGAAATGGCCCCATGTTACGTTACCTTAGACTATCCTGCTTTAATCTTGTCTTTTTTATCCTGTCTTATCTTCCTCACTAGACTGAAAGACCCTTGAGAGTAGGGACTGTGTGTTATAATTCTCTGTTAATTGCCCTTAGCTTCTACCAGAGGACTCTGGAAATTGGGATGGGAGGGGACATCATAGAATTTGGAAAGTGGGGCCTAGGAGCACTAAAGAAAATGATACCTTCCAACTGCTTTTCCATTCATTAATAATTAATTAAATTTAACTATTAAATTAAACTAAAATTGATTCATTAATAATTAATTCACTAAAAATCTCCTCTTTCTAGAGTTTTTAAGGTTTTCAAAGCCCTTTCCTTGCAACAAAAACCGAGGGGGAGGTGGCACAAGGATTATTGCCCCCATTTTGCAGATGGGTAAACTGAGGGACAAGAGAGGGACAAGTGCCTTGCCAGGTCATACAAGTATCCTGCTGGAGAGCCAGGCATCCTGATGGGATCCCACTACAGATTTCTGAATACTACTCCTATGCAAACTTTGCTAACTCCACAGCCTTGCTGAGGTTTGGGGGGGCTGGGATCCCTGAGATGACCCATTGTACCGGTCCATTGGGAGAGAATGCTCCAGATAGCAGTTCACTAATTCTGGGGTGTGATGTCTAGCCAGCATGGTGATGGACTTCAAAACTTTTTTCTTGACAATCATTGAGTCAGTGGAGGTCAGGAGGCCATAGAGGCTCTGGCAGATGTCTGAAACCTGGGAGGTGGGAAAAAAAACAGATGAAATAAGTAGTAGAGACATGGCAGAGACAGGATTGAAAAGACTTGTCAGGATGAAAGGGGTTGAAGAGGTCAAAAACAGTAGGAGGTTTTAAACATTGGTGGAGCCTGGAGCGAAAGACATGGTTGGCCAGTATTTATGGTTGTTCACTTGTTTCCAGTTGTGTCTGACTCTGTGACCCCATTTGGGGTTTTCTTGGCAAAGATATTGGAGTCGTTTGCCATTTACTTCTCCAGCTCATTTTTACAGAGGAGGAAACTGAGGAAAGCAAGGGTAAGTGGCTTGCCCAGGGTCCCATAGCTAGTAAGTGTCTGAGGCTGGTTTTGAACTCAGGTCTTCCTGACTCCAGACCCAGTGCTCTATCCACTGTACCACCTACTTGCATTTTGTAATGGGTGATTACTGTGTGTCAGACACTAACTACACTCAGTGTTTACAAATATTATCTCATTTGATCCTCAGAACAACTCTGTGAGGTGGGTGCTATTCTTTGTTTTTAAAACTTATTTTATTTTTAACCTAGGTAATAAAACAAGCATTTTTATAATGTAATATATTAAAAAAGATGATTACACATGAAACTGCAAATCTGTTATGTGCAATGGTGATGGTGGGTACTCTTCTTATCTTCATTTTACAGATGAGGAAACTAAAGGGGGCACAGGTCAAGTGACTCATCTAGGGTCACACAGCTAATAATTCTTTGACTGTATTGCCTAGCTGCCTCTATGGTAGCAGTATGAGCAAAAGTAGGGGATTCAATTCAACAAGTATTTCATAAAATTTCAGAATTTAAGTCTTTGAAGAGACCTTAGTTACCATCTAAGTTACCATCTACCATCTTAGTTACCATCTGTCCAATCCAAATATTATACCTAAAACCTTCAGCAAGCATTATATGCAATGGGGAAAAGCTAGATTCATTTCCAATAAGATCAGGGGTGAAACAAGGATGTCCATTATCACTACTATTATTCAATATGGTACTAGAAATGTTAGCTATAGCAATTAGACAAGATAAAGAAATTGAAGGAATAAGAATAGCCAAAGATGATATGATGATCTACTTAGAGAATCAAGTAAAGAGATTCGTAAAAAACTACTTGAAATAATAAACAACTTTGGGAAAGTTACAGGTTACAAAATAAACCCACACAAATCTTCTGCATTCCTATATATTAGCAACAAAGTCCAATAGCAAGAGATAGAAAGAGAAATCCCATTTAAAGCAAGGGTAGACATTATAAAATACTTAGAAGTTTACCTGCCAAAACAAACCCAGGGACTATATGAACACAATTACAAGACACTTTTTGCACAAATAAAGTCAGATTTAAGTAAGTAGAAAAACATCAGTTGCTCATGGGTAGGCTGAGCTAATATAATAATAATGACAATTCTACCTAAATTAATTTACTTATTTAGTACCATACCAATTAAACTATCAGATAATTATTTTCTAGAGCTGGATAAAATAATATCAAAATTCATATGGAAGAATAAAAAGTCCAGAATATCAAAGGACCTAATGAAAAGAAATGCTTGGGAAGGTGGCCTAGCGCGACCAGACCTCAAATTGTACTATAAAGCAACAATTATCAAAACCACTTGGTATTGGCTAAGAAACAGAAGGGTAGACAAGTGGAATATACTTAGCACTCAAGACACAGTAGGCAAGGAATACAGCAACCTCCTGTTTGGTAAACCCAAGGACCCCAGGTTCTGGGATAAGAACTCACTGTTCGACAAAAATTGCTAGGAAAACTGGATAACAGTGTGGAGGAAACTAGGCATAGACCCATGCCTGACACTGTACACAGGAATAAAGTCCAAATGGGTACATGATCTAGGTATAAAGATTGATGCCATGAACAAACGGGAGGAGCAAGGAATAGTGTATTTATCAGATTTATGGAGAAGGGAAGAATTTTTTACTAAAGAAGAGATAGAAAGCATTATGAAATGCAGGATGGATAATTTTGATTACAATAAATTGAAAAGTTTTTGCACAACCAAACCCAATGCAACCAAAATTCGGAGGGATGTAGTAAATTGGGAAAGAATTTTTACAGCTAAACTTGGGGATAAAGGCCTCATTTCTAGAATATACAGAGAACTGACTCAAATGTATAACTATACAAGTCATTCCACAATTGATAAATGGTCAAAAGATATGAACAGGCAATTTTCAGAGGAAGAAATTAAAAATATCCATAATCATATGAAAAAATGCTTTAAATCACTTTTGATTAGAGAGATGCAAATCAAAACAACTCTGAGGTACCACATCACACCTGTAAGATTGGCAAACATGACCAAACAAGAAAATGATAAATGCTGCAGAGGATGTGGGAGAGTTGGAACACTAATTCATTGTCGGTGGAGCTGTGAGCTCATCCAACCATTCTGGAGAGTGGTTTGGAACTATGCCCAAAGGGCTATAAAAATGTGCATACCCTTTGACCCAGCAATATCACTACTAGAACTGTATCCCCAAGAGATCATAAAAATGGAAAAGGGCCCCACATGTACAAAAATATTTATAGCAGCACTCTTTGCAGAAGCCAAAGAGTGGAAGTCAAGGGGATGCCCATCAATTGGGGAATGGCTGAATAAATTATGGCATATGAATGTAATGGAGTACTATTGAGCCATGAGAAGTGATGAACAGGAAGACTTCAGGGAGGTCTGGAAGGACTTATATGATCTGATGCTGAGCAAGGGGAGCAGAACCAGGAGAGCTTTGTGCACAGCAATAACCACAGTGTGCGAGAGTTTTCTCTGGTAGACTTAGAACTTCATACTAACACAAGAACAAAAAAAAAAATTACAATGGTTTTCTAAGGCAAAATGCCTTCCACACGCAGAGAAAGAACTATGGAATTCATTCGCAGAATGTAGCAGATCATGTGTGTGTGTGTGTGTGTGTGTGTGTGTGTGTGTGTATTATGTTTTGATTTGTTATATGATTTCTTCCATTTATTTTAGTTCTTCTACATAGCATGACTGTAATGAAAATGTATTCAACAGGAAAGTATATGTAAAACCTATACATATGTATGTATGCCATCTTGGAGAGGGAGGGGGGCAGTGGGGGGTAAGTGTGAGGGGGTTAAAATCTTAATTTTATGATAGTGATTCTAGAACGTTAAAAAATAAATAAATTAAATAAAAACAAAAACAAAAAAACAAAAACTTCACAGATAGGTCTCTTCCCTCCCCCCATCATTGTCTTTGAATTTTTCTCATCTGCTGATTGAGAAAACATGGAGGAGGAAACAAGGTAGTGATGGATATTGAAGTTCAGGATGTTATAAGAGACTGATGAAAAGAACTGAGAATGGTTAGAGCAAGGAGAGGAGATGCCTTAGGGGAGACATGATAGCTGACTTTAAATATTTCATGGGACCTTAGAGTAGGAAGGAAACCTAAAAGATTCTGTCAGATGGAAGAGGGATGGATGACATGTGCTTCGTGGGCTTAGAGGGCAGAATTAGAAGCAAAGGTAGAAGTTATAAGGATGAGAATTTAGGTTTCATATAAATGTAACCCTTCTTCTCAAGGGCATCGCCATGGAAACTTGGTGGAGTGGGAATGTTTGTGTGCAAGTTCATCACATTTTACTTGAGCTCCCCAGATTTCCAGGGGCTCTTGGCCTTGAGGAATGTCATTCTTCAAAGGAGCCACAGTAGGGCACAGAAAAAGGAGAAAAGGGTCATATTAAGAGGCATAGGGTTCCTGTGTCCTTTGTCCCCAGATTGGAACACATCTGGAATATTGCCCACACACTGGACTATTATGCTCAGCTCTGTGGTTTCCATTCACATTGATAAGTTGGGGACAAGATAGAATGTAATGGGAGGTGCGCAAACAGAGTGGCAATTGTGCCATCTCAGGAGAGAACACTGGCAGTCACCAGTATGAGCTCCTTGAGGTTAGGGATTTTTTTAAACATTCAGTTGCTGACAAGGCACTTGATAAGTGCTTATTCCTCTTATCAGATAAGATGAGTACTGGACCTGTGATCTTAGTGATAATGGAAATTCTTGGGTGAGGAAACTCCTTCTACCAAAATTTAGAGAGCTGACTAAAGGAGTGAGAGATTAAGAGACTTACCCAGTGGGACTCCAACCCAGGTCCTTCCTGTCTTCCAGACCAGCCCTATGTCCACTAAATCTTGCTACTTTCTTACTTAATAGGAATTTGATGAATTGAATTGAGGGCTCTTGAACTGGCTTTGTGAGCTCAGGCAAAAGGAAATGGGGATGTTTAGTTTGGAGAAGACTTACAAAAGAGGCCTGCTCACTGTTTTCAGGCATTTGAAGGACTGTCATATGGAAGAGGGATTCCATTCATTCTATTGGTCCCCAGAGACAAGTGTCAGAGAGGTTGATTTTGGCTTTATGCTGGAAGTACTTCCTAACGATGATAGTTGTCCAAAAGACCGAGTCCTAGAAGAGTCATGGGGTCCTTGGCAGAAGCTAGACGACCACATGCCAGGAATGTTCCAGAGTACTCTTTTTAAAGTACCTTCTAGGATGGAGATTCCTCTCCATGATTCCTCTACTATTAATCTCATATCCCTGTCTATATCATGACATGGATTGCATGTCCTTAGCATGAAGTGAGTGACCTCAACTTAGTAGGACCTTAGGCAAATGTTTTTTCGCTTAAGTTGAACTGAATTTATAAGAGCCTTTTTTTAAGGACCTAAAGGGATCCAACTCATAGATTAAGAGTCAGAAGGAAGATTGGAAACTGAGAACCAGAGAATGAAAATGACTTACTCAAGGTCACAAAAGTCATTAAGAACTAAGCTTGGAGTCTAGCTGAGTTCCCTCGGGATTCAGATCTAGTGCTCCTTCCGCTCCCCAGAGCTAATAAAGAGAGGTTTAAATTGGATTTCAGAAACCAGGGATTTGCAAACCTTCAAGTACTATATAGATATTATTATTATGATGTGGCTGGTGTCCTTCCTGCTTATTGGTCTGGTTTCCTCACATCTGTAATCAGAGAAGTAATTACGCTCACCGGAACTAATAAGCATAGAGTGTTACACTGAATTTCAGAGGAGAGGCATTTTCTTATAAAGTAATTTTAGTTTAAAGAAAATGAAGAAAACCTGGGCACAGTTGGTGGGAGGGGGAGGGGGAGAAGGATTGAATCTAGGCAGCTAGGTGGCATGGTGAATAACCCTCAGGACCTAGAGTTAAGGAGACCTGAGTTCAAACCTAGCTTCCGACATCCATACAAGCTTTATGATCCTAGGAAATCACTGAACCTTTCCATGCCTCAAGTTTCCTCAAGTGTAAAAGAAAGTATTACAGTAAAACAGTAACACCTACTTCGTAAGGTTGTTGTAAGATGAAAGGAGTGAACACACGTAAAGAACTTTGTATCTGACAGTGTTAGCTCTTATTATCATCTGGGCTCATGTCCTTCCTGCCAGGGGTCTGGTTTTCCCATATTTTCTCTGATTTTTCTGCTCCTTGAGCTTCTGTTTTCTTACATCGTTTCACCATTTAGCCCTGTGCTTGGAACAAAGCAGGTGCATAATAAATGCTAGTTGACTGCCTGTTCTCTTATAGTTTTTGATATTTGAGTGTTTTTCTGCCCAGTGGGACTGCAACCCCCAAACTTTGCCAGGCAGGACACTCTTCTGCACCTCCTGTCTCGCTTTCACTTGTAGCTGAGTGTGGGACTGAGCCCATGTGAGATCTCTGAGGGCAGAAACGGTTTAATTTTGGTCTTTGGATCCTCCATTGCCTAACACATAGTAGGCACTCATAAAATGCTTACTTAATGATTGATAGCAGGTCCAAAGTCAATGCTTAATTGGTTGGTAAATTCTACATTCCACTGAGGCAATAGTACTTGACTGGAGCCTCTTGGAAAAGTAAGCCTAATGTCCTGGGACTTATTTTGATGTAGGTCGTTCACCCTTGTAGATCCATCCAAAGGATGATAGGATTCATAATCAGATGGGATCTTAGAGACACAACTTTCTCATTTTGCAGAGGAAGCCCAAAGGTGGAAAGTGACTTCCCCAAGGTCCCACAAGTAACAAGTAGCAGAGCTTGGATCTGAACCCAAGTACTCTTGACTCTAAATCCAAATCCAGAGCTCTTTATGGTGTCACCTCCTCCAATTCACTGCCCCCCCATTCATTTGAGTACTTTATTATTTAGGATATAGACTGTGCCCCCATTCCTGGAGGTGGAAACTCTAGGCTCTTTATCTCAGCTCTGCCCTCTTTCATTCAATTCTTGCTCTTTCAAAGAGTCATACCTCCTCCACCTGAGCTCCAAAATCTTCTAGGACGGTAATAAGCATCTCTCCTGCACTTTCCGTTTTGTGATCCAGGGTACTCTCTAGACCCTCTATCACTGTCCAGATGAGATCTTGTATCTGGGGTGAAGAGAAATGCTTCACAAACTCCTAAAGACAAAGAGAGAAGAGCCACGCTGCAGTCAATACCCCATCTGGCCCTATGGGTGATGATGCTTAGTCCCTCTAAAGTCTAATCTCTTTCCCTTTGGGTTTAACTCTGCCTCTTTTTTACTAACTCCCTTATTCACCTTGCTCCTGTAAATGACTCCTGAAACTCCACCTTTTTCAGTACGGCTTCCTGAAATGATCATGTTTTATATTTGCAGGGCACTTTAAAATCTAGAAGAGTATTCATAGCCACATAGTTCCATAGCTTTGTGTCATTTGATTTGCAAGGAATGCAGAATAGATAAAGTTTGTTCTTGTGTTATAAAGGCAATGGAGGCCTAGAGAAATGAATGACCAACCAAAGGTCAAAGTCCTAGAAGATGTTATCTAACAATAAAAGGGATAATACATTTACATTGTGCTATAGCGTTTGTGAAGTGATTTAGAAATATTAACTCAGTTTATCCTCTCAACAACTGTGGGAGAAAGATACCGTTACGGTCCCCATTTTATAGATGAGGAAACAGAAGCTTAGGGAGGTTAAGTGATTGGCCTAGGGTCAGTATCTGAGGCTTGACTCCAGCTAGTACAGCACCATATTCACAGCACCATGTAGCTGCCCTTGGTTTACATTTGTATTTGATATTTCCAGTTCCTCACCCCCTACTCACTTCTCATTCCCTTGTGTATCCAGTTTCTTATTCCACTGCTCAATTGGAAATGCTTTCTCAATGTTCACCAATGACTTCTCAGTGACTAAATCCAATGACCTCTTCTCAGTCCTGATCCTTCTTGATTTTTGTATAGTATTTGACACCAATGACCACTCCCTAGGTACTCTTCCTTCCCTGGGTTTTCATAGACACTGCCCTCTTTTGATTCTCCTATCTTTCTGACTCTTCCTTCTCAGTCTTTATACTGAATTAACATTATCTTGCAGTACTGTCATTTTTTTTTTCTACACTCCTTCTATAGGTAACCTTATCAGTACCCATGGCTTCAAATTATCATTTCTCTGCATGTAACTTCCAGATCGACATATTCAGCCCTTATTTTACTCCTGAACTCAAGTCTACTGTTACCAAATGCCTGCTTGACATCTCCACTGGGTAGGTCTCATTGAAATTTCAAATTTCATTTTCTTTCCCCTCAAACTCAACTTTTTCTTTAACATCCTTATTTCTTTCAGTTTTTCAAATTTTCAGTTTCATCATCCTTCCAATCATCTAGATGGGAAACCTTGGAGTCATCCATGAGCCTTCACTCTCTCTCCATATTCAACCAGTTGTCAAATTCTTGTTGATTCTACCTTCATAGCATCTCTTCTATCTGTCCCCTTCTTTCCACTTACACAGTCACTGTCATGGTTTATTCTCTCTCATCATTTCTTAGCTGGACTATTAAAATGGAAACATTGAAGAGAATCCTAATTGGTCTCCTTGTATCTAATAACTAAAGTCTAGCCTCTCCTTTCAAATCTCTTCTCCATACAACTGCCAAATAGATATCTTTAAAGTGCACATCTGACCATGTTACTCCCCTCCGTAACAGGTTTTAGGGGCTTCCTATTGCTTCTGAGAGAAAATACAAGCTCTTCTATCTGGAAATGAAAGGGATTCCTAGTTTGGCTCTGACTTATATTTTCAAGCTGATCTCACAAAAATCTGTCTTCTAGCCAAATTGACTTCCTTGTTGCTTTCTGTACATACCATTCATTTCCTGTTTTTGTTCATTTGTAAAGACTGTTCCCTGTGCTTGGATTCCTCCCTTTCTTCACCAGCATGCCATGGAATCCCTATAATCCTTCAAGGCTTAACTCAAGAGCAACCTCTTCCAAGAAGCCATTCATAATCCTCCCAGTTGTTGGTTATTTCTCCCAAACAAATTACTGAGACTTTGCTTTGAATAGATTTTGTCTTCTCTGGATAGATTTTATTTTCCCCCAGTAGAACGTAAGTTCTTGGAAGGCCAGGGATTATTCAGTCTTTGCCTTTGAATCTCCAGTGACCAGTCCAGTGCCTAGCAACCTAGTAGGTGTTCCTAAGAAGCTTTTGGTAAATAGAATTGAAGGTCACATAAAAATTTGGTGTCAGGGCTGGAGTAAGAAACAAGATCCCTTGACTCAGTGCAGGGATTGTTTTAGTGAACTATGTCTTATGACCAGTTAATATTAGGGGTCTGTCTGGATGGTTAGATGGTAAGATGTTTAACATCTGGAGCCTCCCTGATTAGACAAAACAATTGTTTGTCCCAAAGCTAGGTAACACCATGGATAGAGTGCTGGGCCTGAAGTCAAGAAGACTTTAGTTCAAATCTGGCTTTAGACACTTACTAGTTGGGTAACAGTTTCAGCAAGAACCCCAACATACACAGGCGGGTCTGCTGTAGCAAGTTCTTAGATCTGCTTTTCTAAAAGGAAAGCAACTTTTGAGGGGTCAACAATCACTTTAATCACATGATAATCATATATCATTCACTCAGTTCAGGGGAAAAAGTCAGCACCCTGAACTTCAGAGAAAATACAAACAGAGAAACAAAAGATCAACAGACAGGGCTTCCAACTCTGTGACCATAAGCGATACGGACATCACATAGTAATAGACAGATCCAACTGTCTGACCATTTCATACATTCATAGTTACCAGAGAGAGAAGCACCAATATCTGGGTTTTCAAAGCTAGAGGGCTCCCAAGTGGCTGCCCAGAGCCTCCTCTGGCCATACAAATACTTCAGATGAGTGAGACCCAAAGTAAAACCTGAACTCAAAGTATTTATGCACTTTTCAGAGCCAGAAGGCATCACAACCCTTGAGAACGAGGGCATTAGAAGTTAACAAAAGGTGTGTGCCTCCCCTAATCAAACTTCCCGTAAGGGCAGGCCTACCTTTAACCCTCAGTAACCCTTGGTGAGTCAGTTAATTTCTTTCTTTTTGCTGTCTCCAACTATAAAATGGGGATGACAACAGCACCTTTCTCTCAGGGTTATTGTGAGGGTCAAATGAGATGTGCCTGACACATTTCTGTTGTGTCACTTTTCAGTCCTGTCTGACTCTATATGACTCCATTTGGCAGTTTCTTGACAAAGATACTGGAGTGGTTTGCCATTTCTTGCACATAGTAATAAATGCTTGTTCCATTTCCCCTTCCCCTAGTTCCTAGAACTGTTCATAGGGATATAGATTTAGAACTGTAAGGGACCTCAAGTATCACATTGCCTCTTCACTTGGACATATTTGGAAGTCTGGAGGCCCAGAGGGATAGAACCAGTTGCCCAGGGTCACACAGGTACATAGCAGAATTGAGATCTAAAGTCAGTTCCCTAGACTCCAAAAATTCAGTGCTCTTTTCACTCTAAGACCTAAAGTAGTAATAATGATAGTACTACTATTAAAAACAACTCTAAGCAGTAAAGGAAACAGACCTAAAATTGAACCTGAAGCCATTCTACCCAAGCTTTTTCCCTGCCTGCTAATAGATCTATCATAAAACTGACCCTGTTTGGTTTCTCTTAACTCAAGTGTGGGACTTTACAGAAATCCCTAATAAAAATGTACTTAATTGGATTTGATTCATCATTCAAGTTTGTGAGATATATCTGGATTCTGACTCTGGCATTCAATGTGTTATTGTAAAAAAGTATGTTGGTGTTGGAGTTTAGAGGGCCTGGATTCAAATTCCAGTTGTGTGACTTTTGACCTGTGTTACCTGGGGCACTTTGTTGCCCCTTTCTGGGTTTCAGTTTCTTGATGTGTAAAATTAGATCATTGGAATTGATTGTTTTGAAGTCCCCCCTCCAACTTCCTGCTCTAAATCTATGACACTGTGATCCCCTGAACTAGTCGTCTCTTCTCAATTTTATGTTGTCTACAAATTGGACAATCATGTACCTTATTATGATTTTTTTCAGTGATTTTCAGTCATGTCTGACTCTTTGTGACCCCACTCAGGATTTTCTTGGTAGTGATAGTGGAGTGGATTTCCATTTCCTTCTCCAGCTCATTTTACAGATGAGGATACTGAAGCTAACAACAGCTAGTAAGTGTCTGGGGCCATATTTGAAATCAAGATGATAAATCTTCTTGACTCCAGACCTGGCACTCTGTCCAATGTGCCACCTAGTTGCCCAGGTACCTTATTCCTTAATCCAAATCACTGAGAAAAACTTAAATAGAGCAGATCTCAAGCTCTCCACTAAATCCTCCTGCCAAATCTGTAATCTCTCCATTAATGACTACTTTTTGGGTTTGGGCATAAACAGTTTTAAAGCCTTTCTAGCTGTCAGCCATCCAACATACATCTTTATCCATTTTTGTTCTCAAGGACTATATGATTGTCAAATATTTTGCTGAAATCCAGGCATACCACACTATGTCTATAGAATTCCACTCTTTTACCAGGCTAATAACTCCATCACCAAAGACCATGACTTTTGGCTTACTTTACAAAATGACTTTTTTATAAACCACAATATATCTGTGCTCATCAAAGAATTAATAGCATTTTACTGATGAGGAAAATAAAGCCCAGGGAAATTAAGTGATTTCTCTAAGGTCACATAGGTAGTAAGTGATGAAAGTGAAGTGGGATTTGAAACCAAATCCTGTCCGGAAGACTCATTTTCCTGAGTTCAAGTCTGGCCTTAGATACTTCGATACTGTGCTGCCATAAGCAAGGCACTTCACCCTGTTTGCCTCAGTTTCCTCATCTGTAAAATGAGCTGGCGAAGGAAATACCAAACCACTCCAGTATGTTTGCCAAGAAAACCCCAAATGTGGTTACAAAGAATTGGACACAATTGACATGACTGAATAACAACAATCACTTCTGATTTTAAATCCAATATTCTTTCCATGTTACCTTTTACCCTTCTTTCTTCATTAATGACTGAGATAAGGCTTCTAGCTGACCTAGAAGAGATGGGAGTACCCTAGAAGATACAAGCCAACACCTCCCACTTCATCCTGCAAGTCCCTTGAGAGCTTTGACCTGAATAACGTGGGAGATGGGGTAGAAGACAACCTCCTGCGTGGCCATTGGATCTAACTCGTCATCTTGGACTTCTCCATATCGCCCCACAATTTTGAAAAGATCAGGAGCTACCAAACCTGATGAAGAGAGATGAGTGTAAATGGCTACTGTTTCCTAAAAGACAACTCTAGCGGGATCTGGTTCTACTTCAGAATCAGAAATAGAGTAATTGTCAAGGTTGGGCATAGTCAACTAGGAGCTAAGTTTGGGGATGTAGTTAGAGTTAGGGTGTGGTGGGTTAAGGGTGTATATAGGGCTACATATGAAGTTAGAGTTGGGGTCAGATTTGGGTCAAGTTGAGTCAAGATGGGGCTGTGTGCAAAGGTGGGATGTGGTCAAGCTTCAGGATTTGGTCAAGGTCAGAGAACATGATCATGAATGAATTAATGTTACAGCTGAATTGTGGTCAGGTTTGTAGTGAGTTCAAGTTTGGTTATTTGGTAAGGGCCATGGTGCAGTCAAAGTTGGGGACAAGGTCAGGGCCGAGATGCCATGGTCAGGGGTTAATTTTGTCAAGGCTGAGAGATATGGCTGATGTGGAGGATGAGGCTATGGATACTATGAAATAAAGTTATGGTGAGGCCAGAGTTGTGGAGGTGGGTCAGTGATAGGAATGTACTTAGATTGGGGGTGAGGTTAGGGTAGGGAGGTATTCAGTGATGGCAATGTGGTCATTTCTGGGGTGAGGTCATGGTCACACAGCATGTTGTCACAGAGATTACCATTTACAGTTGGAATATGGTCATTGCTCAGGGCATGGTCACTGTTGGGAGGTGAGTTTAGGATTGATCGTAACTCCATAGGAGGAGGTATAGAGACAGAAAGATGAGTCAATAAATGAAAGGTCCTGCCAGAGATCACCTTTCTGATAGAGCAGGACTCTGTGGAGAGCGTTAATTGCTTCAAACACCAGTTGCTGAACATCTTTGTTTGGATCCAGACATAATATGCCCAACATGCCCACAGCATGCCCATATCTTCCAAATTCCTCTGTTGTCTGGCAAGAGAAAATAAAGAAGAGAAACATGTCTGTGTAATTTCAAGCTACAGGGAACCTAAGCAATCATCTAACTCATTCTTTTTATTTTATAGATGAGGAAACTGAGGTTCAGAATTTGATCCAGGTTTTATGATGCTTTTTTCACAACTGACCTACTACTTTCTGGTTAGGGAATGCCTAGAGCTAGTTCTTTGTCCTAATTTTCCATCCTTAAAATGCACCTAAGCACCCTCATAGGACAAATCAACAAACATCTACTAAGTGTTTCCTATGTGTCAGGCATTGGGCCAAAGGCCTGGGATCCAAGTACAAGCAAAAAGACAGTGTCTGTCCCCAGGGAGCTTAATTCTGATGAGAGAAGATAACACATGAAATGGACTTGAAAACCAAGGAATGAAGGAATGGAGGGAAGAAGTACCTGAGCAAGGGCTTGGAGGTAGAAGCAGACCATGGAGAGGAAAGAATGATGACTGGCTAGAGCCTCCTTCCCAATGGAGGGTCTAGGAGGAACTACAGGGGTGGAGGGATTTACAAGGGTGAGAATGCATCTGAAGCATGGCAGAGAAACCCAGAAAGTAAGCAGAGCCAGGAAAGGAATGAAGGATGCCTAGGCTGGCCCATTCCTTAAAATGGAGGTCCTTAGAAGATCTCTCCATTAGGGGATGGTGGTTGCTTGGAGAGAAGAATATTCCATAATTCTCCCAAAGTGAGTTTCTACAGGGTCCTGTGTTTTTAATATCATACAATTGACTGAAAGGTCATTGCAAGTTTCTCCTATGTTTGATGATTATCATATTGGAAAGAAAGGAGGGTATTTGCTTGGGTAGAAAGAGCAAAATGCAGTTTTGAAAAAAGCTCTCCTCTAACAAAGTGTCTCCCACGTAGGTATTAGAATCAGAAAAAGATCCTTGAGAAAAGCAAACCCAGACATAACTTTGTTTAATGATTCTGATTATGAATGTTCAAGTCATTTTAATTCAATGAGCAATTTTTAAACACTTTCATATATGGTAGATGCTGGGTATAGAAAGATAAAATAGATAGCCTCTTTCCCCAAGGAATTTACATTGTACTGTGGGGGCTGGGTGAGAACTTGCATTTTAAAGGATGTAAATAGTATATGTTTACATACATAATATATAGCTGTATGTCTATTTATGTCTATATGACATGTATTATACATGCATGAATGTATATAGTGAACCCAATAATTTTAGGGAGTGAGGTAACATACTAGCAATTGAGGGATAAAATAGGGAGATTTAAAGTGTGGGCTATGGTGTAAAGTACAAAAAGAAGGGTGTCCTCTAGATAAAGGGCAGGCATCAATGGATGAAAATCTGTAGGATTTTGATGAAATAATAAGATAAGAGTGCCATTGGAGCTATCTCTATGTTCAAATCTATCTTTGGGTTTAACGAATATAAAGCCAATACTGAGAGCACTGATACTTATATTGGGTTTTTCACAAGGTAGTGTTGTGTAACCTTTCTCCAAGATTGTATACAAAGGCAGAGCAGGAAATGGTTGCCCCTCCCAAGACAGAAGCCAAGTCAAAGTTCCTGAAGGGTGAGAAGGCAGTGATGAAGGATGTCCATAGCCTCCAATAGATGCAAATAAAAATATCTCCCAGTGTCTGGCAATCCAAGGCACTTTAGCTTTAAAAACAGTCCAAGTATCCTCAGAAAAGTCCCCTGAGGATAACAGATTTGATCACCATGCTATCATCAAGTTTCCTTCGACAACTGACTCTGTTGTGAAGAAGTTCAAACACCCATCCCCCTGGTTAATCTTTATGAATGTTAAGGTCAACAAACATCAGATCAAGCAGGCTGTAAAGGAATGGTATGAAATCAGTTTGATCAAAGTCAGCACCGTGATCTGGCCAGATGGAGAGGAAGCCCTAAGGCTTTGGATATTGTGAACTCCAAACTTTCCAGCTAGCCTGCTCTATAGACAATGTGAGAGAGAGAGAGAGAGAGAGAGAGAGAGAGAGAGAGAGAGAGAGAGAGAGAGAGAGAGAGAGAGAGAGAGAGAGAGAGGTGGGGGGGAGGGGGGCAAAAGTATGGCATAGTGGGAAGAACAATAAATTTAGAGTTAGAGGACCTGAAGCTGGAAGCCTGCTTCTGCTGCCAGTGCCTCCTTCCACGGCTCCCTCCAAGCATGGTATCAGGTAATGGTGCTAATGAAGCTATGACGCTTATGAATCAACTTAGTAAGCATGAAATCTCTTTTTTTAGCAATAATTATGGGCAGACGCATCCTCTCCTTCAAATGTCCTGACAATAGAAGGAGATTAGGACTGCCTTATTTTCTAGGGTTTCTTTTAGACTACAATCTATAATGTGGAAGAGCTCACTTACATATCACCATGAGCAGTAGGGAGGGATGCAGTAAGGTGGGGTTGGGGGAGGAGTCAGGTGATGGTGGTACTCACATCCAGGAAGGTTTTCTGGGCCACAAACTTAAGGATACTGATACAGCTCCTAACTGCTCGCTTCCGCTCATGATCTTTCTCTGCAATCATCCAGGTGCGCATTTCCTGGGGGAGAACAAAGGAGCAGATAGCACAGACCCCTTGGGACCAATGGTACATCTATAAAGGGATACTAGCATCTACTCTACTACACTACAGGTTTTTTAAGGGTAATTCCAGGACTTTTCCCACCATTAAACTCACATGCGTTTGGATCCATGTGAAAGAACAAAATTTAGATATGTGATGTACCAGCACAAACTATGGGCTGCAGCTGGGTTTTACACAAACTGTACCTGGAAGAAAAAATGTACCCAACATGGGGATAATGTGGTGGAAAGTTCTATATGTACAGGTATAAAGGATTTTATTATTCCCAATTCTGTTTTATCCATGTCCTCAGTCTTAGGAATTGGAGCAGGCTTTGAGACCCCAGAGATCAAAACAAGACACAAGAGCGTCACTCGAAAGATCAGGTGATTGAGACTGTAAGAGTTTTATCATATTTAAGGAAAGGAGTGATCCCTTTTGCTTAGAGGAGTCAAGGAAACCTTCCTGGCAGAGGTCAGACTAAGTGCTAGGCCTTGAAAGATGGGTAGTATGCATCTAGGTAAATGGAGAAGAAGAGAAATCCTTTGACATATTTCATCACTGAGAACTGAGAATCACTTGTGCACTGGGGGATGTTGAATCCTAGGTTGGATTCTGAAGGGAGTACCCTTCCCTCTTGTGTGTGCTGAGCCTGGCCCTCATGAGGACAGTGGTGGTAAAACTGCTAGAGATGGTCCATAAAGCCAAAGTTCTTCAAGCTTAGATCTTCTTGTCCGTACCGACTTCCTTCTCAGTTTTATCTTTTCATTCATTATAGCAACAAACCCAACACTATATTTAATTAGGAGTTGATAAATAGTCTTATGTAAATGAGAATAATAACTATGAGGAATAAAATTGTTTATTCTGATTCTGATGATGGCAATGAAGATGATGAGAATGATAGTAATGGTGAATGACGTCATGGTAATGGTAAATATTGTGACAATGATGCTGATGAAGCTGATGGGAATGCAACGAATGATCGTGATCCTGGTGGTGGTGATGGGATTACAATGGTAAGAGTGATGGGAATAGTGATGGTGATGATGCTGATGGAAATACAGTGTTGTGGTGGTGATACTGATGATGGTGATGGGAATGCAGGGATGGCAATGATGATACTGATGGTGGTGATGGGAATAGAATGGGAATGTTTGTGATTCTGTTGGTGATGGGACTGGCAATGATAGTGAGGTTGCTGATGGTGACAGTGATGATTTAGGTAATGATTTTGATTAGAGGCTGGTATTAATGATGAGAATTACGATGATAATTGATGAGTATTTGTTGATAGGGCTGATGGTGGTGATAATTTATAATTTCTTGTGCACCCTCATAATGTTAATTTCCTCATACTTATACCTCCCACATAATTTTCTTAGTCCCTATTTTTTTGGTCTTTGTGTAGAATTTGGCCCCCACTCCTTCTGGATATTTTCATCTCATACTGGAACTATGCTTTGCCAGCATCTCTTTCATCTCCCTGATACTTCCCTTCCTTTCTTCTTCTCTTAAAAATAGACTTCCCACAGACTATGGATCTCAGCCCTCTTCTCTGTCTCCTTTGTACTTTGTAACCCTTTTCTGCTAAAGGTGATAGCTTCAGTGATCATCTTTATGTACATGACTACCAAAGGCATGTTTGCAATCAGGACCTCAATCCTAAATTCCATACCCATGTTGGATTTTGTGCTAGAAATTTATATCTTCATTTGCCACTGGCACATCAACTTGCTAAGTATGAAACACAAAAAATCCCTTTACTGCTTAAACTCGATCTTCTTCCTGACCTTAAGACCTGAGTTAATGTTCAGGTTCTGCCAATGTAACTATGGTCACACTAAGTCATTTTCCCTATCCAGGTTTTAGTTTCCTTCTCTGAACATGAGCGATTGCACTAGATGGAATGTTAGAGCCCCTCCAGCACAGCATACACACTTGCATTCTGTATTTTAGGATCTTTCTAGTTCTGACATTCTATGTTCTAAAATGTTTTTAGTACTCATATTCTATGTTCTAAGGTTCCTGTTAAAGCTACATTTTTGTGTTCTATATTTTAAGTTTATTTTGCCTTTTGCTCAATATGTTTGTCATTTACACAGTTCCTTTCAGCTCTGATACTCCCTGGTACGTTCTAAAGGACTTTTAAAAAGCTACAATATCTACATCCTAACTTTACATCCTACTCAAAATACAACAGTAATAGAACCTAGAATAACTTTGTGTTCTGATCGTCAGTCACACCCTCATCCCACAAAAGAATGAAAAAAGTTTATTAAGCATTTAATATGTGCCAAGGGCAGGTGATACAGTACTTAAAAGGTCAAGATACAGTCTCCGACCCTCATGGGTTCAGTGGATGGTATTCCATATAAACCCATTTCCCTCTGCCTCCCACCAAAACCTGGGTTACCTCTAGCATAAAATGAAGATCGTCTGGATTGTGATTTTCTGAGATTAAGCTCTGAAGAAGTCTATCTAAGGTGCACATAGTGTCCATGTAGAGTACCTGGAAGGGAAGACACACGAATCAAAGAGGTAAGGGAGTGCTCAGTTGTACAAAACTTAGCCTTGATCAGGGTCTCAGTTGGTCAAGGACTGAGGGGTCAGGGTTGACTTGAGCCAAATACAGGCATACCCCTTGGTTTTGCTGCTTTATGTTTTGGCCATATATTTATGATCTAGTGTCTCCCATTTGTACATTCCTCTTTCTCGTCTTTCACACTTAGGGGCCATTTTCAGAATATCCAAGGAGGGCAGTTAGAAGTGGTCATTGCTTAGGTTTCTTTTTGGTCTGATATTGTGTAACTTGTGCTTCACATTACAGGTTCAGTGATAGCTTTGTTTGTGAGAACACATGAAGAGTCCTTCCCTCTTTCTTAGGGTGTTTTTGTTCCAAAAGAGTTTGGACTCTGATGAAGGTGAAGGCAAGCCTTCTAATGCTGGATAGTTGGCCAGTTTCCTCTTTGGAAGCACAGGACTAAACCCAACAACACGTGAAAGTGTTTCACCTATGAATCATCTGGGGAATTTTTATACCATTTTTTTTACTCTTTAGAGCAGTTTCAGACTTGTTCATTCATAAGTTCTTTAAAAATACAAATTTATCTCAAAGTTTTAACTTCTTTTCTATCTTATCTGCTCAAAAGACAAGGCTTAGCAGAACTCTGCATGTATTTTATATAATTTGTGAGGTAAGAGTTTGGGGGCCCATAAACATATAAAAGAAAGAGACCTTTCCCCTTTCCCTCTTTGCACCAATGCTCTTATTGTCTGACTGAGCACTCAATGGGCATCAAGTCAGCCCACAACAGTTCTCATTGGGTATAATACCAAGAGCGACAGCACTAATGAAGGACAATGCCCATGATCTTTTCCCTCTCTATATCCTTTCCTGGTTTAATACAGGAAGGTAGTGCTGGGAAGCAGTCTGAAAATGAAGAATATCCAATGGTGGTTTGAAAAGGCTAGACTAGCAACAAGACATTACTGTTGCTTAGCAGCATGCCCTCACCACCTTGTAGCTAACTGTGGGTACGGTTCCAGATGGGGCCTAGGTGTATCTCCCAATGGACCAATCTCAATGTGGCTCATTTGCCAAAATTGATGTGGTTTGTTTACTTTCCTTATATCTTGCCTTACCACCCTCTGGTCATCAGTGAAGACATGCCCAAGGGAAGGTTTAGGAAGAGGGAAGAGCAGATTCAGTATAGATAGAAGGCTGTCAACAGAAAGAACACCCATCAGTAATGGAGAACAGCTGGTGGGATCACCTGTATGTTAGGAGGGTCTGCTAGTAGACAGGTGTGCCTCTCCAGAAACTCTAACAGGGGCAGTTTATACACACTTTGGCAGCAAGTGAAGAGGATCTTGGATTTCTTTTCATAGTTCAATGGTGGCCTCAGTTTGCTATGAGATTATCAAAAAACAACAAAAGAATGTGAGCACAATTTGAGCTACAATAATTTTTTTTTTTACAAATTTGGACTAAGAATCTGAGAGCTTTGTGCTGTAGCCCTGAGCACATCAAAGGATGTCTTTTACCATACTATCATACCAACAACCATCAAAAGAAGAGTCAAAAGGGTTGGGGGAAACATAAAAATTTCAAAAGGAACAAAATTCAGTTAAAAACTTGGAACACAAACAAAACAATCAATAGAGGTTGCTAACATTAGAAGGGAGAATGAGTTATTGGCCAGGGACCTGCTAAAGGCCACCCCTGGCCTCTCACTTGCACCTCTCCAATGCATCACTCCTCCCCTCTATGTAATGTGTTATTCTTATCTCTATTGATATCCAATCACAATACTAGCCTTCCTGCCCCATGAGTCTGAGAAATATGCCTTTGCTAAACTTTGCACACAGTTTGGTGATCCCTGACCATATTTGTTTCACTGGGAATCACTCTGAGAAGGATTGAAAGAGCTTACCAAAGTCCTGTGAGGGCGCACATGACCTGCTGTCGAGTTGTAGTACAGAGTGTGTCCTGGGGTTCCTTATTCATCAGCACCTGCAATTCCCCAAAACGTAGGATTAATCATAGGGCTAAGATCTGTAGGTCCCCTGTACACTAGTGAGCCAAGTCCTCACTTAGCCTCAAACACATATTTCCTCTCTCATTCCTTCTTCCCACCCCCATCCCAGCCAAGGTGGAGACTGCCCCTCCTTCCTCAAAACCTCCCAAGAGAGTTCTGAACATTCCCTGTTTTTGAGCAGGGTTTTGTCCTGGACAGGTGGGCATGTCTATTCCCCACTGATGTTCTCCATTCTCAAGGTCAGTTCCTACCAAATGATCCTCAGAGCGATCCCCTGTGAAATAAATATGCCCTGGGATCCTCAAACTGAAAAAGCCAAAGCTCAGTTAGGTAGAGGATAGGAAAGATTGGAGAATTCAAATTCATGTGTCACAGACATTTAGGAAGTACCTACAGTGTGCTAAGTAGCTAAGGCATAGTTCCTGTCCTCGTGACTGTCAGGAATCAGGATATAGGATCATAGATACTGGAACAGACCTTCAAAACCATCTCCTTCAACCTCCCATTTTACAGATGAGGAGATTGAGACATCCTAGGGAAAATTCTTGTTTAGGTATGAGACCCTTTGCAAAGAGGTTCCAAAGCTTCCCTCTTAGCAGCCTAGCTATTATTGGGTCATCACTAGGGGCAAGACACTGTTTCAGGAAAGGAAAGTGGTCCAGGTCTGAGAGTGGTGCTGAGTCTGGGAGGAGTAATGGGGAAAATGTGTGTGTATGTAGTATATATGCATGTCAGGTCCCAGGCTATTTGTACTATACCTAGAAGGATATTAAAAATCAGAGAGTGAGAAACAGCCTCAGAGGGCATCTGGTCAAACCTATACCTGTAAAAGGAATCCCTTCTATAACATTTTTGTTAAGTGGTCCTTTAGAAATTTCAGTTGACTGGTTGATTGGGCATCTAACCTCTGATGAAAGCTTCCAGTGATGGAATGATTACTGTCTTTGTCAAAGATATTTTCCTTAATATATTAGGACTTCTAGGACAAGGCATTCAGTTGGTTACCCAGAAATGTCTTTTGATTCCATTTATGCTTCCCAGTGTTAACTGGACCTTTGAGTTACACTTTGTAGGACTGGGTGAATACTGAGTTTGGGAACCATGGTTGTCTAGGTAGGATAAATAGACATTAGTAGAAAAACAAAATAGTGGGGGTGGCAGCCTATGTCAGGAGTGCTAGTGTATGTTCAGAAAGACCAGGTTTTCACAATTCTCAATCCTATTGAAAGCTAGCCCCCTGGGAAAGATGCAAATACCATAGGTTAGCGGTAAGGGTGATAGACTTGCAGTCAGAGAACTTAGGTTTACATTTCAGCTGTCCTGCTTAGGACACAGCTTTGTCATTTAAGACAAGAAGGGGTTGAACTCAATGTGTTCTATGGTTTCTTCCAATTCTAAATACTCTGATCCTTGGTCACTGCACACATTTATATAAGTTCAGGGGGCCAATCCCTTCCCCACTCCAGGGAACCTGTGTCCTAGTTTTCCCAGTCCCATGTTGATCTTCCATCTTTCTCCATACCCTTTCACTTACCAGTAGGCTGTCGATGAGCTCAGTCACCTGAGTGAACTCATAACTGTGGGCCCCATCATTCCTGCTGATGGCCCCCACCAACAATTGGGTGGCCTCTAGGAAGCTTTGTTTGAGGTTGTCATCCTGGTAACCCCAAGAAAAGGAGACATGGAACATTAGGTCAGAGAGTGAGTGAATATGAATAGGTATCCATTTGCTCCCTCTCAGAGCCATGCTTAATGTGTGTCAGGACAAGGGGTAGTGTCTCTGGGAGACTTGGAGTCCCAGGGACTCTTTGCACCCTAGGACATTTTTATTTGGTAGGAGGGTGTCTCAAGACAGATCAAGCCTAAGTGGTTGGCCTGGGCCCTCTATAACTTGTATCCAAATTTGTTTTTCTGCAGATGAGCTTTGGAAGGGATCTTAACCTCTACTCATCTCCATTATATTGTTGCACTATGTTCACACAGGAACTCAAAGATAGGCCACTTCCCTCCCTTTTCTCTATCCCGGTTTCTTTTACTGATACTAATCCCAGGAATGCTTAGACTCTAGCATTCTCCACAGTTTGCCAAAATTTCATCTCTCTGTCCCTTCCTAGAAACCATCTTCCTCTCCAGAGCAACTAGTCCACTCAATATCTCCTAATGTATACCATCTTCACCACCAGATTGTTCCATTCAAAATCTTCCACCAGCTTCATTTTCAAGCAAGACTGATTGAGTTACTCTGTCTCTACCATGAACCCTCTTCTGTTGCTAGACTGATTCTGTTATTGTCCCCTCCAAATACACCCTTTTCCAGTCCAAGTGTACTGCTCACTGGTGCTCAACGATCCTTTCTCTTTTCCAGTCAGATTGTTCTATTTACTGTCCCTGAATATGCACCTTCCTATCAAGCCAGAATGATTTGGTCTGCTCATTGTTCCTTCTATGGATCTCTATAGCCAGATAGGTCAATTTTTTTTTTCAACTTTCACCATACCCACCAGCCAGAATGATCCACTCATTGTTCTCCAACATGTAATTTCATCACCACTCAGATTGTTCCACCCACTTTTCCCCAACAGTCACACAACTCTTCAGCTTGACTGGTCTACTTATCTCCCAAAATACACCTTACTTCATAGCCAGTTGGGTACCTTCATGGTATCCCCTTACCTCTTCTCTCACCACAGAATTACACTCACTGTTCCCCAACAATGTATCTTCCTGTCTAGTTGGACTTATCTAGTCTCTGTACAGCAACCATACATCCTTCTACCTATCCGGTCAATCAAATGTTATATATTCAGTGCTAAACCTGTAACAAGACTAGGAATAAAATAAAAGGTAAAAGAATGCCTATCTTCCCTCTCCCCTACAAAAACCTCACATTCTAAACAGGGAAACATCATGAAAATAAGTGGGATCAAGTAAGATAAATACAAAATAGATGAAGGAATCTCTAAAGGATAATAGCTGGAGTGCAGAAGGGGGACTAGGAAAAGTCAGATGGATTCAGTTACTCATCAATGTCCTATAAGAGAATGTATTCTCTTCTCTATTCAGACTTGTCCTTTGTTCTAGTGGCCTTTTTTAAAAAATAAGCTTTAACTCCTAAATCATCTCATAGATGCAAGATACTCCTAATTATAAAGTATCAGATAAAAGCCCCAAGTGAGTGTTAATGTTTCCTCCACCTATTGCAAATGGCACTAACATGCCTTAAAGTCTGGAGGTTGGCTCTAGAAAACTGAAATGAAGAAAAAAAATTCAGGCCAATAATGCATTTAATAACTATACTTTTTGTTTGCCATTTGCTCAGTTTGGACTATCTCCTGAGCCTTGAGAAGTTTCTTATCCAAACTTCCAAGGGGCTGTCACTGTATAGATTATGCCCATCTGTGCAAAGCATTGGGTTCTTGGACTCTGGGAAATTTATGGACAAGAAGTGTCACAGACTCCAACTGATACCCCCAAAACAGTTCAATATATTTACAAAGTTAGCCAAGGGGTGAATCAGGCCTTCTCACCTTCCTTTTCTCCCTCCTTCCCTTTTTTGAATTAATTCTAATTCTTAAAGATCCCAAAGCACAGATTTGAGAGCAGAAGTCACAGATAATACCTTGTTTCCCCACCAATCATTGCCTTAGAATCCCTGGGAAGTGATAAAACTAGTGAAACATCACGAACCCTCATCAGAGAAGAGACATATTGCAGGTAAATATGGGGAGCCCTTTCTTGCTACTGCTTCTCACCAACTGATCTAAGGATGCTGACACTGTGTGACACAGATAGTGGATATGGGACTTGATTTACAGCCTCACAGTGAGATGCAAACTTCCCAGAAATGCCTAGGAAAATTGTAGTACCTCATATCAAAATTGTAGTACCTTGCGTCAAAGGTCTTTGTGGTCTCAGCTGGCTTTAAAAAATAGCCTTTAATAAATCTCATGAGGATACCTATGTTTTGTTCCAGGGCACAATTTCATAGTTTTTGTGTTCTGGCAAATGGATGATCCAGATAACCATCCATTTAGGAGACATATGCTATTTCGTGGTGAGGCAAAGGCAGGAGAGATTGATTGCCTCTCCAAAATCCAAAGCTTAAGTCCTCTGGACCTACAACATCAAATCATTGGTTCCTTTATGTGAACCTTCCTCTCTAGATAAATTGGCCCACTCACTAACTCTTCTCTACAGGCACCTCCTTTCTAGCCACATTATCCTATTCACTTACCCAGAAATATGCACTCTTCTTCAACATGTTCCATTCACTGTCCAATATCTTTAACCTCCTTATTCAATCAGGCTCATCTATACATTGTGTCCCGCTGTGTACCTTTTGTTTACTCTGGGCTGAGCTATTCATTGTCCTGCAATAATGCACTGCCCTATCTAGACAGCACAATATACTCACTTTCTCCTAACTCTCAATAGTCCTTTTCAGTCAGACTGGCTTTTCCTCTAACAAATAGCCTCTTCTTTAGCCAAATCGATCCCCTCACTCTCCCCAAATATACACTCCGCTCCAGAGCTAAGCTGGTCCGCTCAGTTTCCCCCAAATTAAATTCATCTTCTCCAATCACAAATATCCACTCATTGGGCCCCAGCTTTGATATTCTTCTCTTGCCAGACAAGTCCACTTGCTGCGTTCCAAGATGCACCCTCCTCTTCAGACAGTGTTCCTGTTGTTACCTCACATGTCCTTTCTTCAGCCAAATTAGTCTTCCTCACTGTCTTGCTAAAGTAAATGCTCCTCTTCAGTTGGACTGGTCTACTCATTGTTTTCTAATGCATATCTTTCTTTCTTTTTCCTTAACAATACATCTCCTGTTACAGTAGTCCATTTACTGTCCCTAACACATACCATCCTTCCAATAGACTAGTACACTCACTCATTGTCCTTTGAATGAATTTTCCTTTGATTCACTATTTGTCCCAGATATGTACTCTTTTCCTGAATGATTCTCTCACTCTCCATCCAAATGTGTCCATCTTTCCAGTAAGGCATGTCTACTCACTGTTATCTAACATGTACCCCAATCCTTCCCCCCCAGCCCTTCTTAACTAGTCTCCTACTAATCAGTACCCAACTCTGATTACCTTGATCCACTTACCGTGCTCGTATTTAGCCAAATGGACCTATTTACTATTGCCAAATAAAGACATTGTAGCTAGACCACCTCCCAACTTGAATCCTCTTCTTCTGAAGACAATTTGGTTTAGTCATCTCCTTCCAAAATGCATTATTGCTTCATTTAACAAGTTGAGTTTGAAATGCTTATAGGGCATGCAGGAAGAGAAATTCAGCAGTAGTTGATGATACTACGAATCCTAGCCTAGAATTCAGGAGATGGATTAGATCAGGAGTAGATATAGAGGTATGGGTATTGTCTACAAAGAGCTGACACTTGAAACTATGGGAGCTGATGAAATCTCCAAGAGAGATAAGTAGAGAATGGAAGGGAGGCTAGTAGCAGTAAGTGCTGAAAAATATCACATTAATAGGGAAAGTGATGGATGCTCATCCAACCAAGGGACTTTGAAAAGGATACAGACAAGGAAGATGAGAAGTGAGACAACAACTGCATAGAGAAAGGGGAAAAGCTTATGAGCATATCAAAAGTTGCAGAGAGGTCAAGGCAGTTGAAGACTGAGAACTTAAGAGGTCATTGTGAAACTTGGAGAGAACAATATCAGTCAAGTGGTGGAGTTCAAGGACAGTAAGAGGTTGAGAAGTGAGGGGGTCATGAAGATGGAAAGCAAACACATACAACACTTTCTGGTCGTTTGGCTGTGCGAGGGAGGAGACATACACAATAAGAGCATGAGGAGATGACAGAGTCAAGTGAGGCTTTTTCAGGTTGGGGTAGACCAGGGCATGTTTGTAGCTAGGAAAAGAACCAGTAGAAAGACAAGAGATTGATTATGAGAGAAAGAGGGGCAATATTCAATGAGGCACACTCTTAGAAGAAATGGGAGGGAAAGGGATTAAAGAATAAAGATTGAGAGGTTGCCTCAAAAACAAAAAGGATTACCTGTCAAGTATAGGAGTAAAGGAGATACATCTGGGTAAAGATATAGATAGATTTTGAGGTGTACAATAGGAAGCAGCAAGGGAGTTCATGAAGGACGGGCTCCATTTCCTTGGAAAAGGAGACAGTGACATCTATGGGGAATGGGGTAGGAGAGAACACTTGGTGGTGTGATAGGCTTGAGGAAAGAAGAGTAAGAGAACTCAGCTAAGATTAAATAATATGGATTTGAAATAGATGCAGTTAGAACAGTGGGGTTGCTTCCTCCAGAGGTATTTGGGATTATGGAGAAGGCAGATGGTAGAGGTGACCCAGGTTTGAGGGTTGGCAAGGGATGAATTGCAGTTAAGACTGAAGACAAGAGAGTTCAAGTGTGCAGAACAACGCTTTTGGTAAAAGGATGGTCCATGATATGAATAGGGCAGTAGAGAAGCAAGGATGGTCTTGGACAGGGGTGGGGAATCTATGGCCATGAGGCTACATGTGGCCCTCTAGGTCCTCAAGTGCAACCCTTTGACTGAAGCCAAAATTCATAGTACAAGATTTGTTTCTATTTGTTCTGTGATGTTTAGATTCAGTCAAAGGGGTATAGGTGAGGATCTAGAGGTCCACATGTGGCCTTGAGGCCACAGATTCCCCACCCCTAGTCTGGGAGAAGAGGGAGAAATGGGGGGGGGGGTTGAGGCTACATTGAGGAGATAAAATAGGTTTAGGCATTTAGGAGGCAGAAGAGGAAGAACTAGAAGGGTAGGATATCATAGAAGGATGCTAGAATCATAGATCTAGAGTTTGAAGGGACCCCAAAGATCATCGAGTTCAATTCCTCATTTTATAGATGAACTATAAAGAACAATCAAGACCCTGGAGAAAGTAAGGAAAACAACAATCATTGAATAAAAGCACCAATTACATACCAGATACTGTGTTAAGTGTAAATATGTTCTCATTTATCTTCACAACCACTCTTCAAGGTAGGTGATATTATTAGCTTCATTTTACAGATAAGAAAGCTGAAGCATACAGAACCTTTGATTTGCTGAAGGTTATACAGCTCATAAGTATCTGAGGCTAGATTTGAAATCAGGTCTTCTTGACTCAGTGCCTAGCTTGCTAAACCTCCCAAATCCTGAAAACTTTTCTTTACCCCAATGGAATCTCATTTCTCTCTCTTCTCCTAGTTCATTCATTGTGTAATCTAACTGCTTCTAACACTCTAACACTGACTCCCAATTAAGGGAGACTGACTAGGGAATTTTATCTAGTTGAGTATCATGGAAATGACATGGATAAGAGATGTTGGTGAGTTCAAAGGTATGATCTACCCTATGAAAGGCTGAAGTAAGGCAAAACTTCAGGTGGTGGGAATGGAACAGGTTGATAAACTGGAAGGCCAAGGGGAGGCCAAGTATGAAAGGTGGGTTTGGAGGGACATACTATGCTCTAAGTACTGACCTCCTAAAGAAAGGAGGGAGAGTGACATGGAGGCCAGCAGATCACTATGAAGATATAGATAGATGGTGTTAACCTCAAAGAAACAGAGGTGATTAAGTGACGATAGCAGTGGAAAAGGGAGTATATATCAACTCTTCCTCATGGTCCAGTGGATCAGAGGACACAAGAGAAGAAGAAACCAGTTTTAGAGAAGTTGGTCAGGTATGTGCATTGCCCTCTGGAGAGTGTCAAAATAGAATGTGAAGAGATGGAAAATGAAAGAAAGTTTGCCAACAGTCACGTTCTACAGCTCACATGGAAAGGGAGGCTTGAGGATATAAGGGGATGAGAAGTAGTAGGATTGACTTGAATTAGACAAGAGTATGAAGAAATGGCACCATGGGAAGGGAATATTTCCCTCAGCCAGAGAAGGACTGAATCACTGAGATTAAGAGAGGAAGAAGTATGAATTTATTAGTCATAGGTACCAGTTGTTTGGGGCCTTTACCTTTCTGGGTCTTATGATGTTTAAGGTGCAATGTTCCTTCTCTGAATGCTGTGAAGTTGTGGGAGGTGGCAGCAGAAAGTTCAGCTTTGTGGTCCATGCCCCCAGAGACTGGAATATTCTCTCTCTCTCTCTCTCTCTCTCTCTCTCTCTCTCTCTCTCTCTCTCTCTCTCTCTCTCTCTCTATCTATCTATCTATCTATCTCTCATCACCAACTCATTAGTAATATCCCAAGATGGAGGAGTATGAAACCACCACAGAAAATATCTCTCATGATAATAATTTTACCCACGTGGGTGCTGCCCTTCATTAATACATACCACAGCCCCTCCACAACTTGTAAATGGCTTCATAAGCACCTAGACTAAACAGAAAATGAGGCTTTTTCCACTTAGCTAAGCAGGCCTTTAGCAAACTAAAAGCAATTTGTCATCAGGCCTATACTCAAAAGACTTTATTTGCCATCTTCGTAAGGCCTAAAAGAGCTGGTTCTGTTGGTTTAGTCTTTGAGAAGGCAGAGTTCCCTCCAGTCTTTTCATTCTACAATGAGATGAGAGGTTTTATAATTTTGAGATTCTATGTCTCCATTATCCTATGATTCTAATATTTTACGTATAATGATAAGATTCTATGTCTCTGTGCTTTGGAATTTGAGATTCTAAGAGAGTCTGTGATCTTAATTTCTGGTTCTGTAAGAGCAAGCAATATTTTTCATACCCAGCAGCTGTTGCGGAAGAGGAAGACCATTCTTGAAGAGATGTTGTCCACCCAAGGAAGGATATTCTGTTTGGCCTTAACTGCCATCTGCCCATAGGACAGAAGAATGGTACTGCTGGCCCACTTCCACTTTAGATCCCCTTCCTCCTAGGGAGATAGGAGAAGGAAAGAACAATTAAATAGAGCCTTCAACATTGACTTCGTCAACAGGTATCACTGTTTTTGTACAGTGAAGCCCTGATAACCAGGTATCATAGGATCACGGATTTAGAACCAGGAAGAGGGACCTTAAGAAGTTAGTGAGTATAATTCCATCATTTTACAGATTAGGAAAGTGAGATCAGGAGAAGTTGAACTTCTTCCCCAGTATCATGGATATTAATAGGCAGAGCTGAGATTTGAACCCAGATCTTCTGACTCCAAATTCAGCACTTTTCCTTGGACAATATGGCTCACCAGTAAGGAACTTAGGTACAGTTCCTAAATTCTTCCAGGACAGGGAAAGAGGGGGAGCCCAAAAGGCCCATGCTGGAGCCCTTGTTTTCCCAAATTTATAAAATGGGTAGACTTTGAAAGTTTTCTCTCTTTTGGGTGAGTTCTAGGCTTGGGGAAGCTTATGTCATGGGTACAATCAGTACATGGTAGTCCGAATCCAAGCCCTTCTTGCCTGGCTGGCCATCCCTCAGCAAATCTCATTCATTGATCCACTTATTGCCTGACTGATTTAACAAATATTTATTGAGCATCTCCTAAATCTAGGGCCCTGAGCTCCGTGTTTGGGGAGATATACAATGCTTTCATACAGCTTAATCAATCAAGGAAGAGAAGACTTGACTTAGTGACATGTATTTACATACACAAACACTCCTTTCCTTTCTAATTTCTTCCAGGTTTTAGATTTCTCTTTGTGGCATTGGTATTATCCCTCTTCCTGTGCCCCACCCTGCCTGTTTATTCCATGCAATAATTTCTTTGTCTTTATAATCTCTTCTGGTTTCCAATTCTTTCCTCTACTGCTTGGAATCCCTACTGCTCATCCTCTGGTCCTTTCCACTTATCCCCACTTTTCTGTGCTGTTCCAGGGAGCAGTGACTGTCATAGGTCCTTGCATGACAAATGGCAGGTAACTAATTTGAGGAGAGTATTCCTGCTTGGAACGGGGAGGTGAGCATTGCAGGGAATCCTGAAGGAGAGATTTTGTGATATGAGAGATCCCAGGCTTTAGAGATCAAAGGGACTTAGGAGAAGAGCTAATACAAATCCCCTATTTTCCAGTTAGGCTCAGACAGGGAGAGATGGATGCTGAACATTAGGCAGGTTATGCATCATGGATTCCTTATTGTTCAATGTCCCTAGGAAAGAGGAAAGGGAGAAGTAGGGGCAGAATTCCTTTGTGGCCCCAAAGTGCAAATACCTTCATGCTAAGCTCGCCAAGAGTATGCTTTAAAGGTCCCTTCCGGCCAAACTGTTCCAGGACTGCCCAAGCATCATCCAGATGTCGTGCTGCTGTTAACCCTATGGTGATGGCAATTCCCTACAAGGGGAGAAGAGAAGCAGGGATGTTGGTAAATGGAGGGTTTCCAGGACAAGGCAGATTGGTCCAAGGTTCATGGAATCTTAGAGAAAAGGCCTACTCCACTGGGAAACTGAGCCCCAGAGAAGGCAGGGGACATCATTTCCGCTAGGTAACAAGTGAGTCACTGGGTAAATCAATCATACTCATATAGTACTTTTCATTTTACAATGTGCTTTCTCCTCACAAAAGCCCTGTGAGACAGGTTGCATAAATGTTTTTCTTTTTTAAGGATCATTGATTTAGAGATGGAAGGGCTCTTAGAAGCAACCTAGTCCAATCCCTCACTTGTACAGATGAGGAAACTGAGACCCAGGGAGGTGAAGTGAGGTGGCTAGGTAGAGTAGTAGTTAGAATGCTGTTTCTGGAGTCAGGAAGACCTGAGTTCAAATCTGGTTTTAGACAATTACTAACTGTGTGACCCTGAGTAAATCATTTAACCTTCATCTGCTTCAGTTTCCTCAATTATAAAATTTGGATAATAATAGCACCTACTTCCTAGGGCTGATGTGAGGAAAACACTTAGAGCAGTGCCTAGCATTGTAAGCACAGAGGAAGTGCTTACTTAATAAACGCTTGTCTCTTTCAACACCCTTCCCCTTCCTCTTTATAATTCTATACATGAAGAAATTAGGGCTCTGAATGGTGAATGATCTTCCCATAGTGATGTGGTGAAAAAAGGGCCAGGATATGACTTCACGTATTTTGAGTCCAAGTCTAGGATTCTTTCTACCATAACATATCATACTACAAGAAACTCAAGACTTTACTGATAGTGGAATCTTAGGCCTCAATGACTAGGTGGTTATCATGAGAAGGGGAATTTTATAAGGCAACAAAGGGTCAAATGTGAAACTCCTGCAAGAAATAGCAAATTGTTCATAATATAGTTATAGTTTCATGTGCAATCTTTTTTTAAAAAGTTAATTAATTCTTAGTATTCAACATTCACTTTTATAATATTTTGAGTTCCAATTCTGCTCCCTTCCTGCCCTCCTCCCAAAGAAGGTGCATGCAATCTGATATAGGCTATACGTGTACAACCATATTAAACATGTTTCCACATTAGTCATCTCATGAAAGAAGAATAAAAACAAAAGAAAAAAGCCATGAGAGAGAAAAAAAACAAAAAAGAGAAAATAATATGCTTCAATCTTCCTTCAGATTTCATAGTTCTTTCTCTGGATTTGGTTAGCTTTTTCCATCATGAGTCTTTTGGAGCTGTCTTGGATCATTCCATTGCTGAGAATAGTATATATAGTTTCACATAAAGGGGGATACTATAAGCACATTAGGAGAAGGAATAATGTACCTGTCAGGTATATGGAGAAGAATTTATGACCAAAAAAGAGATAGAGAACATTATGAAATGCAAAATGAATAATTTTGATTATGCTATATTAAAAAGGCTTTGTACAAACAAAGCCAATGCAACCAAGATTAGAAGGGAAGATGAAAGCTGGGAAACAATTTTTGTAGCAAGTGTCTCTGATAAAGACCTCGTTTCTAAAATATACAGAGAACTGAATCAAATTTATAAGAATACAAGTCATTCCCAATTGATAAATGATCAAAGTATATGAATAGGCAGTTTTCAGATGAAAAAATTAAAGTTATCTATAGTCATATGAAGAAATGCTCTAAATCACTATTGATTAGAGAAATATAAACTAAAACAGCTGTGAGGTACCACAACATACCTATCAGACTGGCTAACATGACAAAATAGAAAATGATAAATGTTGGAGATAATAAGGGAAAATTGGAACACTAATGCATTTTTGGTGGAGTTGTGAACTGATCTAACCATTTAGGAGAACAATTAGGAACTGCCAAAGGGCTATAAAACTGTGCATATCCTTTAATCCAACAATAGAACTGTACTAGGGCTGTATCCCTAAGAGATCATAAAAAAGGAAAAGGAATAAATTGTGGTATATGAATGCAATGGAAAATCTATTATTCCATAAGAAATAGTGAGCAGGAGGGTTTCAGAAGTGAAGTTGATCATCGCACAATGTTGCCATTACTGTGTACAGTGTTCTCCTGGTCCTGCTGCTCACTTCACTCAGCATCAGTTCATGTAAGTCTTTTCAGGTTTTTCTGAAATCCACCTGCTCAACATTTCCTATAGCATAATAGTATTCTGTTATATTCATATACCACAACTTGTCTAGCCATTCCCCAATTAATGAGCATCCCCTCCATTTCCAGTTCTTGGCCACCACAAAAAAGCTGCTATAAATATTTTTGTACATGTAGATCCTTTACCTTTTTTTATGATCTCTTTGGGAGACAGATATAGTAGTGGTATGCAATCATAGTTTTTTTAAAAAATATTGTTATGAAAATGCTTGTTTTATTCCATGAATTAAAAATAAAATTCAAAAAAATTTTAAAAATTTAAAAAAATCATTCTATGTAACTGACCACTTTCTAAGGATTGGGCACTCACTAGTTGGTTTGCCTATTACACTGGAGTATAGAGAAAACAGAGTATAGCGTAATGGTATAGAGAAAAAAATAGTGGCAAGAGTCCTGAAGGCAAAATCAGGAAACCTGTCTAAGGTAGCAAAATGCTTGTACCTCCCATCTCATGGAATCCCTTTGAAGAGAATCCTTTGTAAATCTGAAAACAGTACGGAGGCATGAAAAGCTTTTAGACCCTTTAGGTGTAACAATATGCCAAGCCTCTTGAGGGTAGAGGTGAACTAGTAAATGTTTAACAGTTGGTTCTCTAGGGGAAAAAATGTAAGCAGGGCACATGGTTACTATTCTCTCTGTCATTTTCTTAGGTCTAGATAATCAGCAAAAGAATAAATCCAGCCTCTGATTTGTAGTTTGCCTATATCTGAGGTGTAGATGCTCACACTGAAAATTTAACAACATAAGCTGGTAAGAACCATCTCCAGATACCTCTGTCGGAAAGTCAAATGACCCCGTCTGATACCTTCTATGTGAGGAAGTTGTCTGCACCCAGGAGCAGAAGATACGGGATAATGGATATGAAGTTAGATGACCATATGTGCTTGGAATCAAGCAGTGCTTAATTTCTAAGCTTAGACCAGTCTGTGGCCAGGGGTAGGCCTTGCTCAGTCTGTGGCTGTGGGGAGAGCTTAGTCTGGGGGTAGGGTCAGGCTTCAGCTTGGGACTAGGGTTAGATCTTAGTTTGTCCTGATGGTCAAGGTTGGTCATAGGGTCAGAACTCAGTCAGGGGTTAGGGCTTAATCTGTGATTGAATTTAGGGTTCAGGCTGTGATGGGAGTTTGAGGAAGTCATCTTAAGTTAGGATTAGGGTTTCAGCCTGTGAATGGAGCAGTATTCAGTTTTTGACTGAATATTTTGACATATCATATCTAGTATATCTCAATATCAGGTATATTTTGAGAATGTATGAATTATTCAGAGATCTTACAGGGTCAGATGTTCACTAGAACAGTCTGGGATAGCTCTTGATATAATCACCTCTCTCTGTTGCATGAACTGATGAGATGTGTCCAGAAGTAAAGTTAGGTGTTTCCTGATTACGGAGCTGTTGTTAGTTGCTCGGAGAATCATTCCATAGTATATGAAAACGAAAATCTGAAAAAAAGGTATAAAGTTAGAGTTGTACAGGGAAGTACCCCCTGATCCCTGGGCCAGAGTGAGGAGACAGATTGTAGAGTGAAATAAATTAAAGAGTGATAATCAATCAAGTATTGATTATGAGTCTACTATATACCAGGCACTGTGCTAGGGGCTGGGGATACAATTACAAAAAAGTGAATCAATCCTTAGTTGCAATGAATCTAGGTACATGTAAAAATATGTATATCTATCTATACATATGTGTGTATACATACATATATGCATACATACATATGCACAAAATAATTAAATACAAGGGCAGGTAAGTGGCTCAGTGGATAGAGTGCTGATCCTGGAGTCAGAAGGACCTGAGTTCAAATTCGAGCTTAAGACACTAGCTATGTGACTGTAGGCAAGTCATTTAACCTTGTTTATCTCAGTTTCATCACCTGTGAAATGAGCTGGAGAAGGAAATAGCAAACCACTCTAGTATCATTAAAAAGAAAATCCGAAATGGGATCACAGAGAGTTGGACATGACTGAAACTACTCACCACCACCTTCCTTCCCTGCACATACTGGAGCCTCAATAAACGCTTGTTGGATTGATCTGAAAAAGCAGGACATTCTAAGTGTCCTCTGAGTTACTATTGCTGATGCTTAATAATTGTAGAAGGATTCGGAGAAGGAAGAGATCAGGGTGGCGTAGAGTACCTAGTGAAATTACTGACTTAAGGCTAAAGCTAGGACTTGAAGATCTAGGTAGGTAAGATTCAGAAATGGTAAAGAGTGGGGAATGGCATCTGGGGAGATTCGAAGGAAGGCAACATTGCTTAGGCCAAAAGTATAGGGAAGGCCTTGCTTCCTTCTTTGGAACCCCTCCTATTCTCAACCTCCCCCTCCAAATGAGACTCACGAGAGCAGTGTGATCCAGTGGAAAGTGTACTGGTCTAAGAACAAAAGACAATCATTGAAGTATCTTTTTAAAACACGAAAAGACATGAAGACATGAAATATGCTGCCAGTCTCCAGATATAATGCAGACAGACCCAGAAAAAAGAATATTTTCTTTGTTTCTCTTTTCTTTTTTTTTGTTTCTATTACTTTCTCTTTTTCTTTCTCTTACTTTCTCCTTTCCCTTTCTCTTTCCTATTTCCCTTTCTTCCTTCTTTTTCTCTATTTCCCTCCCTCTCTTCTTTTCTTCCTACTTTCCTTCCCCTCCCCTCATTCTCTCTCTTTCTTTCTCTCTCCCCTCTTTCTCTTTCTTCTTTTCCTTTCTTCCTTTTCTTTCCTTCATTCCTTAGTTCCTGCCCTCCCTTCTACTCCTTCCTTCCTTCCTTCCTTCCTTCCTTCCTTCCTTCCTTCCAGATATGGTTAATGCAGGAATTTGTTTAGCGTGAGTATGCATATATGCAATTTTTTTCTTGGAGGGAGAAGAAAGCGGAAGACATTTCAGAACTGAAAACAAAATAAATTTGAATTAAAAAAATTGAAGAGGAGAAAACACACAGGAAGGTAAAAGGGATGCACACAGATTAAGAAGGACAGCTTTGAAAGTTACCAGTTGAATCTGCTTTAAAAGAAAAGCAAGTTATGCATTATAGAGGACTGTTATTTCATCTGTAATCCTCTTTATTTTGTTCCATTATGTACATGGAAATGCCCATTTTATATGGTGTTTATTAAATCAAAATTTTAATAAAAGGGAAAAAAGGGAAGGTCTATTATTCTTGTAGTCAAACAATTTGGATTCAAGCCTTGGCTCTGATAGTTCCTGGGTGTGTGACCCTGAGCAGGATACTTTACCCTCTCCAAGTCGTCTGTTTCCTCATCTATAAAATGTTGTTCCATCATTTCAGTCATGTTTGACTCTTCATGGTCCCTTTTAGAGGTTTCTTGGCAAAGTCATTTCCTTCTCCAGTTCATTTGACAGATAAGGAAACTGAGGCAAAGAGAACTAAGTGATTTGCTTGGGGTCACACAGCTAGTGTCTGAGGTCAAATTTGAAATCAGGCCTTCCCGACTCCAGGTCCAGAGCTCTACCCATTGTGCCACCTAGCTGCCCATCTGTAAAGTCGAGGACCATTTCTACATTACCCACCCTACAGAGAATTTATGAGCAAAGTATTTTGTCAAACCCCAAATGCTTTATTATTACGAACTATAATGATATAGCATGATGGTTCCTCTGTCAGAGGAGGTTCAATTGGAAGGTGGTCAATTGACTTTCCTTCCCAGGGTGGATCATGGCATTAGGTGAACAGAGTTGCCATGTCCTTAGATTGAAGAATAGAAGAAGGATTTCCTTGTAGGGTGGAGAGAAGCAGAAATCTATTAAACAAACCTTTTCTGGATTTTTCTCCATGTAAATTCGGTCAGATCTGGTGACAGCATGCATTAGTGATTTTGCCCAGGCATCTACTGTCAGGAACTTAGCAGATTTGGCTCCTATCTGTGGACAGATATGGAGATGGCAAATTTGAATCTCTCCCCTTTCTGAGTTGGGTGGGAGGGAATCACGAACTTTCTTTTTGTTCTGCCTCAACTAGCACCTAGATATCTCCTCTCAAGGTCAGGTTTTCAATGCCTTGAGTCTTCATATCACCTACTCTCTTGTCTTCGTACCCACATTTCTACCCTTTTATCTTTCAAATCCAAGTTGTTTTCTTTTTCTATTTAACCAAAGGAAAAAGCTTTCTCAGTTTCTTCACATCCCACTCACTGTCACAGTAAACAAATGATACTTTCTAGGTGTATAGGTATCCCTCTTCCAGTATTATAGAGACGTGAGGTTACTATGGAGGGGATAGCTTGCTTTCTACAGGAAATATAGGGTAGTACTCTCTTCATCCAGAGATGCAGTCCAAAGGAGTCCTGTGAACTAACTGGAGATAGATTATATTCTTTTCACATAATGGGGTAAGACTATCTTTGTACCAGACTAACTCCTGGATGGCACAACTTCTAGTGCAGATAGGAACTGTCTTACTTTTTGGGAGAGAAGTTAAAGAGTTAGTTTGCAGATATATGATAAGAGGTCCATGAGCTAGTTTGACCTGAGCAGTAGGTGAGGCATCAATTAGATTTTAGAGGGTATTTCCTCCTGATTTGTTTACTCTCTGCCTTTTTGCTGGCAAACCAGGAAATAGCCTGTGGGCTGTTTCCTTAGTTTTTCCCTTCTGTAGGGCCATAAGGGAGAAGTGTGACCCAGCCTTGCTAGTTATCTTAGATTTGCTTAGATCTGGAGTTAAGATTAGGAGAACAGGTTTGGTTGCAATTTTTTTCCTTCTTCCCCCTCTTCATCTCCTAATTTCCTCTGTCTCACCTGCCCCCACCCTTTTCTGTTTTTGTCTGTCTCTCCTTGTTTTTGTTTCTCTTTGTCAGTCTCATAGGTAATGGGAAGTCCACATGGTCTCAGGCAGGCTCTACTGTTTCTAGAATCGATATCATTACTAATCCATTGGCATCCTCTTTCCAGGAATTATTGTGATGTATTTATAGATTGTTGTGAGGGATTCTATTCACACTAAAAAATAATTATTTTTATAGACTGCTTGCTTGTTTGTGAGCTAACCATCCATGTTCTGGGTATTCCCATTCCATTTTTCTCTTTCTTGAGCAAAATTGTGGATTTATTTTGTAGAATTTAGTTTCCCAGTGTTCTGTGTCTAAGCCGTAAGATTCCAAGTCTTCAGTAGATTTCGGGTGTAGCAGACTCAGTAACAGCTAGTAGAATTTCTTTTTTTCTGTGTGCATGGGGGGAATTCTCCTCTTAAAGCCACAGCAACTATGAGAAGCTTCCTACTGGAAGTGTTCCTTAAAGGATTAGGTTAGGTAAAGTACCTGGAGGGGGATGGGACAAGGCAGGGCAGGGGCTAGGAAAAGGATGCCTATTTGGAATGGGAATCTGGGTTAGGTTACCACTAAGGTTCCTTTCAGCTATGAGGTTCTATCATTCAGTTATTGCTTCCCAAACCTAAGAGGAATGAGAAATGTGATAGAGGGAGATCTGGGGGAAAGCAGGTTTGAGAGGACAAAGTGGCTTGGCATATTGGTGATTCATTCAGACCATCCTTTTGGAGGGGTTTGGTCCAAACCTCCTGATCCTACTTATTGCCTCCCATACATGCTTCACCCTGATTGTCTCTAAAGCTTCTGTACCTACTCTGCCCACCCTGCCAGTAATGTTTCCTTCCTTCTTCATCCTCTACCAGATCTCACATCAGGCTTCATAGACTTTCATGTTTAAAGGCTAGAAAGAGAGCTTGGAAGTTATCTAGTGCAACACCATTTTTTAAATAGAGAAACCTGGGTGCAGAGAGAAGAAACTCATCAGGGAGAGAACTCTCTAGTAAAATTTGAACTCAGCTCTTATGGCCTCAAATCCCTCATCCTTTCTAACCACAGCTCCTCTTTCAAACTTTCAAAACTTTCAAATCTCTGCTCAGCACTCCCTTTGAACTCCAGGCCTTTTATTCAACCACTTCTTCCTCTAGAAAATTTTACCCTCTGCTCTCATGTCCCCATGTACTAATCTTAAAAGTTTGAAAAGTTCTTTACATATTAAATCATCTGATCGTCACAACCAACCTGGGAGGCCAGTGCTGTTATTATTCCCTCATTTGGAAACTGAGGCACATTGAAGTTCAGTGATTTCCCCAGGGTCACATAGCTAACAAGTTTATGACTAGCATTAGAACTCAGGTCTTCCGGATTCCAAGTTCATTGCTCTATCCACAATGACATCTAGCTGCCTCCTATTCACAAAGCAGACTTGCACTGTCCAGATTAACCAGCATAGAGATCTGAAAGCATCAAATGCTTCACAGTAGGTATTTTCTAGGTCCTTGGTCTCTGAAGGTCAGAAAATCATCCTTTACTTTCATGCACCCCCATGGTCAATATGCAATTGCTATCTCTCTTTGACCCTTGGAGCTATGCTTGATGGGGTTTCTAGGAGACTGTTTTCATCATGAAGTATCAGAAACAGCTCAGGATTCTATGTTAGAGAGACCAGGGTCCAAATTTCATCTCTGAGGCAGTTAAGTGGCACAGCAGATAAAGCACAGTGCCTGAATTCAGGAAGATTTGAGTGAAAATAAGTCATTTAGAGCAATGAGATCCTGGGCAAATAACTAAATCTTCCTCAGCTTCAGTTTCTACATCTATGAAATGGGAACAGTTTGGAGGATCAGTTGAGATAATATTGTAAAATATTTGGCAAACCTGAACCTTAGGCACTCTATAAATGCTAGTTATTGTTATTTGTTGTTGTCTGTATGACCATGTCACCACTTTCAACCTCAGTTTGTTCCTCCGTAAAATTGGTATAATACATGCAATATTCTCACAGGGTGTTGTGAGGAAAATAGTTTGGAACACCATTACAATGCTAAAGAAGTGTTAATTCTTATTATTGTTGACATTATTAACCATTTAGCTTGCTATGTTCTCAGTTTTTCTTACCTGAATTAGCTGATCATGCCAGCGATCTCTCTGTGTGGGAGTAAGTAGTCTATCCCCTGTAGAAAAACAGACAAGATGCAGTGAGGACTAAGTCAAGGATTAGACCTGCCATAGATTCATTCCCATTTTCCTTGACATGCATCCATCCATCCATCTGTCATTATCCATCCATCCATCTCTCCCTCCCTCCAGTCAGTCACCATTTGTTAAGCACCTTCTGTACTGTGTGCAGTCATGTTAATAGCTAGTATTTACCTAGAACTCTAAGGTCTGCAAAGTGCTGTATAGATGTTGTCACATTTGATCCTCACAATGATCCTCACAGGTAGGTGCTATTATTACTGCCATTTTACAGATGAGAGCACTGCAGTTGAGGGAGAGTAAGTGACTTGTTCAGGGTCACACAGCTGTTAAGTGTCTGAGGCCAGATTTGGACTGTAATCTTCTTGAGTCCAAGACTAGCATTCTATCCATAATGTCACCTGCATGTGTTCATCCTTCATTGCCAAAGAAGACCATACCATCAGAGAAATGATGACATGACTTGCACTTGACTTTGTTTTGAGTGAGGGAGGGTTGTACAGGTCACCAACCTCACTTGTGCTCCAGAGCCATCTGAATCCACTGACCAGATATTCATCAGGATGACTGGAGATGGCCCAGGATGAGGCAATTGGGGTTAAGTGACTTGCCCATGGTCACACAGCTAGTGACTGTCAAGTGTCTGAGGTGAGATTTGGACTCAGGTCCTCCTGATTCCTGCACTGGTGCTCTATCCACTGAACCATCTAGCTGCCCCCTAATAATGTCACCTAACTGCCTAGTATACTGTGATTGACACTAGAAGGAGATGGCAAAAAGAAAGAAGGTATGGTTCCTCCCCTGACGTAGTGTACAGTCTAGTAGAAGACTTGGATCATATATTTGATGGGGCAACAAATGCCATTTCCCTTGTCTACCATTCCAGTCTCCTTCACAGACTTAGAGAATCTGTGCCCTGAAGTGTCTATTCTCTTCCTCCAATTTGACTCTGGCAGTTGACATAGTGTTTCAGTGGTAAAGATTTCACCCAAGGAGTCTCTACTCCCATGACAGTATGGAGGGATTGTCCAAAGGAATGAAATCCTCGAGATTGGAGGTCTTCAAATAGAGTCATAGATATTTCTTGTAGAGGGTGGTGTTCATGTTTTAGGTGGAGGTTGGATTACATTCTCTAAAGACAGGCAGTATTTTACTGTTTGTTCTGGTTGCTACATTTTTAGCAGAGACAAACTGGAAATTAATCTAGAGGATGGCAACTGTGCCTCGAACTGGAGTGACTTGGGCCTTCAGCCAAAGATCCAGCGCTATCTCAAGCAGGGCTTCAGGTATTAAGGCAAATGCCAAAGGAACCAGGGTGTCAGATGACAGAATTGACAAAGAGCATGCACCAAGTGGAAGATTTCTGATGGGTGTGTCTATTAGCATGCTGAGATATAGCTAGAGTGTGAGCCTAGTACGATTTCTGGGGACTCAGATCTTTGGAACCAACTGCTTCCCCCAGCTCTTAGTTCCCACACTTAGAGAGGGAAACACTTACCAATGCTGTCCTCTAGCATCAAAAACTCCAAATCTTGCTATTTCTCCAGTTATGGTTATCAAATTTTTAGATATTTTTCCCTTCCAAATCCCTGCCCATCAGAGTTTCTCTGTCTCCACAGGTGAAATTCCCCTATCCCTACGTACCTCTCCCCATAGTCCTATCACTATATCAAATTTGACCCTACCACACTCCAGTTCCTCTCCTCAGACCTCCCTTTTGCACTGTATGCTTTGGAATCTGAATTTGTTTATTAACAAATAACAATAGCTCCCATTTACATAGTGTTTTTTAAGGTTTCCATAAATTACGTGTGGTAAGTGCTACTATTTTCATTTCCATTTTGCAGAGGAAGAAAATGAGACTGAGTAAGATTATGTCACTTTTTCAAGGTCATATAGCTACTACATCCTAGAAAAGATCCAAACCTATGTTTTGCCCAGGGTCACATAACTGGTATGCATCCAAGAAGGGATCCAAACCTAGTTTTCTGATTCTAAGTCCATTCTTCTAATATACTGTGCCACCTTGCCTCTCCCTTCATTCTAGAGTTCTGCTCTCCCCTTCTAAATCTATCCTTTGTTGCCAAAACCTCCATTTCTTTAATTTATCATCTCCATTTCTGGCCTCATTTATTCTCTTTGCAACTTTGACTCTAGAGTGGACCAGTTCAGCTTCACATTGTCTTACAATCTTGACTCCTTTTCTCTTCTTGTCCTCCTCACCAACAACCCCCCTCCCTACTTGTGCTGAACCTTTACTATCATCTGCCTTTTTCTGCTCATCCTACAGGTGCTGCTACATTTGCTCCTTTATTGATTGCATCCCCTATAAATCCAAGTTTATTGAATCCCAATAGGACCCTCACTCCCATTGATGTAAGGAAAACCATTTATGCTTCTTTGTTTGTCCCACTTATCTCAATAGCTGGTCTAAACCTTCTTCCTCATCTCCTTAAACCTCCAATGTCACTCACACTTCTCTACCTCTCAACAGATGGCCCTGGCTTCTCACTTAATGAAGAAAATGGAAGCCATTCATCACAAATTTCCTCATCTCTATTCCATATCTCCAAGCCTCTCAATATTTTCATCCAATCCTGTACCCCTCTAAGGAAGAAGTAGTCCTTCTCTTTCCCAAGGCTAGCCCCCTCTACTCATATAACCTCAATTCTTCTGAGATATGAGATATTTATACATGCGATAATATTGGTTAAACATTTAGCAGCCTTCTTATTCCCTTTCCCCACCCTCGCCCCTTTGCTCCCCTTTCCCCTTTCCTCTTGCCCTCCTCCTTCCCCTTCCCTCTCCCCCCCCTTGCTTTCTCCGCTTCCCCCCTTGCTTTCCCCTCTTCTCTCTCCTCTTCTCTACCTCTCTCTATGTTTTTCCTCATATATCTACTGGCTCCTCCCTTACTGCCTATGAATATTCCCAAGGTCTATTTCATCCTTAATAACACCCTTCACTTGACCCTGCCATTACCTTAAGCTACCACCCTAAATCTCCCCCTACTTCCTTGCAGTGCCAGATTCTTGTACAAAATTACTCACACTTTCTGCCCCCACTACTTTATCACTCATCATTCACTCCTTCATCCTTTTTTCAATCTGGTTTCTTCCTCTGCCTGTGTACTGAAAGTCTCCTTCACCAAGGTTGCCTGGGCTTTGACTGATGAACCCAATGGCCTTTCTTAGTGACTTCCCTGACTTGACTTGCCTTTCTGTAGTCTGTGACACTGATGACTACTCCCTTCCTTTGGGTACTCTCTTCTCCCTTAGCTTGTGACATTACTTCCTCCTGGTCTTCCTACTTCCCTGAACATTTATTCTCAGTCTTCTACTTCTGTGACTCTTCACCCATTTCTTGCCATCTAAGTATGGTTGTCCCTCAAGATTCTGTCCTGAGCCTTCTCTCTTTTATATTTATTCTCTTGAAGATTGTATTAGCTCCCAGAGCAGGTGATTCCCAAATCTGCTTATTTAACCTTGATCATTCTCCTTAACTCCAACCTTCCATTGCTTGCTTCCTGACCAACAGCTCCTAACTGATGCACCATCAACATCTCAAACCCAACAGGTCTAAAATGGAATTAACTTCTCTCTCTCCTTTTCCATGCTTCTTTTCTCTTTTCTGAGGTAATACCATCCTTCCATTCACACAAGTTCATCGTTGTCTTTCTTTCCTATTTATTACCACTCTTCTATCTTTCAAGGTCATATAGCTACTACATCCTAGAAAAGATCCAAACCTATGTTTTGCCCAGGGTCACATACCTGGTATGCATCCAAGAAGGGATCCAAACCTAGTTTTCTGATTCTAAGTCCATTCCTCTAATATACTACACCATCTTGCCTCTCCCTTCATTCTAGAGTTCTATTCTCCCCTTCTAAATCTATCCTTTGTTGCCAAACCCTCCATTTCTCTAATTTACCATCTCCATTCCTCCACTCCTCTATCTTTATAATAGCTACCATTTATATGGCACTTAATCTGTGCCAGTAAAACTTAAGTTTTACACTTATCTCATTTGATCCTCAAAACAACCCTGGGTAGTAGGTGCTATTATTATACCATTTTACAGTTGAAGAAATTGAGGCAGACAGCAGTGGTATGACTTGCTCAGAATCACTCAGCTGGTAAGTGAAGTCAAATTTGAACTTGGGTCTTCCTAACTCCATGCCCAGTGTTGTATACACTGCGTTACCTAGTTGCTATAATTAGCCATAATTCTACAGAGGGTGATTGACAATGGGACCCTAGATTTTAGACCTGTCACCTTGTGAACTGAACATTGAACTCAGTACATTGGGGACTGCTAAAGTCACATAGGAAGAAACAAACCGTTGAGGGTGATGATGCCCATCACATGGAGAAGGCTGCGATGGGGGAAAATGCCAGTTAGGAAATCTTCTTCGAGCTTGTTGTACACTAGACTCCAAGAGTGTTTGCACATAGCCAAGAGCACGTTGCTGGCAGCATCCTGTAAAGTATCTTCTAGTTCCTAGGGCAGCAGAAGGGGAAGGGGAAACATGATTAAGATAAGCATGTGGGGCAGAAGTCTGATGAGGTAAATGATAGCTACTGAGCATCAAACAGCATACACAGTATTTTATATGGGCTTTATGTGTAGCACACACATCTCTGCAACCAAGTGACAAATACTTATTGAGCACCTACTATATGCCAGGCCCTGGAGACACAAGGACAAAAGTATAAGAGTCTCTGCCCATGGGGAGTTTGCATTCTAAGACAGAGACAGCATACACACGTAGAAATATAGCAGAACAAATGCCAAATAAGTATAAAATAATCAAATGTAAGGGTGTTATTGGGGAGGGAGGACATCACTGACATCTGGGGGAATCAGCAAAGGCTTTTGGTAGAATGGGGTATTTGACCCTTTAAGGGTGCTTTGAAGATAGCTAGAGAACACAGCAGGCAGAATGCCTGGATTGGAGTTAGGAAGACCTGAGTTCAGATTCGGGCTCAGGTACTTACTAGTCATGTGACCTTGACCAAGTCACTTAAATTCTGATTTCCTCAGTTTTGTCATCTATAAAATGGGGATAATAACAGGTCTTACCTCCCAGAGTTGTCAGGAGGATCAAATGAGATGATATTTGTAAAGCATTTAGCAAAATGCCTGGCACAAAGTCAGCTCTGTATAAATGTTAGGTATTTTTATTATGATTATTTAAAAAGAGAGGAATTCTATGAGATAGAAATGATATATTATCACTACGTATATAATCCTTATCCAGAGAGACACTATGGCATAGACTTGAAGTCAGAGAACCTAGTTTTGCATCTCACATCTTGGCAGTATATTGGCTATATGACTATGGGCATGCTATTTAGAGTTTCAGTGTCACAAGTATCTTTCTAAAACAGAATAGATGTAGAGAGAATTCTATCTTGGAGAGAGAATATCCTCATCAGAAGTTCCCAGTGCTAATGCAAAGGTCTGGACACACACACATTTATTACTATTGTACAGATGAGAAAATTGAGGCCCATGACCATAAAGAGGAAATCCTTTGCTCAAGAATACATCACTGGTACCAGTAAAGTAGCTATTGGGTCTCCGTTTTCTAAGACCAGCCACAGAGTGAGGCTTCTCCATCATTTTAATTTGCATCCAAATTGAAGGAAGGTATAGAACTCTCTCACTCAAAACAGAGCTGGTGGCTTTGTGAGAAGAACACTGGTCAGGAAAGAATTTCTTGCATAGCACTGGATCTGGAGGTCACTTCCTTGTGAGAGGGCTGCAGTGTAGTGGAAAGGACCCTATAGTGGCCCGAGGTCAGAGAACCATTCATTCATGTATTGATTCTGATATATTTTGGGGTCATAAGTGTGATGTGGGAGTCATTTTACTTCTTTGAGACTCAGTCTCCTCCTCTGTAAAACAGGCAAATAACACTCATCCTATAACTTCTTACAGGACTGTGGTGGGGAAAATGTTTCGCAAACTTTAAAAGTATCTACAACAGTGAACGATCATAATTATTACTAATATTACTATTGTTAGCTATTACTGTTACTACTACTACTATTTCTTGTTCAGTCCTTTCAGTTGTGTTTAACTCCTCATGACCCATTTGGGTTTTTTTTGGTAATAGACTGGAGTGGTTTGCCATTCCCATCCTTACCTCATTTTACAGATGAGGAAACTGAGGCAAGCAGGGTTAAGTGACTTGTCCAGGGTTACACAGCTGATGTCTGAGGCTGGATTTGAACTCAGGAAGATCAATCTTCCTGGTCTGCAGCTCTATTCACTAATCTACCTAGCACACCTACTACTAATATTACTCCTCCTCCTACTCCTCATACTGATATTACTATTACTTGTATGTGATTTTAAACAAGTCATTATCTTTGGACCCTTAATTCCTCATTGGTAAAATGAGGATAGTAACTACCATGCTATCTAATTCACAGCACACTTGGGTTAATTTTGTGAGTGTGTGTGTGTGTGTGTGTGTGTGTGTGTGTGTGTGTGTGTGTATGTAGGTAGGTAGGTGATTTATAATCTGCCAAGCATTCTTTCTCAAAGTAAGGAATAGTTATAATTATTTAAGTAAAAATATTTATTGAGGTCCTACTATGTTAGCCAATACAGGAGATAGAAAGCTTAGATAGGACATGTTCATTCTCTCATGGTGCTAACTGCTGGGAAGGTATTGTAGAAAAGTCTAGGCTAGTACGAGAATGGTGACAGAAGGAATGAGGAGGAAGAAGGGATATTTGCAGAGAGATATGACAGAACTTGGTAACTGAATGGATAGGAGAGATGAGGGAGTAGGGTCAGTGATAAGATTTTTAGGATTTCCCCTCTGGTAGTCTGAGTAAACAGTGATGTCATTGACCCAAATAGTGAAGTGAGGAAGACCAGCTTTGGGGGCATATAAACCAGACATTTAATTTGACGCAAGTCCTCACTTTGAATACCTTAAGGATTGTAATGTGGAAAGAGGATTCAAATTGTTCTTCTTGACTCCCAAAGGAAACAGGTCCAGGGGCTAAGGATGGAAGTTATGAGAGGCTCAATAAACAATATGAGTTGAGGTGGAATAATTGGCTGTTATGCATAACTGGGTGTATGTAGCCAGAGGTTTTTACTGCAGGACTCCATTACCAATGAAGGGGGCAGGAAAAGAGAGAAGAATCCCTTCTACTCCCATTCCCTTTGTTCAGTAATCCATTTCTTCCCTGTCTAGATTACCTAACATTTCTGCAATGCTTTAAACTAGTTTAAAGACCCATTTTCTCAAGTATCCTAATGGGGCATGTACTGTGGGTCTCATGATCTTATTTTACCAATGCTGGAGACTGAGGCTCAGAGAAACAATGTTAGCTGTTCGAAGTCATTTCAAACCAAGAAGTTGGAAATCTTCCTTCCTTATTGCTCTTTGCAACAGCCTTCTTGGGACCTCACTCAGAATATATTTATCTTGTAATGTTAGGTATCATAGATTGGAGGATGCTTGAGAATAGACTTTTTCTTATTTAAACTTCCTATACCAAGAGCCATGTTCAGCATACAGTAGTTGCTTAATAAATGATTTTGAGTCCAGGTCTACTGATTATGAGTCTAGGGGTTTGTGTGTGTTTGTGTGTGTGTGTGTGCATGTGTGTGTGTGTGTGTGTGTGTGTGTGTGTGAATGACTGTGTTTCTGTTTTAGATGGAGGGGAGGTTTTCCATCTACAAAGGTCCCAGGTTAAACCTTCTTACAAAAAGGTCCTTACCGTGCTCCTGGTCATGTTTTCCAAAGCTAGTTCAATAAATCTTTCTGCCCACTCATTGTCGATGTAGGGAGCTGCAGTGATGATGTTCTCAAGGATCTGGAGTAATCGGTACCTGTGCTTGGCAGCCAGCTATAGGTGAAAGAGAGAGAACAGTCACTAAGGAACAGAAATGCAACTTGACAAGAGGAAGATTGGAAAGGACTTTAAACATCAGTGACTGACTTCTGAGGAAGATTGGAAGGGCTCTGGGGAAGGCTCGTTATGCCCCAAACTTCTCTCCCACTGGTTAGACATGCCCACCATTGTAATTTATTGAAGAGTGCTGGATTTGGTCAAGAGACATGGATTTGAGCTCTATGTCTGATACTTGTGATTGAGATCCAAGTTTCTTCAACTGTAAACTGGAATAATAAGTTTAAGATGATGTGGAATAATTTCTTGTCATTAGTGGTCTGGACCTGTGATTTCATTGGTAGAGGAAGGAAACCTTCTCTATCAGTGAGCATTAGACATTTTTTTCCAACTTCTAGTCTCTGCCTTCTCTAGTGAACCCAAGCATTAAATTCTTTTGGGGGAGTTCCAAACTCTTAGGGTAGTACTAGAGAGGGAAGGAGAATTATAATGACTCTTTATGGGTTATTGTGAGTCCTTTAGTTTGCTTATATTTTCTGTAGTATGGAATTAAAAGTTGTCCTGTGGCTGAATATTGTTAGCTGGAAGCTTGTATAGGACCTGAATGACCTTTTACATATTTATGAGCCCTACCCATGAGTTATAGAGATTTCTATGGGCTACTCTGATTGGGGACAAATGAGCTAAAGAGTGCATTTTAAGAAACTCTCAAGACAGAACAAGATACGTATAAACCTAGAGTATGGGGCAATTGGCAATAGGTTACACATGACATGGGACACAGGCTGATCATACTTGATATGCCCACAGAAAGGAAAGAGAGAGAAAAGGAGAGGAAGAGGGAAGAAGGGATGGAGGAAAGGAGGCAAGGGGAAGGGAGGGAGGGAGAGGAGAGAGAGAGAGAGAGAGAGAGAGAGAGAGAGAGAGAGAGAGAGAGAGAGAGAGAGAGAGAGAGAGAGAGAGAGAGAGAAAGTGATGACAAGACAACAGAATGAGCAAGAGTAAATGGTGACTCCATTAAGAAGAAACCCTAAGCATCAAATACATTGTACCATCCTGGGCAGCTAGTCTTCTCTGGCTTCCTTATGATTGATGCATTCATTAAGTACATCTGAGTGTACTATTTGCTCTCAAGTATAAAGGAATGCACCTTCAGGCATGAGAAAATTAATAGAGACTCACAACCAGACTTGTACTACCTGAAAGGACCACTTTCTGATTTGAACTTGCATGGGCCATGGTATAAGGAGAAAATTAAAAAGCATTTACCTGCTGTGTGCCAATCACTGTGCTATGCACTTTACAAATATTATTGCTTTGATTCTCCCAACAACCCTGGGTGCTATTATTACCTTCATTTTGCAGCTGAGGAGACTGAGATGGACAGAGGTTAAGTGACTTGCCTAGAATCACAGAGTTAATAAGTGGCTGAGACATAGCCATGAGTCAAGACAGAAGGCTGCAATTTAGAACAGCTAAGTCACAGAAATGTTCATGTCCTCACTATATCTTTGTTGGATATCAATAGTAGACTTGTTAGGTCAATTCTCTGAGAATAAGCCATATATTTCTCTTCTGGCCAGTTTCCTTTCCTTTTTCCTTTCCTTTCCTTTCTTTTCCATGTCTTGTCCTTTCCCAAAACCTTAAACCAACTGTACTCTGAAGCTTGGATGCCAATGGACCCCTGCCTAAAGGCTCTTCTGGACCCTCCTAGTTTTAGAGTGATTATCAATAGTAAGAAGTCAACAACAAACATTAGAAGGAGGTATCTATGCTGAGTCTTGAAGGAAATGAGGAATTCAAAGAGATGGAGGTTAAAAATGTGCCTCCCAGGCATGGGGTACATCCAATGCACAGGTACTGAGACAGGAGAGTTGTAAGTCTTGTGCACAGAGTGGGTAGGGAAAGCTGGGCAAGTCAATAAAGGTTGCAAGGGAAAAATACAGAGACAGAATGCTAATATCAGAACCATGGACAGCACCAACCTTAAGGGTATGGGAAGAGAAGCCCACTAAAAAAATGAAAAAAACAAAAGAAAACCCTGAGACTTAAAAGAACTTAAGTGATTTGCTTATGGTGACCCAGCTAGTAAATGAGGAGCCAGGGCTTGGTCCATACCTACTTACTCAAAGGCCAATGATCATTCCATGAGTCACCATCTTGAGGTCCCCCATCTAGATGATAAACCGTGTGAGAACAGGGACTGTGTCTTTTTTGCCATGTCCCACATAATACCTTACACATAACTTCATTCCCAATGTGCAAATGCTGACATGAAACCAGATTAATGATTACAGTTGGAAGAAAGCTTAAAGATTAAGTCACAGCTTAGGTCACCTGCTCAATTTTCAGAAACAAAACCCAAGACTCTTCAAGGGGAAGAAATTTGCCCAAGATCACACAGCGAGTCTATGGTAAAGTTATGAGTACTATCTAGGTCTCTCCCAATTTTCCAAGCCTGGAGCTCTTTCCTCTGGGTCAAGCTGCCTCTCTTAAAATGACTCCGTTTCAATGTTCCTACCTCTACATTGTCCAGGAAGTATTTGTTGATGGTCTCCAGTACCATGTCCTCCTGTGTCTTAGCCATGTTGTAGATTTTCCTGGTTACTATTCTCACTCGGGAGGACTCAATATTCCCCAAGTCCCGGAGAAGTTTGTAACACATGGCTGAAATGGACAAGACAGGATGAAAAGGAACAAGGTTATGATGCAACATGAGTGAGGATAACTAGCTGATTTTTAGCACTTGGGTATCTTATCATGATGCTAATTTAGGTGATCTTCCTTACACTCTCAAAAGTGAGGTTTTGCCTCTCTCTAGGCATGTCCCTTTCTGTCCTTCCATTTTTGAAAGTTAATTTTTGTCTTTTTTTCTAAATTTAAGTGTTATTTTCTCTCCCTTCTCTCCTCCTCTTCCCAAAAAGAAAGAAAGAAAAATACCTCCTAAAAAATATACATAGCAAACCAAAACTATTCCCACTTTGGTTATGTTTCATTCTGTCCCCTATAACCATGCATTGTTTGGAGATCTTCATTCAATGCATTTTACCCAGCTAAACCATACCTCCTCTCAAAGACAGAGCAAAAGCACATATCTGTACAAAAATATTATACTAGCACATTTTGTGGTGGCAAAGAACTGGAAAGTAAGAGAGTGCCCCCCAATTGGGGAATGACTAAACAAATTATGACCTATACACATACTGGGATACATTGTACTCTGTTTTATTGGTAGATTCTTAGAGCTAGCAAGGACCATAGTTTAATGTTCTCCTCTCATAGATGGGAAAATTGATACACAAAGAAATGACTTGTTTCAGGTCACATAGTGAGCTAGTGCTGAGACTAGAGCACAGGTCTTCTGATGCCTAGAACTAAGGGCTCTTTGAACTGCACTTTCCTGATTTCCCAGTTCCACATCAGGTTTAGAAGCTAAAACAGCTGTTGTTTACCCAGACCTGTCTGTCTGGTATTCTCTCATTCTTCCACATTTTGAGTGATTGTTCAACCACAGGCTCCCTTTACTATGCTTGGGCTTGTAGGAGGTACTCAATTTCTGCACACTGTTGAACTGAATGATCATGGGGAAGAGGGTGGGAAAGCACTCTGGGTCCAGTGACCTACCCCAAAAATAACTCAAGACTAGTCACTGACCAATATTCCAGGTAGTATGTCCTAAAGAAATCTGTTTCCTCATTTGTAACAAGGAATGAGACAAAGTTTACATGATCTAATTAACCTTTGCTTAAAGATCAAATGACAAGCATGAGAATTAAGACCTTGCACAAGGATCCTCTGGCACTTCCTCCTCCTCCCTCATGGGGGCCCTGTGGATATGGACCTGTATATTTACAGTGCATGAGTTCAACAGAGAATATAGAAATTTGATTATGGAAATATTATGGTTTTAACACACACACAGAACAAATGAGATATCCTATAATAACTATCTTTTTGGCCTCAGAGGACACAACAGATTTGTACAGGGAAAATGTAAATTTAGGCTCAATGTCGGGAAACATTTCTCAACAATGAGAGCTCTGCAAAAGCAGAATGGACCATCTGTAGAAGTAGTGAGTTACCTCAGCAGCGCGAGTTTTTAAACCAATGCTAGGTATGACCTCTTGTCTGGAATAATACAGACATAACATAGAGAGGATTCTTGCTCAGGAATATGTTGGACCAGAGAGTTTCCCAAAGTGAGCAATACCGCTTCCTGGGGGGCACTGGAATGATCCAAGGGGTAGCCTACAATTGAGGGTGTTGAATAAAAATAAGAGGCAGTGGAAGCATAAGGAAAGAAGGGAAGAAAAAAAATATTGAAAAGCCATTTGTTCATGTTTCATCTGTTGTAGAACTGAGTTAAAATCATAATGATTACATTATTTTCCAAATAAACACACAAAATGTAAGTTATAACCAACCAATGGTCAAGTTCACTCACAGGTCTTATCAAGCAAGTACTGGCAGGTGAACATGGTACACATTGTCAGAAAGTCCAGCATGCATTGACAGGAATATGTGGGTGTAATCACTTGTTTACAGTATGATACTATATGGTTACATGATGCAATATTGTTTCATCAATATTTCAATGCAGAGATTGATTTATAATTAATTATTAAATTTAAGATGCATCATTTGAAATATTTTATATTTTTTTGAAATGATATACATTTTTTTAAAAGCCTTTAACGGGTTTAAAAAGTGGATTTCCAGGGGATGCTGTGTACTTTCTTTTGAAAAGGGGGCAGTAGACCAAATTAGTTTGGGATCCTCTGGATTGCTAAGGCTCCCCCTAGCTGTTACATTCTCTGAAATGCTTCCTAGGTGTCAGGTATTATTCTTGTTTTTGTTGTTAATGTTATCATTATTATCTGTTTAATAATACTAATAATAACAGTCAGGCACTATGCTTAGCACTTTATAATTATTATCTCCTTTGGTTCTTACAACATCCCTGGGAAATAGTTGTGACTCTGACAGTGTACCACTTAGCTGCCCCTAACTTCAACTCTGGGGATGAAATATAAAGATGAGAAGTTTTAAGAATGAAACCCGAGTCTCTGTAAAGTCTGGGGATGACAGGCTCAGGCCCTGCTTTGGGTGGTGACTGGAGTTCGAATAGATGAGGAGATAGATAAGGCTCAAATGTATAAGATCAAATTTTAGAGAAGCACCAATACCACAACTCTCCTCTCCCCTTCCTCCTGAGGCTACTCTTTAAGGACTTTTTTCTCTCCATTAAGAAGGTTCTGGATTTTCGCCTGAATGGAATGCAGAGTAGGTGAATATATAGTATAATTTTCCTGAGTATCATTAATTCCTAGGATTAGCCATGGCTCTCACATCTACCTGAGATACTCCAGGTACTTCATATTCTATAGGAAGGACTGAGGCCTCTCACTCCCCCAGGATGTCCTGGGGTCTCTCATAAATCCTAAAGGGCACTTGCACCCTTTCCCAAAACTGTAACTAGAACGGGGAGACAGTGGCTTTAAAAGCACTTTAGAAATTTAGAGAGAACAGTTTCTGCGAGGCAACCTTCCAATCATCCCCTGTTCTTTCTCAGAAGATAGCCTTCCCAATAGCAGCCATACAGTGTACCGAGGTCCTGCTTCCCTCAACTTCCCCCACTCTTCTTCTACAGGATCTCTCTCTTGCCATGAGGTAATATCCTGGGCCTCTGCCTATAAAGCTAATGTGTGGGTCTCCCCTCCACCAGAGTTGGTCTTAGGACCCATCTGCCTGCTCCCTATACCATTTTACATTTTTTGCTTGCCACAAGGAGTTAAATTGTAAATGAGCCCTATTCCCCTTATGTCCCTGGGGCTCCTCACTCTCGGAGGATGATTTAGGACTGAGGTTGGTATAGTGTCTCCCACTCTATTACTATCTCCCATTCAGTTTCAGAACTTTGGGCACTGTACGTGGGGGGTGATAGAAGACATCGGACTCACCTGAACTGTATGCTTCCTCCATGAATATTTTGTAGTCGTGTGGTAGAAAGGTCACCTGATTACCTTTGCTCTTTTTCGGTGTTGCAGACGTACTGGGTTGGGACATACCTTCCCCTAAAATGACATCTTTATGTGTGGGTATTTTGGTTTTACTGGTGGTTCTTCTCCACTTGGAACGGAAATAGGAAAAAAATCTAAAGGAGAAAGTAGAACAGTGGGTGTGTTAGCATCATGAACAGGAGTGGCATAATACGTCTAGGCTGGGCATCAATGATGGACCATCAAAAACTTCTCTTGCTCCTGTTTTAGGGAAAGCCATCCTTGAGAGGAAGCATCATATAGCAGAAGCAGCATTACTCTTGCAGTTAGATGGCATGGGTAGCCCAGAGATCCCTCTGCTAGGCATATACCTCAAGAAGGTCAATAACAAAAAAAGCCATGGTGCTTCGCTGCTCCCACCAAAATATTAATAAAAATGCTTTTAGTGGTAGTGATAGTAAAGAACTGGAAACAAAGTAGAGCCTGATCCATTGGGTAATCATTAGAAAAAGAAACAATGAATATGACTGTTGGGACTGGAATCTCAATACCGTGCTGTTAGGTAACTAGGTGTGCTCCAATCCGGGACGACCTCGAGGGCAGAGAGACTCCACCCATCAGGTATCTCCGGGGGAGAGGCGGAAATACCTGAGCTAGCCGAGCTAGCTCGGTCTGACCTTCTCGAACCCCCGCTGTTCATGGAGGGCCTCGTAAGACTCTAAGATTTAGAAGTCCCACTTTTACCTGCCCGAGACTGTCCACACGGAATTGAGCTTCCAGTCCCAACATATGACAAATGGAGGGAAACACGGGCATACTTCCATGAACTGATACAAAGAAAAAGAAGCAAATCCAGGAAAACCATTATAGATTATGACAAATTCCATACAAATGGGAAGAGGAACATAAACAGCCAAAGGGGAATGCTGCAAAATTGTAATGACTGAGCTTGATCCCAAAGAATAGTTATAAGAAAGCATCTCCCTCTGCTCCTTTGCAGAGCTGGGCACTCATGGGTATAGGATAACAGAAATGATACCAGACTTTTAAAAAAGATGTTGTTTTTTTGGCAGAACTCCCCTCCTCTCCCACCTATTCTATCTTTCTTCATACATTTCTTACATGGAATGGCTCTTTGGGATAGAATGGGAGGAGAAAGATACCATTAAAAGTAGGGGTAATATTGGAACAAAAGCCATCAATAAAACCTTATTTAAAAAGAAACTAAATCCTGGATACAAATACTAACTCTGACCTTTAGTAGCTGTGGGGACTCTGAGCAAGTTCCTTAACTTTTTGAGACTGATTTTAATCATCTTTAACATGAGGATCATACTTGTCTTGCCAACCTTACAGGGCTATTATAAGGAAAGCACTCTGGAAAACATTCATTGCTGATGTACTGCATTTATGGTGAGACTGACTCAGCTTGGTGAAATTGTACCAGTTCAGTGTTTGACACATAAAGAGGACATGGCGAACCCTGCCATGCTCAGACCCAGGGCCGAGTGCTTTGACTACAGTTCTGGACAACGGATTTGAGGAAGGGCACTGACAAGTGAAGTCTGTTTTGAGAAGAGGAGATTTAGGAAGACTCCTAGCTGTTTTCAATCATTGGAAAAGCTTTTAGGGAGAAGAGGTATGTAACCTGTCCCACTTGGCCCAGTCAAAGAGTTAAAGAGAGAGCAGTGAAGTTGGCAGAGGGACATAGTTCAGCTCAAAATGTGGAAAAACGCCCTAATAGTAGAGGTATACTGAAAGGGGACAATGTTCTTTGGGAGGTAGTGAGTTTCTTATCACTAGGAGTCTTCAGATTGATGCAAAATGACCACTTGTGTATACTGTAGAGATATTTCTATTCAGGTATGAGTTGGACTTGACACTTGGTGCAGTAGAAAGAGTACTGGATATAGGGCCAAAGAATCTGGGTTCAAACTTTAGCTTTCTCTCACTACCCTTTATGATTCTGGGCAAATTGTTTACCCTTGTGAAACTTCTCAGGTTGCTCATCTGGAAAACAAGGGGACAGGGAAAAATGGCCTCTAAGGTTCATCTAAACTCTGGACCTGTGATCTTGTAATCCTTTTTTGAGGTCTCTTTCAATGCTGAGATTGAGGGTGGGAAAGGCCCAAAAAACTTATCCTGTCTTGGGCAGGAGGTCTGGGCTTTTCCCTGGTCTCTGGAGCTTGGTATTATTTGCGGCTTTGGCTGCTGCACATACCTCAAGGGGTTTTCATGGTATATAAGCACTCCCTTGAGGCTGAGGATTCTGGGCAATAGCTTATATAGATTATTGCTAGGATGGAATTTGAAGAAAGTGCTCCAAAATTACTATTGATTAGAGAAATACAAATTAAAACAACTCTGAGGTAACACTCCATACCTGTTAGATTGGCTAATATAACAGAAAAGTGAAATGACAAATGTTGGCGGGGATGTGGGATATTTGAGATACTAATGCACTGTTAGTGAAGTGGTAGACTGATTCAGCCATTCTGTAGAACAATTTGGAGCTATTCCCAAAGAGTTATAAAACCATGCATATCTTTGATCCAGTAATGCCACTACTAGGTCATTATCCCAAAGACATAAAAAGCAAAAAGGATCTATATATATAAATATATTGATAGCAGCTCTTTGTCTGGTGGAAAATAATTGAAAATTAAAAGGATTCCAATCAACTAGGGAATGGCTGAACAAATTGTGGTATATAATCATGTGGGAATACTATTGTGCCGTGAGGGTCATTCTCCTTATGAGAGAAATATTGACATGACATCACTTGAATTTGCTTTGAGTGAGTGAGGGCAGTGCAGCTCACCAGCCTCACTTCTCCTCCAGAGTCACCTGAATCCAGTGACCAGATATTCATCAAGATGACTGGAGATGACCCAGGATGAGTCAATGGGGGTTAAGTGACTTGCCAAAGGTCACACAGTAGTGAGTGCCAAGTGTCTTAGGTGGGATTTGAACTCAGTTCCTCCTGACTCCTGCCCTGGTGCTCTATCCACTGCACCACTTAGCTGCCACTTGTATGTGTGTATGTATATATCTACATCTACTTTTTATTTATCAATCTAATCATCTATCCACCCATCCATCCATCCATCCATCCATCCATCCATTTATCCATCTATCCATGTGGTACAGCCATCTAGCAGGGCCTGAGAAACAGCATGGAGAAATGACCAGGGTAAGGAGATACAACATGAATGAATAACTACGTCCAATGAAAGTGAGAGTAATAGTAGCAAAAAAGATATTCAGACAAAGAGCTAGGAAAGATTTAAGAATAGAGTGATCACTTTCAGCTGGGCATCTATGTTATTCAATATCCACAATATTTTTCATATCTTACTTCCAGATTCTATTGACTATTTTGGTGTCTGTCTCCCCTCTTTGAAGATCTGTTGCTGGAGAAGTATGCTAAGCAAAGGAAGATTTACCTGTTTCCATCAGACATGCAGAGACCTTGGAGGACTGTGTCCTCACAGCAAGAGTCAAAAGAAAATGGCATTCTCTTTGTGATGCCTTCTTGACAAAGCTGAAGAGGATATATTAGAAGAAGACGTGAATGTCAGTGTGTGGGGTGGAATAGCTACGCCTGTCTTATTTAATAACACTTGTTCACTCAAGAGTTATAACAACAGATTCAGTTGACTGAGAAGTTCTTCCCCTTTTGTTTGAGTCTAGTTGTTATGAGAACACTGATGAGGTCACAGTGACAACCTTTAAGATCAAAGGGAATCTTGGGTACATTGAGCCACATAGTGTCTCCCTACTATGTTTTGGGCTTTGTGAGGAACCACCCAATTATGTGTAAAGGTCATTCTCCTCCATCTTCTTTCTATTTTTAATATTATGTAAGGGTACAGTTAGTGACTTCATTAAACCAGAATCTGCTCAAACTATCACCTATATGGGCTTGGGAAAATCATTCTTATTCTCTGAAGATAATTTGAGAAAGGTAAATACAGGTGATATTGATAAATTCTATGTCACCTCTAGTTCAGTAGTCTGTGAAAAAGCAGGTAGTAGCACCTGCAGAATCAGATTTGAAGCCACTTGCGACCAAAAAACCTTGACCTCCTATCCTCTCGCATCAAGAACCCAGTATGTTCCAGCTGTTGTTTTCTCCCTGACCTGAAATTTCTACTCTCCTTTAGATTAGGAAAAAGAGGTGGGAGCTCCCTATCCAACAATCTTTTTGACAACACAAATAGGAGTACTATTGATGGGAGTGGGATATATAAGTATAACTTACGTTCATTTTTCATAGACCAACATGCCTTATGTACATATACATATATATACACATACATATATACTTATATAATATACTCACATTTGTATATATGTGTGCATCTATATATACATGTTTATATATGTATTATACATGTATGTATGTGTTTATCTGTCATTGCCGAAGAAGACCATGCCATCAGAGAAACAATGACATGACTTCAATTGAGTTTATTTTGAGTGAGTGAGAGCTATGCAGGTCACCAGCCTCACTTCTCCTCCAGATTCATCTGAATCCAGTGATCAGATATTCATCAGAATGAGTGGAGATGACCCAGGATGAGGCAATGGGGGTTAAGTGACTTGCCAAAGATCACACAGCTAGTGAGTGTCAAGTATCTGAGGTGGGATTTGAACTCAGGTCCTCCTGACTCCTGCCCTGGTGCTCTATCCACTGCACCACCGAGCTTCCCAATGAATGTGTGTATGTATATATCTACATCTACCTTTTTATTTATCAATCTAATCATCTATCTCTCCATCCATACATCCATCTATCCATCTATCCATGTGGTGCAGCCATCTAGCAGGTCCTGAGACACAGCATGGAGAAATGACCAGGTTTAGGAGATACACCATGAATGAGTAACTACATCCAGTGGAAGTGAGAGTGATAGTAGCAAAAAAGAGATCCAGACAAAGTGCTAGGAAAGATTTAAGAATGGAGTGATAACTTTCAGCTGGGCATCTATATCTATTCCACATCCACGACATTTTTCATATCTTGCTTCCTAATTCTGTTGACTATTTTGTTGTCTCTCTCCCTCTTTGAATACTCAGATACTCATCCCCTTCTTTCTTCAGTGAGTTTTCATGACATCTCTCTCAGATGTCAGTCTTTAACCTGTCCCTTACTGGGAGGGGAAACATGACCCCCAGCCCCAATAGAGCAGCCCAATTAACTTTCCCTAGGCTTTTCTCTCCATATTTTCTTGGTCATCCCGTATTACCAGCAAGTAGACTGGTCATACACTTGCATTTTCCATAGGTATCTCAAACTCAGCATGTCCCAGCTAGGTGGTATCGTATCTGAATAATCAACTTGAAGTGAATAGGACCCGAATACTACAGAAACAATGTCACTCCACCTCTCAGCCTCAGTTTCTCCTTCTGTTTAAGGGGGATAACAACTCCAACCTCCCTTGCAAGGTTCATTTGTCGAGATAAAGTCACAATGTATAAAGTATTTTATGAGCCTTAAAGTGCTAAGGGTAAATGCTAGCTATTGTCTAAAACAGTGCTCATTATTCTTTTCTTTCAAATTTGTTGTTTTCATTCACTTCAGATGTGTCCAAGTCTTTGTGATCCCAGTCAGGGTTTTCTTGGTAAAGATACTTGAGTGGGTTGCCAATTCCTTTTCCTGCTCATTTTACAGATTAGGAAACTGAGGAAAAAAGGGGTAAGTGATTTGCCCTGGTCAAAGTCGTGTCCGTTGAAAGTGAGACTTGAAAACAAGTCTTCTTGAGTCCAAGACATCCAGGGTCTCCTCAGCCACTATGGTATGCCTTGGTTTCCTCTGTTATGTGCCTAGTGTAGTCCTACATCCTATAATCCCATGACCCTGTCACTTCAGACATTGTTTTACAGTGATAGTAAATTTCTGTAGAAACATTCTTTTCATAGAGTAGTTTGGATAGTCTAGAGTGATGGAGAATGAGTTAGAATGTTATTGGAGGAAGTTCTAGAAATCAGAAGAGGCTGGGGCACTACAGACTTTAATATGTGACTCCCTTCACAATCTTCTAGGGTCTACCATTTTTTTTGTTGTCAATAGCACAGAGGGAGGGGAGAGAGTGATATCAGTTGGTGGAGAAGCATGCCAAGCAGAGGAAGATGTACCTGTTTTCGTCAGATGTACTGTTGGAGGAGGGACTGTGTCCTCATAGCAGGAGTCAAAAGAGAAGGGCACTCTCCTTAGGATGCCTTCTTGCCAAAGCCGAAGAGGTATATTAGAAGACGTTGTCAATGTTAGCGTATTGGGTCAAACACTTATGCCTGTATTATCTAATAACAGTTTTTCACTCAAGAGTTATAAAGACAGATTCAGTTTACTGTGAAGCTCTTCCCCTTTTGTTTGAGTCTGGTTGTTATGACAATGCTGATGAGGTCACAGTGATGACCTTTCAGGTCAAATGGAATCTTGGGTGCATTCAGCCACATAGTATCTCCCTACTATGTTTTCTGTTGTGTGAGGAACCACCCCAGTATGTGTAAGGGTCATTCTCCTCCACCCTCTTTGCACTATTACTATTATGTAAAGGTGCACGTAGTTACTTCATTACACCAGGTTTTGCTCAACTTATCACCAACATGGCCTTGGGCAAATTATTCTTACTCTCTGAACCTAATTTGACAAATGAAAATACTGGTGATTTAAATAAATTCTGTTCCCACTAGTTCAGCAGTCTATGAATAAGTTGGTAGTAGCACCTGCAGTATAGGATTCGAAGCACCTTGTGACCAAAAGCCTTGAACTCCCTACGCCCTAGCATTAAGACCACAGTGTGTTCCAGCTAGCTTTTTCTTCCTGTCCTGAAGTTTCCACTCTCCTTTAGATTAGGAAAAGGAGGTGGAAACTTCCTATTCAAAAATCTTTCTGACAACACAAATAGGAGTACTATTGATGGGGGTGGGGGAAATAAGTATACGTCACGTTAATTTTTTATAGACCAACATGCCATATATATACGTATATATACATACACTTAAAAATATATAATATACACATATATGTATATGTGTGTATCTATATATGTGTGTGTATATATGTTTTATATATGTAAGTTTTTGTGTTTATCCTTTGTTGTCGAAGAAGACCATGGCATCAGAGAAATAATGACATGTCTTCACTTGAGTTTGTTTTGAGCGAGGGCAGTCTGTGCAGGTCAGCAGTCTAACTTCTCCTCCAGAGCCATTTGAATCCTGTGGTCAGATATTCATCAGGATGACTGGAGATGACCAAGGATGAGGGAGTTGGGGTTACATGACTTGCCTAAGGTCACACAGCTAGTGAATGTAAAGTGTCTGAGGTGGGATTTGTAGTGTGTACCAGGTTTTTTTCTTTTTTGTCATTAGTAGGGAGTGAAGGAAGGGAATGATATCAGTTGGTGGAGAAACATACCAAGCAGAGGAAGATTTACCTGTTTTTGTCAGACACGATATTTGAGCAGGGACTGTGTCCTTACAGCAGGAGCAGCACTCTCTTTGGGATGCCTTCTTGCCAAAGCCTAAAAGGATAGATTAGAAGACGTTGTGAATGTCTGTGTATTGGGTCAAACAGCCAAAGATATATTACCTAAAAACACAAGAGTTATAAAGACAGATTCAGTTGACCCCTTTTGTTTCAGTCTGGTTGCTATGACAATGCTGATGAGGTCACAGTGACTGCCTTTAAGTTCTAAGGGAATCTTGGGTACATTGAGCCACACAATATCTCCCTACTATGTTTTGGGCTTTGTGAGGAACCACCCAATTATGTGTGAGGGTCATTCTCTTCCACCTTCTTTCTATTATTACTGTTATGTAAGGGTACAGTTAGTGACTTCATTATACCAGGATCTGCTCAACCTATTACCTGTATGGACTTGGGCAAATCATTCTTACTCTCTGAAGCTAATTCGACAAATGAAAATACAGTGATTTAGATAAATTCTACATCACTGATATTTCAGTAGTCTATATATAAGCAGGTAGCAGCACTTGCAGTGTAGGGTTTGAAGCCAGTTTTCACCAAAAACCTTGAACTCCCTATGCTCTGGCATCCAGATCCCAGTGTGTTACAGCTGTCTTTTTCTCCCTGTCCTGAAGTCTCCACTCTCCTTTAGATTAGGAAAAAGTGGGAGCTTCCTATTTAACAATCTTTCTGACAACACAAATAGGAGCACTATTGATGGGGGTGGGATAAATAACAATTAGTTAGGTGTATTTTTCATAAAACAACATACCATATATATACATTTATATAATATACTCCTATATGTATACATGTGTGTACCTATACATATGTGTGTATGTATTATACATGTATGTGTTGTGTTTTCCCTTCATTGGCAAAAAAGACCATGGCAACAGAGAAATAATGACTTCACTTCACTTGAGTTTATTTTGAGTGAGTGAGGGTTGTGTAGGTCACCAGCCTCACTCCTCCTCCAGAGTCACCTTAATCCAGTGATCAGATATTGATCAATATGACTGGAGATGACTCAAGATGAGGCAACTGGAGTTAAGTGACTTCCTGAAGGTCACACAGCTAGTGAGTGTCAAGTGTCTGAGGTGGGATTTGAACTCAGGTCCTCCTGACTCCTGACCTGGAGCTCTATCCACTGCACCACCTAGCTGCTCCTTGTATGTGTGGCCAGAACACATTTGTGAATCATCTTCAACCCTGCACTGTGGGTATGTGGTAGTGTGTGTGCACCTTTAAGGAATGACTCAAGACTTTTTCAGTGAATGGAGCAGTGTACAATTTGTAGGTATGTGAGTGTGTGTCCGGGGTGGGTGGGGAGAGAGGGTGGGGGTGTTTCTCTTAAACCAGTAATAGCCCCAAGGCGACTTCTTAGGATCTGACCCCCAACTCCCAATATTCTAGGAGCTGCCCATGCTCAAGTTCTCTCTGATTGGAAGTTACCCCCAGGGCTTTGAATCACATTCCAAGGAAAACTTACCTAGCCTTTGTATCTCCAGGGGTGGGAGAGGGAAGTATCTCTTTCAGCTTTATATTCTATGCTTTTCCTTGCCTTCATTTATTCCTTTCTCCTACACATGTTTTAGTGGCCCCAGTGGTAAGGTTATACATATCGATCAAAGAATCTCAGAGCTTGGAGATACCTCAGAAAACAAGTTCGATGTCTAGCTGGGTGGCTGGCCCCTTTACACAATTCCTGGCACGAGTTTGTCCATCCTGGCTGGGAGACTCCCAGTGGTGATGACACTTTGTCGAGAGGGGGTGGCCCGTTCTACTTTGGACAGTTAAATTCTTTAGCATCTAACTCCACCTCTAATTTCTCACCTCTGTAATTTCTCCCCTCTGTTCCTTGCTCTGCCCCTTCTCCCACCTTTGTTGAACAAGTCAGATCTCTCTTCCCCATGACAACCCTTCAAATGAAGCTATCAGGTTCACCCTAAGTGTTTTCCAAGTGAAACTCCCCTGGTTTTCAAGGAAACCTCTATAACATGACCTCCAATGCTGTCATCATCCTGAATATACTCTAATCTTTCCTAAAATATGCCTGGAACCAAGAATAAAACCTCTCTAATCTTGGACCCAGTGTTTGAGATGATCTTAAATGAATTTCAACTTAACTGTAACCTCCCCTGCCATCTTCTGTTTATAAGTTGATTTATTTTTAAGTTGTGAAGGCTTTACATTTATTTCTATCAATCATCATATTAGATTTGACTGTATTGTTTTAGCCTGTCAGCATCTTTTTTGGATCTGACTTTGAATGTTTGAACTCTTTCATATTAGAGCTTTGCATATTTGCAAATTGGATGAGTATAGCATCCTATTCAAGTACCAAATTTTTTTTTTTACTGGACCTGTAATTCCATTGATACAGAGACCCCTCAGTGAGAAATTCCCTCTACTTCCTACAGGTAGGAATGTTCTGTGCAGGTTATAGTCTTAGAATGTTGCCTGGGGAATTGAGAGGTCATGACCTACCAGGGTTGCACAGCCAATATATGTTAGAGGAAGGATTTGAACTTGAGTCTTCCTGACTCCAAGGCCAGTTTATGTCAAACATAGTGTTAAACAGCACAGCACCAAGCACAAATCCTTGGAATACTCCACTAAAGCACCACTTTGAACCACCAGTAGCTATATTCAACCAGCTCCAAAATCCACCAAACTAAACCACCATTTCATTTTATCCACTGGAATAACATGAGAGCCTTTATTAAATACTTTTCTCAAATCTAGGTAAACTATGTCTATAGGAGTCCTCTGTTTTACCAGTCTGTTAACCCTGTCAAAATTTTTTTAAAAAAATGAAATACTGTTGATTTACATGACGCGTTATTGAAGTCATGCCAACTTTTGTGGATCATCACTTCCTTTTCAAGAATGTCTCAAGCCATCTGTTTAAATAATTGTCTAGGATTTTGTCAGAAATTAAAGTCGAACTCCCTGGTCTATAATCTGCAGATTTCATTCTCTTCACTTTTTGGACAATTGAAACATTTCCCCATACCCACTCTTTTAGTGTCTACACTGTTCTTGACAGCCTTTCCAAGATCACTGATAGTGGTTCAGCAACAACATCTGTCAATTCTTTGTGTACCGTGGCTTATAGTCCTGTTCAGATCTGGTGACTTGAATTCATCAACAGAAGTTAGTGGCTCTCTTTTATTCCTGTTTTGCAATTTAGCTCTCCATTAGCTATTTTCATCCTGTCTTCTGGCCCAAAAGACCATTGTCTTTGGCAGAGAAAATCAGCAAATTAAAAATTAAATAACTGATACCTTATTCCACCAGTTCCAATCAGTGGTCCCTACTCCTTTTTTGAACCTCTTTTCCCTCATATTTAATTACAGTTCATTCTAAGTACCAGTGCTTTTTAACATTCTCATAGGACTGTGTAATACATTAGTACTATTCGTCCTTGAATAAAAGGATCTTGTCTTTAATATTCAGAGAGTCAGGAATGGATCATGTAGCCCAACCTCACCCTCATTCCAGAGAAGAGGAACAGACCTACTCAAGGTCACGCAGGTAATTCATGGTTGAACTAGGACCCTAAGTGCTAATGATTAGTGGCATGATTTGAGGTCAAATGACTCAGAGTTTATTGGTAAACATGACATGATCCCTGCCTTTCCTGTCACATAGGACTCTCCTAAGGAGTAAACGAGATGATGCGTGTGAAAGCACTTTGTAAAATCCACTTTGAACAGAAGATGTTATTGCTTCATTCCGGGAAAAAATATACCCACATGACACTATTTTCCTGTTTGACTTCAAAATCGGGGTCAGGGGGATTGTACTTTGCAATTATTCCAGGGTCCAATTGGGCTAAATTTTCAAGATGATCCCTCTTCCTGTAATGTATTTATCACATTCTATATCTATTCGATCCTAGATTATGTTTCACATATATTCATCTACATATCTTATTTTGCTGCTGCTTACCACTTCTCCCCATCTGCAGTAGCACTCACTGGACAGAACCTCCAGAGACTATGCCCCCTTCTCTGGAGGAATTACTCCATTTTGCTGAATTGTCCTGATTGATGCACATGCAGACTCACCTAACCTTATATCTAGACTACCCCAGAATATACTTCATTTCCATCTACCCTGGACCATTTTCCATCTGCCTAGCTATTCAAGGATACCCCTTCTTCCCCTCTACTTCTTGGTTTAGGAATAATTAAATCAATACAATTATTGTTTCTGGGAAAGAGATAGTAGTCAACAGTCCTATGTGCCATTCACTTTCTATGACTCCCTATGCCAAAAAGTCCTCCTAATCACTTCATATGTGCTGTATCCCCCATCAAAATGTCAGCTTATGAAAGGCAAGGGCTGTCTCACTTTTAAATTTGTACCCTCAGCATCTATCATAATGCCTGGCATACAAATGGCACTTAGTTGTTTCTTTTTAATTCATCTATATCCATCCATCATCCATGACCTCATCGTGCTCCATTTTTCCTTACATCTTTAAAAATTTGAATTGGAGAGCACTCAGGCAGAAGCCCTCCAAGTGCAGGGAACAGCACAAGTCAAGGTTCAGAAAGGACAGCATAAGGGAAAAGTGAATTGGTTGCAAAGAAGATACTCAGAGGAGAAGGTGGAAGTGAAGCTGGTTAGAATGGGCAGGGCTTTGACTTTATCTTGTAGGCAAAATTTCTTGAATGTCATGCACACATACATCAAGTCATAGGATCATAGGTTCAGAGGATGAGCCTAGAAGTCAACTAGTCCATTCTCATTTCACTGATGAGGAAACTGAGGTAAGGGAGGTTAGGGTGACTCATCCAGGGTCACAATGGAAGCAAATGGCAGAAACAGAATTAGAACCCAGATTTTCTGACTCCAAAAAAATCACCTACTGTCCCAAAAGATTTAGTGTAATTTTTAGCTTTAGTAAATTCAGAAGTATGAAATCTGCAGACTTGCAGAAAACATTTGAAATTCAGTTCATTTAAATTTCTTTTACACATGTCGTTTTGTGAATTTTGAATTTTATATTTTTCATTTTACTAGGATGATGTACCCTGTCATTGAGCACTGTAGTATTTGGCATTTTCTAGATGACACTTTCATAGAGCCATGGATTGGCAGAAGAGGCCCTCTTGCTTGGTTGCCTGAGGCACTTGATCTATCTCCATTAGACTTATTTTTGTGAGGTTACAAAAGCTGCCATGCAAGCACCAAAACCTCACTTTTTGGATGCTCTTATGGCCAGGATTACAAATGCAATCATTTCAGTCACTAACAGCAGCTAATGAAAGTTTCTCACAAAGTTTGAAAACAGGTTGAACAAAAATTTAAAGATGGAAATAATTACCCTTTCAAATGTAGCTCTTTAAAATTTGTAGCATTTACACTTGTGAAGTTATTAAAGTTCAAAACTGCACTAAAACTTTTAGGACACTCCTTATATGTGATAACGTGCACACGTAGCCACACATCTTACACATGATGTGCTGTACAAACCACAGTCACAAGGTGACTTTAAAGGCACACAGAACCACAACCACTCAGACCTACATGCAACAATCCCATACAGAGTATCACAGACATAACCTTAGATGCACACACATCCATGGCACTTTGCTTCCCTGTGTTTAAGTGTCCTTGTGTATAAAAAGAAGAGGTTGGGCTAAAGCAGATGGGCTCTGAGGATCCTTCAAGGCTTTCACTGACTCCCTCACCAGAGGATCTCCTCTGACCTAGCATGGTTCCAGATCTGTTACAGAGTGTGTGTGTTCCCCGATGACTGTCTGGGAATTGGAGCTCTCTTAGATAGGGCCACTGGTAAGATGCCTGGGCTCAGACAGGCACAGAACAGTGACCATGCAATCTGAAGGATGCCCATGGGGCACCTGGGGAGAAGGGGGATGGGTTACTTTTCCCTCTCCACTACTTGATTTTTCTCTTTATCCCTTCCCCTTCCCACCCACCTCCTTCTCTCTCTCTCTCCATCTCTTTCCCTTCCCCCTCCTCCTCCTCCCTATCTTTCCTTTCTTCTCCCCCCTTTCTCCTTCCTCTCCCTCTCTCCTTCCCCTCCTTTCTCTGTCGCACTCTCATCTGATCTCCCAAGGCCCATGAGAAAATAGCTCATCCCCACAGAAACAGAGAATACCCAAGCATGAAGAGACCTCACAAGGCATCTAGAATTCCCTCTTACAATCTCTCTGACAGGGGCTAATTCAGCCTCTTTATTTGTATTTCTATCAACAAGGAGTTCATTACCCAACAAAATGGTCTGTTCCATTATTGGTAACTCAGATTGTTAGGGAGTACATAGTTAGAGGACTAAGAATCAGAAGGGACTTCAGAAATCATCTAATTCAAATCTCTTCCCCTCCCCCATTTTCTGTCCCTCTCCACCTCCTGCCCTGTACCCATCCCCAGTCCTTGAGATTAAATATTTTATCCCAAGTCACACTCATAGTTAGAAGCCAAATTAAGACTTTAAGGATGGTCCTCAGACTTCATATTTGATTTTCTTTTCACTACGTTACTTTACCTCATTACACAACTAAACTGAAAGCCACCTTTCTGAGACTGTCCATTGCTCCCAGTTCCGTGCTCTGGTATCAGCAGGAAAGTCTCATCTTTCTTTCTGGTCCATGACCACCCCTCCCTGCCACATAAATCCTAAAATTCCTTCAATTCAATTCAACAAATATGTTAAATGCCTGCTGTTTGCCTGCTAAATGCCTGTTGTAAGCCCTAGGTACATAGTCCTTACCCACACAGAGCTGACTTTCTTCTAGACAGGATACAGGCTTAGAGATAAGGAAAACAGGAGGTAACTGAAAGAGGGATGGGGGGAGGTTAAATGAAGCCTTTATGGGCAGAGTGGCAGTTGAACTGTCTTAAAGAAAGGTTAGAATTCTGAGGGCTGAGGGAGAGAGAGGAGTCTGGGATGACTCCAGGATAATGAACCTGGGTGACATGGAGGTTGGTGCCCTCAACAGTAATAGAGAAGATAAGGGAAGAGGGAAGATGATGAATTTAATTTTGGATGGGTTGAATTTGACGTGCCGATAAGACATCAACATGAAGACATCAGGCAGGGTTTTGGCATTGGGAATCATCTGCAGAGATATAATTCAGTCCAAGAAAGTAGATGAGATCATCGAGCCAATAAGTAAGGAAGGAAGGTCTAGGACAGAGTCTGAGAGATATCCACTCCTGGGGGACTTTGCTGTTCAGTTGTTTTGTTGTCAATGTTGTGGGCCAGGTGTGAACTCCTGAAAATGAGTCTTTTGGATTCCAAATCCAGTGCTGTATGCACTGCACCTCCTAGCTGCCCATCCTCAGGGATAGCAGATGGCTAATAAAGCTTCAAAGTAAACTGAGGAGCAGTTAGACAGGTAGGAAGAGAACCAAGAAAGAACATCAGCTAAGCCAAGAGAGGAAAAAATATCCCAAAGGGAGGGGGAATGACCAATGGTATAGAGAGAAGTCAAGTAGAATAAAAAGCAAACCTAACCAGCCATTTGGCATTAGGAGATCACTGGTAATTTGTGAAAGACAAATTTGAGTGGAATGGTGGGGGTCAACCTTGGAAGCAGAGGGTCAACCTCATATGGTCTGGTCTTCTGTTTTGTTTTCCCTCTGTAAACCCTCAACTCCTCTCTTCCCTAAAATGTATCACCCAGAAATGAAACAATCCTTCAGAAATTGTCTGACCAGGGTAGAAGATTGTGGAATTATTACCTTTTGCTTCTGGACATTAATGTAACCTATGATTGAGTTTTATTGATCTCGAGTTTTCCCTGAAAAAAGACTTAGTGTTTTGAAAAAAATTCATATTTCTTGGTACAGGCACAATGAGGAAGTCATGGACAGTATTGGGCTTGGAGTCAAGAGGTATTGGTTTAAAGCTCTCTTCTAACACTATCTTTGTGACTGAGCAAATCACTTAACTTCTGTGTTTCTCAAACAGTTCCTTAAGACTTAACTAACTACGAAGTTGCATTGGTTGAGATCTGCTGGGGCAGAGAGTATAGGAGGTAGGGGTGTGTTCTCATGTTTCTACATCCACAACCCCCATGCTGATCCTTGGCTGTATGGCTGGGAATCTGAAGAATTAAAGTATTGTTGTTGTTGTTCAGTCATGCATGACTCTGATCCCATTTGGGATTTTCTTGACAAAGAGACTGGAGTGGCTTACCATTTCTTTCCCCACCTCATTTTACAGATGAGGAAACTGAGGTAAGCAGGATTAAGTGACTTGCCCAGGATCACACAGCTAGTAAGTGTCTGAGAAGCTGGATTTGAACTCAAGTTTTCCTGACTCCAGGCCTGGAACTCTATCCACTGTGCCAAAGTTTCTGGTCACCTTTAATTCAAAAGAGGATGAGACCCCTGCAAAACACTACCAACTCAGAATTGTGCAGGAGAAGCAGCATAAATGATGTGATCAGACAAATGAATAAGCAGAAAAGGAGGAAAACTAAGGGATGGTCTCATACTACTCTGCTAGCCGTGTTATATCTAGAGATCTCCAGGAAGGTCGCCAGAATGTTGGCTGGAAAGCTCAGGAAGATTTATGGAAAGATATGGAAAAGAGGTCCTGGGTATGATGCAGGCTTATGAAACAAAAACAAGGCAACTTTTTAAGCCCATTTGTTACACTGCTGTATTTCTCCAACACTTTAAGGTGAGGCTGTTTCTTCATAACAACTCTTTGAGGTAGGCATGTAGATATCATGATTCCCATTTTATAGATGGGAAAACAGGCCCCAAGATGGGGTGTGACTTTCCTAGAGTGAGCCATCATCCAATTAATATTCCCTGGAGATGAGTTTAGCTCTGTGACAAGCACAAATCACAAAAGATTTCAGGGCCTCAAGTTTCTCAGGTTTAAAAGAGTTTTTAGGATGATCAGGGAATGTTGATTACATTCTGACCAGAGCCTGAACATCTGAAAAACAACTAGTTAATTCAAAGTAAGAATTCTTGACCTTTTTTGGTCCCTCGGCAGTCTGATGAAGCCTATGGATGCCTTTTCAGAATCATGTTGCTAAATGCATGAAATGAAATGCTTAGAATTACAGATGAAAACAATTATATTGAAATACAGTTATCAAAATGTTGAAAAAACAAAACAAGCTCAAGGATCCTCTGTTCTCTAAGGACAATGGCAGGAAAGAGCTAGTGAGGCTATGTTGTAGTCTATAGAAGGAAAGGAATGGGAGAAAGAGGAAAGGAGACAGAGAGAGAGAGGAAAGAAGAGAGAGAAACAGAGACAAAGGAGAGAGAAAGGAAAGAGAAGAGAGAGAGGCAGAGAGAGGAGAGAGAGACAGAGAAGGAAGAGAAACAGAGAAGGAAAAGACAGAGGAGAGAGAGAGAGTGAGAGACAGAGAGAGAGAGAGAGAGAGAGAGAAATACAGAAGGACAGGAGATCTGTGGTAAGAAGGAAATTAACAGAAGGCCTTAGTATTGCTCTCACACCCCAGAACTTAGCTCCTGAATATGTATTAACCATTTTTTCCCTCATTTTTAGTTGTATGTATTCTTTAAACATCCTCAGAGTTTCCAACAAGCTCAGAGCTCTAAGGGTAGGGACCCTTTGTGAGAATTTCTAGTTCAGTCACTTTGTTTTGCTAAGAAGAAAACAATCTCAGAAAGGGTTGTAAACTGGGAGTAATAGGGCTCATTCCAATGTACTATATGCCTTTTTTTTGACTAAGGTTGCTTGACTCTATGGAAGCCACTGTATCTTAGAAGGTGTGCAACAAGCAGAGAGGTGCACTTCTACTGACCTCTGGGGTTCCTTCAAACTCTGAACTCCTATGACTCTTGCTTTCTTTGGGCCTCAGTTTCCACAGTTGTAAAATGAGGGCATTGGACTCAAAGATTGCCAAAATCATGTCCAGTTCTGAACATTTATGTTCTATGTTCAAAAGCTTTCTCTAGCTCTAACCGTCAATGTTCTAAGGTCCCTTTTTGCACCGATATTCTATGATTTTCATAGAGGACTTTAGTGTTTGAGTGTATTATTTTTTTAAGCCCAAGATCCTCTTTCTGGTGGCAGGGACCCGGGCTTATTTTGCTCTCTGTCCACTTGGTGGCGCTTGTGGTGCATATCCATACACCCAGTTAATCTGTTAATTTAGGGATCTTTTTCAGTTGGGAAACCATAAGAGGAGTTACTCGTTGGGTGATTCCAGTGTCTTGGCCCTGGTCAGAGCATTGTTCTGCTGAGTGGGCCAGGCTTGATTCCAGAAAGCTGAGCAAAGCTTAGACAGTCATAGGGTCAGAAGGGACTTTAGAAATCTCAAAATCCAATCTGTTCTTAAACAAGAATTTTTTTTCAGCATGCTAGAAAAGTGGTCATGCAGACTTTGCTGGAAGACTTCCAGCGTTGGAGAACTTATTTTTCTTCTGATGTAGCTTGCTCATCTTAATTATAAGGAAACATTTCTTTATATCTAACCTGAATTTGACTCTGGAACTCCTATGCATCTCCCTAGTTCTGCCGTCTGTGGCCAAGAAGAAGTCTGGGCTATCTTCCATAAGATAGCACTGAAGACACTTGAAGAAAGCCTTTGGATCCTCCCTAAGTTTTCTCTTCAGGCTCACCATTGCAGGTCCCTTCCAATGATCCTAGCATGACATGGTCTCTAGTACCCTTAACATTATAGTTGGTCTCATCTGAATGTCTTCCAAACCTGTCAATGGCCTTCCTAAAATGCACTTCAGAGAACTAAATAAAATACCCCAATTGTGGTCTGAACAAACCCCTTCACCACTTCAGTCACCTTTTTCTAGATACTTTCCAGCTTATCAATGTCCTTCCTAAAATGTGGTTCCTAGAACTGAACATGATACTCCAGTTGTGGTCTGAGCCAGACAGAGTGTAGTGGGGCTATCATCTCTTAAGTACCAGACACTGAATTTGTCTTACCTCAACCTAAGATCACATTGGCATTTTCAGCTGTGTTGTTACACTGACTTCTACCTGGAAACCAGTCTGCTTTTCTTCTTCTGTTCAATTCTGGGCCTGGTTGATTGTCAGTGTGCAGTCTCTATTCAAGGCATGTGTATTGATAGTTTAAAATACCCCACTGGTAGCCCCTAAAGGTTGAGAGATCTAGAGGAATGCCTCATGATGAATAGACTTCCTCTGGAGTATTTATGGGATGACATAGATGAGAAATACATAGGATAAAAAAGCATGGATGAGTGAAAGGAGTACATAACCATCAGTGAGATGACAGATCTAACCAATATTGAATGGGCAATATGTTAAAATTCCAATATATTTTTGATGTGAGTTGTTGTGTAGCCATATCTCATACTTGTGCGATTGATTTGGGGGATGTGAGTGTTGCTGTTCATCTATGTCCAGCTCTTCATGACCCCATTTGGGGGTTTTCTTGGCAAAAATACTGGAGTACTTTCCTCAGCTCGTTTTACAGATGAGGAAACTGAGGCAAAGAGAGTTAAGTGACTTTCCCAAGGTTACACAGCTAGTGTCTGAGGCTGAATTTGAATTGAGGAAGATGAGTCTTCCCAACTTTAGCCCCCATTCTCTGTTCACTAAACCAGATCACTCAATGCAATTCATTCTTCTAATCTGTCAAAATGAACTTGATTGATCCTGATTCTGTTTTTTGATTTGTTACCTCTCGTACCTATCCTAGTCTTTGACAAACGTGATGGCTGAGCTATCTTTGCCCTTATGCAAATTATTGATAAAAATATTAAACAGCCATGGGCCAAACATGAATCCTTGAGACACTCCACTTGGGCTTTCTTTTACCTCTTCTCCTTGACCTTCCCTTTGGCCCCTCTCATAGTCCTTGCCCACTTAGGACCAATTAGAGCTACTTAACTGCTCATATTGCTTGGATAAGATAGGAATCACCAGTTGTATTCCTTTTCATGAGATGGAGGACCATCAGGCTTTGCCATCTACAACACAATAATCATATACTGAATACCTACTATGTGCTGGGCACTGTGCTAAGTCCTAGGGACACAAATAACAAAAGCAAACAATCCTTGCATTCAAGGAGCTTATAATCTGAGGGGAAAGAACAACAAACAAAAGGAAACTGAAAAGGAGGGAGTGCCAGAGGGTACTTGGTGCATGGGCATGATGATGATGATGGTGGTGATAGACTCAACCAAACAAAGGCTGTCAGAGAGAGGAAGCATTACAGTCTAGGACTGCACTCCCCTCTGAAGAGGTTATCTGGCCATGAGAATGAGCCTGGCCTCAGCAGTAGGGAGTATTATAGTGCCCAGGGACTGAGAGAGGGCTGAGATAGGGCACCAGAAAGAAATCCTAGGGAATCTTTGATTAAACAATAGATGTAGGAAAGGGTACCATCTTACTGTTCTGTTGCTCACCAATAGTATTGGGTTGCAGATACAGGGTGAAGAGGAGCCATTGAGAGTGTTGGCTCTAGCTGTGACAAAGCACAGAACAAGTTTTGGGAAGCATATGGTAACTGTGTGGCTCTGAGCCCAGGAGCAGAGTACAGCATATCAAGCCAAAGAGGAGCGAGCAGTTCAATCATTCTGAACCTGCAGAGTCTCCCATTGGGACAATAGGGACTGAATCAAGTAATAGTGTTTTGAAACTCTTCACCAAAAACAAGCCATTGTTATCCAAATTTGTTTCAAGAACTTGCAGAACACAGACCAGGAAGGCAGTGACCAGAACTCTCCCTTTAGGGCCACTTTGGGGGCAATGAAAGTTTTCAGGTACCCAGCCAGAACTTTGGAAGTAGCAGAAAGATGTGATGACAGAAGTGTAGGCTAGACATCTCCTCTCTCTCTCTCTCTCTCTCTCTCTCTCTCTCTCTCTCTCTCTCTCTCTCTCTCTTCTCTCTCTTTCTCTCTGTCTTTCTCTTTCTCTCTCTGTCTCTGTCTCTCTGTCTCTCTGTCTCTCTCTTTCTTTCTGTGTCTCTGTCTCTCTCCTCCCACAAATGTTCAACATCCAGAATCAATATAAAATCAAAAGTCCAGAAAGAGATCAAATGAGGAAACAAACAGAAAGAACCCAACCATACAGAGTTATTATGGCTACAGAATACCTTAAGCCAAAAAGAAGAGAATGACTCAAAAACATCTACAACCAATGCCTCAAAGAAAAATGCAGCTTGGGCACAAGTCCAACAAGAATTCCTAGAAAAAAGTAAAGCAAGAATTTAAGAGGAGCTAAACATGACTTTAAAACCTAAATGAGAGCAGTAGAGGGAAGAATGGGAAAAGGTATAAGAGCTAGGGAAGACAGGAAACCGAATAAAGCAGCTGGTGGCAAATGAAGAGATGGCTGGAGCAAATTCAGCAAACTCAAAAGCCAGCAACTCCCTGAATTTTTATGGTACTTAGTGCATAAGATTTCCAAGCTAGACAGGACCTTAGAAAATACAATACAAAATACCAAAATTGGAAGAGCTGTTATAAAGGGAGGCTTAAGGAGGAGTTGTTTTTTTTTTTTTGTTCTACCCTGATTCTCTACCCTTCAGTCTCACTTATTTCCATTCTGCAGATGAAACTGAATGTTTTATGTGTTTTCTCCTTCCCAGTTAGAGTACGAACTCCTTTAAAGTAGGGATTACCTTGATTTTTAAGTTTGTATCCCCAGAGCTTAGCACAATGCTTGACACACCCTACGTGCTTAATAAATGCTTTTTAATTGATTCATTCATTCCACATTGATATAAATTAATCATTAACAATTATCCTTTGATTATTCAGCCAATTCAGATTCCACCTAACTGTACTCTCATCAGCATACTTCTTTTCATTTTGTTCACAAGAATACATGACTTTATCTAATACTTTGCTAAAATCCAGCTCAACCATTTCCACAACACTTCCCTGACTTCACAACCTAATAACCATGTCAGAAAAGGAAATGAGGCTAGTCTGGCATAACCTCTTCTTGGTGAAGCTATCCTGGCTGACTCTTTGTGATCCCTTCTTGCATTCATCAGTGCTTTCCTCCTTTAACAATACAGTCTAGAATTTGCCAGGAGTTGAAGTCAAACTCATTTACCTATAGTTTGCAGACTCTTCTTTCTTGCCTTTTTGAAAACTGAGGCATTTATTGTACTTTCATCCTGAGGCATGAGACTTTTTCCCTTCTTCCCATTGAGAAAAATAAAAAGGCAGCAATTACTTATGCTTTTATGGAACTTAGAACATAGAATGTCAGAGCTCGAATGGACCTTAGAAAATAGAATGCAGAATATCAAAGTTAGAAGACTATATAGCATAGAATATATAATATGATAATATAGAATATATAATGTCAGAGCTGGAAGGGCACTTAGAACATAAAATGTGGAATTTTAGAGCTGAAAATATCCTTAGAGATCATCTTCAGGGGTCTTTATTCTGAGATCTGTGAATTTGGTTAAATTTGTTTTTTGACAACTGTTTTTCAACATAATTGGTTTCCTTTGTAGTCATGTGTACTTTACTTTATGCATTTGAAAACATTATTCTCAGAAGGGGTCCATAGGCCTCACTAGATTACCAAAGGGACCAATGACACAAAATTGGTTAAGAACACTTGATACAAGTTGATTCCCTCTTTCTCTGGGGAAACTGAGGTTTAGAGAGAAGTGTATTCAAGGACACAGATTGACTCAAGGTCACACACTAGACTAGAACCTGTATTTTTGGATTCCTAAACCAGAGCTATCTCTCTATAAGGAAGCAGATAGTCAAAAAGCTGAAGAGATGGCTTGAGGGGTGGGGGTGGGGAGTGGAACAGAATTGTATCTTTGAAAAAGGAACAACTTTTGCTCTTTCTGCCTCTTTGCCCTGGCAATGATGCCACTTCACAATGGTTGAATGAACAGATAAAGTCTATTAATCTCATTCATTCCAATGCCAGGCTCCCCTGTGCATTCATTTCACTGAGCTGGGAAGAGAAAAACATTATTGCTGACAGGAACTGGGCAGCTCCTTTCTGAGGCAGCCAAGGTCTCTGTTGCTGTTGGAGCATTGGTGTGGTTTCCAGGGACAACTACTCAGGAGGTAGAGTGTGGGTGGCAGAGAATGCTGGCTTATGCCTGTGGATAGGCGTCAGGGAGTCACTGCCACCCCCAACTCCCTTTCTAGGTTTGATGTTATGGGAAACCATAATTCTAGTAATTCATTGGTGCCTTTTGTCCCCAATAGGTCTCTTAGCATATCACAAAGATTTTTTTAAAAAAGATAATTATCTCCACTTATCCTTGGGAACAAAGACAGTAAACCCAAGGACAGGAAAAATTAGCAAAAGGATAGTTCAGAAGCATAATCAGTTATTATGATGACTTCTTTGAGGAAATACTTTGTAAACCTAAAAGGACTCTGTAAGTATGAGCTATCATCATCATCATCATCATCATCATCATCATCATCATCATCATCATCATCATCATCATCACCATCATCACCATTATTATGGAGTACCTATCCTGTGCCTATCCTACCCTGGGTGGGTACAATGGGGGATATAAAGAGATACCTTAGAACACCTATTCTTTGATTCTAGTCATTAATTGAGGGCAATTGCTCCCTTTAGGGCTCTTTGTACATCAGAATGATTTTTCAATTCATTTCAAATAAACAAACACTTATTAAATGTCTACTACATGCAAAGCACTGTGGGTGTTTGTATGCCACATTTTCTTTAAGCAGAATACAATTGAATTCTACTTCCCCACCCCTTCCTGGTAACGTTAGCCTTCCAGATGCTATTTCAATATACAATTCATTAAGCTCTTATTAAACCTCTGCTATGTCTAGGGTTGCATGTTCAATCCTGGGGATGCACAGATAAAAAAAAACACAGTCTTTGCCTTTAAAGAGCTTAGCATCCATTTATGAAATAGGCAGAATATATATAAATAGGTATAATAAAAGTTAGATGATTATTACGTGCATAAGAAATGCCAAATGGATCATAAAATCAAAGATCTAGAGCTGCAAGGGACCTCAGAGGTCAGTTCACTCACCATTTTCATTTCCCATATGAGGAAACAGATCATGAAATGACTTGCTCAAATTCATACAGAGCTGGGATTTGTGTCTGGTCCCTTGACATTGCAGATGGGATACAGGAGGGAAATGGCAATGAGAAAAACTTAGGCTTCAAATAAGGAAAAATCTTCCTAGGATTACAGAGGCAAGTTATATAATGTGGTAGATAGGGCACTGGGGATGGAGTCAACAAGACCTGAGTCCAAATACAGCCTCTGACACTTACTAGTCGTGCATCCCTAAGGGTGTCCCTTAAGTGGATTTCCCCTTGGTGGAGGTCTTAAAGCAAATCTGTATGACTGATGCTCAGATATGCCTTTTTCAGAAACAAGTTGGAATAGGATCATAGTTTTAGAGCCAAAAGGGATCCCAGAGGCCATCCAGTACAACCCTCGTTGTGCACATGAGGAAACTGAGGCCCAGGGAAGTTGTGACTTGCCCAAATTCATAGAAGTAGTGAGTGCTGGAGGTAAGATTTGACCCTCAGTTCTCTGACCTTGTTAGAGTCGGTGTACTTTCCACTGCACCATGGTGCCTAAAGAGCCTTCTAACTGTCTAGTTCTAGTTGGACAGAGTTAAAGAAAGCATCGTTGGAGAAATGGCACCTGGATTGGGACATGAAGGAAAAGACAGACTGATGGGCATAGAGGACAGAGGGTGGTCTATGTATATGGACATCACGGGAGTGGGAGGGGATTTGATCCACCAGATTCCAGAAAAAGTGAGTACGTCAATTTGTCTTGAGGAACAAAAGATACATCATGTAAAGTGAGTCTGGAAAGGCAAATTAGGGTTAGATTTTAGATTGCTTTGAACACTGAGATCAGGAGCTTATCTTCATTCTGTGGACAATAGGGAGCTATTGAAATGTTTCGATAGGAGAGTGATATGGTCAGGTATGCTTTAGGGAGATTACTATGGCAGGATGGATTGAGAACAGAGAATGGAGTTAGGGAGACCTGTTCTGGGGCTGCAGCAGGGATGTGGGTATAAGGTGATTCGTGCCTGATCTGCAGTGGTCACTATTAGGGGAAGTGGTTCCAAAAGATAATGTGAATGAAAGAGGTGTCAAGACTCGGCAATGTAGAGGTCAGGGAAGAGAGAAGAGCAAAAGAGGACCAGGTTTTGAAACTGGGTGCTGGGATAGATGAGGGTGTCATCAACAGAAAGAGGGAAGTTAGGAGGAAGAGATTTTGGGTGAAAGACAATGAATTTCGTTTTGGACGCCTTGAATTGGAGCTGCTCATCAGACATCCAGGTGGAGCTGTCCAACAGGCGATTGGAGAGGTGGGCACAGAACCACCATGAAGAGGTGAGGGAGGGAGAAAAGATTGAAGCTAAAGGAATGTATTTTATTATTTTGGTCCAGACCCATGGTTTTATCTTGGGAGGAAAAATTTGGGTGTGTAAAATGCTCCATTGACACAGATCAATACCTTACTTGAATGTCATATTCTAAGAGAGTCATCTGAGGCATTGATAGGTTAAGTGATTTGCTCCTGGCTTCAAAGTTTGCATGTGACTAAGACAAGACTTGAGACTTGAAACTACTCTTTTCTGACTTCAGGGCTGTCGCTTCAATTTATTACATCATACATATTCCTATAAATCTATAGAGCTAGAGATAAATTGAAATAGATGTATAGATAGATATAAATATAGAGATGTATACTCATAGGCACATATACATGTATGCATAGGTACATATATACTATAGAAACATGTGTTTACATATGTTAATATACATATTAGTGGATAGAACATCTGTATAGATTGGGATTACAGCATACTGTAACCTGATTCCAACCTCCCTCTTCAGCCTTATTTCATGGGAATCCCTTTTCTGCACTCTTACTTTCTACCCAAACTGGACTAGGAGATAGCTATTTCCTAAGCTCAACATATCACACTTTCCTCCATGCACTCATATGGGAGAGGAGGATGTGATATCTCCTTCTGATCAGTTGAGGTTGCACTATGATGAGGTTTTAATGTGTTAATGAAGTGTAAAATCCTGCATTTTTTTATGAGTGGAAATGCCTGTCTGATTAAGTCAAGAAGTGACTGAGATTGGCTGAGCAAGCACATTAGCCACCCCCATCTTCACCCCTACTTTCCCCATGAAATAGCTAAACCCTGGGCAAAGTTGTGCAGTTTGAGAGTGGGAGAGTTTGCAAGTTGTGTAGAATATCCCTGCAGTCAAGGGGGAAGGAATTTTCTTCTCCTTCCCCTTCCCCACCCCAAGTCAGCCATGTAGCATTGAAGGGAAGATGCCAGATTAGTCAGAGATAATGCATTATCTGGGAGTAGAGACATGCCATTATGTTATATGTTATATATGCCATATGCTATTATAATCCTCTTTTACAGAAGGGGATACTGAGATTGAGAGATGGAATGACATTGTTTCTGTAGTATTCGGGTCCTATTCACTTCAAGTTGATTATTCAGATACGATACCACCTAGCTAGGACATGCTGAGTTTGAGATACCTATGGAAAATGCAAGTGTATGACCAGTCTACTTGCTGGTAATACAGGATGACCAAGAAAATATGGAGAGAAAAGCCTAGGGAAAGTTAATTGGGCTGCTCTATTGGGGCTGGGGGTCATGTTTCCCCTCCCAGTAAGGGACAGGTTAAAGACTGACATCTGAGAAAGATGTCATGAAAACTCACTGAAGAAAGAAGGGGATGAGTATCTGAGTATTCAAAGAGGGAGAGAGACAACAAAATAGTGAATAGAATCATGAAGTAAGGTATGAAAAATATTGTGGATGTTGAACAGACATAGACACCCAATTGAAAGTGATCACTCCATTCTTAAATCTTTTCTAGCACTTTGTCTGGATCTCTTTTTTGCTACTGTCACTTTCACTTCCATTGGACATAGTTATTCATTCATGGTGTATCTCCTAAACCTGGTCATTTCTCCATGCTGTGTCTCAGGACCTGCTAGATGGCTGCACCACATGGATAAATGGATAGATGGATTGATTTATGGATGGACAAATAGATGATTAGATTGATAAATAAAAAGATAGATGTAGATATATACATACACAAATACATTGGGCAGCACGGTGGTACAGTGGATAAAGCACCAGGGCAGGAGTCAGGAGGACCTGAGTTCAAATCCCAGCTCATACACTTAATACTCACTAACTGTATGACCCTCGACAAGTCACTTAAACCCTATTGGCTCATCCTGGGTCATCTCCACTCATTCTGATGAATATCTGATCACTGGATTCAGATGAATCTGGAGGAGAAGTGGGGTGGGTGACCTACACAGCTCTCACTTACTCAAAATAAACTCAAGTGAAGTCATGCCATTATTTCTCTGATGGCATGGTCGTCTTCGGCAATGACAGGTAAACACACATACATACATATATAAACACACACATATATATATATAGATTCACACATATATACAAATATGAGTATATTACATAAATATATATGTGTATATATGTATATATGTGTGTATGTGTGTGTACATATATATACATTATATATATATATATATATATATACCTAAAGCATGTTGGTCTATGGAAAATGGACCTAACTTATACTTATATACCCCACTCCCATCAATAGTACTCCTATTTGTTTTGTCAGAAAGACTGTTGGACAGAAGTTCTCACCTCTTTTCCCTAATCTAAAGGAGAGTGGAGACTTCAGGACAGGGAGAAAAAGATAGCTGGAATACACCGGGGTTTGGATGTGAGAGGACAAGAAGTCAAGGTTTTTGGCTTCAAGAGGCTTCAAATCTGATACTGTAGGTGATACTACCCACTTTTTCATAGACTACCGAACTAGAGGTGACATACAATTTATCTAAATCACCTGTATTTTCATTTGTCAAATTAGCTTCAAAGAGTAAGAATGATTTGCCCAAGCCCATATAGGTGATAGGTTGAGCACATCCTGGTTTAATGAAATCACTAACTGTACCCTTACATAGCATGAAGAATAGAAAGAAGATGGAGGAGAATGACCCTCACACATAATGGTGTGGTTCCTCACAAAACTCAAAACATAGTTGGGGGACACTATGTGGCTCAATGTGCCCACAATTCCCTTTGACTTTAAGGGCTGTCAGTGTGACCTCATCAGTGTTGTCTTAACAACCAGACTCAAACAAAAGAGGAAGAGCTTCGCAGTCAACTGAATCTGTCTTTATAACTCTTGAGTGAATAAGTGTTATTACATAAGATAGGCTTAGATATTCCACTCCATACACTGACATTCACAACTTCTTCTAATATATCCTCTTCAACTTTGTCAAGAAGGCATCACAAAGAGAATGCCATTCTCTTTTGACTCTTGCTGTAAGGACACAGTCCCCCTTGTCTCTGCATGTCTGATGGAAACAGGTAAATCTGCCTCTGCTTGGTAAACTTCTCCTCCAACTGACCTTCAAAGAGGGGAGACAGACACCAAAATAGTCAATAGAATCAGCAAGTAAGATATGAAAAATATAATGGATATTGAATAGACATAGATGCCCAGCTGAAAGTGATCACTCCATTCTTAAATCTTTCCCAGTTCTTTGTCTGAATATCTTTTTTGCTGCTATTACCCTCACTTCCATTGGACGTAGTTATTCATTCATGTTGTATCTCCTAACCCTGGTCATTTCTCCATGCTGTGTCTCAGGCCCTGCTAGATGGCTGCACCACATGGATAGATGGATAGATGAATAGTCTCCATTTTCAGACTGCATCCCAGCACTACCTTCCTGTATTAAATCAGGGAAGGATATGGAGAGGGAAAAGATCATGGGCATTGTTCTTCATCTTTGCTGTCTCTCTTGCTGTTATGGCCAATGAGAACTAATGTGGGTTGACTTGATGCCCACTGAGTGCTCAGTCAGACAACAAGAGCATTGGTGCAAAGAGGGAAAGGGGAAAGGTCTCTTTCTTTTATATGTTTATGGGCCCCCAAACTCTTACCTCACAAATTATATAAAATATATGCAGAGTTCTACTAAGCCTTGTCTTTTGAGCAGATAAGATAGAAAAGAAGTTAAAACTTAGAGATAAATTTATAGTTGAAAAAAATTTATGAATGAACAAGTCTGAAACTGCTTTAAAGAGTAAAAAAATGCTATAAAAACTCCCCAGATGATTCATAGGTGAAACACTTTCACATGTTGTTAGGCTTGCTCCTGTGCTTCAGCAGAGGTAAATGGCCAACTATCTAGCATTAGAAGGCTTGTCTTCACCTTCATCAGAGTCCAAACACTTTTGGAACAAAAACACCCTAAGAAAGAGGGAAAGACTCCACATGTGTTCTCACAAAAAAAGTTGTCACTGAACCTGTAATGTGAAACACAAGTTACACAATATCAGACCAAAAAGAAACCTAAGCATTGACTGCTTCTAATTGCCCTCATTGGATATTCTGAAAATGGCCCCTAAGTGTGAAAGACCACAAAGAGGAATGTACAAATGGGAGACACTAGATCATAAATATATGGCCGAAACACAAAGCAGCAAAACCAAGGGGTATGCCTGTATTTGGCTCAAGTCAACCCTGACCCCTCAGTCCTTGTCCAACTGAGACGCTGATCAAGGCCACATTTTGTGCAACTGAGCACTCCCTTACCTCTGATTTGTGTTTCTTCCCTTCTAGGTACTATACATGGATACTATGCTCACCTCAGATAGACTTCTTCAGAACTTAATCTCAGAAAATCACAATCCAGAAGATCTTCACTTCATACTAGTGGTAACCCAGGTTTTGCTGGGGGGCAGAGGGAATTGGGTTTATATGAAATACCATCCACTGAACCCATGAGGGTGGGAGACTGTATCTTGACCTTTTAAGTACTGTATCATCTGCCCTTGGCACATATTAAATGCTTAATAAACTTTTTTTATTCTTTTGTGGGATGAGGGTGTGACTGAAGATCAGAACACAAAGTTATTCTAGGTTCTATTACCATTGTATTTTAGTAGGATGTAAAGTTAGGATGTAGATATTGTAGCTTTTTAAAAGTCCTTTAGAACGTACCAGGGAGTATCAGAGCTGAAAGGAACTGTGTAGATGACAAACATATTGAGCAAAAGACAAAAATAAACAAAATACAGAACACAAAAATGTAGCTTTAACAGGAACCTTAAAACATAAAATATAAGTACTAAAAATACTTTAGAACATAGAATGTCAGAGCTAGAAAGATTCTAAAATACAGAATGCAAGTGTGTATGCTGTGCTGGAGGGGCCCTAACATTCCAGCTAGTGCAATCGCTCATGTTCAGAGAAGGAAACTAAAATCCGGATAGGGAAAATGACTTAGTATGAGCATGGTTATACTGGCAGAACCTCAACATTAACTCAGGTCTTAACGTCAGGAAGAAGATCGAGTTTAAGCAGTAAAGAGATTTTTTCTGTTTCATACTTAGCAAGTTTGATGTACCAGTAGCAAACAAAGCCATAAATTTCTAGCACACAATCAAAGATGGGTATGGAATTTAGGACTGAGGTCATGATTGCAAACATGCCTTTGGTAGTCATATACATAAAGGTGATCATTGAAGCAATAACCTTTAGCAGAAAAGGGTTACAAAAAACAAAGGAGACAGAGAAGAGGGCTGAGATCCATAGTCTGTGGAAAGTCTGTTTTTAAGAGAAGGAGAAAGGGATAGTTCCAGTATGAGATGAAAATATCCAGAAGGAGTGGGGGCCAAATGCTACACAAAGACCAAAAAAATAGGGACTAAGAAAATTATGTGGGAGGTATAAGTATGAGGAAATTAACATTATGAGGATACACTAGAAATTATGAATTATCACCACCATCAGCACTATCAACAAATAATCATCAATTATCATCGTAATTCTCATCATTGATGTCACCCTCTAATCAACATTGTCACCTAAATCATCACTGTCACCATCAGCAACCTCACTATCATTGCCAGTCCCATCACCAACAGAATCACGGTCATTCCCATTCTGTTCCCATCACCACCATCAGTATCATCATTGCCATCCCTGCATTCCCATCAGCATCATCACCATCGCTATTACCGTTACTCTTACCATTGTAATCCCATCACCACCACCAGGATCATGATCACTCGTTGCATTCCCATCAGCTTCATCAGCATCATTGTCACAATATTTACCATCACCATGATGTCATTCACCATTACTATCATTCTCATCATCTTCATTGCCATCCTCATAATCACAATTTTATTCATCATCGTTACTATTCTCATTTACACAAGACTATTGATCAACCTCTAATTAGGGTTTCTTGCTATAATGAATGATAAGATAAAACTGGGAAGGAAGTCGGTATGGACAAGAAGATCTAAGCTTGAAGAACTCTGGCTTTATGGACCATCTCTAGCAGTTTTACCACCACTGTCCTCATGAGGGCCAGGCTCAGCACGCACAAGAGGGAAGGGTACTCCCTTCAGAATCCAACCTAGGATTCAACATCCCCCAGTGCACAAGTGATTCTCAGTTCTCAGTGATGAAATATGTCAAATGATTTCTCTTCTTCTCCATTTACCTAGATACATACTACCCATCTTTCAAGGCCTAGCACTTAGTCTCATCTCTGCCAGGAAGGTTTCCTTGACACCTCTAAGCAAAAGGGATCACTCCTTTCCTTAAATGTGATAAAGCTCTTACAGTCTCAATCACCTGATCTTTTTGCATGATTCTTTTCTGCCTTGTGCTGATCTCTGGGGTCTCAAAGCCTACTCCATTTCCTAGGATTGACGACATGGATAAAACAGAATTGGAAATAAAAAAATCCTTTCTACCTGTACATATAGAACTTTCCACCACATTAGGCTACATTTTTTTCCTCCAGGTACAGTTTGTACAAAACCCAGTTGCAGCCCATAGTTTATGCTGTTACATCACATATCTAAATTTTGTTCTTTCACATAGATCCAAACACATGTGAGTTAAATGATAGGAAAAGTCCTGGAACTACCCTTAAAAAACCTGTAGTGTAGTAGAGTAGATGCTAGTATCCCTTCATAGATGTACCATTGGTCCCAAGGGGTCTGTGCTGTCTGCTCCTTTGTTCTCCCCCAGGAAATGCACACCTGGATGGTTGCAGAGAAGGATCACGAGGAGAAGTGGGCAGTGAGGAGCTGCATCAGTATCCTTAAGTTTGTGGCCCAGAAAATCTTCCTGGATGTGAGTACCACCATCATCTGACTCCTCCCCCAACCCCACCTTACTGCATCCCTCCCTACTACTGCTCATGGTGATATGTAAGTGAGCTCTTCCACATTATAGACTGTAGTCCAAAAGGAGCCCTAGAAAATAAGGCAGTCCTCATCTCCATCTACTTCCAGGACATTTGAAGGAGAGGATGGGTCTGCCCATAATTATCCCTAATGAGGGAGATTTCATGCTTACTAACTTGATTCATAAGCGTCATAACTTCATTAGCACCATTACATGATACCATGCTTGGAGGGAGCAGTGGGGGGAGGTACTCGAAGCAGAAGCAGGCTTCCAACTCCAGGTCCTCTAACTCTAAATTTATTGTTCTTCCCACTATGCCACTCCTTCCCCTCCCCCTCCCTCTCCCCCTCCTCCTCCCTCTCCCTCTCCCTCTCCCCCTCCCCCTCCCCCTCCTTCTCCCTCTCCCCCTCCCCCTCCCCCTCCCTCTCTCCTCCCCCTATCTATCTCTGTCTCTCTCATATTGTCTATAGAGCAGGCTAGCTGGAAAGTTTGGAGTTCACAACGTCCAAAGCCTTAGGACTTCCTCTCCATCTGGCCAGATCACTGTGTTGAGTTTCATTAAACTGATTTCATACTATTCCTTTACAGCCTGCTTGGTCCGATGTTTGTTAACCTTAACATTCATAAAGATTAACCAGGGGGATAAGTGTTTTAACTTCTTCACAACAGACTCAGTGGTCAAAGGAAACTTGAAGATAGCATGGTGATCAAGCCTGTTATCCTCAGGGGACTTTTCTGAGGGTACTTGGAGTGTTGTAAACCTAAAGTGCCTTGGATTGCCGCACAGTGGGGGATATTTGGATTTTCATCTGTTGGAGGCTATGGACATCCTTCATCACTGCCTTCTCACCCTTCAGGAACTTTGACTTGGTTTCTGTTTTGCAAAGGGCAACCATTTCCTTCTCTGCTTTTGTATACAATCTTGGAGAAAGGTTACATAATACGACCACTTGAAAAACCGAAAATAAGTATCAGTGCTCTAAGTATTGGCTCTTTCTTGGCTAAACCCAGAGATAGATTTGAACATAGAGATTACTCCAATGGCACTCTAATCTTATTATTTTATCAAAATCTGTAATTTTGATCAAATGATGCCTGCCCTCTATCTAGAGGACACCCTTCTTCTTTTTGTACTTTACACCATAGCCAACACCTTAAAACTCTCTATTTTATGCCCCAATTGCTAGTATGTTACCTCACTCCCCAAAATTACTCTGTATTCACTATATACATTCATGCATATATATAAAATGTATCATGTAGACATAAATAGGCACACAGGTATGTATTATGTATGTAAACACATAACTATTTACATCCTTTAAAATGCAAGTTCTCACCCGGCCCCCACAGTACAATGTAAATTCCTTGGGGAAAGAGGCTATCTACTTTTATCTTTCTATCCCCAGCATCTGCCATATATGAAAGTGTTTTAAAATCGCTCCTTGAATCAAAATGACTTGAACATTCATAATCAGAATCATTAAACAAAGTTATGTCTGGGTTTGCTTCTCTCAAGGATCTTTTTCTGATTCTACTACCTACATGGGAGACACTTCGTTAGAGGAGAGCTTTTTTCAAAACTGGATTTTGCTCTGTCTACCCAATCAAATATACCTTTCTTTCTTTCCAATTTGGTAATCATCAAACAAAGGAGAAACTTGCAATGACCTTTCAGTCAATTGTATGACATTAAAAACACAGGACCCTGTAGAAACTCACTTTGGGAGAATTATGGAATATTCTTCTCTCCAAGCAACCACCATCTCCTACTGGAGAGTTCTTCTAAGGACTTCCATTTTAAGGAATGGGCCAGCCTAGGCATCCTTCCTTCCTTTCCTGGCTCTGCTTACTTTCTGGGTTTCTCTGCCATGCTTCAGATGCCTTCTCACCCTAGTAGATCCCTCCACCCCTGGTACTTCCTCCTAGACCTTCCATTGGGAGGGAGGCTCTAGTCAGTCATCATTCTTTCCTCTCCATGGTCTGCTTCTACCTCCAAGCCCTTGCTCAGGTACTTCTTCCCTCCATTCCCTCATTCCTTGGTTTTCAAGTCCATTTCATGTGTTATCTTCTCTCATCAGAATTAAGCTCCCTGGGGACAGACACTGTCTTTTTGCTTGTACTTGGATCCCAGGCCTTTGGCCCAATGCCTGACACATAGGAAACACTTAGTAGATGTTTGTTGATTTGTCCTATGAGGGTGCTTAGGTGCATTTTAAGGATGGAAAATTAGGACAAAGAACTAGCTCTAGGCATTCCCTAACCAGAAAGTAGTAGGTCAGTTGTGAAAAAAGCATCATAAAACCTGGATCAAATTCTGAACCTCAGTTTCCTCATCTATAAAATAAAAAGAATGAGTTAGATGATTGCTTAGGTTCCCTGTAGCTTGAAATTACACAGACATGTTTCTCTTCTTTATTTTCTCTTGCCAGACAACAGAGGAATTTGGAAGATATGGGCATGCTGTGGGCATATTGGGCATATTATGTCTGGATCCAAACAAAGACGTTCAGCAACTGGTGTCTGAAGCAATAAACATTCTCCACAGAGTCCTCCTCTGTCAGAAAGGTGATCTCTGGCAGGACCTTTCATTTATTGACTCATCTTTCTGTCTCTATACCTCCTCCTATGGAGTTACGATCAATCCTAAACTCACCTCCCAACAGTGACTATGCCCTGAGCAATGACCATATTCCAACTGTAAATTGTAATCTCTGTGACAACATGCTGTGTGACCATGACCTCACCCCAGAAATGACCACATTGCCGTCACTGAATACCTCCCTATCCTAACCTCACCCCCAACATAAGTACATTCCTATCACTGATCCACCTCCACAACTCTAGCTTCACCATAACTTTGTCTCATAGTATCCCTGGCCTCATCCTCCATATCAGCCATATCTCTCAGCCTTGACAAAACTAACCCTTGACCATGGCATCTCAGCCCTGACCTTGTCCCCAATTTTGACCGCATCATGGCCCTTACCAAATAACCAAACTTGAACTCACTACAACCCTGACCATAATCCAGCTCTAACATTAATTCATTCATGATCATGTCCTCTGACCTTGACCAAATCCCGAAGCTTGACCACATCCGACACATGGGGATGCACACACCTCCTTGCACACATCCCCATCTTGACCCAACCTGACCCAAATCTGACCCCAACTTCAACTTCATATGTAGCCCTATACACACCCTTCCCTCACCATACCCTAACACTAACTACATCCCCAAACTTAGCCCCTCATTGACTATGCCCAACCTTGACAATTACTCTATTTCTGACTCTGAAGTAGAACCAGATCCCATTAGAGTTGTCTTTTAGGAAACAGCAGCCATAAAATGGGGACAGTAACAGTATCTTCCTCCCCGAGTTGTTGACAGGATAAAAGGAGTTAATATTTCTAAATCACTTCACAAACCCTATAGAACAATGTAAATGTATTATCCCTTTTATTATTAGATAATATCTTCTAGGACTTTGACCTTTGGTTGGTCATTCATTTCTCTAGGCCTCTATTTCCTTTATAACACAAGAACAATCTTTATCTATTCTGCATTCCTTGCAAATCAAATGACACAAAGCTATGGAACTATGTGGCAATGAGTACTCTTCTAGATTTTAAAGTGCCTTGCAGATATAAAACATGATCATTTCAGGAAGCCATACTGAAAAAGGTGGAATTTCAGGAGTCATTTACAGGAGCAAGGTGAATAAGGGAGTTAGTAAAAAGAGGCAGAGTTAAACCCAAAGGGAAAGAGATTAGACTTTAGAGGGACTAAGCATCATCACCCATAGGCCCAGATGGGTTATTGACTGCAGTATGGCTCTTCTCTCTTTGTCTTTAGGAGTTTGTGAAGCATTTCTCTTCACCCCAGATACAAGATCTCATCTGGACAGTGATTGAGGGTCTAGAGAGTACCCTGGATCACGAAACGGAAAGTGCAGGAGAGATGCTTATTACTGTCCTAGAAGATTTTGGAGCTCAGGTGGAGGAGGTATGACTCTTTGAAAGAGCAAGAATTGAATGAAAGAGGGCAGAGCTGAGATAAAGAGCCTAGAGTTTCCTCCTCCAGGAATGGGGACATAGTCTACATCCTAAAAAATAAAGTACTCAAATAAATGGGAGGTGGGGGGCGGTGGATTAGAGGAGGCAATACCATAAAGAGCCCTGGATTTGGATTTAGAGTTAAGAGGACCTGGGTTGAAATCCAAGCTCTGCTACTTGTTGCTTGTGGGACCTTGGGGAAGTCACTTTCCACCTTTGGGCTTCCTCTGCAAAATGAGAAAGTTGTGTCTCTAAGATCCCATCTGATTATGAATCCTATCATCCTTTGGATGGATCTACAAGGGTGAACGACCTACATCAAAATAAGTCCCAGGACATTAGGCTGACTTTTCCAAGAGGCTCCAGTCAAGTACTATTGCCTCGGTGGAATGTAGAATTTACCAACCAATTAAGCATTGACTTTGGACCTGCTATCAATCATTAAGTAAGCATTTTATGAGTGCCTACTATGTGTTAGGCAATGGAGGATCCAAAGACCAAAATTAAACCGTTTCTGCCCTCAGAGATCTCACATGGGCTCAGTCCCACACTCAGCTACAAGTGAAAGCGAGACAGGAGGTGCAGAAGAGTGTCCTGCCTGGCAAAGTTTGGGGGTTGCAGTCCCACTGGGCAGAAAAACACTCAAATATCAAAAACTATAAGAGAACAGGCAGTCAACTAGCATTTATTATGCACCTGCTTTGTTCCAAGCACAGGGCTAAATGGTGAAACAATGGAAGAAAACAGAAGCTCAAGGAGCAGAAAAATCAGAGAAAATATGGGAAAACCAGACCCCTGGCAGGAAGGACATGACCCAGATGATAATAAGAGCTAACACTGTCAGATACAAAGTTCTTTACGTGTGTTCACTCCTTTCATCTTACAACAACCTTACGAAGTAGGTGTTACTGTTTTACTGTAATACTTTCTTTTACACTTGAGGAAACTTGAGGCATGGAAAGGTTCAGTGATTTCCTAGGATCATAAAGCTTGTATGGATGTCGGAAGCTAGGTTTGAACTCAGGTCTCCTTAACTCTAGGTCCTGAGGGTTATTCACCATGCCACCTAGCTGCCTAGATTCAATCCTTCTCCCCCTCCCCCTTCCACCAACTGTGCCCAGGTTTTCTTCATTTTCTTTAAACTAAAATTACTTTATAAGAAAATGCCTCTCCTCTGAAATTCAGTGTAACACTCTATGCTTATTAGTTCCAGTGAGCGTAATTACTTCTCTGATTACAGATGTGAGGAAACGAGACCAATAAGCAGGAAGGACACCAGCCACATCATAATAATAATATCTATATAGTACTTGAAGGTTTGCAAATCCCTGGTTTCTGAAATCCAATTTAAACCTCTCTTTATTAGCTCTGGGGAGCGGAAGGAGCACTAGATCTGAATCCCGAGGGAACTCAGCTAGACTCCAAGCTTAGTTCTTAATGACTTTTGTGACCTTGAGTAAGTCATTTTCATTCTCTGGTTCTCAGTTTCCAATCTTCCTTCTGACTCTTAATCTATGAGTTGGATCCCTTTAGGTCCTTAAAAAAAGGCTCTTATAAATTCAGTTCAACTTAAGCGAAAAAACATTTGCCTAAGGTCCTACTAAGTTGAGGTCACTCACTTCATGCTAAGGACATGCAATCCATGGCATGATATAGACAGGGATATGAGATTAACAGTAGAGGAATCATGGAGAGGAATCTCCATCCTAGAAGGTACTTTAAAAAGAGTACTCTGGAACATTCCTGGCATGTGGTCGTCTAGCTTCTGCCAAGGACCCCATGACTCTTCTAGGACTCGGTCTTTTGGACAACTATCATCGTTAGGAAGTACTTCCAGCATAAAGCCAAAATCAACCTCTCTGACACTTGTCTCTGGGGACCAATAGAATGAATGGAATCCCTCTTCCATATGACAGTCCTTCAAATGCCTGAAAACAGTGAGCAGGCCTCTTTTGTAAGTCTTCTCCAAACTAAACATCCCCATTTCCTTTTGCCTGAGCTCACAAAGCCAGTTCAAGAGCCCTCAATTCAATTCATCAAATTCCTATTAAGTAAGAAAGCAGCGAGATTTAGTGGACACAGGGCTGGTCTGGAAGACAGGAAGGACCTGGGTTGGAGTCCCACTGGGTAAGTCTCTTAATCTCACACTCCTTTAGTCAGCTCTCTAAATTTTGGTAGAAGGAGTTTCCTCACCCAAGAATTTCCATTATCACTAAGATCACAGGTCCAGTACTCATCTTATCTGATAAGAGGAATAAGCACTTATCAAGTGCCTTGTCAGCAACTGAATGTTTAAAAAAATCCCTAACCTCAAGGAGCTCATACTGATGACTGCCAGTGTTCTCTCCTGAGATGGCACAATTGCCACCCTGTTTGCGCACCTCCCACTACATTCTAACTTGTCCCCAACTTATCAATGTGAATGGAAAGCACAGAGCTGAGCATAATAGTCCAGCGTGTGAGCAATATTCCAGATGTGCTCCAATCTGGGGACAAAGGACACAGGAACTCTATGCCTCTTAATATGACCCTTTTCTTGTTGTTTTCTGCCCAACTGTGGTTCCTTTGCAGAATGACATTCCCCAAGGCCAAGAGCCCCTGGACATCTGGGGAGCTCTTAAGTAAAATATCATGAACCTGCACACAAACATTCCCACTCCACCAAGTTTCCATGGCGATGCCCTTGAGAAGAAGGGTTGCATTTATATCAAACCTAAATTCTCGTCCTTGTAACTTCTACCTTTGCTTCTAATTCTGCCCTCTTAAGCCCATGAAGCACATGTCATCCATCCCTCTTCCACCTGACAGAATCTTTTAGGTTTCCTTCCTACTCTAAGGTCCCATGAAATATTTAAAGTCAGCTATCATGTCTCCCCTAAGGCATCTCCTCTCCTTGCTCTAACCATCCTCAGTTCTTTTCATCAGTCCCTTATAACATCATGAACTTCAGTATCCATCACTACCTTGTTTCCTCCTCCATGTTTTCTCAATCAGCAGATGAGAAAAATTCAAAGACAGTGATGGGGGGAGGGAAGAGACCTATCTGTGAATTTGTTATATTATAGAGGGAACCTCATGTAGATGAAAAAGTTGAGTATTCAATGTTCTAGCCTGTATTACTGGTGGTCCTATAATGCCTTCAAGTGGGTTCTTCCCCTTTCCTGAAATATTTTCCCTTCTCACCTCCATATTCTGGGAATCTTTAGTTTCTTTCCATGCTCCTTGGAGTCCTACCTCCTATAAGGCCTTTCCTCATTCCTACCTCCATCTCGTGCTGTTAGAACCTGGAAATGACTTCACATTTCCTTTGTAGGTTCTTTCTATCAGCTAACAGCTGCATGCGCATAGTTCCCCCCTTTAATCCCTAATGCCACACAGAAAGAAAGTTCCCCGAGGGCACAGACTGTTTCCACGTTTGTGCTCCTCCCTGCAGAGCCTAGCTAGCACAGTCTCACGCACACCAAGCCCTGGATAATGCAGCATGATGAAGGACTTTCAGTTCATGTCACGAAAGGATTGCCGGAAGGAACTAGGGGTGTTTATTTTAGAAAGAGAAGATTTAGAGAGGATGTGTTAGTTGCCTTTAAATATCTAAAGGGCCGCCATAGGAAAGAGGGGGTTCTGTTTGATCCCAAAGGACAGAACCAGGTATGACAGTGGAGGTTAGTTACAAAGTAGGCAAATTTAGGCTTTGAAGTCAGAAAACATTTCTTAATCATCATTAGAGCTGCCCAAAAGTGGAATGAGTTGCCCCAGGGGTTGGTAGGTTCTTCCTTTTAGGAGGTCTTCAAGCAAGGCTGGATGCACACTCAACTGGTATATTAAAGTCCAAATTTCTTTAACATTTGTATTAAACAGATGGTAACTAAGATGGTAGATGGTAACTTAGATGGTAACTAAGGTCCCTTCAAAGACTTAAATTCTGAAATTTTATGAAATACGTGTTGAATTGAATTCCCTACTTTTGCTCATAGTGATACCATAGAGGCAGCTAGGCAATACAGTCAAAGAATTATTAGCTGTGTGACCCTAGACGAGTCACTTGACCTGTGCCTCCTTTAGTTTCCTCATCTGTAAAATGAAGATAAGAAGAGTACCCACCATCACCATTGCACATAACAGATTTGCAGTTTCATGTGTAATCATCTTTTTTAATATATTACATTATAAAAATGCTTGTTTTATTACCTAGGTTAAAAATAAAATAAGTTTTAAAAACAAAGAACAGCACCTACCTCTCAGAGTTGTTCTCAGGAAAAATTGAGATAATATTTGTAAACACTGAGTGTAGTTAGTGTCTGACACGCAGTAATCACCCATTACAAAATGCAAGTAGGTGGTACAGTGGATAGAGCACTGGGTCTGGAGTCAGGAAGACCTGAGTTCAAAACCAGCCTCAGACACCTACCAGCTATGGGACCCTGGGCAAGCCACTTACCCTTGCTTTCCTCAGTTTCCTCCTCTGTAAAAATGAGCTGGAGAAGTAAATGGCAAACGACTCCAATATCTTTGCCAAGAAAACCCCAAATGGGGTCACAGAGTCAGACACAACTGGAAACAAGTGAACAAACATAAATACTGCCCAACCATGTCTTTCGCTCCAGGCTCCAACAATGTTTAAAACCTCCTGCTGTCTTGGACCTCTTCAACCTCTTCCATCCTGACAAGTCTTTTCAATCCTGTCTCTGCCATGTCTCTACTACTTATTTCATCTGTTTTTTTTCCCACCTCCCAGGTTGCAGACCTCTGCCAGAGACTCTATGGCCTCCTGACCTCCACTGACTCAATGATTGTCAAGAAAAAAGTTTTGAAGTCCATCACCATGCTGGCTAGATATCACACCCCAGAATTAGTGAACTGCTATCTGGAGCATTCTCTCCCAAAGGACCAGTACAATGCGGCATCTCAGGGATCCCAGCTCCCCCAAACCTCAGCAAGGCTGTGGAGTTAGCAAAGTTTGCATGGGAGTAGTATTCAGAAATCTGTAGTGGGATCCCATCAGTATGCCTGGCTATCCAGCAGGATACTTGTATGACCTGGCAAGGCACTTGTCCCTCTCTTGTCCCTCAGCTTACCCATCTGCAAAATGGGGGCAATAATCCTTGTGCCACCTCCCCCTCGGTTTTTGTTGCAAGGAAAGGGCTTTGAAAACCTTAAAAACTCTAGAAAGAGGAGATTTTTAGTGAATTAATTATTAATGAATCAATTTTAGTTTAATTTAATAGTTAAATTTAATTAATTATTAATGAATGGAAAAGCAGCTGGAAGGTATCATTTTCTTTAGTGCTCCCAGTCTCCACTTTCCCAATTCTATAATGTCCCCTCCCACCCCAATTTCCAGAGTCCTCTGCTAGAAGCTAAGGGCAATTAACAGAGAATTATAACACACAGTCCCTACTCTCAAGGATCTTTCAGTCTAGTGAGGAAGATAAGACAGGATAAAAAAGACAGGATTAAAGCAGGATAGTCTAAGGTAACATAACATGGGGCCATTTCAGTTGCACTACGATAATAATATTATTTTAAGTGCCGTAATATTAAGAATCACTTCCATTTTTTTGGAACATAGTTTACAGTTGCTCTGTGCAGTAAGGAGTATAGGCATAACTGCCCCCATTTGAAAGCTATGGAAAACTGATACTATAGATCTAGGGCTCATCTGTCTAGATATGGAAGGAATCTTAAAGTTCAGCTAGGCCATCATCCTTATTTACAGATGAGGAAGCCTATTCCCAAAGAGGATGAATGACTTGCTACCCAAAGCCACACTGCCAGTGTTAGACCCAGGATCTAAAGCCAGGTAGCTTGTACAGACCAGATCATGACAGTACAAGAATTAAAGGGAGAAGAGGAAGGTAAGGGACTCAGTGGTCAGGGAAAGTTGGCTGGAGGAAGTAGCTCTTGATTTGGATCTGGAATTATGGGGAAGGGTCTGTCTAGGTCCAAAGGATGACCTCACTTGAACTGTATATGTTCAAGGGATAATAAGGACACAAAGTCTAGCTGGAACCATGGGTAGGAGGTGGGAAGTAGCAGCCACTAAAACTGGAAGAGTAGGGAGTGACCAGTTCTGGAAAACATGGAATGCCAAGCTAAAAAGTTCAGACATTGCCCTGGAAGAAAGGGTTCCCCCAACCCTTGTTGGGGGAGGATAATAAAAAACACATTTAGGACTATGTAAATTTGAGGAGCTGCCATTTATATCTTAGAGCCTTGATGTCACTAAATAATGGGGAATAGTGGGAAGAGGGGATAACTGAGGGGATAGTCCCTAATTCCCATGTTCAGCATTTTACATTTGAACAGCAGACTTCAACCGATTGTTTGGGGGGTGAGGGAGAAGGGCCCTGCCCTATGCATTGGGAAATCTTTGAAAGTTATTGTATCTCTTAGGCAAAATAGAGTTGGTCATAGACCTACTATAGGCCCAGAATTTAACAGAACAGGGTTACAAGGCTTGTGTGTCCATCCTTCATTGCCAAAGAAGACCATGCCATCAGAGAAATAATGACATGACTTGCACCTGACTTTGTTTTGAGTGAGGGAGGGCTGGGCAGGTCACCAGCCTCACTTCTCCTCCAGAGCCATCTAAATCCAGTGACCAGATATTCATCAGGATGACTGGAGATGACCCAGGATGAGACTATTGGGATTAGTGACTTGCCCAAGGTCACACAGCTAATGAGTGTCAAGTGTCTGAGGTGAGATTTGAATTCAGGTCCTCCTGACTCCTGTACTTGTGCTCTGTCCACTTTGAAGGCAACATAGTGCAGTGAAAAAGAGTATGTTGGATTTAAAATCAAAGAAACTGAGCTCAAAATACCATTTTTAAACTATGTGATCTTAGGCAAGTCACATGACCTCTCTGAGCCTCAGTTCTATTAATTTATAAAATGAGAGGGTTGGGCTAAATGCACCTGTGTGGTCACTTATGGTTTTCTGTAAATGATCTAAGAGTAATAATAAAAAAAAAAAACAGTCCGGGCCACACTGACCAAGTTCAGGAAATGTTCTGGTCTCATCCCAGTGCTCTGGGATCTCTCAAATGAAAGAACTAGATTAGATACCCTGTCTCTTCTGGCTTGACATACTGTGATCCATTAATTTAGTGGCAGTGTATAGAGGATTAGACTTGGAATAAGAAAGATCTGAGTTCAAAGCTTTCGATCAGATACAGGAAAACACTCTCCAAAGACTTTCCCTTGGCCCAGAGGAAAGGACAAAGAGTTTAGAATAAATTTAGGGTTAGAACAAGCCTCTGCCTGAAGGCCCCAGTGAGGAGGGAGCTGGGGTTAGGAATATGAGTGGAGGCCAAGTCAACTCACATAATTTATTGCCAACCCCTGATTCTTGGCTTTGTTTGACAGTGAAATCATCAACATTTGGAGGACCATGGGAGTAGAGAGGACGATATCCCCCAAGGTGGTGCAGGGACTGCTGCTTAAGCTTCATGAGCGGCCGAGTGTAAATGAATTCACCAATACCAACGACACTAACCTCTATGTGGATTCGCTAGCTGTAAGCTGTAAACAAGCAATTCTCATGGGACCCTTAGCCTCCCCCCAGTCTCTGACGGGCACCAATCAATCTATTAATCACCATTCATTAAACACCTCCTGTGTGCCAGGCATTGTGCTGGGGATACATAAAGAAGCAGAAGACAGTCCCTTCCCTCAGAAAGGTTACAGTCTAATGGGAGAGATATATTCAATCAAGCATATACAAAGCAAGGGACCATTCGGTATTTCCTTATCTTCTTCACAAAGCAAAGACAAGGCCTTTAACCACCCTGCTGGAAACCCAGGATTAACTGGCTTTGGTGGAGAAGAGATGGTATACGTGCAAAATGCCAGAACCAAAGGGCCTGCAGTCAGCTCCCACTTCTGACACTACCTATATGGCCTTGGCAACTGTCTTGGACCTCAGTTTCCTCACTTGTAAAATCAGGGGGTTGAACTAGATGGCCTCCTGAATCAGGGAGAAGATCACCACATTAGGAGTTCGTGACCCAGCACCCTGTGTTTCCAATACAGTCATTTCAGACTTAAAAGTTGGAAAATAGCCTGATGCATTGGAAAGCACTGCCCTGGGAGTCAGAGGCTCTTCCATTTACTAGCTCTGGGTGAATGATTGAGCAAATGTCCTAATTTCTCTAAGCGTCTGTTTTTCCATCTGTAAGAGGGGAATAATCATACATGTGCTACCTACCTGAGAAGACTTTTGTGAGAGAAGAGTTTCAGAAACTTTACAAGCACTATAGGAATACTCATTATTGTTGGATCAGAGCCCTAGAGCAAGAGATCTTAACCCTTTGGTGTCATGGATCCCATATCTAATGAAGCCTGGGAACTCTTCCTCAGAATAATGCTTTCAAATGCATAAAATACAAAGGAAATTATATTGAAATATAGTTATCAAAATATTAGAAAATCAAGTTGATGGACTCCAAATTAATTATGTGTCCAGTGGCCCATTGTGAGATATTAGCTCAAAGCCTGGGACAAGGGAACAGGACTGGGACTAGGGAGGGACAAACCTGAAAGATCTGAAGAAGAGATCTGCCCTGCCTTTCTGAGAAATCTTCACCCTAAGATCTACTCTCCCTTGTCTTCTTCCTGGCAGGCCATGAATGCACTCTGTGAGATCCAATATTGCAGAGAACACCCCGAGGCCATGCAGTTCCTGTACCCACAGCTCCTCCTGGGCCTCCTTACTCAGGTGCACTATATGTTTGAACTTGGCCTAACTGATCCACCCAAGACAAATGAGACGTCACAGGAGGCAGAGCCAATGTCCAGCCCTCTGAGGTAAGGGCCACAGCTTGTGGTTTGGTAGAAAGCTGTGACCACTGGGTCCCACTAATTCTAGAGGTAACTTTGGGAAACTTTTCCTCTGAGACTTAGTGGCCTCCTTTATAAAGTCATAAGTGGGTTATATGGTTTCTATAGAAAAAATTTTATTTCTATAAATCATATAATATAGAAAAAAATAGAACAGGTGATTTCTCGGGTTCCTTCCACCTCTTACTTTCTGTTCTAAGGTTCCTTCCTGCTCTGCCTCTTGATATTACATGATCTGAGGTCCCTTCCAACAGCGATAGTCTAGACCTGTGGTGGGTTTCCAATTGAAATGGTCCTTAAACCAGTCATACATAAGGAACGCTGCCTACATACTGACTTCAAAAGCTAAACGTTATCATTCTCTCTGTTCTATTGTATTTTCTTTATTTTGCTAAACATTTCCCAATTAGCTTTTAATCTTGTTCAGACACACTTGGGAGTGCTGTAACCACAATGCGGCTGCACATCTGACACCTCTGGTCTATGATTCTATGAGTATTATTAAGGAGAAAAAGCTGCCTGGGGCAGATCACAGAAAGAAAGACTACTGATTCCATTTCATTCAACAAGTTACTTCCTGGACCCTGGCACATTACTCTATATCGTAAGAGGCTATTTCTAAGATGACATGGTTTAGTACTGTCTCAATTTAGGTACTAAAATACTGAATAAGAAATGGAAAGAGCATTTGACTAGGACTTAGCAACCTGAGTTCAAATTCTGTCGATGCCAATCACTGGCTGTATGACCTTGAGTGAGTTTCTTCCCCTCTCCAAGTCTCAGTCCCATCCTCTGTTAATTGATCTCCTGGGAGTTCCCTTCCAACTTTGACAGTTTCTGAATCTGCATATCTGTCACCTTTATTTACCCACTCTGTCTTTCACACTCACACCTGCGTTCTCAACATCTTTTTTTTAAAAACAGTAAGTTGTAGAGCAAAGGTTTCCATGTTCTCAATTCAAACCCACGTTCCCTCTCAAAATTTTCCACTCAAAAGATGCAGAATTTTGGGGTTGCTTTTTTTCCCGAACCAATTTAAAATGAAGGTGACTCAACATGGACTGAATCTTTGTCTAAGAGTTTCTCATTGCAAACAGGAAGGTTTCCCATCACTCAGGCAAAGGTAGCAGTGCCCTCTGCCAAGGCTCTAGTGTCTGAAAGACTTGCACCTATACAAATGAAAACCTTAGAGCCTCCTGTTCATACCACAGGTTCCACCAACCAACTCTCCTCATAGTTCACTAAAATTTAAGCTTCAGATCAGATCCTTAGAACAGCAAGTAAACTTAGAGCAACAGAGGAAAGAATGTCCTGTACTGGATTAGGAATTAGGGAACCAGAGTGCTTTACTATTAGCTAGCTGGGTGACCTTAGTTGGGTAAGTTCACTCTTCTCCAGGCCTCAGTTTTCTCATCTGTAAAATGAAAAGATTGGACTCTAGGACAGGTTTGTAACCTTTTTTATATCATGATCTCTTCTGCACACATGCACACACACACACACACACACACACACACACACACACACACACACTCTCCCCCAGCTCTTTGGCAGTCTGGCGAAGGCTGTGGACTGTTTCTTGGAATAATGTTTTTAAATAATAAAGTACATAGGGTCACAAAGAAAATTATATTAAGTAGAATATATTGGAAAATGCTGAAATAGAGTTATCAAAATATTTTTCCAAAAACAGTTCACAAACCCTATGTTAAGGATCACTAGACTAGATATTCTCTGATGCTATGAGTCTTACTAATAAGAAGGAGTTGGCTTTGCCAAAGTGGAAATTTTGGGAACTTCAGGGAGAAGTAACTACACTATACCACAAAGTGGCAACTGTGCTTAGGTGGCAAAGGGGTTAGAAGACTGGACCTGAAGTCAGGAAGACCTAAGTTCAAATCAAACCTCAAAACGTAGCTGTGACCCTGGGCCAATCATAATTCCTCTCTGCCTCAGTTTCCTCATCTGTAAAATGTGGCTAATAGAAGTATATATCTTCTCCTGGAGTGGTTGTAAGAGTCAAAAGAGACAATATACATAAAGCATTTTGCTCCTTAAAGTGCTACATAAATACATGAATGCCACTTATCATCACTGTCATCATCATCATCTCCATTTTAGATTTTATAATACAGTGGAGGAAAGCCAGGCACCCTTTAGATTTGGAAAAGCAGATGTCAAAGGGAAAACAGATTTCAGGGGAAGGATAAATAGAATTTTATGAACTAAGATTCTACAAAGGAGGGATAGAAGATGCTCAGGAAGAAGAGATACAGAGAAATAGTTCCAATGGGAAGGCAAAACACAGAAGCTACAGAGATTGAAATGGACATGCATGTCCAATTTTACAGTTGGAGAAACTGAGCCAAAAAATGGTTAAGTGACTTTCCCAAGGTCACACAGTTAGAACATTTCTGAGACTGGATTTGAACTTGAGTTTTCCTGACTCGAGGCCCTGAGCTCAATCCACTGTTCCACCTGGTTACCCATAGTTAAAGAAACTGGGCATGGTTATCATGAAGAAGAGAAGAGCTGGGAAGAGGGAAAGGAGAGTTAGAATAGACTGAGGGCTGTCTGCTGACGAGAGATCAGACTTGCCCCTTGTGGCCCCTGACGGAAGAACCAGGAGCAAGGAGACGAGGTAGAAAAGACTCATTTAGCGTAAATGTCATGGAAAGATCAGTCACAATTACAGCCATCCAAAAGCTGACTGGGCTTCCTCAAGAGGTTGTGTATTCCTCTTCAAGGAGAGGGCACAGGAATACACAGCAGGTATATTGTACTGGGAGTTCTTTATCAGGTAGGGATTAACCTAGATGAGGTCCCTTCCAAATCTATAATTTTGTGATTCTGTGGCCTGTGGTGAGATATTGTATATGTATGTATGTATGTATATGATAGGCATATACATTTATATACCTATACATAAATGCATATGTGTATATGTAAGTACATGCATACATTTATACACATACATATATACATTTGTATACATACATGCTTGTGTGTGTATATATGGGTATATATAACTCTCTATTTTTCCTGTGTCACCTTGGGCCAGTCACTTGACCTCTCTTGGATTCCAAGCGGTCCTCTTTACTGAGCCTTCCAGCTTCTTACTCTGACCAGGAAGAAGGGATATCCTGGTAAATGTTTAACTACCAGCTCTCCAGGAGAAACAAATGTACAGACATGCTTCTAAGTTAAATCTACATTAAGATTTCTCCTTTTTTTTTTAAAAGTCTAGCCAATCAACAAAACAATAAACCAAGCCCAGATCTGTAGCTGCTTTCCAGGGTTGGAATACTCACACTGAAAAATTAACAGCAGTGCCTTGGAGTCCTTACATGCTGACTCTAGTGCACCCCTGGTCGTAATTCTAATATTCAGTGTTCTCTATTCCAGCATTCTGTTTTCTTCTAGGTCCAACAGTCCCCATTCTATGTTCGAAGGGTCTATATTCCAACTTTCATATTCTTTACTTCCTACCCTTGCCTATTCAGTTTGTTTTCCCACTATTTGTGGTCTTTTTTAAAAAAATCAATGTTAAAAACTTTTTGCTCTGTTCATCCTATGTACCTTTCTTGAAGTATAAGTAAGCTAATTTAGTAGAAAAAGAGGCAAAGTTATTGAAGGGGTAGGGTCCCCTCAGTCCCTGTCCTCAGAGAACCCCACATCTCAAGAGATGATCCCTGGCCCTCTCTACCTTGTATTTCAGTATTCTAAGTTCCTGGAGGGTCAAAGAATCTAGTCTTACTTCCTCCTTTCCCTCCCATAAATCCTATAGTACAGGACTGAGAATGCAGTAGATGCTCAGTAAATGTCTGATGTCTGATTCCACAGTTAAGAGAGTGGAAAGGAGTACTGGGTTTCAGAAGGCAGAGGTGTGAGTCCCACTTCTGAAACTTCCTAGTTGTGCCATGACCATGAATAAGTTCATTTAACCTCACTTAAGCCCTAATTTACACATCTCTAAAATGGAGTTCATAATTCTTGTACTATCTCACAGGGTTAATATAAGGAAAGTGCTTTGTAAACTTTTAAACCCTATAGAAACGAGAGCTATTATTCTCAATGTGCATTATTAATAAATGATTGAGAAAATGTGCAGTAAACACACAATATACCTGTGGAGGCCAGGTTAGGGCTAAGGGCCCAGGGTCACAGGTCATAGTTGACCCCTCTTCCCCCTGAGGGATCCAAAGAGCAAAGAGTACACAGTGGCCCTGGGACAGAAGACCCGTAACCCTTGGGGAAAGGGCAGCCAAGTCTATAAAATGAAGGGCCCCCAATATCATCTCTCTGACACAGATGCAGGATCGTGATGAACAATTTCAGGTCTACATCTCAAAGGCCCTCAAATATCTCCGCAGTTCCCAGGAAGGCCTCAGAATTTCAGCTGCCTTGTTTTTAGGTAAGGAGGGGGATGCTGGAATATTCTGAGCCTTCTCTCTTCCCTTCTATCTTGTCTTCTTCTGTCCTGTTGATCTCCTTTGTCCCTTTCTTTCTCCTCTATTTTCTTCTCCAGTTCTTTTTTCCTATTTTTCTCTCCTCGCTTCTCTCTCCCTCCCCTCTTCTCTCTCTCCTCTCTCTGTCTCTCTCTTCTCTCTCTGTCTCTCTCTGTTGCATGCTCTCCTCTCCCCTCTTTATTACCCCCACCTTGACTAACTTTTCTCCCCTTTTCTACTCTCTCTCCCTTTCAGTTTTCCTCCTCTCCTATTTGTCTGTCCCCTCTCTTCTGCTTTACTCCTCTCTTTCCCTTCTGCTCCTTTCTTTTTCTCCTCCCCTCTTCTTCCCTCAGCTTTCTCATCCTGTCTCTCCCCCTTTTTGTGTCTCTCCTCTCTTCTCTTCTACTCTCTCTTGTTTTCCTTTCCTCCATTCCCCCTTTGTCTCATTTCTCTCCTCCTCTCCTGTTTCTTTCCCTTCTCTTCTTCTCTATTCCTCTCTTGTCCTTTCCTTTACCCCTGTACTCCCTTCTCCTCTCCCTTTCTTATAGCACAGCAGAAGCTTTGGCTGTAGATGAAATAGAAACTTAGACTCTGAAACCCCAGCCACCTACCAAGCACCTAACCAACCAAATGCCCATAAGGCCAATCCTGACAAAACTGCCAATACAGATCCTTCTCCAACCCTCTCCTCACCCCACTCCTGACCACACCCTAACCTACCCTCATCTGTATCCTGATTTCACCCCTACCCTGAGAGGAGTGCCAAACATGCCCTATGGCTGTTGCTTATTTCTATTTTCACCAATCTCCTTCCAGGGAAATGAGATCTCAATGAACCCTTTTCTTTCTTCGTCCATTCAGGCTACATCATCTCCTATTATCCTGATACAATCTTCGAGGGTGCAAGTGATTCTGACTTGGCCTTGTTCTATTACAGTAAGTCTCAAATTGGGATCAGCCCCTTCCTTTCTTGAATGCCCACCCAATCACCATCCCATTCCATCTTCCTCTCCCTGCTTCTCTCCTTCCAGCAGCTTGGCTTCCACTAGCCCTGGGGATCTAAAACTGTGGAACATAGAAAGTTAGAGCTGGCAGTGGCTTGGTGATCACCTTTTCTAGCTTCCCTCATTTTACAGAGGAGGAAACTGAGACCCAGAGAAGGAAATCAGGCCAGCATTAGACTCCTGATCCACACTGGCTCTCAGGTTTCACTTCATTACAAACTGAGCTTTCAGGAGAAGACCTCAGCAGCACAGGACATAAAGGGAGGAACAGTTGTACACAACCCAAGGCTGATGGGAGGAAGGTGACAGAGATGGTAGGCACTAACAGAAGAAGCCAGTCCTAAAAAATAATTCATACAAAGGATCTCAAGGCCATTCATGGAGACCATTCTCTCCTCCCTATCACCTTATTCTCCTCCCTATCACCTAGACCTCTGCAATCAGAAAAGCTTCTTTTTGTTGTTGTTGCCTACAAATATATCCAAGTCTCCTCAATTTCTACCCTCTCTAAACCCAAATCCTTCCACTTCACCTTGACATTCCCTCGTTATTAACATATCTCTTTTTCCCTCACAGATAAAATTCTAGAAAATGTTTATCCTTCTTTCCCATCTTATATTCACATGTCAAACCACCTGGCCTTGCCACTCATAGGTTGTGCAACATTGGATGAGGCACCATGACCCTCTTGAATCTCCCCCACTCATCTATTCATACAGATTATAATCCCTGCCCTAACTACTTCACAGGGATGAATGTTCTGGTAAACTAATAGAACTAGTGGACAGGCTTTGAAAGGTCTAAAGCAACTCAGCCTGAGTCCTAGGCATGACTCTGGCACTAAATCTCTCTAGGTGACCTTGGGAAAATGTGTTGCTCTTCTCTAAGTCTTAACTTCTTTCTCTGTAAAATGATGCATTGGAACTAAATGACTAATAAGGAATAGCTTTAATATTCTTCATTCTGTACTCTACAGTTCCTTCCAGTTCTGACATTCTGTATTCTTAAGTTCTTAGGTCTCTTCCCTCACTTGTGTTCTGTGTCCTAACATCCTGTGTTCTAAGGTCCCTGCCAGCTCAAACATTCTCTGTTCTTACTTTTAAAGTTGTAAGGTCTCTTCCATCTCTACTGTTCTATGTTCTGACATTCTAAGTTCTAAGACTTCTTCTGCCTCTAGTGTTCTTTCTATGTTCTAACATCCTGTGTTCTAATGTCCCCAGTAGCTTAAATAGTCTATGTTCTGACATTCTATGTTCTAAGGTGTTTTCCAGTACTTAATGTTCTGAATTTGAAGTTGAGACACCTGGATTCAAATCTTGGCTCCATTACCTGCTCAGCTGTGTGACTGTTAGTTAGTTATTTTACCCCTATAAGTCTCAGTTTTCTCATCCATAAAATTAGAGTAATTATGAATTGATGACCTCAGGAGATAGTTGTGAGGGCAGTACTTTATATACCTTTAAAGTACCATGGAAACATGAGCTATATATCTGTATAATTCACTTCAATTCAACAAATATTTGTTAAACACTTCCTAATTGTGCCTAACTGGTAAAATGGGAAAAGTAACACTTGTACTGGCTACCCCCTTGCCATGTGAGAAAAATACTATGTAAGGAAGGCCCTAAAGCTCTATAGACTTACAAATTATACTGGTGACCTCTTCCAGCTCTACCATTCTGTGATTGAAAACCTCAACTGTAAAGGATGACACTATTTTCTTTCCCTTTCCCTGCTGCCCTTTGACCCTGCTTCAGCCTACCAACGGCTCTGAGACTGAGCCTACTCCCTTGCCTAAAATGGGCGGGAGAGTAGAGGGGAGATATGTGTGTATACACACACACATAACATACACACATATATTTTATATATAAAATATACACATATGCATACATACATGCATCTATATGTGTGTATATATGTACATATATGTGTGTGTACACATATGGGTTGGACTTGGGTGGGGAGAGAAGGGAAAGGGGCTTTTTCTCTTTCTTTGAATGCCAGTGGCATTCCACCCTCACTCTTGCCCCAGGGAGCAAGGGACTACAGATCCAGGGCCCAGGATCATGGAAATGGCTTGGGTGGGTCCCTGGGTAAAGGCAAAGGCAGGAAAACTCTCACTGAGCTTTCTTCTCTTTGAGGTCTGGACAAACTAAAGCAAGATCCAGATCAGAGCATCGGGGACTTTGCTACCATGTACCTCAACCACCTTGATGAAATGTCCAAAAGGATGAACTGATCTCATACCTTGCGTATCCCACAAGACCTCCCTCCTGCCTCTAGAAGTTAGGTCTCCCAAAAATGTTAGTTCTCTCAATATGTTAGGTCTCCCAACATGTTAGGTCTCTCAATACACGTTAGGTCTTTCAATATGTTAGTTCTCTCAATATGTTAGGTCTCCCAACATGTTAGGTCTCTCAATACATTAGGTCTCTCAATATGTTAGGTTTCCCGATATGTTAGGTCTCCGGATATGTTACGTCTCTCAATATGTTAGGTTTCCTGATATGTTAGGTTAGATATTCATTCATGAAGTCATTCTTGATGCCTTATGATTAACCTACAAGTTAAAGAGTCCAGGGCCCTTCAGTGCCTCCCTCCAAACTCTTAAAACCGTCAAGCTCCCTTTGGGGCATCAGAATCCCCCAGTGCACCAACTTGTCCTCCATGGGCTTTAGTTTTGCTTTGACCTAGTATGATGGCTTCTCTCATCTCTCCCCTGTTCTCTATTAGCCTCCCCCAAGTCCAGGCTTTCCAAACTCTTGGGTCTACTGTTAAAACAGTCAGCCTGTCTTTGGGCCATCAGAATCCCCCAGTGCACTGACTTGACCCCCATGGAGCATCTATTTTGAGACACAGAAAGGGACATAAGATATAGAAAAATACAAATAAATAAAATGTTCTATGAGGAGGAGGAGGGTATAAACTGGGAGAGTTAAAAATTTCATGTTATAAGTAGCACCCAAATTGAACCTTTAAAAAAAGATGGAAAATTGTAAAAAGCTAAAAATTTTTAGAAATTCCATGTTTTGATTATGCATCCCTGTTCTTGAACCATATTCTAGGGCATGTGTCCTCAATATATGTATTAAAATATGTTTGTTAATATCTATAAATTAAACATATGTTCATTGTTTTAAAAGTCTGGTTTATTTTAATATTTGATTTTAATTACCGTCATATCTGAAAAAGATACTTAAATCCAAATAGGAAAAAAAAAGGCGTGTGGTTGGTTTCACTAACTTAATCATGATACTCATTTTTTAATCTATTGATTTTTTAATCTATTGCATCAATTACACAAGAGATTATTGTTGAAATATGGCCAGCAAATTTCCAAATTTTCCGATGTCAATCAGTTATTCTTGCAAACTAATTGGAAAGTGTTATATTTTTATATTGTCAACAAATGGGTTCAGAACTCACTGAAAATCTTCATTTGGAAGAAAAGTGGACTAGAAAATTACATTTCCAAGTTTTTTTATGTGTAGAGATAGACTCTATAGGTAACACTTCATATTAGGCAAGAAAATCACATACAGATAGAAATATTTCTAAACATCCATTTTTAAAATGTTCTTTCCCTTAGCATGGGCTTCTTTCAAAAATCAGCTGCTTTCTTATTCATTGTTAAAATATCACATTTGTCTGTTTACAAAGATATGTAGAGAACTAACACAAATATATAAGACCAAAAGCTAGTCCTCAAAGAATAAGTGGTCAAAGGACATGAGCCAAAAATTTTTGAAAGAATTGCAAACTATTAATTATGTATGAAATTATTCAAAATAAAAGAAACAAAGCAGAACAACTCTGAGATTTCACCTCACACCCATCAAAATTACAAATATGAGAGTGGTCAGCGTTGAACAGGTTGTGAAAAAACAGGCACACTAATTAGTGGAGTCATGAATTGATCCAACCATGCTAAAAGAAATTGGGAATTACGATAAAACAATGAGTAAAGTGTTCATATCCTTTGATCCAGAGACCATACAGTTAGGCACACATGCCAAAGAGGTCAAAGATAGGAAGGCCCGATATTCACCAAAATATCTGCAACAGTACTTTTTGAAGTAGAAAAAGTTGGGGAAAAGTAGATGATCATCATTTGGCAAAAGGCTAAATAGATGGTGGTGTGACAGATTATTATTACACCAGTGAAGACCAAAAGGAGCCATGGGAAGGTTTATATGAACTATGACAAAGTGAAGTAAACTGAACCAGGAAACAGAATGACCACAAAAATGTAAACGGAAAGAATAACTGAAACTGAACACGGTGTGATTATAATGAAGTTTGGTTTCAAAACTAAAAATGTATCTTCATTCTTTGCAGAGTATGACTAGGAATGTTAAGCACTGAATATATTGTCAGACTTGATTGATGGTTGGTTTTGTTGTACTGTCTTTTTATTCCTTTTTTGTCTTTGTTATAGAGGATGGTTCCTTGGGTGGGGGGAAGGTATTGTGATGTATTGGAAAATTAAGGTGATATAAAAGCAATTTATAACAATTTAACGTCAACTCTACCTCAGAGACAATTTGAGAATACTTTTTTTTTAACATCTGCTAGGTTTCATTGTACTGATAGACATTTGTCATAACAAAATAGATTAGTAAATTTGGAACTTTTTTGGGAAAATATTCATAACATTAAATTCAGTTACTCTAATAAGTACTTTTTCAGGAAATAGAGATAAACAGTGAATGTCTTTGTGGGGATAATGTTGGCATTCATACATAATGCAGGGAGGGGAAAGATTTTTGGAGGGTTGGTTTTTTTGTTTTTGGGGGATTTTTTTTGCCTTTTTTGGTATCATCTATCAAACACTTCATCATGAAATTTTTTTCCAATACCTGAGTCTAGAAATCTACAAATGTTTTTGCAATATATCTTATACTCAAATATACATACCTTCCTCTTCCTATGGCTTATTTCATGGCTGTAGAGATTCAACTAAGTTTGTAGGATTAAAATCAAGCACATAGAACATGGATCAAATAACAAAACTGATGTGTGATTCCATCAATTTAGCCAATGATCAGTCAACAAGCATTAAATGCCTACTACATTTCAAGGGGAAAAAGTACAACTTTGACAATTGATTGGATATGTGGGTTCCAGTTTGGGGCTGAGGATGACATCAAAGTTGTAAATCTAGATGACTAAAAGGATTCTGGTGACAGAAATGGGAGTTTGGATGATAGATGAATTTGATGAGAAAGATAATTGAGATTTTTTTCAATGGTGATTATGCTTACCCAATCTCGTGATATATCTCAACTTGGTACAGCCACAAGATGAAGTAGGGAATGGAGAGTGGGTAAGTTAGGAAGGGAAAGGATTTTGCCAATTCCATATATATAGCTGCAGAGGGCACCTGGATCATGGTTAGGTTACAACAGCTTAGTACAAAAGGAGAGTTTAGAAAAACTTGCCCAGCAGGGGGAAAAGACAGTCTAGAAAAGTGTTTGGGGAATAACAGGTGAAAGGGTAGAGTAGTCATGTTGCATTGGAGACACAAGGGGAGGATATGTCCCAGATTCCCACCAATCAGTTGGTCTTGGATGACCAACTGTCATCTCATAGACCCCTGAGGATGCATGGTCCCTGATTTGGATACTACTGTTCTAAGAGACTAAGGTGAGGAAAGAGTACATTTCAGGCATGTGGGGATAGCCTATGTGGAGGCACAGAAATGGAGGATGGGATGCCTAGTTTCAGGAGCAGCTACTAGACCAAGTTGACTAGAAGACTGAGGACATAAGGGAAACAACAGGAACTAATTCTGGAAAGGTGGGTGGGAATCAAGATTGTGGGTGATATTAAATGCCAGGCTGATGGATTTGTCTTTTTTCCTAGAAGTAATAGCCACTAGAGGTAGTTTTAACAGGTAGTTGTCATGGTCAGGCATGTGCTTTGGAAAGATTATTTCAATAGGTATGTAGGAGAAAGATTGAAGAGAGGAGAGACTGGAGCAAGGACACAAGGTAGAAGACTAGAGATGATGAGAGTTCAAACTAGGATAGTGGCATCGTGAATGGAGAGAAGCTAGACACAAGAGTGTTGTGAAGCTAGAATGGGCAAGACTTAGCAACTGAGTGCATATGGGCAGGGAATATTCAAAGATGACTCTGAGGTTATAAACCTGAATAACAAGAATTGTAGTGCCCTTGACAGAAATGGGTAAGCTGGGAGTATTTGCAGGATCAAGCAAAGAAAATACTAAGTTCTGTTGTTTATACGTTGAATTTTAAATGACAATAGGACACCCAAATAAAGATGTCTAGCAAACAATTGGCAGTGAAGGACTTGTTTGTCCTTCATTTTTGAAGTGGACCAATGACATCAGGAGGGTAATTCCTTGACTTGCAGGTGAATTGAAGTGAAGTAGAGATGCAAAAAGTCATCAGTCTCACTCTCTCCTCCAGAGTCATCAAAGTCCAGTGATAAGACACAAGTGAAAATGACTTGCAGTGACCCAGAATGCAGTGAGAGACCGTGACCTTTTTAAGCTAAGGTCTTTCTCAGGTCTCAGTTTGTCCAAGGCAATGTCAATTCAGTGATTAAAGGCTAGGTAAAAATTAAGAATAAAAGATGGCCTAGTTTGCTTCAGTGAAGGACTAGAATACAAGAGAGAGTAGAACTAGATAAACCAATCAACCAACAAGCATCTAGGAAGTGTCTTTGATGTGCCAGGAGCTCTGCTAGGTGCTGGAGATACATAGGCAAAAATGAAACAATCCTTACCCTCAAAATGTTTGCTTCCTGTGAGGCTGAGAGAAGAGATAGCAGTTTACTTATCTGAACTGATGGGAGTTGATGAAATAACTAAAAGAGGCTATAAAGAAGTGAGAGTTGAGGACAAAGCCTTGAGGAATACCAACAAGTAAATGGGTAGAAGATGGTTGACAATCTACCAAACGAATTAGTCAGTATGTGAAAGAGCATCAAATAAGCCAGTGGAGGAGAGCCTATACAAGAGGAGTATGTGGTCTGCGGCATCAACATTTTCAGATGACTGAGAAGCAATTAAATGCAGCAGCTAAGATGACACTCGTAAGTTTAGAGGGAGCAGTTTCAGTCTATTCGTGGAGTCAGAAGCTAGATTACAAAGGTTTGACAAGTGAATATAAGATGAGAAAGAAGGATAAACTTTTTTCTAAAATTTTGACTGTGAAGGGAAAAGAGATATGTTAATAACTTGATGGAATGTCATGGTCGGATAGAAGGATTTGCATTTAGAGAGGACAGAAAGTGAGGACACTTGCATATATTTGTAGGCAACAACACAAAAAGAGGCCATTATATAAGGACAGATTTGGGATGAAAGAGGAAAGAAATTATGTAGGAGGCAGAGGCTGATCAGAAATGTGTTACTATAACATTGACAGAATAAGAATGATGAGAAAGGGAACCAGATGATGTCTGTAGTCCTTTCTGACATTCTGTGGTCTAAGGTCTTTTCTAGCTTTACAACTATAGGTGCTAATCTCTCTTCCAGCTTTAACACTTCATGTTCTATATTTTAGGGTTCTTCCAAATTTAATATTCCATGTTCTAATGTCACTTTCAAGCTATAGCAAAGCGGAAAAACTCACAAAACGAGGCAGGATACAAAAAGTACCAAATGTGTGACCCAGACAATAAGTGCTAAGAGTTTCTGAGGAGGAAAAGATCACTTCTGACTGAGTTCACAAGTAGAAACCTATGCATTAAATTATGAAGACAAAGATGGGGGAGGCAGGGAAATTGTCTGAAGAGACTTATGGAGATTGCAGGAAACTCACCAGCCAACTTAGATTTTTAAAAGATATCTAGTGAAGATGGAAGCAAGGGCAAGTCAGCAACAGAGAAGGAATAAAAGGCATGACAAGATACTATCAAAAGAGTCCCAGAAAGAGTCAAGACCAGCCAGGAAAGCTTAGAATGACCAAAAAAAAAAAACATTTAAGTCATTAACAAGGAAAAGAGGAGGATCAAAGAAGGAATAAGAATGCTCTTTGGGATAGATGGGATGCTAACTGGCAAGAGAGAAAGTTTAGGGAATATTCACTTGTTTTATCCCAAACAGAATGATCTTTGTATAATCAGTAGGTGGCAAGAAAGGCTGCTTAACCTACCAAATTGTTCCCTAAGCTAAAGGTATGTGAAGGAACTCTTCACATGAGTAAAGTGTCCCTACAGCTCATTATTCCTCTCTTATACAAGTTTTTCAAACTGCAAAATAGCAACCCCCACCTACCATGCTCATTCTTGTGGTTCTTTACTAGATTTTAGCAGGAGTACCTCAGTCTCATTTTTTGTACCAGACAAACTATAAGATCATCCCCCAGGTTTTTCAATAGTTCTAGAATGGCTGAGAGCCCTCAGTCTAATTCAGCTAGGCAAAATGTCTCTCTGCAGAAGAGGGATTCCACTGTCCCCTGACCCTACTCCTTACCTTCTCTCTATTTGTAAGCCCGAAATTAAATACAACACACAGCTTAGAATTTTTGGTGCCTTAACAAGGTTTTGCTCATAGATTACCAGTTTAGAAACAATGGCAAGACAGAGTCAAGACAACTGGTGATTGCCCAAGATACAGTGGATGATGTTGGCCCTTCTAAATTAAGGTCTTCTCCAGGTCTCAGTTTGTCTGAGGCAATGCCCACTCAATGACTAAAGGCTGGGTCAGAATTGAGACAAAAGTTATTAAATGCCCATGGAGACATTTAGTTATCTTCCTCCTGGAAGAGAGAGGGAAGAGATAGGGAATGACTTTGTCCCTTATCTCTCATCCCAGTCAGCATCTATTAACAGGACAGATTTCACCCAGAACATAGTTTACCCTTAGTTCATTCTCATCCCTCAACCCACTACCACCACAGCCCTACACAGAATTCATTATAAGTATTCAAACTGACTAGAGCCTTACCTTTGGCTCCTTGTGGCCCCATACTCAAGCCTCCTCCTTGTGAAGGCTTTCTCCCTCCCATGTACCTGGCTTCAGGGTGGTTCTACAAACAAGCCCCTTTATTAAGGGTTCAGAGGGATTTGAGCTGGGCCTGGGAGTCTGGGAATTATCATATCCCTTCTCCTAATTCTTCCCACCTTTTTTAGATGTGATCAAGTTGGGACTCCATTCAACCTCTAAAACAATGATCCTGCACTATAATCTTGAACCCAACATAAGAGACTGACCTTGATGAACTCATCAGCACTGTTGCAGATGAGCTATATCCTTAACTACCAAAAGGATTGATAGGAGAGAATGCTAAACTACTGACAGTGTTATGTGAAAGATGGTGGTATCTGCTCCAGGACTTTTTTTAAGGAGATGGAAGACTTGGCAAACTATAGGCCAGTAAACTTGAATTCAGTTCCAGGTGGAATTCCAGAAAATATTTAAGAAATAATTAGTTATCATTTAGAAAAGGAAACAGTTTTGTTAGATCTCATCAAGCTGAACCAGATGCAATTGGTAGAAATTGGCAAGAAGCAAATTTAGATTTGATGTCAGGGGAAAACTACTTAAAAATTAGAGAGATCCATTGGTAAAACAGGCAGACTTGGGAAGCAGGAGATTGACTCTCACAGGAGGCTTTCAAACAAAGGCTGGATGAACATCTAATTGGGTAGACTGTAGACGTGCTTTTTTTCCCTCTGAATGAGTTGGATTACAACGCCACAGAGGTTACTTTCCACCCTAAAATTCTATTATATTGGTCAGGAAGAGTTTCCCTGGAGTGCTTCATTTGCATGTTAACCCTGATGGATAAGGCTCTATGCCCTAAAATGGGCAGAAATGGGCAGGGAACTCCTCCATGCCTGGGAGGATAGCATAAGGAACACCTTGGACAGAGGAGAGATTGTGGCCTGAATGAAGGCTAGAAAAGCCAGGGAAAAAGTAGAGAGGAAGATTGAAGACACAAAATGTCTCAATGTTTCCTTTGCTCTCTTCTCTGTCTACCAGACAGGTAAGAAAGCTGTGAGATTCAGCTAATACATGGTCTCTTATGTAGACGTGTTTTAGAATGAAAGGAATGTGAGAGCTTGAAAGGACTTGAAAGTTCTCTAGCCCCGACTCCATCCCTTCCTTATAGTCTCCCATCAGTCTCCGTTTAAATCCCATTAATGGCAGGGAACCCACTATCTGTCAGGGAAACCTATTACACCATGGGACAGTTTTAGGGGCAATTTTTCCTGGCTCCTTCTGGTACGCCTAATGCAAGAGGAAGAAAATAGAAGAAGTTTCTAAGAGATGACACCATTGATTTCATTGGCTATAGACAGGAGACAACTTGAGCCTTCACACAGTCCTTTAGGTGCAAGCAATCTTTTCTGTGATTTGTGGAATGGTCGTTTTCTAAAGTGTCCCGACATGTACTTGAAGGCCCTGCCAGGAAGTATGAACAGCAACCACTGGTTTCAAGTACAAGATACTGCTTTCACCCAAAATATCCAGCAAAAAAAAAAATCCCTGATCCAGCCCAGGAACATATGATAGCCATAGAGAAGAGCTGTGTTCTTGGATCTGAGTGTTAGCTTTGCTCATCACATACGGTGTGATTCTGAGCAAAGTCATTTTCCCTTGTAGGAACTCACTTTTCAACCTCTTTAGAATGAGGGGATAAGACTAAATGACCTGGTCTCTTCTAGTACCAACATTCTCTGAATGGGATCTAGGACACTACCACCATTCTGACCAGCCAAATTTGAAGCCTCATTGTCCTCAACTCTTCCCTCTCCCCTGGTGTATCCAATCTGTTGTCAAATCTTATTTCTGTCTCAACAACCATGCCTTTCATGTGCCTCCCATCTCTCTATCCACACAGCCACCACCCTAATTCAGACCTTCCTCACCATTCTTCTAAAGTCTTACAATAGACTTCTATTTGGCCTCCCTGACTTGAGTATTTCTCCACACACATCCTCCACATAATTACAAAAGTAATTTCCCAAAAGCAACACCACACCCCATTAGAACATAAGATTATTGAAAACAGGGACTATTTCCTTTTGGTTTATGTATTCCCAGAACCACCATGCTCTCTCCCCTACTCAGTAAACCCTGGTTGCTCCCTGTTACCTCTTGGAACAAATGTAAAATCCCTTGTATAACATCCATAACTCTTTAAAAGCTAGCCCTTCTTACCTTTCTTATATTCTTAACTCCTCTCTAAGCACTCTGTGGCCCAGGTATGACAGCACACTTGCTGATTCCTACATATAATACTTCATCTCCCATCTGTTTTTCCACTGGCTATCACCCATTCTTGGAAAGCTCTTCCTCCCTAACTCTGTTTTAAATCCTCAGGTTTCTCTCAAGACTCAGTTCAAGTGCCACCTTCAGCTAATTGCTTGGTAGATAGAGTGCTGGACCGGGAGTGAGGAAGGTCTGAGTTCAAAACCAGCTTTAAATAATCAGATGCTTACTAGCTATAGGACCCTAGGCAAGTCATTTAACCTCTATTTGTCTCAGTTTCCTCAGCTGTAAAATAGGGATGATAATAGTACCCACCTCCCAACACGGTTACAAGGATAAAATTGAGATGTTTGTATAGCATTTTGAAAACCTTAAACTGATTTATAAATGCTGGCTATGATAATTACTTTCTACAGGAAGCCTTTCTCCTAAACTCATACCTTCTAGTACCTTTTCCTCTAAGGTTTACCTTTTATATGTATGTACATTTTGTCTCCTCCAATTCAGGTAATAAGATAATAGATTTAGAGTTGGAACTTACCTCAAAGAGTATCTAGTCCTCCTCTTCATTTTACAGAAGAGGAAAGTGAGACTTGAGAGAAATTAAGTGACTTACAAAGAGTCACATGGTATGCATCAGAGTCAGAATGTGATCTCAGAACTTCCTGACCCCTAACTTCAGCACTTTATCCACATTACTACTCCTAACACCACAAGAAGTAGAATGGAAGCCTCCTAAAAGCAGAAATTGTTTTATTTTTGTCTTTGTCTCTCTGATGCCAAGCATGTAATCTGACATATAGCAGACATTTAAGAAATGCTAATTAATTGAGTCCCTACTCCCTGTCACATGGCCTGAAATTCCACCATAAACACATTCAACCATTTAGTTTAAAGCATTGTCCATGACCCCATTCTCTGCCTCAGTTTGTAAATAGAGATTGCCAAGACAGAAGTATAACACAAAAACCAGGTGTACTGCACATGAGCTGTATCCAACATGTGTTTACTAATCATGCTGAAGAGGTGTGCTCCTGGTTTCTCTTTTCTTCTCAAGGTTAATTTGCCTCTTAAACAGCTCCTTCCCTCCAGTCTCAGAGGATAAAGTATCTCTCCTCCTACCCAGAGCTAACTCCTCCACCTATGTCTCTGATCCTGCATCTTCCTCCTCCTGAGATCCCCCAGTATGCCTGCAGTGCACATCTCTGTTCCCAGATAATGCATCATCTCTGACTAATCTGGCATCTTCCCTTCAATGCTACATGGCTGACTTGGGGTGGGGAAGGGGAAGGAGAGGGAAATTCCTTCCCCCTTGACTGCAGGGATCTTCTACACAACTTGCAAACTATCCCACTCTCAAACTGCACAATGCTGCCCAGGGTTTAGCTATTTAATGGGGAAAGGAGGAATGAAGATGCGGGGAGGGGGGGGGTGGTGCTGATGTGCTTGCTCAGCCAATCTCAGTCACTTCTTGACTTAATCAGACAGGCATTTCCACTCATAAAAAAATGCAGGATTTTACACTTCATTAACACATTAAAACCTCATCATAGTGTAGCCTCAACTGAGCAGAAGGGGAAATCACATCCTCCTCTCCCATATGAGTTCATGGAAGAAAGTGTGATATGTTGAGCTTAGGAAATAGCTATCTCCTAGTCCAGTTTGGGTAGAAAGTAAGAGTGCAGAAAAGGGATTCCTATGAAATAAGTCTGAAGAGGGAGGTTGGAATCAGGTTACAGCACGCTGTAATCCCAATCTATACTGATGTTCTATCCACTAATATGTATATTAATATGTGTAAACACATGTTTCTACATTATATATGTATGTATGCATACATGTACATGTGCCTATGAGTATACATCTCTATATTTATATCTATCTATACATCTATTTCAATTTATCTCTAGCTTTACAGATATACAGGAAAACGTATGAAGTAATGAATTGAAGAGACAGCCCTGAAGTCAGAAAAGAGTAGTTTCAAGTCTCAAGTCTTGTCTTAGTCACATGCAAACTTTGAAGCCAGGAGCAAATCACTTAACCTATCAATGCCTCAGATGACTCTCTTAGAATATGACATTCAAGTAAGGTATTGATCTGTGTCAATGGAGCATTTTACACACCCAAATTTTTCCTCCCAAGATAAAACCATGGGTCTGGACCAAAATAATAAAATACATTCCTTTAGCTTCAATCTTTTCTCCCTCCCTCACCTCTTCATGGTGGTTCTGTGCCCACCTCTCCAATCGCCTGTTGGACAGCTCCACCTGGATGTCTGATGAGCAGCTCCAATTCAAGGCGTCCAAAACGAAATTCATTGTCTTTCACCCAAAATCTCTTCCTCCTAACTTCCCTCTTTCTGTTGATGACACCCTCATCTATCCCAGCACTCAGTTTCAAAATCTGATCCTCTTTTGCTCTTCTCTCTCCCCTGACCTCTACATTGCCGAGTCTTGACACCTCTTTCATTCATATTATCTTTTGGAACCACTTCCCCTAATAGTGACCACTGCAGATCAGGCACGAATCACCTTATACCCACATCCCTGCTGCAGCCCCAGAACAGGTCTCCCTAACTCCATTCTCTGTTCTCAATCCATCCTGCCATAGTAATCTCCCTAAAGCATACCTGACCATATCACTCTCCTATTGAAACATTTCAATAGCTCTCTATTGTCTACAGAATGAAGATAAACTCCTGATCTCAGTGTTCAAAGCAATCTAAAATCTAACCCTAATTTGCCTTTCCAGACTCACTTTACATGATGTATCTTTTGTTCCTCAAGATAAATTGACGTACTCACTTTTTCTGGAATCTGGTGGATCAAATCCCCTCCCACTCCTGTGATGTCCATATACATAGACCACCCTCTGTCCTCTATGCCCATCAGTCTGTCTTTTCCTTCATGTCCCAATCCAGGTGCCATTTCTCCAACGATGCTTTCTTTAACTCTGTCCAACTAGAACTAGACAGTTAGAAGGCTCTTTAGGCACCATGGTGCAGTGGAAAGTACACCGACTCTAACAAGGTCAGAGAACTGAGGGTCAAATCTTACCTCCAGCACTCACTACTTCTATGAATTTGGGCAAGTCACAACTTCCCTGGGCCTCAGTTTCCTCATGTGCACAACGAGGGTTGTACTGGATGGCCTCTGGGATCCCTTTTGGCTCTAAAACTATGATCCTATTCCAACTTGTTTCTGAAAAAGGCATATCTGAGCATCAGTCATACAGATTTGCTTTAAGACCTCCACCAAGGGGAAATCCACTTAAGGGACACCCTTAGGGATGCACGACTAGTAAGTGTCAGAGGCTGTATTTGGACTCAGGTCTTGTTGACTCCATCCCCAGTGCCCTATCTACCACATTATATAACTTGCCTCTGTAATCCTAGGAAGATTTTTCCTTATTTGAAGCCTAAGTTTTTCTCATTGCCATTTCCCTCCTGTATCCCATCTGCAATGTCAAGGGACCAGACACAAATCCCAGCTCTGTATGAATTTGAGCAAGTCATTTCATGATCTGTTTCCTCATATGGGAAATGAAAATGGTGAGTGAACTGACCTCTGAGGTCCCTTGCAGCTCTAGATCTTTGATTTTATGATCCATTTGGCATCTCTTATGCACGTAATAATCATCTAACTTTTATCATACCTATTTATATATATTCTGCCTATTTCATAAATGGATGCTAAGCTCTTTAAAGGCAAAGACTGTGTTTTTTTTTTTATCTCTGCATCCCCAGGATTGAACATGGAACCCTAGACATAGTACAGGTTTAATAAGAGCTTAATGAATTGTATATTGAAATAACATCTGGAAGGCTAATGTTACCAGGAATGGGTGGGGAAGTAGAATTCAAATGTGTTCTGCTTAAAGAAAATGTGGCATACAAACAGCCACAGTGCTTTGCAAATAGTAGACATTTAATAAGTGTTTGTCCAACTGAAATGAATTGAAAAATCACTCTGATGTACAAAGAGCTCTAAAGGGAGCAATTGCCCTCAATTAATGACTAGAATCAAAGAATAGGTGTTCTAAGGTATCTCTTTATATCCCCCATTGTACCCACCCAGGGTAGGATAGGCACAGGATAGGTACTCCATAATAATGGTGATGATGGTGATGATGATGATGATGATGATGATGATGATGATGATGATGATGATGATGATAGCTCATACTTACAGAGTGCTTTTAGGTTTACAAAGTATTTCCTCAAAGAAGTCATCATAATAACTGATTATGCTTCTGAACTATCCTTTTGCTAATTTTTCCTGTCCTTGGGTTTACTGTCTTTGTTCCCAAGGATAAGTGGAGATAATTATCTTTTTTAAAAAAATCTTTGTGATATGCTAAGAGACCTATTGGGGACAAAAGGCACCAATGAATTATTAGAATTATGGTTTCCCATAACATCAAACCTAGAAAGGGAGTTGGGGGTGGCAGTGACTCCCTGACGCCTATCCACAGGCATAAGCCAGCATTCTCTGCCACCCACACTCTACCTCCTGAGTAGTTGTCCCTGGAAACCACACCAATGCTCCAACAGCAACAGAGACCTTGGCTGCCTCAGAAAGGAGCTGCCCAGTTCCTGTCAGCAATAATGTTTTTCTCTTCCCAGCTCAGTGAAATGAATGCACAGGGGAGCCTGGCATTGGAATGAATGAGATTAATAGACTTTATCTGTTCATTCAACCATTGTGAAGTGGCATCATTGCCAGGGCAAAGAGGCAGAAAGAGCAAAAGTTGTTCCTTTTTCAAAGATACAATTCTGTTCCACTCCCCACCCCCACCCCTCAAGCCATCTCTTCAGCTTTTTGACTATCTGCTTCCTTATAGAGAGATAGCTCTGGTTTAGGAATCCAAAAATACAGGTTCTAGTCTAGTGTGTGACCTTGAGTCAATCTGTGTCCTTGAATACACTTCTCTCTAAACCTCAGTTTCCCCAGAGAAAGAGGGAATCAACTTGTATCAAGTGTTCTTAACCAATTTTGTGTCATTGGTCCCTTTGGTAATCTAGTGAGGCCTATGGACCCCTTCTGAGAATAATGTTTTCAAATGCATAAAGTAAAGTACACATGACTACAAAGGAAACCAATTATGTTGAAAAACAGTTGTCAAAAAACAAATTTAACCAAATTCACAGATCTCAGAATAAAGACCCCTGAAGATGATCTCTAAGGATATTTTCAGCTCTAAAATTCCACATTTTATGTTCTAAGTGCCCTTCCAGCTCTGACATTATATATTCTATATTATCATATTATATATTCTATGCTATATAGTCTTCTAACTTTGATATTCTGCATTCTATTTTCTAAGGTCCATTCGAGCTCTGACATTCTATGTTCTAAGTTCCATAAAAGCATAAGTAATTGCTGCCTTTTTATTTTTCTCAATGGGAAGAAGGGAAAAAGTCTCATGCCTCAGGATGAAAGTACAATAAATGCCTCAGTTTTCAAAAAGGCAAGAAAGAAGAGTCTGCAAACTATAGGTAAATGAGTTTGACTTCAACTCCTGGCAAATTCTAGACTGTATTGTTAAAGGAGGAAAGCACTGATGAATGCAAGAAGGGATCACAAAGAGTCAGCCAGGATAGCTTCACCAAGAAGAGGTTATGCCAGACTAGCCTCATTTCCTTTTCTGACATGGTTATTAGGTTGTGAAGTCAGGGAAGTGTTGTGGAAATGGTTGAGCTGGATTTTAGCAAAGTATTAGATAAAGTCATGTATTCTTGTGAACAAAATGAAAAGAAGTATGCTGATGAGAGTACAGTTAGGTGGAATCTGAATTGGCTGAATAATCAAAGGATAATTGTTAATGATTAATTTATATCAATGTGGAATGAATGAATCAATTAAAAAGCATTTATTAAGCACGTAGGTTGTGTCAAGCATTGTGCTAAGCTCTGGGGATATAAAGAGAAAAATCAAGGTAGTCCCTACTTTAAAGGAGTTCGTACTCTAACTGGGAAAGAGAAAACACATAAAACATAGTTTCATCTGCAGAATGAAAATAAGTGAGACTGAAGGGTAGAGAATCAGGGCGGAACAAAAAAAAAAAACTTTTCCCAAAGTCTCCCTTTATAACAGCCCTTCCAATTTTGGTATTTTGTATTGTATTTTCTAAGGTCCTGTCTAGCTCTGAAATCGTAGTCATTAAGTACCATAAAAATTCAGGGAGTTGCTGGCTTTTGAGTTTCCTGAATTTGCTCCAGTCATCTCTTTGTTTGCCACCAGCTGCTCTGTTCCATTTTCTATCTTCCCTGGCTCTTGTCCCTTTTCCCATTCTTCGCTCTACTGCTCTCATTTAGTTCTTAAAGTCATTTTGAGCTCCTTCTTAAATTTTTGCTTTAGTTTTTCTGGGAATTCTTGTTGGACTTGTGCCCAAGCTGCATTTTTCTTTGAGGCATTGGTTGTAGATGTTTTTGAGTCATTCTCTTCTTTTTGGCTTAAGCTATTCTGTAGCCATAATAACTCTGTATGGTTGGGTTCTTTCTGATTGTTTGTTTCTTCATTTGATCTCTTTCTGGACTTTAGATTTTATGTTGGATCTGGATGTTGCACATTTGTGGGAGGAGAGAGAGACAGAGACAGAGACATAGAGAGAGAGGGACAGAGAGAGAGAAAGAGAAAGATGGAGAGAAAGAGACAGAGAGAAAAAGAGAGAAAAAGAGAGAGAGAGACAGAAAAGATGTCGAGCCTGCACTTCAGTCATCACATGTTTCTGTTGCTTCAAAAGTTCTGGCTGGGGACCTGAAAACATTCAGTGCCCCCAAAGTGGCCGTAAAAGGGGAGTTCTGGTCACTGCCTTCCTGGTCTGTGTTCTGCAAGTTCTTGAAACAAATTTGGATAACAATGGCTTGTTTTTGGTGAAGAGTTTCAATACACTATTACTTGATTCAGTCGCTATTGTCCCAATGGGAGACTCTGCAGGTTCAGAATGATTGAACTGCTAGCTCCTCTTTGGCTTGATATGCTGTACTCTGCTCCTGGGCTCAGAGCCACACAGCTACCATATGCTTCCCAAAACTTGTTCTATGCTTTGTCACAGCTAGAGCCAACACTCTCAACTGCTTCTCTCCACCCTGTATCTGTGACCCAGTACTGGCTGGTGAGCAACAGAACAGTACGATGGTAGTCTTTCCTACATCAATTGTTTAATCAAGGAATCCCTAGGATTTCTTTCTCGTGCCCTATCTCAGCCCTCTCTCAGTCCCTGGGCACTATAATACTCCCTACTGCTGAGGCAAGGCTCACTCTCATGGCCAGATAACCTCCTCAGAGGGGAGCGCAGTCCTAGACTCTAATGCTTCCTCTCTCTGACAACCTTTGTTTGGCTGAGTCTATCACCACCATCATCATCATCATGCCCATGCACCAAGTACCCTCTGGCACTCCCTCCTTTTCAGTTTCCTTTTGTGTGTTGTTCTTTCCCCTTAGATTATAAGCTCTTTGAATGCAAGGATTGTTTGCTTTTGTTATTTGTGTCCCTAGGACTTAGCACAGTGCCCAGCACATAGTAGGTATTCAATAAATGATTATTATAGTGTAGATGGCAAAGCCTGATGGTCCTCCATCTCATGAGAAGGAATAGAACTGGTGATTCCTATCTTATCCAAGCAATATGAGCAGTTAAGTAGCTCTAATTGGTCCTAAGTGGGCAAGGACTATGAGAGGGGCCAAAGGGAAGGTCAAGGAGAAGAGGTAAAAGAAAGCCCAAGTGGAGTGTCTCAAGGATTCATGTTTGGCCCATGGCTGTTTAATATTTTTATCAATAATTTGCATAAGGGCAAAGATGGCACAGCCATCAAGTTTGTCAAAGACTAGGATATGTACAAGAGGTAACAAATCAAAAAACAGAATCAGAATCAATCAAGTTCATTTTGACAGATTAGAAGAATGAATTGCATTGAGTGATCTGGTTTAGTGAACAGAGAACGGGGGCTAAAGTTAAGAAGACTCATCTTCCTCAGCTCAAATTCAGCCTCAGACACTACCTGTGTAACCTTGGGCAAGTCATTTAACTCTCTTTGCCTCAGTTTCCTCATCTGTAAAATTAGCTGAGGAAGTACTCCAGTATCTTTGCCAAGAAAACTCCCAAATGTGGTCATGAAGAGCTGGACACAGCTGAACAGCAACACTCACATCCCCCAAATCAATCGCACAAGTGTGAGGATATGGGTATACAACAACTCATATCAAAAATATCTTGGAATTTTAACAGATTGCCCAATCAATATTGGTTGAGTCTGTCATCTCACTGATGGTTATGTACTCCCTTCGCTCATCCATGCCTTTTTATCCTATGTATTTCTCATCTAAGTCATCCCATAAATACTCCAGAGGAAGTCTATTCATCATGAGGCATTCCTCTAGATCTCTCAACCTTTAGGGGCTACCAGTGGGGTATTTTAAACTATCAATACACATGTCTTGAATAGAGACTGCACACTGACAATCAACCAGGCCCAGAATTGAACAGAAGAAGAAAAGCAGACTGGTTTCCAGGTAGAAGTCAGTGTAACAACACAGCTGAAAATGCCAATGTGATCTTAGGTTGAGGTAAGACAAATTCAGTGTCTGGTACTTAAGAGATGATAGCCCCACTACACTCTATCTGGCTCAGAACACAACTGGAGTATCATGTTCAGTTCTAGGCACCACATTTTAGGAAGGACATTGATAAACTGGAAAGTATCTAGAAAAAGGTGACTGAAGTGGTGAAGGGGTTTGTTCAGGCCACAATTGGGGTATTTTATTTAGTTCTCTGAAGTGCATTTTAGGAAGGCCATTGACAGGTTTGGAAGACATTCAGATGAGACCAACTATAATATTAAGGGTACTAGAGACCATGTCATGCTAGGATCATTGGAAGGGACCGGCAATGGTGAGCCTGAAGAGAAAACTTAGGCAGGATCCAAAGGCTTTCTTCAAATGTCTTCAGTGCTATCTTATGGAAGATAGCCCAGACTTCTTCTTGGCCACAGACGGCAGAACTAGGGAGATGCATAGGAGTTCCAGAGTCAAATTCAGGTTAGATATAAAGAAATGTTTCCTTATAATTAAGATGAGCAAGCTACATCAGAAGAAAAATAAGTTCTCCAACGCTGGAAGTCTTCCAGCAAAGTCTGCATGACCACTTTTCTAGCATGCTGAAAAAAAATTCTTGTTCAAGAACAGATTGGATTTTGAGATTTCTAAAGTCCCTTCTGACCCTATGACTGTCTAAGCTTTGCTCAGCTTTCTGGAATCAAGCCTGGCCCACTCAGCAGAACAATGCTCTGACCAGGGCCAAGACACTGGAATCACCCAACGAGTAACTCCTCTCATGGTTTCCCAACTGAAAAAGATCCCTAAATTAACAGATTAACTGGGTATATGGTTATGCACCACAAGCGCCACCAAGTGGACAGAGAGCAAAATAAGCCCGGGTCCCTGCCACCAGAAAGAGGATCTTCGGCTTAAAAAAATAATACACTCAAACACTAAAGTCCTCTATGAAAGTCATAGAATATCGGTGCAAAAAGGGACCTTAGAACATTGACGGTCAGAGCTAGAGAAAGCTTTTAAACACAGAGCATAAATGTTCAGAACTGGACATGATTTTGGCAATCTTTGAGTCCAATCTCTGCATTTTACAACTGTGGAAACTGAGGCCCAATGAAAACAAAAGTCATAGGAGTTCAGAGTTTGAAGGAACACCAGAGGTCAGTAGAAGTGCACCTCTCTGCTTGTTGCACACCTTCTAAGATACAGTGGCTTCCATAAAGTCAAGCAACCTTAGTCAAAAAAAAATGACATATAGTATATTGGAATGAGCCCTATTACTCCCAGTTTACTCCCCTTTCTGAGATTGTTTTCTTCTTAGCAAAACAAAGTGACTGAACTAGAAATTTTCACAAAGCGTCCCTACCCTTAGAGCTCTGAGCTTGTTGGAAACTCTGAGGATGTTTAAAGAATACATACAACTAAAAATGAGGGAAAAAATGGTTAATACATATTCAGGAGCTAAGTTTTGGGATATGAGAGCAATAATAAGGCCTTCTGTTAATTTTCTTCTTACCACAGATCTCCTGTCCTTCTGTATTTCTTTCTCTCTCTCTCTCTCTCTCTCTCTCTCTCTCTCTCTCTCTCTCTCTCTCTCACTCTCTCTCTCTCCTGTCTTTTCCTTCTCTGTTTCTCTTCTTTCTCTGTCTCTCTCTCCTCTCTCTGCCTCTCTCTCTTCTCTTTCCTTTCTCTCTCCTCTCTCTGTTTCTCTCTCTTCTTTCCTCTCTCTCTCTGTCTCCTTTCCTCTTTCTCCCATTCCTTTCCTTCTATAGACTACAACATAGCCTCACTAGCTCTTCCCTGCCATTGTCCTTAGAGAATAGAGGATCCTTGAGCTTGTTTTGTTTTTTCAACATTTTGATAACTGTATTTCAATATAATTGTTTTCATCTGTAATTCTAAGCATTTCATTTCATGCATTTAGCAACATGATTCTGAAAAGGCATCCATAGGCTTCATCAGACTGCCGAGGGACCAAAAAAGGTCAAGAATTCTTACTTTGAATTAACTAGTTGTTTTTCAGATGTTCAGGCTCTGGTCAGAATGTAATCAACATTCCCTGATCATCCTAAAAACTCCTTTTAAACCTGAGAAACTTGAGGCCCTGAAATCTTTTGTGATTTGTGCTTGTCACAGAGCTAAACTCATCTCCAGGGAATATTAGTTGGATGATGGCTCACTCTAGGAAAGTCACACCCCATCTTGGGGCCTGTTTTCCCATCTATAAAATGGGAATAATGATATCCACATGCCTACCTCAAAGAATTGTTATGAAGAAACAGCCTCACCGTAAAGCATTGGAGAAATACAACAGCGTAACAAATGGGCTTAAAAAGCTACCTCTTGTCCACATCTTTCCATAAATCTTCCTGAGCTTTCCAAACAACATTCTAGGGACCTTGGTGGAGATCTCTAGATATAACACGGCTAGCAGAGTAGTATGAGACCATCCCTTAGTTTTCCTCCTTTTCTGCTTATTCATTTCTCTGATCACATCATTTATGCTGCTTCTCCTGCACAATTCTGAGTTGGTAGTGTTTTGCAGGGGTCTCATCCCCTTTTGAATTAAAGGTGACCAGAAACTTTGGCACAGTGGATAGAGTTCCAGGCCTGGAGTCAGGAAAACTTGAGTTCAAATCCAGCTTCTCAGACACTTACTAGCTGTGTGATCCTGGGCAAGTCACTTAATCCTGTTTACCTCAGTTTCCTCATCTGTAAAATGAGGTGGGGAAAGAAATGGTAAGCCACTCCAGTCTCTTTGTCAAGAGAATCCCAAATGGGATCAGAGTCATGCATGACTGAACAACAACAACAACACTTTAATTCTTCAGATTCCCAGCCATACAGCCAAGGATCAGCATGGGGGTTGTGGATGTAGAAACATGAGAACACACCCCTACCTCCTATACCCTCTGCCCCCGCAGATCTCAACCAATGCAACTTAGTAGTTAGTTAAGGCTTAAGGAATTGTTTGAGAAACACAGAAGTTAAGTGATTTGCTCAGTCACAAAGATAGTGTTAGAAGCGGGATTTAACCAAGACTTCTTGACTCCAAGCCCAATACTGTCCATGACTTCCTCATTGTGCCTGTACCAAGAAATATGAATTTTTTTCAAAACACTAAGTCTTTTTTCAGGGAAAACTTGAGATCAATAAAACTCAATCTCAGGTTACATTAATGTCCAAGAGCTACAGGTAATAATTCCACCCTGGTCAGACAATTTCTGAAGTATTGTTTCATTTCTCAGTGATACATTTTAGGGAAGAGAGGAGTTGAGGGTTTACAGAGGGAAAACAAAACAGAAGACCAGACCATATGAGGTTGACCCTCTTCTTCCAAGGTTGACCCCCACCATTCCACTCAAATTTGTCTTTCAGAAGTTACCAATGATCTCCTAATGCCAAATGATTGGTTCAGTTTGGTTTTTATTCTACTTGACTTCTCTCTATACCATTGGTCATTCCCCCTCCCTTTGGGATATTTTCTCCTCTCTTGGCTTACCTGATGTTCTTTCTTGGTTCTCTTCCTACCTGTCTAACTGCTCCTCTGTTTACTTTGAAGCTTTATTAGCCATCTGCTATCCCTGAGGATGGGCAGCTAGGAGGTGCAGTGCATAGAGCACTGGGCTTAGAATCCAAAAGACTCATTTTCAGGAGTTCACACCTGGCCCACGACATTGACAACAAAACAACTGAACAGCAAAGTCCCCCAGGAGTGGATATCTCTCAGACTCTGTCCTAGACCTTCCTTCCTTACTTATTGGCTCGATGATCTCATCTACTTTCTTGGACTGAATTATATCTCTGCAGATGATTCCCAATGCCAAAACCCTGCCTGATGTCTCCATGTTGATGTCTTATCGGCACGTCAAATTCAACCCATCCAAAATTAAATTCATCATCTTCCCTCTTCCCTTAGGCTTCTCTATTACTGCTGAGGGCACCAACCTCCATGTCACCCAGGTTCATTATCCTGGAGTCATCCCAGACTCCTCTCTCTCCCTCAGCCCTCAGAATTCTAATCTTTCTTTAAGACAGTTCAACTGCCACTCTGCCCATAAAGGCTTCATTTAACCTCCCCCCATCCCTCTTTCAGTTACCTCCTGTTTTCCTTATCTCTAAGCCTGTATCCTGTCTAGAAGAAAGTCAGCTCTGTGTGGGTAAGGACTATGTACCTAGGGCTTACAACAGGCATTTACAGGCAAACAGCAGGCATTTAACATATTTGTTGAATTAAATTGAAGGAATTTTAGGATTTATGTGGCAGGGAGGGGTGGTCATGGACCAGAAAGAAAGATGAGACTTTCCTGCTGATACCAGAGCACGGAACTGGGAGCAATGGACAGTCTCAGAAAGGTAGCTTTCAGTTTAGTTGTGTAATGAGGTAAAGTAACATAGTGAAAAGAAAATCAAATATAAAGTCTGAGGACCATCCTTAAAGTCCTAATTTGGCTTCTAACTATGAGTGTGACTTGGGATAAAATATTTAATCTCAAGGACTGGGGATGGGTACAGGGCAGGAGGTGGAGAGGGACAGAAAATGGGGGAGGGGAAGAGATTTGAATTAGATGATTTCTGAAGTCCCTTCTGATTCTTAGTCCTATAACTATGTACTCCCTAACAATCTGAGTTACCAATAATGGAACAGACCATTTTGTTGGGTAATGAACTCCTTGTTGATAGAAATACAAATAAAGAGGCTGAATTAGCCCCTGTCAGAGAGATTGTAAGAGGGGATTCTAGATGCCTTGTGAGGTCTCTTCAAGCTTGGGTATTCTCTGTTTCTGTGGGGATGAGCTATTTTCTCATGGGCCTTGGAAGATCAGATGAGAGTGCGACAAAGAAAGGAGGGGAAGGAGAGAGGGAGGGGAAGGAGAAAGGGGGGAGAAGAAAGGAAGGATAGGGAGGAGGAGGGGGAAGGGAAAGAGATGGAGAGAGAGAGAGAAGGAGGTGGGTGGGAAGGGGAAGGGATAAAGAGAAAAATCAAGTAGTGGAGAGGGAAAAGTAACCCATTCCCCTTCTCCCCAGGTGCCCCATGGGCATCCTTCAGATTGCATGGTCACTGTTCTGTGCCTGTCTGAGCCCAGGCATCTTACCAGTGGCCCTATCTAAGAGAGCTCCAATTCCCAGACAGTCATCGGGGAACACACACACTCTGTAACAGATCTGGAACCATACTAGGTTAGAGGAGATCCTCTGGTGAGGGAGTCAGTGAAAGCCTTGAAGGATCCTCAGACCCCATCCGCTGTAGCCCAACCTCTTCTTTTTATACATGAGGACACTTAAACACAGGGAAGCAAAGTGCCATGGATGTGTGTGCATCTAAGATTATGTCTGTGATACTCTGTATGGGATTGTTGCATGTAGGTCTGAGTGGTTGTGGTTCTGTGTGCCTTTAAAGTCACCTTGTGACTGTGGTTTGTACAGCACATCATGTGTAAGATGTGTGGCTACGTGTGCACGTTATCACATATAAGGGGTGTCCTAAAAGTTTTAGTGCAGTTTTGAACTTTAATAACTTCACAAGTGTAAATGCTACAAATTTTAAAGAGCTACATTTGAAAGGGTAATTATTTCCATCTTTAAATTTTTGTTCAAACTGTTTTCAAACTTTGTGAGAAACTTTCATTAGCTGCTGTTAGTGACTGAAATGATTGCATTTGTAATCCTGGCCATAAGAGCATCCAAAAAGTGAGGTTTTGATGCTTGCGTGGCAGCTTTTGTAACCTCACAAAAATAAGTCTAATGGAGATAGATCAAGTGCCTCAGGCAACCAAGCAAGAGGGCCTCTTCTGCCAATCCATGGCTCTATGAAAGTGTCATCTAGAAAATGCCAAATACTACAATGCTCAATGACAGGGTACATTATCCTAGTAAAACGAAAAATATAAAATTCAAAATTCACAAAACGACATGTGTAAAAGAAATTTAAATGAACTGAATTTCAAATGTTTTCTGCAAGTCTGCAGATTTCATACTTCTGAATTTACTAAAGCTAAAAATTACACTAAATCTTTTGGGACAGTAGGTGATTTTTTTTTGGAGTCAGAAAATCTGGGTTCTAATTCTGTTTCTGCCATTTGCTTCCATTGTGACCCTGGATGAGTCACCCTAACCTCCCTTACCTCAGTTTCCTCATCAGTGAAATGAGAATGGACTAGCTGACTTCTAGGCTCATCCTCTGAACCTATGATCCTATGACTTGATGTATGTGTGCATGACATTCAAGAAATTTTGCCTACAAGATAAAGTCAAAGCCCTGCCCATTCTAACCAGCTTCACTTCCACCTTCTCCTCTGAGTATCTTCTTTGCAACCAATTCACTTTTCCCTTATGTTGTCCTTTCTGAACCTTGACTTGTGCTGTTCCCTGCACTTGGAGGGCTTCTGCCTGAGTGCTCTCCAACCAATTCAAATTTTTAAAGATGTAAGGAAAAATGGAGCACGATGAGGTCATGGATGATGGATGGATATAGATGAATTAAAAAGAAACAACTAAGTGCCATTTGTATGCCAGGCATTATGATAGATGCTGAGGGTACAAATTTAAAAGTGAGACAGCCCTTGCCTTTCATAAGCTGACATTTTGATGGGGGATACAGCACATATGAAGTGATTAGGACTTTTTGGCATAGGGAGTCAAAGGAAGTGAATGGCTCATAGGACTGTTGACTACTATCTCTTTCCCAGAAACAATAATTGTATTGATTTAATTATTCCTAAACCAAGAAGTAGAGGGGAAGAAGGGGTATCCTTGAATAGCTAGGCAGATGGAAAATGGTCCAGGGTAGATGGAAATGAAGTATAGTCTGGGGTAGTCTAGATATAAGGTTAGGTGAGTCTGCACGTGCATCAATCAGGACAATTCAGCAAAATGGAGTAACGCAAGGGGGCATAGTCTCTGGAGGTTCTGTCCAGTGAGTGCTACTGCAGATGGGGAGAAGTGGTAAGCAGCAGCAAAATAAGATATGTAGATGAATATATGTGAAACATAATCTAGGATCGAATAGATATAGAATGTGATAAATACATTACAGGAAGAGGGATTTTGAAATCCTGATACAATCATCTTGAAAATTTAGCCCAATTGGACCCTGGGATAATTGCAAAGTACAATCCCCCTGACCCCGATTTTGAAGTCAGACAGGAAAATAGTGTCATGTGGGTATATTTTTTCCCGGAATGAAGCAATAACATCTTCTATTCAAAGTGGATTTTACAAAGTGCTTTCACACGCTTCATCTCGTTTACTCCTTAGGAGAGTCCTATGTGACAGGCAAGGCAGGGATCATGTCATTTTTACCAATAAACTCTGAGTCATTTGACCTCAAATCATGCCACTAATCATTAGCACTTAGGGTCCTAGTTCAACCATGAATTACCTGGGTGACCTTGAGCAGTAGGTCCGTTCCTCTTCTCTGGAATGAGGGTGAGGTTGGGCTACATGATCCATCCCTGACTCTATGAATATTAAAGCCAAGATCCTTTTATTCAAGGACAGATAAGTACTAATGTATGACACAGTCCTACGAGAATGTTAAAAAGCACTGGTACTTAGAATGAACTGTAATTAAATATGAGGGAAAAGAGGTTCAAAAAAGGAGTAGGGACCACTGATTGGAACTGGTGGAATAAGGTATCAGTTACTTAATTTTTAATTTGCTGATTTTCTCTGCCAAAGACAATGGTCTTTTGAGCCAGAAGACAGGATGAAAATAGCTAATGGAGAGCTAAATTGCAAAACAGGAATAAAAGAGAGCCACTAACCTTTCTTGATGAATTCAAGTCACCAGATCTGAACAGGACTATAAGCCAAGGTACACAAAGAATTGACAGATGTTGTTGCTGAACCACTATCAGTGATCTTGGAAAGGCTGTCAAGAACAGTGTAGACACTAAAAGAGTGGGTATGGGGAAATGTTTCAATTGTCCAAAAAGTGAAGAGAATGAAATCTGCAGATTATAGACCAGGGAGTTCGACTTTAATTTCTGACAAAATCCTAGACAATTATTTAAACAGATGGCTTCAGACATTCTTGAAAAGGAAGTGATGATCAACAAAAGTCGGCATGACTTCAATAACACGTCATGCAAATCAACATTATTTCATTTTTTTTTTTAATTTTGACAGGGTTAACAGACTGGTAAAACAGAGGACTCCTATAGACATAGTTTACCTAGATTTGAGAAAAGTATTTAATAAAGGCTCTCATGTTATTCCAGTGGATAAAATGAAAAGGTGATTTAGTTTGGTGGATTTTGGAGCTAGTTGAAAATAGCTACTGGTGGTTCAAAGTGGTGCTTTAGTGGAGTATTCCAAGGATTTGTGCTTGGTGCTGTGCTGTTTAACACTATGTTTAACATAAACTGGCCTTGGAGTCAGGAAGACTCAAGTTCAAATCCTTCCTCTAACATATATTGGCTGTGCAACCCTTGGAGGTCATGATCTCTCAATTCCCCAGGCAACATTCTAAGACTATAACCTGCATAGAACATTCCTACCTGTAGGAGGTAGAGGGAATTCCTCACTGAGGGGTCTCTGTATCAATGGAATTACAGGTCCAATAAAAAAAAAAAATCTGCTACTTGGATAGCATGCTATACTCATCCAATTTGCAAATATGCAAAGCTCTAATATGAAAGAGTTCAAACATTCAAAGTCAATTTAGATCCAAAAAAGATGCTGACAGGCTAAAACAGTACAGTCAAATCTAATATGATGATTGATAGAAATAAATGTAAAGCTTTCACAACTTAAAAATAAATCAACTTATAAACAGAAGATGGCAGGGGAGGGTACAGTTAAGTTGAAATTCATTTAAGATCATCTCAGACACTGGGTCCAAGATTAGAGAGGTTTTATTCTTGGTTCCAGGCATATTTTAGGAAAGATTAGAGTATATTCAGGATGATGACAGCATTGGAGGTCATATTATAGAGGTTTCCTTGAAAACTAGGGGAGTTTCACTTGGAAAACACTTAGGGTGAACCTGATAGCTTCATTTGAAGGGTTGTCATGGGGAAGAGAGATCTGACTTGTTCAACAAAGGTGGGAGAAGGGGCAGAGCAAGGAACAGAGGGGAGAAATTACAGAGGTGAGAAATTAGAGGTGGAGTTAGATGCTAAAGAATTTAACTGTCCAAAGTAGAACGGGCCACCCCCTCTCGACAAAGTGTCATCACCACTGGGAGTCTCCCAGCCAGGATGGACAAACTCGTGCCAGGAATTGTGTAAAGGGGCCAGCCACCCAGCTAGAGACCGAACTTGTTTTCTGAGGTATCTCCAAACTCTGAGATTTTTTGATAAATGTGTATAACCTTACCACTGGATAAAATATGTGTAGGATAAAGGAATAAATGAAGGCAGGGAAAAGCATAGAATATAAAGCTGAAAGAGATACTTCCCTCTCCCACCCCTGGAGATACAAAGGCTAGGTAAGTTTTCCTTGGAATGTGATTCAAAGCCCTGGGGGTAACTTCCAATCAGAGAGAACTTGAGCATGGGCAGCTCCTAGAATATTGGGAGTTGGGGGTCAGATCCTAAGAAGTCGTCTTGGGGCTGTTACTGGCTTAAGAGAAACACCCCCACCCTCTCTCCCCACCCCCCCGGACACACACTCACATACCTACAAATTGTACACTGCTCCGTTCACTGAAAAAGTCTTGAGTCATTCCTTAAAGGTGCACACACACTACCACATACCCACAGTTCAGGGTTGAAGATGATTCACAAATGTGTTCTGGCCAATCCAAAGAAATATCCCTCGTGTCTGTGCCAGCCTCAGCCCTTCCCCACCCCCAAATTCTGAAATCTCACGATTTGGTTGAAAACGCCTTCTTGTTTAGGTCATTCCCTTTACATCCACACACACCATAACTCCATCATCTATGAAGCTTCTCTGCATAAGACTTCATAAATGTAGCCCTCCCCCCAGCCTACCCTCTTGTACTTGACTCTCCCTCTATCTATTGTCGGCAGTGGGATTATAATGGGAAAAGGGAGGAAGCATGGTGTAGTGGAAAGACAGCATTAGTCTGAGTTTTCCTGCTGATACAAACTTTGTTACCCTGTATGGGTCATTTCATTTCCCAAACATCCCCAGGCAACACTCCAGAATACAAGCTGAAGAGTTGCTGGTTTGGAAGGTTGGGAGTATTTCTCAGCTAAGAGATCCCTAAAGCAATCAAATCACAGATCCAAGTAAACATTAATTAACAATAATTAGTAACAGAAAAATGACAAGACTCAAACCAGGAGAAACCCGGATTTGAATCTCACTTAATGTTACTCGTTGTATGACCATGGCCATTTCAATTTTTAATTTGGCATGGCCTTAGTTTCCTCCCTCATCTACAAAATGGCGATAGTACCTATAGTACTCACTCCACGGGGCTGTTGGGTCGATCAACTGAGTAGAATTCTGTAAAGTGCTATACAAATATTGCTATTAACAGACACACTATTATGTGTCCCCAGGGCCTTGCACACAGTAAGTACTTAATAAATGCTTGCTGAATTTTAATTGCTGACTTATTCAAGAGTTCAATCCCATCCAGGGGGTGGGGAATTTCACAGCTCCAATGACAGGGAGAGCTAGCTCCCCAGCAAGGCTGCAATCCCTAAGTAGTCCTTCAGGGGGGTGCATACACTCGGCAGAGAGGACTTGCAAGAGAGATTAAATGGCCCAGCCACACTCTGATGAGTTCTCCAAATTGAACTGAAATCTCTCTCTCTGTGAAACCAGGGCCCCACGGTTTGGAAAGGCCACTGGTAATGCTGGGGAACATCCAAGAGTGCTGGAGTCCTTATCATTGAGAGAATGAGCTGAAAGAATTAGGAATGTTTCACCTGAAAGGGAGGTCAAAGGAGGCCCATGGTTACTTATATTCAACTACATGAAGGACTGAAAAACGCAAGTGATGCAAGCTTCCCGAAGACAAATTTCATCTTGATATCAGATACTTTCTAGCAATACAGGGAATCCAACAGTGGGATCCCTTGGGGAGATGTCCACATTGGGTCTTCAAGCAGGGACCCAGTGAATTCCAGGGGGGATTCAAAGGATCATAGACCCAAAGGGGGCAAGTAACCTGGGGGCAATTTACTCAATGGAGTCCCAAGGAAACTCAGAAACTTGCCCACAGTATAGGCTGAACTCTGGTCTCAGAGGTCATTTCTACCTGAAGTTCTGAGGTTCCGTGAACTTCCCCACTGTGCTCCCTCTGGGGCTAAATATGTCTACCATTGTGAAACTTGCCCACAGTATGGGCTGAACGCTATGGCCTCAGAGGTCACTTCTACCTGAAATTCTGAGGTTCTGTTAACTTCCCCACTGTGCTCCCTCTGGGGGCTAAATAAGTCTACCATTGTGAAACTTGCCCACAGCATGGGTTGAACTCTATGGCCTCAGAAGTCATTTCTAACTATGAAATTCTAGGGTTCTGTGAACTTCCCCATTGTGTTCCCTCTGGGGCCAAACAAGTCCATCATTGTTCACAATCCCTCCCACAGCAAACCCCAATGGCTGGGAAGGCTGGGGCTGAGGATGAATTCAATTTCATTCAATTCAACAAATATTTATTAAGCACCTACTGTGTGCAAGGCACTGAAAGCATCCCAGGGTCAAGTCTGGCATGGCCATCCCATCCCCAAGTTTCTCAGAAGGCTTTAGACAAAACCACCAAGTCCATCTGCCTCTTGCCTAGGCACCTTAAGGCCCATTCATTCATTCATATGAACCTGTGGCCAGGCCTGGAAATCGAATCCTTTCTCTGATAATTCTGGGCCAAGAGAGGGGATCTTAAGTTGTGAGAAAGCTAGAGAGGTCCTAGAGGGAACCACAAAAATCTGGAGCTAGAAGAGATCATAGGAGTTTTATAGTTCAGCCCCTCTCATTTTACCAGAGGCCCAGAACATGAAAATTATTTGCCCAAAGTCACACAATCAGTAGAAAAGGTGAACATAGAAACCAGGCCTTTTAAGTCCCAATTCTTTTCACTACAGGACAAGAGGGGAGGGCCAATATAGTATTCAGCAAACACCTATGAGCAAGGGTCATTTCCTGGCTGAAAGTATCTCTTGTCCTTGATAAGCTCCTTTCTCCCCCAACCCTCACCTTGTACTTCATATGGACATGAGGGCTACCACTACTGTTTATTGTTAATTCTCTCCACTATAAACAGCAGTGAGGTCCCTTCTGGTCCAGAATAACACCGTTCCCCTTGCCTCAGGCCAAAAGAGCACAAGGATGGAATGTGTGACCTTAGACAAGTCACTGTGCTTTCCTGGGCTTAAATTTCCTTATATGTAAAATTGGGGGGGGGGGAGGTGGACTAGACCACTGTGAGGCTCTTTCCATCCAGTCATCCATGCTTTATCTTCTTCTTTAGAAGATGCAATTCCCAGGCCCAACCACAAGGTGCTGCCAGTGACCCGACCCTTTTGTGCTTAGGGAGCCACTGCTAATACTTGAGATACTCAGGGAAGGGGGGAAGAAGGCAGTGACATCCAAATCCACCCGACAAGGGACTCGCCCTCAGTCCCCAGCAAGGGCAGAAGGCTGGGTGGGAAGGCAGTATGTAGCGACAGCCCCATGCTCATCTCCCTAATGGGTTTCCCAATCCTAGAGTCTTGGGGATGGGCATGGGGGGGGGGGGGGGGGCGGAGGGAGGGGGGTAGGGGATGCAGCCTGGAAGCCAAGACCAGGTTGGGTTGGCACTGCCTGGGCTTCCTCACCCTCCTGCAGAGAGAGCCCAGCCACAGGTTAGGCTTTTATTGCATTTCAGTTTCCGGAACAATGGTTTGCCTCAAAAAGTCCAATAATTTAAAGGTGATGATGACAAAAGGCTGAGGTGGGAGTAGGATGGAGGGCTGCATGGGAGAGAGTGGAGGAGGAGTGAAAAGTGAACTTTAAAAATAAAAATCAACCAAACCAAAAAAAAAACAAAAGCACACCCCCAGACTGGGTTGAGCCCCTCAGGCAGAGAAGGGAGGGGACAGGCTGGGGCCACTGGAAGCAGGGGGAGCTTCCTGTCCCCTGGTTGCAGAAATAGTTTCAAAGGAAGGACGGAGACAGAGGGAAACAAAGGCAGAAACTGGGAAAAGACAAAGAGACAAGAAATGGAAAAAAAAGAAACAGACATCAGAACACTGAGGAAGAGAAATAAAAGAGGGAAGAAGAAAGACAAGACAAGGAAAAGAAGTTTGGAAGAATGAAGAGAAAGGAAAGGACAGAGAAAGGGGAGGGGGGAGAGAGAGAGGAGAGGGGAAGAGGTTATAGAAAACGTACAGGAGAGGTCAGAAGTCAAAGATGAGAGAAGAGACATGAACAAAGACAACACAGAAGAGACAGAAAAAAAGAGAGAAGAAAGAATGCTTCACTTGGGGAGGAACAAAAATCTGTCAGTGTCCCTTTTATCCAAATCTTCAGCCGTTGAACCATCCAAGCCTGCCTGTGAGGGGCAGGCTATGTCTATGTCTGTGTGTGTATGAGTGAGAGAGTCAGAGTGGGTGTGTGTAGGGGCAGGTGTGTGTGTGTATGTGTGTGTGGCGAGAGGCTGCCGAGGTTACATGATGCAGCATTTATTCTTGTGGTTGTGCGGGTCCTTGAATCGGAGTCTCTGCTTTGGCCGGTACTTCTCCAGGTACGTGAGTTGTTTGCTGTTGATGGCGCCCCTTCGCTTCCTGGGGGGAGAAAGGGAGAGGAAAGGAGGGAGGTCAGCTGGAGAAGGACAAGACGGACAGACAGACAGGGACCCAGCTGGCCTGTCGGCAAAACTAACCAGTATGGTCTTCATTCTCACCTTTACCTAGGTGGCGTTTGAGGCACAGAGGGGAGGAGAAAGGAGCCCTGGATCCAGTCCACAAGAGCTCAGACCCTGGCTTAGAAACAGGGCTCAAAGAATAGAAGACCACAATAGGACTATAGCCAAGACGGAGAGGTGTCACTGTGGACCACAAGGATCAGGGATAGCTTTCTGGAGAAGGTGCCAGCTAAGCTGGTCCTGATGAGATGGGGTGGCCTTGGAAAAATTATTTCATCCCTCTGGACCTCAGTTTCCTCCTCTGTAAAATGAGGAAGCTGAACTAGATCATCTCTAAGGTCTCTTACAGTTCTAAATCCTGTGATCCAACGTAAGGGCAGAATCGAGCCTGGCACTGCATGACAGAGAGAAGACTAGAGGAGAATCTGTCTGGAGTGGATGGTGGGTACTGGAAAGGAGAGGAAGAGAACACTGAATGGGGAGGGTGAGTCTCTGCTCTGTGAAGAGGGCAATGCGGGGGGGGGGGGGGGGGGGGGAAGGGGAGGTGTGAATGGGGATTTTCAGCTTCACCCACCTGGCCCCAGAGGGGGGCCACTCAGAGCTAAGATCTGAGGCTGGAGTCCCTGGAACAGGCAAATAGCCCAGAGCATGGGGTGAGGGGTACAGGGAGCCCACAGGGTCCCAGTCTGATACTACAGGCCACTGAAGCTGTGGATCACTATGCAAAGAGCGCTGGGCTTAGAAAGAGAAACTAGGTCCAAATCCTCACTCTGAAACTTAATACCTGTGTGACTCTGGACTAATCATTCTAACTCTCTGGACATCAGTTTCTTCCTCCAAAAAATGCAAAGGTTAGACTAGGTGAACTCTAAGGTCTCTCTCTTTTTTCCCCCTAAAGTCTGTTAAGAGCTCTAAAATCTTATCACTGAGACTAGAGTCAAGCCAGCCTAGGAGTGTGGCAGGCAGAAAGGGCACTTACACAACTCAGATTTCATGCATGTACATGACCTACACATGTGCATGTAGTAGAGATACACTCATCTAGTACCTGAGGCAGCATCACAGTATGCTGGAGTGTAAAGAGCAGTAGACTTAAGAAGGAGAAGCAGCTTGGGATCAAATTCTACATTTATGAGCTGTGGGATTCTGTAGCTTACAATTACTGCCACACCTCTACATGAACGGATACACACATACAAGCAAGAACCAGTAGATGCATATAATTGTACAGATATCCATATGGAGATTCCTGTATGTACAAATGTGTTTGCTGGTGTGAATAAGAGGTCAGAGAGCTTAGTAGACAGCATCTGGACTTGGAATCAGGCCATTTAGACCTGCCTCTGGCACTTACTGGCTAGAGGACCCTCCCTGGCTAAGTCACTTCCTCACTCTAGAGCAACAGGAAACTCAAATTTATCTACTAAATAGCAGATGGACAGCTATCTGTGTTAGAAAAAAATCTCAGAACCTAGATGCGATGTTGTAATGCTAATGAGTTCAAGATCTTCCCCACACATTAATGGGCCTGCCCATTACGGAAGTTTGATTAGGGGAGGCCTACTCTTTTTGTTAATTTCTAATGCACTGGTTCTCAAGGGTTGTGATGTCCTCTGGCTCTGAAAAATGTATAAATATTCTGAGGTGAGGCTTTGCTTTGGGGCTTAGTTTTTGGAAGAAGGTTTGTTTGGGCAGATGAGACTCTGGGAAGCCCCTGAGTAGTCCCCTGCCCTGCGTGCCACTCCCCCACCCCAGCTCTGAAAACACAGATGTTGGTACTTCTCTCTGGTAACTATGAATGTATGTAATGGTCAGACAGTTGAATCTATCTGTTGATCTGCGATGTATGTATTGCTTATGGTCAGGCAGCTAGAAGCCCTGTCTCTTGATCTTGATTTTTGTTTAGAAAACTTTTTCCTTTCAGAAAAGCAGATTTAAGAACCTGTATAGCAGGCCCTCCTGTGTATATATTGGGGTGCTTGCTTTTACAGATGTGTGTTCATTCCACAATTAAATACGCACACAATACTCCTACTTCTACAGCACAAGACAGTTTACAAAGAGCTTTTCCCGTAACCATCTTGTGAGGTAGGCAATGTGAAATACCATCATCCCATTTTACAGATGGAAAAAGTCTGAGAGATGAAATGACTTGTCCATGGGCATACAGCTAGTAAGTAATGCTGTTGATACTTGAACTCAAGTCTTAACTCTAAGACGACCACTCATGCTTCCCCACACTCCTGCAAATATATCCAGGTGTAGATACTTACACAAATGCAGCTTAGCAGGCGTCTCTAGGCACTCCTGTGTGCCCCCACAGATATCCTTTCACACATGCAGAGCAACAAGCTTACCTATTTACAGATACAGGTAACGGAATGTTTTGTTCCCTCACCATAACAGCTCCTCAGAGGCAGCACACTTGTCCTGTCTTTATTCAGCCTCTGCTTACAAGTCATCGATCCCCAATATATCTGCCCTGGAACTGGTAACAGGTATCAGGGTTTTTGTTTTAGGATTTCAATGACCCAAAGTTTTCAATCTGTAGGGGAAGCCTGGGTGACATAATAAATCAACAGAGCCGAGGACTTAGGAGTCAGGAAAACTTGAGTTCATATCCTGCCTCTGATACTTACTGTGTGACCCTGGTCAAGCCACTTAACCTCTCTTGAACTCAGTTTCTCCATCTATAAATAAAAGCACCTATTTCCTAGGGTTGTTGTGAGAATCAAATAACATATGGAAAGCAACTTGCAAACCTTCAAGCACTATAAAAAACGGTAGCTACCATCATCTTCATTATTATTATTAACTTCCCTCATCCAGATCCTCCTACTTCTACTACAGCAGCCCATTCTCTAAGAATTTCTGTGGCTAAGGAATTCATTGCCCCAAGGCCAGCCCTATAGTGATAAGCAACTATAGTTAGTTAGAACTGCCCTTAAACAGAATACACAGTGTGTCTCTGGACTCAGGCTGGATGCCCTCCTGGCTGAAGGTGACCTACCAGTCTAGGCTCCACTGGACTGACTTTTGGCTTAGGGTCACTTGTCCCTCAACGAAGCACTGTGAGTGGATATTATTGCTGCAAGAGTCTTGTTTCTATATACATTTCATCCTTCCTTTATGAATTCCAGCAGGTGTTTTTTAACTCATTGACTTCAATAGGTAAAAAAGTAACTTTTTAAAAATTCAACTCAATTATCGTTTGAACTTCTGACCTGATTACAGAAGTTTTTCTTTGCTTTTTCAATTTTCTTTATTGTTTTTAAGGGCCAGATCAAGTTCTTCTTGCTATATGGACAATATTTTTTTCAAATTCATCATTTATCACATCATAAATGTGAATGGGCTGAATTCTCTTTACCAAGAGAGAAAGTTACAGAATGGATTAAATAACAAACTCTATGAATGTGGTGATTACAGAAAACATTTAATGCAAAAGAATTTACTCCATTAAAATTAAGAGGTTGGAATAAAATGTCTCAGGCTAATCATGTAAATATAAATAACGCAAGATTGGAGGTAAAAGGCTTTGTTCTTTCCACTTTCAGGATATTACGGAGCATCCTGCTGAGTATAGATCGTTTCTCAAAACCCTGACTCTTCCCCAGGAAGCCTTTGCTGACTAACCAGGTCAAGGCCAGCATCCTCTGTCCCAAAATTCCCCCAGAGCCGGGCCTCAAAGTGCCAGGCCATCCCATATTCAGTGACAGGACTCCTTGTCTCATTTTCATATCATCTGGTGTTTAGTGTATGACAGAAGCCATCTCTCCAGGCAGACTAGGAGCCTGGACCCATGGGCTTCCCCAGTACTCAGTGCCTATAGGTACTCTGTCCTTACCACCTACCCTCACTAGATGAGGCCTGTGGGAACCAGCCTACCTTCCTGTAGCATAAACAAGTCAACCTTTGGGAGAAAGCACACAGGATCTCAGGGGCTAGCCAAGACACCACGGAGATGCCTAAGCCCAAATCCCGGAGGCTCCTCAAAATCATGGGGAAAGAGAGGGAGATCTTTTCATGGGATCCTTTTAGCACCAGGAAGAAGCACCTTTAAGTATTTAGGGAATGGGGTTTGGGCATCAGTTAGCCCAAAGAGGTTAAGAGGTCTGCTCTCTCCCAGGAGATGAAAGGGAAAAATAGCTCCCCAACTCCAGCCCTTCCTTCTGGCCATGAGAATTTCTCCATTAAGCCCCAGTCCCAAGTCAGAGTATAATAGTTATACTGAGATTTTCTTTAGGTTTCACAAATCTCTTTCTCCACAACAATCCTGCAAAAGCTAGAGGAAGCAAAGTAACATTTTATTATCTCCACCCTTATAGATCAGTAAACTGAGGCTCCAACAAGGAAATGGCATGCTCCAAGTCACACAGCTAATCCACATTAGCTAAGATTTGAATCCAGCATCTTCCAGCTCTCCCTAGTATTCCCCACAGCCTTCAGTAGGACCATAGGCTTTAGAGAAGGAAGCAATGATATAGATTATCTATTCCAACTCCCTCATTTTATTTTTAAGTCCACTTTCCACTCTTCCTCCATTCTCTTTCCTCTAGTTTCTATTTCCCTCCAGGGAAGGAAAGTGAATGTGGCCTAGACAACAAGTCATGTCCAGAACAAGGGGGGGGCAATAGTTTTCCCCTGGGTGCTTACTAACCAGACTCCGTTTGGAGTACTGGTCTCAGTTCTGGGCCCCAGAGTTTAGAAGGGCAGTGATAAAACAACATGGCCAGAAGAGGGTGAGGGAATGGCTATCCAACACCACTAGATCATTTGAAGGACTTGAGGGTGGTTAATTTGGTAATGAGAATACCAAGAAGGAGCATTATAATAACACCAACCCACGCTTACGTAGGGCTTTAATCTTAATACAGGCTTTCCTCACAATAATCCTCCTATGAGGGAGACCAGTGCCATTATTCTGCGCTTGCAACAGGAGAAGGCTGAGGCCCAGAGAACAGAAGTGATCATCACATAATAACACAACCAGGAAATGTGAAAACAGGTTTTCTGATACCAAGTCCAGTGATTTTTTTCCAGTGATTTCTCCCTCCTTTCACCTTGGGAAAGGCTGGCACAAGGTTAATGGAGCAGACTCACCCTGTGGAGTCCCAACCAAAATGGGTTTGGGGAGGGAGGTTCAAGATTCAAAAGCAGTCAGATCTCAGCTCAACAGAATACAGGAGACATATATCTAGCACTTTCTGTGTAGAGAGCCCTGTGTTAGGCCTGAAGGAAAGTCAAAGTGCAGATAGTCCTCACCCCACCTCAAGGAGCTTAGTATCTCATAGAACAGTAACACTGCTGAGTAATCTGAGCAGTCCAGTAATGGAAGGGGCCTAGAATGGGGCGTGTGGTTAACAAAATAATATCTGTACAGTATTTCATTCCCCTGGTTAGGCTCAGAATCACCAGACTCATCAGTTAGAAGGAATGGGCCTTAGGAGATATTTAATCCCAACTATACTCAAACAGGAATCCCCTCTGCTGAATGCTGGCCTCCACTGAAAAGAACTTCAGAAAGGTTTACTACTTTCCCAAGGCAGACCACACCACCTGTGCCATCTTTTTTTTTTTTTTTTGTATCCCCAGTATTTAGTAATGATACACAGTTGGTACTTAATAATTGCTTGGGGACTGACTGAGGGACATCTATAACCTTTAGGAAAGCCTAAATCTATCTTCCCAACAACTCTTCTCCCACTGCCCCACCCTAATGCTTCTACTGTTATCCCCTCTGGGGCCAAATAGAGCAAGTGTGTTCCCTCTTCCGGGTTAACAATCCTTCCAGTGCTTGAAGTAAGCTGCCATGTCCTACTCCTCAAGTCTTCCAGGAACACTCCTTCAGCTGGTCCTCTCATGTTTCCATTCCCCATATTATTGAAACTATTCTAGCAAAGTCTCCCTCTGCATTGGGAAAGGAGAAGGGAGGGTTAAACTAGAAGGACCTCCAAGATTCCTTCCAGCTCCAAGATTCTAGGGCTCCAATTAATCTTCACTCGGGTGTTTTCACAAGAAAGCTCACCTGGGGTCCCCAAGGAGAGGTTCCTACACCAGCCCTAGCAACACTGTCTGTAAATACTCACACAATCCCTCATACCGGCAGAGCCTGGTTAGCTTTTCAAATAAAATGCAACCTTCATCTCATTCTTAAAAAAGGCTTGTGAGGTCAGGACAGCAGGGAATATGCTCCCCGTATTCCAGAGTAGGAAATTAAGGGCCAGAGAGGGAAAAGTGGAATTCCTAATGCCGCATAGCAAAACAGCAGCAGAGTCTGAATCATGCCAGAATCTGCCTACCTACATGACAGAATTTGAGTCAGAAGGGACCTCAGATGCCACCTGGTTCAATCCGTCCCTGAAGAAAAATGCCTTCAGGAATATCCCTAACAAGTGAGAGAGACCGATGGAGGGAGAGGTAGGCAGACACAAATGGACAGATACAGAGAGAGATGATAGAGCTTGAAGGTAATGATAGATAGATAGATAGATAGATAGATAGATAGATAGATAGATAGATAGATAGATAGACAGACAGACACATAGATAGATAAAAAGATGGAAAGAGAAACATGAATAGATAGGCAGATAGATAACAGAAAGAGACAGATGAACAAATAGGCAGATGACAGAGACTGATGATAGAGAAAGACAGATATATGGACAGATGGGTAAATAAGCAGAGAGACAGACGACAGAGTTTGATGGTAAAGATGGATGGAGAAGAGATGGACAGAAAGACAGATGAATAGGAAGGTAGACATAGATGACAGAGACTGATGACAGAGATAGACAAACAGAAAGACAGAAAGATAAAGAGAAAATAATCTAACAATATCCAGCAGAAGACTGTCAAGTGAGAGGAAACCCACTACCCCCCATTTGACTTCTGTACAGCTATGACTATTAAAGAGTTTTTTCTTTATACTCAGACAATCTTCTTTGCAATTTCTACTCATTACTTCTAAGTCTGTCCTTTTCTTCCTACACATGCCAGCCCTTAAAATGCTTGAAGAGTCCAGTGATCTAAACCTTTTCTTCTCAAGGCTAAACAACCCCTGGTTCCTTTAAAAAAGCCTCAGATGGCATACTCTATAGCCTTAGGAATCAAAGAATCTGGAGAGATGGAGACTGGGGAAAGGAATAAACATCCCACTGAGCCTGTGACCAATTTTCACTAGGCTAGAGTTAATTTCTATGACTATGGTTAAGGGTAACAATAACAACCTGTCACTGATCACTATGGGGGTCTGCAATAATAAGATGCTAAGGCCCAGGGAGAAAGAGCCATTTGCCCAAGGTCACATAGCAAAGTCACAGTTGGAGTCAGGTTTCACAGTACAGCTGTCCTTGGTTCCTAGTCTGGCTTCTTCCTCTCCCTGTCCCCCCTACCCTGAAGCTCTATCTCCATTCCCTTCTTCCTGTTTCCACTGTGACCCTTCTATAGAGTGGAGAATAGTGATTACTACAATGTGCAATGCTATACAGTGAAAATACACACTAGGAGTCATAACCAGCATGGTCTTGATCTGCCCCTCTGGTCTAAGCTACTTGTGTGACTTTCAGCAAGTCAGTGGGTCTTTCTGGGGTTTTTTGGTACTTGCTGTTTTAAACTGATGAAATGGGAAGCAGTAACTATCTATGGACCAAAATGGCCCCAGTGACCTGCCAGGGATCCATGCAAAGTCAAACAAGGTAGAGAAACTGTAACTATTTGGCCAGGTAGTGCTTTGATCATTACACTTCATCCTTGGAGCAAAAGTCTTCTCCATATTCATTCCCTACAGGACTGTGTGTGTTGGAAGGTGCTAAGGGGGAAGGTGGGTTGGAAATGACTTCACTGCCTTGTGTACCTGACTCCTATGACAGAAAGGGGGACCCTTCCCCCACCAAAAAGAAAAAAAAAAGAAAAAACTTTCTGGGTACTTACTGTCTAATGAACTGGATGGCATCTTCATACTTCATCCCACTCTCAATCAAGGCCAGAGCGACGAGGACAGGAGCCCTGGGAGATGGATGGGGGGATGGGAGTTATTGTCAAAGATAATAAGAGAGCCCCTCAACCCTCTCCTTCCCAACTTAGCCAATTGAACTGAAAGTTGAAATGTTGTAGCAGACCTACACTTCACAGTCAAGAGGCCTTGGTTGTATCCCAATACCCTCTTACAAATGGTATGACGCTCAGCTGTGAGCATCATTTCTTCACCAGCATATGGAAATAATTTTTGGACTATCTATCTCACAGAGCCATTGCAAAAAAGACCACTTTATAAGCAATAAGGAGTCTACAGTAGTGCGTTGCTACTATTCAAATACAGCCGGGCATGGAGACATAGGGATAGCTACTGCAGACTCTGGAAGGCCAAGTGATTGGAGACAATGGTGGGGGACATGAAGATGATTCCTTCCTTCAGATAAAAGAGGAGGGAGTCAGGTCAGATGCCCAGATGGGTTTCCTCCCTGCAGGATTTCCCTGAAGACTTTAATAATAGAGTTTTTTAGTAAGTAGATTTGCCCCATCCCTACCCCTTTACCTTCCTCCCTTAATTTCTGTTCCCATGAATCTGGCTCTGATTCTTGAAGGAGCAACTCTGAGCCCACATTTTCGAGCCTTAATTACAGAAGAATCTTAACTGCCCACCTAGCTTACACTCATCTCTCCCTCTTCCAAGTGCCTATGTCATTCAGAGAATCAAGGGATTTCTAAATGAGAAGAGGCTCCCTAACTGTCCAACTCTAGCTTTTCTACAGGATCCCTGATCCTCCACTCAAAGCTATCCAGAGAAAGAGAACTCACTACCTCCTAAGGCAGCCAAGTCCACTTTGGGGCATATCTATTAGGAAAGCTTTGCTTGAGATGACCTGAAGTCTGCCACTCCACAACTGTTCCTAGTTCTGCCAGTGAGGGCAACGGCAAAACAAATCTAACCCCTTTTCCACATGATAGCACTTTAGATACACAGAAGCAGGGATCCTGTGTCCCATAAGTCCCTCCTTCAGATTAAACACCCCTGGTTCCTTCTACTGATCCTCAGATGCTGTGTTCTCCAGTTTTTCATCCATCCTAGGTGCCCTTCTCTGGACATGCTCCAGCTTGTCAATGGCATTCCTGATTAGGATACAGCATGTGGGATAAGGATAGCTTCATTTTGTATTGAGACACAGTGTTGTATTTTGTACTGAGACACAGTGTCTCAATACAGCCTAAGGTTACATTAGGAGGTTATCATACAGTGCTGTATCAATAGAGGTATCTCTTCTTAGGCCTATGTCTCATCTCCCCTACAGCATTGTCAGCTCCATGAGGGTGGGAACTGTGTCTTGTACATCTCGGATTCTTGCCCCATCCTCCCCAACTCTAGCCCCCAAAGCATAGAGCCCAACACACAATGGATATTTGAATCTTTTCTGATTTAACATTCATTTCCCCTCTGTCTTTTGCTGAGGGAAAAGATCATCAGAGTTGGAAAGGACCTCAAGGATATGGTGGTCCAATCCCCTAATTTTATAGATGAAAAACAGATGACCCAAAGGGACTGTCACTAACAAAAAGGAGAGTCAAGATACAAACTGAGATTGTCTGACTCCAAATCCTTTTCAGTAATTATACCACAAGACACACCAAGGTGATATCCTCCAAATGGGAGCAAAAGAGAATACACTAGATGATAAATATCTAATGTGAAAAAGATCTGAACATAGCTCAGTGACTTAGATGTGGGCAGGACCTCAGAAGCAGTCAAACCAGATGGCCTCTGAGGTCTCTTCCATCTCTAAGATTCTTTCATTGTTACTCCAGGTTTTAATGATAACAATTTCAGTGTGAATCAACAGTGTGATGTGGCAGCCAGAAAATACTAACGCAATTTCAGGCTGTATCAACAGACCAAAAGTGTAGACACTATGAAGAGTTCTCAATGACAGAAAAAGAAATGTTTTTCCTTATTGGTGCCAGCCAATGAAGACTGATTTATTAGGAGACTGAAACTCTCCAGTGTTGGAGGCTACCATGTCACTCAATCCAGAGTCTGACAATCATCATAGTTTGGGAAGTCCTTCCTTGTATCTAAACCTCTGAGGTCAGCCCCTTCAACTTCCTCTCAGGCTAATGCCTCCCAGTGGGGCAGCAGTGGTGTGAGTCCCTAGACATTCTCCCTCTCTTGGGTCCCTCCAACTCACCGCCCCAGGCCAGCCACGCAGTGGACAGCAACACAACTGCCAGGGTCTTCAAAAAATTTGGTTTTCAGCAGGTTGAGCCAGTCTTCCACAATCTTGCCAGGAGGGGGAGCTCCATCATCAAAAGGCCAATCCTGGGTGGAAGGCCAGAGAAGAGACAAGATCAATTCAGAAATTTAAGAGTATGTGGCCAGCCCAAATGTAGGAATGGGAGCAACCTCGGAGGGGCTCCATCGCGTAGCCTTCAGTTAGGCATGCTCAGAAGTAGGCATATCTTGTCTCCTGCAGTCAATGAAGTTGAAGAGCCTTGTGTCCAAGGCTAGAATAACTAAACATCTGAGGGTAAGAAGAGCCATTCACTCTGACACCTGCGAAGAAATCCCCCTTAGAGCTTCAATTACAAGGAGTCATCTAGCCTCTACCCACAGATATCCCAAGAGGAAGAATTTATAAGAGGTAGTTAAAACACACACACACAGACACACACAGACACAGACACAAACACACAGACACACAGACACACACACACACACACACACACACACACACACACACAGACAGAATCAGGAGGACTAGCTTTGATGTCATCTCTCATATTTAATAGCCATGGACAAGTCCTTTTAAACTCAGCTAAGTCTGTTTTCTTAATTGTGAAATAAGAGAAATGATATTTAAACTACTGAACTCACAGGTTATTGTGAGAAAAAAAATCTTGGTAATTTTGTCTGAAAAAGATCTGAGGACTTTGGTGAACTGAAGGCCCAGTATGAGTCAAGAGTGATGTGAGGACTGAAGAAGCTAATGCTCGGAATTCACTAACAGACATGGCCTCTAGTCCTCTCCTCTCCTCTCCTAGTTCTCATAGCCTCTAGTCCTCTCCTCACTGCTTGGCAGAGGGACAAAGTCCACAAGTGTGGAACACTGCATATGCTTTCAGTCTTTTTGATATTGGTTTGCCTTGGTTTGGCTGGTTTTACTGACTTTTTTCTCTTCTTCCTGGCACCCAAGTAATGTAGTAAATAGAGATTGGGCCTGGAGTCAAGAAGACCTAAGTTCAAATCTGACATCAGACATTTACTAGTAGCTATGTGATCCTGGGCAAGTCACTTAACCTCTTCTTTTTTTTTTTTTCACAGATGAGGAAATTGAGACCCAGAAAGGTTAAGTGACTTACCTTGAGTCACACAGCTAGAAAGAATCTGAGGATGGATCTGAACTCAGGTTCTCTTGACTGCAGGTCAACCACTCCCTCCACTGTACCACCTAGCCGGCTTCACTCTAGTGCTAGAAGGATCACTGAGATCATACAACCTGTCATTTCATAGAAGAGGAACTTAAGGGTTGGGGGAGGCAAAGAGGGGAGAGAGAGGTTATGGATCACAGATGGCAGACGTACTCTACCACTTTGCCCAACATCACCTCGAGCAGAGTCAAAGTTTCAAGTCAGGATTCAAACGCTGATCCTTCAGACTCCAAAATCAAGTGTTCTCTCCGCATATGCACTTCTTCCTCCCACATGCTTAAATCAGCCTCCTTGTAATTCTTCCCCCATTCCTTTTCTGTCCTCTGGGGCCAATCAGAATCAGTTTAATCCCTGGGTCCCCATGAGAACCTTTTAAATACTGCTCCCAAGAATAACAATTCACATTTTTAAAGAGCAAACCTCACTTTACAGATCAAGAAACAGAGGCTAAGAGAGGAACATATTGTTAATAAGTGAGTGGTGGAACCGTGACTATAACCCAAGTAGGTTCTCTGGCTCCCATGTATCATGCATCCAGTTATATGTCCCCCACATCTTATCTTCTCCAGGTAAACACCTGGAGTTCCTTTGAGGGATACTCATCTGGCTTTGCCTCTTCAGTCAATCAATCAATTAACATTTATTAAGCACATACTATATGTGCCAGGTACTGTTCTAAGTTCTGGAGATACAAAAAGAGGCAAAAGTCCCTGCCCTCAAGGAGTTTACAATCCAACAGGAAAGACAACATGCAAACAAATACATAGAAAGCAAACTACACAAAGGATAAATAGGAAATAATTAACAGAGTAAAGGCATTAGGATTAAGAAAAGTTGAGGAAGGTTTTCTGTAGAAGGAAGGATTTTATCTGGGACTTCAAGAAGACTTCCTAAAGTCTAACTCATATCTATCTTGCTATAAAATGGGGTTACCATCACCTCAAAAAACTGGAATAATTCAAACTAACAAACAAGGAATTCTTTATAAAAAAAAAAAAGACATCCTTCTCCTTACAGAGATCCTTGAACCAGCTGAACCCTAATGTACTTTCTATTGCTGACATTTCAGTCAACTCAGTTCAATTCAAGAAATATGTTATTATTAAACAAATACTATGAGCAGGACCCTGTGCTAGACTCTGGGGCTACATAGACAAAAAATATGACACAATGCTCAAAGAGCTGACAGTGTAATAGGAAAATACAACCTATATGCAAAAATAAGTTATGGTACAAGCTATAATGTGATGTGGATAAAGGAGAGGTCCAGACAAAGTGATGACAGAATGAAGGGATATCATCCCTTTCCCCTGGACCCGGTGGGGCAAGGCTTTCCAGAAAGGTTTCTAAGAGGAGGTATTAGGTGAGTCACACACTCTCTGATCTGGAAGGGGCCTCAGAGTCCATTGTCTAATCTGTACCTGACAAAAAAAATCCTCTCTATCATATCCATAAACAAGCAGTCATCTAATCTGCTAAGGAGGGGAGACTCCAGTAGTGAGGGGCCTCCTGGTGATGGAGAATCCATAACCTTTCATGGCAACCCATTCCACAACTGCTAAGAAGTCTCGGCATGAAGCCTAAATCTTCTACTTTACAATGTCTACCCATCACTATAAGGTTCTGCCTTATAGGGTCGAGCAGAATACATCTAACCCTTCCTCCATACACATCCCTGTCTTCCATAGGACACTCTCATAAAAATGATGAGAGCTATCACATCCCCTTTAAGTCTTTTCTCCTACAAGTTCAATATCCTCAGCTTATTCAGCCAATCTTCACATCACTGAGCCCCAAGGCCTTAATACTACCCTAGCCATCACTCTCTGGGTGCTTTCCAGATTCATCAACGTTCTTCTTGAAATGTAATCTCCAGAACTGAATACAGTCTTGACCAAGGCAGAGTATAATGAGACCATCATCTTCTGTTCTGGACTCTCTACCCTCTGCAATGCAGCCTAAGAACCCAAAGTTTGGGGGCAGCTATATCACAACACTGCTGACTCATACTCACCTCCTACCAGACTCCCTCAGATCTTTTTCAGAAGAACTTTTTTTATGTAGCCATGTTCCCCCTCCCCAACTTGCATTTGTGATGCTGACTTTTTTTTAATCCAAATGTAAGACTTTACATTTATCCCTGTTAAAATTCATCTCGTTCAATTTGGCCCAATATTCCAACCTGAAGAGATTTTTTGGCTCTAAATTCCATCAGGGAGAGTAGTAGCTACCACTCCTAGCTTTGTTATCACCTGCAGATTTGTTAAGCTGGCAGACTTGAACCTAATCAAGGAATGGTCAGGGGCCCTGACCATCAGGATGCTTGTTGATTGGCTGGTAATGAGTACAGGATTGTAGCAATGACCAACGAGCGTAAGGTAAGCAAATCTCACATTATTAAGTTTGGTAGGTGTTCTCACCCTTCTGTGGAAGACGCTAATTTGTCTCAAGGCTATGTGGAAGGGGATGCTCTGAGAGACAGGGAATCAAGACCTGACCACCTAGCTGTCTTTAACAATAAATAATAGCAACCAGCATTTATTACGCACCTACTCCATCCAAGGCTATGCTAAGCTGGGGATATGAAAAGAGGCAAATGACAGGCCCTATCCTCAAGGAGCTCAAAATCTAAAGTAGGGAGACAACACCCAAACAATTACATAGCAAACGAGCTATGTAAAGGACAAATAGGAAATAATTAACAGAGAGGAGGCATTAGGATTAAGAGGGTTTAGGAAAGGCTTCCTTTAGAAGATGGTATTTTAGTTGGCTCTTGAAGGAAGCCATGAAGCCAGTAGGGGGAGATGAGGAAGGAGAGCATTCTACACATGAGGGAGAGTCAGAGAAAATGAATGCTCAGAGCTGAGAGACAGAATACATAGCAGTCACTCTAGCCAGGTCCTACTTTCAATTTGGCCAGTGACCAGGTGAGGGGACTCTGTGGCAGATTCTCCTGCTTTCCCTGGGAGGGAAACAGTCACCCGTTCTTATCAGGGACCAGAAGAAGGAACATAAAACACTTTCCTGTTCTTGCTGATGAAGCTTCAGCACACTTGATTGAGACTCTGGGGATCTAAGGTCTAAGTACCTTGCCATCCTCCTCTTCCCTAAGGTAGCGAAAGCCAAGGAAACAGCTCCCTACCTGCCCAGAGACAGCCCAAGGGATACCCAGGACAAATTTCAACCAAAGTCTAATTCAGCTGACTGAGGTCTGCCTGAGCCCCACAGAAACAAAGCTCCAGTTACCTCTAACCTACTTGTCCTTCAAGGTCCCACCCTATCCAATCTTCTTCTAGGAAGCCTTCCTGGACCAGTCATTCCTGGAATGCCTCCCTCACCATTTAAACCACGCAACAGAAATAACAACAGGCACCCAACAGTCTACACTCATTTGCCAAAAACGTTTTCACAACATCTCTGTGTGGTCAGCAGGGTAAGGAGTATTACCCCCATTGTACAGATAGGAAACTCAGGCTCCAAGTCTTAACTAGAATCCAGGTCTGATGATAAGCATTTCATGCATCATGCTGCCTCTTGTGCATACATACAAACAAGAAACACAACTTCACTAACAACACACTCACAGGCACAAAATTCACAGATTCAGAACGAAGATGTATGGTCATATGTACTTGAATATGGGTTTAAATGCACATGTACCCCTGAAAAACACACGTTTCAACTCAACTCATAGGTGTACACACACACACACACACACACACACACACACACACACACACACACACACACACACACGGTGAATTTATACACACCACCACTGCATATCCCACCTTCCATTTCTGCTTTGCCCTAAAGTTTCTACTAATCTGCTACAGCTCAGTCAGTCAATCAACAAATAGTCATTAAGAACATGCCTGACACCGGGCTGAACATTGGGGATACAAAAAAGGTCAAAGATAATCTTTCCCCTCAAAGACTTTAGAGTCTAAGGGGGGAGACAAACAAATAAATATCTATCAAAAAGCTATAGACAGGATAAACTGGACCTAATCAATAGAGGCAAGGCACTAGAATTAAGAGGGGTTGGGTAAGGCTTCCTGAAGAAGATGGTACTTTATCTGTAACTTAAAGGAAGCCGGGGAAGTAACAAGTCAGAGGGAAGGAGGGAAAAGGGGTCCAGGCATGGGGGAGAGCCAGAGAAAATGCCCAGAGCCAAGAGATGGAGTGTCATGTTCCTAGAAGAGCCAGGTAGCCAGGGTCACTGGATGGAAGAATACCTGGTAAGGTGTAACTTACCATGACTGGAAAGAGGAGGGGGCTAGGTCATGAAGCTTCTAAATGCCAAAAAGAGCATTTTGTATTTGGTCCTAGAATGGATAAGAAGCTGTTTGAGCGGCTGCCTCCTCCCACCCCTCAGTCAGGTGGGGAGAGCCCTGGGCTTGAGGACTAGTTCAGCAAATGTCTTGCTGTATCACTGTGGGCAAGTCAAAGTCTGTTCCCTAGCCCTTGATCTACTCCTCTCTAAAATCAGGGGGCTGCATTAAATGATCCCGAGGGTCTCTCTGAACTCTAACATTCTGTGTTCTAAAGTTCCCTGCAGCTTGACATTCCAAGTTCTAAGAGATGCCAAATTTTCTGGCCCCACTCCCAAGCCCACCCATCATATCCTGGCAAGAAATAGCCCAAAGTCCATGAGCCCTTGCTCACCATGACAGTGATACCATCCTTCTCCAATGGGGTCTTGTCATAGGTCACTTCACATACCCGAACCACGGTGGTGGCCCCATACTTCTTTAGATCCTGCAAGAGAAAAGGAAAATCACTGAACAGAGGGAACCAAAAATCCAGCTCCCAGATTTCTGCCCAGACAATCCTCCAGTCCTATCCCTTTTCAAAAAGACAGATGCAGGGAGCTAATTCCAACAGAGGGATTTAGCTTCCACTTAATCTGAAGGCTCCCTGAAAAACAGGGAAGAAACAACGATAATATTAACAAATACCTCCCAGATTACAGAACTTTACTCACAAAATCCCTCACTGAGGTGGGGGAGGGGTGAAAGGCAGGTAGGTGGCACGGTGGATAGTGAACTGGGCCTGGAGTCAGGAAGACTCCTCTTCCTGAGTTCAAATGTAGCCTCAGACACTTATTAGCTAGATGACCCTGGGCAAGTCACTTAACCCTGTTTGCCTCAACAGTAAAATACTCCTCAACAGTAAAATAAACTAGAGAAGGAAATTGCAAACCACTCCAGTATCTTTGCCAAGAAAACCCCAAGTGTGGTCATGAAGAGTAAAACATGACTAAAAAACAAACAACCCACATTATGTTATCTCACTTAGTCCTCAGAGTGATTCTATGTTGTAGGGGCTATTATCATCCCCATCTTATAGGAAACTGAGGCTGAGAAAAGAGTGCCTGAGGCAGGATTCAAACTCAGGTCCTCCTGACTCCACTTTCTCCATCCGCTATCTATCTACCACCCAGCTGCCTCTAAGAAGATAAATAATCCTTGACTCTGACCCAGGATTCCCAAGAGGTTCTAATGACAGAGAAGTCTGCCCCAGAGCCCTAGTAGTTAAGATTCTAGAGGGTTCCACCAAGCCTGAGGAAATCTCTCAAATCTAGGTCTGCTCACCCTTGATGTTATTAATAATCTCTGATTCTGAAAACTAAACAAACCTGGCTACACAGTGTGAGTCCTGCCCCTGGTAACAGACCAAGCTGGAATCTCCTGGTCTCTTCAAAACAGAGGGCCAGAGAGCCACCCAAGACCCAGGCAAAGTGTTCTAGGTGGCTCAGGGCAGATCCTCTCCGTGGCTATGCAGCCAGGGTATCCAAGGTCTGGGCTGAATAGAAAAACACAGATAATTCTGTCCTTGAAGAATTTCGAGTGGAATAGAGATACTTGAAGACATGAGCCTCTCAGGCACTACTGAGAAAGGCAGAGAATTTTCTGAAAGCTGGATTCTCCCCAGGGAAGTGCCCTTCCTCCGGTCCCTCCTCAGGGCCCCCTAGACATGGGAGGCCTGAGCGATGCTCGGGTAGAAAACCTGGCAGAAGTTGCTGCTGGCACTGGGCTGAGCCAGCCCCCGTGGCCCTCTGCCCAGGGCCTCAGGATTAGATACACTGATGTATGCACAGATTCCTAGAGCATGAAGGGACCTCAGATATCGTTTAGTCTAAGCACCTAATTTTATAGATCAGATGCCTGGAAACCTAGACAGAAGAGGTGACTGATCCAAGGTCACCCAGCACCATCAGTTACAGACTCTAGATTAAAATTCCCAACTTCCAGGCCAAGGTTCTTAACATTCCCCAACACTGCACTAGGGCCTTCCTCTTCAGCCATCCTCTCTATCTCCCTGATGGGGCCCCAGGCTTTTACTTCCCTTCCCAGGCAGACGTGGGGCCCAGGCCTGTGGGAGGACACTGTGCTCAGCCCTATCTTTTTGTTCTCCCCTCGACCTTGCCAAGGACAAGTCTGGGTGCTGGGAACACTGTGTGATCTCTGCCTGGAGTAGGGACAGGGGCAGCCAGAATGAGGGAAGGTGAGAGTGAATTTGGGAAGAGGGAGATGGCTTTGTGTGGAGGGGAAAGGAAAAGAAAAGTGGATCCTGAGAGGGACCTAAGAGACAGGACAAGACCAATCCCTTTATCCTACAGGTAAAACAAAGCCAAGAGCTTCAGGAGCAGTTATGTGTCAGAGGCAACATCTGAACCCAGGTCTTTCTGGCTTTGAGGCCAGCTCTTTACCTATTGACACCCTGCCTCCATACTCCTACACAATACTCTTTAAATAACAGCTCTCATCTCTACAGATCTTATTAAAGTTTTCCAAATCTCTCTTCACAACCCCGTGTGATACATAGTATATGATTATCCCCATTTTACAGGTAAGGACTCTAGTAAGGCTCAGGGAATTCAAGTAAGGGGCTCTGAAGTACAAAGCCAACATTTTCTTTTCCCTCATGTTTGTGCTTACACATATATAAAGTGCTTAGCACATAGAAAGCATTATATATTTCCTTCCTCCCTCCCTCTTCCCTTCCTTTTTTCATCTGTCCCTGGTTCCCTATATTTTTTCTTCCTCCCTTTCCCTCTCCCCCCTCCCTCCTCTACATTTTTCTTTCTTTCTCATTCCCTACTTCCTTCCTCCCTTCCTCCTTCCTTCATTCCCCCCTCCCCCTCCTTCCTTCATTCTTTCCTCCCTCTCTTCCTTTTTTATCTCCCTCCCTCCTTCCTTTATTCCTCCCTCCCTCCTTCCTTCATTCCTCCCTCCTTCTCTTCCTTTTTTCTTACCTCCCTCCCTCCCTTCCTAAATATCCCACAATCCTATCAGTCCATCATCTTTCACAATCATCCTTTAATTCTGAAGCCTCCTTAAGGCAGATGGGATCCTAGATAGTCTCAGACAGAGAGATGACTCAGTCTCAGCTCTCACTAACTTGCAATGGGACCTTGCACCCATGACTCCTGGAGAGGTGGGAGGGTATGGGAGTAGGGGGTTAGTTAATTCTTGAAGCTGGGGAGTCCTGGTCAGGACTGACCCTATCCCTCTCCAAGGACAATCTGCTCCCCCACACACACCTGACAAATATCCAGTAGGAAGCTGTCTAGAGCCCAATTTCCCTACCCGTGATGGGCAAGACTAGCCATCTGAGTCAAATCTATCAAGCCCTGCACCAACTGCTCACAACAACCAGCTAGGTGGTGCAGTAGATAAGAGCACTGGGTCTAGAATCAGAAAGACTTGAGTTCAATTCCAGACTCACTGACACTACCTAGCTGTGTGAACCTGGACAAGTCATTTAACTTCTCCTTGCCTCACTTTCCTCAATTGTAAAATGTGATAATAATAGCAATGACCTCCCAGGGTTGTTGTAAGGATCAAAAGAAAACATCTGTCTCATGCCTAGCATAATGCACACAGTAGGCATTTAAGTAAACAAATGCTTGTTTCCTTCCTTCCTACAACAATACTAACCCAATAAGTAAGGGAGTACAAGCGATCCTGTGTTGCAGATGAGGAAAGTGAGCCCAGAGAGAGGAAATAATTTGCCTAAGGCTAAACAGCTAATAAGTAGCACAGCCAGGATATGACCCTAACTAAGTGTCCGGACTCCAAGTCCATTCTTTCTATTATGTCTTATTGCCTCTCAAACCAGCCAACCCTGGGTATAGACTCCTGGTATTGAAGCAGGAATCCACTCCTGTTCCTTTGGTTTGGGGCGTGCCTGCCAGGAAGGAGGGAAGGGGGAAGACAAAGGTAAAATGAAATATTGCCTGTGCTGAAATATCTCTAGTTACAGGAAGCTCACTACCTGTCTACTATTGGAATGCTCTGATTCTTAAAAAGGTTTTCTCATACTGAAAAACATTCATCCCGACAAATTCTATTCCCTGGAGAACAATGCCTGTTCTTTATGCAAGATTTTGACAAAACCAAAAGAACTCACGCTCTGAGCTATGTTCCCAGCCACATTCTCTCATCAAAGCCCTAGACATAATCTTGACTTGGAAGACACTGAGCAGTCAAGGTTCAGTCTTGAGCTGGGTTAGGGTTCAGACTTTGAACAGAGGTTAGGACTTGGCCTGAGACCAGAATTTTACAGTTCAATCAGTGAGAGTAAGGCTATGTCAAGGACATTTCCCTAGGAGAATGCCCATTAGCTCGGTCAGCCCCACCCAAACCCCATCCTCTAATCTAAAGGTGGTGCCTTTGCTGGCTTCTCTAGCCAAAGATAAGAAAAGGCCAAATTCTTTTCCTAGACCTCTGCAAACAGTCTTCATGTGTTGGGAAGGGGCTGTAATGACAGCACATGACCCACTCAGAGGAAACACACACCCCCTTACCCACCCCCAAGAATAAAAATAGCCAGATGCCCTAGTGAAATGCCATGGGCTATTTTGAGGGCCATGGGGCTTCCCCAAAGGAATGCAGGGGCCTCAGTTCAGTAGGGGCAGCAGTAGGGAAAGAGGCATCCACTTCCCTTTCTTCTCAAAGCAAGGTCTGAAACAAAACACTGGTGGAGTGGAGAAATTCCCAGGCTGGGGCCATCAGAAGACCTGAGTTCCAATTCTGTCTCTGCAACTCCACTCCTGGCCAAACTTGGGCATTGTACTCCCTCTCTCTCTGGGGGTCAATTTCCTTTTCTAATTAATGAAAATAGACTAGATCATCTCTAAGGTACAACAGAGATTAGGTTAAGGGGAGTGGTGAACTTTGGGGCTTGAAGCTCACTAGCCAAATTTAAGATCAGTCTCAGGCATGTGGGGAGGAGGGGCTAGCTGTGTCTGGGGTGAAGGCTCCATCTCTGGCACCAAGGAAACAAAGGTCATTCACCAAGTCATCCAGGGATCAATGCTGTGACCTTGGCCATTTCCCTACCAGTTTCTAAGCAGAGACCACAATCTTTCCAAAGACTTGGCCAGCAGCCACAGGGGCTATCTCAGGCTGGAATCACAGGGCAGGGATGCCCATACCCAGTTCAAATACTTCCCCAAAGCCACTCTGAGGCAAAACTCAGAGGGTTGGGAGCTAGAAGGCTTAGTTTCTAATGTTCTATAACTGAAATACCCTTGATCTCACTCAATCTTCATAACAGCCTATTTTACAGTTGAGGAAACTGAGGAAAACATAAAGCTTAAGTGACTTGTCCAGGATCACATAGCTAGTGTCTAAGACTGGTTTTGAACTCAGGTCTTCCTAACTCCAAGCCCAGTTCTCTAGACAACGTATTACCCAGTTGCCTCAAATTGAATCCTTCAATCACAGGGAAGCCCTTCAAATGTCTCAACAATTGCTCTCCCAAATCCTGTATTCACACAGTTGATTTTTTTAATCCCAAAAAAAAGACTCTGCATTTAAACTGATTAAATTTTACCTTACTAGATTTAGACTGTGGTTCTATAACCCAATGGATCTTCTCCAATCCTGACAGAATACCCTGATTTAGCTCTCCTTCCTAGCTTCATGTTATCTGCAAATGAAGGATGATAGAGAGAGGGAGGACTCTATGTAACCCTACGTGGTTCTCCTCATCTCCTTTTTCCATACCTCTTTCTGCAACAGGCAGGAAACCTAAAGAGTTTGGCAACCACAGCAACAAGAACCAGCAACACAGCTCAGTTCCCACCACAAACCCTAGGTTAGATATCAAGGAGCACAGACCACAGACCAGAGACCCCAAGCAGAGTTTAACCTGATGAATTGGTCACCAGGCAGTGGAAGAGGGCTATCTGAGGAGCTAACTTGACAAGTTTTCCAGGAGAAAGTATCATCAAAAGCTGCAAGTTCTATGGACAATGAGAGATTCCATCGGGTTTACCACAGGTTCCACAAACACAGCTGAGCCTTACTAACAGGGCCATGTCAGGTAATAGATCACAGGCCTTGGAGCATCAAGGGACTTCAGAAGAGATCAGAGAGCTAGAGCCAGGAGGGACTTCAAAGGTCAATCAGTTCAACTCCCTTATAGAAAAGGCAATTAAAAAGGAGAGGGAGGGAAAGATCACTTGCCTATCATCCCATGATAACTAGCACAGCCAGAACCTGAATTCAAGTTTTCTGACTGCTACCACAATACTCTTCCTAAAAGTTGGTGGCAGTTGGTAGGTCTCCAAACCTCCACCAGATTCTGCCAATGGGAAAATGTAGCAGAATGTTGGACAAAGCACCAGGCACTGCCAAGGGACAAGAGATTCTGCAAACACCATCAATCTCTGCAAAGAGCAGTTACAGCCATCAGCTGAAGACACTGTGTCCTGGGTGGAGGAAAGAAAACAAGTGGGGCTCCTTTCAAGTCACATAACTCGCATGGCCAACATAACCCTGTAGGGACATTTGTCCATGATAGTATGCCAAGTCAGGGACGGAGCTGGGACTCAAAGCCAGGTCTCCCTATTGCAGTATCCGTTACTCTTTCTTCTGGGCCACTGAAATGGAAGTAATTATCCCTCCATACTTTAAGGCTCTGTGATTTCCCTGGGGTGAGCAGAGCTGCCACTTGCAGAAGTTGGAGCCCCCAGTTCTGGTTTCCTCACCCAAAATAATCATTACTTGGTGGCCAAGTATCTGATAATGGACCTCTCCAAACAGCCTTTCCAGCTTGGCAGGAACTGCGAAGACCCAGGGTTACCTCCATTTCCCAGTGAGATGTCGAGAAAGCACTTGTGGGGAGGTGAAGGATTATTATGACTATAACCCCCAGAATCCCACCATAAGAGCTCAAAGAGGCCTCAGCAACCACCTCATCCACGCTCTTCACTTTATGGATGAGTAAACTTTCAAGGTGAACTGTTTCACCCCAAGGACACACACGATTTAAAACGGCAGAGCTCACATCCTTTTCCCATCACCCCCATAAGTCCCAACCCACTGAAGGGATTTACCTCAATGAAGGTGTTCAAGGTGGCATTGGTAGGATTGTGAGTGATGAGGAACCGCATGTTCTTGTAGCAGACCTCAACAGGGGCTGGCCGGTTCATCCGAGCCATGATGTGGCCTCTTGTGGCAGCAGGGAAGTAAGAAAGGGGTAAGGGAAGGCAAGACCAGGAGTGATCAGGGATGGGGAGGTACAAAGGGACCAGGGCGCCCGTCAGATCACTACTTCCACCAAAAAAAAAAAAAAAATTCAGAAAAAATGAAACAACCGGATGGGAAAAATAGAGCCCTGTGCTTTTTGAGGGTGGGGGGGGGAAAAACAGTTAAAAAGCAACACCCCTCAAAACCAACACAAATGTTGTGCAAATGTTATCGGCTTCTGGGAACGTGTTAAGGTTGTCACAAGGGTTCTAGTCTGTTAAAAACAAAAACAAAAAAAAAAATCACCAAAAAGCCTGACTCTCAAAAAAAAAATACACCCTACCTCCCCACCCCCCAAAAAAACCCTCCTATACACGTAACAACCAGGCCAAGACTCCAGAACTTGAAGTCAAATACTTATATGGGGCAGGATGGGGAGGGGAGGGCCCCAAGGACAAAAACCATAGATCCTGCTGTTCTATAAGCCCCTGTCTGGGCAGCGGGATGCAGCTATGAACAGCCCGGTCCGTCCAGCAGCAGGCAGATGCTCAAGGGGCCTCCCTTCCTTCAGCCTTCCCTCTCCCACTCCTGGGGTGGGCAACCAAAAGAACAGAGGGGTCCAAGTTGAAAAAAAAAAAAAAAAAAGAAAAAACCCAAAGAACAGAAACAACGTAAAACTGAACTCGACTGGGGAGAGAAGGCCTCTGTAGATACTGAAAAGTTCAGGGCAGTGATGGCGTCCTGGGTCACGTTACCCCATCGGGGTACGGGGAGTCCTTGGGAGCAGCAGGGGGCTCAGGCAGCAGGGACAGCCACGGGCGGACGCCGGGCGTTGGGAGCCATTCGCAGGAGCCTTGAATGGTGACAGCCGGGCGCAGGCGCCTCCTCACCGGCGGGCGCGATGTTGCGCGTGGCAGTATTCAAAGCTGCTCCCCACAGGCGTCTCCATAAATTCCGGGCTGTTCAAAGGCCAGCAACTTCTGGGCAGAGAGGGAAAAATAATTTTTTTAAAATCCATCATTCCGACTCAACCTTGCCGTCATTCCTACTAAAGGATAACCAAGCAGTGGAGTTGTGTCTACTGCAGCAGGGATGGGGAGGTACAAAGGCACCAGGGCGCCCGTCAGATCCCTACTTCCACCAACTTCCACCTACTTCCAGTGGGGCACTGAATCATCCTCACTCTCTTACCAGGGAGTCTTATCCTAATGCATGCACTCAAGTACAGAACTTCCAGACAGTTGCTAGGATTAGGAACTCAAGTCAGTGACTAGAGTGAAGACTCAGCAAACAGTTAACTGGCCCACAGATCTATCAAACTGGCAGCCCTGGCTTCAATACCACCATGTTGGAAGCATTGAGTATCATGGCCAAGCTGCACTTATTCAGAGTCTCAGAGCTACAGAATGTCAAGAGAACTAGAAGGAATCTCAGAACACAGAACTGAGGAGGTCAGAACTATAAGATACCTCAGAGACAAACAAGACCACTGCCTTCATTTTGCAGATGAGAAAATGAGCCCCTCAAAAGTCTACCAGGAGCAGGGCCAAATCTAAAACCCAGAGATCTTGATGCCCACACTCAAGGGTTCCTCTTACCACACTATGCTGCCTCATTAGACTAACAATTCAAGACAACTGGGTTCAAGTTCCAGGCCCTGCTACTATAAACACACCGCATGTCCTCTTTTGTTGTTCAGTTGTTTCAATTGTGCGTGACTCTTCATGACCATATTTGGAGTTTTCTTGACAGAGACACCCAACTGGTTTGCTATTTCCTTCTCTGGCTCATTTTACAGATGAAGAAACTGAGGCAGGGCTAAATGACTTGCCCAGGGTCACACAGCTAGTGTATGAGGCTACATTTGAACTCAGGTCTTCCTGACTCCAAACTCAGCGCACTCTGTTCACTGTGCCACATAGCTGCCCACATTTTCACTCTGGGTCTCAGTTTATCTACCTGCAAAATGAAACTAATAAGAAACCTACGGTACAATGAGAAAGTCCATGACTTTGATTTCAAAGGACTTGATTTCCAAACCTGACTGTTCCTTATCGCCTGGGTGACCTTGGCAAAGTACCTTTCCCTTCTCTAGGTCTCTGTTTCCTCATCTATAAACAAAGGGAATTGGACCAGATGCTCTCCAAGGTCATTTCCAGTTTTAGTTCCTAGGATCCTATGATCCCTGCTCACCCCTCCTCCTACCTTACAGGGATCTCTAGTAAAGAGCAAATGAGATAATGGTGTTTTGGAACATATTGCCACTGGCAGACTGTTGTCTCTACTTCATTCTGACCAGGGAGCAGTGATATTTTCAACACCATGAGGAAGGAGGTCATGGGATGACCTATGCCCCACAGCTACCAGAACCCAGGAGGCTGGGGTTTCTTAGCCACACTTTCCGGTGTTACAGAGTCGGCTGACCCAGGAAGGTCAGGGTAGAACAGCCAAGAAGGAAGGATATGACGCCGTGGGGCAGCTGTCAGAAACACCTTCCCACATCCCCCGGTCCCCTCAACCAAAAAGATAAGGGGGAGGCTACAGTCAGATTCTCTCAGCTATGGTCTACCGCCCCACTTGGAACTCACAGATCACCAGAGAGGGAGAGAATCTTAGTGTCAAGGGTCCCCACCCCCACACAGGCACTGGGGAAATCCCCCCCACCTCTTCCCAGGCCAGTAGCACACCAGTCTCACCTTCTGAGCTGAGAAAAGAGAAACAGTAGTTGTGGGCAAGGAGACAGCTGCAGAGACCTAACTGCTCTGTGTATGTGTGTGCATGTATGCTCGGTGTGTATAGAGAACTCTATGTGTATATGTGCAGGGGAGTGGAAGGGAGGTTGTATATACAGGGGCATGTCTGTTCTGAGTGTCTCCTGGATGTATTTTTATAAATAGGGCAGGGGGAACACCATATGTACGGAGCTAAGCATATGTGAAAGTGCTTCTGTTTGTTACTGTGTCTATGTATTTACACACATGTATGAGTTTGTACATTAGCATATCAAAGTCTACTTGTGTTCCTTTGCTTATATGCTGAGAAACAATACAGGGATAAATATCTGGGGGTGTAGCTGTGTGCTCAGGGTGTATAGGGATAGGTATGTGTGCCTACATGTGTGTAAATGTGGGTATTAGTGTCTATATTTATAGGTCTATACATATATGAGTGCATGCAGAGATAGGAGAGCATATGAGTACAATGTGTCTATCCTGTGTGGAGAGTTGCTCAGATGTCTCCTCCATTAGGCTGTGAGTTCCTTAAGAGCAGGAAATATGGTATTGTATTCTTTGTACCCCCAATGCTTTCCCACAGTTCCTGGCACATACCAGGTGCTTAATAAAGGCTTGTTGATAGTGAGTATGTACAAGTAAGTAACCAACTCAGTGGGAGGCAGCTAAGTATGGGTATATGCATGTATGTATATTGATTTGTGTCTGAAAGGACAAATATAGGGACATACAAAGGAGTACAGAGGAGCGTGTGCGTGTGTGTGTGTGTGTGTGTGTGTGTGTGTGTGTGTGTGTGTGTGTGTGTAAGACAAAACATCAGTCACTCCTGGACAGCCCAAACATCTTTGTCTCAAAACCGTTGCCTCCCCAGCTACAAGGGAGAGGGACAGGTGGCAAAAGAGTAAAGAGAAAGGCAGGCTCCTTCCCAGGGTTTAGTGGGTCTTCTTCAGGAGGGACTTCCAGACTCATGACCAACTCCCCCAACAATGCCTGAGCATTGGGCCTGAGCAAGAGAAACCTGCTTCTCCTCAGGAAAGGGAGGCCAGGTAGGGACCCGGCCCTGATTCCTGGGCACAGGGAGAGTATTCCTCTCCAAGTAAGAAGCACGAAAAGGGGGTCACTGATTGATGGGAAGAAGACGGTTAAAGGAAAAGAGGCCCTAATTAGAAAGCAGAAGTTCTAATTCTCAACTCTTTCTGATCCCCTAGGCATCCAAGAAATATCAAACATTTATATAAGCTTCTTTCTGTCCTTGTATACATATTGTACAGCACAGTGCCTGGCATCTAGAAGGCTCTTAATAAATGTGAGCTCTCCTGCCATCCTGAAGCAGCTAGGTTGTGCAGTGGATAGAGCACTGGGCCTGGAATCAGGAAGACCTGAGTTCAGATTCAGCCTCTAGCTATGTGACGCTAGGTAAGTCACCTAACTCTGTTTGCCTCAGTTTCCTCATCTGTAAAATGAGCTTAAGAAGGAAATGAGAAACCACTCCAGTATCTTTGCCAAGAAAACCCCAGAGTCATGACCAGTCAGACACAACTGAAACTACTGAACAACAACAAAAAGTGCACTCCTAGAATTATGTGAAACAGTAAGGTACAGGAAGAACATACAACTGGGAACCCAGGAAACCTGATCTTTATGCTAATGATTCTATATGACCTGAGGCATGTCCCTTCCTTTCTTAGGGTCTCAATTTTATTTCTCTTTAAAAGAGGAGGCCTGAACTAGTCAAATGAATAAATGAATGAAAAAGTATTTTTTTAATGCTTACAATGTGCCAAGCACTGTGCTGGGTGCCAGGGATATAAATACAAAAGCAAGGACCGTTCCTACCTTCAAGGAAATTACATTCCAAAGTCAGAAGCACAGAGACATCATAATAACAGTTCACATGCTGTTTACAAAGCACTTTTTATATAGGTTATCTAAACAACAATCTACCTCACAACAATCCTGTGAGGGAGATTACAGATGAGAAAACTGAGGCTCAGAGAAGTTACATGACGTGCCCAGGCTTCCCCATCTAGGGAATGTCTGAAGCAGAATTCAGAGTGCTTTCCTGCTTCCATGTCCAGAGACATCCACTGTGCCATGTGCAAGTGAAGGACAAGGAAGGACCCTTTGATCCAAAAAGTTACTGGCTGGTACTGGGTCTAAAGGAACGGTAGACTGACGTCTCATCCAAGAACAAAGAGAGAGTGGATATGATCATGGTCCATGATTCCAGAACTGGAGGGCTAGGGGAAGAAAAGGATACAAATGAGGAAGTAAGGTAATTAACTAAAAGGCTAAAAAAGAAGAGTAAAGAGAAGCATGACTGGGGCTTTCCTGAAACACCAAGCAGCAACAATTAGGAGTGGGGGGGAACCCCTAGGGTAGAAACTCCTCCAGGGCACATGCCTCTACCTATTCTGACAGTCTATGACTATCGACTGGCTCCAATCTCACTCCACTTACCGCAGAACTTCAGGACTTAAAGGGACCTTAAAGCTACAGCTAACCTTTCATTTTACATATTGAGAAACCTAGGCCTGGAAGAGGTCAAATGGCTGACCTACCGTCACTGACTAGTGAACAGCAATATCTGAAGCCAGGTCTTCAGACTCTGAAGTCCAGAGCTCTTTCCACTACCCCACACTTTCCATAAGCCACTTTTAAGAGCAGTGTTTCCAAGTTCTAAACCTGGGGTCTGCAGACTCCCAAAGTTGCAAAGAAACTTGTCAAAGGAATAAGGGGATTATCTTGCAAGTAACTATATTATCCTACTGAAATAATCCACAATCTCCAAACTGATCTCAATCAATTTAGGTACAAAATTTTATGTGTACTCTTGGGCGAAGAAAACCTAATTAATCTCTTTAATCTATTTCTTACTTACACATGGTGAGCTCCAAAAACGATCTCCTTTCATGCTGAAGATGTATGGAAAGATTTGTTGAAAAGCCAATGAGTACAGGAGCTGAAAATGCTTTGGGAAGCCCTGTTTCAGAATAAACGGAACTTTAGAACTATAGCCCAGAGACCGGGAATTATATCCCTGAAGTCACACTGCGTCCACAGCAACGCAGCTGGGATCAGGGACTCCTGGAGCCTCTGACATCCAAGCCAGAAAGCTCTTTCCACTAAACCAAGCTTCCTCTCAGTAACAGCATGATCCACAGGGGTAGTTAATTCTCAGACTTCTCAACAACTGGGGCTGGGGCAAAAGGGAGGAGAGGCAGGGAAATGGAAAAGAAAGGAAGAGATGTTTGGGAAAAGCAACTAGTACTGGCAAACCTACTTCTAGAAATCAGAGTAAGGAGGAAGGTGTGATAAGGGGTGGAAAAACTTAAAAAGGAGACATGCTAGCCCCAGGCCCAAACAGAAAAGACTGGAAAAGGAAAATAGAAAACAGAGGCATGAACAAAAGAGGAAAGTGTGACTATCAGAGTCAGGAACTTTTCATCTCTAGCTCAGAGGATCCAATCTCAGTGCCCAGAGCTACAACCACAAGGGTCCGGGGGCAGACAGTGATTATTCTGAACCCACAGCTAATCTCAAAGCATTATTATCTCTTTCAAACCCAACTCCGAACACCTAAAAATCCCACGCAAACAAGATCCCTCCCTTACATATCCACACATTCACATTCTCTCTTAAATACCCTCCTTACACTCTGCGCACACATACTTCTCTAGCTACAAAGATGCAAATACACAAAATCCCCACACATACTTCCTCCATCAAGGAGCATTCATTTCCCCAAGATACACCCTCCCCACCACTACACACAGACACAAATTCCCCTGACATACATTTTAACACAAGAACATATAAACATCTCGGACATATACATATCCTCTCCTGAAACACACTAACTCAAAATCTCCAAAAAGATCTTTCCCCCCTCCCCACCTAGATACCACCCCCAAACACATAAAAGTCTCTCTTCAATAATACCCACACACACTCCCCTATACATCTTCACCCAGCATACATTTATCTCCACACATTCTGAGGACACACAAATATCCCCCTTCCCTCCACACACACATGCCAAATAAACACTCACCTCCCCCAACACCTATTCCCATAGATACATAAGAATACCAGTTCTCTTGAAGTCACATATTTCCATATGACCACACACACACACACTTCTTTGCTCTGGAAATGAGAACACGAAAACGCACACACGATGGCCCCCACACTTCAGCCAAACATCCAGCTGAATGCAACAGGTTGCCCCCTCCTCCCCCAGCTCCCACAGGTGCTGGGGACCAACAAATACTGCTCTGCTTCCTCAGAGTGAAAACCACGCATTCCTGTTCCTACAGCCTTTTGAAAATCTACTTCCACACCCATGTGGGCACCAATAGACTCAGGCTCACCCACATGCCAGTGGGTTCAGATGTGCGGGGGCATGTACACCGACACATGCTTGCAAAGACCAGCCCACAGGGAACCCTGATTCCCTGACAGTCTCTACAACAAAGTACAGCCTGCTGCATGCACGTTCTTGAGGCTGTGCCCCCAGGAACACACACATACACTGAAGCCCCCAGACACGCGCCAGTGGGCACCCCCTCCCAGAAAGGAGAAGCTTAAAGCACCATAAAAATGTGTATTATCATATGCACAGCACATCCCTGTCCACAGGGGATCAGGTAATCTCAGAGCTGAAACCAAAGCAAAGGGCCACCGAGTCCAACAAAGTATCTGAATGAACCAGCCTCTCCAAGAAGACCTCCAGTGATGGGGAACTCACTACCACAAGCCGATGGAGCCTAGGCCACTGTGCACTAGCTCTCAGCGTTAGAAGTTCCTCTAAATACTGAGTCCAAAGCTGCAACTTCCACATGTTCGAAAGCACAGCCGGGAGCACAATGACACCCACATGTGTGTATGCATGCGCGCACACACACACACACACACACACACACACAGACACACACAGACCCGGCACAGGAAGCTTCCCCAAAACAAAGAAGCCATCCCCAGCCTTCCCCACCCCCCTTCCAGGAAAGAAAAGCCCAGAGCCAGGCCTGGAGAAAGGCGTTTTTCACAAGCCACCCAAATGTGCCCAGGGCTCAGTGTCCGCCAGCGCAGCTCCCTCCACATGTGCTCCGCGCGGTCCAAGGGCAACCGGGGGAGAGGGCGGGGGCCGGGGGCTCACCTCTGAGTCACCAGCGGGGCGCCGGCCAGGGGAGGGGAGCGATCCGGGCTCCTCCGGGGGGCTGAGCCGCGCTGCTGTGCGCTGCGCAGCGAGGCGAGGCGAGGCGAGGCGATGCGCCGCTCGGGGCCGGGCTGAGCTGAGCTGAGCCGGGCTGGGCAGCGCAGCGCCGCGGCCGGGCCGGGCTGGACTGGGCGGTGTGGGGCTGCACGGGGAGTGTGTGACCTTAATACGGCCGCCGGGAACCAGTCTGGGGCTGCCCTGCTGGGCACATGACGCTGACAAGCGAGCGAGCGGACACGGACACACACACACACACGCACACGCACACGCATACACATACACACTCACCTCTCCGGCTCACGGGGCCCCTTAGGCATTTCCCAGGCCGCCCGGTGGGGAGGGGCCAACAGGGCCAGGATCAGGGAAGGGGGAGGGCCCTCGGAGGCAGGGAACTGGGCTGGGGCCAGAGCAGAGCTGGGACTGGGGGCGGGGAGAGGCGGGGAGCCGCGGAGAGAGGGAGAGGAGGGGGGAGGAGAAGGGGAATGAGTGAAGAGGAGAAAGGCGAGAGGTGAGTAAAGGTGGAGAGAAAACTGCAGGGGGGAAGGAGAGAGGAAAGAAGGAAAGAAAAGAAACCGAAGAGAAAAGAGAGAAAAGGAAGGGAGAGAAGAGACACTCGACCTAGAAAGGGCATAACTATACGGAAAATTCACTTTTTAATTGCACTTGAAGGCCCTCCCACACATCAGCTCTGGACAGCCCAAGGTTTAATTACACCCGTTTGGGGTCATAGATTTCTCTAGTTGAAACCCCGCATTTTAGAGAGAAATGAAGCTAACCTCGGAGAAGGGAAGTGGGTTGGCAAAAGTTTGCAAAGCCCATAAGTGTCAGAACTCAGTGGAGGTCTAAGTCTGAAGGCAACCCTTCTTCCTTTACCAAGAGAAAGAAAAGGAGGAGAAAAAATGAGGCTGAAAGATGAACAAGGAAAGAGAAAGAACTGGGGTGAGGGAAGAATAGGGAGAGGTCACGATGGGGTTGAAGGAAACAAATGAGGGGGAAATGGGGGTGGAGAACTCCCAGACACATCAAAAGCTGACTTAGGCTCCTCCTTCGTGTGTGTGTGTGTGTGTGTGTGTGTGTGTGTGTGTGTCAGTGTCACAGAGAGGGAGAAAGATAGTGAATGTGTGTGTGTATGACAGAGAGGGAGAGAGATAGTGTGTGTATGTGTATGAGAGAGAGAGAGAATATATGAATGAGAATGACTGAGTCCAGGGGTCTTCTTCCTGTACACTACCCAGTGAAGGCTATGTCACAGACTGGGCCCCTGGAATCTGTCTCTAGCTGGGATGCCCTAGGGTTATCTAGAGAAACTTCAATCCCACTAAGTTTAAAAGGAAGGATCCAGCCTTTTCCTTCCAGTCTAAAGGCTCCAGGAAATCAGGGTTTCAGGTATATCCCGTCTCTTCCAGGCCCACAGAAGGCACAAGTATAGGGACGGTCTTGCACATCCTATAATTTCTGAAAGGTTTTAGAAAATCTGAAGACTTAAGAGATTGGTCTTCCTGGTCATCACAAGTACTGTGCCTTCTATCCCATATGCCACAAAGGCTGGATGGAAACTAGGGGGCAATGGGAATAGGAATAATAATGACAAATTTTATGAAGACCCCAGCTCCCATCTGTATAATACTTGACACATTTTCAAAACATTCTCCTACATTGTTTCATATATTGTTACCAATTGTATTCACTCATTCATATTCATTCATTCAACAGACATTTTTTAAAGTATCTACCTTGTACTTTCATTCTGTGGGAGCCAGATACACAGTTTAGATAGTATGAAATACCAGTCTTCAAGGAACTGACCATATAGTAAAGGTATAAGATAGAAACACATATTACTATAATAAACAATATTATGTGTTGGAGATACACACACACACTTATCCTTAAGGGCTGTGACCTACTTTCAAATATAGCCTTTGACACTTCCTAGCTACCCTAAGCAAGTCATTTAACCTATTTGCCTCAGTTTCCTCAGATGTAAAATGAGCTGGAGAAGGAAATGGCAAACCACTCCAGCATCTTTGCCAAGAGAACCCCAAATGGGGTCATGAAGTATCAGGCACAACTGAAATGACTGGACAACAACACCATAGCTCTTTAAGGCTTGGCAAAGCATTTTAGGTTTGCCTCACTTGGTTTACAGTATGAGAAAAGAGTTACTGTTATCCCCAATTTACAGATGGGGAAACTGAGGCTGAGAGGCTAAGGGACTTGCCCAAAGTCATACAACTAATAAACATCTGAGGAGGGATTGGAACTCAAGTCTTCTGGACTCCAAGTCCATCACTGAAGACTCCACCAACTAGCTGTAGCTACTCCACAACACCCCTAACTACTGGTCATTCAGCCTTTGCTGGAAGACCCTCCGGACTGAGCAAGCCCACTTTTGGCCACCTCAGTTGTTAGAAAGTATTCCTTTTTGGTTTTTTCTTATATCAGTGAGGAAATCTGCCATTTTGCAACTTCCTCCTGTGGCTCCTAATTCTGCCTTCTAGGGTCAAAAGAAATCTGTTAATCCCTCTTCCACATGTCGGCTCTTCGAACACAAGCCCTCCTCAGATATTTTACCTTGGCATGGAGGAAACCTTGGTTTCCTGAACACTATGGTCATTGGAACACAAACCCTAACTCTCTACTGGATCTAAAACATCCCTATTTTCTCATCTGTAAAATTGGAATCATAATTCTACTACCTAAGTTTAAGAAAAACACCTTGGAAAAGAGATGGAAATAATTATGATCACCAAGCTAGAAAGGTACAGACTTGTCCATGGACTATAAGCACCAGCCTAAATAAGGGTAAAAGGCCTGTCCCCAAAAAGGTTGGCCACTAGGTGTTAAATGTTCCTGACCCTGGAAGCTGCCCAGGTAATGAAGGTCTGAGGTGAATACCCACATACATGAAACCACAGATGTTTGGAATCTGTGAAGATGTGGTAAGAATCCAAGGCCTCCAACTGCTATCTCTCCAGATGGGAACACCTTCTCCTGCCCCGTGACCCTCTCAAAATAGACCTTTAAGCCTATAAGTAAACTGAAACCTGAGGAGGGCTAAGCTCCCGAGCTTTGTTTATTCCCCCTTCCCTCCCTTAGCTCTCTCCTCCTCCTTCCCAGTCAGCAGCACTCTGGGGGTAGTCACTCCTCCTCCCCTCCCAAGACTATTACCCTGAAAGGCACCTTCCTGGATTCCCTAATCAGCCATGCCCCTGGCCACCCCCTAAAAGGCTGCTTATGGTTGGGAAGTGCCCAAGGGGCCCAGGAGAACTGGGTATCCTCAAAAATGCTGGATATAAATCCTCCCCCACCTCTCTGAACTACAGTCCTCTCTCAATAAGATGCTCCTCTGGTTCCTCTTGAGTGCAAGAAGTACAAGTGAGAAACAAACAATCCACAATCTCCCAACTTGGTCTGGAAGGGACTTCAGAGGAAGATAAAAGCAGATTTGGGGAGGGGGGGTAGGGATGCTGCCCTGGTTCCTGAAGAAAGGAAGAATGAGAGGGAAGGAAGGAAGAAGGAAGGAAGGAAGGAAGGAAGGAAGGAAGGAAGGAAGGAAGGAAGGAAGGAAGGAAGGAAGGAAGGAGGGAGGGAGGGAGGGAGGGAGGGAGGGAGGGAGGGAGGAAGGAAGGAAGGAAGGAAGGAAGGAAGGAAGGAAGGGGAAAGGGAGAGGAGGGAGAGAGGGAGGAAAGGGAGGAGGGAGGGAAAGAGGGAAGGAAGGAAGCAGGGAGGGAAGGAAAGGAAAGAAGGAAGGAGAGAATGGAAGGAGGAGGAAAAGAAGAAAGGAGGAGGAAAGAAGGGGAAATACCCTTAGCTTTACCAGCTCCTGGTCCCATTACCCCTAGTTTTCCCACCTCAGCTCAGCACTTTAAGAAAGCAGCTTGGTCTTTCCTGCTCCAACAGAAACTCCAAGCAATTTTTGTTTTCTCTAAAGCACACAGGGGTTCTTAGACTGTTTTTTGTGTGTCCTGGACCCCTTTGGTGTCTGCTGAATCCTATAAATGCCTTCTCAGAATAATGTTTTTAGATGCATATAATAAAACACATAAGATGACAAGAGAAACCAATTATATTGAAATAGTTGTGTTTCTTTTTTTTATTTAAAACACACACTGAGAGACCCCAGTTTAAGAACTGCTACCCTAGAGTGGGCTCTGTTTGTTGTGGAGAAGGGGACAGAATAGGGGCATTAAGCTTAGAGCTCCTTTTCTGCTCAGTCCCATCCTTTCTCCATCCACAAAAAATCACTGAACCTCACAGTTGGCAAGGTCCTCTAGAGACATCTAGTCTGACCATAACTGAATGAGGCTCCCTTCTATAACAAACCTAACAAATGGTTATCTAGCCTTTTCTTGAAGACCTCTAGTGAGGAGGAACCCATGACCTCTTGAAGTAACCTAGTCCATTCTTTCAGAAAGTTCCTCCTTATAGTTAGCCTTAAATCTTCCTTTCTGGAGTTCCTACCCTTGGTCTCACCTCTGCTACTCCCTGGGCACAAGCAAAACAAGAATGTTGTCTTTGGAACCCAAGGGCTTGGGCCTGAGTCCCCACCTGCCATTTATCAATAGCGTGACTGTGGGCAAATCATTTCACTAGGTCTCAGTTTCCTCACCTGTAAAATGAAAAGCTGGTCTCTGAAGTTCTTTCTAGCCCTAAATCTTTGATCCTTTCTATGATATCTCCCCATCCCCCTTCAAGTACTTAAAAATGGTCAGCCTTAAGGCTAAACATTCTTAATACTATCTATCACTCTTGCTATAACATGATTTCAAAGCTCCAATTAATCAATATACTTCCTAAAATGTGGTGCCTAGAACTGAATATGATACTGACCATGGCAGAATACAATATGAATATCACCTTTCTCATTCTGGACATTTAATGAAGCCAAGACATTGTTAAGGAAGCTGAAACTCTTAACTAGCTCTCTTGGCTGCCATGTCACTCAATTGACTCATTAAAAATGTGGTTCACCAAAACTCCCAGGTGTCTTGCAGATAAACTGTCATCTCTACAGGCCTGCCTCATCTTGCTTTTGTGATGTTGATTCTCTGAATCTCAGTACAGTCCAAGTCTTAATATTATAGCAATGACCTTAGAGGTGATCCAGCCAAACCTGCTCTTTTGACTGGTAAGACAACTGAGTCTCAGAGCAGGGAAGAGAAAAGACTACTCTATCTATAGTCACATAGTCACTGTTAGCAGGGGTGATATTCAAATCTAGGTTTTGGAATGGAAACATCCTTTCCATTAGACCACGCTGCCTTCTTGGTTCAGATGCTTAATGTCCCTATGTCTCATGGAGGCCAGTTTCTGAAGGCTATTTAAATTCTCAGAAGGACAGTATCTCAACAATCCACAGTATCTTCTAAAGTGGTGTTTCTGAAACTTTTTGGTCTCAGGTCCCCTTTAAACTCTTAAAAATTGAGTACCTTCCCCTAGAGAGCTTTTATGTGAGTTATATTTATGAATATTTTACTTTACTAGAAATTAAAACCAATGATGATAAAGAAGATGAGGAGGAGGAGGAGAAAGAAAGGAGAAGGAGGAGAAGAAGGAAAAGGAGAAGGAAAAGGAGGAGGAGGAGGAAGAGGAGGAAGGGAGGGGGAGAAGAAGAGAAAAAGGGAGAAAGAGAGAAGAAGGAGAAGATAGTTTTGACCTCCTATCTCCCTCAAAAGGTCTCCAGGATTGCTCAGGGATCTATAGACCACACATGAGAACTGCTGTTCTAGAGTATCTCAGCATGAGAAAGAAAATAAGGAGATATCTAGTCTAACCCAAACCTCAACAGGACCCCACCTCTACCATATCCCCTAAAAGCATCCACTTTAGGCTACACTTGAAGAGCCCCTAAATTGGAAAATCCTTCTATTTCCCAAGGCTACCTACTTTTGGATGTCTTTAATTCAGCCAAAATATTTTCTGGAAGAAATAGGAACCTGAGTAGAACTTGGAAGGGTCAGTGAGCTGTGGAGAGCTAGGAAGAAGAACAATATTCCAGATTGGGGAGAGGATTAGAGAAGATGGGGAGAGAATTGAGATAGCTTAAAGCAAGGAGCCAAGTCAAAGATGAACCTGACAAGAGGGAAGAATCACAAAAGGCAATCTTTGCCTTGAATGGCTCCCAAGGGAGGTAGTGATACCCTGGAAAGCTATGAGTGAAGTCAAAGGCACGGTCTTTCATATGGCCCTCTAGGAAACCTTCTTACTGAATGGTGGGTTTGAAGATTGACTATCCACATGACTTAATTACTTAGATAAATAACATCTTCTGCCCTGCTCCCCACCTCTAAGTAGTGTATAGAGGGGAGAAGAAAATTGATTTTTTCATTGTATTTCCCATGACCTCAAAATTCAGAATTCAACCCAATAAACAAGTCATCCCCATTCTCTCAGGTCAGACGTGTCAATGCTTTCTTGTCCTTCAAGACCCAACTCTGGAGCTACGTTGTAACTGAAGCCTTCCCAGTCATAACCCAAGAGGCAGGAATATTCTGGGTGACCCTAATGTCTTACTTGCAGCTTCAGGCCTTAATAGCTTAAAATTTCAGCAAGACCTTGGGGCCACCCCACATAGGAGATAATGGACTTGGGAGTCAGGGAGACCTGGGTTCAAATCCGACCTCTGACACTTAACATTCTGTGTCACTTTGGACAAATCACTTAATTGCTCTGGGCCTCCATTTCCTCATCTCTAAACTGGGGAGGAGGACTAGGTTGCCTCTAAGCCCCCTTCTAGCTCTAAAATCTAGGATCCTAAGATATGAAAGAGACCTCTCCTTCTTCTGATTTCTCATAGGTTTTTACCTGGTTCATTTTGTGCCCTTAGGATTCCTGGTTGCCTTCAAAGTTCAGTTTGAATGCTACTACCAATATTTCCTGATCCTCTCAGGGGTGGGGAACCAGAAGCCTCAAGGCCATATGTGGCCTTCTAATTCTTCAAATTCAGCCCTTTAACTGAATCCAAACTTCACAGAAAAAATTCTTTTATTAACAAATTCTTTATTAAGACCTAGTTTCTAGTGCCATTCTCCTTTCACCTCTGCCTACACCCATGAAATTACCTCATAAATCTACCTTGTCTATATTTTGTTTTTGCTTATAAGTGTTTGGGTTGCTCCTCCCCCACCCCACCCCCACACACCCCTCATCAGCCCTATGAGAATATGAGCTCGTGGAAGGCTTAACATGCCTGTTTTTGAGTCTTTGTCTTTGAATCCCCAGAGCACAGAGTTGTACCTTAATAAATTCTTGTGAACTGATTTGTACCGTATTCATTTGTGTAAATGACTTAGACCTCTCTCACACTGCAAACTCCATAAGGGTAGGGTGGGCATCTTATCAAAACCCTAGATTGTGCCTAGCCTGGTAAGCAAACAAGTGGTGCTTAAAACATGTCTACTAAACTCAAAGCTGAGGACTTGATCAGTTTTCATCTTTGTATACTCAGCAACTAGCATAGAGTCCAGCATAACATAACCCTCTAATAACTGCTATTTGGTTGCCATGATCTGAATTACAGTCCTTGTGAACAAGGGAGTGAAGATGGCCAGCATTTATAAATAGATAATTTGATCAAGAACAACAATGTACCTAATCTCGAACAAAATAATGCCAGCTGGTGGATGAATGGCCAAGCACCATCCACAAACTTCAATGAGGGCAGATATTTTAGGGGGAGAAGGAAAGGAGTGCCCTAAGGCTCTTGTCCCTCCTTCTGTTCTGTTCAATATTAGAGGCTCAGAGAAGCTCAGAATTGGAAGGAATATTCCAGAAAAACAGGAAATCTTCTCTACAACATTTTGGACAAGGACCCACTCAGCCATCACTTGAAGCTCTCCAGGAGCCTACCTACTACCTCCTAAAGCAGCCCCTTCCAACTTTTGGACAAATCTAATTATTAAGGAATCTTTCCTTATATCCAAAGGAAATCTGCAGCTTTTTAAAAAAAAATCAGAGACTTAGATGAAGGCATAGATGTCACATGTGATAAAACTGCCAGTAATCCTGATGATTCTAGTATATGGCCAGGATGAAAGCTATGGCCACTGGGGATAGTATCATCAGAACTCAAAAACAAACTCTGGTCTGAATCCAACAGGATGAAAAGTAATAGGGATAGATAAATGTAAAGTCCTACACTTGGGTCTACAGTATCAGCTGCACAAAGATGGAAATGAAGAAAGGTGTTGCTAAGCAACAGAAAAAGATCAGAGGATCTGGTGGACTTCAAGCTCAGTCAGTCAGCAGTGTATCAGGGCAGTCTGAAAAACTAACATGTCATCAGGTCACATTAATCAAGCATTTATTAAGTGCCTCCTGTATACTAGGCACTGTGATAGGCACTGGAGATACAAATACAAGGAATAAACTAAAGAATTTACATTCTAATATGAGAGATAAGTATTCGATAAGCATGGACAGCATAAACATAAAAAGAATTAATACAAATCCATGCCAAGGAACTAATTGCAAGGTAATTTGGGAGGCTAGAGCCCAGAAAGATGAAGCTGACATGTTTCTGCAGCATTGTGCCCTAGTCACACTGCATCTGAGGGATCGTCTTTTATTCTGGGTGCCACATTTTAGGAAAGACATTGAGAAATTGTAATGTGTCCACAGCAGGGTGACCAGGATAGTCAGAGGACTAGAGATCATGTCATATGGGCATTGACAGGAGGAACTGGACTTGTTTAGCTTGGAGAAGTAAAAATTTAGGTGATGGGGTCCATGCCAGGAGAGCTGGTTTCAATTATCTGAAGAGCTGTCTAGGAAAGAGGAATTAGTTGCCTCCAGCTACAACTAAGAGGGCGGAACTAAGAGCAATCTGAGGAAGTTCAAGAAAGGAAGATTTTGGTTCAGCATAAAGAGCTAACGATGAAAGCTAATGAAAAAATCAGTGGGTTACTACCCCCATGAGGGAATGAGTTCCCCATTCCTGGAGGTCTTCAAGTAGTAAGCTCAATGACCATTTGTGAACAGGTCTATAGAGGGAATTCCGGGTCTTGGAAGGTTGGATTAGATCACCTATGAGTTCCCTTCCCACTCTGAAGACTGAAATTCTATGATTCCAGATTCTGGTCCCAACCATTCACTTCCCCTGCACTGTTAGGCTACAAAATTAAGCCTCTTGGGTATAAATAAGGTCAATCCCAAGTTAGGTGTGTGTGTTCATTCTTGGTTGCCAAAGAAGACCATGCCATCAGAGAAATAATGACATGACTTACCCTTGACTTTGTTTTGAGTGAAGAAGGGCTGTGGAGATCACCAGCCTCACTTCTCCTCCAGAGCCATCTGAATCCAGTGACCAGATATTCATCAGGATGACTGGAGATGGCCCAGGATGAGGCAATTGGGGTTAAGTGATTTACCCAAGATCACACAGCTAGTGCGTGTCAGGTGTCTGAGGTGAGATTTGAACTCAGGTACTCCTGACTTCTGCATTGGTGCTCTGTCCACTGCACCATCTAGCTGCCCTCCCAAACTGGGTAGGAAGTCATGGAACCCCCACAGCAGGATGGTCCTACAGTTGCCCCCTCTACCCCTTCTCTCAACAACTGCCAAAAGGAAAAGGAAACTTAGTATTTCTCTAGGCACTTGAATGTGCCACAGACCCTTACCACAAGGCTCTGCTTGATGTTGGTTGGACACAAGGTCCTTGGGGTAGGAAGAAGAAAGATATCCCCGAAAACTGAAGGACTGGTGAGGAATGTGGGCACAGAAATAAGATTCCTCAAGATATGCCAAGGTAAGGAAGCCCCAGAGACCAAGTGTCAGGATCATGAAGGATGTATAGAGGTCTGACTCTTCCAGTAGTCAGGACTGACAATATGCAGCAGCAGACAAAAGACCTGAGGTTAAATCCTCCCTTTGAAGTTTCTGAGCTATGTGACTCTGCACAAGTCACATCTTCTCTGAGCCTCAAGCTGCTCATCTGTGAAATGGGGGTGATAATATCACCTACCTCACAGAGTTGTAAGAACCAGATCAGATAATATCTTGGCAATCCTTAAACAGCTCTATGTGAACCATTACTGTCAAAAGTCTGTTGAAGTAAAAAGAAGCCCTTTGCTAGGAATTCAGGACTCCTGGATTCTAGCCAGTCCTAGCACTACCAAAAACTTACCATATGACCTCAGACAAATCACTTCCTCTGTCTGGGCCACAGTTTGCTCCCTTGCAAAATGCGGGAAATGAATTAGGATGGTCTCTGAGGATGTCCCTTCCTGCTCTGACATTGTGTTCTTATATCCCAAGGAGGCTTTCAGCTCTGACCTTCTGATTTTTGATCCATTAAAATCAGCAAAGGATCTTTGTCCTCCTCAAACTCTGACATCAGTGAGTTGTAGGGTCTCAACTGGACAAATTTACTCACCTTCTTAGCAACAGAAAATCTTGGGGGGATTGAAGAGGCTCAACCTACGGCCAGGGTCACGGCCTACGGAGTTAGCATTAGGATCCCTGAAGTTTAATCCTATTCTGAGAGTCTTCCATTTTGAACTCCCACCCCTGGATACATGAGTGGACCAGAGTTACCACAGAAATGCCCGACATTTCTCATCTGAATCCCCCAACCTCCCACAGCCTCCTCTATGTCTGAAGCACTGGGACGAATGCTAATAACATTCCCAGAAGGTTAAATTAGAACAGCGTGATTGTTGAGCAAAGGCAGAGAATGGATAAGCGTGCTGTGTCCAAAGACTAATTAGTGAACAGCGGAGTAATGGGAGCTTAAAGATGGGAGGGCCCTTAGAATACAGAAATGTCAGAGTGAAAAGGGCCCTTAGAACATGGAATGGCAAGGTTGGAAGGGCCCTTAGAACATGGGAGGCCCAGGCTGAAAGGACTCTTAGAGGGCATTTAGGCCAATCCCTTCATTTTACTGAAGCCAGAGAAGTGAACTGACTTGCTTTTGTCCGCATAAAATGATATCTGAAGATCTGGGAGCAGAATTGGTTGGAGATAAGGACTGGTGGAGAAGGGGAATTAAGATCAGAAGTAGAATAAGGCCACATAGGCCTTATTCAAGGTAGAGGCCCTTGAAGGCCACGCTGAGGATCAGTGGCTTGATCCTATCAGAAATGCACAGCCAATGTTCAATTCAATACAGTGGGAGAAGAAGTAGTAGGATGAGGTGCAATATCCTAAGGTACATCCATGCAGGGCTGATACTTACAGTGTCGAGGTAACTCTACCTCACAGTAATTTGGGATCAGGACCTGAGGATCAGGGAAATAACTGTCTCTGGATGTAAATGGAGAGAGGAACATATAATCTACTGGGGAAAATACTTATGGGTGAGGCAAACAGATGAAACTGAGTCAAATCTCCTTACAGTTCTATAGGGTAGGAAAGGTCAAAGTTCCTATGAGTTCAAGTACCATCTGTATTCAGATAATTCTAAAATCTACATATTCAACCCTAATGTGATTGGATTCCTAAATTCCTGGAATTCCTGAATATGAACTGCTTAACTCACCTTTGAAAGTCCTACCTTCCCACCTAGCTGGACAGGTAGCTATGCTCCAACCTTGATCCTCTAACTCTACCTCCCGTACATTTGCACAAGTCATGTTACTCTTCTTCACCCTTGAAGAAATCTTATCTTCCTTCAAGGCTCAACTCAATGTCACCGCCACAGTGGAACATCCCCTCTCTGTCCCCAGCTATTCATCTCTCCTCTTCTCTTCCCTTCTTTCTATCTTCCCCTCTCTCATCTCTCTCCTCCCTCCTTCCCTCTCTCTCTGTCTCTCCTCCCTCCCTCTTTCTCCTCCTCTCCCTCTCCCTCCCTCTCTCTCTCTCTCTCTCTCTGTCTCTCTCTCTCTCTCTCTCTCTCATATTATTCTTATTTATTTGCATGTAGTATCCTCTCCAATACAATGCAAACACCTTAGGGGTAGGCATTATCCCCAGTGACTGGTACAGTCTTGTATTTATTTGTTGCTTTATTCAGCTGTTGAACACAGATACATGGGTGTATGGCTCATACACCCATGGCAGAGAGGACAGAGTACTGGTTCTGAATTGACCTTCAATTCTGACAGTTAACTGTGTGACCTGGATAGCCACTAGGAAGTCAGGCTTCATAGGATCACATCAAAAATGAGAAAGAGCCCTCAAGATCACCCAGTTTCTCTCAATCACATCTAGTAAGGTTCAGTACTCATAGAAGCTCATAACTCCATTAAGCTCTGGAACCACTGTAAGCAGTAAAGGCAGAATATGAACCCAGAACCTGACTCCAAAAGTAGATATTTTGCCATTAGGCCACAGTGCCTCTCACCAACTTGTTTCCTCATCAGCAAAATGGGGATAATAACACTTATACAACCTACCTCTAAAGGTTATAGTGAGGATTTTATTAGCCATAATAGTTATAGAAAGGTGGGCCATAATTATAATAATAATTGTTATAATCTTTTAATTATGATTACAACCACACACTCACCCCTCCCTGGACCACAGAGGGCTTCTCCCCAGAGACCTGCCCTGTAAAGCATCCCAGCTCTCAGGGTAGAAATGGACAAGGAGGCCAGCAGAGTTCCTGACTCAGGCAGAAGTTCAGTTTCCAAAATAGGAAGCACATTTGGCCTTTTCCACATGAGCCATGGTCCACTATAACCAGCCAGTCCCAGTGAGAGGCACCAGGCAGAGCCGCAGACTGAGGAGCATGTCAACCAAGAAAAGCTCTTTGTGAGAACCCAGAGGTGTCAGGCAGCATGACCACAGTGGGATCTCTAATATAATAGCTGGGCCCTGTCACTCCCTCATTAAATATAATGTATGCTGTGTGGGTGGACAGGCAAGTATGTAGGATGAATTTTTCCTCACACCAGACCCTTCTAGGTCTTTCACAGTAGGGTAGTCCTTGTGAGGACTGTCACCCCTGGCTAGCCAAGGAAAACTTTATTCCACAAATCCCTGGGAGATATGCTATCCTAGGCTAGCCCCTTGGGAAGTCTGTTATATCAGAATAGCCCCCTCCTCAAGGTGGTGGGAGATGAACCCCACTAATGCCAGATTCATTCCTTCAAAGGGTGCTGCCCCCAAATCAATGGCTATCAGTTGAGCACAATCAGCTATAACTTAGATGGGTTCTTTAACACATTAGCTCAGGCTTCAGCTTGCCAAGGTATAGAATGAGGATAAATGAGTAAGGATCCACTCTGAAGGCAGCATCAGGCAGTGACATCCATTTCACACATTCCTTCAGCACACAGTCATCCCAAGCAGCTGGCCTCTATTCTATCTTCCACAGAGTCCACTCCACAAATAATAAAACTCTCTATCTCTATAATAACTTAAGATTTAGTCAGCTGACAAGCATTTGTTAAGCGTTCACAAATGTGCCAAGCACTTAGAGAGGGTTTTCATCAAACAACCTTGTGCAGATGGTACAAGCTTTATTATGCCCATTTTAGAGATAAGGAAACTGAGGCCCCAACAGATGCAGTTCAGTTAAGTGTTGGCACTGATATATAAACTCAGGTCTCCTGGCTCTAAATTCGGGGTACTTTCCACTACATTGCAAATAAAGTCAACAAATATTTTATAAACTGCCTATTACACACAAGCTCTACCTACTTATCTGTCTCATCTTAATTAACAAATCCTATTTGTATAGTGTTTTAAAATTTGCAAAGTATTTTGCATGGGTTATATCATCAATTATTTGCAAACCAATCTTACGCAGTCTATAGGCAGATATGTGGTTCAGTGGATAGAGCACTAGGCCTGGAGTCAGGAAGACCTGAGTTCAAATCCAGCTGCAAGAGGCTTACTAACTGTGATCCTGGGCAGGTCACTTAATCTCTGTTTGCCTCAATTTTCTCATCTGTCAAATGGTTACCTCTCAGATCATATTTGTTAAGTGCTTAGCACAGTGCTGGCACACAGTAGGTGCTTAATAAATGTTTATTCCATCTATTTCATTTGATCATCACACAAAACTTGTCAGGATTTGGTGCAATTGCTGTTCTTATTTTACAGATGAGAATGCAGAGGTTAAGCAACTTGCTTATAGTATCACAGTTAGAGTCAGAGGTAGGGGTGGGACTCTGTGTGCAGCCCAGTGTTCTACCCACTAAGACATACGTAGCAAGTCCTAAAGTCCAGTCGCCCTGATTCTAGTACAAGTCTGGGTACCTGCTTCATGGCTCGATTGCCACAGACCCAGGAGGGCCATGTATGTTCTGAAAACGTGTAAAAAATAACATGAACAGGACAGATAAGTCGGCTGCAGAAAGGAAAGAGGTCTACACAGCAGAAGATCTTAATATGTTTTCCTAGCCAAAAAGTAACAATTTTTGGACTCTCTGCTGCTTTTGAATTATCCAGGGTTTCCAACCAATCACACATACTGGAATGTGACTTACCTAGCTCCACTAGGTTTTTTTTTCTTTTTCTTTCTTCCTTCAGCAAAATGCCGATGTAATGTTCTCAGTTCACAAACCCCAACCAATCCAGGGGTCTAGGTCAGGTAGACCTTCTAAACCAGACCTTGGCCCCCTGCTCTCTGCTGCATCCCCATAACCATGGGTGTTCCAGGATGCTCCTCTCTCTCCCTCATCCCTACTCCTTGTGTCTCCTTTACTCCCCCTTTCCCATCTCAGAACTTGACTGGGGGACCCTGTTGCTCTCAGTCGGTTCTGCTGCTGCCTCGAAACCCAGGGTGGAGGAGGGGGAGATTCAGACATTCTAGCCAGAATTACACGACTAAGGAGCTGGAAGAGCCTTTTAAGACTTATTTTATAGATAGACGAAAACTAAGGCCAGATAGGTTAATGACCTGCCTAATGACAAGCAGTTAGGAAGGGGTAGAACCAGAATATGAATTCAGGGTTTCTGATTTTAGACCCCATTAATCATTCAACTGGTTCTCTATCTTGCTGATTGATTCCAGCTCCCCATTCCCATGCTCCCAAAAGGGAGGAGGGCCTACTGGGAACCTCTATCCCATGGACCAGCCCCCTCCCCACCCTTGGAACCCAGAAGGGGTCAGGTATTCCAGCATGGGATTTCACCATTCCCAGCTTACCCAATCCTGAGAATAAGGGACCAACAGTCATCGCCATCCCTCTGTAGCTCCCGAGGCCAGCTGTTGCTGGGAGCCTGTGGCCTGGGCTAGCCCTCCTCGACCCTGGCCAGCTTGCCTCTCCAGTCCTGAGCAGCACCCACCACGCTGGGGCACGCTTAGGGGCTGCTATTGCCTGAGGTGGTAAACAACTCCCATCCTCCCAGAAGCTTCCTGCAGGAAGCAGGAACCCGAGCAGGAACGGATCCCACGACTCTCCGGGGATATTCAATAGCCCGAGCAACATATTTCCGAGGCTATTTATAGAGCTGTACAGGCATCACGTGGCCAGGTCCAAGTCTTCCCCATTAGGATGGGGTGGCTCGGACAGGCTTGTTTTGAAAGCAGGAGACTGCGAAGGCCCCGCTGATAAACACCGGGCCCCTCGCTGCTCACCCACACCTGTTTTCTATATTTAGAGGCAGGCATCTGCAAGCAGGCTTGCTGGGAGGAAAAAACAGAGCAAGGGAGCTCTGGAGGCCAAAGCAGGCAGGAGAGGGGGCAGGCAGCAGTAAATTAAGGCACCCCCCCAACCTCCCCACCCCTGATACCCCTTCCTAGTCCATGGCAACAAACTCCAGACATTGCCCACAGAGGAAGGGCAACAGGGTTATGGGAGCAGGACAGCAAATGACTGGGAGCTGAGCTGTAAAAGGAGCAGGTAGGAGTCCACAAACCTTGGGGGCTGTCCTGGGACCTCTGGCATGGCTGAGCAAGTGAGATAGCTGGATTCCAGTCAAGGCTATGCCACAGATCGCTGTGTGAGCTGAGGCAAATCATTGCCCATCTCTGAGATAGCCTGTTTCCTTCTCTGGGAAAGGAAAGAGCTGGGCTAGACCTTCTCAAAGCTCTCTTTGAGCTCCACAAGACTAGAATTCTACTCAATTTGCTTCCCCAGACACCATGTGAGGTTCTTGTGAGGACAGAGAGAAAAGAAAGGGAAAAAAAACCCTACGCCACCTGACTCTCAACATGCTGAGCCATGATGCTTCTCTTGAGGTCAGGGGCTGTCAACTTTCTTTCTGTCATGGAAGGAATGAAAAAACATGTATTAAGTACTGACTGTGTTCCAGGCACTGCACCAAATGCTTTCTCATATGATCCTCATAATAACGCTGACAGGTAGGTACTATTACCATCCCCATTTTACAGGTAAGGAAACTGAGGCAGGCAGAGTTGAAGTGACTTGCCCAGGGTCACATGACTAGTAAGCATCTGAGCCCATATTTGAATTCAGATTTTCTGACTCCAGGCCCAGTGCTCAAGTCACTCAAGTCCCCTAGCTGCAGTCGATAAACATTTATAATGCACCTACTATGTGCCAGACATCATGCTAGAGTGGTAGTTGTTTCTCAAAGGGGGCCACAGCATCAGGAAGAAGAGGTCATGACTTGCAAGTGAATTGGGTTTAAGTAAGGATGGGCTGTGCAAAGTCACTGGCCTCACTCTCTTCTCTATCTGGGTCCAGTGGAAGGTATATATCAGGACAAGTGGAGATGGCCAGAGATGCAGTGGGAGGCCTTGACCTTTTTAAGCTAAGGTCTTTCCTAGGTCTCTGTTTATCTGAAGCAACACCCATCCGATGATTAAAGCAGGTAAAAAATGAGGCAAAGAATGGCCTCTTGTACCAAATAAACAAAAAAAATTCAATCCGGGAGGTAAAGACACTCAAGGTTTCTGGCCAAAACAGAAACAACTGCTATTTACACTCACTCTAAATCATCAGAATCCAAGCAATGACCAAGTGAGGCTTAGGCTGGGACCTATTGTTGGTCAATCAATGAAAAGTCAAAGTGATTTGGGTTTAAGGCATGGTCCATCAGAAAGAAATCTAGCCCATAAACCCCAAGAAATCGTGAGAAGTTTCAACAATCAAAATTAATATTCCTTTGGGCATAGTACCTGCAAGTAAGAGTATGATTCCCTATGTGGACAGAGTGAGAGGCAGGAAGAAGTGGAGGAAGAAGGAGAGGAGAGAGAAGAGAGAAAAGAAAAAGGAGAAGAGGGAGACAAAAAGAGAGAAGAAGGAAGGAAGGAAGGAAGGAAGGAAGGAAGGAAGGAAGGAAGGAAGGAAGGAAGGAAGGAAGGAAGGAAGAGAGGGAGGGAGAGAGGGAGGGAAGAGCTGTGTTGTCCAACTAGAACTGGCCAGTTGAGTCCCCAACTATACTACCCACAGGATGCTGTTTGTCCTTCATTCTGGAAAAGGACCTCATGATATCAGGAAGGATGTCGTAACTTGCAAGACAATTGAATTTAAGTGAGGCAGAGTTGTGCAAACTCACCAGCCTCACTTTCTCCTCCAGAACCACCTGGGTCCAGTGGCAAGACACAGATCAGGACAACTGGAGATGGTGCCCATGTTAGGGCTGGGGATACAAAGAAAGGTAAAAGACAGTCCCTGCCCTCAAGGAGCTTACACCCTGTGACATCTATGGATCCTTTCTTGGAATCATGTTGGTTTAGCTTTTTTTTCCCTTAAAAATGGGTTAGAGATTAGTAATTATTCCAAGTTGGTGGATTCTCCCCACCCCAAAATCTATCCACAAACCCCAAGACCCTACCATTAAGAACCCCTGCTATAGATAATCAATGAGGGGCTCAAGCAGCAAATCTGAGTTGATTACTAGATCCCTTTCTCTCTCTGGGTCTCAGTTTCTTCACCTGTGACATGAACAAGATCATACTTGTGCACTATCAACATTGAAAGGTAGTCAGGAGAACAACCCTTTGTAAACTTTAATCTGCCCCCAAAGCTTGCATCATGATGGCATTAACAGGTAAAGTACGCTGAAAACATTTACCGTGCTAAGTGTCAGCTGTCATTCTCATTACTGTTTTCATATTTACTTAGTCTCTTTCTAGGCATTAAGGCAGGGAGGGGGAGAGAAAGAGTCCAAGGCTATCAACAACACAACTGAGAACCAAGAGAAAGATTTTATAAAGCCACTAACAAGCCAATAACATTCTCTTAATCCTCATAACAACCCTGAGAGGTGGGTGCTATTGTTATCCCCATTTCAGTGATGAGGAAACTGAGGTAAGTGGTCTGCCCAGGGTCACACACACAGCCATTGTCTGAGTGAGGTGTGATTCAAGCCTCTTCCTACTCCGACACTCTACCACTCTCTCACTCCCCCTTGGCCCTGTCTCCCTCACAGTCTACTGACATTTACTGCAAATGAATCTGGTTAACTGGCTTCCAAGCCCACAAGAGATGAGAAGGCAAGAGAAAACAACCCTGGCAGCCGGTGAAGGCTGCAGTATTTTTACAGCATGTTGTAAAAAATCTCAGTGAAATGATAAAGCTTTCATAACTTCAAAAGTATAAGGGCTGCAAAATTACAAAAAAAATATTTGAAAGGGTAACTATTTCCATTTTAAAATATTAATATGATTCTTATTAAAATCCAACAGAACCACAATCATGTCCTATACATCTCTCTAGTCACTTTCCAAACTTTGTAAAAACTTTCCCTGGCTACTACTCAGTGACTGAAATGATTTGGAATCATAGCCTTAAGATTTTTCAAACTTCGACATTTTGATACATATGATAGTTCTGACTTGACCCCATAAAAAACCATCTAATGGAGACAGATCAGATGACTGAGCTGGCCAAGGAAGAAGACCTCTCCCACCAAGTCGCTGGTCTGCCACAAACGCAATGCACAATGACAGGGTGCCTCATTCTGTTAAAGTTAAAATGTTAAATTCATTATGCAAAAGTCACAAAGTGAAACTAGTGTAAAAAACGTAAATAATCACACTTTCAGGAAATGATGTTTTGGGTTCAATTTGTAGCATTTACACTTCTGAATTTATGAAAGTTTAAAATTACACTTCAAAATTTTTAAAAGGGTTTTCACACATTCTTTCATTTGAGCCTCATAACACCCCCTCCCCCAGTAAGATAGGTACTATCATTCCCATTTTACAAAGGAGGAAACTGAGGCTCAGAGATGTTAAGTCATTAGTCAGGGTCAGACAGCTAGTAAGTGTCCCGTATTAGAATTCAGGTCTCTTCTGACTCCAAGGCCAGCCTACCTAGAGGTGGCAAGTCTAGGAAGTTGTTGAAGCCCAGGAATGAGGGACTACGCATTTAGAGAGTCAAGCCAAGAGCAAGTGTTAACCATAACCAAACCCAGATTATGGTACAGACCAGTTGGTTTAGTACACTTACAGAATCTTCAACTCAGATTCAAGGATGATGCAAGTGAAAATAGCAGGTATTTTCATTTCCATATCTCTTTCAGGTTTAATAAAGTATTTGGCCCACAACCACCCTGTGAGGTAGGTAGTACTATTAAGATCTCCATTTTAGAGATGACAAAACTGAGGTTCAGAAAATATTAAATTTATTCCCCCAAGGTCTCACAACTAATAAAGCAGTAGGGCTAATGCTCAAAATCATGGGTGTGAAAATTAAAAGGATTCACCCAACCAGTGAAATACACCCTCAATAACATGACTGAGAGATATTTCAATGGGCGTACCCCACCCTCACCTCTACCAGGCCAGAGGGGAAAGGTCACTGGACCCAACATAAGCAACAAGAGTAGGATGAGAATTCAGATCTCTTGCAGGGTAGCACAGGAACACAACCAGAAAACCATCCTCAAGGAACCTCACACCTTACCCAACCCAGAGTCAAGGGCACCAACCTCCCTCCCTCAAAGACCTTCTGGAATCAAAACAGTTGCATCAACCAGCTTGGGAGCCTGGAGCCCTGATGCCCAGTCCTAGTTCTGTCTAGAATTTCAATGGATGTGAAATAAGTAGAGTAAGATGTGAAATGTACATTAAGGTATACATATCACATTCCAAGCAACCACCTTATAACATAGGCAGCCCAAAAATTATCCCTATTTTACAAATGAATGAATTCAAATGGGAGCACAGGTGGAAGGTCTTGCTTATGGTCAAATTCAGTTTAACCATTCAATATGTATTTACCAAGCACATACTATGTGCTACTTACTAGGCTAAGCATTGGGATACAAAGATAAAATGTTTTATGTTCTACTGGGGGATGAAGAGCGGTGAGCACAGCATATAAAGAGCTAAGTTAGTACCATACAAGTAACACAAGTAGAGCTGGAAAGAAAGAAAGAAAGATAGGGATACCAATATTCAAAGGTTAAAGAAAGAATGTGTTCAAGGTAATGGGGACAGTGTCCAAAGGCCTTCTACAAGAAGGTAGAATGTTGCATTCAATGAATACCAGGTAGGCAAGCATGGCTAGAACAGAGATGATTGATTATGGCCATTTATGTAGCACTTTAAAAGTTTTATGTACTATGTCCTTGGATGGTCACAGCAACCCTTGGAAGTAAGTGCTATTATTGCCATTTTACAGATGAGGAAACTGAAGCAGAGAAAGGTTAAATAACTGGTTCAGGGTCACATAGGTAGGGAGTATCCGAGGAAGGACAAATCCAAGTCCACCTCTCTAGCCACTGGGATACTTTCCATGTGGAGGGTATGTTCTACTACAGGCACACTAGTACATTGTAAAGCAATGTAAAATAAATCTATAAGCTGTGAAGGGCTTTAATTGCCAACCTGAAGAGTTTCTATTTTATGTGGAGGCAATTAGGAATCCCTGGAGTTTGAGAAGGGGAGTTACTTGATCAAAACTGTGCTTCAGGAAAGATTATTTTGGCAGTCACATGGAGAATTGATTAGAGAAGGAAGAGACTAGAAGCAGGGAGACTAAATATGCTAGTATTTCAATGGTCCAGATGAGAGTAGTTGATCTGAAATAAGGTGATGGCTATGACAGTGAAAGAGGAACTAGGCAGCATAGGATAGAGTGCTAAGCCTGGAGTCACGTAGACTCTTCTTCCTGAGTTCAAATCCAGCCTCAGACACTTACTAGCTCTATGACCCTGGGAAAGTCACTTAACTTTACCAGTTTCCTCATCTATAAAATGAGCTGGAGAAGAAAATGGCAAACCACTCCAGTATCTTTGCCAAGAATACCCCAAATGGGGTCGCAAAGAGTAACACATGACAGAAATGATTTAACAACAAAAAAATGTCTCCCTGTAACTTCCCCAGATTGCACCCACAGAAGTAGACCTTCTGAGGCCACACAAAATAAGTGTACTCTCTCTTCCATATGAAAGCCCTTCAGACACTCACAGGGAGCTATCATGTTCCCTCCTGTGCCTTTTTTTCTTCTCTAGGTTAAATATTCCTGGTCCCATGACCTGGATCCCAGTTTGTGGTCCTGGGAACTACAAATCTTTACCAAAGACTTCTTTAGCTCCACTCATCTGGGAGGGACTTCCCTATTGACACTGATAATGATGTTCCTTAATACTGAATTCAGGTACAAGTCCTGTTCCTATCCTTAATCTGATTCATAAAAATCACCTTTATTTACAGTTCTACAAACTCACATGCTCTTATCGTTGTTCAATTGTTTCAGTCATGTCTGGCTCTTTGTGACCCCATTGGGGGTTTTCTTGGCAAAGACACTGGAATGGTTTGCCATTTCCTTCTCCAGCTCATTTTGCAGATGAGGAAACTGAGGCAAACAGGGTTAAGAGACTTGCCCAGGGTAATACAACTAAGAAGTATCTGAGGCCAAGTTTGAACTGAGGAAGATGAGTCATCCTGACTCCAGGTCCTGTATTTTGCCCACTGCACCACCTAGCTCTGTGTATGTATGTGTACAGATACAAATACAGACAGATAGATAGATAGAGACGTGGATATGGATATGGACATGGACACGGACAGGGACAAGGACAGTTGACACAGACATGGACATGGATACAGACATGGACATGGATATAAAATCCCAGTTTCTATAGCACTTCAAAGCTTACAAAGCACTTTTCCTCAGAACTCTCTCTGGTCAGAGAAGTAGAAAGATAAGCAGGGGCAACCTGGAGCCTACTAGAACCAGTCCATGAATGTTTTGTTGATCATCTAGTCTTAAGAAAGTGACACAGATGAAAACTGAAAGCATCTCTTCCACGTTTCCTTCCCACAGCCAGTTGTTAAACACTTCCCAACAACTACTGACAGATTACTGGGAGGGGCCTGACACTTAGTGAGGGAGAGAGACTTGCCTCCATTCCCTCTGCCAATGAACAACTAACAGAACCAGAAGCTGAATCCCAGGCTTTCTAACACCAAACCTAGCACGATTTCCTCGCTGCGCTGTGCTCTCCTGCTTCCCAAGTTGTCTCTTGCTGACTTGAAGTCAGCAGATCTAGGTTCTAATCTTTGCTCTTCCAGTTCTCCAAGAAAAGTACTGTGAACATCACTTTCCTTCTCCGGATCTTAGTCTCTTCCTCTCTAAAACAGAAGCCTGCAGCTGCACCTGTCCATTTTCCTTGGGAGAGACAGGGGTCTTTGGGTGCGGAATGTCATATATACCCTGCAATGTGGTCACTGGACCAGCCTGTTGTACTTAATCTTTTCTCTCCATGACAAAGCGGAGCTCCATAATTTTTTTAAAGTTGTACTGTATCTGAAAATGACTGATGTAAAAACTTTTAAAAAAAATAAAAAGTTGAACTTAATTATCTTTAAGATCCCCTTCTAGCTCTGACCTTCCGTGACCTAAGTTCAAAATCTAACTCTCTTGCTTACTATTTGTGGGATCATATTGATCAATCAATCCTAAGCAACCAATCAATCAAACTCTCTAGGCAACCAGTGAGTAAGAAGGGAGTCTAGGAGATCTGAGTACAAATTTGGCTTCAGGCACTTATTAGTTGTATAACCTTGGGCCAGTCACTCAACTTCTATCTCTGTTTCCTCACATGGAAATTGAGGACAATAGCAGCCCACATCCCCCTATGTATCCAACAGGATATCATGTATAGCTTTGTTATTAAACCTTTACAATGTGCCTTAAGCAAATCACAGTTTCTGTGGGCCTCAGTTTCCTCAATTGTAAAGTTAGGAGCCTAAACAAGATCATCAACGTGAACACATCTGCCATTATCATCATCTAAAGTCCTTTCCAGTTCTGACCTTCTGCCTTATAAGGAAGGCCTCTTTTCCAGCCCTGACATTCTACATTCTATCATCCCTTCAGGCTTTACGTCCTAAGAGTCTTCTGATCTCAGCCCCCTGCCCAACCCTTCTCCCCATGTCACCCAAGTCCTCAGCAGAGCTGGGAACAGGGCTTAGGAGTCTCAGCTCCCAGACAACTAGGCCCCCCTCTCATCAGCAGATAACCTGACCACAGTGCTGAGTCACAGCGGTCCTCTGCTCTTGGGTAAGAGAATTGGCTTCCGAGGTTTTCCAAGAAAAACAAACAGGCATAAAAGAAAAACAGACCAAGTGCCTGCAATTAGCCAAGGGTTGGCACAGAGGGACAGCACAACTTCCTCCAGCCAGGCAACATCAGGATTTCGGCATCTATTGGAACCCTCTCCCAGGGCCTACCTCCTCTTAGAGGGACTACTCATGGATTCATAGAAGATGAGAATGGGAAGGAACTTTAGGACTCATGTGATCCCACCCCCTCAATTTACAAATGAGAAACCAAGACCAAGACAGGTTAAGCAACTGTCCCAAAACCACTCAGCATGGGAGTAGCAGAATTTGGACTGTGACCCCAGGCTCCTGACTCCTTGTATTCCCTCTTCAAGGATTATGGAATCAGATTTAAGGCTGGAAGGGACCATTAGAGATCATGAATTCCAACCCCTCATTTTACAAATGATGAAACAGAGGCCTAGAAAAATAAAGTGACTTACCCAGGATAATACAGGCAACCTCAGGCCAAGGAGAAATTTGCCCCTCTGTAGGTGCAGGGGAGTAGGATGCAAGAGGAGGAGAGGCAGTTAAGGCATCCTGAAGAATCTGACCCTCTTCCACTAGTCCTGAAGAAGGGGGATTGGGGTTGAGCCCTGAAGGTAGATCAAAGAAAATCTGAACTTCTCCTGTGAGCATTTCAGTCTCATGCCTCAAATTGTGTTCTGTGGGGAGAGAGAAGAAGGAGCTGGGCATGTAGCCCTTGAGGCCACCTGCAGGGTATTGGGCAAGGATTCTAGGAACAGCCCCACACTCCCTCAAGGACGCTAAGAATAGCTTTCCCAGAAAGGTAATCAAGTCTGGCTTCCCACTCAGTGGCAGGTGGGCTGCAAGGCCAACCACAGCCAGAGCCAGAGAAGGTGGAGTTTCCTCATGAATGCCCCTTAAACCCTCCACCAGAAGAGGTGAGCAGAAGGGCAAAGCCCTGGGGGACCCCTGAACCTTAAGCAATGAGGAAGTGGGAGAACCCCAGGACCTTTCACAGCTTACCACTTTTGAGGTTAAGAGGCCCAGGAAAAAGGCTGAGACCCTCATGTCATCCATATGACATCTACTCTGATCTGATAAAGAAGGTTCAGATGGGGGGGGTCTCAAAGATGAAGATAGAGCTCTGGCCAAAACCCCAGTGGTCCCCTAATATTTCCAGGATTGAGAATCCTGTTTGACTATTCAAGCTGGCCCCATCTACCTTTCCAGTCTCTTTTCCAGATATTCCACAATCTGCCTCCTTGCTGGTCCCCACACACATGCCATACCATCTCTGATCTGTAAGCCTTTGCACTGTAAGCCATGCCTGGAACACTCTCCCTCCTTACCTCTGCCTCTTAGTGTCCCTGTCTAACTTCAAGAATCAAATCAAAAAGTAAAAATAAGTAAGTAAAATTAAAATGAATGAATGAATACATAGATTAGCTCAAATCCCACCTTCCATAGGAGACCTTTCTCAACTGCCTCCCACATCCCACATACGCACACATCCCTCCATCTAGCTTCTCTCCAAGATTACCATTTACACAGTAAATGACTACATGCTATCCTCCTTATTAGAATTTAAGCAACCTGAGAAGACCATGTATTTGCCTTTCTTTAAATCCAGAGCACTTAACACTTAGTGCCTGACCTGTAGAAAGCACTAACGATAAATCTGTCTAGGCCACATCTTAGCTGTGTAGCCTGAGTAACTTCCTCCAAACCTCACTTTCTTCATCTGGTAAAAAAATAAAATCAAAGGTAAGAGATCATTGCACTACTTCCCTCAGGTGGTTAGATTCATTAAGTACCAACATACAGACAGCTGTATAGTAACAATAACAAGACATATTTACAGAAATTTTTGAGTTTATGAGGAATGAATTGGAAAATAAATTAAGCAAGTATTATAAATACTTGCTAATTGATTCTTACCTTCATTTTATAGAAGGAAATGCGAGGCCACTTAGTGTGGTGGTTAGAACTCTGGGCTCAAGGAGAAGAAGACATCTTCTCAAGTCTGACATCTGGCAAAAACTGGCTGTAAGACCCGAGGCAAGTCACCTAACCTTTGAGTGTTCCTGGGCCTTTTAGGCCTCTAAGACTGCAAGCTGTAGAGAAAGCAATGCCCTCATTGATACAGGACAGTTTCCTAATGAATTCTCAGGGAATCAGTGAAATCACCAACCTGGTCTTTATTCCTAAGAATGATTGTTCCTAGTTATATAGCGCTTTAGAGCTCATAAAATGGTTTACCTACATCATCTCATTTGATCCTAACAACCATTTTATGAGGTGTCATTATCCCCCATTTTACTCTGAGGTTTATGAAAGGAAACTAGCTTGTCCTGGGCTATACAATGACTAAATCAGACTAAATTTGAACTCAGGTTTTCCTGATTCCAAGGCTAGCACTCTCCTCTATACAAGAGGTCAGCAAACTACACTCCAAAGGTCAAATTGCCACCCTATAAAAACTATCTTAGCTTACCCATTGTACAAAAGCAGGCAGTGGGCAGTATTTGGCTCATGGGCAATCAATAGCCAGTCCTAGTCCCGCACTATGCTGCCTCTTTTATGTATGAGGAAACTGTGACTCAGAAAAAATGAAGTATTTGCCCAGTATTAAGAAAGTTTCTGATCCAAGATTCAAACCTGGATCTTCTGATTTCATGGTCAGAGCTCTCTCCTCTATGCCAGGTGACAGAACTCCCAGAGAGGAGAGGTCTTGCCCCAGATTATGAAAATAAGGTAGATCTCTCTTCTTCCTCTGTGATCCTATGCTGGCTTCTCTGCTTTCTTGGGCCACACATCAGATTGTGAGCTCTTGACTGACAGCAGGGGACTTTTGTTTTATTTCTTTATTTTTGTTTTACTTTGTTTTGGCTTCTTTTTCTATCATCAGAGCTTAACACGGTACTTGGCATTTAGAGGATGCTTAATAAAAGCTACTTGACTGGCTGACTGGTTGGTCTAACGGTATGAAAGCATTTTAAAACCTGTAATGAGAATCTAGTGCCAGAACATATGACAGAATAGGAGAGCAAATTCCTCAAGCTGAGAAACAAATGTAGCTGAGGATGTAGGATGCAGCCTTTCTCTCTGAATGGATCCAGCTCCTGCTTGCTTCCTTCTATATAATAAGGCAAAAAGCTCACATTTATGTGGTTCTTTCCTCTCAGAAGATTAAAAAGTATATCCCATTTCACAGATGAAGAAACAGACTCAGAGAGGGGAAGAGACCTGTTCCTAGGACTGCAATGACAGGACTGTCAGAGAAGGGCATCAGAACTCCTGCTAAGGAATCTCAAGTTCCAGCCTGAAACAGTTCCAGGGATGTCATTCTGGCTCTGCCTGCCATCCCCTCCCCCTTTTCTCTGCCTCTGCAAATTCTACCTGTCCTTTGGGGACCCGGGACTAGTCCTCCTTCCTCTGGGATATCTTCCCAAGCTGTGCCAGTCAATTCATATAGCACTTAGTGTCTGTGTTAAAACATTTCATGATAACAATAAAATGACCTGAGTTGTTCTGTTAACTACTGACTATGGTGAATGACCTGTCTTTGCCAATTTGATTCCAAGCCACAGAACATCTGTTAGATGCCTTCTGTGTCTAACATCCTCTACTCTGTGTTAGTATACTCTAGGCTGTATATAAACCTCAAATGAGTAGGGCCCATATCTTCTCTCCTATCTCTCCCAGGGCAACCCAGTGCAGACAGGGACAGGTATATAATCTGTGTTCAATGAATAAACATTGCACCTTACGTTTCTATAGTGCTTCTTACTTACCCATCCATGGAACACTGGAAATGAATCACAGAACCTCAAAATTCAGAAAGGAAAAGGAAGTGAGGGGAGAGGAAGTCTTAGATTCACAAAATATTAGAACAAAAGAATCCTAAGTTATAGAACTTCAGAATACAGAGCCTTAAAGTAGAACCTTAATAGGATATTAGAACAAAGAATTTTGGAACTAAAGAACCATAAACCACAAAACCAGAAAATCTCATAGTTAGCAAGGAACCAAATGCAATTTCTCACCTGTTGTTGGGTCAATAAACATTTATTAAGGACCTACTATGTGCTAAGTGTGGTCTTGAGTGTGTGAAAAAAGGCAAAAGACTGTCCCTGACCCAAAAAAGCTTACAATCTAATGGAGGAGATATATAACATCCAACTTAAAAGAGAAGAGGGGTAATGTAGGAATATACCAGGTGACTACCCCTTGGTCAACATCCAGGGAAGCGATTAGCATTCTGTGTGGAGGAGAGAAAAACAAATCAGAAGAATGCACGGGAGGTGGGTAGGGGTATACTAAAGGTGGCCTTCTGTTAGGGAAAACTGGGGACATGAGGAGGAGGATTCAACTGGCTCCATCTACTCCCCTGAAGGCTGACAGCCCTGGTGAGCCTACAGCCCTGCAGGACTTCCAAGTACAGGGCTCCAAAGGGAATATCAAAGTCTATTCCTTTCCCAGCCTCCTGCCCTTCTTAGTGGGGTTTTACAAACAAAAACATTCCACTGTGCAATCAAGGCTAATTACAGAGGGGACAGAGACCACAGTTCCCTTTGGGGAATCTGATGCCTCGGGACTTCTGTGCTTGGGTAGAGGGACAGTTGCCAAGTTGTAAAGGCCACAAGCTTCGGAAGGCTCATGGGGAAAAGAGGGAGGAGGGAAGATGAGGCCCCCACGGACCTACAATCTGAGATATGACCAGGGATAGCTGGCCCTGCCGGGGCTGGCCACACACAGAGACAACTTGTCTGCGCCCCAACCTTAAGAGAAGAATTAGAAAAAGCACAGCTTGCAACTGAGAAAACCTGGGTTTAAGAACCAGACCCTCAGTTACAATATAATGCAACAAAGCTCTCTTATGCACTTACTATGTGAAGAACATGATGTCAGTCACAGGAAAAGAGAAAGCTGAGACATGTTGTGTGACCTTCAGGAAAGGCCCTTCTTTCTGGACCACATGTTCCTCCCTTTATAAGGAAGGGTTTGCACTCCTACCTCCTGGCTCCTCTGTCAAAGGGGTCCCCCACCTTCTCTAACAATCTGTTATACAACTCCCCATATGGAAAATGGGGAGTTAGATGTTATCGGTATGGGGAATAGAAGGGAAAGGCAGGTGCTATTCTGACATAACAAAAAGAGACTTGGCTTGGCCTAGGAGTCAGAAGACTTGGGTTTGGGTCCCAGCTCTGCATCTAAATCACTGTGTGACTTTGGACAATTTCCTTCCCATGTGTGGACCTTCGGTTCCTCCCCTGCAGAATTAGATTCTAACATTCTATGTTCTAAGACCCTTCTGGCATTCTGTATTCTAAAGTCTCTCCCAGCTATGACGCTCTGTGGTCCAAAGCCCTTGCTAGCGCCTGTTCTATTTCTAACTTGGCAGCTGATGCTATTGACTTCAATCTAACAATCGATGTGTCTTTGCTTAATTCTAGAGAAGGACATACTTAGTTTAGGGATTCTTAACCTGGAATCCATAAACTTGTTTTTAAAATTTTTTCACAAGTATATTTCATTTTTCTTTTGTAATTCTATGCATTTTATTGTATGCATCTAAAAGTCTTGTTCTGAAGAGTATAAAGACTTCCCCAGAGAGCCAGCGGTTCCATGGTACTTGAAAGGTCAAGAGACCACCATGTCCAGACCATACTGGGAAGCCGTAAAGTGTGAACAAAATGATTTGAGCAGGGTCACATGCCAGTATATGTCAGGAGCAGGATTTAAACCCACATCCACCTTGACTCTTAGGCCCTGCAGGTCCTCCAAGGGCCTCTGCTACAATGCACTGCTGTAATGCTGCTAAGATATTAAAAGAACCAGAGAAATTTCTAAAGAATTTTTTTTTTTTAAGAAAAAAGAAATGGAGGAAGGCCTCCCATGCGCTGAGTGGATTACCTACGAGGTATTTAGGGAAAGACATATATAGAACTGTAGCATGAGACCTCGAAAGGACCTCAAAGGTCAGCCAATCCATTTTACAGATGAGGAACCTGATGCCCAGAGACATTAAGTGCTGTGCCCATATCACACAGGTAGCAAGAAGCAGAGCTGGGATCTCTAAATTTAGTACTTTCTTCCACTGAATCAACCATTTTGAGATGCACAGATAGTTCAGGATATGCAGAAGTAATGGGAACATTCATATAAGACAAGATTAAGAATCCATCCAAGGGCTGAATTATACTATTCTGAGTTCTAATTCAGCTAGAGCAAAGAAGCTGACCGTGGATAGTCAAATAAAGTTTCCTAGGGAGGTATGCTTATACTTAACCCTGAAGAATGGATGAGAAGGTCATAGAGGATACAGAAAAGGAGGAAGCCTTGGAAAACTCCTGCCTAGCCACAATCTTTCTGCAGCTCCTCTTTCCATATGCCCAGAACAGTTTTCCCCGCCTAGCCTAGTGAAAGACTCTTGGCTCTTCATCTACTGAGCCTGAAATTCCAGCTCCTTTGGGAAGCCTTCCTGGACTAATCACAAAAACTTCCCCAGAGTGTTTATACCAGAATGGGAGACATCAAGAGTCACAGGTTCAAATCCCAGCTCTCTTTTTACTGATTAGGGCAAGCTACATGCCCTCCACAAATCTGTTTCTCTAGCTGCAAAATGAGAAAGGAAGAAAACAAGTGTTAAGTGCCTACCATGTCAGGCACTTCAAATATTATCTCATCTGATCCTCACAACAACGCTAGGAGGTAGGTGCTATCATTATCCCCATTTTACAGTTGAGGAAACTGAGGCAAACAGAGGTCACACAGCTACTAAGAATCTGAGGTCACTTTTAAATTCAGGTATTGACTGCAGACTCAGCTGTCTATCCACTGAGCTACCTAGCTGCTACCTAGGTAGTGAGACTAGATGGTCTCTAAGATTCCTTTAAATCTAATGACTCCAAATCTACCCCATTTGGAAACACCCATATTCCTGTCAAAGGAACCACCAATTCTTGCAGCCTTAAGCTTATAACTCTGGCATCATCCTCCACTTCACTTTCTCTCACCCTACACACATCCAGTCAATCATCATTTCTACCTCCACAAAATCTCTCACACTTAACCCCCTCTCTACTCACACTGCTACCAAAACGACTGCCCACTCATCAGTCTCCCTGCCAAGTGTCTCCCCACTCCAACTCATCCCCCTCACTGCTGATAAACTGGTCATGACACTCCCCAGATCAATCAACTCCAGCAGTTCCCTTTTATTGACTCTGACTTTGGTCCAATAAAAACTTCTGCTTGGCCTTCAAAACCATTCACACCTGGTGCTCTCCTTCCCACTTTGCCAGTCTTCCCTGGTTCCCTCACTCTGGGACTTAGCTATTCTGGCCTTCCTATGGTTATGCACATGGGACACTCATTGGCCTTCTCCCATGTCCGGAACATGCTCTCTCCCCACTGACACCTCAAGAATTTCCTCTCTTCCTTCAAGAAACAGCTCAAACTCCACCTTCAACGTGAAGCCTTTCCTCATCCCCTCAACTGCCAGAGGACTTCCTCCCAAACTCCCTTGCATTTGTTAGTATTCATTCTCCTCCTATTTATTTGACATATATGTACTTGTCCATATGCATATAGACTTGTATATGCTACTTGTATGCCCCACAGCATGCATATGTGTATATATAAATATATGGATATGTATTATAGATATGTGTATGTTACATTTGATTATACATTCTATTATACATAATACATGACATTCTAATATGTATGCATATACATATTCATACAGAAATATATGTATACACATAGATAATAGTCTTCCCCATTAGACTGTAATGTAATATAATATGCGCATATCTGTGTATATATGTACTGGGAACATGTATATTGTGGATGTGTCTATGCATATACACATATTCTACACCTATGTACATAAACATATGCACATGTAAATAAATGTGTGTGCCTGTTTTACATATAATATTGCACTATAAAGTGTATACCATTTATATGCATATATGATACTTGTCTTTACATTACATTCAAATGTAATGTAATATATGGTATGCTATATATGTATCTGTGTATATATACACACAGGTGTATGCACACACATACACTGCATTTATATGGGCATGGGTGTGTTACACACGTGACGTGTGTGGTATACATGTGTGCTTCTCCATAAATATATATACACACATATTTATCTTCCCCATTAGAATGTACTCTCTTGAGCAGGAATTGTTTCATTCTTTGACTTCGTATCCCCAGCAACTAGCACCTAGCAGGCACTAAATATATGTTTGCAGATAGGCTTTATCAGTCAGTTTTGAGCCTACTAGATGTCCAGCTCAGTGCTGTAGGGGAGACAGGAGGAAGAGATCCCACTTGCCAGGATCTCTGCCTTTTTCCACCCTTCTCCCTGCTGGAGGCCTGAACCTTTGACTTTATTTGTTTTAAACTGTCTCAGGCATTATTGCATCCTCTCGGTGGCTCCTGGGTTCAATCCCATTCAGGATGCTTATCTGGGCCAGTGTTTTTTCCTCTGCTATGGGGCACCATGTGCTCAGAATCTCTAGGGAGGTGTGGAGAGCCACTCCCTAGACTGAGGCTCTGGGCTGAAGGTGAAGAAATCTTGCTGTGCATTCGGCCTGAGCCAAAGACATACAGAGGCCCCTACAGTCATTGTCATTTTCAAACTCTCCGCATCCAGGCCAACCTCTGCTCTCCACTCTTCTAAGCCCAAGCCAGCAGTCGGCATGTATGCACTGGGTCTGCCCTATTCCCCCATCAGTCACTGGATTGTCTAAGCCCCAGGAAGGAAAGGAAAATGAAGAAAACAAGGGACGAGACAAAAACTGGGAGAAAAGGGCAAAAGAAAGAACAAAGTGGGAGATACAAGGGAACTGAGAGAGAAAGGACAAATGTGCAGTTCTTGAGGCCAGGAACTAGCCCACATTTAGATCACCTGTATACCTAGAACAGTGCCTAGCATATAGCAGATGCTCAATAAACAGAATTTAATGGAAATTGTGGGAAAGAAAGAAGTCAAAATGCAGAGAAAAGGAGGAGAAGGAATGGGGAAAGTATGGATAGAGGCAGAGAATAAAGAAAAGAGGAAAAGCAGGTGGGAAAGGAAGAGAAAATGAGGCACAGTAGAAGGGAAGTGAAGCTAGAAATGGAAGGAAGAGTAAAATAGAAGAGACATGGGAAGGTACAAGAATCAGAGGCTGTTCTAATAGAAAGAGAGAGATATCAGAGATCACAGGATCATAGATCATAGACTGAGTTGGAAGAGACAAGAATGAGGATGCTTAAGAAGCTCTTTGGCAGCCAAGTGGATGAAGTCTATGGCCTCTTCTCAGAATAATGTTTTTATGTACGTAAAACAAAACGCAATGAAGAACAAAGGAAATCTTGATGTCATTTTTCCCCCATTCAAGTTCATAGACCTACCGGACCAAAGAGATGACTCCAAGTGCAAAACCCCAGATCTAGTCTAGTCCCTTCTTTCTGCAGATGAAAAAAGCAGGGACTAAGGAAATTAAGAGACTTGACCAAGTCACCCAGGTGAGATGTGACAGGGTTAAGATTTGAACTCATGACCTCCAACTCCCAATCCAATGTTCTCTTTGCATTATTTTCTGATGCTTTCCCACCTGCTTCTTCTATCCACTGACCTGTAGGCATGATGCCCAACCAAAATTGTTTCAGTTTTATTTTGCTTCTCTTTTCTTTGCCAAAGAGAATGCTTTTTGGACTAGAAAAGACAGAACAACGATGAGTACTAGGGAGTTGATACCTATTATAGGGAGGTAAGAAGTTAGTACTGAAGGACCCTTAATGTTTCTAATCACTGGGCTAGATGAACTACAGCCCAGGTCCTGAAAGAACTAGCAGATATGACTTCTGGGTGACCATCAGGGATCTTTGAAGGATGAGAGAAAACCGGAAAGATACCATGGGATCCAATTTTTTAAAAAGGAAAGAGAATGCCAAGAAGATGGACATAGATTCCCCAGACAAATTCTGAAAAATATTATCAAAGGGATGGTCAGTGAATATTCAGATAAAGAAGCAGTAATCACAAAGCACAGAGCCAGCTAGGTGGTACACTGAATAGAGTCCTGGGACTGAAGTCAGGAAGACTCCTCTTCCTGAGTTCAAATCTAGCCTCAGATACTTACTAGCTATGTGACCCTACTCATTTAACCCTGTTTGCCTCAGTTTCCTCATCTGGAAAACGATCTAGAGAAGGAAATGACAAACCACTCCAGCATCTTCACCAAGAAAAACCCAAATGGGAGTCACAAAGAGTTGAACACCTCTGAACGACTGAAAAACAATCACAAAGAACATAGCTTCAAGAAGAATTCATTAAGCTAGCCGTGGCCCAGGACAATAGCTGACAACCAGCTCAATCAAAACATTTATTAAGCATTTATTATTTGCCCAGGCACTGTGCTGAGTGGTTGCAGATACAAATACTAACAAGTAAGATGGTCCCTGCCCTCAAAGTGGTTACATTTTAATGGGGGAAGACAACCTACAAAGGGGATGGAGATGGGTGGTGGCCAGAGTGGAGGCATCTTGGTTTGGAGTTGGTGACAAGCAAGTAAGGTGGAGGCCTGCTTCCAAGCAAGATCAAGTGAAGGCTCAGCTAGGAGATCCCAATGGGGTTCCCAGAGGCAAGTCAAGTTTCCAGTGAGGAGGAAGAGGGATGACAGCTAACGCAGAGGCAGGATGGTTTGGAGCTGGTGACTGGGAAGAAAATACCTCTCCCTTATAAAGGTGGAAGACTACTGATATGGAAAGTTGCATATCAAAGATGTTTGAAGAGTTGGCTGATTGTTTCCTGTCTTTCCCACTTTCTTTTTTAATCTTTCCTGCATGGGATGGTTCCCTTGGCAGGGTGCAGGGAGGGGTGTATGGTCAGAAATAAAAGTTATATAAAAACAAGACATCAAAAAAATTAAGATTATTTTTTTTAAAAGAATAGTCTTACCAGACCAACCTTTCTTACTTTTATGACATGGTTTCTGGATTAGCCAGTCAAAGGAATGGAATGGAAATTAACTTACTAGATTTTAACAACACATTTGAAAAAGTCTACCAGTCAGATGACTGGAACCAAAGTGTGGCCATTAATGGTCTGATGCTAACTGAGAAGAAGGTCTATAGTGTAGGACTCCAGGGCCCTATGTCTTGTTCTGGTTAACAGTCTTATTTATGACTTTATCAAAGGCACAGAAAACATGCTTAATACATTTTCAGACAGCACAAGGAAGTAGCTTAAAAAATTGGATTCCAGAATAAAGATTCAAAAAAATCTTTTGCAGGCCAGAACGCTGGAACAAAACTAATAAGATTACATTTTTTAAAGCTAAATATGAATTCTTATATCTGAATACCCCCCTCCCCAAAAATTTAACATGCTAAGCAGAAGATGGGGTAAGAGTGGCTAGACAGCAGTTCATCCAAACATGGCCAAAAGCTCAACGTGACCCAACAGTATGATACATAGGGCAGCCAAGAAAACTAATGTAATCTTTGGCTCCATGAAGAGAGAGAGGTCTGGCTTCTTCTAGGACTAGGGAAGTGATGCTCCTATGCTCTTCTGTCCCGATCAGATGACCCAGCCTTGAGTGCAACACTATCATATAATACTGTATAATATGAAAATCAAGCCAACAGAAAGTCTACCTCAGAGTCAGAATGAACAGCATTGCAACCTGTTACTAACAAACATTGGCCATGTGACCTCTCAGTACCCTAGGTAACTTTCTAAGGCTTTAAGTTGCAGAGAAAGTACTCCTTTGCATTGGGGGAGGGAGTTCCCTCTAAATCACAGGCTTGGAATTAAAAAAGAAAAAAAAACCCTTCAAACTGTATAGTAGAGCTATCTGCAAAAGTGTTGCATCTATGTACTAAATTATAAGTTCAATAAGGGCAGTAACTACATTTCATCTAAATATTTCACCTCTTCTTTTGTGCCTAGGATGAGACTCTGCATATAGCAGGTATGTAATCAGGATTTTTATTGTATTGAAATTCTTGGATTTTATTCTTCCAAACCAAATGAGGTTTGGAAACCAGGGGAGAGGGAAAGGTGAGAAGACAAGGAAGAAATTTTTCTCAACCATCAGAGAAAAAAAGTGAGACTGACAGAAGGAAAAAGGGTGGGAGGAGGGATTTGATGTACCCAAAGCCAAATTGTGAGGCAGGAGCAGAGCTATCTAGGCCTAGGTTATGTCTCAACTCCTAATGCATTGCCCTTTCCACAGTCTCTACCAGAGTGGGGCAAAGTGCCAGGGCCAGTAAGGCCAAGTTCAGAGGAAGTTTTGGAACATGCTCAGCCTTGACACAGAACCAGCCTGACAACCAAGTTCTGTTTGGGGCCAACAAAACACAATGTGCCAGAGGACAACATGTTGTAGTGAGGAGAGCCCTAGGCTTCAAAGAAGATGATGAGGATCTCAAAGTTCACTGGTACAGTCGCAGGCAAGCCCCTTCACCTTTGTGCATCCTCGTCTGTAAAATGAGGGCCTTAGACAAGAAAAGGGGGGGTCTCTAAGGTCCCTTCCAGCTCTACTATTATGGAATGTTTCCTATGGTTCTGAGTGGTGAAGACAAGATACCCCCTCAAGTAGTGTGATGTAGTAGTAATGATCATTTCAAAGCATGTAGTGCCTAAATATTTGTCCAGGTTTTATGAACAAGAAAAGTGAGACAGATGGAAGTTAACATAGTCACATCCCGATGTTCATCCCACAATATCACAAAGTTTTCTCTAGAGATTTGTGGGCCATGGCAGAAGCCAAGCTTTCTAGAGAATAATGGGATCTTTGGAGAACATGCCACCAACACACCTTGATGGTCAAGAATGGGTAGGAGAGAAGAAGGAGAGTTAAAAAGAAAATCCTCAAGTCTCTTCCCCATTGCACAGGACTATATATGCCCTCTGGCTATCTGAAATTCTAGCATAAACATGTACCATCTTTGCTGAGACTGTATATACCTGGAGTCTGAAGAACCTGCAGAAAAAGTCTAAGGTTTGCAACCAAAAGACTTAGTTTCAAATCCTGTTATTGTGACTGAATAGTTGCGTGACCTTAAAAAGTCACTTCCCCCTTCCCTATGCCTCAGTTTCTTCATCTGCAAAATGACTAGACTGAACTCAAAGATCTCCAAGATGGATTCCACTCCTGAGTCTTGGACTTATGACCTAACCTGCTTCTATTTGCTGAGCTTAGCCATGTTTGTGAAGCCTGTGATCACAAGCTATCCACTGTAGGCAAAAGCTCCCACCGTTTCTTTTTAGGGCTCAGTTCCCTAGAAAACAGGTTAACCTGAATCCTTGCTCCCATGGATAGAGATCCCCTAACAGATTCTCAAGGGATGAAATTTGCTTAGCAGTTCTTCCATCTATCATTCAATCTCCTTGACATCCAGCCCAGATGGTTTTCCTTCTGGGAGCTCAGCAGTTAATTCCACCTTGCTCCAAGTCTCCTCTGACTTCATGGAAGAGCGATGTTGAAAATGGGGTAGTGTTACAAAGAGCCCACTCCCCCCATTACAAAAGATGGCATGAAAACCAGAAAGGGCAATGGCCCCATGGTAGGTTAGAACCATGGTCCAAATTTAATAAACATAAATAGAAGTCCTACAGGTGGGTTAAAAAATCAATCCTTTTAAATGAATGATTAACAATATTTTGTGAGAAGAATATATTTGAATATGTTTCATTATTTCTGAAATAATAGTTTAACATTGAGAAACAAATTCAAATGTGTGGCCTCAAGTTCAGTTTATGAAATACTTAGTTTTAATAGCTGTCAAGAATAAGAAAGATAACCCCACCAAGATACTGTGATCTACCTGGAATAGATGCTTAATGGTCTGTGATTAAACCATGATTATCACTAAGTCAAGATACTTATGTTTGAAATTAGACTAGCAAATTTCTATCTCTCTGACCATCAATCAGTTGATCTTTCAAACTTATAGGAAGGTGTTTTGTATTGGATTTAAAACCTACTAAAGCTCTTGTCGGAAGATTTTTTTAAAGGTTAGAAAATTATTTCCACATATGCAGATATGAGTGCTTTTTACAAGAGCCATATTTACATCATTCTGGGCCACAAAAGTCCAGTTTCTAAATGTCTTGCTAATCATGATGACTCCATACCATTACTGGTTAATATCCCAAGGCACAATATATATTCTTAGGGTGAAATTCATCATCAATGAGAGAACATGCAAATTCACATTATTTCAAATACTGTTCTTGATAAGTTCAATGAAGGTAGGGTGTAACTTCTTGTTCACAGCTGATCCCATCATTAATATTTTGGCCGTATGATGCAGTCAAATTGCTTACCATCTCAGGGAAGGGGGAGGGTGGGATAAAATTTACAGCTCAAAACTTTTGTTTAAAAAAAGTTTAAAAATTGTTTTAAGATATAATTGGGGAAAAAATAAAATATTATTTAAAAAAAAACACCTTGTACTAGGCTGGGAGCAAGAGAGATACCATTATTGACATTATCTTAAATTTGCAGTTTCTTCACAGGTATCTTTTTAAGGCATTTGTCCATTTTGTGAAAGTTAATTTAATTAAAACCAGATAACATAATCCATAAATCTACTTAATTGGGCAATGTATCTATACCTTTCAAGCTGATGCCTATAAGTGCCCAGGGAGTAGTAAAGATACCCTGAGGAAGGTTTGGGGACATTTGAGAGGGTAGGAAGAAGAGGGCACAGATAACAGTAGGTACAGTTGTGTAGGAGCCATGGAGTACTTTAAAAGGGGCCATTGCAGTGGAACGTAACCCATTTTCCCACTTTATAACTGGTTGATCACACACCCCTGACAGGGGTAGTCAAGCCACCACTCTCACTTTGGAGATTGGTGACCCAAAGAATGTCTTAACCCAACCCCTTCATTTTTTTTTTTTTTTGAGAAATTGACAAGGAAATCCCAGAAAAGAGAAGTGACTTACCAAATAGTGAAGATCAGAACTGGGTTTCAAACTTTTTTTTCTTTGTTAATTCATTTTTAACTCCAAATCTAGTATTCTTTCTACAGTGAAGGAAGAATTTATGGCACAAGAGAAGGGTAGGACAGGGGTAAGGAAGAAGAAGAAAAAGAGAAAAGAAAAAAAAAAAGATCTCAGGAGAGGGATAATGAACTCCCTATCCATGGAAGTCTTTCAGAGAACACTAGTTAACTATTTGTAGGAGGTTTTATAGAAACTCCTTTTCAGGTATGGTTTGGATTCCAGATGCCCTCGGAGGTCCTTGTCCTCTCCAAGATTTTGTGATTTCAGCCTAGGAAGAGTTATGAAATGTCTTCTGAAGGCAATATCGATTACGAGATCAGATTCCCCAGCACTGAGGAGAGAACTGGAGGGTGGCAGGGTGAGTGGGGAGGGGAGGTCAGGCGCCGCAGTGGCCACTGATAAAGGTGGAGAAAAACAAGCAACCTGTCTTTCAACCACCTCATTCCAGGAATACCAGAGAAACAGAGAGCTTACAGGTCCCTCCAAAGAGCAGGTCTAACCCCTTGTCTTCAGTAAAGGAAGCTATTATGTTCTTTTTCAGGACAGGCACCTGTGGCTCAGAGGGCTTACATAACTTGTCTGAGAACCTGGAAAATAAATGGTGGATTGGGGGCTAGAATCTCAGTCACCTGAATACCAGAAATCTTCCTGTTGGATGGGTCCTTGGGTGTTAGTTCAGTCTCCACCTATTTTATTCAATCTACAACCATTTCATTGGATTAAAGATCTGATGATCTCAGAGGACCTTCCTGGCCCAAACTCAACATTTTACAGATAAGGAAACTGAGGCCCAGAGAGGTTAAACAACTAGCTTTAAGACAAATAAGTGGTATAGTGAACAGAGTTCGGGGCCTGGAATCAGGAAGACCCGAGTTAACATCCAGCTGTAAATATTTACTAGTTGTTTCATCTTGGGCAAATCACCTAACCTCAGTTTTCTCAACTGTAAAAATGGGGATCATAATAGCACCTACCTCCCATGGTAGTTATGAGGATCAAATGAGATAAAATTTGTAAAGTATGATGCCTGATATACAGAAGGGAATTAATAAATGCTTGTCTCCTTCCTTGTCTAAAGTCCCCACCAGAGGCAGGATATGAACCCAGTTTCTTTGACTCCCCAGCAGTTAAGTATCTACTTCATCAAAGTACTGGTTAGGATGCTAGGGTGGGAGACACCCCAAAGATAAATCTCATTACTCTTCTTCACATACCCTATGTTCCAGTCAAATAACCTACTCCATGTTCCCTGTATATACCATTCCATTTCCTGCTTCCCAGGCTGGAATATGCTCCCATCCTTACCTGTTTTATCTTTGAATGTCTACCTCCCTTCAAGGTTCAACTCAAGTGCCACCTTCTACAAGAGGCCTTCCTCAATTAACAACTGTCAGTATATATCTTGTATTTCCTTATCTGAATACAGGTAGTTTCTCTTCTAACAGAATATGCCCTTGAGGGCAAGAATTGTTCCAATTTTGTCTTTCTATACCCCAGCACCTAGCACAGTGCTTGGCATAAAACAGTCACTCAAAAAATGCTCCCTTTGCACTAAATTCCCTCTCCAGCCTCCTAAATGAGCCATCATTCATTCTCTGCTTGAATACACCCCAAAAGCAGGAAGCTCTATCTCAAGAAGCACCCCAATCCATGATGGGATGGATGTGTGTCTTAGTAAATCCCTTCTGACCCTGGGCCAGATGGAATCCTAGTGACTGTCTTCCCCTCTTCTCATCCCAGGGTTTCCTTCCCTTGGCCCTCTGTCTTCAGTCTACACTCTGGAGCCACACACAAGCAAGTTTGCCCCCAGGGCCCTAAGACAGTCCCTCGGGCATCTAAAGACAAGGCATGTCCCCACATCCTCTCTTCTTCAATCTATATAATCATGTAGGTTTCTTCAACTAGTCACTATTATAGCCTGGCTTTCAGTCCTTTTTAGTGTCCTGATGGACATCCTGTGAGTAACAGTTCTGTTAAGGTTGCCTGTGCTCCTTATTCTCACTCCCAAAGTTGGTAATCTGATCTAGCTCAGCCATGGTCCCCAGAAGAAAATATATTTCCATTTCAAATATAATTAAAGCAGTGGAGAAACTAAGCCCAAAGAAAACTGAGCTGCCCAAGGTGAGAGCAGAAGAAAGAAGGGAACCCAAGTTCATGGTCTATGAAGCAAAAGAGAACTGGATCTAGATTCTGACATGGTTTAAATCCCAGTGTTGCCACTTACTATGTGATCTTGACTTTAGAACTGGGGCACCTGGGATCAAATCCCCCCTCAGCAACTTAATACTAGGGTGACTTTGGGCAGACCCCTTCCCTTCGCTGGATCTTGATTTCCTTATCTACGAAATGAAAGGACTGGTCTAGATGACCTGCGTGGTCCCTTCCAATTCTACAGTAATGGATTTTAATTATTTCACCTATAAAACAGATGAGCTCTTAAGCCAATCCATTCCAGGTCTAGAGCTATCTATAATTCAATGACTCCAAACCTTGTATCCTTCCTACTACATGTGACAGCTGAGATCTGAACTGTTCTATCGTCTCCAGTACTATACCCTACCTCACCAAAAGAGGGTCACTCTACCAGAAAGGCTAGGGAAAAAAGGGCAGTCAGTCCTAAGGGACACTTACCCCCCAGGTCTGTTTCAATGGTCCCTGGGTTTTGTGAGTATGAGGGCACAGTGGCCCCCTCTCACTACTCCATCCAATCCAGCAGACAGCTGTGGGTTAGTCTTGCCTGAGCCCAACATGCTTTAAAGGTGCCATAGGGTGTTGACTGGCAGATCTGCCCTCCCCTACTACACCCCCTAACCTGGGACAGCATTGTGGAATAAACACTGGGCCCAAGACACATGTGCACACAAGAGGAATGCTGCTTTAGCAATCGAGGTGGGCTGTGGGCAGTGCTAAAAGTATGGAGAAAAAAAGGCCTCCCTGTTGAGAATTGCAGGTTGTGCAGAGTCAACTGATAAGCAGTTGTCTTGAAGGACAAGGGCCAGAAAGGCTTTCATTAACTCCTGGCAGGCAGCCCTACAGCAGTTTTTAAATACCAAGTAAACAAGGGCCCAACTGGCATGATGTGTTGAACAGGGGTGGGGAGGGAGGCATCCTAAGATCCCCCCTGAGTCGGGCCAAAGGGCCAGAGAGGACATCCTGACCAACCTCCGAATCAACCTCCTGTTGTCCTACCAAAGTAGTCCCTAGTTCTCCAGTCCTCCACCCCATTCTTCCTTTTAACCAGGTGTCCTGACAAGCCACCACCTGCCAGGTCAGGTCCAGCAAAACTCTGAGACCAGCTTCAATGAAAGCATATAGGAAGTCTCTGCCAATGAAAGCCTGTGGGCACAGCAGCTAGCCCTGCCTTGTTCAGGCTGTCTGGGCCATATGCCTAATAGTCAGACCTTCTGGCCTGGTTCTTGACCTAGATATTGCCCAGACTATCCATTAGTAAGACTTGGTTTTCAGAATTTCACAGAATGTGAATTCACAGAATGTCAGAGCTTTAGGAGCTCAGAAAACAGAAAATGTCAGAGCCGGAAGAGACCACAGAAACACAGAATGTCAGGGCTGGAAGGAAACAGAATATAGAATGTCAGAGCCAGAAGAATCCTAAGAGCCGGGGTTCTTAATTTGGAATCTGTGAACTTAAAAAAAAAATTTTTCTGATAAGTATATTTCAATATAATTGGTTTCTTCTGCAATTCTATTTATTTTCTTTTATGTATTTTAAAACCTTACTGGAAGAAATGAGCCATAGTTTTCCCTGGACTGCCACCAGGGTCCATGGTACACACACGCAAATTTAATAAACCTTGCCTTAGAGGTCACGTAATCCAATTCTGTCATTGTACAGATTCCTTCGTCTCCATACTTTGAGCACTGCCTGCAACCCACCTTGGCTGCTAGAGTTATACATGCACATCTTCCCCATCTGTATTAGATGGGGAAATTGAGGCAGAAAGAAGTTAAAGAACTTGAGTGGTATCCCATCAGTCTTAAGGGTCAGAATTTTGATTCAAGCCCTGGTTCACTGACTCCTAATCCAACCTTCTTCCCTGTTCACTACATTGTCTCCATTATTCATTCATTCAACATTTATGAAACATTCACTATGAGATCATGGAGCCTCCCCAGATCATCTCAGTCATCTCTCTGCCTTAGGATAGATTTATCAATGACTTCAGAAGAGAAAGACAATTCAAAACATATATTTTTTAACTGGGTGCAAAAGTGTTGCTCCCTCACCAAATCCTAGGCCAGGGCAGGCAACTGGGACTTCACTGGAAGAAGGCTCATGTCAGTTTTTTTTCAAGTTCCCTCAACCCCCAACGATCACATAGAACCCACATCTACGAGCTCAGACCTGTCCCCCTGCCTGCGTCATGGGACATGGTGGCTTACAAAAGAATGGATGGGTGTTGGTTCTGGGACTCTTGAACAGGGAGATCTACATCAGATAGGAACAGGAGAGTAATAGGTTTGAGGGCCTTCCATCACCTTCAGAAAAAGAAGGTATCTAAAATCCCTCACAGTAAGTAAGGACACAGTGTATCACACCTGGCCCCAGTGAACCTGTGGGCTGAAGGAGCCTAGGGCAAGAAGGTAACTCCAAAACAGAGGCACATGAGAACTGCAACAAGATACTTTCTGGTGTCTCTCAAAGGCAACGAGAGATTAAGCAGAAGAGGAAAGGTGAAAGGTAGTTCAGAGACAGCAGGTCAAAGAGAAGTAAGCCCTAAGAGCTTTAAGAGAGAGGAACACCAGAATCAAATGATCTGGAAATCAAGTCATCTTAGAGGCTAAAGGACCTTCAGGATAGATAAAGGAATGTCAGCAATGGAAGGAGTCTTAGAACATGGATTTTTAGAATGCAGAACAAAATATAAACTGTTATTACACAATCTTAGAGGAAGCAGAGCCTTAGAATATAGATTAGAGCTGCAACATTATTGTTTCATTATTTCTTACTCTTCATGACCCCTTCTGGGGTTTTCTTGGCAAAGACACTGGAGAGGTTTGTCATTTCCTTCTCCATCCCATTTTACAGATGAGGAAACTGAGACAAACAAGGTTAATGACTTGTCCAGGGTCACATAGATAGTGTCTGAGGTCACATTTGAACTCAGGTCTTCCTGACTTCAGGTCTATTACTCTATCCACTGCACCACCTAGCCACCTAGAGCCATAGGTAGGATGGGGTGATTAGAGCTTTGTCTCAGGGTATCAGCATCCAGAAGTGCACCTCTTATCACAGGGAGGTAAGGGAGAGGGGTTGCTCACTTTCTTCCCGTAGTAGTCTAGAAATTACTTTCCTTTCTTTGATCTACATGGCCCTCAGCCACCTGGAATGGCCACTCCTTTCACTCTAGCACACACACACCCTTCCCCCAACGTCCCTCAGGACACCAAGATGAATTCTATAGAAGCTGGACTATTTCCTCTCTCTAACCAGTAAGACTATCTTACTGGTTAAAAAAAAAGTCACCTTCAATTTGCCCCAGACGCAAGAATTACTAGTTACCAAGAGTAGAATGCTATAAGTAGAAGTGACCTCCCACACAATGTTAGAGCTTAGAAGGGGCTTACAGATCACCTAGTCATAGATTACTGAATTTCAAGCTGGAAAGGATTAACTTGTTCAGTCCCCTCATTTTACAGATGAAGAATAAGGCCAGGGAAAGTTCATTGACTTGTCCACAGCTAGCATGTGCTTGAGGCAGAATTTGAACCCAGTTCCTCCTAACCCCACATTATACATTACTAAATGGTACTTCTCTTCTAGTCAAACTCCTTCATTTTATAGAGGAGAAAACTGAAGGTCAAAAAGGGACGAGACCAAAAGTCAGAGTGAAGAAATGTTAAGGGTCACTCTACAACCTAAAACTCCTGACCTCTGATTGAGGAATCTTTCTTTGGGCTTAAAATTTAAAATACGGCTGAAAAAGGGGAATGGGTAAGATGACTTTGGTCTTTCTGACTGAACCATGCCTCATATTCACTCTCCTGAGCTCCACCAGCCTATGAGACCATGCCTACAGGCCTCCCAAATGTGCTGCCCTTACCTTTCCACCATCCTGGCTCCCAGGCTGGCTAACAAGGAAGGCACCTGCCTTGTCTGCCATCTGTGGGAGGTCTGGAACCCACACCCAACCACCTGGGCAGGAAAGGGGTGGTGATTACAGGTGTGAGGGAGAGGGCCGCCCACTTAGAGCAGAGTACAAAACCACTACTTTGCTCCAGACAGGTCTGTATAGCTCTGAGGTTTGCCCAGACAGATGTTATTAGCGGGTTATGAACCCCTGCAAAGTAATCCATTCACCTGCCCTGATCCCTTCACACAGAGACATCGAATTCCAGACTCCCTACAGAAAGAAAAAATAAATACCATCTCCAGCTGAGATGGGTCCAAATTCAGCCACCCCAAATCACTTCTGATTCTGCTCTTCCTTGAGCCCCAATCAATTAACAAGTACTTCTGAACCCAACTCACAATATCTCACCTATCCATTTTCCCCCTTTCTGCTCCTAAATGCAGTCATCCTATTTTAGGCCTTTTGTATCTAATTCACAGAATCTGAGTAGGAAAAGACCTCAGCAGCCAACAAGTCCGACCCATACTCAAAAATGAGTCCCCACGATAACTAATCTCTTGACAAATTGTCATCCAGCTCTGCCTGAAGACCTCCAAGGAAAAGGAATCCACTGTCTCCTAAGGCAGTTCTTTTTACTTCTGGATTGCTGTCATTGGCAGGGAACTATTTAAAAATGATATTAGATGACATTTACATAGCACCTACTATGTGCCAGACACTGAGCTTTACAAATAACATCTCTGATATCCAGCCTAAATCTGCCTCTGGGTAACTTCCACTCACTGCCCCTGGTTCTGCCCTGGGTACTGGGAAATGGGGCAGAGAACAAGATGTCCCCAGAAGAGCTCATCAAATACTTGGACACAGCTACACTCAAGGCTAAACCAGACCAAAGATGCCCCATGTCTTCAAATGATCTTCCTATGACATGTACTCAAGGACTTTCACCATCCTAGTAGGGGCTCTCCCCTGGATGCTCTCCAGTCTTACTGACATCCTTGTTTGGCGACCAGGATGGAACACAATGGTCTAGGTGACATCTGACAGGAGCAGAGTATAGAGGAGTCATTACCTCCTTATTTCTGAGTTGTGCCTCTCCCACTGCAGCCTAAGATCATAGTTTTTTGGGGTTTTTTGGGTTGCAATACCACACTACAAAATGGACACACACTGATCTTGTAACCCACTAAAAACCCTAGATCTTTTTCAAACAACTGTCAAACTTTTTTGGGGGGCCTTTCAAAAAAATATCTCTGGCACTACACAGGAATGTTTAATAAATACTTGTTGACTGATATCTTGTACTTGTTAAATTGATTTTTTTGAACCCAAATACAAGATGTTACATTTATTCCTACTGCATTTCAACATAGTAAATTCAGTTCATTACTTTAAGCCTAAGGGCAGATAAACTGCAGTCTATAGGCCGTGTTTGCTTTTGCACAGCCCAAGTTAAGAATGATTTTTATATTTTTAAATAAAGTTTTATTGTATTGTATTTTAAAATGTAAGACGCAGTCAGCTGCTCAGGGGCCATACAACAACCAGTTGCTGGCCGTTGGGCCATAATTTGCCAAGCCTTGCTCTCTCCAACCTGTCAAGGCCTTTTGGGGCCTGATTCTGTCATCCCGTGTGTTAGCTTTCCCTCTGGGCTTTGTGTCATCTACAAACTTGTCTTCTTACCTTCATCCAAGACTGGGTAATACCTCTCACTGAAATGATTGGAATAGATTCCTAACTGGGTTTTTTTTATTTCTAGTTTTCCCTATTCCTAAATCATCCTTGATATTACTACCCAAGTAATCTTCCTAAGATGATCCTCTGATCACACCATTTTGGAGTCAAGAAGAATGAGTTCAAATCTAGACCCTAGGCAAGTCATTTACCTCTGTTAAGTCTGCCTCATCTATAAATTGGGGATAATAGCACCTACCTCCCAAGGTTGTTATAAGGATCAAAGGAAATGATCTTTGAAAGACTTTGCAAACCTTAAAGCAGTCCATACATGTTAGCAATCATTTTCGTTCTCATCATCATCATTATTATTTCACCACTCAAAAACCTTCAGTAGTTACCTATCGCCCACACAAGATAAACTAAATTTCTGGCATCCAAGAGTATCAGAATATAAGCTCCTTGTGGTCAGGCACTGTTCTTTGTTTTGTCTTTGCATTCCCAGAGCTTACCCTAGTGCCTTACACACAGAAAGCATTTAATAAATGCTTGCTGAATGAATGAATTCAAGGCTCTCCCCAAGTCTGGCTCCAACATACTTTTCTGGTTTTATTTCATACACTTCAACCAATCTGGACTCCTAGCTACTCCCCCATTATCACTGCCTTCCCTTCAATTTCCAAGCTTTAGAGTGGAATCCCCCTCCCCCATCCTTCACAGACTCATGTTCATTTCTTGCTTCAAGAGCTAATTCAGGTGCTTTGTCACTGAAACCTTCTTATGAGAAGGTAGCATGGGGTCACAAAGAGTGTTGGACCAGAAGTAAGAAGTGCTTGGGTTCAAATCTCAAGTCTAACCTTTAAATAGCTCTGTGATCACAGGCAACCCATTACAATCATAGATATGAAGATAGAAGACACCTTAGATTAGGTATCATCAATCTGATCCCATTGTTTTACAGAAAAGGAGGACTGAGGAACCAAAAAGTTAAGAGACTTGCCCAGGATCACACAGACAGTAAGTGTCTGATGATTTCAAGTCCAGTGCTGATCCAAGATGACATGCTGCTTCTCATAGGAAATCACTTAATCTCCTTGAACTTCAGTTTCCTCATCTGTGAAAAGGGGACCATCCCTGTAGTACTTGTCTCAGAAAGTTATTATGAAGATGAAATCAGATGAAAATGCACATAAAATGCATTTTCCAGCTTTGAAGAGCTAGATGAATGTTGGTTATCATTATTATTAACACTGCCTTACTTGAACAAGTCAAAGTGATGTCTCCATGCCTCAGGTTTCTCATGATATTTTGTCTCCTTCTTTGCCTTTATCACACTTGTTTGTTTATACATCTTTCTCCCCTGTTATCAGACCTCTCTGTGGCTCCCTTCTACCATCCATGAAGCTTTGAGCAGGATGGGCTATTAATGAATATTCAGTTGAATGCACAGTGATTTCCCAGCCACGAACCAGAGAATGAAAACAATGAAAATGATGATACACTTATTAGAAGGGACGCCAACATCGACATCCTTGGGGAGAACTCTTCCTCTCTCCAAGTGTCAGTCTTCTCATCTGTAATACGGAAGGACTACATGAGATGAATATTTGAAGTCCTTCCCAGGCCAGCCTTTCAGTTCTGGACTTCAATGGCGATATCATAAATTCCCCATTATGTAGGGAGCTTAAAGCACTTTTCAGTTAAGTAGAATGATGGTACCCAAATCTTTGGGACACAGCCCAAAGCTTGTCTCCTCTGGGAATCCTTCTCTGACCACCCCAGCACACAGTGAGATCTCTCTTCTGTGGCACATATGGTCTCTACCACATGATCTTCGTCTAGATCATGAATTGGCTTGTCCTATCATCATTTCCTATAAGTGAATAAGTCCTCTCTACCCAAACAGGCAGGAAGCCCTTGACATTAATTCCTCCCTCTATCTACCCTACAAGACCTGGCCCACAACTGCACCAAAGGTGTTTGGAGAAGACTCCTTATCTGACAATCTTACTTATCCTGGAAATTTTCCCCTTCTTTTTAAGGGCAAAACAGAAAGGAAGACAGGGCATAGGCTGCTAATAATCAACAGATTTATTAAGCTACATACCAGGCATTGTGCCAATTTGGGGGCACAAAGACAAAAATTAAATAGTTCCTGAAGTTAAGATTACATTCTATCATGGGAGACAACATGAACATCTAATATATGCTTACAGAAGCAGATACAAATAGATACAAGGTAACCTAGGATGAGGGCAGGTAGAGGGTGCTAAAGGTAGAGTCTAGAGTCAGGGAGATTTTAGCTCAATTGTGACCTTGGACACTTACTTACTAGCTGTGTGACTATGGTATGGATAAGTCACTTAACCCTATTTGCCTCATTTTCCTCATCTGTAAAATGAACTAGAGAAGGAAATGGTAAATCATTCCAATATCTTTGCAAAGAAAACCCCAAATGGGGCCACAAAGAGTTGAACAGGACTGAAAAATGACTATCCAACAACCTTAGATGAAAAGGTACTAGTACTAGGAAGTCAGAAAAGACCTCCTGTAGAAGTTGGGTGTTTAAGGAAATCAGTAACTCCAAGAGGTGGAGGTGGAAGGGGAGAGAGAAACAGAGATAGTCTATCTTCCTCTTTCTGAAGAGAAAGAGAGAGACAGAGACTAACTCTATATGTCTCTGTCTCCCTGTTTTTGAGAATTTTCAACATGAAAATGAAGAATCAGGCAAAGGAGATGCTCATTCTCCATCCTATCAACCTCCAGGGAAGCATCCAAAGGGTCTCCTTTTTGGCCTAACGCTTGTCTACCAGACTTTTCAGATCATTTCTAATTAACTCAGGCTTTTATGCTAAATAGAGGATCCAGCTGACATTCCCTCTCTTCTTTTAGCAACAGTCTTATGTTCTCAGCTAATTACCTGTATAATCCTAGGCAAGTGAATTCCCATCTCTTAGCCTCAGTTTCCTGCTCTGTAAAACAAAAGAGTTGGACTACATTGTCTCTAACATCCTTCTAGCACTTAGGTTCTACATTCTACATTCTAAGCCCCCTTCTGGCTCTAACATTCTATGTTCTAGGGGCCCTTCCATCTCTGATACGTTAGAATTCTGACTCCATCATCTGAATGAGTGTCTTCCCTTTCCCCTTCCAAAATGTCTCCCTGGGCTATTCTATTCAAAGATCTCCTCAAGCTGGCTTCTACCTCCTTTCCAGTCATATCTCTATTGCTCCTCTCCACACATCCTCTCTTCTAATTAAGAGGAACATTAGCTGTTCTCTCTACATGACAGTCCACCTCCCACTCCCACACCTTTGTACAAAGGGTTGCCATGTCTAAAATATGTTCCTTTCTCACTTCCACACTCTAAGAATCCTTAACTTCCTTTAAAGTACAGCTTGAGTGCCACAGTTTAATAAATGGTGTTGATTAATAGCAGCTCATGTCCTTTTCTCCCTTTCTACATTCCCCTAAAAAAGGGGGACATTTTCCGGGACAAATAAGACTGTCAGGCAAGGATTCTTCCCTGAAGGGGTTCTTAACCTGGTATCCATGGAGTAGATTTTCAGGAGTCCATGAACTTATATAGGAAAAAAATCTAACTATATTTTAATATATCAGGTTTCCTTTGTAATCCTATGTATTTTATTTTATGCATTTAACAACATTATTTCAAGAAGGGTCCACTCGCTTCACCAGAGTGCCCAGGGAGGCAAAGTCATACACAGGGTTAAGGGTCTCAGCACTAAGCCTTTCCTGCACCTACCCCACCCACATTATTACTAATTCTTCCCTCTTCAAGTTAAATTGTTTTAATTTGCACATACTAAGTACTGACATAAAGCCTTGGCTACATATTGGTTCTGTACTCCAGAAGAACATATACTTTTTACAGTCAAGAACTGCTTCTTTTTCCCTTTGTACCCCTAGCACATATCACAATATCTTACCCACAGTAGGTAATTTAAAAAAAAATGCTTGTTGAATAAAATGCTTGTTGAATTTAAATGAACCCTTATAATGAGGCTGCCATCACTCAAACTGTGTCTAGTCTCTTCTATGGAGACCACCTACAGGACATATTTTACAAGTCCTCAGTAGAGGCAAATCCTCATATTTGAAGGATGGGCTGGATTTTTGGAAAGAGCCCAAAGTCATTCATTCAGAGACAAGTCTGACGAATGAAGCAGGGGATCAGACTGAGGAATCCCATTTTAGGTCACAGATAAGGTGTGCCTAAGATAGTTCTGGGAACCTGTACCCACAACACTTAACATTGAAGGCCCTTTCCATGATGCTGTCAGCAGCAGCAGCTGCTCTGATATCCCCTACATAGCCTCCTGAGGCAGCAGCTTTGAAAGGGCAGCATCATTTGAATCAAGAAGTCCTGGCTTGTCTTTTTAATAAGCAGTATTGTTCCTTCATAATCAGGGCTGGTCTTACCATCAACTCACAGTCAGCTGATTGAAATGATGAGGTCCTATAAGATCTGTTAAAATAATTTTTTCTCAAAGTAAGGACAATGTAGAAATGCATTTCTGTTTCAGACTCTAAGCCTAGACACCATACAAACCTACCCAAAACTTCATTCCTAACCTGGCCAGTCCAAACTTATGGCCATAATGAAATCTTTCCCAGGTGAATGTAGACTTTCCCAAAGCATGAGGGTCAAAGGATTTAGAGCCAGAAGGGTCCTTAAGGATCAGCTAGGTAGCATAATGCATAGAGTACCACCAATGGAGTCAGGAATACCTGAGTTCAAATCTTACCTCACACACTTACTAGCTTTGGGACTCTGGGCAACTCATTTAACCCTGAATTCCTCAAAAAAAAAAAAAAGTACCTCTTCCTCTTTTCCTAGAGGGGATAACTGGAATTAGCATGTATAAGGTCACAAAGGTAGTAGCAGACTGAGATTTCTACCCAGGTCTTCTAAATCTGAATTAAAGAATTCTCTTCACAATATTCTAGGCTGATTCAATTACACTCATCTAATTCAGAATCTCAGAGTCAAAAGGCTTTTCAAAGATCATCCAATATGATCCACACCTAAACAAGAGTTCCATTTAATTCAACAAACATTTACTAAGTGCCTATTAATTGCAAAGCCTTGTACATACTGGAAATACAAGATGAATGAAATAACTGATGTTCTCCAGAAACTTATAGTGTAATATGTGGAAAAAGCCAAATGCTTATCATCTGACAAATAAGTCAATGGGAGAGAGAGGCAAAGGAGGAGGGTCAGGAAACTGAAGGAGGGAGAAGTCACTTTCTCGGTAAGTATAATGCTAATGAGATTAAAGATCTTCCCCACACATTAATGGACCTGCCCCTTAGAGGAAGTTTGATTAGGGTAGATTTGTAAGACCTTTTGTTAATGAGGCACTGGCTCTTAAGGGGTGTTATGCCCTCTGGCTCTGAAAAGTGCATAAATACTCTGAGGTGAGGTTTTACTTTGGCTTACTCACTGGAGGTGTTTGTTTGGCCAGATGAGACTCTGGGCAGCTGCTAAGGAGTCCCCCAGCTTTGAAAACCCAGATGTTGGTGCTTCTCTCTCTGGTAACTATGTATGTATGGTCAGACAGCTGGATCTGTCTGTTGATCTGTGATGTATGTATTGTTTACAGTCAGGCAGCTGGAAGCTCTGTCTATTGATCTTTATTTCTTTGTATTTTCTCTGAAGTTCAGGGTGCTGACTTTTTCCCCTGAACTAAGTGAATACGATATTGAAGTATGTATGTGTGTGCGTGTATGTGTGTGCACGCGTGTGTATGCTTGATTAAAGTGATTATATCAAGAGTTGCCTTTCCTTTTGGAAAAGCAGATCAAAGGTCTGTACAGCAGGTCCTCCTATGTATGTTGAGGTGCTTGCTTTTACATTAATGAAAGGCTTAATATATAAGGTGGCATACATATGTATGTATATACATTTATACATATATACATGCCATCTCATGTGGCATGATACAGATACATGTGTATCTGTGTGTGTGTGTGTGTGTGTGTACTGAGCCTTGAAGGAGGGGGAGGGTTTCAACAGGCTAATGGAGTATGTTCCCAAGGTCAGCACAAGCTGGAGGGATGAAAAGGAACTGTCCAAAAGTAACATGGTACAACGGATAGAAATCAGGTTTCAGAGTCAGGAAGATCTGGGTTCAATCCCCACCTCAGACGTACACGGTCCATGTGACTCAGATCTAAGTCACTTAACCACAAAGTATCGACTGCCTAATACAGTTCCAACTTGCCTTGGTAGAGCAGACGGCCTTTCCTTACCAAAAGCTGCAACATTGAAATCGATGATCCAAGAGGAAAAAGATGATCATATTGTTGATACATGTTGAGCCTGCAATCCACCAAAAAGCTGTCATCTTTTGTAGACCTTCTGTCTAGTCATGCTTCACCTATCCTGAACTTGTGAAAAAGCATTTTTTCAACTCACTCGTGGCTTTACCTTTATCTCTATCAAATTCCATCTTTTTAGGATCAGTCCAAGAGTCTAGTCTTTTCCAATCCTGGCATCCAGTGCATTAGCTCTCTCTCCCAGTTTGGGGTCCTCTGCAAATATGAAAAGCATGCCATCTTTGCCTTTATCAGAGCAATCAACAAAAATTTTCTTACACCCCGCCTTCAGAAAGGACAGGAAATGATGAATGGCTCCTCTCTGGATCTGGTCATTCAACTATTTCTGTATCTACTTAAAGAGACAATTATCCTGTCCAGGTCACTTTGTCTTGCCCACAAGGACAGTCAAAGCCAGATTCTGTTAAGTACTTTGCTAACATCTAGGTGAACCACAATTAAAACATCCACCACCCACCCCAATCTTCCTGAATCTAGTAACAATGTCAAAAAAGAAGAGGCGGTTAGTGTGTCAAGATCTGTCTTTGATGAAATGGCACTGATTCTTCTTTCTCACAGCTTCCTTGTTCACTAACCTTCCCTTTAATAAGACACGGATAGGGACAAAGGTAGAGAGGGACTAGACCTGAGATTTCACTAACATAGGGATCTTCCAGATAAGGAAATTCCCTCTCTCAATAAAGATTAGCACTGAAACTTAAAGTCACAGAAAATCATTTAGAGTAGGCAAGAGCAATATCAAGTTTAAGTGAATTGCCCAGACTCAGAGAAGCAGCAATGTCAGTGACAGGACTTAAACCCAGATCTTCCTAACTCCAAGACAAGCTCTCTATCCACCAAGCCACACACCTCTCAAGTCAATAAGCTAATGGACATTTGTAAACACTATCTCCCAGGCACTGGGAGCACTAGGGTTACAAAGACAAAAATAGTTTCTGCCTCTCAAAAAGCTCCCTTCTAACAGGGGAAATATAAACAAGTATATATGCACAAGAGAAGGGCAGCTAGGTGGCACAATGGGCAGAGTGCCAAGCTTGGAGTCAGGAAGACCTGCGTTCAAATCCAGTCTCAGACATTTACTAAGCTGTGTGACCTTGGCAAGTCACTTTACCCTGTTTGCCTCAGTTTCTTCATCTATAAAATAAGCTTGAGAAGGAAACAGCAAACCACTCCAGTATCTTTACCAAGAAAACCCCAAACAGAGTTGGACATGATTGAAAAACAACTGAGCAACAACACATGAGAGACATACAGGGTAAACTGGAAATAATCTAGAGGGAAGGCATTAGCATTGAGAGAGACTTGGAAAGGTACCTAACAGAAGGCAGGATCTGGGCTTAGACTTGAAGAAAGTCAAGAAGGAGATGGGAGGGAGGGAGAGTTTTCCAAGTGAGATAGAAAGCCATCAAAAAGAAATGAGATGTTGTTCAGTCGTTTCAGTCATGTCTGACTCTCCATGATCATATTTGGGTCTTCTTGACAGAGATACAGAAGTGCTTTGCCTTTTCCTTCTTCAGCTCATTCACAGATGAGGAAACTGAGGCAAACAGGGTGAAATGATTTGCCCAGGGTCACAAAGCTAGGAAGTGTCTGAGGCCAGATTTGAACTCAGGAAGATGAGTCTTCCAGACTTCAGGCTCAGTACTCCATCCACCCCACCACTAGGCTGCCCCAGGGCTCATATTGTGAAGGACTTTGAACATCAAACAGAAGATTCTATGCTTGATCCTGGAGGTTATAGGAAGCTGTTGAAATTTATTGAGTAGGAGAGGGGCATGGTCATTTTGGCAGCTGAGTGGAGAATGGACTGGAGTGGGGGAATCCCTTCAATCTCAAATTCCTTTAATGATTATTTCTTTGTCCAAAAATCAAAATCAAGCTTCCTGGCCTAGAGTTTCCATGCTCTACTATCTTTCCTTTTTGAAAATCAAAGTAAAACTTTCCCTTTTCTAGTCCTGTGAGACTTCTTCCCTTCTTCCATGACCTTCCAAATATCATTGACAGTGGCTTAACGATGACACATGCCAATTCTCTCAGAACGTGAGGACTTAATTTATTTGGGCCAGGTGACTTGAATTCGTCTGTGCATGTTAGGGGATCTCTTACTACCTTCCTAATTATTTTGGCTAGCCATTCTCTATTAGCCATACTTGTTCAGTGCTTTCCAGTTCGGTGCTCATTCTCCCTGGCAGAGAGAACGGAAAATAAGGTTTGGGCACCTTTGCATTCCTGCTTCCAAAATTCTTTCTTCCTAATAGTCCTGTGAAGTAAGCAGTACAAATATTCTCTTCATAGTTATAGAGATGAGGTGACCAAAGCTCAAAGATGACAATGGACCTGCCCCAAACCACACAGCCTATGAATATGAGAGCTAAGACTCAAAGCCTGGCTTTCCCAATGCCAGGCCAGCACTCTCTGCCCAAAACAATACTGGCTTTCCAACAATTCGACTATATGAAAAATATGAAATCCTATAGAAAAAGAAAGGAAACAAACATCCACTTCCATAAGAGCAAGAAGAACAGAGAGTTAAAGGACATCAAAAATAGAAGGTATCTTAGACCCCATTATTTTATGTTAAAGTCTTTATCTTTCTCTTCACAAGCATTAAAACTGCTCTTTGTCCATGTCCATCCTTTCCTCTTTGCTTCAAACTAAGAAAGACATGGCTCCTCCTCTTTGCCAATGCTAAACACCACTCCAATTATAGCCTCGATTTCACACGCTCCTTCCTCCTCTGGGACCTCACTCCATTGAATATATCCTCTCTCATCTTCAAATTCAGAGAGAAGTTCATCTGGAAAAGATCAGAGAGGGGAGAGGGCATCCTTAATGGACCTGAAGCTTAACTTCTTCAAGATCTGAATGGTTTAGTGGACTGCAAATTCAGTATGGGTCAGCAGAATGACCCAGAAGCCAAAAAAAAAAAAAAAAAACCTAACAGAATCTCAGATTGCATTCAAAAGGGCATCTCCATCTTCATCCTTTGTCCAAGTAGTTCCCCACATCTGAAATGCTCTCCTTTCTCTCCTGTCACCTCATTGACTCTCCTCACCTCCTTCAGTGCTCTTCCATGAGGCCTTTTCTGATCCCTGTAGTAATTTGCATCAGAAACACAGCTAATTATACAGCAGAATAATTTAGTAACAGAAAAGTTAATGATAAGTCAGCATTTATAGAGCACCTCACATTTGCAAAACAGTTTACATATATACTCTTCTTTGATTATCACAACCTTGGGAGGTAGGTAGTGTTAAAGTATTATCATCCCCATTTTATAGATGAGGAAACTGCAGTTCAGAGAGCTCACAGAATTTGCTTATGAACACACAAAATACTGGCAGAGGAAAAACTGGACTGACTCCAATCCTGCCAGGAGTCTGCTAATGCAGAAATGGTTCACCTATCTAGGGCTCAGCTTGCCCAGCAACCTCACCTCGCCAAAACCACAAAGGAATTATTATAAGAACAGCAATAACTACTCATTTTTGAAAGAAAGCACTTAGACCACAACAACACTAGAAAGCAGGGACACAATTTTTATTTTTATTGTCATCTTTTTCAAAAGAGGCATGGATAAAGTGACTTGCCCATGTTCACTCAGTAAAAACCAGATTCAGGATTTGAACCCGGGGCTCCTAAATCCGGTGCTACCGTATTCTTGAGGTCAAAATATATCACAGAGTCCATGCCTCTTACGCAGAAGGGAGTTTTTAGCTCAGAGTCTGTTGACTTTTTTTTTGAGTCGTTTTTCACTCATGTTCGACTCTTCATGACTCCATTTAGGGTTTTCTTGGCAAAGACACTGGAGTGGTTATTTCCTTCCCCAGCTCATTTTACAGATGAGGAAACAGAGGCAAATAGAGTTAAGTGACTTGCCCAGGGTCACACAGCTAGTAAGTGACTGAGGCTAAATTTGAACTCAGAAAGATGAGTCAGATGACTGATAGCTTTACACAGAGAGAAGACATGCTCTACCAACAGTTAACAAAATAATTTAACAAGGGCAATGGTAGAGAGCCACTGTGTGTAGGGGAAATCAGCTTTGGCTACCTCCAGAGGGCACCAGTGCACACGGCCTCTCAGGAGCAAAGCTACAGGACTTAGAGCCAAGAAACTGTTTCAAAGTCTCACTCTGCCACTTCGTAGCTCCAGGGGATCTTGGGCTATCTCTGAGCCTCAGTTTTCTCTTCTGTAGAATAAGAACAACACTCCTGGTTCTATTGACTTTGCAGGCTTGTGATAAGGAAGAGCTTTCTCAAACTGCAAAGTATTATACAGACAACTTGAGTTCTTTCAATAATTCATAATCACCTGCCAAATTTCAGGTCAAAAATATGTTCAGTTTCTGCATCTTAAGAGAAGAAGATGGGAGACTGTCTAACAAGACATCTTTACAACAAAAACTGGTTGCACTCAAAACGTATTTATCACTTTAAAGCTAAATCTTCTATCTGACTCTGATCATGAAATCAAAAGTCTGGAGCTAGAAGGAATCTCCAAAGTCCTAGTAGAATGTGAAATTCTGCCTTGGGTTTGCCCATCTCTCTTTTTCCCTTGTTCCTCCTATTGGAGCCATCTACAATGATCCAGATCAGCACTTTACCTCTCTTCAAAGCTCTCTTGGATCCCTGAAGGTAAGAAAAAGCCTGCCCCGCACAGTCCTTGTTTTTTCAGGGTAAAGAAAATGATCTTGCAGAACCACAATATCAGGGCTGAGATGGACCTTCGAACACAGGAGACTATCTCAGCAGGAAAAGAGAGGGGAAGAAAGATGGGAATAGGTGATTTATATAGCCCCTACTATGTGCCCAGCACTGTGCTAAGTGCTTTAAAAATACTATTTCTTTTTATCCTCACAAAACCTGGAGAAGTAGGTGCTATTATTATCCCCATTTAACAGACAAGGAAACTGAGGCAGAGATTGAGTAACTTGCTCAGGGTCATATACCTAGTAAGTGTCTGAGACCAGATTTGAACTCAGGCCCAGAGCTCTATCCACCCAGCCACCTAGCTGCCTCATACAATCTAGGTACCTTAGATCTCAGAACACAGACTATGGGATGACAGAGAATACAGGATGCCAGAATGGGAAAGAGATTTAGTGACCAGCCAGTACCACTTCCTATTAAAGAAGAAGAAACAGAAGCAGAGAAAGTAATTACTTGCCCAAGGTCACGAAGCCAAAATTGACCAGCTGGGTGGGGTCTACAAACTCTGTTCAGGGATCATTCAACACAACCACAAACTCTCTTTTCTGTAACTCCAACAGTGGCATATAGAACTGGGATTTGCATATTATCTTTACTCCTGAGAGTTCAAATCTTTTTCAAGAATATTCATGTCTCCTCCATCTTCAACAGATTCTTGCAATGACCACAAGGCCAAGAAGTCATCTCCCCATTTCATAGAGGAAACCACCAAAGCCCATGGAATGACTGATCAAAGGGGACACAGTAAGCCAGTGGTGAGGCCAGGTCCCACTTCTCTACAAGGTCCAGTCTCAGATTCTAGCAGCTGCCAAACATAGTAACCAAAACCAAAAGCACCAAATCCATATTTCTTACTGCTAATAACAACAAATGATAATGGTTATTCATATTTCTAAAGCAGTTTAAGGTTTACAAAGGGCTTTCTTCACAACAACCTGGTAACATAGGAAATACAAGGAAAAAAAAAATTCTTTTCTGATGAGGAAATTGACACACAGAAAAATTAGCTGACCTGCCCAAAGCCACGTGCTAAGCACTGCAAACAAGATTTGAACCCAGGTATCCTGACTCCAAGTCCAGCATCTTTAATATGGCATTGTTATGTCTGTCCCTTGCCCTCCTCACTCCCAAACTTAGGCCAGAAGATACACCAACCCCTACCCCTATGACATTTCAGGCACACTCTTAGGGTTCCAGGCTGACCCCTTGAGAGAAGGGCCAGTGCCCCAAAGCTGGCCCTGCCCAGTACTCACTGATGGCATGTCGATGGCCCTCTCGCTCCCAGGCTGCTAGAAAGGAACGCCTCCTGGGGGAGGTGACCCTGGTGGAGCAGAGGAAAGTGAAATCCGGTTTTTATTTTCTGGAAGATCACCCCCTCCTTCTTCGTCAGCCCTCCCCTATCAACAGCTGGGAGTCTGCAAACGTCGCACCCACGTCAAAAGCCTTCTCTGGACTTGGACTCTGAGCAGGTCTCATCAATCTTTCCCGAAGAAGAGAACGGAATGGAGCTCGTAAACACCCTTTTACTCCCACCCCTCACCAACAACCTTATCTTTGAACATCATTCTGACAATTTGGAAGTGAAGCCCTGCCTGGGCAAAGGGGTATCCCGTATTCAACCCCCCACACTTAACTGCAATGCTTAAGACAGGCCCATGGTCTCTCCCCCTCCCCCTCAGCTTCCAATTCCTGCTTCTGTGCTTCTCAAGAAAGAAAAACTTGGATCCAGATCCTCTGGGGAGAAAGAAGGGAGTAGAAATAGAATCTAAGGAAGTGTTGCTGCCTCTCTGTTTCAGTCTGAAGGGGAAGAGGGAGAAGTTGAAAAGAGCAGAGAGGGAGAGAGCAAGGAGAGAGAGAGAGACAGAGGGAGATGGACAAAGATGGAGAAAAAAAGGAAGAAAGGAAAGGAAAGAGGAGGGAGAGAGAGGAAGAACTAAAAAGAAGAAAAGGAAAGAGGATAAGCTAAGAGAGAGAGAAAAGGGCAAACACAGCCAGAGACAAATAGGTAAGAAGACAGAGAGATGGGAAAAGAAAGATGAAGAATGAGAAAGATAGAGATAGACATATATATGCAGAAAAAAGAGAGAGGAAGAGTCAAAAGATAGAGACAGAGAGACTGAGAGACAGAGGGAGAGGAAGAGACAGAGACAGAGACAGAGAGGAAGAGAGAGACAGAGAGAGAGAGAGAGAGAGAGAGAGAGAGAGAGAGAGAGAGAGAGAGAGAGAGAGAGAAACAGAAAAATGTTAAAGAAGGAAAAGAGAAAGAAAGAAGCCAAGCCAATTCCCCAGGGAGTCATAACCCCATCCTTACATGTGACTGCTTCAGTGAACCTAAGTTCAGGACTCAACTCTTCAGGTCTGGGGCCCTAACAAGGGGACAGGACACAAAGCAGGAGAAAAGAGAGACCATTGAGAAGGGAAAGGGAGTCTGATTTTGAAGGCACAGGGATGGGGCCCACAGGAAGTGAGCCCCCAAATATTGCTTCTGTCCCCATCTCCAAGCACTGAGCACAAACTGAGCCTTGTTATGCAAAAGTGGCTCATATTTACTGACTGCTTCTTCTTTGAAGCCTTCCTTGATTTATCACCCAGTCAATGGAATCTCTTCATCCCTCAACCCCCAGAGCCAAGAGTCTACAATTCTCTGAAGTCTACTCCTCTGATTCCACACTGCTTTGTGTTATAGACATGTGTATCTATGTCACTCATCACCCAAAGAGAGGCTATAAACTGCTTGAGGACAGGGGCGCCTTAATGCCAGGCCTTTTCTCTGGGAATTATCTCCAATTCAGCCTGTCTATATCTTAGTTGTACATAGTTATTTGTCCCCCACCCCATCACATTTTGAGCTCCCAGACAGTACAATGTTATTTTGGGTATCCCCAGTGCTTAACGCAGTACCTAGGCATGCAGTTGGTGTTTAATGAATGCTTGCCTACTGACTAGTCTTATTCATCTCCCCAGTCCACAACACAAGGTCCTACACTCTAGCAGGTCCTCAGAAAACACCAGCTAGCTAGAACCAGATGGACAGGCAGGCAGAGAACTTGGGTTGGAATCCTGGCTCCATCACTTACCTCCATGTGAGCTGACCCTGAGCAAGTCAGCTAACCAATCCTCATTTATAAAATGGAGAAAGTAATACTCTGCTTATCTCTCCAAGGGAGAAAAGCACTGAATTATTACTGTGATTCCCCCATGCAAATGAGGGTGGGGTAAGGGGAAAGAAGGGGATGGGAGTGATGAAAAGGATAGAAAATAAAGAATTCAGTCCTATGGAGAGGGTGAGCCCAAAAGTTGAGGGCAAATGTAGGAAAGTAAGAGGGTACCCACGTAGTGAGATCTGAGAGGGAGGGGAGGAGCCATCCCCCAAATTCGCTCCCTTTCTATGCCTAAAGTTCCACTGTTAAAGTTTCATTCCCTTACCTATGAACAAAGACAGAAAGCATTTATGAAGTGCTGTCTAACAGCTCTGTGCTAAGCCCTAGATCTGGCTTTGACTGGATCAAAGATGAACACCATCACCACCAATAATAATAGCCAGCATTTTTATAGCCCTTTGGTTTGCAAAGCACTTTACAAATATTATCTCTATGCTCTTACAACAACCCTGGGAGGTAGATATTATCCCCATTTTTACAGATAAGAAAATTTAGGCAGACAGAGATTAGGTGTCTTGCCTAGAGTCACAGAGCTAGTAAATGGATTTGTCCAGGGAGACAATGAAAACCCAAAACACAGTCCTCCAGGCTCTTGCCTCATAAATGGGAGAGATATGAAAGCCAGGGTGAACAGACAAGATGGTACAGTATGAAAAAAAGTTAACTCAGAAGAAAGGGACCAGGGGAGACAGAAAGAGAGGTGGCATCTTACAGATGATAAGATCTGCGCCAAGTCTTAAAGGAGGTCCAAAAAGCTATGGGTTGGAGGTGGGAGGAGGGAGAGCATTCCACGCATGGAGACAGCCAAGGGAAATGCACAGTCAAAAGATGGCATATTATAGGCAAGGAACTGCTAGAAGGCCAGTATGGCAGGATAAAACGAAGTAGAGAAAGCATACTGGGAAAATACAAAGGAGCCACGTTTTAAGGACTTTAAATGTGAAACAGAAGAGGGTTTCTGTTTTTTGGTGAGTTTTTGTTTTGTTTTATTTTTAGATTGTTTGATAGTTTATTTTTTAATCATGGAGGTAATAGGGAGCCACTGGAGTTTATAAAGTAGGAGGAATAGCACAGTCAGATCCACGGTTTAGCAAAATCATTGTGATAGCTGAGTGGAGGATAGACTGGAGTGGGGAGAGCTCTGAGGCAGGGAGATCCACCAGCAGGTTATTGCAATAGCTGAGGCAGAGGTGAAGAAGGCCTGCATCTGGGTAGTGTTTGTGTAAGTGGAAAGAAGGAGGGATACAGGAAGCATGATTTGAAGGTTAAAATGATACATTTTTGTTAAGCTTTAAAATTTACAAAGCACTTCCCTTACAGAAATGTAGTGAGGCAGAGCCTGAAAGTCTTAATCTTCTTCTACCCAAAATCACACAGTAAGTTTGTGATCAGAGCTGAGATGCAAGTCCAGGATCTTGAATCCAGGGCCAGTCCTTACTTCACTACTCCATGTTATCTGTCAAATACAGTCACAGCCAAAGGAGATTCAGAGGAAGCCTTTAAGGAACACCTTCCATCCACCATAATCATCTTGGCTTGGTCTGGGAGCACAGCCTTGTGGACAAAGGATATCAGTGTTCATTAACTCAGCTAAGATGCACAGTGGATAGTACCAGGCCTGGATTCAGGAAGACTCACCTTTCTGAGTTCAAATCTAACCTCATATACTCTCTTGCTGTGTGACCCTGGGCAAGTCACTTAACCCTGTTTGCCTCACTTTACTCATCTGTAAAATGAACTGGAGAAGGAAATAGCAAACCATTCTAGTATCTTTGCAAAATATTTTTTTTTTTAAAAAGGGGGTCATGAAGCCTTGGACACAACTAAAATGAATGAACAGCAACAACAAAAAAAATGTGCCCTACTGGACACCGTACTAGGCACTGGAGACATAAAGAAAGGCAAAAGTCTGTGACGCACCTCAAAGAGTTCACAGTCTAATGGTAAGATGACAGAAACATAACTACATACAAAGACAATATAGACAGGATTAATTGGAGATAACTGGAGAGAAGAAAAGGACTTTTTCCTGGGAACAGTTGTCTTTGCAAAGGCACAGAGAGATGGGAGCTGGAGAGATGTGACAGGAGGAAGGCCAGTTTGGCTGAATTGGAGAGTTTGGGGAAAGGAGTGATGAGTGTAACAAGTGTGGACAGACAGGCTCAAGTCAAATTGTGAAAGACTGAAATGCCAAATACAAATATAATTGAGCCTATTGGCTACAGGGATCCTTTGAAGCTTCTGGAGCAGGAGAGTGGCATTTGCAGACCAAATGTTTTAGAAATATCAAATCTGCAGCTGTATGGAAGATAGATTGGAATTGGAAAGAGAATGGAGGCAGCTCAACCAATTAGGTGTGGCTATTGTTTAGTCTTTTGGTTTTTTTTTTTCAGTCCAACACATGATCCCATTCTTGGCAGAGATATTGGAATAGTTTGCCATTTTCTTCTCCAGCTCATTTTACAGATGAGGAAAACTGAGGCAAACAGGGTTAAGTGATTTGCCCATGGTAGCACAACTAGTGTCTGGGGCTAAATTTGAACTCACAAAAATGAGTCTTCCTGACTCCAGGTCCAGTTCTCTATCTACTTTGCCACCTAACTGGCAAAGACCAATTAGAAGGCTACTGAAAATGTCTGAGCAATAGGTGATATACACAGAGATAAGTAAATGTTTGCTGATTTACTTAACAAGCATAATATCTTTTTATCCCCTCAGAAATCTATGAGGTAGGTGCTGTTGTTTCTCCCATTTTACAGATGAGGAAACCACGGGGGACAGAGATTAAGTGACCTGCCCAGAGTCACACAGCTAGTCTGTGTTTAAGGTTGAATTTGGTCTTTCTGACTCCAGGACTGGCACTCTATCCATGGCACCACCTTGATGTTCTGTTCTAATGCTCCTAAATGCATAAAAGGAAATATGTAAAATTACAAAGTAAGCCAATCCTATTGAAATTCCATAATAAAATTTTTTTAACCAAGTTCATAGACCCCTGGTTAAGAAGACTCACCTTAGAAGTAATAGAGAGCCACTGATGGTTATTGAGTTAGTGTGATGTGCGCTGACCTGTGCTGTGGAATGCTTATATGATGTTTCACAGTTTACAAAGCACTTGTCTCACAACCACCCAAGGAAGTTAATCGTGAAATGAGTATAATGTTCTTTTTTAAATATGAGAAAACTGACTCACTAGGATAGGGAATGACACACTCAGCATCACACAGCTGATAAGTGTCAGAGGCATGAGCTGAATCAAGATGTCCTGATGCCAAGACCATTGTGCTCTTACTGTACTATATGGTAAATCATGGTTATGAGGGCACATGTTTGGGAGGAGGAGGAAAGCACAAGGGAAAAGAGGTATACCAGAGGGTCGGGGGCAACAAACCTAGAATTACAGAAGTCAGAGCTACTTTCAGGACTTTGGGATCATTTAATCCATTATCTACATTTTACAAATGAGGAATTTAACCTAGAGACATTAAACAACTTGCTCAAAGTCACAGAGTAGGTTAAAAAAAAAAAACACCAAGCTTGGAACTGGGAGTAACAGAATCGCCTTATCACAGAATCATAGACAGATTTAAAGCTGAAGGATCATAAAAGCAGTTAGGGATCACAACAGAGAGAGTGCTAGATCTGGAATCAGGAGGATAAGAATTCAAATCTGGCCTCAAATACTTACTATCTGTGTCACCCTGGGCAAATCACTTAACCTCTGCCTCAGTTTCCTCATCTGTAAAATGAGGATAATAATAACACTAGCTTCCTAGGGTGGTTGTGAGAAAAAGAATATTTGTAAATCACTTTGTCAACCTAAAACACTTACAGAAATGCTAGCTGTTATTACTATTATCACTGTATCATAATTAGGGATGGAAGGGATCTCAGCATTCACTGAGTCCCAACTCTTCCATTTTACAGATGAGAAAACTGAGGCTCTTTGAGAGTACTTGCCCAGCCACCGTCACTGAACTAGTAAATCTCTGGGGCAGCATTTCAACCCAGATCTCCCTGACCCCAAGTCCAGCAATTCTGTCATTACTGCCCCATAAGGGAGCTTGAATCATCTGTTTAAACCCTTTCATTTTACAGATGAAGTTACCAGAAAGAAAATCCAAAAAAATCCCAGAAAGAATAAGTCACTCTCCAAAATCAGAGTGTCAAAGCAGGGACTTCAACCCAAGTCAACTGACTCCAAGTCTTTTCAGAGCACTATGTCCGAATATCAGAAGAGTCTCACAATGAAGAGAATAGACCAGACATTCTTTTCTGCTTGGTTCTAGAGGATGGAACTTTGACTGGATCACTTTTTAGAGCTGGAGGGGATCTTACATTTATGTAGGCCTACGCTCTCATTTTACAGATGAGAAAAGCGAGGCCCTGAGAGGTTGTCACTTGCCCAGAGCCACAGAGGAAGTAAGTGAAGGAGTCCAGGGTCTAGTTTTATGTAAGGAAAGCACTTTGGCACACATTATTATTCTACCACCTGAGGTTTACAACCACCACACAAAAGAGATACAAGTATCCCCATTTTACAGATGGGAAAACTTTCCCCTCAAAGGGGACAAATGATCCAGAGACACTGGCCCTTGCTGCTCTACACAGAAAACACTCTATCTCCTGACTGGGGCTCTTCTCATCAGCTGTTGTCCCCCACGCCTGGAATTTTCTCCGTCCCTCCCTCTACCTCCTGGCTTCCTTCAAATCCTGGCTCAAATTCCACCTTTCCCTATCTCCCTAAATGCTAGCCCCTCCCTTCTATTGATGATCTCCATTTTATCCTGTATAAATCATACAGTCATTTGCATGGTGCTTCCCTGTTAATAGTAAGCAGGGCTTGTCTTTTGTCTCTGTATCCCTGGTGCTTAGCAAGGTGCCTGGCTGTACACAGCAGGCACTAAATAAATGCTGCCATTACTTCTGTAATTCTAGGCATGGAGGAGCAATATCTAATTCCAGGTTTTCCTGGCCACAGCTGAGCCATTCTGGGGCTCCATGAAGATTGCTCTCCGGGATGATTCTAGCACCCCAGTTGGATGGCCAGGGGTCAGTCAGTACCAGCAGAGAACAGCAAACTCTGGACGGTTCCTAGACATGATGCAAGCTGGAGCAGAAAGAACCATGACGCAGTCTCCATCCTGGCCTTCCCCAAGCTCCGCCTCACGATCCTCAGGGGGAGAGCTGGGAAGCAAGGTTCCCACAGCTCCTGGCCCGCTGCCCCCAAACACAAACGTTTTCTTTTCTTCTTTTTAATGTTTCCCCCTGCTGTAATGCAGCAGCTGGGAGCGGAAATGATAACTCATGTCTTGCCCCCGTCCTAACTTCTCTTCTAAAGGGCAGATTTCTTATGCCACAAGGGCTCCATAAAGTGCCCAGATCCCTTACAGGCTCATAAAAGCCACAAATTCCTGTCTAAGGAAGACACCCCATGGCTCCCTGACCACATACCCCTCAAGTCTGAATATCTCAACACATATATGACTTTCCCAGCTCAGAGTCCTGGCAAGACATTTAGTGTGGGGATGGAGTAGGAGTAAGGGAAAGGGGAACCTTCCTCCCTGAATTTGACTCACAATCAATAAAACAACAAATATTTATTAACACTTAACTATGTTGCCAGATACTGTGCTAAGTGCTGGGCCAGGAGTGGGGAACCCAAGGCCTCAAGCCTATGACTCTTTGAAGTTTAGATTCAGTCAAAGGGATGCACATGAGGACCCAGAGAGCCACATGTGGCCTCCAGTGCTGAGCATGCCAAAATTTTAAAAAATGCATAAAACTGTCCCTGTCCTCAATGGCTTATGTTCTAATGAGACAGACAACATGCACAGCAACAGGTAAAGAGGGTAGATGGAAGACAAGCTTAGAAAGGAAGGGACTAAGAGGGTAGTGATGGGCCATAGACTGATCCACCCTCCCCACTCCATTTTCCTCTGGATAGCCTCCAGGTGATCAATGCCCTTCCCCCACCGGGACACCCAGAACTGAACACAATATTCCATCTGGAGTCTAGTCAAGGAAGAATACAATAGGACTACCTTTCATTGAAGCCAAGCAGTGAGGATGCAGTCTTTAACCCTGGAAACTGCCCATTCTGCTCTGGGAGAGCTCTGACTCTTCTCCAGTCTTTCCTTATAGATTCCACCTATCCATTGCTCCTGGTTCTGCCCCTCCAGGACTAAGCAAAACAAACTTAAAAGTCTCTTCCCCAGGAGAATCCTTCAAATTCAGGAAGACAATTATCTGTTAGCTTATTCACTCTTGATTCTTCTTGCCTGTAGGTTACTGAAGGTTACTGTTGTTCACTTTTTAGTCATGTCTGACTCTTTGTGACTCCACTTAGGGCCTTCTCAGCAAAGATACTGGAGCAGTTTGTCATTTCCTTCTGCAGTTCATTTTACAGATGAGGAAACGGACACAAAAGGGATTTGCCCAGGTCATGTAGCTAGTAAGTGTCTGAGACTAGATTTGAACTCAGAGAGTTGAGTCTTCCTGACTCCAAGCTCAGCACTCTATCCACCTTCTTCACCAAAACACAATCCAGCATCCTTTTTAGTCCTTTCTCTTCCTCCTCCCCTTCCTCTGGACATACTCTAATTTGGCTACAATACACTTTGATGGAGTCATGATCAGCTCCATGTGGGTACTCCTTCTAATAATAAAGAAGCATACCTAAGCCTTCTTTGTGATTGTGACTCGCCCAACACTGCCAGGAGCTGGGATGGGAGCAATTCTGCAGGAATAATGATGATGATGATGATGATGATGATGATGATGATGATGATGATGATGATGATGATAGCTAGCATTGATATAATGCCTTAAGGTTTGTAAAGCACTTTACATATGTTATCTCATTTTTACTCTCACAACCCTGTGAGATAGGTGCTATTATCCTCATTTTGCAGATAAGGAAACAGAGGCAGACTGCAGCTAAGTGACTTGTCCAAGGTCATAGAGCTGATAAGCTCAGGATCCAAGGTCAAATTGGAACTTGGATCCTTCTGAATGCAAGTCCATAGCTGTATCCATCTAGCTGGCTCTTTACCACAACTAGAATTTATATAGTTCTTTATATGTGTTAACTCATTTGAAGACATCTCGGAGACCAGAGGCTCTGAATTGTCTCCATGTGGTCAGATCTTAAAACAACAATGAGGCTACTCTAATATCACATCTTATTGCCTTGTGACCCTGGACAAGTCATTTCACCCTGGCTTGCCTCAGTTTCCTCATCTATAAAATGAAATGGAGAAGGAAATGGCAAACCACTCCAATATCTGCCAAGAAAACTCTAAATGGGGTCATTAAGAGTTGGACGCAACTGAAATGACTGAACAACAACAACGTCTTTGATTTTTCCCCATACTTTTGGTGTCTTCCCATTCTTAAGGTACCTTGAAAACTGATCCCTCAATGCTTTTCAAAAATGGTGCCACCTGCAGTACATATTTCTTTTGTGTGTAGTTGGTCCACTATGGCTTTCCTTACTTAATTTATCTTCTAAGCACCATTTCCACTTCCTTAAAGAGCACATGAAGTACTGAGTCCAAATGTAAAGGGTCCAAATCATCCAAGATGAGATGTAATCAATCACTGACAAATCTGTTCCATTTTCCATCTATTTGTTATTTTATCCATCTATTTCCAAGGGATGATATATTGGCTTATTTTGGTCTCCTTTTGAGATTCCTTCAGACACAATGCCTTTCACTATTTCTTGATACAGTGCTACTAGCCTCTTCCTAAAGGTTTGGAAGATGAGCTTATACACTACACTGATACTGCTCCAATGATGAATCACAGCAGAACTTTGGGGCAACTGGTTAATATCCTCCTTGTAACGTGGTACTTGTCAGATGCTGTCTAACCAAGGAAAATGTGCATCCATCTTATTCTAGACACTATTTTGCTCAATGGAGCCCAAGATCCTATTAATGATTTTGGCTGCCCTGTCACAATGGTGACTCATACTGAGTTTACAATCCACTAAATTCCCCCCCACCAAGTTTTCATGCAAACTGTTCCCTGGCTTCCTTCAAGTCCCAGCTAAAATTTATCTCCTAGAGAAGTCTTTACTAATCCCTCTTAATGCTAATGCCTTCTTTTTGCTGATTATCTCCAATTTATCACATATAATGTGTATATTTAATCACAGAGGCAGCTAGGTGGCTCAATGGATAGAGCACTGGGCCTGAAGTCAGGAAGACCTGAGTTCAAATCCAGCATCAAACACTTACTAGCTGTGGGATCCTGGACAAGTCACTAAACCTCTGTTTGCCTCAATCCAGTGGAGAAAGAAATGGCAAAGCACTCCAGCATCTTTTGTCAAGAAAACCCCGTGGTCAGTATTGGAATGCTATGGCCCATAGGGTCATGAACAGTCAGACACAACTGAACAACTATAATCATACACACATATACATATATGTGTATATAGATAGATACATAGATACATAGATGCATAGATAGATCTATATCTATATGTATATATATGTATATACATATACATATACATATATAAAATAATTAGGCATGGGTAGACAACAGTCAGTCAAATATTAAGTACCTACTGTGTGCCAGGAACTGTACTAAGCACTAGATGAACAAAGTAAAACTAAAACTAAAATCAGTCCCCGTCCTTGGGGAGCTCTGTCTAACGGGAGAAGACAATGCAAACAACTATGTACAAACAAGATACATATCTCTGATCAGCCCAGTGACTAACCATGATTTCAAAGGCCTGATGATGAAGCACGACACCCACCTTCTGACAGAGGAGTCACAGACTTGGGTGCACAACGAGGCATATATAGTTCAGACATGAGCAACGAGGGAAGATGTTCTGTTTGCCCACCAACCTTCATTCCCTTTCCATCTCTGCTTCTGACTTCCTGGGCTTGAACACCACTCCTACCCTGAAATATGCCATGGTGATTTCTAAGTAGAAGCATAAAAGGTGAATGATGAGAATAAGCCAGGGCTGAGTTTGTCAAGAAAAAAGCACATAATAAGCTAAAGGGCAAAGGATTTGAGGGAAAAGAGGAGCTGAAATAGCTATCTCCCGAGCCCGGGTTAGAGAAGGAAACAGAAGTCAGAGCAGAGGTACTACCTTGAGAGAGTACTGAAGGGTAGAGGAATTGGAAGCCCATCTCCAGTGGAGAAGCACTAGTTTATCAAGTACCTTCCAAAAATGTGGTACCCAGAACCAAATGCCATACTTAAGATGAAGTCTGACCTGGGCACTGTAGAACAGAACTATCACCTCCCTCATTCTGAATTCTAGGTTTTTCTTAATGCAGAATAATGTCTCTTCCCATCTCCTGATGCAAACACTGCTGAGAAGTTAAGGAAGATAGAGATGGGAAGATGGGAAATCACCCAAAATTCACCAGAAATCCTCTTCTGACCAAAGGAGAGTAAGGGTGCTTTCTTTTCCCCAAATCAATTTTTTCTCAGGCATTTAGTTGGAAAGTTCTCTCCCTCTCTCTTTTCAAATCTCTAGGGTTCTGAATAGGCCCCAAAGGGCTATGACCAAGTCCCTCATCCAATCAAACAGATTTCCTCTCTCATCTAGTGGAAATGTCTTTGACTGTGTCAAGGACTATCCAGGTGTTGTTCAAACACCTGATAAATTCATGTTATCACTTAAAGTAAGTTGGAGAAATTTTGTTGATTAATCAATCAACCTCCACCCTTACAGAAAGATGGACAGAGGGAAGAGGGAAAGAGTGAGGAAGCACTCAATGTTCCCTCTCAAGTCCTCAGCATTCACCCCTTTCCCTCTGAGTAGGACCACTGACTCAAACCATTTGGGACATTCAGCTTCCTCACATTTAGCATCACTTTCCTTGCAAAAGCAGTCTCCTAACTCTGAAATTCTACCTTCCCCCTTGGGGACCATCCCCTCCATGGTGAACATCAAGCATTAGAGACACTTAGTCCTCTTTTTCTCTCTATTTGAGGCCACCACAGGCCAGGGCCTCTCCCAAGGACTTATCTCGTAGAAGTAGAAAGAGCCTAGAATCTAGAGACAAAGAAAGAGACATACACAAAGATGCAAAGTATCACAGGGAGAGGTCAGAGAAATAGAAAGACAAAGAAACAGAGAAAATGAAAGGCAGACAGAACATAAGAAGACAAGAGAGGGAGAAACAGAATCAAAAAGAGAGAAACAGACATAAAGAGGAGCACAAATAGAAACATAGAGAAGACCCAAGGATAGAGAGACAGACAGAGAAAAAGAGACTAAAACAAAGACCAAAAAACAAACTAAGAGCTCTGGCCCCAAAATAGAGATTGTGAGAGGGGGTGGGTACAAATGGTGTGGAGATGGAGAAAGGGCAAGGACTAGCAACAGAAGGAGAGAGGTTCTCAGCAGGCTGGGAGTTAAAAGTCTCTCTGCAAACAGAACAGATCACTGAAGCTGACAATCTGGTCATTGCTTTCTGTTTTTCTAGGTCAGCATCTATAATATCTAACATGCTTATACCCAAGTGTCCACTTCTTCTGAATGTCATGTCAGCCCCTGCTACATTAGAAGCACCCTAAGAGCAGCAGCCAGGTCTAACACATTTTCATATCCTCCACAGTTCAAATTACCAAGTTGGACATAGAGTGGTGCTTAGTAAATGACTGGGGGAGAAAGAGAAGGTAAGCAAGGTCCCTCTTGGCCATATCATCTCCTCTACCTTACCTCAAAAGTCCATTTTGGACACTCCAAAGCATTTCCATCCACTCTCTCCTTTGATCTTCATAATTGCTTCAGGAGGTAATAGTTAGCCCCATTTTACAGATGAGAATACTAGCAAGTATAAATAACACTAGATCTGGAATCAGAGAACCTGGGGTCAGAATCCCAACTCTTCTACTAGGAAGTGCTACCTGTGTGAACATGGTCAAGGAGCTTACATCTCAGGGTCTTAGCGTCCTTATCTAGAAAATAAGGGGATGTAAGCCCAAGCAAAATGGGATTTTTTTTGTCTTCTTTCTGTAGTTCAGTTTCTCAGGCTCACTGAAAACATCTGAAGGATTAATTTCCTTTGAACCCTGATAATTCACAACTGTACTGAGTCACTTAGGTTTCATGTTCACTAGCTCTGAGCCAATCAGGGGCTTAGTCTTTGTTATATATACGAGGAGGTTGGTATTTTGGTTTTGGGAGTTTCTGCTTACTAGAAGGACTTTTCGATTCCCTGGATGGGACTCTGAGTAGCCCTTTTTATAAAAGTCCCCTGACTACTCAGATGTTGTTGGTACTCCCCCATCCAGTGGTGTATGCAAGTGGTTGTATTACTTTGTCTGACAGTTGGAACCCTGTCTGTTGATCTTTGTGTTAATTTCTCTGCTTGTATTTTCTCTGTTTGTATTTCATGTTCCACATTCAAGGTGTTAATCTTTCCCCTGAACTAGTGAATGATTTATATATGTTTAATTAAAGAAGAATTGTCAACCCCTTTGAAGCTATCTTTCCTTTATAAAGCAGATCAAAGAACCTCTGCTAGCAGGCCATCCTAGGTGTGCTAGAGTGCTTGCTGCTACAGTAGATCAGATAAGAAGACATCTAAAGTCCCTTCCTTCTCTAAATCTCTGATTTATCTAAGGGCTAAATATAATCAGTGGGAGGACTGGGATTTGAACTCAGGCCTCTTGGCTTCTGGCCCAGTTCATCTAGGTGGCAAGGTGGATGGAGCACTGAGCCTGTAATCAGGAAGACCTGAATTCAAATGCAGTTTTCCACACTTACTAACTCTGTGACCCTGGACAAGTCACTTAACCTCTCTCACTCTAAGTTTCCTCACCTGTAAAATGGGGATCATAGCACCTACCTTACAAGGCTGTTGTGAAGAGCCAACAAGATAATATCTGTAAAGCACATAGCACAGTGCCCAGTCCAGATCAGATGCTTAATAAATGTTTGTGTTCTTCCTTTCTACCACTTTTCATTTTCCTTTGATTTCAACTAAATCAACTCAGAACTCTGGCCATCATCCCCTAAATGCTGCTTCTCACCCCACCCTGCCCCCATATTCAGTATGAGATCCAGTCTGGGAGTCAGAAGACGTAGACTTGAGACTTATCTCTACTACTTCTTGGTTGTATGATCCTGAACTAGTCACTTCTCTCTACACCTCACTTTCTGCCCCTGTAAAATGAGGCCAATTGTTCTGCCTACCTCAGAAGGCTAATCTGGAAGGACAGTGTATTGAAAGTTTTAATAGAAATGTTAGTGGTTATTACTTATTCTTCCCTACCCCTTGCTCAGGTCACTTGCCAGACCTGAAATCCCTTCCACCACCCCTCCTCTGCTATCTAATTCCCATGTCCCAGTCTCACCTCCTTGAAGCTTTGTACATGTTCATTTTAAGATGCTTATGGGACAATGAGAGCTGTTTAGAAGTCTAGAGCTGAGAGTCATTTGCATAAAGATAATCAAACCCAATTCTGCAGAGATTACCAGGAGCAGTCCTTGGAAGATCTTGTCCCTAAGCACCCTTCCTCTAGCTCTTTGTGCCCCTAGACCCACTTCTCTGTCTCCCCGGATGTGTGCTCACCTCTTAGGGCCTTAGTTCCTTTATGTAGAAAGCAGAAAATCAGTTAAGAAGACTTCCAAAGCCCCTCCAATATTATCTCCTTCTCTCAGTCTCTCAGTGTGTGATCCTCTCTCCTCAAAATTGTTTCCCAAGTTCCTTTCCCCTCCCATCCTCATTGCTTCCTCTTATCTCCCCTCCCTTTAGTTCTGTCTCTCATTCTCTCCTCCCTCTATTCTCTCTCTCCCCCCTTTTCTCTTTATCCCCTCTCTTCCCTCTCTCTCTCTGTCTCTCTGTCTCTCAGTCGCTCTCTTTCACTGTTTTCCCCACCCCCGTTGCTTTTCCCCTCCTCTCTCCTTCCTTATCTCTTCTCTTCCTTTTACTCTCTCCCTCTCTCATTCTCCCTCCCTGCCCCCCTTCTCTCTCTCTCTCTCTCTCTCTCTCTCTCTCTCTCTCTGCAGCTCCCCCATCTACCCCTATATATACCCACATACACATATACACATACACATACACATACACACACACATACAGGAGACAATCCAAGGGGCCCCAAGAAGAGGGGATGGCCTTAGTTGTTTCCTTCTGTGCTGGCAGAAGGGAGTTTTTCCTGCTTTCCCCACTGGGCTATGAACCAGACACAGAAAATAGGTTACTGTCTCAGTACTGGGAGCTGACGCCTCCGCCCAAGTCAGAACACTCTCCCTGGTTGCAGGCTTCTTGGTGCACTGGGAAGGGAGCCACACAGATCACAAGCTGTCCAGCCAACAGCTTTCGGCTCTCAGGGACAAATGTGTACGTTGAGTCCTAAATTCCTGAAAAGACAGCTTGCAGACGTACACAACTCAGAGCCCCTTGAGAAGCTGGAAGGAGGGGCTTTGAGGCCCTAGCCTGGCCTATCTTCTTCCCAACTTTGAGGAGGGGAAAGAATTGGGAGGGAGAAGGGTGTTGTTCTCTGAGAGGGGCTCAGGCTGACTAGATAAGCAGGCTCTAAAAGGGTTAGGATGGGAAAGGGAAGAAACAGCTGCTCCCAAAAAGAACAGTGAGGTGAGTTCAGAAATATGGGGCCCTCCCTGTCCTGGGACAACCCCCTCGGGGCAAGTCACCCAGCTTCCTCCAAACTACCATGGTGTGAAGTACATACAAGTGAGACTTGGAGCAGCCCAGTCAGTCCTTAGCCTCTGAGGGACTTTCAGAGGGTATTCTGGTCCCTGTCCTTATTCCTAGGCAGAGCTGTGCCTCCTGAACTCCAGACCCCAAACCATCTACACTACCCAGTGCCCATCACATAGTAAGTGCTTGATAAAAGTTTGCTGACTGACTATTGCTCAGCAGATCTAGATGGCACAGGTGATACTTAAAGCCCTGTGCAATCTCACCGGCTCATAAAACTCAAAATTTCAAACAAATTTGGTATCTCACTGATGTGATTTTGAAACAGATCCTTGGGGCCAACTCATTTTCTTTTTCTTTCTAACAAGTCTCATGATTTTCCTGTTATTCCGCTTCCTTTACAACTCCTGATTTGTAAGGTGCTACAGTACCCTAACCATGTAACTCTCCAATGCCTTTTTGGGGAATCTTCAATTTAAGGTCTTTGAATCATGAAAAGTTGGTAGTATAAGGACTATTCTTCCAATTTTACATCTGAGGAAACTAAGGCACAGGGAAACTAAGCTAATTGCTCAAAGCCAAAGACTCAGTGGACAAGACAGAATTCCCTGTTGCTACAAGGTGAAGCCACTTTCACGGAATCACAGAAGTTGGAAGGGCCTCAGTAAACCATCCTGTCCAACCCGTATCTGAACAGAGATTCCCTATCATCATTGCTTGCATTCTACCCTTCACCTGGGCTCCCATATTCTAAGTAAAAACTTCCTGGGGTAGCTTCACAGAAGAAAGAGACAAAGATAAAGGTCAACAAAGATAAAGCTGGTTGAACTAGTGACCTTGGGCAAGTGACTTAACTACTTCATGTAGTTAAGTAAAACAACTGTAAGATGAGGGAAGGGTATAGACTAGATCACAGCTAGGTGGCACAGTGGATAGAGTTCTGGGTCTGGAGTCAGGAAGACTTCAATTCAAATCCAACTTCAGTCACTTACTAATTATATGACCCTGGCCAACTCACTTAACGCTGTCTGCCTCAGTTTCCTCATCTGCAAAATGAGCTCAAGGAGGAAATGGCAAATCACTCCAGTATCTTTGCCAAGAAAACCCTAAATGGGGTCACAAAGACTGAAACAACTCAACAACAACAAAGACTAGATCAGTGATTCTCAAAGTGCGTCTGGGGCACTCTGGGAGTCTCTGAAACATTTTCAAGGAGTCCACAAGGTCAAAACAATTTTCATAATAATAAGATATTTTGATTTCTAATAAAGTGTGTATCAATAGACACAACTCACATAACAAAAACTCTTTGTAAAGAAGAATGCACAATGATTTTTAAGAGTGAAATGGGGTCCCAAAACCAAAAAAGTTTTGAGAACCACTGGTCCAAATGACGTCTCAGGTCCCTTGGGGCTCTGACACCATATCTCCACAGTCCTCTACTAAATTGGACATTTTAAGCTCTGACATTAAGCTTTAAGGTAGTGGTTTCAATGAAAATGGGGCCACTAAACTATATGGAAGGATCACTCCATGTACATATCAACTCAGAAAACCCACATTTCACTGTATTTTTATTGATTTTGTTAAATATTTCCCAATTACATTTTAATCTGTCTCTGCAAGTGCTAGGGGCTGCATTGTATTTTGATACCTCTGCTCTAATGCTCTGGTATTCAATGTTGTTTAAATCCTGGCTCTAACACCTACTAACAGTAGGACCTCTAGTAAATCATTTAACCTCTAAAGCTCAGTTTCCCCCTCTGTAAAATAAAAGGTAAGGGCAGCATTTCAGATAAATCTAAGGTCCCTTTACAGGCACCTTCCAGCTCCACTATTCAATGTTCTAAAGTCTTTCCTATTTATTCACTTATAGAATCCTATCTACCCAAGGAGAGTCCAATCACAGTGCAGCTTACTCTGCTGTGGACTTACTCCCAAGTCCTTGGAGCTTTCCTCTGGAGCCCTCCAAACAGGTGGCAGAGTATACCCATGGCCCCCTGCCAAAAACTCTATATCTCACTTAAACGTCTAGTGCCCAGAACTAGGCAGGGTTTTCCAGGAAGAGCCTAAATAGCTTAGGGGGATGGATGGAGCAACTCATGGAAGAGGGAGAAAGACCTCTATTCCAGTTATCCTATACAAGCTCAACAAGTTAGAATACAAAGCTATTGAGGCCAGTGGCACAGTTTTATTCTCTATTCTGAGGCAGAGACCTTTACTCAATCAATAACAGTTACCTTACAAAGTCACCAATCAAGCATGAGTCCCAGTACTATATACTGAGCCCTAACTCCGGACTAACCGATTCACAGATTCAACAAGACCCTAGTTATAGGAGGAGATAAGATCCCAGATACACACCATGACCATGCCCTGACCTAGGTCAGCAAGGGACTGTATGAAGCAATGGCCTTCCATGATTTGGCATAGGCCACTCTCGTTCTGGAAGGCCAACCTCAGAGCTGTGCCCTCCAGGGCTGAGAGAGGACTATCATCTTACTTAATAAATGCCTGTTGGATTAGACTGGATGCGGGTAGGCTACAGAATATTACCAATGAAGAACGATGCCAGGAGAGAGGCATAAAAGATATTATCAGACAAATGAATGACAAAAAAAGGAGGTGAGCTGGTCAGTTAGAGGCAGAGTGGATAGATTCTTAAATGGGATCAGGAAGACATGGTTTGGAATTCCATCTCTGACGCTAGGTAAGTGACAAAGGAATCAACTGGGCTCTCTAGTCTCAGCTTCCTCATCCGTAAAATGGGAATAATAAATATTCATTGTACTTAAGTCTCATTGTTGATTTGAGGATCAAAAGTGATAATGTGTGAATAGTTTTTTGCAAGTTTTAAAAGTTTTACATCATACCCAGGCACATGATCAGGGCATCCTAGTACAGTGAAAAGGGGCTCTAGAAACACAAGAGGTGATGGAAATGGAGAAACTAAAGTTTACTAGTTGTGTAACCTAGAGAGTTGGATTAGTTCCGTGGTTCTCAAACTTTCTGGTCTTAGGGACCTCTTTTACACTCTTAAAAACTGTTGTATTATGGTCAAAATAAGGTAAACCGAGGCAAAAGTTCCAAACATAATCAATTTATTGATAAAGGGAAAATCAATCTGATTATTTCAGTTGAGGATCCCCCCAAAATAAACTTTTATTTATATGGGTTATAGCTATCCATTTTTACTGTGTAAGAAATTAAAATGTCTTAGTATTCTTATGAAAACAGTTTTGACCTCACAGATCCCCTGAAAGAGGATCGAGGGCCAACCACATGTCCTTAGACCACATTTTGGGAACTGCTGAACTACATGTCCTCTAATGTCCCTTTCCAGCTCTAAATCAATGATCTTATGAGATTACCATCTGTTCAACATTTGCTGTGTTTCTCATCACCAGAAATAGTACCTTTTAAACTAGATCACTAAAAACCATGACCTAATCCACTTGGCTTCACAACACAAACCTTAGGGCTAAAGTCTTGATTGTTGAATGAGTGAGCATAAAGTCACCCAACCAACTCTTTCTAGCTGGCCCCAGACCAAATTATGCTTCATATCCCATCCAACAATCCACACTGGCTAACTTGTCATCTGTCCTACAGGTATATCCTCCCCCTTCCTCTTTCCAACTGCTATTCCTTATATAATAATCAACTCTGAATTGAGTCTACTCACAATTGCCTTGATTCCACAGGTCAAAACTCTCCACTATGTGTTGCCTTCCCCCATGAGAATGTAAGCCCCTTTAGGCCAAGAGCTTTTATCCATTTGTATTCTTACTGTTTAGTACAGAGATAGCCAGGAATAGGGTATATAGAGTGTAGTGAATAGAGCCCTAGGCCTGGAGTCAGGAAGACTTAAATTTAAATCTGGTCTCAGATACCTACTACATATATGACCTTGGGTAAGGCATTTAACCTCTATTTGTCACAGTTTTTTCAACTGTAAAGATAATAATGGCACCTATCTCCCAGGGTTATTGTGAGGTTATTCAATGAGATAATCTTTGTAAAGTGTTTAGCACATTGCATGACATATAGTAGGTATTTAATAAATGTTTCTTTCCTTCCTATTAAGTATTTAATAAATGCTTTTTTCATTCATTTACATAGATATTGGTTGTTACTTTAACTATTACGGAGAGAGAGCAATGGTAAGCCAATGGGACTCATGTACTCCATTTGTACCCACACAATGTCAAGCCAAGAAATGTCCCTAGGCACATGAGATGGATCACTTTTGACAAATGTATAGGAGGACATAGACACAAGTCATGATGAGAGGCCACTGTTGGGTCACAACCTATACCACTGAAAGGAATATCCTGCATCAATGAGATAACATAGACATCAAAGGATAAGATCGGAACCACTGATTTCAATGATATGGAGTCATCAAGTTCTCTGTAACTTAATACCTAGTGCTCTGAAAAATTAAATGACTTATCCAAGGTAACACAGTCAGTACGTGTCAGAATGAAACCAGGTCTTTCTGTTTCAAGATCAACTCTCTATCTACTACACTATGCTGCCTCTCTACCAAAGTATTATATCTACAAAATAATGAGTCAGTGTAAAAAGTTTGAAAAGCAGAACAGAAACAAAAAGCATTCAACTGGTCAACAAAAGACCTGGGTTCCACCTTTAACATCCATCAGAGCCTCTGAGAAAGTCTTTACTTCTTCCCACCAGGCCTCAGATTTTTCATCTGCATGAACGAGGTTATTAATGGGGCATTCTAACACTAGGATTGATTATGAATCACAAAAACCTGCTGATGGTATGATAAGCCATGTTCCTTTGAAACACTGTTTAAATGATCAAATTAGAAACCAAAGTAACATGAGAGTAAAAAGAGAAACAATAGACTCAAGAGAGTATTTATAATAATCTTCCAAAAATGAAGTGCAGTAATAACAATTATTATTATTATAGCTAGCATTTACATAGTATTTTAAGGTTTGCAAAGAGTTCTCTGTGTCACTGAAATCACTGGCTTAGTCTTTATGCTTTGGTGGCTCTGTTGTCTCACTGATGGGGGACACTCTCTCCAATGGTGCCGAGGGCAACCTATCAGTGCTCACCATTGCATCTCATTATTCTCAATCGAGAAAGAAATACTCATTTTATAGAATTATTTCAAATCACAGTCCCAACTCTTTCTACCTTTTTGTATTTACTGCTTCTTCTTGTTCAGTCATTTCAGTTGTGTCCAACTCTGTGACTTCATTTTGGGGGTTTTCTTGGCAGAGATACTGGAATAATTTGTCATTTCCTTCTCCAGCATATTTAACAGATGAGGAAACTGAGGCAAACCAGGGTTAAGTGATTTACCCAGGGTCACATAGCTAGTAAGTGTCTGAGGCCGGATTTGAACTCATGAAGATGAGTCTTCCAGATTCCAAGCCTAGTGCTCTATCCACGGCACCACCTAGCTTCCCCATGCATTTGCTTACATATCATCAAATTCTGTCAGGGTTTACAGTGCATAGAAAGCGCCAGATTTGCAGTCAGGAAGACCTGAATTCAAATCATACCTCACACACTTGGCTGTGTGACTCTGGGCAAGTCACTTGATCTCTATCTGCCTCAGTTTCCTCAACTGTAAAGTAAGGATAATAACAGCACCTACCTCCCAGAGTTGCTGTGACAGTCAAATGGGAGAATATTTATAAAGTGCTTAGCACAGTACTTGGCACACAGTACGTACTATATAAATGTTAGCTATTATTATGATTATTAAACCTTGAGTAGGTCGCTATTTCCTCTGCAGGCCACAGGGGTAAAATGAGGACACAGTGTTTCAGGCAGAGCAGCAGCAAATTAGTATTTGAAGTCTTTCAGCAAGAAAAAGAGAGAAGAGGTAGGTAATTAGATAAATGTAAATAACTGTAGCCTTGCTGGTAATTACAGTAATGCTGGAAGACGACAATTGAGGGCTGCTTCTGTTTATGGTAGGACCAGCCAGCAGTCTGCTAGGTGCCAATCAAAGCCAGCTGAGCAAGTTCATACCCCAGCCCAAAAGAAGGCAGTAAAGCCTGCAGGAATTAACCATCAGCAAAGCACCCAGCAGGGCAACACAAAGCAGCAGTCAAGGGCTGACTATTGACAACAATGATCAGCCTCGGCAGAAGCTTGATGTCTGTTCTTCCAGATCATGTGCGTATGGGTTGGGGGGGGGGGGGGGGGGACAGGAAGGAATGTGGCCAGTGTGGCCAGGGCCGGTGCAGAACATAATGTCTGTGTAGCGGTCAGTGCCAATCAGCAGCTACCTATGCCTGCCCAAGGGGGAGATGGGCCTTGATCCCAAGGGAGGTAGTGAAAAGGTCACAGGAATGCCTCTCTGTCCTCAAGTACTGAGGAGTGAGGTGCTCTGGGGATGAATTCTACTAGCAAGGCTTCAAGGAGGAAAAAATGTCTGGAGGGGCAGAGAAGCCTCCGAAATTGAGCCTTGAAGTCCCAGGAGAGTTTAAGAATGTGGCCACTAAATGCCTGGAGCTAGAGTAGGCGTGAGGCTCTCCCTGTAAAGGGGACAACCAGACCCTTTGAGGAAGCTGGCTTCTACTGACCCAAAAGATAGATAAAGGCAGAGAGAGATAGATGGAGAGATATATACATACATATACACATAGATATGTAGATAGATATAGATAAAGATAGATTAGAGAGATATAGGCAAAGAGCGATAAAGGATATAAAGATGAATTAGAGATAGAGGATTAGATAGAAAGCTAGATTAGAGAGAGATGAAGATAGGTAAGACATAGATGAGAGGAAGAGATATAGATAGATAAAGGCAGATAAAGAGATAGAGGAATACATAGCTATAAAGACAGATAAGAGACTGAAAGAGATCTAGACACAGATGAGAGACAGAGAGAGGGATAGATAAAAATAGGTAAGGATAGGTGAGAGAGAGTTAGAGATAGATAGACATATAGCTAGATAGAAGCGGATAAATGGAGATAAAGATAGATAAGAGATAGAGGTATATATATATAAAGATAGATAAAAGATCCATAGATAATCAGATAGAGAGACAAATATCTGGATAATATGACTCTACAGGTACCACCAATCAATCAACAAGCAGTTTTTAAGTTCCTACTATATGTCTAATTAAACATTCCATTTACCAATCCAGGCTGACTTCCCAAAGGAAAGGTTGAATTTCTACCCCTTCCGGGAGTGGACAGAACCTTATATGGGCTTTGAAAAATGACTATGATGGGCCACGTCTGGAAACACACATTGAGGGAGAGAGGAAAGAGTGAGCCAAAGTTACAGAGCTGAGAATAAGCCTGGCTTAGAGCAACACAAGGGAGGAAGGTATGCCGGGGGTTGTGTACAGGGGAACAGTCACAAACAGCAGGGTCATCATTAATATGTATAATAAATAACAATGTGGATTTCTTTAGTATTTTAGGGTGTATAAGGGATTTTCAAATCAATAATTCAATACGGAGTAGTTATTATGTGTTAGGCTCTCGAGGGACAATGACAAAACAAAAATAGTTCCTGCCTTCCAGGGGCCCATAGATAGATGACGATTAATCCTAGATTTAGGGCTAGAAGGGACAGTGGACAAGCATTTTTAAGCACCTATTGTGTGTCAAGCACCAAGGATCCAAAGAAAGGGGCAAATAAAACCAAGCCTCAGAGAGGTGGGCTCAGGGAGCTCACAATCTAATGAGGGAGAAAAAAAGGAAAACTATATACAAACAAGACATCCAGAGGTTAACTAGGGGGATGGTCTCAAAGCGAAGTCCCTCAAATTAAGGAGATCTAGGAAAGGATTGATGAAGGAGGGATTTTAGCTGAGACTTGAAGAACACCAGGGAAGCCAGGAGGTGGGGATGAGGAGGGAGAGGGTTCTAGTCATGGGGAACAGCCAGTGAAAACTGCCTGGACTGTCTTGTGCAAAGAACAGCAAGGAAGCCAATGTTACTCACCCCTTCTTTCTACAAGTGAGTAAGCTGAGGCCCCAAAACACTGAAGGACTTAGTCAAGATCACACAGGTGACCCTGGCAGAGCCAAGATGTGAAGCCAGGTCCTCCGACTCCAAATTCAGTGTTCTTTCCACGGCATCATCCTGCCTTCCCAAAGGAAATGTAAGCACTATTGTCCTCATTGTATAAATGACAAAACTCTAGCCCACACAGGCGAAGTGATCTGCCCAGGATCATAAGAGCTCCAACGTATCAGTCACAGTTTGAACTCACAGCTTCCTTGATTCTATCCTCCACTGGCCCATGGCTGCCTTTTGTCATCTGAATTTGGATTCAAACAAAGACCTTCTAGGTCCTTTAGTTTCATCATGTTTCAAGTCAATTCAACAAGGTTTTATTAAGCACCTATTGGGTACAATGCAAAAAAAAAAAGCAAGACCAACCCTACAATTACGAGGCTCTGAGTTCAAGTCCTAACTCTAACGTATATGAGCTAGGTGGCCAAAGGCAATTCACTGAACCTCTTGGTGCCCTAGCTACTTTCTAGGAATAAGTTGCAGACTAAATACCAACCTGCATCAACAAAGGGAGTTTCCACAGTAGGAGTTCCCCACTTCAAGAAAATTATAAATCTTGTCCCAAAATAATCATCTTAAAAGTGTCAGAAATTGTACTAGGTGTGAGTATTTTTCTTAGTGGTTTCTCAGTCATACTGTCCCTCATTGGGGATCTTTTGGGCAGAGATACTAGAGTAGTCTACCATTTCCTTCTCCAGCTCATTTTACAAATGAAGAAACTGCAGCAGAATTAAGGAACTTGCCCAGCTAAGTGTTTGAGTCAGACTTGATTTCAAGTCTTGTGCCACCTAGCTGCCCAGAAATGAGGATGCAAAGACAAAAGAAACAGCCCCTATCCCAGGGAGCTCACATTCATTCTACTGAGGAGATACAACATAAACCTTAGTGAATATGTATAATACAAAAGAATTGCAAGAGGGAGGGCACACTAGCAAGAAGGGCTGGGGATGGGGGGTAGGAAGTGATTTGAAAAGACCTCCTGAAGAATGGGATTTCCACAGCTCCAAGGTACAACAGCATCTTTTTTCTCATGTTTATATGGAATATGGCAAAGACTTGAAGCCTGTCCAGAAAGCAAATCTTGATGGATTCTGGATGAGTCTCTGTCAGCTGGGTATCCATCTCTTATCATTCCAGACAATTTCAATTCCCATTTAAGAGCACACCCAAGTGCTCTTTGGCCTCCTGCATCCATTCTCCACCCCACCTGTCTCCAATTCCCTGACTACTCACCTCAGAGAAGCAAAGTGGGTTCAGATCTGCACCAAATAAGGTCCCTTTAGTCCAGCCTGGTTTGGGAGAAAGGAAAAAATAAAATCAGACATCTCTCCAGACAGCTGGAGCTCCCAGGCCCCACCCTGTGTCAGATAGTCACAGAGGGAATGGGAAAACCTTACCCAAGACCACACAGCTAGTGACTGACATCGGTGGAATATGAACCCAGGTCTGTGTAATTTACAGGCAAATTTCTGCCTATTTAAGACAGCAAGGTCTAGGACATAGAATCTATAAAGAACAGAAAGTTTCTGGGGGAGAGAGGATATGATAGGGAGCAGTCACCAACTTAAGGGCAGTCTGCCCAGACTATATTATAGAAAAACAGATGCTCATAGTCATAGAATCACAAAAAGTGAAAGAGACCTCAGAACACAGATAATGTCAGAACTAGAAAAGGCCTCAACACAGGAAATGCAGAATTACAGAAGTGGAACGTAGAATCTGAGAAATCTATAGAACATAAATTCTGAAAAAAAAAGAGGGGTCTTAGAACAGAGGCATCAAACAAAAGCCCGAAACAGATTAAAATGTAACTGGGAATTGTTTAGCAAAATAAATAAAAATACAATAGAACATACATAATGTTAACATGTGGTAATATGTGGCCCATAAGGATTGTTATGCATTGTTTCGTGGTCCCTTATCTATATGAATTTGATACTCCTATCTCAGAACACACAATACTAGGGCTGAAAGAGGACTAAAAAGAGAATGTTATGGCCAGAATGAAACTCAGGGACCTCCACAGAATGTACACTAGAATTATTATCATCTTCTATAACAAAAAAGATGCTCGATTTCAAGTCAGAAAACTTGAACTGAAATCCTAGCTCAGCCAATTACTAGCTTTCTGGACCTTGGGCAAATTATTTCATCTCTCTGGGCCTCAGTTTCCCTCATCTGTAAAATAGTCAGACTAGATCTCTGAGGTCCCTTTTAGCTTGACGGTCCTAGCCTGTGGGCTCTGAGCTGTGTCTTAATGAGCCAGGATGGACAACACTGAATGTGTAGATAAGACAGTTGATAAGTTAAAGAGTCCATCTGTTTCCAGGACATAGTTCAATATTTATTAAGCACTTACCATGTTTAAAATACACTGCTGTGCAGTGAAAGAGATAGAATTAACCATAATATTTAAGATGAAATATGTATCACCAAGAAGATTATCCTCTAGTAGATACATATATTATGACCTATTCAATATATCTGTATATTCATATAACATAATATAAGCAGCTGGGTGTCACAGGAACTAGCGTGCCAGACGTAGAGCCAGAAAGACCTGAGTTCAAGTCACTTAGTTCAAGTCTGGCCTCAGACACTTACTGGCTATTTAACCCAGGCAAGTTATTTAACTCTGCCTCAATTTCCTCATCTGCAAAATGTGGACAACAAAAGCACCTACCTCCCAGAATTGTTGGAGTGATAAAATGAGAGCCTATTGGTAAAGTGTTTCACAAACCTTAACCTTTAGTACATGCTTGCTGCTAATATTCTATCTACAAGACCGATGCATGATTGGACAAGGGACTTGACCTTTCACCAAGATAATCTTCTGACAAAGCATGACATGAGAAATTGAATCTCAGTGGGATATTACGAAAAAGAGAAATGGAATCCCTGAAGACCTGAGTTCTAATCCCAAATAACTTCCTATGTGTCTTTGGACGAGTGTCTTTGTCTCAGTTCTATCTTCTATAAAATAGGGGCCTGAAAGCCTCAAAGGAATGGTATGACTATCCAACAAAAGTTGGAATGCTCTTTTACATGTAGAAAGTTAGCTCCACATGTACAAGTTACAATGAAAAAGCTTGTGTGGATGGTTACTATTCAACTGTCTGATTATAACTTGACAGAGATAGTGGCAACATGGTGGATGGAGGACCAACCTTGGAAGCCCTGGGCCTACATTCTGCCTCTGACATATCCTGGGGAAATCACTTAACCTCTCAGGGCTCTAGAGAACTCTCTGAGAATACTGAAAATATTGCTAAAAAGGTACCTCGGTGAAGGGAATTTCCTTATCTAGGACTTTTAAATACTGATGAAATCACAGTTTTAGTGCTAATCCCCTAATTATTAATTGGGTGGAATCTAAAGAGGACCTTAGTTTCTGGATCAACTAGGTGTTTAATGGTCTCCCAAGGGGCCAACTATGAGGTTCAACAAATACCTGTGGGATTATGTAACAAAGACCTTCCTTACTATCAGAGCTATCCCAAAATCAAACGAGCTGCCTTCAGTGATAGTGAGCTCCCCATCACTAGAAGCAATCAGTGAAGTGCTGAACATAAATGTCAGGCATGATATAAGGGAAATCCACAGCTAGAAACAGCTTGTTTTGTTGTTAGTCTTTACTCCCCCTCCTGTTGCTACCTGACAACCCACCACCACCATCACCATCACCTAGGAATGCCTGCTGTCATACCGCGGGCAGGTGGCCAGATCACAAAGTCCACAAAACAAAAATCATTTTCATTCCAAACTCTTCCTCCTGCCAGGGAAAGCAAAGGCATTATTCTCTGTAGGCCTTAGTTTATCTGTAAAACAGGGGAATGAACTAGATCATCTCTATGAGACCTTCCACCTCACATATTCTATGTTCTTAATCAAGCAGCAACATTTACTAAGTTTTTATTACATATTCATCCTACCATTCTCTGCTCTAAGGTCCCTTCCACCTCATATACTTTATGTTGAATGAAGTGCAAAAGTATAAGCTTTTGGATAAGTAACAGAGGCAGCCAGGTATCACAGTGGATAGAGCACCAGACCTGGAGTCAGGAAGATTCATCTTCACAAGTTCACATCTGACCTCAAACATTTATTAGCTACGTGACCCATGGCAAGTCACTTAACCCCGTCTGTCTCGGTTTTCTTATCTATCAAACGAACTGGAGAAGGAAACGGCAAACCACTCTAGTATCTTTGCCAAGAAAAGCCCAAATGTGGTTGCATAAAGTCAGACATGACTGAAAAACCAATTCAACAAGGAGGAGGAGACAATGCATAATAGGGTGGCAATGAACAGGAAACGGAATTTGGGTCTACGTAGCCACAAGGATGATAAGTTGATGTGTGGATCAGGAGACTGACAAGTCCTTTCCAAAAGCAATAGAATCATTAATTTGATTACTGTATCCAGAGCAAGGGAGGAGAGTCATCGGGGCAATGATGAGATACTCCAAGTAGAATATAAGATGGGATGCAATGAGATCTTGGTAATGCCTAATGACAGGAAACACACTGACAAAATAATTCATTTCCATTCTCAGTTCTAATTGTTAGGAAATTCTGTCTTAGACTGGGTTGGGTTACCAGACAAAATTATCCATTTCCATGCTTAATTCCCCTTGTTAGGAAACCCCATCTTAGACTAACTTCCAATCTGTATAAGTTGAAATACGTAATTTCTACCTTCAGGGGCTAATGTAGAGTAACCAGTTCCAATTCTCAGCAGCTATAATTATCTATTAGATAACAATGATAATACATTAACAATAATAAAACAATAACACTTTATATTATACAAAGTACTTTCCTCACAGCTACCCTATCAGGGAAGCTGGGCAGGGATTTCCATACCCATTTTACAGATGAGTACCTTGAGACTGAGGTTAAGCAACTTGCTGAAGATCATACAGCTAATTATTAGGAAGGAGACTAAATTTAAGGTTTTCTGACTCCCTGTCCAATGTCGTTCTTCCTATTTCAGACCCTTACTAAAGGGACCTTGTGATTTTTCTCTTCTGTAAAAAAAAGAATACATAAAAGTATGAGGATTCTGTATAATCTATAAAAAGCTTTGATCTCTTGTTTCTTATTTCTTAATGTTTTCCATAACGATTTCCTGTTTTCCTCTATATAAATCTTTGAAGTCATTGATCACCACTGTCTAGAAAAAGGGATGGGAGCTGAACCTGTGATTTCACCATATGGTTTCCTCCCAGAGGAGTAAATTCACCCTCTCAATGTATATCAGCAAGAGATACCCAGGGCTTTGAGAGATGAAGAAATTTACCCAGAATCACATAGGCAGTATGTGTCCAAGGCATGATAGGAACTCAGGCCTTCCTAGCTCTAAGGCTAACTCTCTATCCACTATGCCACATTGTCTCTAACAGTGGTTTCATTTGGAGGGTCTTATCTAATCCTCTGTAGAATTGTTTGGCCCACTCATCCTCTGGAGCAAATATTGCTACATAAGCTGTAATTATCTTCAGGGCGATATCTCTGCCAAAGGTATTCCCCATCATCATGGAGAGCATCTAACAGAGCCCAAATGGGAGAAGGAGGGATCGCTTCCAAATAGTGAGGTCCTGCAGATGCTCTGATGCATTTATGGATGACATTGTACTAACTGCATCAATCCCCAGCTGATCACTAGGCCTTCTAAATGAGCTCCACAATCACTCAAAAACAAACAAAAAACAAAAAACCACCAATCCATTCACTAGGTCAGAACAACAAAAGACAAGGACGTGAAGAATGTCTCTTGTCCAGACTATAATAAGCACCTAGATGAACAACACATGGCCTTGGTTCACATGTCTTGGACAAGCACTACACATGGACAATGAATTTTGCCCAAGCCTGGGCAGTGAGAGAAGAGCAAGCTAAAATGCCTTTGGTAAACATTCCTTTACTTATTATGAAGCACATCTTCTGTCTCTAGGGTGGCAGATGATGAACTAGAGGTATATAACCAGATGTACATTCTCAGACCTTCTTAATAGGGAAAGTTTCTTCTTAAAGGGTTGATGAGCATGATAGATACAAGGGGAAATGACCATCAATAAAACACTTTGAAAGATGCATAAAGGGAAGGGGAGATACAGAAAGAGTCAAAAAGGTAGCTATTTGTTACTGCCCAATTCTTTTAACTGTATATTTGTCATTCATGTTGATTTTTAGTCGTTTCAGTCATGTCCGACTCTTCATGCCCCCATTTAGGGTTTCTTTGACAAAGATACTAAAATGGTTTGCCAAATTCTTCTCCAGCTCATTTTCCAGATGAGGAATCAGAGGCAAACAGGGCTAAGTGACTTGATCAGGGTCACATAGCTGACTCTTAGCCTGGAGCTCTATCTTCTGAACTACCTAGCTGCCCACCCAGCTATAATTCATAGTTCTTTATAATAATAATAGTTAGCATTTATACAGCACTTGTTAAGTGCCAGGTACTATGCTAAGCACTTTATAATTCTCATCTCATTTGATCCTCACAACCACCCTCAGGAGCTATTATTCTTCCTATTTTACAGATAAGGAAACTGAGGCAAAGCGAGGTTAAGTGACTTCATGGTCACACAGCTAATAAGTGTCTGAGGCTGGATTTGAACTCAGGTCTTCTTGACTCCATATCCAGAACCATCATTGTTGATGATTGCTGAAATCACAATAAAAGGGAATTTTTAAAAAGACAGTTCTTTTCATTGTAACAAACTTCTGCCAGACAAAAAAGCTCATCTTTTTTTTTTTTTTTAATTTTCAGTGTTCTACAAAAGGTCCATCTTTTTAATAGCAACGTTCTTCCAATGACTCTACATGGCTTCAAGTCATGGACTATCTGAGTCTTGGAAGTACTGGGCAGATCCTCCAAAAGATAACAGCAAAGCACAGGAGATGGTGAACAGGGTACAGCATATTACCAAAGAGGCCACCTATATGATATCAATCTGAGAGCACAGAAAAGGAGATGTGGAAAGAAGTGTGCAGGCCATGAAGAAACGTGGAGGCATCACAGATAGAAAGCCTTTAAAGCTTGATAAATATCCATGCAATGTTTGCCATACTCAGTGGGGCCCCTAAGGAAAATTTGTGGGAAGTCATGGCCAGGTTCTACATGATAATAATGAGAAGGCATGGCTTAGTTTCTGGTTTCACCCCTGGAGAGAGGAGGCATGCCATTGTGATCACTGATCCACAAAACTGTCAAGAAATTTTTTTTTTAAGTGTCAAGAAATCCTTGCACTCCTCCTCATGCTCATAGAGCTAGGGGGGACCTTAAAAGTTCCTTAGTCCAACTTCTTCCTTTTATAGAGGAGGAAACTGAGGCACAGGAAGGGATTTGAGTCACAAAGGTCACACAAAATGTGAGCATTAGAGGGAGGGTTGCTCTAGGGAAATAAATTTGGAAAACTGAAATTACTCTAGCAATGTGAGTTACTAGGACTGTAGTTATTATTATTTATGAATTGTATCAGGAAATGCTCCATACAGAAAATTCGAGTCTTACAAAGCCTTGGCCTCATACACAGCCAACTGTGAATTGAAGGTTAATGCCTAGGTGTCGTCTCAGGCTATCTGACCCCAAGAAGCTAGGAAATGCAGGGAGAGCACCCAGAAAAGGATGACTCTCACCTTGGGAAAGACCTCTGGGCCAGAGGCAAACCTTACAGCATTTTACAAAGGTTAGCTATTATCCTAATTCATAGAGAACCGGGAAATCTCAGAATCTCAAAGGTGGAAGGGACCATATAGGTCATCTAATCCAACCTGTATGTGAATAAGAGTTTCTTTTGGAATATCTTCAACCAGTGGTCATGCAGACCATTCTAGAAGACTTCCACCTGCTAGGGTAGTCCATTCCACTTGGGGACAGGTCTGGTAAAGAGGGAAGTTTTCCTTAGGTCAATCTAAATCTATGTTGCTCTAATTCCTCTGTCCCTCTTCTCCCCAACCTTGGCCCCAGTGCTGCTCTCTGGGGACAAGAGAGGGAGTGAATGAGCTACACAGAGCCCCAGGATAACTGGACCAAACTGATATCCAGATGACTGAATGTGGACTCTAGGGATGGTGGAGGGAGAGGGGAGGAGTAGGGTGGGGCTCCCAGATGCTCCAGGGAAAATCTCCAGGTGCCTGACTCCCTAAATAGATCTGCAGCAGTGAAGGGCACGGCCTTCTGGCCTCCCTCAGAGATAGGAGTCATGATGAGGCAGCATTTCAACACAGGCGAGTCCAGGCAGGAGCATCAATGGCTCCCAAGGAGGGGGGGGAAGATGAGCTCCAATCTGCACAGACGTCCAGACTAAGAACTCAGAAGTACCTGAGACAGTGAAACCACCAGAAAGGAGATTATGGTATCAACACTGTTAGCTCCTCTTCCTTCAACCCATCAAGCATTTATCAAGCACCTAGTATATGCTAGGCACCCTGCTAGGTCTAGGATAGACAAGGTAAAAAAATGAAAATCTCAGTCTTCAAGAAGTTTAGTCTCTCAGGGAACCAACATACATCCATAAAAGTAGATTCAACACATATCCTGGGTAACCGGGGAAGGCAGGGAGGGGAGAGGCACTAGCAGATGGGGGGATCAGGTTTTATGAAGGAGGTATTATTTAAACTGAGCTTTCAAGGAAAACTAGTATTCCAACAGGCTAAGATGAGGAAGATGTGTATTCCATAGATGGGGGAAAGCCTAGGTAGAAAAGCTATTTACAATCACTCATTCTAAGTCATGAAACGCTAAACAATGAGCCACAGAGGCTTGGGCTTGGGGCCATTACTGGCCAGTTGTCTTGACTTTCGTCTTGCCACTGGACTTCGATAACTCTGGAAAACAGTTAGGCTGACAACTCTGAGTAGTTCTGCCTCACTTAAATCCGATTCACATGCAAGTCAAGACATCACTCTTGTGATGTCATTGGTCCTCTTTGAAAACGAAGGCTGAGCAGCTACAATAATGTAGAAAAACACACAGATAGAAGATAACAAGTCAAAGACATGGAACAATACGTTTAGTCTGGCTCTAACCCAAAAAGACATGAAGGGAAATTTCAGATAGATAGAGAGATAGATAGATATGTGTGTTACAAATATATATGTGTACATGCATGTATATGTATGTACACATATATGTATGCATATATATAGAAATTTTCCTTGTATATTATCTCCCTTTATATTATTGCTCTATTATTACATAATTTATTACATAAATTATATAATCATATAAATTGTTATATAGCTCATATTATATAATTTCCTCATATATTATATGTATACAAATATGTATATATATGTATTTTATATGTACATAAATATGTATGTATAAATATATTTAAATGCATATATAAATATGTGTATATATGTATATATAAAGCTAGAAAAGTAGATTAGAGTCAGGCTGAAAAAGGCTTTAAATACCAGAGGAGTTTGTGTTTGTGTTTGTGTTTGTGTTTGACCCTAAAAATAATAGGGAACCAGTACAATTTCCTGAGGAAGGGAGTGACATGGTCAGATATGTGCTTTAGGAATATATCTCTTAGGCAACTGTGTGGAGGGAGGATTGAAGACAGAAGAGTGAAAGTCATTGACTTCTGGCCCACTGAGTCTCCCTCTGAAACGTTTGTGGCCTTTGACATTAAATGTGCCAGATATAAGAGCTGAACCTCAGGGCTGAAAGAGATCTTGGACCAGAGAATGCTGGAACACAGATCGGTGGTGCTGAAAGGGGCTCAGAACCCAGAATGCTAGAGCTGGATGAAGACGTCAAAGGTTATCGAGGCTATCCTTTTCACTTTACAAAGAAAGTGAACTGAGGCCTGGAGAAATCACACAGCAAGTCAGGTGATAGTGTCACTGGAATTGGAACCCAGGCGACCGGATTCCCAACTCTAGAGCAACTGGTACTGCAGCCATCTCCCCCCAAAATGGTAGATATTGTGTTACTCATCCTCCTACACAGAAGTATTTTGTCTCTTTGCTAAAACCGTAAGCTCTAAAAAGGAGGATTTCTCAGTACTCCCAGCACCTGTTACTAGGCCCTACACTAGCTCCTTAACAAATGCATGTTGAGCTTAATTGGATTATCAACTCCTTGTGTGTAGGAGGTGTCTCTTCTCCTATTTCCCCAAAAGCATCAGGCACACGCCTGGCCACACACAGGTGCTCAGGAAAACCCTTGTCAACTGGCTAGAGTAGTGTCAATTTCCTAGAGACAAGAGACCTGTAGGGGAGAGAGTAATCAATTCAGTAAAAGAAGCCCAAAGTCAAGCCCCAACTAGCTCCATGGTCTTCAGTTCCCTAATCCATAAAAGGGGGAGAATAATGTTTTTAGTACTCCCCTTTGGAGGGGTCTTTAAAGAGGGGGCTGGAAGGGAGGTTGGTCAACCCCATGATTTCATCAGGGACTGGATCTCCTTGTGAGGAAATTTCCTCTACCATAACAGATGAACAATTTAGAATCATATCCCTGGATACACCGAGAGGTCAACTGAAATACCTGGAATCCCACACCTAGAAAGCGTAACAGGCAAGAAGGAAACCCTTGTCTCCCTAAATCCGAGGCCTCTCAATAAAGTAGTACTGGGAGGGGATGTGTGGAAACAAAGCTTGGTAAACAAACTATAAGGCAACACAGTGTAGTAGGGGTAGACTTGGGAATCAGGAGACCTATGTTCAAATCTGCTTCTAACAATTTAACAGACTTCGCAAACTTGGCTAAATCATCTCTCTGTAATCCTCAACCTCCTCACTGGTGGGTAAAATGATGAAGATAGTAATTGTAGCACCTGCCTCATAGAGTTGGGAGGGAAGTTAGAGCTCAATCAATCAACAAGTCTTTAAGTGTCTATGTACCAGATACTTTGTATCCCAAGATGTTGCAGATATAAAAACAAAAATGAAACAGTTCATGCTCCCTCATGGAGCTTACATTCTGTGAACTTGAAATGTTACAGAAATGTGAACTGCTGTGTTTAAAGGTGAGCCATTATTATTAGTTACATAATAATTATCAATTGGAGAATTTATCCAGAACCTTTTGGGCCTTATGATGGGAGAGATACATTAAGTGAGGCTAAAGCAGAGCCTGCAGACCTCAGGTCTAGGTAGCCACCAAATTTCCTCCAGTCAATCCTTAAATTTCCTCCACAATGAAAGTTAAACTCAAAATTTCTGTCACATTAAAAGTTAACCTCTAAATATCTTCCACAATGAAAGCTAAATGCAAAATTTCTGTCACAATAAAAGTCAACTTTTATATTTCCTCCACAATGAAAGTCAACACTTAATGAATCCCAATGGAAATGATAGGAAAGCATGTCAACACTAAAATCCATAAAGGGAAGGAAAAAGCTGTCCCCCACCTGCAGGGTAGATAAGACAATGGCACACAGGCAGGTTCAAAACCCTCTTCTGACTATTTCTACTCTCATCTGAGCACAGTTTATCATCATCTATCTGAACTACAGCACAATAAACTCCAGAAAGTCTTCCTGCTGTCTCCCTTTGCCTTCAAACTCATCCTTCTCACTATTGTCCGGATATCTAGTGGTGTGACTCCTCTCTGGACCAAATCTTCAATGGTCACTTATCAAGTAACATCTGAATTCCTTTCTCTGGCACTTAAGAGCTGCCATATTGTGGCACCATCTAATCTTTCCAGTCAGGTTTCATCTTATCTCCCCTTCCCCCAAGCACTCCCTACCCAAGTAGAACTGTAGGACTGAAAAAAATAATAATTCTTACATTTCTACAGCATTTTAAGATTTGCAAATCACCTTCCATACATTATCCCATCTGTCCTATTCCCCTACATACCCAGCAATCTCTTGTTTCTATCCTGTTGCTGTACCCCTTCTTTGTCCACTGAATTCCACATCCATTCTTTTCGAACTGAGCATAATAACCGCCTCTTCCATGAAGCCATTCCTGACCCTGTTTGTCAGTAATGACCTCACAAAGCACTTTGTCAACACCTCTGTAATGGACCTATCATTTATGCGTGCTCTGCTTAGTTTTTGTTTTCTTTTACTTTGAGACTGGGTCTTCCTGTGGTTCCCAGGCTAGAAGTATTGCTGCCCCTCAAGGACCCATTCCCACTGTTGATCAGCACTAAATTCGAGTTATGGTTTAACCCATACCATTTCTGACCTGGACCCTCCCTGAGTTGTCTGGTTGTCCCCATTCACAGGGAGGGCTTCACTGCCTTGGGGTCTGCTCTAGTGTAGATACTCAGTAGGTTAGAGTCCTACCTGCCCAGAACTGATCCAACAGCCTCAGCCTCCCTGGTAGTAGGGATTTTAACGGCATGCACTACCATATCTGGCACCTATCATGTATTTGTTTATATTTGTTTCTGTTCAGTCATTTCAGTTATGTCCAATTTTCCTGACTCCATTTGGGTTTTCTTGGCAAAGATACTAGGGTGATTTCCCATTTTATCTCCAGATCATTTTACAGATGAGGAAACTGAGGCAAACAGGGTTAAGTGACTTACCCAGGGTCACATAGCTGGTAGTGTTAACTCAGCTCTTCCTAACTCCAGGCCCCCACTCTATTCACTGTGCCCCTGAGCTGTCTTACTCATTTATATATTTTGATTACCTATTCTATATCGCATCCAAATGTCTTTGTTAGACCATGAGTTCCAAGAAGGCAAGAACCTAGTTTTGTCTGAACTTTGCATCTGTCACAAGTGGCTGTCACAGTAGTCTGTATACATAGTAGGCATTTAATAAATATTTGCCAAATTAACTTCATTTTAAAGATGAGAAAACTGCATTAAATTTAGTGGCTTGAACACTTGTAACAGAGCTGATAAGCAGAACTCAGTCATATCTAATCAAGTATCCTTTCTACCACACCATAAGTTCCTCATAATTATCATTCCAAGCATTCCAAGAGGTTTTCATATGCTGCATGTTTGACCCACACAACAGCCCAACAAAACTATATGGAGGGTAAGGATAATTCCCCACATTTAAATGGAGAACCTAAGGCTTAGAGATTAAAAGGTTAAGTATGGAACCAAGCTGTCATTTCAAAAAAAGTATTCAGGCATGAGAGAGAATGGTGTCAGTTGTAGTGGTCAAGGAAGGCTTCCTGGAAGAGGTGGGATTTACAGGGAGTGGGCAAGATGCAAAAAGGCCAAGGGGTCAAGTCAAGATTTATGAAGCATGTGCCACATGCCGGGCACTGGGGAAATAAGAATGAGAAAGACAGTATCAGTCCCTGGTCTCAAGGAGCTCACAGTCTATAATGGGAGAGGCAAAAAGCAAAACAGCAATGTACAATCAAGATATGTACAGGATCAATTAGAGAATCTCAGAGGAAAGGCAATGAAAATGTACTGTCAAAAGATGGAACAGGAAGATGATAATTGTTGGAGAAGACGTGAGAGCTGGAACACTAATTCATTGTTGGTGGAGCTGTGAGCTGATCCAACCATTTTGGAGAGCAATTTGGAACTATGCCCAAAGGGCTATAAAAATATGCAAACCCTTTGACCCAGCAATATCGCTTCTAGGATTGTATCCCAAAGAGATCATAAAAATGGGAAAGGGTCCCACATGGACAAAAATATTTATAGCAGCTCTCTTTGTGGTGGCCAAAACCTGGAAATCAAGGGGATGACCATGAATTGGGGAATGGCGAAACAAAATGTGGTATGTGAATGCAATGGAATACTATTGTGCTATGAGAAATGATGAACAGGAAGACTTCAGAGAGGCCTGGAAAGACTTATATGAGCTAATGCTGAGTGAAAGGAGCAGAACCAGGAGGACTTTGTACACAGCAACGACCATAGTGTGTGAGGAATTATTCTGGTAGACTTAGTTCTTCATAGCAATACAAGGACCTGAAAAATTCTGAATGAACTTTTGAGGCAAAACGCCTTCCATATCTGGAGAAAGAACTATGGAATTGGATCACAGAATGAAGCAGACTATTTTCTTTTGTATTATGTTTTGTTTTGTTTTGTTTTATGGTTTCTCTCATTCATTTTAATTCTTCACATGACTAAGGTGAAATTGTATTTAATAGGAACATATGTGTAGAACCTATATAAGATTACATGTTGTCCCAGGGAGGGAGTGGGAAGGGAGGGGAAAAAAATCTAAGATATATGGAGGTGATTGTAGAACACTGAAAACAAATAAAATAATTTTTTAAAAAAAGAGATAGAACAACCAAGCTGGCAATGAATTGCAGAATATATGGAGCAGTATAAAGTGTAAGAAAAGGGAAAAGACTGATAGATTTGGAGTTAGAGGACATGAGTTCAAATCCTGGCTCTGCCACATATTATTTGGGTGACTTGAACATGTCACTTCAGCCTCAGTTTCCTCTTTTGCAAAATATAGGCATGCACCACCACACCCAGCCAGAATTTTATTCTTGAGTCATTCCTATCCCTCATGGCTTTCTCTGTAGAATACTGGTCCATGGGATCCTATCTATGAACCCTTTAAAATCTGCTCACCTAAGATCTAGGTTGTTTGTTAAGATTACGGCTAACTTTCCTCACTTTCTCAATCTCAAAAAAGATGGCATGATTCATGCCCTACCTTCCCTAGGCTGCCATGATTCCACAACTAGTTCCTCCCCACTAGTTAGAATAAAATCCTACATGAAATCCATGATATTCTCTTATAATCTTTTATCTATCCTGACTCCCTGGAATAAGGCAGACCTTTTTTCAGACATATTCAAATCACAGTCTCATTTCACCACCTCTGTGATAATTATGAAATCCAATTGCTTTGGTGCCCCAGGTTCAAGGGTTTTACACTAGGAGGTCCCTTCTACCTCTGGCATTCTATATCCTAAGGTCTCTTCTACTTGAGTTTTATAGAAGGCTGGTAAAAAATGGAATACAATAAAATAATAATAATATCAGCAGTTCACATTTCCATAGTACTTTGTTATAACAATCCCACAACACCAGGAGTTGCATATTATTATTTGTTATTTCTGTTATTGCTATTATTATGACTCTTTTACAAATGAGGAAACTCATTTGTTTCCTAAGAGGCTTAGGAAAGTTAAATGGTTTTCCCAAGGCCAAAGAGAAAAGAAGTAGAAGTCCAACCCACAACTCCAAATTCCCAGCTCAATGCTCGTTCCACTATACCGTGCCAGAAGTAAATATTGGGTTTGGGTTAGTGTAATCAGGGAAGGCTTCCTGAAGAAAGGAGAACTTGAACTGTTTCCTGAAGGATGTCTAGGATTCTGAGAAAAGAACAGACGGAGAGAAGGGAAGGCACTGGAGGCTTGGAGGTGACATAGCTACAGGAGTTGGTTGTTTTCCTTCTCAAAAAGAAATGAAGAGGGAACTATGTGTCCAGAATAGGAGATCCTCAGTTCTGCACACCTAGGGAGACATGGATACTAAAGGCAGAAATCTGGGGGTAAATGGAAGGGCTCAGTGAAAGTTTACCAAGTATATTCCTCACAATAACCTTGTAAGGATGGTAAGCATGAGTCCTATCATTCCCATTTTACAGATGAGAAAAACCAGGTTAAGTGAAGTAACTTGTCCAGAGTCAGACAACTATTAAGTGTCAGCACTGGGATTCAATCCCAGGTCTTCTAACTCCTGGTCCAATTCTATTTCCAAATCCAAGGAAACTTCACCCAACTTCCCAATTCTGCCTAAGGGATTAAACAATCATTGAGGGCTGACCACATCAAGGGCAGAGCTCAGAAGTCAAAAAGTTCCCAAAGGAGGGCCTCATTAGAGAGAAACATGAGGGTGCATGGGGTCTGCAATTAGCCTGGATCCTCAAGCAGTCATGGTTTCTGGCCCCAACTAGCCTCAATTGCCTAGTCCTTTGAAGAGAGATGAGAACTGAAATCAAAGGGAATCCAAGGTAAGAGCTGGAAAAGACTTGAAGATTCATCTAATCCAGGGATTTTAAACTCTTTTTGATCTCTACAGACCCCTACATCTATCGGAGGAATCCTATGGAACACCCTTCACAAAACATTTTTTAAATTTCATAATTGCAGAAAACACTAGATTTCAGTTAGAAGTTGGGGAACCTGCAGCCTCGAGGCCACATGTGATCCTCTAGATCTTCAATCCAAACTTCACAGAACAACTTTAGATTCAAAGGGCCACACTTGATGACCTAGAGGGCTACATTTGACCCCAAGACTCTGGGTTAGAGCAAATAAAGATTTGAGGTTTTGAGGGACCCTAAAAATATCTGTATGGCCCCAGGTTAAGAACATCTGATCTAGTCTAATCTCATTATGCAGAAGTAGAAACCAAGTCCCAGTGAGGAGAATTAACTTGCTCGATATGATGGGGAGACAGAGACAGAGTAGAATCCAGATCTTCAGAAACTGAGGAAAGGATTCTTTCTATTATACCTGCCAGCCATTCAGAGACATTCAAATTTCAAAAGTCCCAAGGATTCCGGATTTCAATGCTATTACTGTTTCTCTGACCAGCATTTCAACCTTTCTACACTTTATTTCATCCCCTCTTGTTCAGTCAATGATGCTACAATTCTTAGTGTCTTCAGAAGACTGACACAGTCTGTCACAGAGTTTCTTTCTAACTTCTAATTATCTGACAAAGCCTCCTTCCTTTAAGAGCCTTTAAGATCCCAGGACCACCTCCATGCCACAATAAGGCTTACAAGGAAACTGGTGGAATCTGAAAAGGGAAAATACAAGGAGTCACATGAGGATACAAAAAAGCTTCACTGTTTCAATGTTCCTTCTCGCTGAGGATGATTGAGTGAGTGAGTAAGTGAGTGAGTGAGTGAGTGGTTTCAAGAAATCTTCTCATTCAATCCAATAAAACATTTGCTGAGCACCTATTATGTACAAAGCATTAGGTGAAAATATTAAAAATCTGTCATTCTCTTAGACATCAAAAGTGTATGGAATATTCTATGGACCATGAAACCAGTCTCTAATATGTAAACAGCACTTAGCCCAGTGCCTAGCACATAATAGTTACAATACAAATACTTATTCTTTTCCTCTCCTTCCCTAATTCATTCTCTCCATGTTGTTTGTCACCTAATACACAGCTTTGACCATGGCTATCCCCAGCTGGCTAGTCCTTGCTTCAACACCTCCAGGGAAAGGGAGCTCACTAAATTCAAAGGTACCACACTTTTAGACAACTATATTTAACAGGATCAATCAGTAAGCATTCATATTATGCACTTAAGGAAGGTTCTTTCTCCTAATGAGTCAAAATCCATTTCTCTGTAACTCTTCCCCATTGGTTCTGGTATTGCTACCTGGGGCCACACAAAACAAATCTCCTTCATGAGCTCAATGATAGTCTTTCATATATCTCAAGATGGCAGTCATGTTTCCCCCCAGAAGCCTTCTCTTCGTACCATACAGATTCTCCCTTCTCTGAATTCCTAAGGCACTTAAGACTCTATATTGCACAATCTGGCACTTATTTATACAAAGCCTCTTCTTGTCCTCTCCTTTGCTGAGTTTGAATCTATTTTCCCCAAAATGATGGTGAGCTCTCTGAGGCCAAGGCCCACACTTTCTTCTCTTGGTGACTATTCAACCTTTGCTAAGAGCCTTATGTATGTCCCTTCCTGTGGGTATAAGGGAGAAAATGAAGTTTTGGGAAGAAAGTGTGTGTTCTCATAGATTAAGAGCATAAGACACATGCAACAAATCACTAGACTATAAGACATTACATGAAAGTGCATTAACAACAGGTGCAGAATAATATGTTATGTGACATTCAAAGAGAAAGTCATTACAGAGAATAGGACAAGGAAAGACTTACTGAAGAAGAATAAAGGAGGATATACAAGGAATTTGAAGAGCATGAGCAAAAAAGGAATGGAGATAAAAGAGCAAAGGTCAGATGAAGCACAGAGTACACGTTAGGGGATAATACAAAATAAGGTTGACCAGAGTTTAGTCCTTGAAATGTCAAGCTTAGAACCTTAGAGCACAAAACATCAAAGGCCAAAGCTGGAAGGAATCTTAGAACACAGAACATTGAATGTCAGAGTTGGAAGTTTACTCAGTAGCCAAGAGGGAACCACAAAATGGTTCTGAGAAGAAGATGAATATTGTCATATTTATGAATAAGGAAAATTAATCTAGCAACACACAAAGGAAGAATTAGAGGGAGGAAAAGACTAGAAGTTGGAAGACTTCCAAGGATCAATGAAGTTGGAGGTGGAAAACCTTTAAAGATCATCTGATCCAACCTCTTCCTCATCTTACAGAAAAGGAAACTGAGTCCCAAGATGGTTGATTAACTGTCTTGCCCAAAGTCACAAATGTGACATCTTCTTTGTCCTAAGATTGCTTTCAACCTCTGATACTTCATGTTTGATATTCATGTCCTTTCAACTTCTGTTTCTTAAAGTTCCTTCCAGCTCAGGCATTTTATGTATCTCAGAAGGGTACTAAAATGACCAGAAGACTCTCGGGGGGAAGAGAGGGGAATCTCTGTGTTGAACCCAGGCCCTTGGACTGTAAAACCAGCCCTCTTTTCACTTGTACCACTCTGTCTATCAGAATTGGTTAGTTGTTACCCTTTGTTCTTGAAGAGGACCAAAATGACATCACCATGATAAACTCAAGTTTCAGTGTGTCTGACTGTGGCTGATCAGACCAATATGAGCTTGGAATGATCTATCACAGATTGGGCACAGATAGTCTGTATGAACATTTGGGGTGGATACTCCAAATCTGGGCATCTTACGATTGCTTTGTGCTGTCTCAATTCTGCTTTGCTCATAGAGCACAGCACCCTTTCTGATGTGGGCCAGAATTCAGGAAAGAGGGGTGGGTTTAGGGAAAATTCATGAAGCTCAGTTTTCGACATTGTGAGTTTGAATTTTGAAAGAGTCATCCAGTTGAAGTCCTAAATGAATTCAAAGCAAAGATTCTTCACCTGGGGTCCAGGAATTTGTTAGGTTTTTTTTTTAAATTTTGATAACACTATTTCAATATGCTTATTTTCTTTTGTAGTCTTATTACATTTTATTTTATAGATTTAAAAACGTTATTCTGATAAAGGGTCTATAGACTGATTCACCAGACTGCCAAATGGGTTCATAACACACACACACACAAAGGTTTAGAATCCCTGATTTAGAGTTTCAGGTCTAAAACTGTGTCTTCGACAGGACTGGGTACAGGGCAGCTACTGAGGGATATGATGACAGGAGAATGATGTGATTTGGGGTACCATGACCCAGAAGTTCAAGTTTTCAGGGCATGATCACTCCAGAGGTAGTCCTTCCCCAGGGAGAGACCTGATCATGTTGAAGAAAATCAGTCTTGACCCAGACCAGAGAGGCTGTGTCTAAAATAGCCTCATCTCCCTTCAAGACCAATTTGATTCCAATGAGGGCCAGCACGTAGTCCTTCCCAAGGCAGCCAGTGGTGCCAAGCCAGAACAGCAGAAAGCCAAAGCTATTTTTATACACCCTGGCACTAAAAGGTCTCAAATAAGGGGCCTTGAGATTTCCAGGATCTGTTCCTCCTCCCATGCCAGTCAACCCAACTGGTTCTGGTAGCGAGAACTACCTGGAAATGTTTGGGAAGGCAGGCTACACAACTGGAAATTCAATATAATTTCAAAAGTCTCAATGGGAAGCATGCTCAACCTTTCAATCTCATTTCTGCCACTGACCTGATGTAACCTTAAGTACACTGATCTTAAGTAACTCACCCTCAGTTTCCCCTTCTGTAAAAGAATCCAATGAAAGTACTCTGAAAATGACAATGGCCTAACAAAATCTTACAGATCTGCTATTGTTTAGAATTTCTGGGAATCTAGGACACTGAGCAATATTATTCCTGGGTCACTGAAAAATAATTTAGCTAATAAGTAATATAAACTAAAGGGGAAAGGGAGAGACCATGCAAGTTAAACTTATTTAAGGAAATCATTTTTTCCCCCTTTCAGTCAACAAACACTAATTAAGCACTTACTATGCCTAGAACATTATGCCCAACAACTGGGAGAGATAGATGGATCCAGTAGTAGTTAATGTATGTTTTGACGAAGTAATAAAAATAACTGAACTTTTAGGGCAGGTGAACTCAAAATGATGCTTCTCCTATCAGACTAAATTGTTACACCTACACTGTTTAGCCAGAAGCTCAGAGATTCTTTTCTCCCCCAGACAGTCTTCTAGGCATATTAGTACCCTTCTGAGATACACAAAATGCCAGAGCTGGAAGGAGCCTTAGAAAACAAAACATAGAATGTTAGTGCTAGAAGCCATCTTAGAACACAGAAGACAGCATGTCAGAGCTGGAAAGAACCTTAGAACACTGAATGTCAGGGAAGGCTACCACTACACACAAAAGGGGGAGAGAAAGACAGAAAGGAGAGAGGGAGAGAGAGAGAGAGAGAGAGAGAGAGAGAGAGAGAGAGAGAGAGAGAGAGAGAGAGAGAGAGAGAGAGAAGCGATCTTAGGGCAAAGAACATGAAATGCCAAGAACTCAAAAGAACCTTAGTGCACAGAATGCTAGAACTGGAAGGAAGCCGAAAAGCCACTGGAATATCAAACATGAAGTGTCAGAGACTGAAAGTGATCTAGGACAAAGAACATGAAATATCAAAAACTCAAAAGAACCTTACTACATAGAATGTGAGAGCTGGAATGTAACATTTTAGAGCCTGAAACGACCTTAGAATAGCAAATATAGACTAGTAAAGCTGGAAGTAGCTTTAGATTTTGAATCTAACTCTCAGATTATATAGAGAAGGAAACTTCTGCCCAGAAAGGATGAGGAGTGCCTTGCTCAAAGTCACAGAGCAAGTCAGTGGCAGAGCTTAGAACTAGAGGATAGATCTTCTGACTATTCCTGATTACTCCTGTACTGAAAGACAGAGCATGGGACTTGGCAATGAGAAAGATCTGAGTTGAAATCCTGCCTCACACACCATGTGACCCTGAGGAAGTCATTTATCTCTCTGGGCCTCAGTTTCCTCATAGATAAAATGGGAGTACTGGATGTGATTTCTTTCATCACTAAATCTATCAGTTATGAAAAAGCATAGTAACATAATTCCCCCATAAAATATTCCCTGATAGTTCTACCCCATATAGGTCTCTTAATTTCTTTCATGCGCTGATGCTTACAGCTCATATCACGAAGTCTGGCAAAGGGATTCTTGACTTGGGTCTGAACACTTGGGGTTTTTTTTAAAATAATTTCATAATCAAATGTTGATAACAGTCATAATTGGTTTCCTCTGTAATTCTATGTGTTTTGTTTTATGAATTTAGAAACATAATCCTGAGAAAGGATCTAAAGGCTTCACCAGACCACAGAAGAAGTTAAAAAGGTTAAGAACCCCTGGATTGTCATTTGGTTCTACACTGTTTTGCTCATCTCTCTGTCACTGTCCCTTGTCAAAAGTTTAGCCTTCACAAGCAGAACAGGAGAGCCTTGAATGCAGAACCCAGGTCTCCTCTTCCTCCTTTTCTCCCATAGACTAACCTACGTTGGTTCACTGATTGAAAGAGCTAAAAAGAGTAATCTTTGACCAGCATCAAAAAAGGGAGTGGACACACTCATACATGAAAACCCTCTGCTCTGCTGCTTCCACCAGAGTGAAGGAGACTGGATTTTAGTCTCAGTTCTGTCCCTGACTTACTGTGTATATCACTTCTGCTCTCCCCCTCCAAGCCTCAGTTCTCTCAACTGTAAAAATTGAAATATGGACTAGATGGTCTCTGATTCCCCTAAGCTCTGACACTCTGTTCGGAGGCCCCTCGTAACTCTAAGTGTCTTTAGGAAGATATCTATTTGGGTAGTATGCCCTCACCTCCTCCTGCCAGGCCATGATCAACCCTGTCTCTACTTTCCCCTGGTACTTTCTCAGACGGCTGGAGAATGTCTCAGGGGCTTGGGACAGGAAGGCAAAACCACAGTTTTCCTAACTCGTCCCAGAGCCAGACAGGCACAGGAAGCAGATCCCTGACCTAGAGGAGGGGGTGAGAAGGAAGAGAGCTTATGAAAGTCCCTGGAGATGGGTAGGAATTACCCACAGCCTTAGGCCTCTGCCAGGGGCCAGGGTCAAGGGCAAAGGATTCCAGTCCTCCCCAGCTGGGACTGTTTCTCTCCTTCCTGGGAACTCTCTGTGATGCTCAGAGCCAGTGGGCAGCCTACGTGCCTCTCTTGTTCTCTCAGGGGACTACTGGAGGGAGGAGAAGGGGCCCAAGGGCAGTCCTGGGCTTTATTGCCACTGACATTTCCGAGGGCTTCAAAATACACAGGATTCAGTATGCACTCCCACGAAAAACACATGCACATTTATATAGCCAAGTACACACACAGAAAGACCCAAAAATGCACACACCCATGTACCTAGCTAGATAGACATGCACATAAAGGCATACGCACCTGCCTACGTTCGATGCATAGACACATACACATAAATACAGAAGACACAAACATATACATATTGCAACAAATACAGTAAATGCGTTCAAAGGTCAATATTACACAAGTTGAAATCTGGGAAAGTTTGCAAAATTCATCCCATTCACACACACACACACACACACACACACACACACACACACACACACACACCACGAACCTATTATACTTTCACGAAGTGCTTCTATAAACCACCTCAGGAAATATTCTAAGTATATACAGGAAGAAACAGGATGGAATAAATGGAAACATGACTAGACTTGGAGGTGAGTAAGTCCTGAGTTCAAAACTTGACACAGACATTTATTAGCTGGGTGATCATGAGCAAAGAACTTTAATTAGTTATCAGGCATTTAACAAGCATCTATACTAGCTATCAAACACCGTGCTAGGCGCTCGGTCTACAAAGATAAAAAATGAGCAGGATCTATTTTCAAGGACTGACAACATGTATAACATAATACACATAATTAATAAGTTATACACCAAATAAATCCAAGGTCATTTGAGGAGGAAGGCACTAGCAATTCCAGGGGAGAGGGGTGATTGGGAAAAGCACTCATGGTGAAGTTAGTAAATGAGGGCTTTGAAGAAAACTAGGGATTTTAAGAAGGTGAAGGGGAGAGAGGACAGCATGAGGGACAGCCTATACAAAGATATGAAAGCAGGAGATGGAGAGTCATGTGTGAGACTAGTCCATCTAGACACAAAAGGCCATGAGAGAAAGCATTGCATAAGAAAGCTGGAAAGGTCAGTTGTGAAAAAGCTGTAAAGGTCCAACAAAGGAACTTCTTAATGATCCTAGACGAAACAGGGGCTCCTAGAATGTCATAGGCAGAAAAGTGATGGAGGCACACCTGAGCTTTCAGAATATTCTTTTGTAACTGGGTTTCCTGGAGAAGGAAGAAATCTGATAGAGAAAGATCTATTAAGAGGTTACTGCAATAATGTAGATGAGAGGTGAGGAGGATTTGAAGTAGGGGGTGACTGGGTGAACAAAGATAAGGAGAGAAATGAGCGTTACTTTGAAGGAATGGCTGACAAGGTTTGGTCATTGATTGAATATACCAGGTGAGAGAGAATGAGGAGGTGAAAATGCCCCAGAATGGATGAACCTTGGTGTCTAGAAGGATGGTGATGGCCCCTTGACAGAATCTAGAGAGTTAAGAAGAAGGGTGGGCTCGATGGGCGGGTGGCACAGTGGATAGAGCACTGGGTCTGGAGTCAGGAAGACTCATTTTCCTGAATTCAAATCTAACCTCAGACACTTAGTAGTTATGTGATCCTGGGCAAATCACTTAACCCTGTTTGCCTCAGTTTCCTCATCTTGTAAAATAAGTTGGAGACAGAAATAGCAAACCATTTCAGTATCTTTGCCAAGAAAACCCTAAATGGAGTCACAAAGAGTCAGACATTACTGAAATGACTGAACAACAACAAAATTTGTAAATTTTTACAGTAAAAGGTAGGGATTTGAGGGAAAGAGAGAAAGGGAGAGAAGACTTTAACCCAACAGATTATCTGGTAACTACTGGGATTATTCATATTGCTGAGGGCTGAGCTTTCAAGGCTTCTTTCAATGTGTTTGCTCTGTAGCTGTAAGCCACACTCTCTCTGTCTTTTGTCTCTATCTCTGCATCTCTCAAGTCTCCCTGTCTCTGTCTCCCACCCACCCATTACAGCTGCTCCTCCAAGTACCAAGTGTGAAATAGGAGCTGGAGATGTCAGGGGTCTCTTCTAACTCTGATTCCATTATTTTGAGTATGATTCAGAGATTCCCATGCTTCTATGGTCTTATAACTATAAACTGACACCATTAAATTCTGAGATTATTTGTTTCTAAGATTCTATGAAGTTTCCCTGAACCATCAAGAATCTCATTCCCTGGAGCACAAATCAAAGCTAGAATATTCAGGAAGCAAGACTTGCTCATATTTTTATCTTGACAAAACTAGTAGCTGCCTCTACAATAATATAGAGAGACCAGAGGAGAAAAAAAAGGAAATATAAGGGTCAGGGGTGGGGTCATAGAGGAATCGCAGACTCCCAAAAGGTAAACGCAACATGATACACATATTCACGTGCTCTGAAAGATGCACAACCACAATGGCAGACAATCCTTGCTCAAGAATTTGCCATGATTACCCAATGCTTAAAGAATAAGGTCTTCAAGACTTACCACAATCTAGCCCCAACCCATGTTTTTAGATTTATTCCTTCCAAAATGTCTGCTGGGGGGAAAGTGGATGAAAGGGCTGAACCCACATCCCCAGACCATGTCTTGTGCTATTAACACATTGAATCATACCCTTCTCTGGATCTGGAAGACCCTCCCATTCCATATTCAACTACTCAAATCATTCCAAGATCCACTTCATAGGTTTTGTCTTCCACAAAGTCTCCCGTGATACCCTGGTTCAGGTCAATGAGCTGCCACCAGACTCTATGCCTTTCAATCACCCATTATTCCATTCTGACTGGCATTATATTGATCTGCGCCCATTAGATTATGAACTCAATGAGGGGTGGGGATGGTTTTATATTATGTTCCCCAGCCCCAAACTCAAAGTAGATGCTCTGGAAAATGAAGGAGAAGGGGAAGGGGGGAGGAGGACAGTGGCTAATTAGTGTGATAGAAGGAAGGAAGATACACTTATTAAGCACCTACTATATGCCAGGCACTGTACTAAGGGCTTTACAAAATATCATCCCATTTGATCCTTACAACAACACTGGGAAAGAAGAGCTGTCATTATCCCCATTTTATAACTGAGGAAACGGAACCAAACAAAGGTTAACTGACTTGCCCAATGTCACACAGCTAGTAAGTGTCTAAGGAAAAATCTAAACCCAGCACTCTATCCACCATATCACCTAGCCACCCTTGATGCCTTCCCTCTGAGATTACCTCCCATTTGCTTTGTATATATTGTATATATCTTGCATGTATTTGGTGGTTTGTGTCTTTTCTCCCTTATTGGAAACTCCTTGAGGGGAGGAACAGTATTTTTGCCTTCCTTTGTAGCTCCATACTTAGCACAAGGACTGGCACATGGTAAAGTCTCCAATAAACACTTGTTGTTGGCCTACCTATGTGACCTTGGATAGGTCATTATCTAATCAAGGCCTTACTTAGTCTCTTCATCTATAAAATGAAACGGTTGAATTAGCTGAAATCCAGAGGTCTCTGGTGCCTGCAGATCGAAGATCCTAGGATCTTCTTCCTCATATTTAATATTTAATTTAAGCTCTATTAAATAAGATCACAGGTTTTAGAGCTTAAAAGGATCTTACCCAGTCACTCTAATCTAATGTACTCATTTTGCAGATGAAGAAACTAGATTCAGAAAGCTGTAATAAGTTAACCAAAGTCACACCAGTAACAAATTGGGAATTGCAGATTCCAGCCCAGGTCTTCAGAATCCAAATTCTGTATTCTTTCCACTACAAGATGCCACCTCTCTCTGTTATTCCACAGTAACTTGGAGCTAATGTATCCTGAAACCAGATACTGATTAAAGACAATGAAGATCTTAGAAATGAATTCAAAATTATACCTTTCTCCCTCTCATATTACTTATAATGTCTTTGGATAATTTGATATAAAAGCCTAAAGTAGGGCGAAAAGTACGGTCCTGGGCACTCTGCCACTGAATTGATGCATGACCACGGATGAGCAAGTCTCTTCTCTCTCTGGGCTTTACAGTATAAGGTGAAGTGAAGGTTTGGCCAGATGGGTCTCTAAGGTCCCCCCTTCCAGGTTTGACAGTCTGTGTTCCAAGACCCCCTTTATCTCTAACCTTCTGTGTACACAAGTCTGAAGCCTGCCACATTCAAACCTCCCAGGCCACCCAAGACTGGTGTTAAGTTCACACCACTCATCCTCTGTCTGAATAGTCTTGCCTAGTTTCAGGTCAGTAAGCATCTCCTCAAATAAAAGTAATTGTGTGGAAACAGAAAGAAAGGAAAGAGAAGAAGATGATGAGCTCCTATCTGTACCTACCTCAGTGGGGAGCCCTGCTCCCTGCAGGGACAATGCAGCCCGTTGGCCTCAGCCTCCACATCCCCAGTTCTCCACCGTGCTCAATCTCAGCTTGGTCTCTTCCTCCTCTGGCCTGTGGTTTTTCAGATTTGGCCCATGTTGTGGATCTAAGAGAGAGGAGAAAGCAAGAAAGCAGAGCTCAAGCAGGTTGGCTGGGACCCATGGGGTTAACACCAAGGAAAGAGGGCTAGTGCTCGTAATGCAGCCTCCCCAGGACAGAGGGGATATTGGGCGTCTGCCAGAGGAAGGTATTTCCCCAGCCGCAGGAGAGAGTTCTCCCTACACACCTCCTCTACCACACGAGTAGCTGGGATGGGCTGGGGGGTGGGAGGGAGGCCTGTGTGGGAGGAGAAAAATGCTGATTCACAATAGGGATTTCTAGTTCTCCTAGAAAGAAGGGTGGGGAGGAAAGAGGACAAAGAGACAATGGAAGCAGGGCCAAGATGAGGTTTCCCAAAGTTGAGGGGGTTTCTGATGCTGAATCCCTGGCTTAGAATGCCTGTCCATAGAATTATACAATCAAAGAGCTGGGAGGGACTTCAGGGATCATCAAGTCCAATCCATAGCTGACAGGAAACAGTCTGGGTACCAGACTCAACACCCCTGCTCCTCCCTTCCTCCCTCCCTGCCTAGTGAGGCAAGCTCACAACTCACCTCCTTCACAAAAAGACAATGAGAAGGCTTGAGACCATGCCAAAGAAAAAATGGCTGAAGGAAAAAAAGGATGTTTAGCCTAGGACATAAACTCTTCAGTGATGAGGAATTTCCCCATCAGTGAGTAGTACTTCTTGACACATAGTAGGTACTCTGGAAATATTTGCTGACTGAGTGACTGATAGACAAAAGAAAATCTATGGGAGGGGAGGTATGATAGCTATCTTTATTCAAGAGCTGACATATGGAAGAGGGCTATCTGCCATGAGCTCCCCCTTCTTCCTCACTCCACCTCTCAAAAGCCTCTTCATTCATCTTCTTGTTCTGCATAGCCCCAGGGAGCAGGAGAGGAGGGGGCAATGCTGAACAGGATCCGAAAGACTGGTGAACAGTATCAGAAAGACTCATTCTTCCAGACCACCTTCATCTGTATTCATTTTTCCCTTCCTGACCAAAGAACAAACTAGATAGTCTGTATCAGACACTTTAAGTACTTGATTCTCTACAGTCTTGCACTGCTGTCTAACTGGAACTAGAGTCTCAGGATTGGAAGGAAAAAAGCACCTCGGAAAATAGGTGATGCAGTGGGTAGAGTTAGAAATCTAAAAGACCTGAGTTCAAATCCTGCCTCAGAAACTTACTAGCCATCTGACATTGAACAATTTACCTTACTTCTGTTTGCCTCAGTTCTCTGATCTGTAAAATTGGGACATTAAGACACCCACCTCACTAAGTTGCTTTGAAGATAACAATATACATGTATGTATTTGTGTGAGTGTGTGTACAGTCTCATAAAACCTGAAGTGCTGTATCAATGTTAGCTATTATTACTAAGTGGATGAGGAGAAAATAAAGAGAAAAAGAAGAAATCGTTAAAGAAAGCAAGCTCCTACAGGAGATAATCAACAGCCTAAGCGAAGGAATCAGCCTTGGCCCTTGCCAACAGGCCCACCTCTGCAGCAAGAAAGGAAAGCCAAGGAAAAAGCAGGATAAATGAAGAAGGCTTTTGAGAAGTGGAGTGGGGGAGAAGAGGGAACTCATGATGGATGGCCTCTGTTTTCTCAGTAAAGTAGGAAGCAAGCTCATCTGCTGAAAGAGAAGGGCAGTGGGGGGTGGGGTGTAGGAGGTATGGGGAGAATGAAGGTTTGAAACACTTGCTGTGGAAAGTGTGAGTAAGAGACCATGGTGAAGAATGAAAGGATTTCACCACGGCAGTGAGGACCCAACTGAGATCAGGTAGCACACATTTTCAAGTGGACCCATCTGGAATGGCTATGGGCTTTCTCTCAGTATATTCAGCAGCAGCATGGGTAGGAAAAACAAAGGCAGAGAACAGGAGCAAGCCAGGCCTGTGGTTTGGCAATGTGCGACTGTAGGCAGGACAAGGAGCCCGAGGATTTGAGGATGTCTGATAACAGATGATCAAACAATTGAAAACTATGAAGGGAAGGAGAACAGAGCCAGGGCAATTAACTGGGAGAATTAGGAAAGTTAGTGGCAGTGGAGGCCATCAGGAAAACACAGTATTGCTTTAAGAAGAAGAAAGACATGAGGAAAGACTGACGGGTTTGAGAGAAGACTTTCAAAGATGAAAATCATGGAGGTGAAAAATTATAGATAATGGGTAAATTGTTGTGTTTATCCTTCATTCTTGAAGAGGACCATGACATCAGGGAGATGATGACATGACTTGCAGTTGACTTTTATTTGAGTGAAGGAGGGTGAAAAATTATGGGTAATGAGTAGGCCATGGGGATCACCATCCGTGTATGTAACTGAGGTAAAGGGAAGACTAAGGCATGGGAAATAAGGAGGCTGATGTACATTGACATGTACACTGAAGTATCTGAGTTTGAGGGACAGGATTGAAAAAAACAGGAAGAGTGAGTCAGGTACTGACTTCCCTAAGAAAAGAAGCAGCCTAGTGATAGTGACAGGGAGTAGGGTTGGGTGAGAAACGTGGATAAAAAAAACCTCCATGGAGAAGGGGCTGCTGAATAATGGTGACCAAGGGACAGTCAGAGAAATGAGAATGAGAAATTGAGAATAACTCTCCCTCCTGTCCCAGTGTTTGGGTAGGGAAGGAATAAGAGAAAGAGTACTCAGGATTAGGTGACCATGAATGTCATCTTATTGGGGGAGAGCCTGGTTCCAAACAAGACAAGAAAATAGAGTGTGAAGTGAAGAAATCCATGATTGCTCAAAGATCAAGGATTCTAGAGAGCAGACAATGAAAGACTGTGGAGTAGCAAGTCAAAAAAGGATAGAGCTGAGAGGATAAGTAGGAGGAGAGGATTTTCAAGCAGATTCAGTTGATATAGACACTGAAGGATGAGGATGATAGGGGGTAAAAGCTGGGAATTGATCTCTCATATTCAAGTCAATAAGTTATGTAAGTATTTACTATGAGTTGAAGACTGGGGGCACATAAATAGGGGTATAAACAGTCCCTGCTCTCAAGGAGCTCACAGACTAATACAAGAAACAACATCCAAATGATAATGTACAAACGAGATAGACATGATAAATTGGAAATAATCACAGAGGAAGGCGCTAGCATTAAGGGGGCCCAGCAAAAGCTTCTTACAGAGGATGGGATTTCAGCCAAGACCTGAAGGAAATGAGGAAGTGGAAAAAGGAGAGAATACATCGTAGGCACAGTGGACAGCCAGGAAAAACGCACAGTCAGAAAAAAAAAATTGTGTGCCCTTCCCACTCCACCAAAAAAGAGAAAGAAAATGCACAGTCAGAAGATGGAGTGTCTTATGTACAGAACATCAAGGAGATCAGTGTCACTGAACTGTAGAGTATATGGAGGGGAGTAAGACATAAGAAAACTGGAAAAGCAGGAGGGATCCAGATTATAAAGGGCTTTAAAAGACAAACAAAAGATTTTATAGTTGTTCCTCCTAATAAAGAGGCCCCCAAATTTACTGAATGAAGAGGGAGAATAGTCAGACCTGCAAATTAAGAAGATCCCTTTGGCAGCTGAGTAGAGGAGTGGGGAATGAGTAGTTAACAGGGGTCATCTACCACCAAGTGACCTGTGATGATGGGGCACCGGGTAAATGTGGGCCCTCACTGTCTATGACTAGCAAGATCCCTCAGAGTTCTGAAAGCTGGTGCTCGAGGAAAAATAAGGCAGTGATTAGGATGCTAAGAGACTGGGATGATTTAAAGGCTACTTCAGGAAAGGAACTCTCCTCATTGCCTTGATGCATAGAGACAGAGGCTTGAAATCTCATAATTCTTGGAGCACAAGTATCTAAGAAGTTGCACAGAACTTCTCAAGACTTATCAAAACATAGGACTGCCACCAAATTCTGGTGACTTATGTGGAGGTCAGTAGTCATTCCAGAAAGAGCTAGAAAATACTGCTGAAGATCATAAAGTCTTGGGCAAGTAAATAAAGTTCTTAGGGGAACAGAAGATATTTTCATCCCTGCTTCCTGGATCTGACGAAAAGAAATGCTGATTTAGGAAGTCAGACAGTTAAGAATGGGGCATCTGACCCTTAAAACATAGAAACAACACACTCCTGATACCTAACAAGGCTTTGTAAGAATATATTTATATGGAGTCTTATAAATCATACAAATGAAAAGAACTTTAAACAGCAAAGGAAGAAACTGGGAGAAAACTGCCTATAAATATATCCAGGAAGCTGATTACCCCAAGAAGTAGCTATAATATCAAAGAAGATTAGACACAGAAACATTCAGAAATTCAAGGAGACAAAATACAAAAAAAGAGCAAACAATAAAATTTTTTACTTCAAATCTCTATAAACAAACACATAAAATATCAGTGAAACAGAGGATTCACTAGACCTCTTAATGCAAGGAGGCAAACACAACTTCACAGGTATCAAAGGGGAGGGAGAAGGGAAAAAGATGCATATCTGTGAACTATCATCAAGTGAGCATAATTTCTAGCTCTGACACAGTTCCTAAAAATAATAATAAAGGGATAGCTTGTGAAAGTCTAGAAAAGAGAACAGTTATCCCAGCCTGGCTTCTTTAAGAACAGGTCAAGCTAGACTAACTTCATTTCCTTTTTTGACGGGATTACTAGGTTAGTGGATATGAGAAATGCTACAAATAAGATTCACTCAAATTTTAGCAAAGCAGTTGATTAAAATCTCATGCTATTTTTGTGGGAAAAGGTGGAGAACTTTAGGGCATGGGTTAGTACAGTAAGAAATATTCAGAACTGGTTAAATGGACAGATGCAAAGAGTAGCCGTTAATGGCTATATGTCAAGTTGGAAGGAAGTTTCCAATGGAATGTCCCTGGATCTGTGCTTGGTCCCATGAAGTTTCTATTTTTTTAAATCAATAGCTTGTATAATGTTATCAATGGCATGTTTATAAAATTTGCAGGTGACATAAAGCTAAGAAGGGTAATTAGCACCCAAATGTCAGAGTTAGGATTGAAAAAAGATGTATGACAGGATTTGTTCTGTAAGTTTGGATTCAGTCAAAAGGCTATACTTTGAGGACCCAGAGGGCCACATGCAGCCTTGAAGCTGCAGGATCCCCTCTCCTAGCACTCAGGACTAGAAAATCAGGATAGGTCCAAAATACCAACTTCACAATTCAAAAATGAAAAAGGTATCCCTAGAAAAAAGTCTGAAAAAGTTCAATCATTTATTAAGTACCTACTATGAGCCTGCACTAGATACTATGTCCAACCACTGTGCTAGGCCCTGAGGATATAGAATGAAACAATGCCTACTTTCAAGGAGGATCTGGGCAAATTAGGAGATGAAAAGGTCAATATAAATCAGCAGATGATACTGATAATCCAAAACACAAATGTGACCTTAGGCTGGATTAAGAGACAGAGTATTCAAGACTGGGAAGGTGAGAGTCCCACTGTCTTCTTATTTGGTCAGAGAATTCTGTTCATTTGGTGTCACATTTTACAAAGGGCACTGATAAGATGGAGAAATTGAAGGTAATCATGAGGGTGAAGGTACAAGATCATGAGGTAGATTACTGGTGCAATGGTCCTAGAGTCTGAAAGACCTGAGTTCAAATCCATCCTCAGACACTTACTAGCTATGTGATTCTGGGCAAGTTACTTCACCTGTTTGCCTCAGTTTCCTCATTTGTTAAATGAGGATAATAACAGCATCAATTATTCACAGAGTTATTTAGTATGAAATGAGACAACAAATACGCACCATTTAGTAAATCTTAAATAATCTTTGTAAATCTTACATACAGAATAGATACAAAGTAACCAGAGAGATAAGGAAATAGCAGCTGGGGGTGGGGTACATCTAACTCAACCTTCACATTTTATAAATGAGGCAACAGAGACTCAGAGAGATTAAGTAATCTTCGTATGGACACAAAGGGTTAAAGGCATGACTGAAACCCAAATTCTCACTCCAAACCCAGCACTCACTACGCCCACCATGTCATCATGATTCAAATGTCCAATCGATTCAATTAAATGGAACTGAACCACACATGGAGAGAAGGAAGGATGAGATGAGTGCCAGAAGGCAGGGGGTTTATTGAAGAATCTTTCTCAGATAAAAAGAGGACAAGAATAAGGAAAGACTACACACTCCTCTAGGGGAGAATCCTGTGTGACTGGAGGGGGTGGTGGGAATGGGAAGTAAGAGACAAGAGGATCAGAAAAGGAATTGGGTCAGAGGCAACAGGCTTTCGCTTCAGGATTATTAGTTCATTTAAGGTCTTCAGCCTAAGCCAGAATATAGGTTTTACCAGCCTCAGTAACATCAACCATGGGGCAAATAAGAGGGTGAGAATTGGAAACAAGGTCAACATGAGTTTGAAAAAGAGATAAGAAGAAAGATCAGAAGTCAGAGATTGGCTGCCTTCCCATTCCCTAATAAAGTGAGGGAGCAGATGGGATATCATTTTGGATATCAGAACAAGAGTTCAGTGGGAAATGAAGAGAGCCAAGAACTGGCAGGAAAAGCAATGAGAATTGAACTCTAGGTCACTGGGGGCAAAAGTAGTTGCTGTCTGTGGTCCTGAACCTGAAGACAAGAGATCTCTGCTACCCATAATCAGAAAACCTCATTTGTAACCAACAGAGCCTACCACAGAATCTCAGTACTGAAAGGTATTAAAACCTCGGAGACTATCTTGTCCATTCTACAGCTGAACAGAAATCCCCACTACAGTCATCCAACCCAGGACTTTGCTTGAAGAGCTCCAAGTTGGGATGAATTGGCTATCTCCTAAAGCAACCCATTATGTTTTTAGATGATTCTAATTATTAGCAAGTTTTCTTCATATCATACTCAAATTTTTTATTTTACAATTCCACCCACTGCACCTAGTTTTACCCCCCAAAAAAAGTCAAAATGAAACTCAAGAGTTTTCTGAGTAATTTAACAATAACTTTTTTTTTCTGTAGCATTTTAAAAGGGTTCTGGAAGTTAAATGATTTTTTTAAGTCTCTCTACCTTTCCCAGGCTGAAAATTCAGGGACTACTCACAGACCAGATGCTACTCCAGTAGTCACAGGAGCTTTGACTTTCTCCATATCCAATGTGGGTTGGTTTTCCCCTCTTTAAGCAACCTGTTGGCCCCTTGATGTCCAGGGTTTATCATATTAATGTCAAACTCAGTCTGGACATTGATCAGTTTAGCTCTCTGGAGCTCAGAACTCTGGAGCTCAAGAGATTTGCCAGTTTCCGCTTCCCCTTAACAGCAAGCATTACAGGCATCCATCACCACATCCAGCTAGAAGTTACATGTTTCCCCAAATTCACACAACTATGGGATATGAAACTGTATACCCTTTGATCCAGCAATACTAGTACTAAATCTGTACCCCAAAGAGATCATACAAAAGGGAAAAGGAGCCACATGTACAAAAATATTTATAGGAGCTCTTTCTGTGATGGCAGAGAATTGGAAATTGAGGGGACACCCATCAACTGGGGAATGGCTAAGTAAGTTGCAGTATATGAATATAATGAAATACTACTGTTCTATGAGAAATGATGAGCAGCTGAATTGCAGAAAACTCTATAAAGACTTACATGAACTGATGCTGAGTGAAGTGAGTAGATCAAGGAGAATATTGTACACAGCAACAGCAGCATTGTGTGATGATAAACTTAGCTATCTTTGATAGACTTAGCTCTTCTCAGCAATGAATGATACAAGACAATTCCAAAAGACTCATGATAAAAAATGCTATCTGCATCCTGAGAAATAACCATGGTGTCTGAATGGAAATTGAAACATACTATTTTCTCTTTTTTTGTTTTTTTCTTTCTCTTAGTTTTTCCCTTTTGTTCCAATTCTTCTTTCACAACATGATTAATGTGGAAATATGTTTAATATGATTGTACATGTATAACCTATATCAGATTCCATGCCATCTTGGAGAGTAGAGAGAGGAAGGAGAAAAAAACTGGAACTCAAAATCTTATAGAAGTGATTGCTAAAATTTTTAATTAATTTTTTTTAAAGAAAAAAGAATGATTCCTGCACTGGGTGCTAGTTTAACTAGGATGACACTTTGAGGTTCTTTCTAGCCTAAAGTTCTGTGAATATACATATACTACATATACTACAAATTTTACAACTTGTTTAGCAAGAAGTCCCCTACATTGAGAGAAGCAAGACATGATCCAGAGCAACAAACTTTGAATCAGTCATTGTCACTGACAGAAATTCAGCAAGTAACTCTTACCCTCTAAGCCTCAGTTTCCTCATCTGTATGATAGAAGGCAGAACACTATAATGGAAATAATGTTGGATTTGTAATCAGGAAAACTAGGTTCCAATTTTGGCTCCACCATTTACTAGCTATATTCATGACATTAGTCAAGTCACTTTACATCTGAATCCCAGTTTCCTCTTGTGTAAAACAAGGAATAATATTTATAATGCCTATCATTCAGGAAAGTTATACGGGAAGATCTTTGTAAATCGATAGAGTGTGTCTTTTTAATAACACATCATAGTGTCATCCTAATGAATGAATGTGGTAAGCAATGTGAATATTAATTTATAAATCAGTGATAATAATAGCTGATACTTCTGTGGTACTTTCGGTTTTCAAAGCCCTGGTTTACATGCATCATTTCATTTAATCCTCACTACAACCGAGTGAGACAGGTACCATTATTATCTCCATTTTTTGGAAGAGGAAACTGAGATGCAGAGAGGCTAAGCGATTTGCCAAGATTCACACTACTAGTAAATCTCAAATTCTGGGACAGAATTTGAACACAAATTTTCCTAACTGCAAGGCGAGCTATGAAAAGCTGCCTCTACGGTGCAATATCATTATGAGATATAAACTATAATAAGTAAAAATCATTATTTCCATTTCATCTACAACACAGGACTGGATGAATTAGCTCTCAGCAAAAACTTAAAGCAGATGCACTGAGCTTCTAAATTCATTAGGTTGGGGAAAGCAGCAATGTCACAGATGGCCAAAAAGACTGATGCCAAGTCCTAGCTCTGATGCTTAGAGCTATGTGATCCCAGACCTCAGTTTCCACAACTGTAAAATGGGAACAATAATCTTTTCCACTGCCTATCTCCCAGGGCTATATGACAAGGGAATTTTGTAAATCCAAAAGTGTTATGGAAATGGGAACTATTATTATAGTTAGAGGAAGGAATAGGCTGGTTTGGCCTTTTTCTGGATCAACCTCAGAGCAGCTCCAACCCACTACAAGACACAGTCTGATGCCTGGGAACTTTCTCCTGACTTGGCAGCTGAGCTGTGGGGGCCTTTTCACACAGGAACTAAACAAACGTGGCTGTCAGTGCTGTGCTCAGAACTCTCAGCCTCAGGGTCAGGTCACTCCGAAAAGGAAAAAAAGTCAGACGCTAAATGAACAAACTCAGGCAGGAAAAAAAATCACTCCTTGATTTTCTCAGAACTTCTGGATATCAGGTCTAGGGCCTGGGCCAAGGGCTGTCATCTGGCTGACTTTGGAACAATATCACAGCCTGGGCACAGGGGAGCTTAAGCACAGTGGGATTTGTCATCTCACTGACACCACTGGGTGGAACACGGGAAAGGAAAAGGCTGTGACACATACACACACAAACACACACACACACACACACACACACACACACACACACACACACACACACACACACACACACACACACCCCAAACTACAGAAGGAAGCCAAATATCAACTGATAGCCAAAATAGAAAAATCTATCACAGGTAGATTTCTCAAACCAGCCTTGGTTCACTAATGCATTCAGCAACCATTAACTGAGCATCTACCATCCAATCCTAAACCAATCCCCAAAAATACTTTTATTAAGTGTGTCTGTGCCATGCAATATACTCTATTGAGTACTTTGGGACTAGAAATTACTGATCTACTTGGACAGTTATAGAGGGGGAAGGAGAGAGGCTGCCTCTTGTAATGGTACACTTCCTAACCATAATGACTTTCTGAAAGCTGTCTCATTAAGTAGTGAGTTTCTGTCACTAGAGGTGTTCCAGAAAAGACTAGTTAAAGATTTGTTAAAGATGTTGGAAAGGGGATTCCTGATCAGGTACATGTCAGATTTGAGCAAGAAAGAATTGGAAAGAAAGGGAAAAGTCATGAAGAGGCAGATTTACAATGGGAGCTTCAGGAAATCATGAATTTCCCCTTTCCTGGAGGTCTTCAAGCAGAGGCTGGATGTCCACTGGTTGAGGATATGGGGGGGGGGGGGGGGGGGATGGACAGAAAGGCTCCGGATTCCATGTCCTCCCAGATTGTTCTAGCTTGGAGATTTTACACTTCTATGAAGACACTGCCCCTGCTTTCAAAGAGCTTACAATCCAACAGGAATTGTAATACATACCAAAATAGGGTATGGGATAAAAGGAAGAGAGAGAGAAAAGGGAACAAGCAGTTGCTGTGTGCCTATTATGTGCCAGACATTGTACTAAATTGTTGTTGTCCAGTCATTTCAGTCATGGTTTACTCTCCATGACTCCATTTTGGGGTTTTGTTGGCAAAGATACTGGAATGATTCATCATTTCCTTCTCCAGATCATTTTCCAGATGAGGAAAGTGAGGCAAAGAGGGTTAAGTGATTTGCCCATGATCACGCAGCTAGTAAGTGTCTGAGATTTTAACTCCTAAAGAGGAGTCTTCCTGATTCCAAGCCCCCTCACAACAATCCTTGGAGATAGGTGCTACTATTATCCCTATTTTATAGTTGAGAAAAGTGAGGCAGACAGAAGATAAGTGAATTACCCAGGGTCACATAATGAGTAAGTGACTAAGGCCAACTTTGAACTCAAGTCTTCCTAATTCCAGGCCCAGCACTCTCTCCACTGTACCACCTAGCTGCTACTGCTAAAGAGAGCTGCAAAGCACCATGAGATCAGAAGAAGTAGCAGAGGGGATAGGGGAGCTAAGCCTTCAACGATGAGTAAGGCTTCAATAGTCAGAGCTGGAAGGGCTCAGGGAGGGGCGTATTCCACACTGGACACAGAATGTAGAGTAGCAGAGATCAGTTGGGAATCGGAAGACTAAGGCCCTACCACCTACTAGCCAGTAGCCTGACTCTATCGTCTCCCTTCTCTGTCTTACCTTTTCCTCACCCAGACCTTTGAATGAGAGCTGTTTTCCAGGCCTGACTTGCTCTCCCTCCTCCTCACCTCTGCCCTTGGCTTTCTCTAAGATTCAACACAAATCCCATTTTGCACAAGAGGTCTTCCCTAGACCCTCCTACCCTACTTTAGTGCCTTTCATCTGACATTACCAGTCATTGACACTGTATATGCCTATGGTTGGCTAGATGATGACACTGTGGACAGAGCACTAGACTTAGAGTCAGTAAGACCTGAGTTCAGTTCCACCCTTGGCAAGTCACTTATCCTGTTTGTCTCTGTTTCCTTAAATATTAAAATGGAGGTAATAACAGTACCTGTCTCCCAGGGCTTTTGGGAGGATCAAATGAGATTATATTTGTAACATACTTAGCATGTTGCCTGGCACATAGTAGGCTTATATAAATACTTATTCCCTTCCTTACCTCCCCCTTTGACTATACATAGTTCTTTACATCTTATCTCCCCCATTAGAATTCATGCTCACTAAGGACCAGGCTGGTTTTTTTTGCCTATATTTGTATCCCAGAACTTAACAGAGTGCTTAGCACATAGTAAATGCTTAGTAAATGCCTATTGACAGACTAAGAGTAAAATGGAGAGATTACTTGCCCTACATAACTTACAGAGCTGTTGGGAAGTTATAATAAAGTTGATATATATAGAACACCTTACAAACTACAAAACATTACATAAAGGTAAGCTATTATTAATTTTCTTATTCAATGCAAAAGGAATGTAAGCAAAGGCAAGGAAGTGGGGAAATTTGGGCAAGGTTTGGCTCAAACATAAAGACCATGACAGGGAAGAAGGCAAAAGAGAAACATGTTTGGAGAGCTGTACTGGAATAGAGTAGTGGAGGGCCTCAAATGTCAGACTAGAGACTGGACTTTATTTGGCAGGCAAAAGAAAAGGGAGATGGGGATAGCTGTCTGATAGATTGTACAGTGCAGGGAGAGAAAACAAGAAACATGTTGGCGTGCTGCATTCCACACAAGAGAGGCAACCTGTGGCTTAATTTAGCATCTCAGATTGAGTGCTCGCTGTAACAGAAAATAACTGTGTCATTAGCCACCCACTGCCAGCCTGGGATGATGGCTGGTTCAACAGGAAAAATCTTATTCATATGAATTACCTCCTCCCTTTCAACTTACTTGTTCATAGAATCACAGAATCTCAGAGTTTTCAGACACCTGAAAAACTCCCAAGTTCAACCTATGGTCCAACAGAAATGTTGTCTACAATCTTCCTCATGAGTGGCCATGGAACCTTGGCTGCCCTGCCCAGAAAAGATATGCCTGTTTTTAGGTAGCTTGGGTTCAGCAGGTCCAACAGCCATCTGGGTATAGTGATAGTTACTCCAGACTGCATGCTAAGTGTGAGAAGGATCCTACTAAACCCACAGAAAAGACTGGAGGGGAGGAGAGGGAGAGAACAAGAGATTAGCCTTTAAACCTCTTAAAAGAGACCATGTGAAAGCAGGAACACACTTGTTCTGCTCAGCCCCAGTAGATACACTAGCTGTGATGGAGGGAATCACACAGAAGCCAGTTTGGGCTCAATCAAACCAAAAACTTCCTAACAATTAAGGCTATCCCCCCATGGACTGAGCTGGCTGCTGCATGGGGGAGCGAGTTTCCAGGTACTAGAGACATTCTGATGGAGACGAGACTAGCTATGCATCTAGAGAGGTAGTATAGAAGAGATTCCTGCATTAGGCTTGGGAATTGAGGTCTTTGTCTTCAAAGGTCCTTTCCAACTGGAAGGCTCTACTATCCCTGTGTGCTGAGAATAAAAGGAAGAACTGGTTAAACTCGGTCCAAACCCTTTCAGCTGTCTTTATCAGGTCCTCAAAAGGGCACCTCTAATGCCAGTAGGTGAAAAGATCAGCCCAGTCACATTCTACTGTGTGTGTGTGTGAGCGCACATGCATGCATGCACACATATGCCCATTTGAGGAGAGAGAGAGAGATCGGAGAGAGGGGAGAAAAGGGAGGAAAAGAGTTAGGGAAGGAGGAAGAGGAGAGGAGGGAGAGGAAGACAGAGACAGAAAGAAGAGACAGAGAGATGGGAAAAAGAAATAGGAGAGAGAAGAGGAGGGACAGATAGGGAGGAAGAGAGATAAGAGACAGACAGAGACCAAGCTATAAAATCACAAAACCTTAGAGTTTGAAGAGACTTTCTCAAAGCATCTGGTCCAGTCTGTCCCTGAACGAGAATTCCCTCACCAACATCCTAGCAAGTAGCCAGGAACCTTTTCTTGAAGGTCCCAAGCAAGAATAATTCATTCCAGGCTCAGTCTATTCCAAACTGTTCAGGAAGTTTCAGGAAGGCCTGAATGTGCCCCTTTGAAACATCCACCCATTGCTCCTAGTTCTGCCATCTGTGGCCAATTCCAATTGTAATTCCACAAAAACAGCCCCTTCAAATACCTGCCCTCTTCTCTCATCCTTGCTCCCAAGTCACTGGATAACAGATTGCAGACTAATCATCCTCAGTTTCTCCAACTGAGAAGCCTCCTCTTCATAGTTTTCAATATCCTTCCTAAAATGTGACACAGAAATATAAGGCATGGTGGGGTACAGCAGAACTATCACCTCCCATCTTACTGAAACAGCACTGAAATTGGAACAATTGGCTTAAACCAGTACCAGCTAGCTCAAGCATACCCATACATAGGGATAAAGAGGTACTTTAATGATTGGGAGAAAGGGGGAAAGAATGGTACTGTATTAGATTAGGAAATACTACCTAACAATCAAAACTATCCAAAAGTGGAACGAGCAACCTCACTTTGTAGAGAGATACCCCATCACTTGAAGTTCAGAATGGAATGCCAGCTGTGAGGAATGTTTCTTCCTTCTATTCAAGTTCTCCTGTGCAGTAAGGTGGTGCAGTGGATAGAGTGCTGGGCCTAGAGTCAGGAAAACCTGAGTTGAAATCCAGCCTCAGACATTTACCAAATGTATGACCCTGGGCAAGTCACTTAACCCTGTTTCCCTCAGTCTCCTCATGTGTAAAATGAGAAGAAAATGGCAAACCACTCTGGTATTTCTGCCAAGACAATGCCAAATGAGGTCACAAAGAGTCAGATACAACTGAAATGACTGAACGACCACAGGTTCTAGAAAGAATAGACCAAGAAAGAACTAGGACCTTTGAGGAAACATTACCAAGAGATTTGAATTTTTCATTTATTTATAATTTGGATTTTCCTCATAGTTTTAATTTTTCTTTATTTATAGGTATTTGTTTACATGCTATATCCATCCCTCAAGAGTTCCCTGAACTGCCCTTGACACTGAGGAAAGGAACTGTCATTGTTCACCTTGGCACCAAGCCTTCTGTTCAGTGGATGTTTAACAAATGTAAAGTGAATTAAATTGACTAGAGGCTTAAACAAGAAAAAGTTGACTGAATTCACAGGGTTGCACCTCTCAAGAATAATACAGTTGGAAGGTCAGGAGAGACAAGCCTATGAGTCCAATACTGACTGGTCTCCAATGTCTAGGTACAAATTTAGGGAATATCACACACACCCTCAACATATACTTTCAAGACTCAGCATAAAATGCATAGAAATCATCATCATAGAAATCATCAAAAAAATCACAAATCTACTGTGATTTGGAGTTGTTTCACTGTAGCATGAAGACGATAGAGTCAGAAATTTAAAATGAAAAGGGAATTTAGAGGTCATCAAGTCCAGATCTTTATTTTACAGGTGAGGAAACAGAGGCAAACAGGGTTTAGTGACTTGCCCAGAGTCACATAGCTACTAAGTGTCTGAGGCCAGATTTGAACTCATGAAGATGAGTCTTCCTGACTCCAAGCAGGAAGAACCCTGGAAGATCCAGTAAGAGTCAGAGGATCTTAGTTGGAATCTACACTCTGCTACTTACTTATCTGTGTAATGTCAGATAATCACAACATCCCCCAGCCTCAGTTCAGTCATCTCTAAAATGAGGGGATTGAGTAGATAACTCTATGGTCCTTTGCAGTTCTAGATATGGGAATCTGTCACTATAAATAACAGAGGAGTTTGAATTCATCTCTGACTCCAAATCTAGGGCTCAGATATTAAAGGTAAAAATACTTGGAAAATCTTAAAGCACTCTAAAATTATAGTGTAAACAAGAAAAAAAATAGAAGAGGCTAAAATCCGTCAACCAACCAGCATAATGTCTGTCTAATTCTTAAGTAGAAGTCATGGTAAATACAAAATTGGGGAGTACTAAAGATAACTGGCTATCCTTGAAATTAGCCAGAATATGGACTCCAACTGGGTTTACATATACATCACAGTTTCTTAGGGTAGGTAGGTGGCACAGTGGATAGGGCTTAGAAATAGGAAGACTCATCTTTCTTAATTCAAATATGGCCTCAGACACTTACTAGCTATGTGACCCTGGGCAAGTCACTCCATCCTGCTTTCCTTAGTTTCCTCATCTGGAAAGTTAGTTCTGAAGAAAGAAATGGCAAACCACTGTAGTATCTTTGCCAAGAAAACACCAAAGGGGATCTCTATGAGTCAGACAAGACTAAAATAACAAGTTTCTCAAATTCCAAAATAACTGATTTATCATTCACAATAAACCATCACCACCAGCAATGTTAAGGGAATCTGAAGCTCTTCCCTGTCCCTTAATAGGCCCATGTGACCTGCTTTGAGCTTTGGCCCAGCCCATAGTCTGAGTCACATGAAGCCCATGATGGGAGGAGCTTGCTGAATGGGTAGTGAAGGAAGATAGAGTGAGATGGAGCTAGGAGAGAGGCAGTAGGCAGAGAAGAGCAGAGCAGCTAGCACGAGTGAGAGAGGGAGTGATTTTGCCTAAGGGAGCTTGTTTGTAGGAAAGCCTGACATAGAAGGAGGGAAGGCTTGGGGTGGCAGTCTTCCCTGTGTGGGTAATGTGTACAACCTTCCCTGTTACCATGATGGATCTGGCTTTCTGGTATCTGAATAAATAGCTTGGTTCCATCTCTGAAGAAGACAGCTTATGTTTTTGAGAATTTACCTTGGAAATATGCATGTATATCTATAATGGCTGCTGTGGGTATCGCATTGGTATTATACCACTCTAACTTTCTTACCTCCAAACTTTTCCTTATGCTGTCATCCCCCACTCCCACCTGCAGTGCCCTCCCTACTCTTCTCTGGTGACCCAAATTCTACACATTCTTTCAGACCCCAGTCAAGTTCCATAATTTCCAAGAAGCTTTCCATGACTGCTCCAACCCCAAATACTCCCTCCTTCATGTGCACTGACCAAAGTCACACTGGTAAAATACCCAGAAGAGCTGTGTGACCTCAAACAGGTCATCTTTAACTATGTGGGCCTCAGTCCCCTCATCTGTTAAAATTGCGTCGATGATAATAGTTGTGCCATTGGCATCCAAAGGCGGTCTAGAGAATTCCATCAGACAAGGTATAGTTCTACAAAGCACATCTTCATTTCTCTCTGGGCTCCCCTCCTCACTCTTCAAATTTTTCTCATCAAGACACAGTGGTCTCCTCAATGGGATTTCACTCAGCCTTTGCGTCCCCTTCCTTTCATTGCCAAATTCTTCCCAGAACCTCCGTTTTAAGAGAAGTGCTCAGGCTAGCCTTGTCTTTACTCTTCTCTGAGCTCCATTCCACCATGCTCTGGCAGGGGTATTCCTCTCCATATACAGTACCTTTTTCATGTATTGTCTGCTCCTGTTAGAATTTAAATTCACTGAATAAGAGATTGACATTCTTTCTGCTTGTATTTATATTTCTAGCACTGGGCATTATACTAGTGCACAGCAGGTGCTTTAGAAATGCTAGTTGCCTCAACGTGGCAAGTCACAAAGTATTAAATCAATGTAAACAGTAATATATGGAAATCTTATCTTGCTATCCAACATTTCTGTGCATACATCCTGTCTCTCCAACTAGGCTCCAAAGAAGCTCCATGAAAACAGGGACAGTCTCCTTCACCCATGTTTCCCCCCATTCTGCTGAATGCAGTGACTGAGACATAATGAGTACACAGGAAACTTATAGTGATTGAAGGATGTTGATACGCATGAGCAATATTTTGGATTCCCACCAGGCCTGTGAGATTGTGAAGGGTCCTCTTTTCCCAAAGATCTTCTCCCCTCCTTTCCTTGCCCTACCCTAGAGGAGCCCAAGGCCAGGCCTGGACTGGGCCAGCCTTCCCAGAAACTGCCAAAAATCTGGGGGGATGGGAGGCTCAAGTTTGGCTCATTTTCTGTGGTTTTCTCACACTTGCTTCCTGGTCCAGACAGTGTTGGGAAAGCCTCTGAAACAGCTGACTTCTGCTCAACCCCCCCCTCCCCAAACATTCCTTCTTCCCCAACCTCCAGACCTTCTTCCCCAAAGGAAGCTATTTTACTATGAATGGTTTGCTGAAGCCAAGGGAAATGCTGTGGAGGAAGCAAGAAGGGAATTCTCCCTGCTCCTTAATTTCATTCTCATAAAGAATAATTCAGGATAAAGAAGATAAGTGCCACATTGTTCTTCCTCTGAATGAAAATAGTGATCCTAATGGTAACAGCAGCTCCTACTGCCTGGCTTGAAAGGGAAGGCTAGGCTTTCTTCCCCAAGAAAGGAATCTTGTACCTTGCGACATTGCATGCAGACCTCTGAACTGCCTTCCAAATCTTCAGTTCTGAGACTCCAACATACAGCTGGGCTGATGAGTCCAAGGATGAAGACACTCATTCTTTAAAAGAGATCCCTATCTTTCCCAGTCTAGTTTTATTGAGCACCTTTTGCTGTGCCTTGCATTGTGCTTATGGCAAATGGGGGAGGCCAGAGGAGCTAACCATTGAGCACACAAAAAAAGGCAGAAACAAGGTTCCTAGATTTAATGAACTCACCTTCCGTGGACAGCTAGTGGATAGAGCACCAGCCCTGGAGTCAGGAGAACCTGAGTTCACATATGGCCTCAGACACTTACTAGTTAACGGACCCTAGGCAAGTCACTTAACCCTGATTGTATCAAAAAAAAAAAAAAAAGGAATTAGAAGCCTCTGTCCACAGTCTAACTGGGGAGATGTGTGTGTTCATCCTTCATTGCTGAAGAAGACCATGCCATCAGAGAGATAATGACATGACTTGCACTTGACTTTATTTTGAGTGAGGGAAGGCTGTGCAGGTCATCACCCTCACTTCTCCTCTAGAACCATTTGAATCCAGTGACCAGATATTCATCAGGATGACTGGAGATGACCCAGGATGAGGCAATTGGGATTGAGTGACTTGCCCAAGGTCACACTGCTAGTGAGTGTCAAGTGTCTGAGGTGAGATTTGAACTCAGGTCCCCCTGACTCCTGCACTGGTGCTCTATCCACTGCACCACCTAGCTGCCCCTAACTGGGGAGACAGAACTAACACAGAGGACATATAAGAGAGCAACTGGGTGCTCTCAGAAAGAGGGCAATGGACAAAGGCAAAGGGCGTTGTGAAAAGAGCACTGGACTCAAGCTCAAGGTTTGCATCCATCTCTGCCACTTACTAGTTATGTCACAAGCTCTGCAGGCCTCAGTTTTCCCTTCTCTAAAATACAACTTGAATTTCTTGCCTCACAGAATTGTTTAGAGGAAAATGTTTTTAAAACTTGAAAATGCTCTAGAAGTAGGAGCTATTGTCAATAATGAAAAACCATGCAATACTACTAGTATAGTCAGAATTCAGAAAAAAGACTAGGAAGTCAGAATAGGCTTCGTGAAGGCAGACCTTAAGCTGGGCCCCAAAGAAGGTGAAGGGTCTGGCTATGAAATAAAGAACCAACCCCTACCCCTCTGAATCCTTCTCCAAGCCCCTAAAACAGTTGTTTGTTTTTGTTTTTGTTCTTTCAGCTAATCTTGACCTGGATGTCCTGCAGACATCTGAATTCTACCTATCAAAAACTGAACTCTATCTCCTCTGCCCTACCTCCAAGGCCTCCTCTCTTCTAACTTTCCTATTATTGTCAAGGGTGCCACATCTTCCCAGTCCCTGACGCTCACAAATTTAGGTGTCACCCTGGACTCTTCACTCTCTCTCACACGCATTTTCCAATCTGTTGCCAAATCCTAACAATTTTACCTTTACATTATCCCTCACGTACTCCTTTCTCTTCTGACGTTGCCAACAGCCTAGTACACCTTCATCACCTCATCCCTGACTGCCTTGATCATCTGCTGGCTAGTCTCCCTGCCTTAAGCAAGTCTCTCCCTAATCAATGCCCCACTCATCTGCTATAGTGCAGTTAGGGGAGCAAGGGTGGGGACTGACCATGTCACAACCTAGTCAATAAACACCAATGGCTCCTTATTATCTCCAGGATCAAATAGAAAATCCTTCATTTGCATTCAAAAGCCCTTCTCAACCTGACCCTTTCCTACCTTTCTACCTTCTTCCCTTCCATATACCCCTGGATCCAGGGACACTGGCACAAGACAAGCCATCTCCTGATTCCTGGCATTTTTACTGGCTCTTCCATTCATTCCCTCTTCATCTCTACCTCTCGACTTTTCTAGCTTCTTTGTTTCCTTTAAATTCCAACTAAAACCCCACCTTCTATAAGAAGTCTTTACCAATTTCCTTTAAAGCTAGTGTTTCCTCTTTGTTAATTATCTCCCCTCTATCCTACATATAGATCTCATTGGCATGTTGTCTCCCCCATTAGACTTTGAGCAACTTGAGGGATTTGTATCCATAGCACTTAGCCCAGTGTCTGGTACACAGTAGGCGCTAAATAAATTCTTGTTGACTTAACTAACCCATTCTCCAACTCTTCATTACGACAATCCACAGGAGCAAGAGGTAGGAAAAAAAAAAAGCCACACCCCACAATAACTGATTGGGACACTTGCTAAAAAAAAAAATAATAGTTGGGCTCCTCTCTGACACAGCCCTGAAAAGAGACCTGAGTTTGCTGAACCTATAAAATGGGTACAATGGTGTCTCCATTCTAGCTTGAGATAGCTAGGAAGAAGACACTATTCCTCACCAACATGTTATTATTCAAATAGAATCTTAGAATTGGTTATCTAGTCTAAATTCCTATTCGGCGAAGAAGGTATTCTCTCTACACAATTCCTGACAGGGAAGACTTACAATTAATTTCTTAAAGCAATCTAGTCTGCTCTCAGCCCATTCAATTCTAGGTCCATCTGCAATGTCTAAGTATATATAACAATGAACGAGTTTTCTATGTGGTCCATTGTCTGGACACAGGCATCCTACACTAGTATGTTTTTTCCTTTGTGAATTCTTAGATTAAACTCTTTGAACTTGTGATTATCGATCAGCAATGTTCTGGGGTTTGATGTAGTGACAACAATGATGTTTCTAATAGAAGACTCCAAAAGACCTCAACATAGTAGGGTTTCTCAACATAGTGTAAATGAACCAGCGTTTTTTAAAAATATATTTTGATAACTGTATTTCAATAGAATTGGTTGCCTTGTAAGCCTGTGTATTTTATTTTATTCATTTAAAAGAAGTATTCTGAGGAGGGCTGCATAGGATTCAAAAAAAGTTAAAAACCAGTGGTGCTCTTTGTATAGGACTATGTCCTAGATCTCCTCCATGACAGTGACAAATGTCTTTGGTTGGAATGCATTTCCCTCTCTTAGGTCTCGATATTAATGTTCCAAGGATCAAATCAATCAGTAAGCATTTGTTAAGAGCCTACAATGTGCTAGGCGCTGTGTTAAGTACTGGGGATACAACAGGAATACAAAGATTTAAGTGAAATAGTTCCTGTCCTCAAGGAACTTATATTTTAATGAGGGAAAAAACTTGTGGAGAGAGAATAAGAGAGAGAAATGAAACTGTATATAATATAGATATAGAGATAGACAGACAGATAGATAGATGTATAGATATGGATGATATGGGTATGTATTTTCTGTTTTAAAGAGATATATTCTACCTGGAAAGACTTACCGAGGTAGAGTGAAAGGAGCAGAACCAGGAGAACATTGTACACAGGAACAGCAACATTGTGCGATAATAATAAACACCAATAGCTCCTTATCATCTTTCACAATGTGATTAATGTGGAAGTATGTTTAACATGATTGTACATGTATAACCTATATCAGATTGCGTGCTTATCTTGGTGAAGGGGAAGGGAGAGAGAGAGAAAAAAATCTTACCAAAAAAATGTTGAAAACTATCTTTACATGTAATTGGAAAAAAATAAAATACTATTAAGTGGGAAAAAAAGAGATATATTCTCTATGGCACTATATCACCACAAGCCCATGCACAGATCACAGCAGGTGTTAACACTACTCCAGCTTTGTCTCTGGTTGCAGGGGATAATTTGCCATGTGCCATCTGAAAGTCTGGTTAAGAATTCTCATGCGTGAGCTAGAATGCAGGAACACTCAATCAGGATGCCAGAGAGAGAGTAGAAGAAAAATGAACCACAGGCTAGGAATCTGCCTTAAAGATGCATCTAATTCCGATCACCATTAACCAAAGGCTCTACCTCTTTGCACCAGGAGCAATTACCATATACATATTCTCAGTTACAGTTCCCCTCCTGGGAAGACACAACTGCAAGACTTAAATACTGCACACATCCAGTACTGAGACACAATGTTTTCTGGACTTCAGTTCAATGACTAAGCAAGCTGCTAAAAGCCCTTCTAATTTTACCCTACCTCCAGCCCTCTCGTTGCTATGACATGATAGCACCCAAGATACTGTATCAAGAGAGTGGACCCTTAAATAGGTTGGGATTTTTTTCCTGTTCTTCTAAATCACAGTATCAAACTAATATGCCAGGATGGAAAGCGAAGCATAGAGGCCTGCTTTCCCTAAAAGTTTCAGAAATCAAAGTTTTAGAATGTGTGATTATCTTATTGCATTAGAGATTTTGCTTCTTATTTTAAGTAACCATTCCTTTTCATCATCATGATGCCATGGGATTAATTCTGACTGGTTTGGGAATGGATCAGTGTAGGGTAACAAATGGTACCTGAAAAGATGGTTAAACAGAACAGGTCCTGGAAACTCAAATGAGGCTATAATGTTCTGGAGAGACAGTATGGAAAAGATAAAAGGATAAGATCAAGGAAAAAAACTTAAAGAAAAAGTCTTTCCATCCTATCTCCTACTCCAATCTGTGACTTCAAAATATATAATGGATAACAAAGGCCCAATGCTGGGGATGAAGATACACAGTCCCCACTTACCCACCGACTGACAGCCTTTGTGACCTTGTATCTCAGTTTCCTCTTTGGTAAATTAAGGGAGTTCAACTAGATGATCTCTTCAGTTCTGGTCTAGCCCTGAGAGTTTATATTCTAGGGTCCATTCCATTCCCATTACTCTGTATTCCATAGCTTAACTTTATAACATTCTCTGTTCTGTGATCCTTCCAACTTCAGAAGTCTAAAATTCTGTCTTCTCCCTTGAGTTATCTGCCATCTTCATTTGAAATGGGCAGGAGTCCTGGAAAGGGCCAAAGAACAGCCAAAGCCAAGACCCCAGGAGATGAGGGAAAAGGACAGGACTTTCTAAGAGTTCCTACCAGAGAGATAGCAAAATTGGGGCTAGCGGGTACATAAAAATATATATATATACATATACATACAGTATATGAATGTATGTATGGATACATATATATTTATAATACATTATATATATAATACATATAAATAAACCCTCTAGTTTACCTCCAGGTAGGACACTCCAGATAGAGGGAGAGACAAAGGCAAAGACAAGTGTGCAGATTAGTCTGAGCAGAGGAAGGAATCACAGGCTGAGAACAAAGAGTTATCTTCTCAGGGAACCACCTTCAAAAGTGAAGAAGGTTCTCAGGGCCTCCTGAGGGCTTCTTTACCAGTATCCATTCCAAAGCATCGAATAATTCAACCAATAGTCAATCAGTTACTATGTGCCCAGCACTGTACTCAGGACCAGGGAAATAAAGAGAAAAGCAGAAAGAATCTCCTGCCCTTGGGGCACTCACACGCTAATAGCGGAGACAACCTGTGGATCTCTGAGTGCTCTAAATCACTACTGATTAAAGAAATGCAAATTAAAACAACTCTAAGGTACCAACTCACATCTATCATATTGGCTAATATGACAGAAAATGACAAATGTTGGTGGAGATATGGGAAAACTGGGAGACTAATGCTTGGCAGAGATGTGAACTGATCCAGCCATTCTGGAGAACAATTTGGAACTACACCCAAAAGACAATCAAACTGTGTATATTCTGTGATCCAGCAATACCACTACTAGTTCTGTATCCCAAAGAGATCAGAAAAAGGCGGGGGGGGGGGCAGGAAATAACCTACATGTACAAAATATTTATGGTTATCTCTTTCTGTCATGTCAAAGAATTAGAAAAGGAGGGGATTCGCATCAACTGGGAAATGGATTGTGATGAAATACTAATGTGCTTAAAGAAATGATGAGCAGGATGCTTTCGTAAAAACCTGGAAAGACTTACATGAACTGACTAATGCAAAGTGAATTGAGCAGAACCAGGAGAATACTATACACAGTAACAGCAATACTATACAATGATGAACTGTGAATGTCTTAGCTAGTCTCAGCAATATAATGATCCAAGACAATTCCAAATGACTTGTGAAGAAAAATGCTATCCATTTCCAGAGAAAGAACTGATGAAGTCTGAATGTAGATCAAAACATAACTATTTTCTGCTTGATTTATTGGGAGGAGAATTTGGTCTGTGTTTTCTTTCACAACATGACATACAGAAATTGGTTTTACATGACTGTACATGTATGACCTATATCAAATTGCTTGCCTTCTCAATGGAGGGGGAGGGAAGGAAGGAGAAAAATAATTAGGAACTTAAACTTTTAAAAATGAATGCTAAAAATTGGTTTTTTACATGTAATTGGAATAATAAAATATTTAAAATAGAAAAAAAGAAATGGGAAAGTTTGAAGGAGGGTCCCACTGTGACATTTTAGATGCCTATCAAACATCCAGGTAAAAATGAAATACATGTAATATTTTGGAGATAAGGAAAGTGAAACACTTAGAGGTTATGACACTTGTCCAGTGTCATACAGGTTTGAAGTATCTGAGGCAAGATTTGAATCTACCACTCCCCAAGCTAAACTATGCTATCTTCCAAGATGATGTACAATGAGATCATCCTTTAGGACATAAGAAGTGCTATGATGGCCAATAAGCAGGTCCATGGCTGGGGAGCTGCAACTCGAGATCACTGAGGCATGCCATCATTTGATGATTTGTACGTTATGTGGCATAATTACGACAACTGACATTTATATAGCACTTTGTAGTCTGCCAAGGGATTCACATAGAGCCTCATGAGTCTATGAGTTAGGTGTGACAGGTGTTCTTAACCTCATCTTAAGGATTTTTATTGTATAAAAGACCATAGAAGACACATGAGATGGGAAGATGAGATGGGCTAGCAATCGATGGAAGGTGGTGTGTGCACTCAGTCAACAAGTCTTTAGTAAGGACTCATTGTGCACCAATAACTGTGCTAGATGCCGGATAACGGATACTCCTCGGAGTCAGGAAGACCTGGGCTTGTACCCAGCCTTGGACATATACTAGCTGCATGTCCCTAAACAAGTCACTTAACCTCTGTGGGCCTCAGGAACGTCATCTGTAAAATGAGGGGGTTGGACTCAATGATCATTAAGGTCCCGTCCAGTTCCAAATCCACGATGGGATCCTAAATTTCACTGGTATAAACAAAAATTTTAAAAAACAGAGAAAGGTCTCTAATATTTGTAAAACAGTTCACACATACATGCCTGGCACATAGTAGGTGCTTACTTAAAGTTTGTTCCTTCCCCTAGCCCCCTTCCCTTTGAGTACCCTGGGTGGATCCTCCATGGAGAATTTACAGGAAGCTGTGAACAAGAAACAATCAGAGCAAAAGGACAGGGATGGCTTTGCATCCCATGAAGTCCCAAGAAATTCCTGACACTGACAGTACATTTGTCCTTCTACCATCTAGGTCCTGGCCATGGACTTTGAGTCAAGGATATTGACAAACTAAAGCTCACTTGGAAGTGTATAATGAGGATGGCAAAGGGAACAGTTATCAAGGATTTTTAATTTGGAGAAAAGACATACTTTCTTTTATCTTCAAGTTTCTGAAGGACTCTCGGATGGAAGAGTTTAGATTTGCTTTGCCCATCAGTGTACAGAAGTGGCAAAGAAGTAAAGTGCAGCTCAACAGAAACTTCCTAATAACAGAGATGTCCAAAAGTAGAAGGTACTGCCCTAGTAAGAAGTGGGTTCCTCATCACAAGAGGTCCGTGAGCAAAGGCTGGATGTCCACTTGACCAAAATGCTGTGGAGGGGAATGCCTCTTCAAGTTAGCAGTTGGACATGATACCTGCTGATGTCCCTTCTAGCTCCAAGTTTAAGAGGAACAGAGCATCCAAATCAGACGTGATTGTCTGATTTTTTTCTTTTTTTTGTATATCTTTAAAAAACACAGTTTCTTGTCTAAAAGAGGAAAGAGGAGGGACGCTGGGAGCAGTAGGGATTATAATCATGTAAAGAATATCAAATAAAAACAAATAGCAAAATTATAAGGAAGGGGGAAAATGACTTTTCACTGGTCAGGACTGGGCCCTGCTCAGACCAAATCTAGAATCCTGTGTTCAGTTTTAGGTATGACATTTCAGGAAAGATATTGATAAGACATGAGAACAGAGAAAGAAACCAGGATGATAGAAGCTCCCAAGATCAGGCATATGAGAAATGGTTGAAAGAACTGGGGATATCTGGTCAGTAGAAGAAAGGACTCTAGATCGATGACCCTACCACTCAGGATAGCTGTATTCTAGAATCTCAATGGTTCTGACTTGGAAGAAGGACTGGATTTGTCTACTTGGCTCCAGGAAAGACAGAGTTAGAAGCAATAGATAGAAATTACAAATAAGCAGATCTAGGCTCCATGCAAGAAAAAAATTGTTAAAATTCAGAGCTGTCTTAAAGCACAATGCTTTAGGAAGCACCAGATTCATACCCTCCCCTGGGGTCATGGTACAAAGGCTAAATGACCATTCAAGGTCGTGAAATAGGGAAGGTCTTACTCAGGTACAGGTTGGACTAGATGCCTCTGAGATCCTTTCCAACTTAAGATTCTGTAATTCTATGAAATCCTATGATTTTTAAGTCTTTCTTCCCCCAGGAAATCTTCTCTGACCTTCCCTCACACCACCCCCCCCACCCCCCCAGCCCTATCCTTAGTCTGAGCTTGCCCTACACAAGAGGTGGGAAATCTGAGGCCTTGAGGCCCCACATGACCCTCTAGGTCCTCAAGTGGGTCCACATGGGGCCTCAAGACCACAGGTTCCCCACCCCTGCCTTACACCAAATGGCCTAACCATACCTGGGCCAACCTGTGGCCCCCAGAAAAGCTGGTCTCAGCACTGGGAAGTTCAATACTCAACAGCTGTGAGCTAGCTGGGCAAAGGGCCAAGGAAGAACAGAAAAGGCAGGAGGAAGGGACAGAGAAAGTGACCCATGATGGGAAGAGATTACAGGAGCTAAAATGTTTAACTTGGCTGAGGCCCTGACTCGAGCAGTGGGGGAGGGGGAGATGGGATAGAAACGCAGGGCAAGCTGCAGCAAGTGCACCCAGGCCACGAATGCCAGGAAGGGAGAGGGCCCCTTTGCTGGAGGGACTTCTCCAAGGTAGGGTGGAGGATGAGGGTGGAACCAGGGAAGTTCCTTCCAAAGTGGCTGGGTGGGTTGAGGGGAAAATATCAGGCCAGAGTATCAGGAAGCATTTCCTCACCCATCCCCAGCCTCAGCTCCCTGTTTCCCAGGAAACATGTGAACCATTCCCAGGGCTTTGAAGGGAGGGGGTGGAGAGGAGACAGTAAAAGGGGCAGGTCCTGTGGGGATCTGGGGAGGCCCAAACCAGGGCAGGGGAGAAGAGCCGGTCAGGGCTCCCACCTCTGATTCCTGGAACCATTGGGACAGACCTGACCTCGGTGGGGCAGCAGCTGCTGACAAACTGAACTAGCTCCTTTCCCTTCCCTAAAAGCCAAAGGGTGGGGGAAGGGAGATACAAACATAAATCTTAGAAATAATCTGGGATGGAGCCAGGAAGAGCCCTAGAGATCATGGAGCCTAAGCCCTTCATTTAACAGAAGAGGAGAGTGAGATTCAGAGAGGGGAAAGGTCAAACAGTTAACGGTCTTTTTGCATTTTTTTTTTCTTGGAAGACTTGGAGTTAGAAGACCTGGATTGAAGTACCAGCTGTGCTCCTCACTAGCTGAGTAATGCTGGACAAGCCCTCAGAGCCTCAGAGCTCTGTAGAACTGACATCTCTATAGATCTCACAGCCTTGGAGGTTTATAAAAGGGAATGGGACAAGCTGTCCCTTCTGGGTCTGATGGTCTACAAGCTCTATACTGCTGATCTCCTTTGCCACTAGGATGTCCCATGCTCCATGCCCAAGGATCTCCAATAATCCCATGAGGATTCCTAAATGACTTCCTCTAATGTGGTCCTGAAGCACTGCCACCCCCAATCAAGAACCTGTAAGGGCTCTCTGTTAACATCCAAACTCCTTTTGGCCTCACATTTAAGGCCCTTCATGATCTGGTTCCTTTCCAACTTTATCTCATGCTACTCCCTTTCATATACCTCACTCTCCAGTCACATTGAACCTAGGATGCCCCTAAGGGGATGGAGAAGAAATAAGCATTTATATAGTGCCTATTAGGTACCAGACTGTGTGTTAAGCATTGTACTGATAATATCTTACTTGATTCTCACTGCAGCCATGGGAGGTAGGCGCTACTGTTCAGTCATTTTTCAGTCCTGTCCAACTCTTCATCCCCCATTTAGGGTTTTCTTGGCAAAGATACTGGAGTGGTTTGCCATTTCCTTCTCCAGCTCATTTTACAGATGAGGAAACTGAGGCAAACAGGGTTAAGTGACTTGCCTAGGGTCACACTGCTAATAAGGTTTGAGGCCAAATTTGAACTCAGGAAGAGGAGTTTGGCTGACTCCAGGTCCAGCACTCTATCCCCCTTGTGCCACTTAGCTGTCCATCCCATGTGCTACTGCTGGAGATAATGATAATCATTATAACAACAAGGAGGAGGAGGAGGAGCTTCCTGTCCCTCTTCTTCATTTGTAGGCAGTTAGGTGGTACAATGGATAGCGCACTGGACCTGGAGTCAGGAAGACCTGAGTTCAAATCTGGCCTCAGATACTTACTAGCTGTATGATCCTGGGGCAAGTTACTTAACCCTGTTTGCCTCAGTTTTCTCATCTGTAAAATGGGCTAGAGAAGGAAATGACAACTCACTCTTGTATCTTTGCCAAGAAAACTCCAAATGGAGTCACAAAGAGTCAGACGTAACTGAAACTACTGAACAACAACATCTACCTGTCTTATAGTCCTTCTCAAGACTGTAAATTCCATGAAAACAGGAACCATGTCTTGTTCATCTCTGTATCCAACACCTTAGCTCAGTGCTCACAATTTTCATTGTAAAATAGGTAAGCAGACATTCATAAAGACTTGAGGAATGAGCTGAGGGTGTGAGAGAGAGAACACAGGTGGTTATGGGACTAGTGACCCTCAATGCAAAGTCTATTTACTAAAGACCCATTAGTAATGAAGTAAGTCGACAACTAGAACAAAATGGCAACACAGAAACATGATGAAATTCACACATGCTTTTTGTTGGCTACATCTGTGTGGTGTGTAAAGGGGCCCATAGTTTCACTTCCATGATGGGTCCCACTAAGGTACCTTTCACCTGAATGGCTCCCATTCTCTCTCTCAAAGAATTCATCAATCTTCTCCCTAGCATTTAGAAGATGCTATGTGAGTACAGAGTGTGTGCTCCAGGACCAGAACACATATTTATTATTTTAAAAAAATACAAAAAGAATTCATTCCCATGCCTTTGCACCAGGTGTCCCCTGTACCTGAAATGCAATCTCTCCACACCTCTGGTTCTTGATTACCCTGGATTCCTTCAAGTCTCATCTCAAAGCCCACCTTTTACAAGAAGTCTTTCCTAGTCCTCCCCACTGCCAATACCTTCTCTTCTGAGATTACCTCCCATCTCCTCTGTATGTATCTTGTATGCACCTCATTTATTACGTCATCCCCCCTCTTCCTCCTTAAACGGCTGTGTATTCCCCCAGCACTTAGAACAGTGCCTAATACATAGTAAGTAATTAATAAGTGTTTCTGATTGATTGATAACTATAGAACATGAGAGCTGAAAAGGATTTTAGAAAACCATCTAGTCCAACTGCCACCAACACTCATGCCATTTCAGAAGAGGAAACTGAGGCACAGAAAAGGGAAATGCTTTTCAAAATCATAGAATTTCAAGATCTGAAAAGGACCTCAGAAGTTTTCAGTTCCAATCCACACCCAAGCAGAAATGCTTTCTACAACACCCAAGGGGCCTCCAACCTTTACTTGAAGACTTCAAATGAAAGGGAACCCACTTTGTACACTGAACATCTAGTTCAAAGCAGATACATAGTAAACGTTTGATGAGTTGAATCAAGCTGTGGGAATAAGGACAAGTATATTAATATATGAATATGTTGAACCATGATAAGGTATCAGTGGAATGTAGGCAAGTCACTTCACCGCTTTGAGACTCAGCTGTCCACGTCCATAAAATAAGAGGAGTTAGAGCAGAAGACTTCTTAGGGTCTCTTCCACCTCTTGATTCTATGATGTTGTGAGGCAACTCATTGAACTTTTGAACAATGCTCATTATGTCAACCTTAAATTTGCCTCTCTGCAATTCTGGTCTGCACCTAGTTCTGCTCTCTCAAAACAAACAGAACAAGTCTCAGCCTCTTCTGTATTTTGGCCCTTCAAGTACTTAAAGACAGTTATCACATGCCCTGTACACATTCTTTTCTCCAGGCTAATCATTTCCAGATTTTTTACCCAATACTTATATGGAATGATCTTAAGGTCCTTCATTGACTTGTTGTCTCTTTTCTGAATGTTCCTCAGCTTATTAATTATCTTTTCTAAAATCTGGCACCCAAAACTGAAATTGATGGTACAGTTCTATCTCTAAACCAAAGAAGCAAATTATCCTATTATATTTATGCTGAAGACACTACATACACAAATCAGAATGAACTAAGACCACCAAGCAAAAACAATAACTGGGCACTGAACACTGGACTAGGTACTAAAGGGGATACAAAGTTTAGACAACATACTGGCCTGCCTCCATGACACTTATAGTATTGTAAGAGAATAAGAGAAACATAAATAACGATGGAGAGGTACAAGCAAAACACTATGTGAAGGATCCACATGTACAAAAATATTTATAGCAACTCTTTTTGTGGTGGCAAAGAACTAGAAATTGTGGGGATGTCCATCAATTGGGGAATGGCTGAACAAGTTGTGGTAGATGAATGTAATGGAATGCTATTGTTTCATAACAAATGATAAGCAGGCTGATTTCAGAAAAACCTGGAAAGACTTACATGAACTGATGCTGAGCGAAATGAGCAGAACCAGGACAACACTATACACGGTAACAACCACATTGTGTAATGAATGTCTGTAATAGACTTAGCTCTTCTCAGCAATGCAAGGATCTAAGACAACTCTAAAAGACTCACCACAGAAAATGCTACCCACATCCAGAGAAAGAACTTTGGAGTCTGAAAGTGCATGGAAGCATACTATTTGCTCTCCTTTTCTTTTGTTGTTTTGTTTTGTTTCTTCTTTCCTGTGGTTCTTCTCATTAGTTCTAATTCTTCTTTACATTATTACTAATGTGAAAATGTTTAACATGAATATATAAGTAGAGTCTATATGAGATTGTACGCCCTCTTGGGTAAGGGGGAGGAGAAGAAGGAGAGGCAAAATTTAAAACTCAAAATCTTATGGAAGTGAATGTTGAAAACTAAAAATCAATCAATTAATTAATTAATTTTAAAAACCACTAAGTGAAGTCAATGATCTGTGAAGTAAGATAAACATGGGTGGTAGAATGGCTTACATTAAGCTCAGAATTTTAATGGGGAAGACATTAAGCTAAGTTAGATTTAGGTTGATATAAACTCATGCTAAGTAGAAAAGGTAGAGACTGGTAAAGGGCATTTCAAAATGTCTAGACAAAGAGAATTTTTCTTATTTCTCTTATGAGTGATAGTCTGCCCCATTCCATTTCTCCCTTTCTCCTCCCAGTATTTTCCTCTCTCACCCCTTAATTTTATTTTATTTGTTTATGGATATCATCTTTTCTGATTCAACTCAACCTGTACTCTCTATCTATATGTATGTGTGTATGTGTGTGTGTGTGTGTGTGTGTGTGTGTGTGTGCGCGCGCAATCCCTCCACCTACCCAAATATTGAGAAAAGTCTCAAGAGTTACAAATATTATCTTTCCATGTAGGAATGTAAACAGTTCAGCTTTAGAAAGTCCTTTACGATTTCTCTTTCCTGTTTACCTTTTCATGCTTCTCTTGATTCTTGTGTCTGAAAGTCAAATTTTCAATTCAGTTCTGGTCTTTTCATCATGAATGCTTGAAAGTCCTCTATATCACTGAATGACCATTTTTTTTCCCTTGAAGTATTATGCTCAGTTTTGCTGGGTAGGTGATTCTTGGTTTTAATCCCAGTTCCTTTGACTTCTAGAATATCCTATTCCAAGCCCTTTGTTCCCTTAATATAGAAGCTGACAGATCCTGTGTTATCCTGATTGTATTTCCACTATACTTGAATTGTTTCTTTCAGCTGCTTGCAATATTTCCTTTTTGACCTGGGAACTCTGAAATTTCCTAGGAGTTTCTCTTTTTGGGTCTCTTTCAGGAGGTGATCAGTGGATTGTTTCAATATTTATTTTGCCCTCTGGTTCTAGAATATCAGAGCAGTTTTCCTTGATAATTTCACGAAAGATAATGTCTAGGCTCTTTTTTTGATCATGGCTTTCAGGTAGTCCCATAATTTTTAAATTGTCTCTCCTGGATCTATTTTCCAAGTCAGGAGTTTTTCCAACGAGATGTTTCACATTATCTTCTATTTTTTCAATCTTTTGGTTTTGTTTTTTAACTTCTTGGTTTATCTCAGTCATAGCTTCCCTGAATTCCACTCTCATTTTTAAAGAACTATTTTGTTCAGTGAGCTTTTGAACTTCCTTTTCCATTTGGCTAATTCTGCTTTTTAAAGCATTCTTCTCCTCATTGGCTTTTTGGACCTCTTTTTCCAATTGAGTTAGTCTATTTTTAAAGGTGTCATTTTCCTCAGCATTTTTTTGGTTCCCCTTTAACAAGCTGCTGATTAGCTTCTCAAGCTCTTCTATGGCCTGAGCCCATTTCATACTCATTTTGGAGGTACTGGAGGCAGAAGCCTTGACTTCCTCTGACAGTATGTATTTTTCTTCCTCATCTAAAAGGATGGAAGAAGATACCTGTTCACCAAGAAAGTAACCTTCTATGGTCTTATTTTTTTCCCTTTTTGGGGCATTTTCCCAGCCAGTTACTTGACTTCTGAATTCTTTGTCAAGAGGAGGGTCCTAGTGCTCCTCCTCCCCCCAGGACCCTGCTCAGGGCTAAGATTCAGATCAGCTGTTCAATTCCCCCAGAGGCTTTAAGTTGAGCATCTCAGACAATGGACCCAGGTTGCTTCCGTGGCCACCAGAGCTGCCTGTAGCCAACTGCTGCTGCTGCCATTGCCTCTGCCACCACCTAGGGCCAGTGATGAGGGGACCCCTGCTCCCCTTTCACCCAGCCCTCCCACATTGACCTTTGAAGCTTTCTTTGTCGCTTGTGGGTTGAGGGATGTGGGACACTCCACGCTGGGGATTCTGCTCCAGAGGCCTGTTCAGGTCCTGTTCCTCCCCATGTCATGTAGCCAGGGTTGGGCTCCACTCCACTCAGCATCGTGTGGGATAGACCTTTCCTGTTGGCCTTCCAGGTCACCTTTGGCTGGAAATCTCTTTCACTCTGTTGTTCTGTGGCTTCTGCTGCTCTAGAATTTGTTGAGAGTCATTGTTTACAAGTATTTTATGGGCTGTAGGAGAAGTGTTAGAGTGTATGTGTCTTTCTACTCCACCATCTTGGCTCTGCCTGAGAATTTTTCTTTAATGTATACTTTCGGATGGTAACTTGTTTCCAAAAATATTCTTATGGGGCATAAATTGATTAACATACAACTGTTTTCACTGGCTTTGTAGAAAAGAAAAGAGGGGCAGCTAGGTGGTGCAGTGGATAGAGCACCAGTGCAGGAATCAGGAGGACCTGAGTTCAAATCTCACCTCAGACACTTGACACTCACTAGCTGTGTGACCTTAGGTAAGTCATTTAACCCCAATTGCCTCACCCTGAGTCATCTCCAGTCATCCTGATGAATATCTGGTCACTGGATTCAGATGGCTCTGGAGGAGAAGTGAGGCTGGTGACCTGCACAGCCCTCCCTCACACAAAACAAAGTCAAGTGCAAGTCATGTCATCATTTCTCTGAGGGCATGGTGTTCTTTGGCAACGAAGGGTGAACAAACAAAAAAGAAAAGAAAAAATTGACTGGATTAAGTTATTTTTCAAGAATACTGATAGGGTTCTGGAAGATAGAAGAGCAATCATAAAACAGTGCCAAGAAACCCAGTCAATCACAAATTGTGACTAAGCAAAGACAAAATGAAAGAGAGTATATGGCCTTCTGAGGGATTTTCCGTAATGGCCCACTCTAGAAGTTCAATTTAGTTCAGGGGCTACCTCATAGGAAAAGCCTTTCCTGATCCCCTAAGCTATTAATGTTCTCTTCCTCCTCAAATTATTTTGTAGTTACCCATTTTTATATAAATTATACCCTCCCAGTACATGTAAACTCTTTGAGGGCAGGGACTGATTTATTTTTCTCAATCAATAAATATTTATTAAGTACCTATTATATTCCAGATATTGTACTAAGGGCTGGGAACACAAAAAGAGGCAAAAGATAGTCTCTGCCCTCAAGGAGCTTATAATCTAATGAGGAAAACAACATGCAATATGTACAAATATATTATATATAATGTCAACATGCAATATATACAAATATATTTTGTATATGTGATATATGTCAACATGCAATATATGCAAACACATTTTATGTGTCAACATGCAATATATACAAATATATATTTTACATATCATAATATGTCAACATGGAATATATACAATAAATACAAAGCAAGCTATTTACAGAATAAATAGAAAATAATCAGCAGAAGGAAGGCACCAGAATTAAGAGGGGTTGCAGAAGGCTTCCTGTAGAAGATGGGATTTTAATTGGAATTTAAAGGAAAGTGAGTACTTACAGTTAAGAAGAGAGAGCATTTCAGGCAGGAGGACAGCCAGAGAAAATGCTGGAAGCTGAGAGATGAGAGTATCTAGTACATGTTTTCTCATTACATTCCCAGCATAAGATGCCTACTATGTGCAAAGAACTGTTGTAAATGAAAAATGATGGGAACCCATTCTAAGCTATGTGAATCATATAAGGAAAAATAAGATGGGACAGGAGAAGAATAAGATGGAAACAGAGGACAGGAAACAGTTGATAAGCTTAGTTTGTACTTGGAGAATGTACAGGAGACTAAGCTGAAGGGTGAAACTGGGGAAGTCTCTGAAGACCAAGATCAGGAGTTTATGCTTTATTCAGTAGGTAACTAGATGCAGACATATATAGGAAAATTACAAGAGCCTCTAGTGGGTGATGAGGTCAGGAGGGTGGGAAGCTGTTATAATAGTCTAGGAGAGAGGTGATTGGTTAGACCTGAACTAGAGCATCCTGAACTAGGCATAAAATGTGGCGGGGGGAGCAAGAGGATGCATCTTAATCAGCAGGCCACTGTGCTCCCTTCCAAAGGCCCTATGAGACCAGCAGTCCCTGAAGTCACCATAATTCACAAATGCTCTTTACAAAGTGCTTCGCTACCTATAAATTTACGATGTTTGCAGTATCTTCATAGAATCTTAATGTCAGAAGGGCCCCCTCTACAATTCACTTCTGTTCTGTCCTTCCATTAGCTGGAGGTAACAAGGCTTCCATAATCTAAACAGAGACTGGGATAGAAAATCATGACACCTAGGTTCTAATCCTGACTCTACTATTCACTACTCCATGGCCTTAAAAACTCTATACTTCATTTTATAATTTTTTAAATGAGGAAAGGGAATTTAGACTATATGATATCCCCTAGGACTCTGCTATTCTGTATTTGATATTCTATATTCTCTTTCAGTCCTTACATTCTGCATGCTAAAAGTCCTCTTTCAGCTATGAAAGTCAATATTCTATGATCTAAGGTCCCTTTCAACTCTAATATTGTATATTCTAAGATCCTGTTGATTTTTAAAATTCAAAGAGTTTTATTAAACTCATTTTACAGATGAGAAAACTGAGGCTTGGGTCTTAGATGTTCCCACATGCATACTGCTCTGTGGTGTGGGACCTGGGGTCTGATCCTAAGTTTCCTAATTCTGATGTCATGCAGTCTACAAGAAATATCCAATCTTGAAAAGACCTACCTAAATTAAGAAAGAGTATCTGGAAGTCAATCTCTCTACTACCATGGCCAGCACAGCAAGGACCCAGAATACAGAGGTAAAATGTTGATACAGCAATTGGGAGTCAAGCCAGGCCTGAGTGGGGCCCCATGAGAGAACGTGGTCTCCCCCAAGGCCTGCTCAGGCTGGGGCACAGCCCCCCTTGCCCAAATCCGACCTCTGATCTTGAGCCAAACCCACCCTTCCCTGCCCTCAGGGTGAGCCTGTCTGCAGTAATGATATGTTCCAGCTTAGGACAGCTTGTTCTTGATGCTTGGAGCAGGGATGGGTGGGGCTCGGGAAACTCACTGACCTCCTTTAACTCCATTCCCTAAGCCCACATCTTGCCAAGCAAAAAATCTTCCCATCTTTCCTCCCTCCGACCTCGATCACCCCAGTCGCCAACCTCCCCCAATCCCTTCTACCCTCCCTCCTGACAAAGTGCCTTTTAGGAAGAATGAACTGAACCATGAGAAAGTTCTTTATTCCAGCCAAAACACTCAGAATAACTCATCTGGAGATAGTACAATTTAGTGAGGAGTCTATCTAGAGCCCTAGGACCAGCCTGACCTATGACCTTACCTGGCTTGAGATGCAGAGCACAGTGGGTGGGGTGGGTGGGAAAGAAATAGGGTAAGAATGCAATAGAACCAAGTAGAATCACAGAATCTACACTTGAATGGGACCACTCTCTCAATTCCAGCAGTCTGGTTCAAACAAATAATCCCATCTTCCACATCCCAGAAAAGTAATCACCAGTGCCTTAAGCAGCCCAACCAATCGTCTGTTTTCTCTAACAACTAAAATTAGCTGACAACCAAGATGCTCAGTTTGACAAACACTTATATGTCTACTCTTTGCAAGACAGTATGATACTGAAGGCACTGAAGACAGAAAGGAAAAAAGGAAAGTCTATGACCAAGGGATTTATATTGTATCAAGAGAGGAACAACATACACACACACACACACACACACACACACACACACACACACACACATACGCAAATGTAGTATAAGAAAAAATAGTGGAGGACAAGAGCACCAACTAGTAGGGCAATGAAAGGAAGTGTCATTTAATTTATGTCTTGAAGACAACCAAGGTTTCTAAAGACAGGATAAGGAGGGAGAGCATCCAGCAGTGGATTAAGCAGAGATAAGTAGGTAAATAATCTGAGAGCATTTAGCTGCCCTCGGATGAACTAAATTCTTGGATACTGAAAGAACCAGCAGACATAACCTCTATTCTCTTCACTGTCAACGATCTCTGAAAGATCCTGGAACACAGAGAGATAACAGAATTCAAAAAGGACAAATGTCCCCAATTTTACAAAAGGGTCTGTAAAATACAAACTTAACTTCAGTTTCTGTCAAAGTTCCAGAATACATTATTAAAGGGCTAGTTAGAGAACATCTAGGAAAGTGAAAAAGTATTCATAAAACAGCATGGACAAATTCACCAAGCTTTTTTGTTGTTCAGTCATTTCAGTCATGTCCAACTCTTCATGACCCCATTTGGAGTTTTCTTGGCAGAGAAACTGGAGTGGCTTGCCATTTCCTTCTCCAGCTCATTTTGCAGATGAAAAAACTGAAGTAAACAGCGTTAGGTGACTTGCTCAGGGTCACACTGCTAGAACATGGCCGAGCCTGTATTTGAACTTAGAAAGATGAGTCTCATTGACTTCAGGCCTGGTCCTCTATCCACGGAGCCAACTTTGAGCTAAGTCATGTCAAACTACATGGTTTCTCATTTTGTCAGACTGGTAGATTGGAGGTAAGCTATAAGGAATAATGTACCTTGATTTTATTTAGAAACACATTTGATAAAGTCTCAGAGGCTATTGTTATGGGAAAAGAAAGTGTTGTAACCTATACAATAGTACAATTAAGGAGATACAGAGCTGGCTAAATGGTAAAACCCAAAGAGTTTTTAATGGTTTCAGACCAACTTAGTTTAGGGATCTATGCTTTGTGCTGTGATGCTGAACATTTTTATCAATGACTTGGATAAAGATGTACACAAACACTTCTCAAACCAGCAGATAACACCAAGTTGTGAGGGATGCTAAAATCTGAACAAAATTCAAAAAGTTCCTCACATGAGGCCAAAGTTAACAAGATGAATTTTAAGGGATAAATATAAAGCATTCCACTTGAGTTCAAAAAATTAATTTGACTAAAAAAATTTAATAAAAAATCAATTTCACAAATGCAATATTGGCAAGACAGTCAATAGTTTCTTTGAAGAGGAACTTAGGGTTTTTGTTGACTGAAAGTAAGCTCTATGTGAATATTAGGACACAGGAATCAAAAAAGTCAGCATGGCCTCAGACTGAATTAAAAGAGGTATGGTATCCAGAACAAAGAAGGTAATAGTCTGATTATAATCTTCCCAATGCCATTTTTTGTGGGAGTATATGCCAGATTCAAGGAAGGAAGGCTTTGCTACTACTACTCATACTATGCCATTTCAGTAAACGCCTTTGTTTTTTAAGCTGATTGTTTCAAATGACTATTAAAGGTAAATACAATAGTAGGGGCTTATAAGTTACAGTTTTAAGAGTATGGTCCAGCAGAAATATGCTGAAACTAGGATAGTTGTCCTCCAAGAAACCCAAACTGCAAGTATGAATGTGGGAAGGGGAGAGAGAGAGGAGGAGAGAAAGAGATATATACAGGGGGATATACAGAGAACAACTAGTAGACTAGTTGGACTGATCAAGACAAGAGTTAGTCAACAAGCATTTATTAAGCACCTACTATATGCCAGGTACCCTATTAAGTGTTAGTATAGTAAGTACATGAAAGGAAGTAATAGGAAATAAGATTGGAAACGTATTTTATCTTAAAACACTAAGGAGAAACGGAAGATTTCTGAGAAGGGTAACATTCAAATCTGTGTAATAAGAGTACCAACTTGGGGGCAGAGCCAAGATGGCAGAGAAACAGCACACACTTGCTAAAGTGCTGTCCCCAAGCCCGGCCAAACACCTGAAAAAAATGGCTCTAGAGGGGCGGAGCCAAGATGGTGGAGTAGAAAGATGCATATACACATAGCTCCGAACCCACAACCCATAGAACATCGGTAAAAAGGAACTCACGGCGAATTCTGGAGTAGTGGAGGCCACAGCGCAGTGGAGCAAGGGAGATTTCTGTTCCAGAGGGACCTGCAAACCTCTCGCAAAAGGTCCGTCACGCTGCAGACGCGGAGCCCAGCCCAGCCCTGCCGCAGCCGCGGCACGGAGAGGAGCGGATCTGAGCAGGCTTCAGGGACGGGATCTCCAGCGGCCGAACAAGTCCCTCCGCCCACAGGTGATGGGGGTCAGTGGGAGGGTCTTCTTGGTGGGTCGGAAGGGGAGTGGGGTGCCCCCATTACTCAGGCCCCCTCGGGAGGCAGTAGCTGACACAGCAGCAGACCAGGGCTCCCCAAGCAGGCAGGAGCCTGGATCCATTGTTGAAGGTCTCTGCATAAACCCCCTGAGGGAACTGAGCCCGAGAGGCAGCCCTGCCCTGACCTGAGTACCTGAACTTAATCTCACACTGAATAGCAGCCCCGCCCCTGCGGAAGCCATGAGGCTGGGAAGCAGCATTTGAATCTCAGACCCCAAGCTCTGGCTGGGAGGATCAGGAGGCAAGGTGGGTGTGAGGAGAATATTCAGAGGTCAAGTCACTGGCTGGGAAAATGCCCAGAAAAGGGAAAAGAAATAAGACTATAGAAGGTTACTTTCTTGGTGAACAGGAATCTCCTCCCTTCCCTACTGATGAGGAAGAACAAAGCTTACCATCAGGCAAAGATATAGAAGTCAAGGCCTCTGTATCCCAAACATCCAGACTAAATATTCTGTGGGCTCAGGCCATGGAAGAGCTCAAAAAGGATTTTGAAAATCAACTTAGAGAGGTGGAGGAAAAGCAGGGAAGAGAAATGAGAGATATGCAGTCAAAGCATGAACAGCAGGTCAGCACCCTGCTAAAGGAGACCCAAAAAAATGCTGAAGAACATAACACCTTGAAAAACAGGCTAACTCAATTGGCAAAAGAGGTTCAAAAAGCCAATAAGGAGAAGAATGCTTTCAAAAGCAGAATTAGCCAAATGGAAAAGGAGATTCAAAAGCTCACTGAAGAAAATAGTTCTTTCAAAATTAGAATGGAACAGGTGGAGGCTAATGACTTTATGAGAAACCAAGAAATCACAAAACAAAACCAAAAGAATGAAAAAATGGAAGATAATGTGAAATATCTCATTGGAAAAACAACTGACCTGGAAAATAGATCCAGGAGAGACAATTTAAAAATTATGGGACTACCTGAAAGCCATGATCAAAAAAAGAGCTTAGACATCATCTTTCATGAGATTATCAAGGAAAACTGCCCTGAGATTCTAGAACCAGAGGGCAAAATAAATATTCAAGGAATCCACAGAACACCGCCTGAAAGAGATCCAAAAAGAGAAACTCCTAGGAACATTGTGGCCAAATTCCAGAGTTCCCAGGTCAAGGAGAAAATATTGCAAGCAGTTAGAAAGAAACAATTCAAGTATTACGGAAATACAATCAGGATAACACAAGATCTAGCAGCTTCTACATTAAGGGATCGAAGGGCATGGAATAGGATATTCCAGAAGTCAAAGGAACTAGGACTAAAACCAAGAATCACCTACCCAGCAAAACTGAATATAGTACTTCAGGGGAAAAAATGGTCTTTCAATGAAATTGAGGACTTTCAAGCATTCTTGATGAAAAGACCAGAGCTGAAAAGAAAATTTGACTTTCAAACACAAGAATGAAGAGAAGCATGAAAAGGTGAACAGCAAAGAGAAGTCATAAAGGACTTACTAAAGTTGAACTGTTTACCTTCCTACATGGAAAGACAATATTTGTAACTCTTGAAACTTTTCAGTATCTGGGTACTGGGTGGGATTACACACGCACACATGCACACACACACACACACACACACACACACATAGAGACAGAGTGCACAGAGTGAATTGAAGAGGATGGGATCATATTTTAAAAAAATGAAATCAAGCAGTGAGAGAGAAATATATTGGGAGGAGAAAGGGAGAAATGGAATGGGGCAAATTATCTCTCATAAAAGAGGCAAGCAAAAGACTTATTAGTGGAGGGATAAAGAGGGGAGGTGAGAGAAAAACATGAAGTTTACTCTCATCACATCCCAATAAAGGAAGGAATAAAATGCACTCTCATTTTGGTATGAAAACCTATCTTACAATACAGGAAAGTGGGGGATAAGGGGATAAGTAGGGTGGGGGGGATGATGGAAGGGAGGGCATGGGGAGGAGGGAGCAATTTGAGGTCGACACTCATGGGGAGGGACAGGATCAAAAGAGAATAGAAGTAATGGGGGACAGGATAGGATGGAGGGAAATATAGTCAGTCTTATACAACACAACTATTATGGAAGTCATTTGCAAAACTACACAGATTTGGCCTATATTGAATTGCTTGCCTTCCAAAGGGAGGGGGTGGGGAGGGAGGGAGGTAAAGAAGTTGGAACTCAAAGTGTTAGGAACAACTGTCGAGTAATGTTCTTGCCACTAGGAAATAAGAAATACAGGTAAAGGGGTACAGAAAGTTATCTGGCCCTACAGGACAAAAGAGAAGATGGAGACAAGGGCAGAGAGGGATGATAGAAGAGAGAGAAGATAGGTGATAGGGGCAATTAGAATGTTCAGTGTTTGGGGGGGGAGGAGACAAAAGGGGAGAAAATTTGGAACCCAAAATTTTGTTAAAATGAATGTCAAATAAATAAATTTTTTAAAAAAATGGCTCTAAACAAATTCTGGTGCTGCAAAACCCACAGAATGATGGAGTGAAGCAAATCTCCAGCCCAAGACAACCTGGAAGTTCGTCAGGAAGTGTTTATGGGGGCAGGGCACAGATCAGTGTCGGCCATGCCAGCACAGACAGGACCTGAGCAGATCTTGGGGAGACTGAATCTCTCACACCTGTAGCAGTTTCCAGACTTCAGGACCCCAAAATGCCAAGGACAAATTGGAAGGTCAGTGGAGAAAGCCTGTGGGACTAAAGTGGGAAAGTGGAGTGGTCTGGCCCCAGTTCCAGGGCAGCAGAGGGGGAAGGGGTTGGAGGAACTCATAGCAGCAGCAGCAGGAACTCTACGCCCACAGATTGTGGGGGAATGGAGCAGCTGATAGTACATCCTTCACCTCCACTGGAAGAAGATATCTACCTTGACAAAGTGCTCAAAAGTCAAATAAATGGCTGGGGAAATAAGCAAAAGTCAGAAAAAGAATCAAGTTATAGAATCTTACTTTGGTGACAAGGAAGACCAAAACATGCAAACAGAAGAAAACAAAGTCAAAGCTCCTCCATCCAAAGCCTCCAAGAAAAATATGAATTGGTCTCAGGCCATGGAAGAGCTCACAAAGGATTCTGAAAATCAAGCAAGAGAAATAGAACAAAAATTAGGAAGAAAAACGAGAGTGATACAAGAAAATTATGAAAAACGAGTCAACTGCTTGCTAAAGAAAACCCAAAAAATGCTGAAGAAAATAACACCATAAAAATAGACTAACCCAAATGACAAAAGAGATCCAAAAAGCCAATGAAGAGAAGAATGCTCTAAAAAGCAGAATTGGCCAGATGGAAAAGGAGATACAAAAGCTCACTGAAGAAAATAATTCCTTAAAAATTAGAATGGAGCAGATGGAAGCTAATGACTTTTATGAAAAATCAAGAAATTATAAAACAAAATCAAAGGAATGAAAAAATAGCATGCAATGTGAAATATCTCACTGGAAAAACAAATGACCTGGAAAAAAGACCCAGGAGAGACAATTCAAAAATTATCAGACTACTTGAAAGCCATAATCAAAAAAAGAGCCTAGACATCATCTTTTAAGAAATTATCAAGGAAAACTGCCCTGATATTCTACAACCAGAGGGTAAAATAACTATTGAAAGAATCCACTGATCACCTCCTGAAAGAGATCCTAAAAGGAAAGTTCCTAGGAATATTGTAGTCAAGTTCCAGCGTTCCCAGGTCAAGGAGAAAATATTGCAAGCAGCCAGAAAGAAACAATTCAAGTATTGTGGAAATACAATCAGGATAACACAAGATCTAGCAGCTTCTACATTAAGGGATCAAAAGACTTGGAATATGATATTCCAGAAGTCAAAGGAACTAGGATTAAAACCAAGAATCACCTACTTTATAATACTTTAGGGGAAAAAATGGTCATTCAATGAAATAGAGGACATTCAAGCATTCTTGATGAAAAGACCAGAGCTGAATAGAAAATTTTACTTTCAAACACAAGAATCAAGAGAAGCATGAAAAGGTGAACAGGAAAGAGAAATCAGAAGGGATTTACTAAAGTTGAACTGTTTACATTCCTACATGGAAAGATAATATTTGTAATTCTTGAAACTTTTCTCAGTATTAGGGTAGTTGGAGGGATTACATACATATAGACCGAGGGCACAGGGTGAGTTGAATAGGAAGGGATGATATCTAAAAAAATAAAATTAAGGGGCGAGAGAGGAATATATTGGAAGGAGAAAGGGAAAAACAGAATGGGGCAAATTCTTTCTCACATAAAAGAAGCAAGAAAAAGCTTTGTCAGTGTAAGGGAAGAGAGAAGAGGTGAGAGGGAAAAAGTGAACCTTACTCTCATCACATTTGGCTTAAGGAAGGAATAACATGCAAATTCAATTTGCTATGAAAATCTATCTTACACTACAGGAAAGTAGGGGAGAAGGAGATAAGCAGGGGTTGGGGGGAATGACAGAAGGGAGGGCAAATGGGAGAAGGGGGTAATTAGAAGTAAATACTTTTGAGGAGGGATAGGGTCAAATGAGAGAATAGAATAAATGGGGGGCAGGATAGGATAGAAGGAACTATAGTTATTTTTTCACAACATGACTTTTATGGAAATCTTTTGCATAACTACACATGTATAACCTATATTGAATTGCTTGCCTTCTCAGTAGGGATGGGTGGGGAGGGAGGGAGAGAAGTTGGAACTCCAAGTTTTAAACACAAATGTTAAAAATTGTTTTTATATGCAACTGGGAAATAAGATATACAGGAAATGGGGCATAGAAATCTATCTTGCCCTACAAGAAAATAGAGGGGATGGGGATAAGAGAAGGGAAAGGTGTAAGGGAGGGCAGACTGGGGGAAGGGGTAATCAGAGTGCATATTGTCTTGAGAAGGGTGGAGGGGAGAGATGGGGAGAAAATTTGGAACACAAAATCTTGTGGAAATGAATGTTGAAAACTAAAAGTAAATAAACAATTTTTTTTAAAAAGTATCAACTTGCCCATTGTGGCCACAGAATAGAGAGAGGAAAGACCAGAAGTGAGGAGCCCAACTAAGAGACTTTTTTAATTGTCCAAGAGAGAGCTGATAAAAACCTGAACTAGGGTAGTGGCTTTAACAGTGGAGAAAAGGAGACAGAGACATTAGGGAGGATAAAAACTACAAAATGTGGTAACGAAAGGGATGTGGAAGGATAAGGAAGAGCAAAGACTCTAGAATGACTCCAAGGTCACAAACAGGGGTGCCAACAACAGAAATAGGGAAGTGGGGTGAGAATGTGATAAGAGGGAAATCTAGTGGGTCCCATTTTGCACATGTTGAAGTTAAGATGCGTAGAGAACAGCCAAGTGAGAATGACCAGTAGATAGTTGTTAATATGGGAAAAGAGCTCACTCAGGAGAGATAACAGGACTGGACAGACAGGTTTGGGAGTCATTTGCATAGAGATTCCTAAGGAAGCTTCCAGTTGAGACACCCTAGGATTCTATGATAGATCAGTTCCCTGTGTCTGAATTTTTTACTAGGAAATATTTTTTTAAGTGACACTTTCAATAATCCCCCTGCCTATCTGAAATCTGAAACTTTTAAGTCACAAAGAGCTACCTTTAAAAAGAAATGCTTTCCAAACTCTGCCTGAGTTTCACATAAGCACACTCCTATTTCTGTAAAAAAAACCACAATACCCCTCCCCCTCAAATCTTCACCCCCTGTTAAAAGTTCTTCCTCCCCTCTATACTTCCCCAAGGGGGTGAAAAGAGCATCTGGAAGTTCAGACCCTGAAATATTTGGCAGCCCTTCCTCAAACAAAGCGTTTATTTTAGAAGCCTCTCTGGGGCAGCTGGGAATTACCCAGGAGGCCAAGACTTGGGCTTTTCCCAGCGGATGACCTGACCCAGCTCACAACAGGAGGGCCAAGGCCACAGGAGAGAAGGGGGCTCCCATCTCCAGGCCACCCAGTGCTCCAGTGGAAAGAGACCTGCCTTTAATCCCTTACAGAAACCGCTGAATTCTCCAGGAGATCAATTTAATTGCTAAAACAGTAAAACCTCTACCTCATTTTTTTCTGGATGCTTCTGACATTTATATAGCATTTTATGGAAGCAAAGCACTTTGAACATATTATAATAATAAGAGCTGACAGTTCTAAAGCACTTTAAAGTTTGCAAAGAATTTTATGGACATTCTTGCTTTTGACTCTACAAACTCCCCTCAAAGGTATTATTAGTCTCATTTCAGAGAGACAAGGAAATGGAGAGTCAGTGAGATAAAGTGACTTAACTGTTCATGTCATCGCTAGTAAGCAGCTCAGGAGGAGATCTAAACCTAGGTCTTCCTAATTCCAAGGAGAACCCTCTATGCCCTACAACTTGAACACAGGCCCTCAGATTTGAAATCCAGTATCACTGCAAATTTCCACCGCATCGAATTACCTCCTCAGAAAAAGCTGGAAAAATCGTAAGCAGGATTCAAAACCAGGTCTTCACTGACTCCAAATCCAAAATTCTATCCATTATTGAAGGATGCTACCCACCTCACCTAAATACTTCCAGGGACAGGAAGTTTATTACCTTTTGATAAAGCCCATGTCATGGCACTGCAAATCTCATACTTAGGAAGTTTTATTCCACTGAGCTAGGTTCTATCTATCTCATTAGGTGCTGTGCTCTCAGTTCTGCTCTAGGGGCTATACAGAAATCTTCTCCCTCTTCTGTGAGAGTCTTTCCATCATTCAGTCAGTCAATTAGAATTTATTAAGTTCTTACTATGTGACAGGCACTATGCTAAGCACTGGGAAGGAAAAAAATCAAAAAGCAGTCCCTGATCTCAAAGAGTTCACAATCTAAAATGAGGTGACAACACACAAGCAACCACAAGTTGTCCCTTCCCCATCGTGACTTTCCCTTTAGTGGTTTTGCTATATATCATGGGTCCACATAAGAAATTAAATGAGAATTTTGAGGCAATTTTGCAGTAGTCACAGATGACACAGAGCCCATGACCAAAAACAACCCAAATTTTACAATAAGGTACTGTAAATACCCCATTAAAGAAAAAGAAAAATTTCAGACTTCTTCTCTGATATGAAGGGAAGGCCAACAATTTTACACGAATTTTTCAGATCATTGGGAGAGAGGGCAGAGTGCCACACTCCTAACCTGTGAAATGTGGAAGGGATAACTGTATTGCTAACAATAAATATGCAGGATAAACTAGGAATAGTCTCAGAGGGGAGGCACTAATATTAAGAAGAACACCAGGGAAAATGCCTGGACTGTCTTGTTCATAGTACAGCAAAGAAGTCGGTGTCATTAGATCAAAAAGTAGGCAGAGGGGAATAAGGAATAGGAATAGGAATGGGCTAGATTACAAAGGTCTTTAAAGGTCAAAGGGAGGACTTATATTTGATCCTGGATGTAATAGTAATAGCTACCATTTACGTAGCATTTTAAGGCTTGCAAAGCACTTCACAAATATCATCTCATTCTATCCTCACAATGACTCTAGGAGATAAGTATTTTATGGTCTCCATTTTCACAGATGAGTTTAATGACCCAGAATCCTATAGCTAGTAAATGTCCAAGGTCATATTTGAACCCAGGTCTTCCTGACTCCAGACCCAGTGTATTTTAGCTAGCTACTTTGCCACTTGGCTGCCCAATAGGGAATCAATGGAGTCGACTGAATGTAGGGGAAGGGTACCACAGACTGGAATGGTCAGACTTGTGCTTTGGGCAGATCAGTTTGACAGCTACGTACAGGACAGAACGGAGTAAGCAGAGATACGAAGCAGAAAGACTAACCACTTAAGCCTATGGAGTTTTAGTTTCCTCATTTGTAAAAGTGCAACAATGCCTTCAGTAGTTCATCAGGTTCTAGGTTTTGGTTTGTTTTGGGCAGTTTGCAACAATGGTCTTAGCGGTTGTGCTAAAAATCCTCTAAGGGCACCTTCAACAACAAATAACACCAGAATACTATCAGTAGTTGATTTAATTGCCCTGAGGGTTCATAACACATTTTTTTTTAATGGTTGTTGTTGAAAAGTATTCTCAGAATAAAAAAACATCAGAACTAATGGAGTGGATGATCTCTTAAGTCCCTGCCAACTCCGAGATTCTGGGAGTAGTTGAGGCAGAGCTTTTGATCACTCTCTCATTCAAAAACAAACATTTATCAAAGCCACATTGATTAGGTGCATAATACGTGTGAGTCAATGGTACTAGACATGGTGTAGAAGAGAAGACTGAAGAAAGACCTGGATGTGGCCTCAGCTCTGACACTGACTCTTGGCTGAGACTCCACAAATTACTCCTTTCCTCTAAGCCCCAAATTTCCTCATCCTTAAAAGAGCAAATTGTTATGCTATCACTCTCCAGTAAGCTAACTGGAACTCTGAGGCACCATTACAAGCAGGTTTTATTGTTTATCATTTCTCACCCTCTCCCAAACACAGTCATGCATCATGTGCCCCCAGCATGCTGGACCCTGGCGATGGTCATTTCCTCACTTTGCCCATGCCCTGTCCCTCCCTCCCCATCTGTTGATCCAGGTAGCAATGGAGTACGGTAGAAAGAGTCCTGAACTTGGGAGTCAGAAGGTCTGGGTTTGAATCCTGGAACTTATAAAGACTTTTATTAGCTGGCTGACTATAGATAAGTCCCAACCTCTTGAGCTTTGGTTTGCCATCTGTAAAATGAAGGGGTTGAGTCGAACAGCCCCTAAGGTCCTGTTCAGTCCTAAATCTATCATCTGTGGACTATACTTGCCCTAACATGAACTAGCCTTGTGACCTGGGACGAGTTACCCTCTCTGGGGCTCAGTTTGCTCATCCATAAAATACGGCAGATGCCTGCCCTATCTAGCTTACAGGGGGTGCTGTGAGTACAGTAGATATTTGTAAACTTTAAAACTGATATAGAAATGCAAGTTGCTCATAGTAGGAATTGTAGTGGTATACAGTGACAAGAAGGATAAAAGTTTGCTGGTGGGGCCAAGGCTGGCACTGACAGCAGGCACAGAGCTATAGGCATGTAGCCCTTGGGCACAATGCAATCAGTAGCAGTGAGATCAGTCCTGCAGGGCACAGGGAAGGGAATGGCACCACATGGAGGCAAGGCCATAGACACATGCATGGGAGAATGACCAAATCAGGCAACAGGAAGAAAAGCCAGGCAGTGGTGTAGGGAAGAGCCCATGGACACATGAGACTCTGTGTGCAAGTATGGTAAATGATAAGCACTCCCTTCCTCCCAATTCTGTTTCCTGGAGAAGAACCATAAGTTCTCTGAGTATCTATCTATTTTACAACTTGTCAAATGTTCCAGTGAAGCCAAGCTTCCATTCAAAGAGCCTGTCATGGTCAGGATCACATAGAGTAAGGGGCATCTGCAGGGAGCAACAGCTTGGGAAAATCTGACAACCAAAGAACACAGAGTTCCCTTGTCTGAGCAAAGGATGGCAGTGACCCCATCTCTACTCCCCTCACCTCTCTGGAGAGCCTCTCTGTTTCCAAAGGGCTCTGCTCACAACTCCAGGCATTTCAAGTAGCACAACCCCCTTGTACAGATGAAGAAACTGAGGCTCCCAGGTATAAAGGGATTTGGCTGGTGTCTTGTTTGCTATGATACATCCTCCAACCACTGTCAGAAGTGTCAGAGCTTAGATGTCAACCTTGACCTACTTAGCAATAAATTCAATGCTTTTCAATTAACTCTACAACCCTGCCTTTCTTTCAAGGGGGAGCAAAGGGAGTATGGGAGTCAATCTTTCCAAAATAGAAGCAAGACAGCCAAAGTCATGGATCGAAAGCCATCATGAACAAAGGCCTGAACAGAATGGCATACAGAAGGGACAGCTGAGGGGAGATTCATAGGAAGGAGACATGATGCTCACCCAGCCTCAAGGACTCCTGGTCCAATGATGAGACAGGTCCTGACAGGTTTCTCAGTTTTTCCTCTCTATTTTACCACATTCTACCTAGCATTCCTCCAACCCAGAGACCAATCCTTCCCTGACCCTTCCTTTTATACCACCCTCCTGGTTTTCTGGTCCTCCCTCCCCACTAAATCTTATAGCTAGAAAGGTTTTTGGAGCATCCACTACTACAACTTCTTTCTGAAGATAAATGGGAATCCTCCCCTACAACAAATCTGTGAAGTGGTGATGGGGCCTTTGCTTAAGATCTCCAGTGACAAGGAACTCACTACCTGACTTCCACTCTGGAACTGCTCAGGGATCTGGGAAGCCAGTTATCAAGTGGCTGATTCCAGTAACTACACAGTAAAAGAAAGAAGACAATACATAGGAAATCGTAAGATGAGAAACTTGCCTTGGAGGAGAACATCTGGATACAGAGTCTGCTCAGCTGTACTTTTGATCTAAAGATCAAATAAGATAATAAGCATAGCCAGCATTTACAAAAGGCTTTAAAGTTTGCAAAGCACCAAACATAAATGGTATTATTTGATCCTCACAACAACCCAGGGAGGTAGGTGCTATTATTATTCTCATTTTACAAATGAGGAAACTGAGGTCAAGGGAGGTTATGTGTCTTGCTCTGGGCCACCCAGAGAGCAAGTGTCTGAGGCTGAATTTGAACTCAGGTCTCCCAGACTCCAAGACCGGTGCTCTATCTGTGCTTCACCCCGCTGTCTCAGTAACACTTGCACTGCCTATCAACATCTCTAAAACAAGAGAAGATCCCCAAAGCACAAAAAAATAGTTAACATTTCTTCTTTTTCCTCCCCAAAAAAGGCAACCAAGAAGATACCAATGAATGCCAACCCACATGCCCGATTCCTTATCTCTGTAAAGTCTTGACTGGAATGATCTACATACATACAAAAAGAATCCTTACAAAAATAAGAGAAAGGAAGAGGCAAGCTTCCAAGAAGGTTCCTCATCTTCAGAGTGCCCTGAATGATTTATAAGAGGCATATTGAACAGCTGAAGGTAAATGCTAACTGACTAACAGACAAGTCAAGGGCTTCTTATTCTACTCTGTGTCATGGACCCCTGTGGCAATCTGGTGAAGTCCATTTTAAAATAGTGTTTTTTCGATGCAAAAATAAAATGCATGGTATTAATAAGAAACCGGTGATATTAAAATAAAGATGCAATTTTTCCCATCTGAGTTCATGGACACCCAGAAACCTGGTGATTTCTGGACCCCAGGTTAGGAACCTCTGGACCACATTATTTCTAAAGTTTGTTCTGAGTCTGATTCCTACAAATCAAGAACATACATGATCCAAAGAGGTGGGATAGGCCAGCCATGTAACAAGGGGAGAGATGACATATGAACAGCCCAAGGATGGCACTGGTTCTCACAAAATATTTAAGCATCAGAGGAAGCTCTCTAGCACAGTGGGTAGATCCTAACAGACAAGGAAAAAAGTCATATAGGACTCTCTCTTGAAAGACAGAGTGGTATAATCTACAGGATTTAGCATCAGGAAGACTTAAGTTCACATTCCATCTCAAATACTTATTAACTACATGAACTCAGGCAATCATTTAACCTCTCTGGGTCTCAGTTTACTCATTGGTAAAATAAGGGGGTTGGATTCAAGGTCCCTTGGTGATCTAAATCTATGATCATTTGAGATGGAATAGATGGGGTTAGCATCTTCATCAAAGGCAGGGGTATGATTATGGAATACAAAAAGGGTTTCGTAAAGTCAGTCAGTCAACAAACATTTATTGAGAATCTACTATGTACTAAGCACTGTGCTAAGTGCTGATGATACAAAGAAAGGCAAAATCATGACAGTCTCTACCTTCAAGGAGCTTACCTTCTAATGGGGGAAAACAATATGCAAATAACTACTTTACATAAACGATAATGCAGAGTGAATGGAAAGCAATATCAGAGGGAAGTATGATAAAAAGGTAAACTAGCATTACTACTAGGGCACCCACTCTGGAGGTTAGGGAAGCAGGTTTAAGGTCTCCTTTTGGTGAAACTAAAAATATTAAGAAATTCTATTTTCCTCTAACGGCCTCTCCAGACTTTCAGGGAAAATCCTTTGGAAAAGTGGATGAAGATGATGATCACTTATAAAGAACTCTTCATGAACCCATTTGGAGCTTTCTTGGCAAGGATACTGAAATGATTTGTCATTTCCTTCTCCAGCTCATTATATAGATGAGGAAACTGAAGCCAACAGGATTAAGGGACTTGTCCAGAGTCACATAGCTAGTAAGTGTCTGTGGCTTCATTGAACTCAAGCCTTCCTGACTCTGGACCTGGCACTCTATCTACTGTGCCACCTAACTGCCAAGGTGGGTAGAGGATAAAAAGACCTTTCCTAAAGAAAAGAATTGAGTGGTAACTCTTAGCTCTAACCTAGACAAGATCACTGCCTTTTCCACCCCAGAAGGACTGACAATAGGACCTTCCCAAAGGAAGTGCTCTCTTCCATTGAAATAAAGGCATCAACACCAGTCTCCCATTCTATAAGATTCTCACTATTGATCTCTGGGAGGGATCCAATTGTTTCCTCAAGAGGAGGTGCAGGATGGAATAAAAACATAGAATATATATTTTTCTGGTTCAAAATTCCTATGTTATCTGAAATCTTCTTGGGGTAGAAAGTCATGTCAAAAGAGGAATTTGGACTACACTAATTTGGACCTCTCTCCAAGCTAGATATAGATTAATGTTAAATTAAATAAAACCATTTCAGAAAGATATGATTAGAATATAGGATTGGTATTCATAGTTTTCTTTGACAAGATTAACACCTCTGTACTTTATTATTTTAACATATGCAGGAGCAATAGTAATTTCTATCTATGTCTCATTCATTCCCTATTAGATTGTAAATTGTGTGAGAGCTGGGGCTGTCTTGGTTTCCAACTTAGTATCCTCAGTTTTAATGAAAGCACCTTGAACACAACAGACAATTAATATTTATAAAACTGAACTCTCAGGGGCAGCTGGGTGTCACAGTAGATAAAACACCAACCCTGGAGTCAGGAGGACTTGAATTCAAATAGCCTCACACACTTACTGGCTGTGTGACCCCTAGACAAGTCACCTAATCCCAAATGCCTCAAAAAAAAAACAAAAACAAAAAACAAAAAACAAACTAAGCCCTCCTTCTGGAAAGCGAGTTATTCAGGAGTTACTAACTGCACACTTTTAGAAAGATATGGTGATTCTGCAGAAAAAGAAAGAAAGAGAGAAAGAAAATTCAGGAGACCTTCAATTCAAATACTGTGAGACCCTACCAAAGCAGGAACCTATATCTGAGCCTCAGTTTCTTAATCTATAAAATGGAAGCACTTCTATCTGTAATGCCTACCTCACCAAGATGTTCTGAGGAGAACATTTTGGAATCCTTAAAGCACAGCATAAATGTGAGCTGCTATTATCATAAACAAGGAGAAAGGAAAACAATCCCAAATCCCCACGGGGCAGGCTAATGCCTAGGACGGAGAGTGGCACTAGACATCTTTCAAGGAGGGGCAGAAATGGGTTTCTATTTTTGATCCCAGAGCTGTCTCCTGGCAGGTTGATGGGCAGACTCCCTGTTACCACTCCAAGGTGACCTCCATGGGGACTCTCAGCCCTGAACTCAGAGAGTCAGCCAGTCCAGTCACAAATGAGCACCAGACTTGGAGTCCGAAAACCTAGATCTGAGATCTGCTCCAACACTCACCCACAGTGTAAACTACTGAGTGACTTCGTCCTCAAGGTCTCAGTTTCCTCATCTGTCAAATAAAGAAATTAGACTAGAATCAGAGGTCCCTTTGTAAGTCTTATCCTCTGGATTTTAGGTTTAAACACTCTGTGGTTTCTATTTTAGGGTTCCTAACAACTCTTAATACTTCTCTGATTTAAGACCCACTCCACCTTCAACATTCTATGTTCTATTATAGGCTCTATCAGCTCTAACATTTTATGTTCTACATTCTAAAACAGAGCCACAGAATCTCAGACTTGGAAAGGACCTCAGAAGCCATCTATCACAATTCATACCTGAGAATTCCTTCTAAAATATCCCCAACAATTCAGTTTTCCTCTGACCCTCTAGAGCAAGACTTAGCCCCACCAGCCTATTTCTGAACAGCCTAGGAGCCATAAGAATGATTTTTATAAAAACACCCCCACCCACCCCCAGGTCTTTCCAAACCCAGGTCTGGAGCATGGGTGAGTGTCTGTGTCTGTGTGCGTGTATGTGTGTCTGTGTCTCTGCATTTGTGTCTGTGTCTCTGTGTGTGCATCTATGTGTATGTGTGTGTGTGAGGGACTCCTCTGTAGCAGTATATAGATATATATATATATATATATATACACATATATATATCATTTATATATATATAAAACCTAAGGGTTCTTTCTCAGAATAATGTTTTTAAATATATAAAATATGTGGGATTACAAAGGAAGACAAATTCATTGAAATAGTTATCAATATATCTGTTTTTTAAAAAACATGTTCACAGACACCAAGTGAAGAAATGCTGCTCTACAGAGAAAGCCCTGATGACGTCCCGGAGCAGCTTTGGACATTTTTATAGCTCTAATTATCAGGAAGTCTCCCCTCACAAGAAGCCTAAAGCAACCTCTTGGCAACTTGCACCCAGCATTAGTGCTTTTACCCAGTAGAGTCAAGCAGAACAGGCCTGATCCCTCTTCGACACAAGGGTCCTTCAAACAGGTGAATCAATGTTCTCTCTTCTAATGTCCCTGGATAGCTCCTCTTCACCTCAGAGAGAAGCACATTGGAGAGATTCTCTCTCTCTCTCTCTCTCTCTCTCTCTCTCTCTCTCTCTCTCTCTCTCTCTCTCTCTCCTCTCTCTCTCTCTCTCTCTCTCTCTCTCCTCTCTCTCTCTCTCTCTCTCTCTCTCTCTCTCTCTCTCTCTCTCTCTCTCTCTCACACACACACACACACACACACACACACACACACACACACACATCAACTCACAGTAAGGCAGCTCAGCAAGGCCTTGAACAAGGCCCCAAGAATGGGAGGGTGGTGAAGAGAGAGGAGTTGGAGAGATGAGAAGGAAAGAGATGGGGAGGGAGTTAGGGAGGGAGAAGAGAAGAGAGGGAGGAGAGAGAGGAGGAGAGGGAAAGAAGATAAAAATGAGGGAAATGAGAAAGATAAGACAGAGGAGAAGAGAGGAAGAGAGATAGAAGGAGAGAGAATGTGGGAGGGAGGCAGGGAGAGAGAATGGAGAAGAGGGAAAGGGGGGGAAGAGAAGGAGAAGGAGAAAGAAAGGAGAGGGATAGAAGAAAGGGGAGAGAAAAGGAAGAAAAAGATGAGACAGGAAAAAAGGGAGAAAGGGTAGGGAAGAAGAAGGGAGAGAGATGGAGAAAAGGAGAGGAGAAGAGATAGAGAAGGAAAGAAAAGAGAAAGGAGAGAAGAAAAAAGATGAGAGAAGAGAACAGAGAGAGAGAGAAAGACTGACTTAACCACATTCCATTTCCAATAGCCTTTGTTACTCACAAAGCTGGGCCACTCACCAAAGGCTTCAGGAAATCCTGGATTACCCAGCTATTAGGGGGTAGATGAAGTAGTCTGGGCATGTTCCAAACCTGTAAAAACCTGATCAGAAAAGATGACCATGGTCTTACCTCAAAAGGCCCTTAATGCCCTGGGCTGGGCTAGAATGAGGGGGCAGAGCAAATATAGAAATGACTCTGAAGGCCCTTGTTCTTATAGCTGCATCACAGTTAATCATGTAGCCCACTGGGTAGCGGAATGAACCTCAATATTCCCTAATTCAACTTCCCATTTTACAAAGGAAGAGAAAGATCAAGGCAGGCAAGCAGTGCAAGATGGCACTAAGAATCAGTGGTGAAGCTGTAACTAACACCAACATTTCCCCAACTCTTATTCCAGGGGCAAGAACAATTCCTTAAAAATCAACGAAGCTCAAAACTTGAAGGGAAGGCAAATAAGAGAGTTTAAAGTGTCTAGTTCTATAGTGGTCACAAGCACAGAGGGCCTGAATGGAGAATCCATCAAAACTTCCCCTCACTTAGAATTGGAGCAGGCACAGTACTCAGGAGACGCAGGGAATGTGAAGTGGTGGAAATGGAAAGTGGGCTTGACTTGAGATCCAGAAGAACTTAAAACCTCTGGCATGTTTTGAAACTCAGCTTAAATGCTATTTCTTATGAGGCCTGCTGAGATAATGTCTTTTGGCAAGATTACTTTGTATTTCTTCTGCGTACACATATATACATGTTGTCTCCCTTAAACAACGTAAGTTCATTGAAGGAGCCACATCATTCTCCTCCTTATATTCTCAGCATCTATTACAACACCTAGCACATAACAAATATTTAGTGAATCAATCAAGAAATGAGCATTTATTAAGCACTTTTTCTGCAAGAGGCACTGTGGTAAGCAGCAGAGATACAAAGAGAGTGTATGGGGATACAAAGAAAAAGTATAAACAAACCCAGTCTGAATCTGTGGTAGCAGACAACAAAGAGAGCTGGATCACAAATAGTACTAATAATGAAACTCCCTGAAGTGGCTGCATGTATTTGGAGTTGCACTATTCAAAGTTATAATTATGTAAAATATGGTAACTTGTTCTAGTCCTATGAAAATATATGGTACAAATTTGAATAACATGATCACTTCAAGGGAATTCATTATTCACAGTAATCAGAACCTAGCTGGACATAAATCAGAACATACAAGATAAATAGAAGGTAGATTAAGGTAGCCTTAGAGAAGAAAGTCTATTGATTGATTGATTTGGCCTTCTATAGGGGATTTAGGAAAGAGTATATGTCAGAATAGCTCATGATGAGAGGGCACAGATGAGGATAGGATCTTCACCAGTAATAACTGTACGTAGATCTCTTGACACCTACTATCCACATAATGTCAAGCAAATTGTTTCCCCTTTCTGTGCCTCAATTTCTTGATCTGTAAAAATAGAGACAAGAACACCTGCACATTGTCTACTTTACAAGGTCACTGTGAGAATCAAATGAGACATTTTATGTAAAGCACATTTTAAGGCATAAGATGCTCTATGAATTTCTTTTTAAAAAATCATCTGGTCCATCATCCTCAGTGTATAGAAAAGGAAACAAAAGCCCATGGTTGGGAAGGTGAAGCATCATGATGCAACTGATTACAGTTTTCACAGTTTCAAGGAGTCTAATGATTCTTAAAAACAGACTTAACTAAAATGCAAAATCAAGGAATCTACATTTTTGTTAAAAGGTACCATAGCAGATTATGTATATAAATGACATAGCAACTAAATTCTTGAAGGAAAAGTTAAATGAGTTATAGGAAGAAACAGAAAGTAAATCTATAATGGCAGAGGACCTCAGTTTACCCCCCCCCCTTAGTCCTAGATAAATCTAACCACAAAATAAACAAAAAAGACGTGAAAGAGATGAAGGGAATTTCAGAAAAGTTAGATGAGATAGACCTCTGGAAAACAATGAATAAGAATAAAAAGAAGTTATACCTATTTCTCAACTGTGCATGGCACCATCACAAAAGCTGACTTTGTATTAGTGCATAAAAACTTCACAGACAAATACAGAAAGGCAGGAATATTAAATGTATCTTTTTCTGGCCATCATGCAATAAAAAATTGTTTTCAATAAAGGGCCTTTGAAGACTAGATTAAAAATTAAATGGAAACAAAATAACCTAATCTTAAAAATTACTGAGGACCCCAGAGAACTTTCATTTATTCGGGTTATAGCTATCAATATTTACTAGAGCAGAAATTAAAACTGACACATTTTAACACATTTATTTATTAACTTAAATAGCAATAATTGAGGAATTGCATGTTAACATAACATAATTTTATGAAAATAATCATACTTTTTAAGTTTAATGAGAAAAGTGGCAGTGTATTATGCTTCTATGCACATATCTTTAGTGTCTGGCTTAACAGAAGACAGCTGGATTCTCCTATATGTTGTACTTTCAACCTGTTGCAGTATGTTATTTTGTTTTAAATATACTAACAAAATCCAAGCCTCAAATAGATTTGTAGTTGGAAAAAGGAGAAATAGTTTAATAGGCATATGTCTTAGTACTATTATAAAAATAGATTTAACTTCACAAATAGCCTGAGAAGGTCTCAGGGACCCCTTTAGTCCTTTCCCACTATAAAAACCTGACCTAGAGCACTGAGATGTTAGATTACTTGTCCAGGGTCATAAATACTAGTTGTGTCAGAGGTAAGACTTGAACTCAGCTTTTCCCTGCTCCAAGTCAGCTCCCTATCCAATACACCACAATACCTCTCTTAGGATTATAGAGCCTAAGGTTTAAAGGACCTTAGAGACCATCGACTCCAACCCTCTCACTTTATTTCTTTTTTTTTTTATTATTTTTTTTGGAGACATATACAGTTAAGTGACTTGCCCACAGTCACACAGCTGATAAGTATCTGAGAATGGATTTGAATTCAGATCCTCCTGACTCCAGGGCCAGTGCTCTATCTACTGCATCACTTAGCTGCCCCTAGCCTTCTTATTTTAAATTAGGAACCTGAAGCCCTACAGAGCTGAAGTGACTTGTTCAAGGTCATCCTGGCAGTCAAGCGTCAAAGTTTACTGTCAAAGTCAGTCCCAAGTCCTCTGATACCTCCCTCATCTTCAGCATAAAACATCTTATATTCCCCTCTCAATTCCCATGGAAACCATCTAGCTCTCATTACCACCTGCCTGAACTAAATTTTTTTAATTCTGAACTTAGACATCCAATAAAATGAACATTTCCGTGTACAAAGTAGAACAGAAAATAAGGATTATATCTGAAAAGATGAATCTCTATGACGCAAAGCTTGCTTTTCCTTTTAAATGTATAATAAACTAAACATGTCCCTTTCAAAGGGGTCTTGCTTTCTGTTTCCTTCTGCCATTCCCTATGTTCTCTCCTGTGCATTATCTGAAAATGCTTCTCTCTCTCTCTCTCTCTCTGTCTCTCTCTCTCTCTGTCCTACTGCTTCAGTCAACTACTACTGCTGTTCAGGTGTGTCTGAGTCATGGCATCATTTGAGGTTTTCCTGGCAGAGACACTGGCGTGTTTTGCCATTTCCTCCTCCAGCTCATTTTACAGATGAGGAACAGAGGCAAACAGAATTAAGTGACTTGCCCAGGATCACATAGCTAGTAAGCGTCTGAAGTTTAATTTGAACTCAGGAAGATGTATCTTCCCGACTTCTATCCACTGTGGCACCAAGCTGTCCCTCTCTCCTTCTACCTCTCCCGTAAAAATCTGGGAGTGGAAAAAAAACCGTCAAGCAAAACAAATTCCCCCACTGACTATATCTGAAAAGGCGTCTCATTCTGCAACTGCAGTCTATCCCCCATAAGGAAGCACATGGTTCATACTTCATCAGAGGACTTCTGGAATCATGGCTATGAGTGTACTGATCCAAGTTCTAAAGTCTTTCCAAATTGTTTTTCTTAACAATATTATTACTTTATAAATTGTTCTCCGGGTTCGGCTCTTACAAGTCTTCCCAGGTTTTTTGGAAACAATGCCTTTTATCATTTACATTCGTAGACCCTCATTTATGATGCACATTTTGATGGGTACCCTCTTAGTTTCCAATTCTGCACTATAAAACAAAAAGAGCTGCTAAAAACATTTTCATGCACATGTGAGTGTGTGTGTATAATATATATTTCCTTTTTCTCTTCCTTTGATCAGAAATGGTTTGGGTTTTAACAGTAGGAATGATATGAAAGAATAGGCACTGCCATCTGCTTTACTGATGTACCCTAAGGATCATGGGACCTGTCCATCTGACTTGAAGCTAAAACTTCTGATCTATCTATACACATATGAAATATGGACACACACACACATATATATATGAATAGATGTGCATATGGACATATATGTATACATATACATATATAAATATATACCCATGTATGTGTGGATAGATAGATAGATGGACAGATAGATGTCTTTTCTTCCATAATAGAATGTTATTCTCTTGTTTTTCATTTGTTTCCATCACTTAGCACACAGTAAGCACTGAATATATACCTTTCCATTTATTTGTTTTCTCCAGGTTAAACATGCCCATCTCCTTTAACTGATCCTCCTATAAGGAGCCAAATCCTGAGTGAGAGAAGTACGAGGATGGGAACTGAGAAAAAGACGAGGCGAGAAAGCCTGCCTGACATTCCAGTTCAGCCAGGAGGAACGATTACTCAAACACTTTTAAGATCTCTTGAATGTCCTCTTGTTTGTTATTTTAACCCATCTGTTTCCCTGTGGTTATGAGCATCAACAGCTCTTCTTTAAAAAAAACAACTCTCAGAAACAGTTATGTGCTTACTTAAGGGCAGGAGGGGAAGCTGCCAGACAGGGAGTCCCAAAGTCACCAAGTGATCTCAGTAGAATCCCTTCCCTTCTCCACTGGCTCTGAATTTCCTCCTATATGAAACATAAGAGGCTGAATGAAATAACTTCTAAAGTCCCTTCCAACTCTAAACCCTGTGGTCCTAAAACAACCCAGTTAATGACACCATGACCCTTGAAAAACTGAAAGAAAGAAAGAGACAGCAAGCTCAACCTCACACCCTGACCCATTCATCAGCAAATATCTAACACATAAGAAGACACAAAGAGATCAGGGAAGGAACCAGTATTAAAAACAGCAACCGGGATGCTAAAACTAGTCTATACCATCACCCCTCATCCCCTTATCCCCCTCTATGGCTGACAGTGTCCACATTCTGCTACTGTCACTCCCAGCAGCCTGATTCAGAACCGATCTTACAGCCAGGTTTGTCTTTTTTTATCTCTTGGATCAGGGGCCAAAAGTAGTATATCTTGGGAGGTTGGGGAGGGTAGCTTATATTACCCCCAAGGAGTTCATGGAGAAGTTCTTTATATACCAAAATACTTATAGAAGAACTTCACATGGTTGCAAAAAATTCTTCCCTCCAATCATTATGCATTTATTTTATGCAGACTCATATATTTATTTCTCTGAGAACCTTGTCTTCTCCTTAGTAGAATGTGGTAACCTCCTTGAGAACAGGAACCATCTCACTTTTGCATATCCCCAGTGCCTAAAAGAGTACATGACTACATTCTTAATAAATGCTTATTGACAGTGACTAAAAGCAAAGTGAGTATCAACCAACTAGAGAATTGATCAATAAACTGAATTATAGGAAGAGTTGTGGAATATTACTGCTCTATAGGAAACAATAAATACGAAGAATTCAGAGAAACATAGCAAGAAGACAGCAAATTAAACTGAACCAAGAAAACAGTTCCCAATGACAACCTCCCCCCCAAAAAAAGACCTGAGAGTTAAGATTGATTAATCTTGACTCCACTTCTAGATGTACAATAATCCCACCTCCAGACAGGTTCAGAGAGGTGCTGATGAGGCATAGGCTGTTCACCATCAATGTCTTCATGTGCTTTGCTTTGTTGTACTTAATTTGGTACAAGAAAGGATTCCATGGGGAAACTGAGAACAATGTAAACTTTTTAAAAGCATTAATAAAACATGTTATTTAAAAAGATCAAGTGTTGGGCTAGGAGTTATTGAAGGCAGCCAGAACCTGATCCCTACCCATCAGGACCTCTGAGAACTAGACAAAATCTCTCATCAGTCAAACAACAAAAAGTAACTTAGTCCAGCCCTTTACAACAGTGGTGTCAGATTCAGTGAGAAACAGGGCCATTAATCCACATATAAGGATCTCTGCAGGCAGCATATTAACTTAGTTTCCCAAAGTAATTCTATCTATGTTTTGCTACATTTTTATTTACTTTGATAATTATGTTCAGTCCACAACTGGGAGCAGTGTGGGCTTCATGAGCTCAGCAGCCCCATGTTGGACACTTCTGCTAAACAGGAATCCCTTTAACAATTCCAGCCAATTCTTTCATATTCGATGAGTAGATTCAACAACTGTTCTATGCATGGGGCAATATTCTCATATAATGGGGGACATGCAAAAATTAACCAGGATAGACCTTCATGGAACTTACTGCCATACAAAGTTTAACCAAGACAGACCTTCATGGAACTTATTGCCTGATGCTAGAACTGGAACTTCCCTCATCACTTGGGGCCTTCTCACACTGGACTGTCCCTCCATCTTTCTCAATGGTGAGTTCCTTGATTTTGAAATCAGGCCCAGGCAGGCCCTGCATCCTTCCTCTCCTAGCTATGTTTCTGACTTTATGGGTACCTTCTCCTCCTTCCCCCCTTTCAGCTTCCTTTTTTAGGTGTCTTTCCTCATTAAAGCATAAATTCCTTGAGGAGAGGAACTTACCTTCCCAATGCTCACCATAGTACCTGACACATAACAAGTACTTAATAAATACTTCATGCCCACCTAAGACCAGAAGACACATACATTAATAAAAATAGACATTAGTGCATGAAAAGAGTGATAGACTGCGGGTTTAGAATCACAATTCTTAGCTCAGTCACTTACTATCTATGTGATCCTGGGCAAGTTATTCCCACAGGCCACCCACTCTACCTTAGTTTCCTCATCGACAAAATGAGAAAGGTTAGATTAAATTCTCTCTGAAGTAGGTCTCAGTGTTAAATCTTTTAAGTTTAAATTCATCAGAAGCTACAAACAAACGTCTGTAAGTGGCAGGGGCAGAGGAAGAGACCAAGCAGGTAGCATACTATTGATACATAGGAAGAGCTAAATACAAATTCTACTTCAGACAATTACTAGTTGGGTGACTCTGTGTAAGTCACTTAACCTCTTCTGTCTCAGTTTCCTCCTCTGTAAAATGGGGATAATAAAGTATATTGAGTATGATGTAATAAAGTATATAAAATGTGAGTATAAACCTCATAAGGTTTAGGACCAAATGAGATAACATATGGAAAGCACCTTGCAAACCTCAAAAAGTTCTACGAATACCTGTGTGGGACTCGATTTCCTCAACAAATTTAGGATAACAAAAACCCTCAGAGGATTACTGTGGCACTTTTAAGTCATGTGACTTCAGGCAAATCAATTCAGCCCCGAATCTCAGTTTCCTAATATGGACAATAAAGGTAAAAGTACATGTTCTACCTTCCTCAAATGAGTTGCCAGGATCAAGAGATAATGGGCATAAAGTACTTTAAGTTATTTTTATTTGAGTCTTCAAAGACTGCAACATTTCATAATCCACCAAGAGAAAATTGGTGTTAAAAAAAGATGGAGCTTTCTGTCAGGGAGCAGCTTTGGATTCTTCAAAGTATTTCTCAAATCCCCAAATACAATTCAGCTCAGTCTCTTCCCTTTGATGCCATTTGGGGCCTCTTTGGGTATCTAGCCACAGTACCTGTGCAGGATATCTACAGCTAACAGACTAACTCAGTGGGACACCTACTCAACTGCTTATGCTCATCTGGGTAACAGACACTCTTCATTCACTTGGAGAAGATCCTATAGGGATCACTAGGCCCACCTCTTTTAAATGGTTCTGGTTCTCACAGAAGTCACAGAGTTTGGGGAGAAGGTAGGGAGTGGCCAGTGAAATCAAAACAAACAAGAGTCAGGTCAAAGACCTCACCTGGGAATTTCTTCTTCCTTCTGGACTCTACAAAGGGCATCCCCCATGAGAGCAGCAAACACCTTTGGTGACCAACTATATCACCCTGTCGCTTGGCCTCAATTTGCTCAAAAGGCAATGAAGATACACATGGTGAGCATGAGCAGGCTATGGAATTGCTTCCAAAATGAGATCCAAGCAAAAAGTGTCCTAAGGAATATATCATCCAAAAATATGTTCAACTGGGAAAGGAGGTAGGTCAATCATTTAGCCAAAGATAGTAAGGGCTAGCTTTTATATAACGCTTTAAGGTTTGCCAGGTACTTTACAAATATTTTCTCATGTTTTTATCCTCACTACAATCCTGGGAAGTAAGTGCTATTATTATCCAAATTTTACAGATGAGGAAGCTGAGGCAGACTGAGGTTGAGTGACTTGTGCAGGGTTACACAACTAGTAAGTAACTGGTTAGATTTGAACCCAGGTCTTTCTGACTCCAGATCCAGAATTCTGACCCCTATGCCATCTAGATAGTTGGGAAACATAAATAACTCAGAGGCAGACCAAGAGCTGCACCCATACCCAATGAGTTTAAAAACAAAGACCCAGAGGAAGACTTCTAGCATTCTAGATAGATCCTCTTTGAAGGACTGAGGATTTGAACTCAGGTTTTGTGACTCCAAGTTCAGTGCTCTTTCCCCTAGACACCTCACTCATCAAGCATTCAGGGAATTATATTGAGAAATATACTCAGGGTCTCAATTCAATTTAATATATAATATATAAATTTAATATAAATAATATAATATATACAATATAAAATGCATATTTACAAATCACTGTGCAGGATACTATGCAAAAACCAAAGAGTCTGCCTTCATGGAGCTTACCTTCTGGCAGCAGTTCTTAACCTGAAATCTGACTTGTTTTTTAAAATATTCACATAACTGTATTTCAACAAATTTGATTTCTTTTACAATCCTCATGCATTATTTTAAAAATGTTACCCTAGGAAGGGGACCACAGATTTCACCAGCCTGTCAATGGGATCCCTGACACAAAAGAGAGGAAGAATCCTTGGTCTAGAAAAGAGTGATCACAAAAGTAGCATAGTCATCACTCAAAGTCAGCTCCTCAGAATGACTAGCTTGGTGACACAGAGGTCAGAGCCCTGAACTTGGAATCAGGAAGACCTGAGTTCAGATCCAGCCTCAGATGCTCACTATATGACACTGGACATATTTGCCTCAGTTTCATCAACTGTAAAATGGGGATAATAATAGCCCCTACCTCCCAGGACTGTTGTGTGGATCAAATGATTATAAGATGCCTTACGGTAAGTACTAGTAAGTACTAGATACTACTACAGTAAGTACTTACTTACAGTAAGTACTAGATAGATTCTAGCAATTATTATTATTTGGGGTCAAATGCCTAGGATAGTGACAAAGGCACTAGATTTAGAGTCTGAAGACCGAGGTTTGAATCTTGCCTCTTCTACCTCCTACCTGAGTGACCTTGAACAAGTCACTCAACTTCCAAAAGCTTCAGGTTTCCCATTTATAAAATGAAGGTTTCACAATAGATGAGCTCCACGGTCCTTTTCAGCTCACCTTACTATGATATATGACTCCAAATCCAGGTCTTTCAACTTCTTAATCCAATACTTCAAGGATCTGTAATTTCATTGTAGAACATAAATTCCTTCAGGCTAAGGACTATCTCCCTTTTCTTTACACCTTCAGCTTGAAAAATATTGGTTGACTGGTTGACTTTGTTGGTTCAGTCATCTCTTCCACTAACACAGATTTCCAACACTCCCCTCCCCCCAATAGGTTAGTTGAGTATGACTAAGAAAATCAAGCACCCTGCAAGCCAACCTGAGATACCTTTGAGAACCTGACAATCCAGGTTAATTTATTTACCTGAAGGAAAGAAAAAACACCATTGGGCTTTAAAATACAAGGAGAAGCATTAACCATTTGGGTTGCCTCAGACGTAGTGAGTTACCCATCATAAGAGGTCTTCAGGAGAAGGTCAGATGCCCTCTCAATGGGAACATGGTAAAAGAAAAATCCTGTTCAGTGGCTGGCAGGCTGGATTCGATGGCTTCCATAGTTCCTTCCAGCTCAGATCCTATGATCCTGATGATGACCCTCCAGTTGACTGGCCTGGCACTGAGACACAGTACAAGTCCCCTGATACCATTTAAAGGATCATCTAAGGGTAAAGCCTTTCATCCTACAACTAGACCTAAAAGCTTAAACACAAATAGCTGGGTAAGGTAAGACCTCAGTGAGAATGACTTTCAACCAATCAAAGAGCACACAGTCAATTTCAGATCCTTTCAAGTTTTGACACTGGACAGGGAATGAAGAGTCCAAGGGCTCTAGGTCCTTGAAAATGAGCAAGGCTAGGGACAGGTTACAGGAAAAAATGAAGAAAAAGACCTTATAACTTCACCTAGGGTTGGCTTTAGTCTCTAGAAGGAAGACACAGAGATTTTCACAAAAGTATTTCAGAAAGGTAGTTGTGGATATAACTACTGAAAGAAAGGAAGGAAATAGGCATTTATTAAATTATTAAGTACCTCTGTGCCAGACACTGTGCTGAGAGCTTTACAGGTACAACCTCATTTGATCCTCATAACAGCCCTGGGAGGTAGGTGTTATGATGGTTTCCATTTTACAGCTGAGGAAACAGAGGCAAAGAGAGCTGAATGACTTGCCCAGTCACACTGCTATTCAATATCTGATGCCAAAATTGAACTCAGGTTCACCACCTAGATGCTTCTACTGAAGAAACACTGACTGTTAGAAGTTCAACTGGAAATTATCTAGTCCAGCCCCCTCTTTACAGTGGAGGCAGAGAGGCAGATCACTGCTGGTATGGGGGATGCATGTGATCAAAGACAGAAACAGAAGACCAGGGGATGGGAAGGGGGACTAAAGTCCATACAGAATCATTTCTCCAATTTAATTCAATTCATTTATTAAGCACCCACTATGTACCAGGCACTGTGCTAAGCACTGGGAATACAAAATATAAAAAAAGGCAAAGGGCAGTTTCACTGCAAGGAGCTCACAATCTAATGAAGACAACACACAAACACATATACAAAGCAAACTATATAGAGGACAAAGAGGAAATAATTAACACAGGGAAGGCATTGGAATTAAGAGCCATTAAGGAAGGTGTCTTCTAGATTCTAGCTCTAAATAACAAAAGGGTTTGTTTTGTGAAGCTTGAGGACCTAAAGGGTCACATGTGTCCTCAAGGCTGTAGGTTCCCCACCCCTGCTCTAGAAGGTGGGATTTTAGTTGAGATTTAAAGGAAGGCAGAGAAGTCAGCAGTCAGTGCCAAGGAGGGAGAGAGTTCCAGGCATGGCACCCAGCCAGAGAAAATGCCCTTGTGATCATGGCTGTGGGCTTTGGGAACAACCAAACTCATTGCCTTTATAGTTTCTGAAAATCTTCCTATGCCTAATAGAAAGGAAGCACTGGCAAACAAGGATTGACTCTTGGGTCTATATCCCCAGCAACAAGCACAGTGCCTGGCCCATAGTAAACATTTAACAAATAAATTCATTCGATAAGAATGACAGATTGGACCCTCTTGCCCTGCCCCTTCACTGCAATGGTACAGGCTCATCCCTTCCTCCACATGAGGCTCCAATCCTGACTCCAGCCAGCCAGCAGCAAGTTTGGAAGATGACAGTTCCAGAGAAGACAGCAGTACCACCAGATCTTCAGTATGTAACGAACTGCTGGGATTTAACTGGGTTTCCAATGCTACAGACTCATCTGGAAACCATCAAGACACACCAAAAAAAAAAAAAATTCTTTGGGCATGTGCTGTCTAAAACAGTATGAGGTAGACTGGAGAAAGGGAGGGGGATAGGGAACTGAAAAAATCAAATTTCCCCCTGCCAGTAGTTTGGGGGAATGGGAGTCCTAAGTTCCATGATTCACTGCCCCAAAAATGACCTACAAGTAGTCCGTCAATGAATATTTATTAAAGAGTTACTAAGTGCTAGGCAGTTTACCAAGCAAGTGTAGGAGAATACAAGTACTTGACAGGGTCACGTTCTAATGAGGGATATGCAAGCGATTATGTACAAAAAATGTGCATACAAGGAAAATTGGAGTTAATCAATAGAAAGAAGGCACTAGAATTAAGGGAGATTGGTAAAGTCCCAGCCCCCCAGTCACAGAATCTATTAGGACACTGTGTGTGCACACAACTCTCCAGAACAAGAAAATCCAAGAGGCCTCCCTTTGCCCCCTGCTGGGCTCCAGGATTAGTGGCTAGTCTGGTCTATCAGGACATCCTCCCCACAGCATCTCAGCCCCATTTGCTAGCCTGGATCCTGAATCTGGGCACCACTAAGGTTTCCAGTCAAGTAACCCTAGTCACAAAAGAGTGGGCAGTCTCCGAAGATGCCAAGGGCCTAAGTAGGACAGGTGTCACTTGTCTCAAGCTGTACATTCAGCCCAGCCCTAGGCTCTGTGAGGAAATGTCACCCCAGGCTACCTGGGCCATTTCTGATGCTGATGGGTACCTGCCTAGCCCGGCCGGCCCGGGGAAGCCTTGGATACCTACGGTGATCCCAGAAAGGACACCCAGAGTCCTGAGACAACCTGGGTGAGGGATGAAGGGTAGAGGTGGGGGCAGGGATGAAGGAAAGCTTGAAGATGACTGGCAGAATGGGCAACCTGGGATTTCTGGTATCTGGGAGGGCAGGGAGCCAGTCTGAGAATCCAGTTAGAAGGTGGGCGTGGAGGTGGGAAAAGAAGGGGGCAGCGGGGGTTCTCAGAAGAAGAGCCTGGCGGGATGGGGGCAGCAGCAGCATCCCTCCTGCCCCTCACCGCCCACCGCAGCACCAGAGAGAAGAAGGGCACCCCCAGCCTCCCGGCGCAGCCGCCACACAAAGCAAGCCCACTCCCTCCAGCTCCGCCGGGCCCAGCCCGAACCCCCTGCCCAGTCTCCCCCCGATTCGCGCCCCGCCCCGCCAGGGCGTGCCAACTTCGCTTTCCTGCCCCCGCCCCCCATCCCGCTAGAACCCCGCTCCCCTCCCCCGCGGGCGACCCCTCCTCCTTCCGTGCGGCGGGCGGGCAGCGGGGGCTGGGACACTGACCTGGCCCCGCTCCCCGGAGGCTCCGCGATCCCCGGCGGCGCGGGCGGCACGGCGGCCTCTGCGCTCCTTCCCGGCCAGCCCAGCCCAGCCCAGCCTCCCTGGGCTCCGGCCTCCTTGCGGTGGGCTTCCTTTCCCTTCGCTTTGCCGTTGCTCCCCTCTTTCCTTCCCCCTCTCTCTACCTCTCCTCCTCCCTCCTTTCCCCACCCTCTCCGCCCCCGGCGCGCACGACTGAGCTCTCTCTCTCGGGCCAGGCTAGGGCTGGGGCTCCCACTCTCCTGGGGTGGGCAGGAGGAGGGCGGGGGCGTGGGAAGGGAGCGAGTAGAGTGGGACGCACGCGCGAACGCGACCGCCGGCCCTTCCCCGGCTGCGCTACTGTCCCCGGTGTCCCCCGATCCAAGCTACGCCCACGCACTCCCCGCGAGGTCCCCGGGGGGCCCTCAGCGAGGGCTCGCCTGTCCACTCTTGTCTGGATGATGTTCACACACGCACACGCACACACACACGCACGCCTAAGAGGTGGAGGAGGTGCCTTTCCCTCCTCTCTCCCCTCCTCCCCAGTCCCACCATCCTCGATTAGTTTAGGGAAATAACAGGGGCACTGATTTGGAGCCGAAAAGGACCTCAGTGGCCATTTAGTCCAGCGGTGTGTAAGCTCTGGGGGTCCCGGATCCTTTTAGGAAGTCTGGAGGGAGGGCTCAAAATTATGTTCATAATAACACAACGATACTTTAACTTCCAATATAGTAAATTTCTCTAGGTATAACTCACATATGCAAAAACACTTGGAAGGGTCCTCAGTTTATGAGAATGTAAAGGGGGTCTGAGACCAAAAATGTTTGAGTGTCGCTGGTCTGTTTCAATGCCTTCACTTTACAAATGAGGAAACCAAAGCCCAGATAGGATGCTGCAAGTGGCAGCGCCCATGGCTGGAGCCAAGGCCCCCGACTCTACATCTAAGGCCCTTTCCACTGGATCACAAAATGAGCAAAGTTCAGGGAGCCTGCTCCGGGATAGGGGACATATAGTAAGCCTTCAGTGAATACTTGTTATGTGAGGGGATGGATGGAGTAAATATGATGGCACATCTTTGAGGGAGGGGGAGCGTAAATTTAGGGCTAGAATGAACCTTCTAATCCAAATCTTTTATTTTACAGGTGAGGAAACTGAGGTTCAGCTAGGTGGTGAATTGAATGAGTGCTAGTTAAAATCCTGGCTCAGACACTTGTTAGCTGTGTGACCCTGGTCAAGGCGTTTAACCTTGTTTGTCTTGCTTTCCTCCTCTGTAAAATGAGCTGGAGAAGATAATGGCAAACCACTCCAGTATCTTTGCTAAGAAAACCCTAAAAGAGGTCACAAAGAGTCAGGCATGACTGAAAATGACTAAGCAACAACCATCAGATTCAAGTGATTCAACCCAGGCCATGCAAGTAGTAAACATCAGAAGCAAAGCTTAGACCAAGGGCCTCTGACTGCAAGGTCAGTGCTCTGTATACTGAACCACAGCTAGTTGAGGTGCACAAAAAAGAAGTGTTTTCCAGGAGATAGTCATCTAGGAGATGGGACAGGGAGAGGAAAATTGACTCCTTATCACCTCCCAGATGATATATAAAATATACACATAGAAATAATAAATATGATAATGTATAGATTAAATAAATAGAAATATTTAGAATAAATAGAAATAAATAGAAATTTATACATATATACATTATTTATAATCCTCTGGCCTTCAAAGCTCTTCACAACCTGGCTCCCTCCTTCCTTCTCAGTTTTCTTAACTCCTCGCTCCCACAGACTCTTTGCTCTAGTGACACTGGTAAGAATGCTCCTTGGACAAGACATTCTGTCTACAGACTGTGCTCATTTTCACTGGCTTTTCTTCACTCCTGGAATACTTTTCCTCATCTGTCTCTAGGATTCCTTGGTTTCATTCAAGTCTCAGCTAAAATTCCATCTTTTCCAAGAAGCTTTTCCTGAGCTCTCTTAATTCCAGTGCCTTCTCATCTATTGATTATCTTCAGCTTTTCTTATATATAGCTTGTTTGTACATAGTTGTCTGAATGTAGTCTCCTCCGTTGGACTCTGAGATCTTTGAAAGAAAGGACTGTCTTTTGCCAAAGTACTTAGCACAGTATTGGGCATATAGCAGGTACAATACAGGCTTACTGCTTGACTATTTATAAGATAAGACAAGAAACATAAGAAGTAAAGATGGACAGGAAAGAAAATAGAGAAGAACTATGAATGAAGGAATGCCAATTGGCACTATATAACAGTTTGGGGTTCTTGTCCTCTCCTTGTTGGACAAGATAGAGAAATGTGGACTGGATAATAGTATAGTTAGATGGATTCAGAGTCTGGCCATTCAAATGAAAGAGGAGTCATTAATGATTAGTAGCATTGTTATGGTGCTATGGAGTAGAGTGGAGTTCTCAGGAAAAGAGCCTGGTGGGATGGGGGCATGTTACTATATTACTATGCTACTTTTTGTTAGTAGCACCTCAGGGCATCTAGGTGGTACAGTGAATAGAGAACAGTCTAGAGTCAGGAGGATTTGAGTTCAAATCCAGCCTTCAACATTCTGTGTGACCCTGGGCAAGTCACTTAACTTTGCCTCAGTTTCCTCATCTGTAAAATGAGCTGGAGAAGGAAATAGTGAATCACTCGAGTATCTTTACCATAAAAACCCTAAACAGGGTCAGGAAGAGTTAGACATGCTGAACAACAACCATCTTAGAAGGAGGAGCCATACACCAAGGATCGATGCTATTTAACATTTTTATCAATAACTTGGAATACTCTAGATGACACATAGCTAAGATAACTAACATGTTGGATGACAGTCAGGATCCAAAGAGACCCTGACAGGCGAGAACAGCCCTATAACACTCAGCCCCAACCTGTCTTTTCAACCCCATCGGATGTTCCTCCTCCTCCTGCACTCTGAGACTCAGCCAATTGGCCTTCTTTTTCTGTAGCATTCCACTATCCTTTCACATGCCTGGAATGCAATCCCTTCTGACCTCCATCTCATAGGCCCCTCTCTTCCTTTAAACCCCATCTCAGGCACCATCTTCTGTATGAAGCTTTTGCTTTTTTCTCCTGCCTGAACCTCTACTGTCCTCCCTCCTAAACTATTTACTTACTTACTTTGAATGTATTTATTCACTGTATAGCCATGCTGGATATTTTTACACATGTAGTTATTTTCCTCCTCCATAAGGTCCTGAATGGCTTCATTCTTTGTAATTGCATTCCCAGCACTTAACACAATGCCCAGCACATGGTACATACTTCATAAATCCTGATTGACTGATAATGAAAAGGGTAAAAAAAAATCAATTTCAAAAGTTCAAAATAGAAAAAGTCTATTAGAAAATAGAAAAAGTATCTACAAAGCAGTTTGTCTGCAAAAAATCCAGGCACTATGATCTGGCAACCCAAAAGGCAATGCAATCTTGGGTTGCATTAAGAGATTGGGTAGAGAAATACCACTACTAGGTCTGTTTCCAAAGATGATCAGGGAAAAAGAAAAAGAATATATGTGTTCTAAAATGTTTATAGCAGCTCTCTTTGTGGTGGCAAAGAACTGAAACTGAGGGGATGCCCATCAGTTGAGAAATGGCTGAATAAGTTGAGGTATATAAATATAATGGAATACTACTGTGCTATAAGAAATGATGAGCTCAATAATCTTAGAAAAATATGAATAGATGCACAAAATAATGAGAGCAAAATGAGCAGAACCAAGAGAATACTGTATTCAGTAACAGCAATATTATTTTAAGAATGACTGAGCAAATAAATCATCTTGGCTATTATAAATATCAAATCAACCCTAAGAGACATATAAAAAAAAAACTATGCATCCAGAGAAAGAACTGACTAGTAGAAGTATGCCTAGAATAATTATATAAATATTTATATATATAATCTATATAGATATAGATTTGCATCTACTGATGGCATCTCTAGGGTGGGGGGGAGAAAAAAGGGGAAAAGAAATTTATATGATAATTATTATATATTTAAAAGGAATAACAAGATATACATAGTGGTTTCATGTGCAATCATCGTTTTGATTATACCATGCTATGAAAATGCTGTATTATTCCATAAATTAAAAATGAATTAAAAAAAAAAGAAATTAGGTTGTGTTTAGTATTAGGGAGACGATAGATGCATTGGACTTTTCTCCCCTAGTCAAACCACATCTGGACTTTCGTATTCAGTTCTTGGTATCATATTTTAGGAAAGACATCAGTAAGGTGAAGGGGGACCTAAGAAGGGCATCATGGTTTCAAGGAAAGGATGCTGAATTTGGACTCAAAGACCTGGATTTTCATTCTGGCTCTATAACTCGTGTAATCCTGAACACGTGACTTGAACTCTCTGGGCCTCAGTTTCCTTCTCTATAAAATAAGGGTTTGGTCCAAATGGCTTCTAAAGTCTCCTATGGCTCCCAATCAAGCAAGCACAGTTGCTAGCACCTAATAAATACATTTACATCTTTCCACCCTTCGTTAAGATCATGCAAGGGGAGTGCATCTGAAAGACCTAGGAATGTCTACTAAAGAACAGAAGAAAATAATTAGCTGGGGATATAATAACTGTCTTCAAATAGTGGTAAGACTATGGCATAAAAGAGGCTTGTGCTGCAGAGGGCAGACACAGGAACAGGATTTCAGTTTGTGTAAGGAAAATCTTTATAACAGTTAGAGTTATTCTTATAAGGAATGAATAGTTTAGTGGGAATCAAGGCAGTGGGTTCTCCCCTCCTAGAGGTCTTCGGGCAAATCCTGAGGTTATGTCCTTGTGGGGATGCCATAGAGGGGTTTCTTACTTAGAGCTGTGTAGCATTAGATGACCTCCAAGATCCTGGAGATTCTGTGACTCAGAGGAGTGTGCTCCCGGGGAATATAGCTGAGCATTCTCACTAGGTTCCCTGGTTCCAACATCTCTTCTCCACACTCAGTCCTTAACACTAAGGTCATAGCTGTGTCTGCCAGCAGATATTTTGACCACCTCCCTTCCTTCTGCTCTGCAGGGACCTACTGTATTATAATACTCCACCCTTTTTCAAAGCTTTTCATCAGAGCCTTTCCCAAGGACTCTACTTCCTGAAACTGATCGGACAAGCTCAGGCATCAACCCTTGAGTGGGGGAGAAGGAGGGAGGAATGGGACATAGGACCTACTCAGTTTAAAAAAAAAATGGTTGGAATTAAAATGTAAGGAGAGATAAACATTAAAAATGGGATTGCAGAAAGACTGGGAAAAAGGAAGAGGAATTATGAAACCGGGTAATAATGGAGAACAGAATAAGCCACGACTACAATAATATAATTTTTTTTTAAAAAAGCACCACTAAAGGGAGGGCAAATGGGAGGAGGGAGCAATTAGAAGTAAACACTCTTGGGGAGAGAGAAGGTCTAAAGAGAGAATAGAATAAATGGGGGACAGGGTAGGATAGAGGGAAATATAGTTAGTCTTATACAACATGACTATTAGGGAAGTCATTTGCAAAACTACACATATATAGTCTATATTGAATTGCTTGCCTTCTCTTCTCAGTGGGTATGGGTGGGGAGGAAGAAAGAGAAGTTGGAACTCAAAGTTTTAGGAACAAATATTGAGAATTGTTTTTGCATACAACTGGGAAATAAGAAATACAGGTAATGGGGTATAAAAATTTATCTTACCCTACAGGACAAGAGAGAAGATGAGGATAAGGGAAGGGAAGGATGTTAGAAGGGAGGGAAGATGTGTAGAAGGGATAATCAAAATGCAAGGCATTTTGGAGTGGGGGTAGGACAGAGATGGGGAGAAAATTCAGAACTCAAAATTTTGTGGAAATGAATGTTAAAAACTTAAAATAAAAAAAAGTACCACTAAAACTGAATAATTGTAGTGACCAGTCTGGGGTTGGAGCAGGGTAGACCAAGACATGACAAGGATTTCAGGCTCAGAATGTTGCATACAGAATCTGACAAAGTCACTGTATTTGTCAATTTTGCTTAGCACAATATAAGGGGCTCCTTTCAAATATGATGGATTTATACACTGAACAATGACCATGACATAAAAAATAAAGGGCATCCACAAGGCTCTTTTTTTTTAAAAGAAGAGCAAACCAATACTGATGCTAATTTCTATAACCCTTGAAAGTTTATTTTGTGGGTAATGGATTATGCAGAAGATTGTTGGACCCATTTTATGGATACAGAAACTGAGGCACACAGAGGAAGTGATTTGCTCTGAGTCACACAGCTAGTAAGTACTGGACAAAAAGGCAGAGTTGCAAGTACTTTGAGACAACCAGGTTAATTGTCTTCTGAAACTCTAAGTGCTGGAAGTCTATAAAACCCAGGCAAAGATATGGCTCTCTTACAGAAGGGCATTAGGGAGCGATGCCTCCAAGAACGCAGGCAATCACAGAAAGACCATAAAGGTTTTCTTTGTTTCCTCTGTCTCCTTAGGCCCCTCACACCCAATCAGTCACCAAGTCCTGGCCATTCTATTTCAGAACCTCACTTTAGTCAATGCTTCTTTTCACTCCCAAAGAAAAGTTCAGGCCCTTCTTACCCCTGGCCTGAAACACTGTGGGAGCAGTGGAAAGAGCCCTGGGATTCATTCAGAGGATATAGGTTCAAACCCCAATTCTGACATTTAATGCCCAAGTGACCTCTAGGTAGTCAATAAAGTTCCTTAAGCCTTAGTTTTCTCATCAGTAAAATGGGGTTGTACTAATATGACCTCCAGGATTGAAGTCTATGATCTGAATTGCCACATAACTGAGTTTTTTGCCCCTATTCTATTTTCTCCTCACTTTAATAACTCACATTTCTATACGACTATATGACTTAGAAAGTACTTTCCTCACAGAATCTTTGGTGAGGGACCTAGCACAAGTATTATTTTACTTGATGAGGAAACTGAGGCACAAGATAAGAAGTGAATTATTCATGGTCACATTAAACCCAGGTCTCTTCATTCCAATTGCAGCTGGATTTTGAGTGTCCTATGCTGTATCTGTATTCTAGCCTATACACTATTTGCCTGACTATTCTCACTAAATCATTGTTTTTGAGCACCCAACAAACCTGCTCAAAAATCTTCAACCACACCATGTTGCCTACAAGATAAAGATCAGGCTCCATAGCTTGGCATTCAAGGACCACCACAATCTAGCACCAATCTACCTTTCCAGCTTTATTTTCCACTACTCCCCTTCATACAGCAGTTAGGTGACATAGTGGATAGAGCCTGGAAGCAGGAGGACTCATCTTCCTGAATTCAAATCCAGCTTTAGACACTTACTAGCTGTGTGAACCTGAGCAAGTAATTTCACCCTGTTTGCCTCGGTTTTCTCATACATAGAATGAACTGGAGAAGGAATTGGCAAACCACTCCAGTATCCTTGCCAAGAAAACCCAAAATGGCGTCACAAAGAGTCAGACACAACTGAACAACCCTCCCCCTCGTTCTATCCAAACTGGTTTTCTGGATGTACCCAGTACATCACATCTTAATCTTCTTCCTGTGTGCCTTTACACCAGTTGAGCCCCATTCATGGAATTCACTCCTTCACCTCTGTCTCTAGACTCTGAAGCTGCCTTCAAAACTCCCTCCTCCTGCAAGAGTCTCACCCTGGTATCTGCAGTTGCTAGTGCCTTCCCTCTCCCCAAATTACCTTGTTTTATGTTCCTTGTATATCTTTTCTCCTTAATTGTGTGTACATGTTATTTTCCCATACTCATGAAATATAAACCCCTTGGAAACAAGAACTATTTCTATTTTGTCTTGTATACCCAGGGTCAAGCATATTACCTAGGCACATAGGAAATTCCCATTTAATATACATATGAATGAATTCATCTCATGCTCCAGCCAAACCAGGCTGCTCACTGTTCCCCAAATATGCTACATGCCTTTCTGCCTCCTCATCTTTTCCCATGCCATTTATTCTGCCTTGAACCTTTCCCCATCTGTTTTTCCATATTCGGTAGCAATAAGAGCCTTTAAAAAGACTCCTGTCAGCTTAGAAAGAGAAGGAAAAAGGAGCAGGCATTTATGAAGCACCTACTATGTTCCAAGTCCTGTGCTAAGTGTTTTGCAAATATTATTTCATTGAATCCTCACAACAACCCTGTGAAGTAAGTGCTATTCTTCTCCCCATTTTGCAATTGTGGAAACTGAGGCAAGCAGAAGTTACTTGGCCATAGTGTAACAGGTATTGTGTCTAAGGCTGGATTTGTACTCAAGTCTTCCTGCCTGAAAACCCAGTTTTCTATCGGCTGTGCCATTTAGCTGCTTTTCTAGATGTAGGAAGATAAGAAACTGTCCTATTTCACAGTGACTCTGGAAAGAGGCACAAATGGTAGAATAGATAGTGGCAGAACAAGATAGGAGAGAGAATGAGCCATTGGGGTTGTTGGGAAGGGGAAGAGAAAATGAGTGGAAGAGGATCTGGCCCAGGAGGATGGCAAAAGGACCAGAGACAGTGTTATATAAAGGCTGATGGGAAGAACCAGGAAGGTTTAAGCTAGAGAGTACTTTGAGTAAATAGGAGAACTGCCTCTCTAGGTGGGTAGAGGTAAAGAGCTGTCATTTGGAAGGATTCAATGCGTCCCACTAGACCGCAGAGGCCAGAACTATAAATAATGCAAGGAAGGGAAGCAGATTTTGGAAACTTGATTTAAGAAAACATTATATAAATGTTATTATTCTTGTTCAGTAATCTCCGTCTTGTCTGACTCTTCATGATCCCATTCAAGGTTTTCTCAGAAACAAAAAAACTAGAGTAGCTTGCCATTTCCTTCTCCAGCTCATATTACAGATGAGGAAACTGAGGCAAACAGGGTTAAGTGACTTGCCCAGGGTCACACAGCTAGTAAGTGTCTTAGGCCAGATTGGAACACAGATCTTCCTGACTCCAGGCCTGTAGTCCATCCACTGTGTTCCCAGAAGTCAGAACTATAAATGATGCAAGGTAGGGAAACAGATTTGGGGATATAAGGAAGCATTATATAAATAGAGGTGCCCAACGTGGAATTAGTTGTCTCAGAAGATATGAACAGAATAGAATAATAGATAGAACTGAAGTTCTAGAACAGCTCTCATTGGGGAACGTTGCAAAGGATGTACCAACATCCTATTTAGGTCGAGGATTGGACTAGATTGTGTCTTAGATTTCTCCCAGTACTTAGATTCTGGGATTTTCTAACAGGAGACTTAACACTTGCGTATGTTCCTGTGTTACGGCTGCTCCAATCAACTGTCTGAAATGAGTAACTCACCTTTGTATATACTTTAAAGGTTGCAGTGTCCTTCCTATGGTATCTTTTATGACTCACTACAACCCTATGAAACAGACTCTCAAAATCTAATTATCCCCTTTTCACAGATAAGAAAATTGGGGGTTAGAAAAGTAAGAAACAAAGGTGGAATTTGAACTCAGACCTTCCTGACTCCGAGTCCAGCACTCTCTACTATCCCATACTGATAGAATTATACCATTGGAATTATTCCTATAGTCTAAGGCCTTGATTTCCCAGGAACCCTCTTCTAAAACTTAAAGGACATTAGAAGGGCATTAGAAAATACTCCAAGACCTTGATGAACATACAACTTGCTAGAGTCAGGAAGACCTGAGTTCAGATCTTCAGACATTTACTGGTAGTGTAACCTTGGGCAAGTCATTTAACCTCTATTTGCCTCAGTGTTCTCAATCCTAAAATGGGGATAATTGCAGCCCCTAATTATAGGTCCGACTATATCACTCCACTATTCAATAAACCCCAGTGGCTCTTAGCTCAAGGCTCAGTATAAAACCACCTGGCACTTAAAAGCCTTCCACAACCTCTCTCTTTCTTCTCTGTTCTTTTTCACATATCCTTTGACCCACTGACACTGATCTTCTTCCAGGCAGTGCTCTGTCTCTTGACTCAGTCTTTCATTGGTGATTCCCCTATTCCTGGAACCCTTCCTTCCCTCCCCCATTCTCTCCACCTCCTGACTTCCCTGATTTCCTTCAAGTCTCAGCTAAAGTCTTACCTTCTGCAAGAAGCCTTTCCCTTTTCTCCTTAATCTCAGACCTGAGACTACTATCAATTAATTTGTACTGTGTATATCTTTTTTGTAAATAGCTATTTGTATTTTCACTCCCACCCCTTAGACCATGAGCCCCCTGAGAGCAAGAACTGTCTTTTCCTCTTTTTGCATCCCCAGCACTTAGCCCAGTGCCAGGTATATAGTAAACACTTTAGTAAATACTAGTTGTGTCCTTTCCATTATGGCTCCTATGTTCCCTGCCTTTTTTTGAGGCAATTGGGATTAAGTGACTGTCCAAGGTCACACAGTTTGTAAGTGCTATGGCCTTTTAAAAAGCCTCTCTCTTCAGAGGGGTTCAGTAAAGAGCCAGAAACCATCCGACTCCCTTTGTGTAATTACATGGAGGAGATCTATGTGTGGGGAAAATCTATCCCTCATTCCTCATTTACCCAGTGAGATTACCCAAACTATGCCTCTATCCTGTGACTCCAATGAAGAAGACAGAAATTAATGCTTGCTTTCTTTCTTTAATGGAAACAGAACACAGATTATCACACACACACACACACACACACACCCTTCTCATGGAATGATACAAATCAGTCCACTTTCCACATTTACCATTGGAAGCAGCATAAATTATACAACTTCCTCATGACTTCTTTTGCAAGCTCTAGTTAATGCTGCAGCCTTAGAGGGCAGCTGGCTTCCCAGCCCCACCCACTCCCAGCCTAGACATTTTTCAGCCAGGTCCCATCTGCTATGGGGTTACTCTTGGGTCAGCATACACCAGTAATAGTGTCCAGGCTCTGGGGGAAGTTCTGACCCTGAACTGAGAGTCTATTGTTTTTGCTGACTTGGCAGGGTCTTCTTTTGCGGATACTTTTTTTCTGGTAGTCATCAAGGACAGACTTAGCTGCTCTTCTGATTCTATTTGCTTCTTAAGGGAAGAGGAGACTGACAGTAAACTTAGATATGCGTGACATCCTCCCTTGGCTTACTCCTCAGCTCTCAGTCAGATTTGAAGGTTGGATTCCCAGCCTAGTGTGGCACTGCTCTTCTGAAACTTCTGCTCAGAAGCCCATATGGGTATTGCTTCCCATCAACAGTCAGCCAGTAGATTCAATTAACTCTTAGCAAAGGTATACATTCAAGCAGTACACAGGAACAATAGTTCCAAGTCATTCTCCCCATAAACCTGGAGTATACCTCCCTACAAATACACACTAAGTTCATGGAAGAGTGGATGTAAGCCTAGAGCACAATAGTAATGAGGAACATGTGTAGGATACATACACAGCCAAGGCAGCTCACAACTCCTGGCACAGCAGGATCTGAAAGTCTTTTGATTCATCATACAAATCCCCTTGAGTTCAGCATCTCTTTTGCATGACATGATCAACTGGGTTCCTAGAGTTTGCTCCTCTCCTCCCTCCGTGACTTACTGTCTCTGTGTCTTTCTGGAGTGCACAGTTCAACTTCTCCACTGATGCAGTGACACTTAATAGTCCATTTGCTCCCATTCAAAGTTATATGACTTACTGGTGGAGGGGAAGCAGTGAGAAATCCTCCTCCCTCCCTTCTCCACCCCCAACAGTCTCTTCTACTGGCAACTCAGGGTTTATAATCTCTCCAACTCTCAAGTCTGGAATTCATCCAAAGTTTAGCTAGTTACAGCCCCCAGGGACCTAGCTAATTTCTTTGTCCAACCAATTGATGTTATTCCATCCTCCCCTCAATCAAAAAAGTATTTGCACACCTTGTAAAGAGATCAGGGCAGGGAGGCATCAGTATAGGTAGTTTAATGCCTCATTAAGAACTTTGGAATTGATTGTGTGACATGGGAGATGCTGGCAGAGGACCACCCAGCATGGCGTGCCCTCATCAAAGAAGGCTCTATAAGCAAAGCAGAATCAAAGTAGCTCAAAAGAAACTTGAGATGCGCAAATTTAGAGAATCCATCCCAAATATTCACATGGGCTATTTGTGCCCAACCTGTGGTAGAGCATTCTGAGTTTGTACTGGTCTGATTGGGCACAATCAGACGCACTGTGATTTGACTCTAGCATAATGTTGTCATTTTTATACTCTTTGAGAACTTAGGGTGACAACCAACTCTTTGTGGTTAACATTCGGAACTTTTAGTAATTAGATCCACTGTGGTGAAAGGAAACTTCCTCCCTAATGCATGATTCACTTCTGCAGGAAAAAAAGGACTGAACATACACAATGAGTGAGTTCATTCTCCCAAGTTGAGAAATGTGTGGGTGGTAGCTTTGGTTCCATATAAAGTGATGGAACTTTGAATCAGAAGACCTGGGCTTCCCACTTGAGTATTTTATACATCTCTTGCTCTACTATTTTGTTCAACTAGGTATTACAGCTATTTATGTCCATGTCTCATTCGCTCTACTAGACTATAAAGTCCATGTCTTATCTTTATACATCTTATAGGATCAATTGCAGGGCCTTGCAGAGAGTAGGTACTTAAACATTGGTTGAATTGATGAATGAATAAATGAATGAATGAGTGTTGAAGCTCTCTAGGAAAGCTCTCTCCCATTCCCCTCTTTCTTACCTCTAACTCTATGACTTCACTTAGCCCCTCTACTCCTTCCCCTCTGTTTCTCAGGAAAAGGGCAAAGACCATGTCATTTTTATTGTCTCTGTAATCTAAAACCACTCAAAGGAGGTCAGCCTAGTCATCCACTGGGGAAAAATACAAGTGGCTGAAAAATGCCTGTTTATATTATGACATGCAATTGGGCTCTCAGTCTATTGGGTTAGCTCATCAGCACATATATCTTGGGCTGGCACTGAGAATGAATAGGGAGGTAGGCCCAGAATTGAATGAGGAAGAATATGTAGCAGATCTCATGTGAGAGATTGCAGAGTATCTCCAATGACCCCAAGCTATTCCCTGCTGCCAAAGCCCATTCTTCTAACCCCAATGTTTTCTTGGCAATGCTAGAAGGCTGCAAATCATGAAACAACCCCATCTCAAAAGAAGAAAAATGTAGGTGACCTAAAGGCCAGTGGAAAGCTGCCCAGTGGGGATAAATGGGCCACTGCATATGACCAGTGATGTGAGGAGGGGCACAGAAACACATCAATAGGTACCTCTTTTTAATAACAACAATAATAACTAGCATTTGTGTAGTACTTCAAGGTTTGCAAAGCACTTTACAATATTATCTCATTTGATCCTCACAACCACCCTGAGAAGTAGGAGCTACGATTATCTTCATTTTACAGGTGAAGAAACTGAAACTGGCCGAGATTAAGTGACTTGCCTAGGGTCACACTGCTAGAAAGTGGCTGGATTCAGATCTTCCTGACTCCCGGTCCAGTGCTCTATCCACTGTTTATGATGATAACATTCAAATGGTCCTTGCAGTTTGGAAAGAACTTTTCTGAATAGTACATAATGGGATATTCCTAATAACACTGTAAAATACTAGATTGTAATCTCTTTGATGACCTGAATCATGTCTTATTTAATTTTTGTTATCTCTTTCAGCACCATGAGTGAACATGGTAGACATTCTCCTTCCCTTTTTCCCTGGCATAATTTTGATTCTGGACTCAAAGCATATTCTTAGAAAAAGCTGATTAAATGGACTCTGGTTTCAGAAGCCACACTTGCCCTGACTATCCTCTCTTATCCCTACTTCTCTCATTTAAGAAAACAAGGCAGGAGTCATTCAAGTATAATATTAATAACAAGAGGCATTTATATGGTGTTTTAAAGTTTGCAGAGTGCTTTGCATACTTTTATCTCATTTAATTCCCACAACCCTGAGACCCATTGATATTGTTCATTCCCATTTTATAGACAAGAAAAGTGAGACTCAGAAAAATTGTGATGGTCCAAGGTCAAGTGGCTAATAAGTGGTAGAGGGATATGTACTTCAGTGTCAAGGTACCCAAATCTGTCTTTTATGTCCATTGCCTGTTTGAATGATGCTCCCTCTGGGAGAGGTAACACATTCAAACTCGAATATGTTGTTTTGTGATGGGGTCATAGAATCTTGAAATTTAAAAAAGGACATTTGAAGTCATTTGTCCCAACCTCTAGCCAAGGACCATCCATCACATCACTTTTCTAGGATAGCCTGAGATCATGGTGACCTCTGGGAGTTAAGGGTCAGAGTGTTAGGAGTGGGGGAAAGGACAAAGAGAGGGAGGTGAGTTGTACTAAAGACTTCAGCAATCTCTCTCTTTTTTCAAGGGTTTGCTTTGTTAGGAGGGTGGAATTTGTTCTTTATTCAGTTCCTGCCTGTGCCAATTCCATTTAGTTCAACTCACCAAGTATTTATTGAGCTCCTACAGAAGGCAGATAAAAATAGGACCAGCCGGGCAAAGCAGAAAGACAATTGAATTGTTGAGTGTGTCTCCTCTGGGTGATGTCAGTTGGGTGAGTGATTCACTCTCCTCTCCACCCTCCCAGTTGGCTGCCTTAGTGGATGACACTTGCAAAGCCTGGTTGCATCAGCAGGATTGGATAGTAAATCATGATACAAAAAACTCAGCCCGAAGCCAGGGAAACAAGATTTTTTTTCTTCTTTTCTTCTCGGGACTAAATAGTACAAAAGAATCCTTGGGTGGGCACACAAAATCAAATCTCCAGAAGCCAGAGAGAAAACATTCCGAAACGTTGCAGGGTCATGCTGTGTGTTCCTTGAATGACCCACCTAAGCTTTCTTAAAGACAAACCAGCTGTGAGTCACCCATTATTGGCACTGGAGGCTGAAAGGGAATGTTCAGGCTAGAAAATTTAAAACCAAGAAACCTGCCCTACCCCTATTACCAAAGCAGTAACTAGAGGAGGGTCATTGGAGCTTTACCTCAGAGCACTGAAATTTTAAGGATGCTGACAGTTTTGTATTTAGCAGTTTAGAACCTAGTTAGCAAGAACATTTAGTTTAAATAGCAAGCTATTAGATGTAATGCTTCCTCTCTCTAGTGACCCCATCCCAGATAAGCTCTCCCCCAGCCCCAATTCAATCTCTCCCCTAGAGGTAGCCTCCCTGGAAGGAACACTTATAATATCCTATGATCTCTACCCTTCCTCTTTCCCACCGAGGAAACTGGTTTTCTCAGGGCTTCTTTCAGAGATCTCTCTTCTCACTCAAATTTATTTATCTTTAAAAGTTGATTTTTAAGAGTTGCTCCAGGGGAAGTTTGTGGTGCTGGCCCCAGGCATCAAAATCACTAGCTATTGCTCTGCCTCCCATCTGACAGCATTTCATAGAATTACAGAATCTCAAGAAATGGAAGGGATAGCATCAAAGAATACGAGTTAGAAAGGACCTCCATGGCCATCTATTCTAACTTATATGTGAAAAGTCTCCACCACAACATACCTAACCAGTGGTCATTGAGCCTCAGCTTAAAGACTTCTGAGAATCAAGAATTCTTCACCTCTCAAGGTATACCCAAGGGTACCAGTTCAACTATTACCTTAATTAGGAATTCTCTCTGTAGCATTCTTGAGAAGTGGTTATCCAACTTCTGTTGAAACAGTTTTAATGATGGGAACTCATTATCTCAGGAGCAGCTAGTCCCATGGTTCAACAAGTATAACTGTTGGGAAGTTCTTCCTTCTACTGAACCTAGAAATTTGTGCACTCTCCCCCATCATAATTCCACTCTGCACATTGTTCTCTACCACCCAACCTCATTGGTTCTAGTACTACTCTCTGTAGTCAACAGGATTATGTCCAATCCTTTATATACTTGAAGTCAGTGGTCACATCTCCCTCAGTCTCCTCTTCCCCAAGTCAAACATCACTAGTTCCTTCATCCTCAGAAGAGGGTGACTTTATCTTCAGAATTTACATATTGCTTATGATTCTGGTATGTTCTCTCTGCCAAGCTGTGTCCCATCTGCCAAGAGTCCGCAGATCACCCCTCTGTAACACCCTCTTGCTTGGCCTTCCTTAAGATAGCTGTAAGGACACTTCCTTTAGGATGGGAGATTCATTTAAGCTGTTAGGGCCTTAATTTCATCCTCTGTAAAATGAGGGAGTCAGACTAGAATTCTGGGGTCCCTTCTACCTCCAAGTCTTTGACCCTGTAAAAATTAGTGTCAAAAATGGATCATTTCTAACAATCATATTCAGCAAGAGAATGCATACATTAATAAGGGTGGGTTTTATTTACCTGTGTATTACCTAGGGCTTTGCCTGGCCTCTGTTTCTCTTCAGTGGCTGTTCTAATAGTGATTCCCCACTTATCACCCACCACTTTACTCCATCAACTGCCTTTCATCCCAGGATTGTCTAGGAACTGTTGGGGGTAGAGATGGGAAAAACGAAAGTCTAATTCACATATCATCTTTGACTCCTTTAGCCTCCCACATTCAGAAGGATTTTCCTGAGGATTGTACAAGATGAAAATTAAAACTCCTTTTTTCTCCAGGCCTCATAGCACCCCATGATCCCTGCTATAGGGAGGCAGTGTAGTATAAAGCTTAGCACAAAGTAGACATTTAATAAATGTTGATTGATTGATTGATAGTAGATAGAGAGGCAGCTAGGGGGCACAGGGGATAGAGCACTGGTCTTGAAGTCAAGAAGACTCAACTTTCTAAGTTCAAATCTGACCTCAGACACTTACTAGCTATGTGACCCTGGGCAAGTCACTTAACCCAATTTGTCTTAGTTTCCTCATCTGCAAAATAAGCTGGAGAAGGCAATGGCAAACCACTCCAGTATCTTTGCCAAGAAAATCCAAACGGAATCATGAAAACTAGAACATGACTAAAACTACTAAACAACTACAAAGATAGAAGGAAGAACCCAGAATCAAGAAGACCTCAGATTTGAATCTTTCATTAGGTACTTAGTAGCTATATGATCCACAGCAAGTGACTTAATTCTTCTTAGCCTAAGTTTCCTCATCTGTAAAATGGGAATAATTGATAGTACCTAGGTCTCAGGGCTGTAAGAATTAAGTGAAATAAATATTAAGTGCTTTGCAAACTGTAAAACCCTTTATTAATGTGTTACTCTTCTGCTTTGTCAGCTGGCTGGCTCTCTCAAGTAAAGGAGGGTTGAGTGAAGTTGGGGGCAAATGTGGTTCCTGAAACCAAGTCCAAATTAATTTAATCAGTATTTCCTAATAATAGACCATGTATTCAGGCTCTGAATTGGGTCAGAGGACACAGGGAAGAGACTCTTGCATTGGATGCAAGCCTTGGATGTCATGTTTATCAAATTTTTGGAATAACCAAGATCTGGGAGAGATAGTTAATGGACTGGTTTTTGGACTGGGACCCAAAAGCATCTCAATGGATTAGAAAAATGGTCCATATTTAAGACATTATATTTCACTGAGGGAAAATAAGGAATTTTACACTCAGGTTTAAAAAAAAAAAATCAGTGACCAGCCCCATACATTGTACATGGTAGGTCCTCAGTGAGTATTTATTGAACTTGCATTTTAATGGTACACGTAGAGGATATGGAAGATGGAGCAGACATTTGTCCCTGTGAACAAGACCTTGGGAGAGTGTAAATACAATAAGAGTCATTAACTTGCTTCCCCAAAAAACTAACATGATACTGGGCTGCATTAATGGCATCACAGTGTCCAATAGGGCATGGTGGGGCCCTGGTCATTTTCTGACAATGCCAGCTGAGCCTGAAATCAGACAGGGTTGACTCTCCTGGAAAAGTACAGGCCAGCCTGCTGTGAGTCTGTCACGTAAGGAACAGCCCAGCCAAACACAACAGGCTCATCAACAGAGGGTTGGCCACAAATGGGTAAATTTTTCTTTCAAGCATGGCAGTTCACAAAGATGCAGAAAGGCTATGATCTATGTAGGTGGAGAGGGGGTGGTCCTACTGTCCTCTATCCTGGTCAGACTCCATCTGAAATATTCTGTTCAGTTTTGGGTGACACATTTTAGGAAGAACGTTAATAAACTAGGACCCAGGCATTTCCTCAAAATGAAGGAATGAAGAAAAGCTAGCCAATCATAGAGAAGGGGATTACTGGGATAAGAGAGCTTCTAGGAAAAGTATTGTTACAAGGAAAAGGATTTGTAAAGTACTGTATAGATATCTGCTATTACTATTTGTTTCTAACAGTCCCAGAAGACCTCCAATGCATCCCCTGTGTAGACAAAAGCTGCAGGGTAACAGTCATATCTACTGAAGACCCAGAAATATCTTATCACCAAAGTCCTTGGCACATCAAATGGTTCAACATATGAAGCTGATATGATTTCATCAGTGGAAATAACATTAAAGAAGAGACATCACCATATGCTTTATTGCTGAACTCAAAGGACTATGAATGAGACTTTCCCATCTGCCTTGCAGCTGAAACCTTCTATGTTGTGTGTTAGAAGGGGAGCTCCTGAAGGGAAGGAGCTATTTGACTTTTCTTTTTGGATCCCCAGTGTTCAACATAGTCCTCAATGAAGACTTTTTTTCATTCATTAGTGTATTGGGTGGCTACTCAAGGGAGAATTCACTGGAGAACACAGGCAAGATTCTTCTGGGATAGGAAGTATACTGTTGTTTAGTTGTTTTCAGTCATGTCTGACTCTTTGTGATCCCATTTGGAGTTTTCTTTGGCAAAGATACTGCAGGTTTGCCATTTTCTTCTAACCATTTACATTTTACAGAAAAGGAAACTGAGACAAACAGGGGTTGAGTGACTTGCCCAGGGTCACACAGCTAGCAAATGTTTGAGGCCAGATTTGAACTGATTCCAAGCCCAGAACTCTATCCACTCAAGCTGCCCCATGGGAAATGTAGGTGGGTTGAAATTTGCATTGATGGGCATTCATCTAAGAAATAAATCCCAGATCCAAGGAAGTATTGGAGAATGTTATTGTTGTTATGAGAATCAGCTGAGTATCAAATATAAAGTGTCTTCTAGTTTCCGGGACCATTGATATCTCAGAATTCCTGAACATGTTGTGTGGTTGAGTTGGTTTCTTTCTTTTTTTGTAACTATAAAACCTTCTGGAACACTGAGATATTATAACAAGGAGTAAAACATCCTAGAACATTGAGATAAGGGCCAGGAGGCAAACAGCATGACTAGTTCTGTTAATGAATGTCCCATCCTTGGTTAATACGGACAGTGTGGGCCTGTGCCCACATTGCTGTTCTTAGTTTAACAGTTTGTACCTTTAACTGATAGCACATTCCACCTACATGGACCACTGGCTTACCAAAAAGGCTGCCTGCTAAGTAAGCCTGATAAAAATAACTTAATGGAATTTATGTTTACTTTTTGGTTTCCAAGGCTAATTGGAAAATTATCCATCAGAGAGGCAAACACTATGTAGTGGAAAGAGTGTTGGACTGAGAGTCAGAAGAGCTGTCTTTGACTTTCAGCTCCTTGTTACCTTGGATGTGTCCCAGTCACTGCTTTAGGCCTCAGTCTTCTCAACTATGAAGTGAAGATAATACTTAGAATTACTAAATCTCCAAGAAAAGAGGTTATCTACTGTGAATTTTGGAGGCTGACCTAAGTATAAGTTAGGTTATTCTGATTTGGGAGAGGGAGTTGGTAGGAACACAGCACAGTTATGTCTACTTCCTAAGGACCAGCCTAGCTAAATGTGGAGACATACCACCAGTAAGTAGTCTGGCTGCAGGATGATGGAATTATTTGGCCACGGCAACTTATGAAACAAAGAAAAACATAAAATGGTCCTCCGTCCAGTGTGGTCTCCTTCCTCCTTCCTACACAAGATAGACCTTCAAACACAGCCCTGATAAGTACAATGGCCACGGCACAAAAGGGGTCAGAGGATGCTGAGATTTTAGACCATCTACAAACATCAGTGACTGTTACTTCTAAAGAAGGGAATGGGCAGCCTCTTACAAACTATAAGCTACATCTTTATAGTCACATAATTGACTGAATGGTATAGAAAATGTAAGATCCCTCTCTAGTTTCATGTGTTGACTATTGGTAAAGCAAAATATGACCTTAAAGGGGCTTCTCCAACTTCTGAATGAGCATCATTCTCTAATATCCAAAGATAAGGCAAAGAATTGGTATTGAATACACATCTGAATTAGAATCCTGGAAACAGATTCCCAGGCATTTACTGACACTCAAAATGTTCTCCACAACCCAACCTTACGGCCAGAAACCTTCTATTTCTTCCTCTCCTAATTCCCATGACACAGTTGCCTGCTATCCAGGCAAAAGACCCGTTCCCTTGCATTCATTCCCTATTTTCTTTATCCTTATCCCTCTCAATGCAACCTCTCTTCTCTCCCCATTTTGCTCTGTCTTCCCTTTTCACTGTACCCTCTGGAAGTTCACTAATAAGCTATCCTTCATCTTAGACCTCTTCTTAGACTTCTTCCATCTATTTTCATTTACGGAAACTTGGCTTCTGCCAGAAGATATTACATCCTTGGCCACCCTCTTGAGAGGGAAGGTTGCACCTTTACTCACATCCCTTTACCTTGTGGTCCAGAAAAAGAATCACAGAATTTGAGAGCTGGAAGACATCTCATCTAGTGATCATGTAGTCCAACTCCATATGCCAAAGAATTTCCTATTTAACACATCCAACAACTGATCATCCACCCTCCACTTGAAGACCTTCAACAAGGGAGCACCCATTTCCTCCCAAGAGAGCTCATTTATACTTTTGGAACAGTTCTAATTGTTACACAGCTTTTCCTGGACATTAAGCCTACATCTGCCTCTTTACTATTTCCAAACATTGTTCCTGGTTCTGCTGTCTAGAACCAAACAAAGTCTAATCCCTTTTACCCCCAAAAACTTTTTAAATACTTGAGGACAGTTATCATTTTTCTCCTGAATCTTCTTAACTCCAACAGCGGGCAAAATGCTTTCTCCTCATTGCTACTTCCAAACCATATCTCAACCTCCATCATTCAGCAAATTAATCTTTTGAATTTCACTCCATCCAAAGCTATTTATTATCCCCTAGGCCATTTTCTCTCCTTTTTCTAGTTTAGCTCTACTTCATAGCTTCCCTCTCTGTACCAATCCCTGTTCTTATGCTTGGGGACTTCAATATTCTTGCTGAATTCCCCCTAAACACCTTGACTTGTCAGTTCATCAACCTCCTCAGATCCCATGACTGGACCTTCATTTCACCTCACTCATAAAAGGATGGCCATACCCTGTATCTCTCCATAATGATAATGTGTTGTTTTTTCAGTTGTGGATGACTCTTCATGACCTCATTTAGGATTTTATTGGCAAAGATACTGGAACAGTTTGCTATTTCCTTCTCCAGATCATTTGACAGATGTGGAAACTGAGGTAAACAGGATTAAATGACTTGCCCAGGGTCTGTCTGGGGCTGGGTTTGAATTCAAGTCTTCCTGACTTGAGGCCTGATGCTCTATCCACGTGCCACCCAGCTGCCCATGGTGATAATACCTAACACTTATTTAGCACTTTGAAATTTACAGAGTTGTGGTTGTTTTCACATGCACTAACAGTGCCCTCCCTACCCAGTTCAGCTGATGTGTCAAAAGATGTAATCCAACAAGGTATTAACCACTCCTATCCTTTTACAAAGTATGAAAATTCCTCTGATTGAGTTGGAAGGGAGAAATACCATTGGATAAATAGTAACTAAATATGACCTTTAAAAGAGACAAGGAATTGGAAGCAGTCCAGGTCTGGAGCAGTTGTGTCTCTGATCCCTGGCAATAAGAGAAGGGGAATTTTTCACCCTATTTCCCTCTCAGTCATGGCATTTGGCAGCTGAGGGAACAAAGGTCTCTATCTCCATACCTTCCTGAAGAATGTACATCAACTTCCTAGAATTATTTCTCCAATTGCCTCTCCAGCTTCTGGATGGAGTGTCTCCTTCTGGGTGAGTGCTGCTAAATGACATGACCAATGATGGGGGATGGAAAGGGAAAGAGATAAAAAGAAGCTCCCCTCCTCCCTTTCCCTTGCTGCCCTTAGGTGTAGATAGAGGGGGTCACACTCCACAATTACCCTAAACTTGGATGGACTACCTTGAACAGACTCAGACAGACTCTGTGAAGAGGTCACCTGTGGATGTGACCTGGAAGCTAGACAACTTAGTGGATAGAGCACTGGGCCTGGAGTCAGGAAGACCTGAGTTCAAATTCAGCCTTAGACATTTACTAGCTGTCACCCTGGGTAAGTCATTTGACCTCATTTGGATCAGTTCCTCATCTGCAAAATGAACTTGAGAAGGAAATGGCAAACTACTCTGTATCTTTGCCAAGAAAAACCCAAACGGGGTCACGGAGAGTCAGACACTCAGACAAAACTAAAAATGACTGAACAATGATGACGTGGATGTGACCAGTCATTGTTTGTCCAATGATGTTGCTCCATTCTGTAATACGTTAACATCTTATCATCTGTAATTATATCATCTGAGGGTACCACTTGAGTCAGTAACCCACATGCCCCATACACCCATTATCTCACCAAATTTCACAACAATTTTGTGAGGTAGGCACTATAGCTATTATTGTCTGCATTTTACAAATGAGGAAATAGACTTAGGAAAAGCAAGTGACATCCATGGGACCCACAGCTAGTGAGTGTCTCAGCTGGGATTTGAATTCAGGCCTTTCTGATTGCAAGTCAAAGACTCATTGAAGACCATGCCATGCTTCCTTTTTCTCTAAGTGCTTTTCCTCCATGATGTAGAGCTCTGAAATTCCTCTCACTAACCACAAAACTCCCATTCTTTCATCTTTCCCTGGATCTCACCCATCCCCAACCTAGTCTTTAGACATCACAAATCATTCACTCTCACTTCTCTCCTACTCTGTCACTGTTACTCTGGCCTTCCTTCCCTTGCAATCTTGACTTGTGTAGTTAACTAGGTCAATGATATGTTCTACTCTCTACTCTCAAACCCCTTGCTTTCTAGTCCTGCTGCCAAATTCCAACTTTGAGATGTCCGTGCTATTCTCATTTGCTACTACGCTGATGCTGCTGAATGCCACTGGAAGAAGTGACAGAAGCATTGAGACTAGATCCATTACAGACTTGTTATCTAAACCTGGGTCCTTACATGGCAATAACTTCATTTTTCCCAAATTTCCCTAATTGAAACTTCTCCCCCCATCTACCCACACAACAGTTATTACAAATCTTTTTTCTCTTCAAATTTCCTACACCACCTTTCCTCCTCTTTCCTCTTCAGTAGAAGATATCTCTCTTTTTACAAGAAAGAAAGAAAGAAAGAAAGAAAGAAAGAAAGAAAGAAAGAAAGAAAGAAAGAAAGAAAGAAAGAAAGAAAGAAAAAGAAAGGAAGGAAGGAAGAAAAAAGAAAGAAGAAACATCATTCTTCATAAGTTCTCTGTTCTGCACTCTCCCATACTTCAAAATCCCTCTATACCCTCCTCCATTCTTTTCTCTTTCGCTCTAGCCTCGGTCAAAGAAGTGGCCCTTTTTTTTTGCAAAAGCCAACCCTACCATTTGCATCCATGATCCCATCCCTTCCCATTTCCCCTGGCATCTTGCCCCTTTTAATGTTTTCTAATCTTTGCTTGTCCCTTGCTTGCTTTCTAATCTTTTGTCTCTCTATCTACAAGCTTATTCCTGATGCCTATGTACACATCCAGACCTCTTCCTTCTTTAAAAAACAAACAGAAAAGCCAATTTATATTTGACCCTACCCTATCATCCCCTCAGGCTATCATCTGATATCTCTCTTCCCTTTCACAACCAAACTCCCAGAGGAAAAAAAATCCATCTATCTACAGATATTGACTCTACATCTCCTCCCACTCACATCTCTACAGTTTATCTGCTTTCCAAACTCACTATTCAATTGAAATACTCATTTCAAGGCTACCAATGATCATTTGGTCCTGTGACTTTTGTTTCAGACTTCATCCTTTTTGACCTCCCAGCAACATCTGACGCTGTTAACCACCCCTTGTTCCTTGGAACCTCCCCCTTCCTTAGGTTCTCGTGACACAGCTCTCCTGATTCTCACCTTACCCCTCTGGCCCCTTTTTCTCAGTTTCTTTTGCTGGATTATCACCTGTGTTTTATCCCTAAACCTGGATCGTACCCAATGTTCTATCCTAATGTCCCTCTGCCATCTCAGTGATCCCATCAGTTCCTGTGAATTTAATTGTCTTCTCTTTGTAATGACCCCCAACCTTGCAACTAGGTAGTAGAATGGTTAGTGTGCTGAGCCTGGAGTCAGGAACACCTGAGCTCCAATTCAGCTTCAGATACTTTCTAACTCTATAACCCTGAGCAAATCCCCTAAACTCTATTTGCCTCAGTTTCCTCAATTAAAAAATGACGGTAATAATAGCACTTACCTCCTAGAGTTGTTATGAGGATCAAATGAGATAATATTTGTAAAGTGCTTAGTACAGACCTGGGCATATAGTAAGTACTTAAGAAATACTTGTTTTCTTCCTTTGACACAAATCTTCACTCTACTGAAATAACTCCAAATGATTGGTGAAATCTTAATTTCCAGATCCAGTGGTCTTTTCTCAGTACTCATTCCTTTTGAGCTTTTTGGAACATTTGAATCTGTAGACCACTGCTCCTCCTAGATACTTTTTCCTCTTTGGGTTTTTGTGACACTATTCTCTCTCCTTCTCTCTCTCTCTCTCTCTCTCTCTCTCTCTCTCTCTCTCTCTCTCTCACTCTCACCTCTCCCTCTTGGTTTTCCTTTTACCTGTCTGACCCCTTCTCAATCTCCTTTGTTACATCATCATCCATATCCCACTCTCTATCTGTGAGTATATCCTAAGCCCTTTCCTCTTCTTTCTCTACACTCTCTTAATGAGTTCTATTAAATCTTTATTGGATGACTCAGATCTATAGATCTCAGTTTAATCTCTGCCTTGACAGCTTGTCTGACATCACTACTATCAAACATCATGCTGAACATTCTGTAGGCATCTCAAACTTGACATGTCCAAAGGTGAACATATTCATTATCTTTCCCCTCAAGCCCACGCGCTCTTTCAAACTTCCCAGTTTCTATCAAGAGCATCACCCTCCACCCTTCCCAGGTTCACAAGCTCAGAATCATCTTTGATTTTTTCACTCCTCCTCACCTAACATATTCATTCAATTGTCAAGTCTTACTCATTCTTCCTCTACCATATGTTTCCCATCTGCTCACTTCTCTGTACTTATACAACTACCAGTCTAGTTGCAGTCTTTATAACCTCTGGCCTAAGTTTTTGCCATGGCTATTCCTTGAACCTCTGCCTTTCTCTCCTGCTACCATGTCTTTGAACAGAATATCATGCCTGTTGTCCCCTCTTCCCTCATCTCTGTCTCTCAAAACCATTGGCTTCCTTCAAGGCTCATCCTATTTGCCACTCTTCCTTGGAAGCCTTTCCCTAATAGCTCTGGTTATAAGCACTTTCTCCTGCCTCAAAAAATTATGTATAGACATATTTGATTACATGCATGTCCTCCCATTAGAATGTAAACTCCTGACCCACAACCCACAGATCGGCTACAGGGGAGCAACTCACGGTGAATTCTGCACCCAGAGGCCACGGAATATTGGAGGGAGGGAGATTTCTGTTCCGGAGAGACCTGCAAACCTCTCGCAGGGGGTCCTTCGCGGTGCGGACTGGGCACCGGGACTGGGAGCAGAGGGCAGCCCTGCAGCGGCCGCGGCACCGAGAGGAAAAGATCCAAGCGGGCTTCGGGGACGGGATCTCCAGCGGCCACGCGGGTCCCTCCACCCACAGAGGGACCTTCAAACCTCTCGCAAAAGGTCCGTTGCGCTGCAGACGCGGAGCCCAGCCCAGCCCAGACCTGCTGCAGCCACAGCACCAAGAGAAACAGACCCGAGCAGGCTTCAGGGACGGGATCTCCAGCGGCCGCACAAGTCCCTCCACCCACAGGTGATGGGGGGTCGGTGACAGAGTCTCTTTGGCGGGTTGAGAGGGGAGTGGGGTGCCCCCATGATTCGGGCCCCCCCGGGAGGTAGAAGCTGAGAGGCGGTTGCAGACAGGGGCTCCCCAAGCGGGCGGGAGCCTGGATCCATTGTGGAAGGTCTGTGCATAAACCCTCTGAGGGAACTGAGCCTGAGAGGCGGCCCTGCCCCTGACCACCTGAACTTAATTCTCACACTGAATAGCAGCCCTGCCCCCGCCAAAAGCCCTAAGGCGGGAAGCAGCATTTGAATCTCAGTCCCCAAACGCTGGCTGGGAGGACCAGGAGGCGAGGTGGGTGTGAGGAGAATATTCAGAGGTCAAGTCACTGGCTGGGGAGAATGCCCAGAAAAGGGAAAAGAAATAAAACTATTGAAGGCTACTTTCTTGGAGAACAGACATTTCCTCCCTTCCTTTCTGATGAGGAAGAACAATGCTTACCATCAGGCAAAGACACAGAAATCAAGGCTTCTGTGTCTCAGCCCACCCAATGGGCTCAGGCCATGGAAGAGCTCAAAAAGAATTTTGAAAATCAAGTTAGAGAGGTGGAGGAAAAACTGGGAAGAGAAATGAGAGAGATGAAAAAAAAGCATGAAAAGCAGATCAGCTCCCTGCTAAAGGAGAACCAAAAAAACGTTGAAGAAATTAACACCTTGAAAACTAGCCTAACTCAATTGGCAAAAGAGGTTCAAAAAGCCAATGAGGAGTAGAATGCTTTCAAAAGCAGAATTAGCCAAATGGAAAAGGAGATTCAAAAGCTCACTGAAGAAAATAGTTCTTTCAAAACTAGAATGGCACAGATGGATGCTAAGGACTTTGTGAGAAAGCAAGATATCACAGAACATAGCGAGAAGATTGGAAAAATGGAAGATAATGTGAAATATCTCATTGGATAAACAACTGACCTGGAAAATAGATTCAGGAGAGACAATGTAAAAATTTTGGGACTACCTGAAAACCATGATCAAAAGAAGAGCCTAGACATCATCTTCCATGAAATTATCAAGGAAAACTGCCCTGAGATTCTAGAACCAGAGGGCAAAATAAATATTCAAGGAATCCACAGAACACCACCTGAAAGAGATCCAAAAAGAGAAACTCCTAGGAACATTGTGGCCAAATTCCAGAATTCCCAGGTGAAGGAGAAAATATTGCAAGCAGCTAGAAAGAAACAATTCAAGTATTGTGGAAATACAATCAGGATAACACAAGATCTAGCAGCCTCTTCATTAAGGGATCGAAGGGAATGGAATAGGATATTCCAGAAGTCAAAGGAACTAGGACTAAAACCAAGAATCACCTACCCAGCAAAACTGAGTATAATACTTCAGGAGAAAAAATGGTCTTTCAATGAAATAGAGGATTTTCAAATTTTCTTGATGAAAAGACCAGAGCTGAAAAGAAAATTTGACTTTCAAACACAAGAATGAAGAGAACCATGAAAAGGTGAACAGCAAAGAGAAGTCATAAGGGACTTACTAAAGTTGAACTGTTTACATTCCTACATGGAAAGACAATATTTGTAACTCTTGAAACATTTCAGTATCTGGGTACTGGGTGGGAGTATACACACACACATGCACACATGCACACATACATAGAGACAGAGTGCACAGAGTGAATTGAAGAGGATGGGATCATATCTTAAAAAAAAAAATGAAATCAAGCAGTGAGAGAGAAATATTGAGAGGAGAAAGGGAGAAATTGAATGGGGTTAATTATCTCTCATAAAAAAGGCAAGCAAAAGACTCATTAGTGGAGGGATAAAGAGGGGAGGCGAGAGAAAAACATGAGGTCTACTCTCATCACATTCCACTAAAGGAAAGAATAAAATGCACACTCATTTTGATAGGAAAACCTATCTCACAATACAGGAGAGTGGGGGACAAGGGCACAAGCAGGGTGGGGGGGATGATAGAGGGGAGGGCATGGGGAGGAGAATGCAATCTGAGGTCGACACTCACGGGGAGGGAAAGGATCATAAGAGAGTAGAAGTAATGGGGGACAGGATAGGATGGAGGGAAATATAGTTAGTCCTATACAACACAACTATTATGGAAATCATTTGCAAAACTACACAGATTTGGCCTCTATTGAATTGCTTGCTTCCCAAAGGGAAGGGGTTGAGAGGGAGGGAGGTAAAGAAGTTGGAACTCAAAGTGTTAGGATCAATTGTAATGTTCTTACCACTAGGAAATAAGAAATACAGGTTAAGGGGTAAAGAAAGCTATCTGGCCCTACAGGACAAAAGAGAAGACGGAGACAAGGGCAGAGAGGGATGATAGAAGAGAGAGCAGATTGGTCACAGGGGCAATTAGAATGCTTGGGTCTGCGGGGGGAGGGGATAAAAGGGGAGAAAATTTGTAACCCAAAATGTTGTGAAAATAAATGTTAAAAGTTAAATAAAAAAAAAAAAAAGAATGTAAACTCCTTGAGATTGGGATCTGTTTTCTATTATGACTTTCCGTCCCAGCACCTAGCATGATGGCTTGTCTCCTTTGTTTTCCCCAACCCCTGTGATTTCATGGTGTTTCTTGTGGGAAACTCCTATTGATACAGGTCAGCAACTTTTCTGCGACTTTTAGAGTGACGGGTGGTCTAGTAGTTAAAGTCCTGGGCTGGCAGGCAAGAAGATACAAGTTGGGATCCTTCCTTAGATACTCACTGGTTATGTGACCCTGGGCGTCAGTTTCCTCATATGTAAAATAGGAATTACAGTAGCACCTACCTCCCAGGGCTGTTATGAGGATCTAATAATAATATATGTAAAGTGCATTGTAAACAATAAGGCTATATAAATGCCAACTATTGTTATTATTACAGTTTGTTGTCTGGGGCATTAAAAGGTTAAATTACTTGTCCAGGGTCACAGAGTCACTATGTGTCAGAGAATGAACATGAACCCTGCTGTCTTCATGCATTATCCACTACTTCAGAATACCTTGACACCTTGCACTTAGTAGGTACTCTATCAGTTCTTGTTAGATGTGAATTGATTGGATAGCAACAAGGTTTTTATCTAATGCATGTGTTAAAATCATGAAAGAGTCTTTGAAAAATGTAGAAGATAATATTGTTCAATCCCTCCTTGATTTTGATATCAAACAAAGCCCCAAATGGGAAGACATATGTTCACCAAAAGGATTTACTACTGTAAAATGTCCAGATCAAAGATGGATTCCTTATAGATGCTAAGTCTATTGGATATTCCCAGTTTATAAGTGACATTGTGCTGTCAAGATTGAATAGAGCAGGGCATCCTAAACAAGATCCATAATCATTTAAAGAGTTTAGCCTGACTTGTTCAGTCATTTTAGTCATGTCCAGTTCTCCATGATCTCATTTGGGGCTTTTTATTAGCAGAGATACTAGAGTGGTTTGCCATTTCCTTCTCCAGCTCATTTTACAGGTGAGGAAATGGAGATAAACAGGGTTAAGTGACTTGCTCAGGGTCACACAGTTAGTCAGAGTCTGAGGCCAGATTTGAACTTACAAAGAGGAGTCTTCCTGATTCTACATCCAGTACTCTAGCCACTGTGCCACCTAGTAGCTCTTAAGTCTAACTACCCACATACAAAAAAACTAAATGAATAAGGAATGCATATTGTTCAGATTAGGGATATAGTTAGATAGACAACTTATAAGACTCATCCTTGGGTTTACATATATATATTATATATATATTTATATGAGTGTGTGTATATATATATGTGTGTACATATATGCATACACATACATACTTAAATACATTTTTTTTTGAACAGACACTAGACAATAAGGTGGACCCAAAATTTAATAGGAAGGTGAAGGCAGGCTACATTGCATAAGGAAGATGTGCATTTCCTTTAATGTTCCCTTGCTTCTTCCTGAAACAAAGTTTCACCTTTTAAAGACAAATATTCCTCCAGTTAAAATAGATAGCTATGAATCATAGAATATCATTAAATTAAAGCTAAGGGTCATTCAAAGAGCAATGGGGAATCTCACTAGGGGTTTGAACAATATATTACAAAGAATTATGTAAGAGAAGCCATGTAAAGGATATCATCAGAATAGTGTCAGTCATTTAGTCAAAAAGCATTTAGTAAGGACCTACTATGTGCCAAGAGATGGCTCCAGAAGACAGAGTGAGGCTGGTGACTTCTAAAGTCCAATTCACTTGCAAGTCATGATATTACCTTGCTGGTGCCATGGTCGTCTTCAAGAACGAAGCACAAACAACAGCTATGTGGCAAGCACTGTGCAAAGAAAGGTAAAGATGTTCTCTGCTCTCAAGAAGCAGTCTAATTGGGAAAGAAAATGGCCCATCCCATAGCCAGAACAAGGGATAACTGATGGAAAACCCATATGCTCTTTTGGTTTTCACACCATGTCGAACTATCTAGAGGAAGACCTCCCTGTTATATTACACAGATGTCCTATGATGAATTTATAGGAGCAGATGGAGAGGAGACACATGAAAGAGGTGTGGATGAGGTTATGATCCATGCTTCTGGAGGAAATGCCCACACTAAGGAGCTCACGAATCCATCGAAAGATATTGATATTGATATTTAGCTATTTGTATTCGTTGTTTGTCCCTTGCGGAAGGGAATGTTAAGGAGCGTAATGTAGGAAGAACATCAGAAGCCTGTCATGTTATCAGGAGACTTCCTGGTTAATGGAGAAGTGAATAAGGATTGTAGAACCAGTAAATGAGCTTGATCCAACTTGCCCCATATGGCTGAATCCCCAGATCACCTTGAGGTTATTGTAAAAAAGGAGACATCATTCTTGTCTAGAGCCAAAAGGGGGCTAGATGTTCTTGGCCAAGAGAGAATCATGGAGGATTATGCAGGCCTGGAGACCTCTAGTTAAGGATTAGTTTATAAAGATTAGGTGCCACTCAGTCTGGGACTGGGTGTATTTCTTTTAGTTACACTCCTAATGACCTTTCCCTGGTATATTATTTCTGAATTTGTATATTCTTTTCTCCTTTATAAATAAACCTCAGAAAATGAACTCTTGTCTTTTGGAGGATGAGGGGAAAAGGGGGCAGGAGGAACATAGAGTACTCAGAGAAAATGGTAGCAGCTGAGAATCAGGGGAAAAGAATGAGGAATGAAATATGGCAACTTTCTGACTCTAGGTAGCCAGGTAGGTCAGGGGTCTCCGTGTCTACTGTTGGGTTTGGGAAAATTTGGAAAGTAGTGAAAGATGAAAAACGCTCTGATGGAACCATCTGGTGCTCTACTGAAGGGGGCTCCAGGCTGACAGCACCTAAAGTCTGTAGTTGGATCCTGTATATTTAGAGAGACTACATTGTTTAGTGAAAATAATGCTTGACCTGGAGTCAAGAGATATGGATTTGAAACTTAGCTCTAATATTTCACTTAGAAATGATGGGGCAAGCCACTTAATCACTCTGTGCCTCCGTTTCTTCATTTGTAAAATGATGGAGTTGGACTAGATGGTCTCCAAGATTTTAAGATGAGCAGCACTATGTGGTAGATAGCCCTGAAGCTGGAGTCAGGAAGACCTATGTTCAAATCCCACCTCAGACACTTACTAGCTGTGTGACTGTGAGCAAGTCACTGCAACTTTCTGTGCTTTAGCTAACTCATCTGTAAAATGAGGGGTTGGACTATGGCCTCTAGGATACCTTCTGGCTCTAAATTTATGAGCTCATGATTCTGTAAGCTTATATTTCCAAGGGGTTATTGTATGTAAAGTGTTTTACAGACACTGCTAGGTGTTTTGTGAATGCATTGCTTAACTTCAAGTCAGAAAGGGATCAAACCCTGCCTCAATCACTGACTGTGATCATAGGTAACTCACTAAATCAACTCAGCCTCAGTTTTCTCATCCTTAAAATGGGGATGATAATAGCACCTATCTAAAAAGGATAGTGGCAGCTAGGTGGTGCAGTGGAAAATCCCAAATGGGGTCACCACAAGTCAGATACAACTGAAAATGATGGAGCCACAACAAAAATTGTATGATCCTAGAATCAAACCTTCCAGACAAAGAAAAGAGATTTCCTGGGCAATGGCAACTTTTGTGGGGACTAGGAGGATTGTCTCATGGGTAATCCCAAATTTTGGTTTTTTCAGACTTCAGAATTTCCAAGTTCAACTTCAGAGACTGAAGCTTTTAGAGAGAGAGAAGGGAATTTCTTGCTCACAGCATGCTTTTTGGAGAAAACAATGGGTCATCCCCCTAATTCCTAAGCAACAGCTATAAGGAAAATGAGGTCAATGAGTTATTCAAACAATACAGGTCTGATGGGAAAGGGATTTCTTGTTCAGCAGTCCCCAAAATATGCTTATCTGACAGGGGTGGAGGGGAGCAGTCTAAACAATAGGGAGATATTATGGGCTATTTGCAAACTTCATGTGTTTTCTGAAGCTGGTTTGAGGTTCCTGTGAGTCTTTTATATTTTTGGCATTTTATGTGGGGTAGTGTGTCCTGTACTTAATATGCATTTGATACCTTAAGTGCTTGTATAGGATTACTACCTCTGGGGAAACTTAAAATGAGCTATATCATGAAACGTACAAGATTTTCCTTGAAGTAACTACAGATGTGGTGACATAATGACAATATCCTCATTGGGTCAGTTCCCAGAACTGGACCTAATCTTTGATAGCCTTCACCTGGGGGCTGAGAATTTATTTTCTTAATGCTTTCATAACAGGATTTTACTATAAGTAGTTTCTTTTATAATCTTACCAATTTCATTTTACGCCTTCAAAATTACGATTCTGAGAAGGGGTCCACAGGCTTCATCAGACTGACAATGGGTCCAGGACCCCCAAAAATGTTTAGAATCCTGTATTAGGATATACTGCCTCCCACAAAATAAAAATGTATTTGATTTGACTGTTAATGGGAGATGAAAATCTTCCATCTCTTTACGGATAAATTAGGATTCTTTAGGAAGTTGTGGGTCACTGATTATATCATGAAGAGGTACAGATGAAACCGACAGATAAATACCTTTGGAGTATACCAGGACCTTCCTGCTAAAGTATCATATTGAAGGGAGTAGCCTGGTGGGCAAGTAGAAGTTTAGGTTACAGCCTTTGTGGTAGTGACACCAAGAATTAGAGTTGTTCTCCTATTAATGCATTCCTTCTGAAGGCCTCTATTTTGAGAATGGACCCGGAACAGTCATGCTTTATTTCCCTCTTATCTATATTTCTTATTGTCTCTTTACTTTGTGCCATCATGACTTACCTGCCTTCCAACCTGTAATGTCCCCCTACCATGCCAGCCCCCTTCTCCCGGTGGTGAATTTCTTCTAGACCAATATGATGAGGTGGGATTGGATGGTCTCCAAGATCCCTTCTACCTGTGATTCCATATGAGAGTAGATGATTTTCTGAGCAACGTCACCAGAACATACCCCAAAGACAGAATATGAGGCAAGGTCTTTATCTACTTCCACCTTCTTCTCTCCCCCATTCTGGGGTTCATCTCAATGAGAGTAATACCTATGAGTGTAATGCCTATGAATGGACCCTAATCTGTACCTAGTAGTGCTTTCTTCACTACACTGAGACTTTGCACATGGATTATCCTATTTTTATTTCATTTCCATTTTAAACTGTAATTTTTCAAATAAATCAGTTATATAAACACATTTCACATATACAAAAAATACCAAAAATCTAGGCCACTCAAAATTAATATCTTACCATTGCAAGCACTCAGTGTTGTTCTAAAGAAACTGAAGATCTGATCTGAAATTTTGAGTTTGTTTTTTTTTTAATATTTACCATTCAGGCTTTCTTTTCCCCTAGTATTTTGAACTAAAAGTTCATCCATCAGCCCATGGGTAAACAATCTAAGTTGTGTAAGTTGTGAATACTTGTATAATTTAATATCCTCCATGAAAACGTTATCCAACAAAAGTCTAATAAACACTGACAGAAATTTTTTAATAATTAAAAGAGAGAGAGAGAAATGCAGCAAAAAATCCTTACACCCAAACCGTGTCACAGAGAAGAGAAAAAGAAAACTGAAAAGGATGTTGGAACATAAAATGTCAGCAGTGGAAGAAACTTTAGAACATAAAAAGTCTGAGCTGAAACAATTTATAGATCACTAAGTCTAACACCCTTGTTTTATAGGTGAGGTTCAGGGAAGGAAAGGAATTTGCCTAAGGTCACACAGTGAATTAGCAGCAGAAAAGCCTAGAACAATGTGGAACTCTTCTCATAATTTTACTCATAGTCTGTCTCTGTCCACATGTTCGTCTCAACTTCCCCCCTCCTTCTTGGGTTCAGAGGTGAGTCCTCTCCTTTCCTGTCTCACACTTCCTGCTACTGAGGAAACAGCTTCCCTGTCAAGGATGAGCTCATTCCTCTGCTGATGTCGGGGTGGGCCTCTTTCAGTTTCCTCATTCATGATGAGCTATTGGTGATGACAGCCCCAAAACCAGAACAGAGCCTGATCTGGACAGCTCTTACTTAGACTGGTTTAGATAAACCACACAGGAAGGATTAAGGAAATGTCTGGGTGTGGTATAGGTGAAAAATAAAATGTCTTGGTGGTCAGAGACCTGAGTTTGAATCCCAGCTCTGTCACTGAGGATCAGAGCTTTAGAGCTGGAAGGGATTTAAGAGCTCAAGAGATGGAGCCAGCTCAAAACAACTCTTGAGAGTTGTTAAAGACTGTTCTCCTTTACAGAAATTCCCATTACATACATTTGACTTTACTTAAAGAATTCTGAAAAAAATCCAAATGAAGATTGTGAATGAGGATGTGATTGAACAGCTAGCCACAAAGATTGCAGAAGAAGAAAGGGAAGCTTCAGAATCTGAGGTCAAACCAAAAAAGATTCACAAGAAAACAACTAGTGAAAGCATTTCATCATTCGGATGGATTTCTTTCTTGTATTGAAAATACATCAAGATTTTTAAAAGTTCAAAGACTAGTTGAGGATAATACTGCTTGCTATCATCAGATATACAAGGAAAAGAGATAGTCACTGTCCAAACATCTCTCAATAGTTTCATTTAAAGAAAGTTGCACAGCCTACCACTAGTGATAAAGCTAGGGGCTACAGGTGGGGAAGGGTTAACACCACACATCACATATTAACTTTACTGTACAGTACCATGCATACTTTATTATTAACTATACCTATCATTTTATAATTCTGTTTTTCATGGTGCATTATCTGGTAAGTCTGCATTTTAGTACCTTTTATGACTTGTATAAAAGTATTCTTTTGTGTATGCCTTTGTTACATTGGCTATGTGAAGTGGGTGGATAGTGGTATATTTGCATTACATAAAAGTCACTTAATGTAGAAGTCCACTTATATAAAGTGAGAACTGATTGCAGTTAAATTTTCACTGTGAGTGTTTATACCTCAGAAATTACTACAAATCAGGACTTTATGTATTTCTTTTGTAGTCTTCAGAAAGTGATGAAAAAATATTAATAATGCAGTTTAAACTTAAAAGTGTGTCCTGTGGACATTTTCCTGAGATCCAGTTTGTTAAATGGTTACCATCACACTCCTGTCAAAGCCCTCATTTTCCAAATAAGGAAACTCAAACCTGTAGTAAATAATGGCCTCATCCAAGGTCATACAACCAGGAAGTAGCAGACCAAGATTTGAAACCCAGGTCCTGGGACTTAAAATCCAGCATTTTTTCTTTGTACACACTACCTCCTACTGCCTGTATGACTTGGGCCAAGTCACTTTCAATTTCTGGTTTCAGTTTCCTCATGTATAAAATCAATCAGTAAATATATATGTCAAGAATTGTTGTTCAGTCATTTCAGACTTTCTTGGAAAAGATAATTCAGTGGTTTGCCATTTCCTTCTCCAGCTCAGAAAACAGATGAGGAAACTAAGGCAAACAGGGTTAAGTGACTTGCCCAGGGTCACTTAGGTACAAAGTGTCTGAGGCCAGAATTGAATTCAGGAAGATGAGTCTTTCTGACTTTAGGCCTGGCACTCTGTCCATTGTACCACCTAGCTGCCCTACACTATACGCCCAAACATTTCCATATGAAGGGGTTGACTATGTTTGGTAATACATAAGGTCCCCTCTGGCTGTAAATTCTACGATCCTAGATGAGCCCTGTTGGGGGAGGGCATCTGGTTGAACACTGCTTGATTTCAGAACATCCTGATCATCAATGATTACCTTAGTAATGGAGTTCAACAGCTGACCCTACTAACGGGATCAAACTCTTCCTCCTCAGTTTAGGGAATTAATTTTCTTTATAGCCTGGAAGTCCCATTCCTGTGGGTTAGAAACATCAGGCTAACACCTTACACCCTGTATTCAATAACCTGGTTCAGATACAGAAGGAACACTAGGCTATAGGTAGAATACCTGGGTTCTGGTTCCATATCTGCCACTGATTTGCTGTGTGACCTTAAATAAGTCACTTTTCCTTGCTGGTTGACATAGAACACAATCCCTAAGGTCACTTCCAGATAGTTAATTACCCACATACAAGATTTATGGGCTGATGGTCTAACTCAATGCTCATCCAACTGCATCTCACAGCCAGGGCAAGTGTCATTCTTCATTGATTTTCATTTTCCCTGCATGGCTCATTAGGTCTATCTCTTTTGAGAACCTATGCATCTCATTTTGAAGACCCTGAGGTATTCTGGGACTTGATGCAATAAACATAATGCCATTTCAAATAAAGATCTTTGGAGGATTTCACTGTCTCTCAGGAATGCTTTCTCCACATGGATCCTATCAGGATATTCTCCATGACTGTGGCAAATGCTTTTGGTGAGGACAGGTCTCCTAAATAACGCATATTTATTGGCAATCACACCCCTTTCTTTTAAAGAGGACCACAATGGATTACAAGGGATACATGATTGACTAGACATGTGACTGTGAACTTCCCAACTCTTAGCAGAGAGAAAAAAAAAGAAAAAGTAAAGAAAAAGATTTCTAATCACTCCCCTGCTCACTAAAAGAGAAGCTTTCCATTCATCTATGACCTTAAAGAAGTTGGGGCCTCTTAGACTCACTTATTGCTCTATCTTTTGGCAAATGAAGAACCCAGGACAGATATTCAGTTCAGATTGATGTTGCTTTGTGGGCAATCAGAAAAACAAGCAAGCAAGCAAGGCTCTCGAGCCAGGTGACAAATAATATAGAGGACAATATGTTTTCTTCAGTCCTCACAAACTCTCAAATCTCTCCAAAATAGGAATTATGTGCAAGACGTAAAGCAATTTCAGTGGTCTCCACAATGTAGTACACTAAGAGCCCAAATGAGGTAAAAAACCAATGAACTAACAATAGAGAAGGCTAATAATCTCTAACTCCAAATGTACTGTTAGCCTACCTCCTCCCCTGCCACCTACCATGCTCCTGCAGCAGAGTTACATGAGTGAGCTTGCAACAGAACTCCCCTATCCCAGTGCCATGGAAATGCATACATCAGAAGCTTGTTCAGACCAGGACAACAGAACACTAGCACTTTGTGCCACAACAAAGTTCAGCCAGGGAACTGAGGAACAAAGCGAACTATTGCAATAGCCTCCTGGTGAGTCTATCTGCCTCAGCTGTCTTCCCAATCCATCCCCCATTCAGCCACAGAAGTGTAGCTATGTGGCTCTCCACTGAACCTGAGGGAAACAAGCCAGTCGCCACTTATGGCCAGTTCTCTCCCCCCATAAGTCACTTGAGGAAGAGACAGATTGACCTGCCATGAATTTCTCAGTGTGGTAGGAGGCTTTATGATCTAGCCCCAAGATAAACTACTGTCAGAGGGGAAGGTGTCAGAAAATGAGCAACAGGAAAAAAAAAAGACTGAAATTGACAAAAATATCAGGTGAAAAAACATTCAATTAAAGACTGAGCATAAGTGGACAAACTAATAGTGAAAATATTTACAGAAAGGAATATGGATTCCAGGTTAGATATGTTTTAAAGTCCAGGCATTTATAAATTAATATTACAGGAAATGCATAATGGAAATGAATCAACATCTGATGAGACAAAGGATCCTATGGATTCCTGAGAAAGTGTGTTAACACAGCAGAATGTTACTTCATAGTTTAAAAAAGAAATAAGAATTATGAACTTAAAATTTATGGCCTGCACAGCAGAAATAATTGGTAGAACAGAAAAATTTGGATTCATTGCAGCAAATCCCTCCAAAGAAACAGAAGAGAGAATAATTGATTGGGAATGTAAATACATGGAAATGAAGAATGATCTAGAAGCACAGAAGAAAAAGCATTAACGTCAAAAGAAAGCATGATCTCCATATACATGCAAAATATATTCATGTTGAAGTTAGGATTACAAGAAAGAAAATAAACACAAATAAGACCAAGCATCCCAGAAGTCCTTGCTGATGTTCCAACTACTAGTAGTAGTCGAGGTATTAGAGTTTAACACTGTATTAAGACTTTTGGGCCACCCTATGTGTATATTAGAAGTACCTAAATGGGGGAAGGTTTTTCTACACCCTCATCCACATAGCTAGGGTTGTAAAGATATCAAGGAGAGCAAAGTTTGGGGAATCGCATGATCCTACTTCCCCATATAACATTTCATACACTATCTGACTTATTAGGGATCAAAAATGGTAGTTGCACTGTAAATAAAGGGGAAAATAAATTGCTATAAAAATGCTGTTCCACTTTTCCTTCTTTTTCTACCTTCCTCTAAGTTTCCTTAATAAATATTTAATTGAGCTCTCTTACGATCTCTACAGACTTCCCCCCCCCATCCTTTCTCATTGTTCAGTGAGGTGATACTGCTCATAATATTCCACTGCCCCTTTCCATAATGTCATGAAGAGCATATTCTAATTTGATATCTGCAAAATCCCTCTGCTTAGCAAAGACACCAAGTGTTTGCAGGCTGCTGTAACTTCTGAGTTCTGGGTATAATAAACCCTAGGGATACTAAGAAAGACGAAACTAGTCTCTGTCCTCAAGAAAATAATTAGGTAGTTATAAGATATATACAGAGTAGAGGGGGAGTAATTTCAAAAGGCAAGGACCTAGCAGCTGGGAGGATCAGGAAAGACCTCCAAGACGGGAGTGTTACCTCGACAATTTGTTTCCAAGTTCAAATAAGATAATGTATGGACAGTGCTTTGAAAAGTTTAAGGTACTGTGTGAATTGCTATTGGAATTATTACTGTCATTCTTGACATTGCAGTTACCAAGTATTGGTTTTTGATTTGTTTTGGAGGATCTTACAAAGTCCTTTGTAGGATTTTTCTGTCTCTTCACCCTCAACAGATACCAGTCCATAAACCACATTGTCATCACACATCTTTTCCTTTATGCTTATTCTGAGTGCTACAAAGGGAAGTCTATGACAGTTGTTTCAACCACTATTATTTAATCCACATTGTTCAAATAAGGACACAAAGGCTCATAGAAATGAGCTGACTTGCCTAGGACCACAAAGATAATAAGTACCAGATTATCTATCCCAATGTGTCCCAATGTATACCATTCTGTCCACTTTCTCATGTTGGCTCTATGATGAATGAGGGCCATAGTGGTAATCAATGATGAGGAGGAGGGATACATAGGAGAGAGGAGAGTGTTTTGAGATTGGGATGAGTAAGATTGCTGAACACTTCAAGGAAAGGAACAGAGTCAGGGACAGGTGTGGAAGAGATAGGAGTAAAGACTGTGTCTTCACAGAGTCAAGGAGTCAATGTTCACCTTGCAACATCTTTCAAAAACATCCCCTGCTATCCTCTGACACTTCCACCTTTCTAGCGCAGGCCTTCATCACCTCACACCTGGACTATTGCAATAGCCTCCAGATGGGTCTTTCTGCATCAACTGTCTTCCCAATCCATCCCCCATTCAGCCACCGAAGTGATTTTTTCAAAAATACAGATCTGATTAGGTCAGTAATCTCCCTCAATTCAATAAACTCCAGCAGCTTCTTATTGTTTCCAAGATCACATATCAAATATTCTGTTTAGTATTCAAGCCCTTCATAACCCAGCACCCTTTTATCTTTCCAGTCTTCTTACACCTAATTCCCCACCAAGGACAAAGGTGATATTCTTCATTTTCCCAGAGTACAAAGTCTTTCAGCACTGAGTCCTTACATGACTCCATGGAAGTGTCTGTGACCTCAGATAAGCAGCAACACTCAATTTCTCACTTCCACAAATCCTATTATATAAGGAAAAGAGCCAAGTACATAAATGTACATATGTGAATGAAAATTTGATGTCTTGTTAATAAAATAAGTACAGACTATTAATGAGGAATATTAAAATTCCATATTTGTGTATTACAGGGCAAGCCTAAATAAGGCTTCATGCAGAAGGTTCAAGGATTAAAATGTAATGAACACTCAAGGACCATAAAATCTAATCTAAAGCCATTTTGCTAATTAACAATTCAAAGAACACAATTTAAAAGGATACAGAGGATATAAAATGCAACTCTACATTCATTAAGTCAGGAAAACTCAGGGAATTTACCTGAAGGTAGTCATACTATTGATAATAGAATGATTGATTATTAGAGTTGGGGCATCTTAAAAATCGTTTATTCTTCACTCTCCTCTCTACACTTTGCTGTTGGAGGTGGGGAAAGTCAAACTGAGAGACACTCAGAGGGTCAGAGTCAGATTCTCTCTCCTTACAGAGCAGAAAAGTGATGCTCTGGGGATTTCAGTAACTGGCCCAAGGACATAGTCTGCTACTGGGATGAGCTGGGATGAGTTGGCTTGCATCTTCCTTTAAGGCTGATCAACTGAGGCACAAGATAAGAGAATTAGAGATGGAAGAGACAATGGAAGCCATCTCTTCTTACCTCCACATTTTATATGTGAAGCAACAGTGACTTGCTTTAGGCTACAAATGAAATGGCAGAACTCAGGTCCTCTGACATCACATCTTCCTGTATCAACCTATATTTGGTGGTCATCTCCAGTTGTCCTGATCTATACCATGCCACTGAACCCAGATGACTCCAGAAGAGAAAGAGAGGCTTGGGATTTTGTACAGCCCTCCCTAACTTAAATCCAATTCACTCGAAAGTCATGGCATCACCTTCCTGGTGTCATGGTTCTCTTTGAGGATGAAGAATAAATAATAGTAACAACAACACCTCCCTCCCCACCATGTCTTCTTTGATCCCCCAACATTGGCCTCTTGTTGTTACATGGACTTTATCTCTCGCCCCTCAGCATTTTCTTTTTTTCCTTTTAATTAATTTATTTATTTTTAGTTTTCAACATTCATTTCCACAAGATTTTGAGTTCCAAATATTCTTCCCATCTCTCCCCTCCCCCACTCCATAACACTATGCATTCTGATTACCCTTTTCCCCAGTCTTCTCTCCTTTCTATCACACCCCTCCCTTCCCTTATCCTCATCTTCTCTCTTTTCTTGTAGGGCAAGATACATTTAATACCCCATTACCTGTATGTCTTATTTCCCAGTTGCATGCAAAAGCAATTCTCAGCATTCATTTCTTAAACTTTGAGTTCCCCCCACCCCACTTATCCCCTTCTCTACTTTCCTGTAGTGTAAGATAGATTTTCATACCAAATTGAGCATGCATATTATTCCCTTCTTAAGCCAAATGTGATGAGAGTAAGCTTCACTTTTTCCCTCTCATCTCCCCCCTTTTCCCCTCCACTGAAAAAGCTTTTTCTAGCCTCTTTTATGAGAGATAATTTGTCCCATTTCATTTCTCCCTTTCTCCTCTCAATATATTCCTCTCTCACCCCTTAATTTTATTTTTTTAGATATCATCCCTTCTTTTTCAACTCACCCTGTGTCCTCTGTGTATATGTGTGTGTGTGTGTGTGTGTGTGTGTGTGTGTGTGTGTGTGTGTATTATCTCTCCAACTACCCAAATACTGAGAAAAATTTCAAGAGTTACAAATATTATCTTTCCATGGAGGAATGTAAACAGTTCAACTTTAGTAAGTCCCTCATGATTTCTCTTTCCTGTTTACCTTTTCATGCTTCTCTTGATTCTTGTGATTGAAAGTCAAATTTTCTATTCAGCTCTGCTCTTTTCATCAAGAATGCTTGAAGGTCCTCAATTTCATTGAATGACCATTTTTTTCCCCTGAAGTATTATACTCAGCTGTGCTGGGTAGGTGATTCTTGATTTTAATCCTAGTTCCTTTGACTTCTGGAATATCATACTCCAAGCCCTTAGATTCCTTAATGTAGAAGCTGCTAGATCTTGTGTTATCCTGATTGTATTTTTACAATACTCCAATTATTTCTTTCTGGCTGCTTGCAATATTTTCTCCTTGACCTGGGAACTCTGGAATTTGGCTACAATATTCCTAGGAGTTTTTCTTTTTGGATTTCTTTCATGAGGTGATCAGTGGATTCTTTCAATATATATTTTACCCTCTGGTTCTAGAATATCAGGGCAGTTTTCCTTGATAATTTCTTAAAAGATGATGTCTAGGCTCTTTTTTTTTTTATCATGGCTTTCAGGTAGTCCCATAATTTTTAAATTGTCTCTCCTGGATCTGTTTTGCAAGTCAGTTGTTTTTCCAATGAGATATTTCACATTGCCTTCTCTTTTTTCATTCTTTTGGTTTTGTTTTGTAATTTCTTGGTGTCTCATAAAGTCATCAGCTTCCATATGCTCCACTCTAATTTTTAAAAAACTATTTTCTTCAGTGAGCTTTTGAATCTCCTTTTCCATTTATCTAATTCTGCTTTTTAAGGCATTCTTCTCTTCATTGGCTTTTTGGGCCTCTTTTGCCATTTGAGTTAGTCTATTTTTAAAGGTGCTATTTTCTTTAGCATTTTCTTGGGTCTCCTTTAGCAAGCTGTTGACTCACTTTTCATGATTTTTTTTACATCACTCTCATTCCTCTTCCCAATTTTTCCTCCACCTCTCTTACTTGATTTTCAAAATCCTTTTTGAGCTCTTCCATGGCCTGAGACCGTTTCATATTTATTTTGTAGATTTTGGATACAGAAGCCTTGACTTTTATGTCTTCCTCTGATGGCATGCATTGTTCTTCTTCATCTGAAAGGATGGAAGAAAATACCTGTTCACCAAGAAAGTAACCTTCTATAGTCTTATTTTTCCCCTTTTTTTGGGTATTTTCCCAGCCAGTTGCTTGACTCTTGAGTCTTTTGTCAAGAGGAAGGTATACTCTGGAAACCTGTAAATTCTCAGTTCCTCCAAGATGGCACAATCAAGGGAGAGAAGTTTACTCCTCTCTTTGCCTGCTCTCTGGTCTGGGAACAACCACAAGCTTTTCTGTCCAGGATTTGTAAGTAGAATTCCCTCTCCAGAGCCTCCACCAGCTCTACCAACCAGTGTTCCTCCTCACCCCTGGGCTGCCACTCAGAACTGAGACCCAGATTAGCATCAGGGCTTAAGGCCAAGGGCTCCAAAAATGGATGCTGCCGTCACCTGGGGCTGCCTGGGACTGGGGCTAGGGGAGGAGGACCCTCCTCCCTTCTCACCTGGGGAAAGAGCTTTCAAACTGATCTTTGAAGCTGTCTCTGGCATTTCTGAATTCAGGAGTCTGGTAACCGCAACTGCTGCCAGTGGTGCCCTGCTTCTGTCCTGACCCTGCCATGCTGCTCGGCGAAGGCTGGGTTGCACTCCACTCCAAACCTGGTGTGATACACCTTTCCTGTTGGCCTTCCAGGATGCTTAGGGCTGGAAATCTCTTTCACTCTGTCGTTTTATGACTTCTGCTGCTCTAGAATTTGTTTAGAGCCATTTTTTACAGGTATTTTATGGGCTGTTGAGGGAGAGCTCTTACTGATGGTCCTTCTGCTCCACCGTCTTGGCTCCATTCCCCCCTCCCCACTCAGCATTTTCTCTGGCTGTCCCCCACACCCGTAATACTCTCCCTCCTCCAATCTGACTACTGTCGTCCATGGCTTCTTTTAAGTTGCAACTAAAAATCTGATCTTTTACTGGAAGCTTTCCTCAACTCCTCTTAAATCTGGTGCCTTCCCTTTATTGTTTCCTATTTATCCTACATATAGTTTATTTTGTATATATTTGTTTACATGTTGTCTCCCTCATTATATTGTAAGCTCCTTGAGGGCAGGGACTGTCCTTTGCCTCTTTTTTAAAAATCCCTGGTGCTTAGCATAGTACCTGGCACACAGTAGGTGCTTAATTAATATTTATTGATTGATCAGTTGGTTGATAGATTTTTGAACATATAACATAAACTATTAGATTTGAAGTGACCCTCAGAATACAGAACATTGAATGTCAAAATCAGGAAGGATTGACATAGTGGGGTTGTATCTGTGTCCCAAGCTGAAGAGCCCACTTGCCCTACAGCTTTCCAAGAGGGGTATCTCCACCCAGGTACTCTCAGAATAGGGTCAAGCACTTGGTGAGAAGTTCTACCTAAAGGTTGAATTTGGAATAGAGATGGTTAGATCTGGAACAAATTTTAGAGATTCTCTTGCCCCCACTACCTCCTTTTATTCAGAAGCAAACAGATCTAGAAAAGGCCTTATGTCACACGGAGAGTTTGCAATAAAGTCAGAAGTAGAACCCAGGTCTCTTTTACTATCAAGACAGGGTTCTTTCCAATGAACGACACTATTTTCCAGAAAATAAAGATTCTATTAGATTTTGTTAAGTTACAGAGTTCAGTGTATTTTGTTCCAGTTCTCTAACAAATTTGTGATACCGTAGATGTGGATTTTCTCTCCTACAGATTACAACATACCCTGTTCAGCTCTTGACTCTGTCCTCTCATGGATTTACAACAACAGACTCATTCAATGGGGCTTTTTTTGCATTTCCTGAATGGTGTATGATGGATTGGAACTATCAATTAGCATTGATCATTCATTTGACCCACATTTTTTTCTTCTTTGAGGACGTTCTTTATACTCTTTTTCTTTAAATTCGATCTTGGACACTTGCTAGCTGTGTTTTCCTAGACAAGTACTTAACCACTGGTTGGCTCAGTTTCTTCATCTGTAAAATGAGGCTAATAAGAGCACTCATCTCCCAAGGTTTCTGTGAGCATCAAATGAGATCACTTCAGTGTTTAGCATATTGCCTATCATGTAACAGGTACTATATAAATATTAACTATTCTTCTATTCTCTTGTTTAATTCCTTGTTTGTATTACACACAGCCTGCTCACTCCATCTATGTGCCTTTCCATTGAGCTGGGGGGTGATTAATTCAAATCTAGTTTTTCAAAGTCTGTAAGGTTCTATAACTCCCAGCCATATGAACTCCTTGAAAAGAACAAAGGTGTCTAAGAAATGGGACTTAGTTTCAGAGGAAAGCTTGAGGTCATTAAGTGAACGTTGCAATTTCTCAAAGGCAATCCAGCCTATTTTCCTCTTCTATGAAACCTGGTAATACCTATGGAATAGATGTGGTGATGCTGGACCAAAAAACTGGAATGACCAGAACAACTTGTTCCTGAACTCCACTGCATTCCGTGGAATTTTTCTTCAACGAGAATGAAATATTAGCAACACCTAGTGGAGATCCTATGAACGAACTCTCTCACTGACTACTCCCCATTTTCTTGAAGATGAAAAATTACGCAGATTGAGAGCTGAAAAGGACCATCTGGTTCAACCCCTTCATTTTCAGATGAGGAAACTAAGTCCCATAGATGCTAGTGATTGAGATGGGGAAGAGAAACGAATCATAGATTTAGATTCGGAAGCAACTTTGCGGATCATAGCATCATAAATTTACAGCTGGAAGGGAGTTTCTTTTTACAGATGTTGGAATGGAAACCCACAAGTTTTAAAATTAAGTAACTTGCTCAAAGCTATACAGGTAGAAAATAGAAGCACTGGTGCTCAAACGCAGGATATCTGACTCCACTATGTCTTCACACTTTCTGCTAAATCATATCATACTGCTTTCTCAGGTAGTCCCAACATCTCACTTTATAAACGAGGAAAAAACTTGGGTCAAGAGATGTTGAATTGACATAAAATGGGAATTTTCTTGAGTTGAACAGGACAGAAGTACAGTATCATGTGCAGACCCCTAATTGGAGTAGTAAATCAGGAAGGTAAAGGGGACTGAATTCCATCTGCAAGATCCTTCTACCTAGAGATATATCTCAATTTTACTTTCACAGTATCTCCAGTATAAGTTTCCTTCTCTCTGCTGGTATTGCCATCACTCTGGTCTAGGCTCTTATCACCTCACATCTGGACTATTCCAATGGATTCCAGGTTGGTCTCCCTGTCTCAAGTCTCTTCCCACTGCAGTCCATTCTCCCCATAGTCTTTGTTGTTTTATCATTTTAGTTGAGTCTAGCTCTTTGGGAGCCTATTTAGTGTTTTCTTGGCAAAGATACTGGAGTGGTTTGCCATTTCATTCTCCAGTTCATTTCACAGATGAGGAAACTGAGGCAAAAAGGGTGAAGTGACTTGCTCAGGGTTACACAGAAAGCGTCTGAGATGACATTTGAACCTAAGATGTTGAGTCTTCTTGACTTTAGGTCCAGCACTTTATCGACTGGGCTACCTGGTTGGCTTCAGTTGCAAACTGATTTTCCTAAAACACAGGTCTGACTCTCTCCTCTCCCTCCTTCCCTCCCTCTCCCTCTCCCTCTCCCTCTCCCTCTCCCTCTCCCTCTCCCTCTCCCTCTCCCTCTCCCTCTCCCTCTCCCTCTCCCTCTCCCTCTCCCTCTCTCTCTCTCTCTCTCTCTCTCTCTCTCTCTCTCTCTCTTTCTCTCTCTCTCTCCCTCTCCCCTGCCACCACTTCCCCAAATCCTATTGTGAAGGATTGAGCATAAGCACGGTTGTGAAATCAGGAGAGATAGAAGTAGAGCCAGGACAGAGTAGAGGAAGGTCAGCCTGAGCCTTCTTCAAAATGGTGGCACCATCAGGGCAGCTGATTGGTACAGTGGATAGAGCACTGGTCAGGAGGACTTGTGTTCAAATCCAGCCTTACTGACTTTGTGACCCTGGGCAAGTCACTTAACCCCAATTGCCTAAAAGAAAAATGGTAGCCCCATGAAGGATTCACCGATGGGAGAAGGAAAGCATAGAGGTGGAAGGATGTTCCAGGATGAAAAGTGCATAGGGATGCAAGGAAGTTTCAAAGTAAGAAGGCAGCTGAGTTGTGGTGTAAGGTCTGGAGAGCCAGAGCCAGAGGCAGGAGAGGAAAGCCAACCTGGCCCCTCCCCAGTCTTTGTAGCACTTTCAATTCATTTCAATACATTTCAATCATTGTAGTCTTTCAATGATCTTTTTCTTTAGCATGGAAATTTTCTTTTAGTTCGGCTTACTTTGTTCATAATCAGTTCATGCAAATTTTCCCAATTTGTTTAACCTTGAGTGCCCCGATGGGAAAGTATTTATTTTCTTCCAATTTTTTTTTTCTTCTACTAAAGAACACCGCCTCCCCCAAGCCATTCCTTATAGGCTTTATGCCTAAATCTGGTCATGTCATTTCTCTGCTCCAAATCTGCAATTTCCTAATATGCAAAGTTTAAACTTCTTTCACACCTAGTGCCTGTTGCAAAGTGCACCCTTCCTTTACAGCCTTATCAACCAGTACCCTCCTCCACAGTCAAAGGAATCATTGTTTATGTCCCCCCAACATGAACTGTCCATTTCCACCTCCATGCCTTTGATCACGTGGTTTATGCTTAGAAAGGCCTCCCTTTCCCTCTTCACCTTTTTGAAATTCTTTCACCTGTCCTTTAAAACCCAGCTCCTTCTTGCTATTGACCCTCCCCCCTAGTCTTCACACAGTACTTTGTTTCTGCTTATCTAAAGAACACATGTGCAAAAAACACTGCATTACTGCTGCCTTTGTATCTGACGTAATTGCTGTATTTGTATCTGATTTCTAGACCCTAAGCTCAATGAGGGCAGGAACTATCGAAGATAAAACTTTGTATCTATCTCTGGTTGTCTAGCAAAGACCTAATAAGTCTGTTAATAAGTTTGTGGAATAAGAATTTGGTGAATTGACTATGGCCCCATCAGCACCCTTGTCCTCGTCTCCCCTAACCGAATACTTCCTCTGTAGGTGTCCATTCTTGGTCTCATTCCTGTTGCTTTTCCCCAAGATGTTAGCTAGCAATTAAAATATTCAGTAATTATTACAGTATATTCATCTATCTTCAGTAGAAGGTAAGGGCCATAGTAAGCCATCAATTAACAAATATGTGCCAGGCTACAGGCTAAGCACCAAGGATAATGGAAATCTGTCACATGCACAGAGCATCTAGGACAGCATCCTTCATGTAGAGAACCTTCTGGAAGAATAATGATGTTGCATAAGGGAAATATCTTGGAGAGATTATGAAGCATGTATGGTTCTTGTTAGTTAACTACATATTGAAAAGGAGGGTCTTGGATTGCTACAGGAGCATTCAAAAAGGTCTGCTACCTTCAGCCACTTCTCTTTCTGTTTCGTTCTCTTTTTCTTTTCAATGACTCCTTAGCTCATGATGACCATTGAGAGACCATACTGACTTTGAGAGTTTTACTAAATCAGGAAAAGGAGCTGAGGAATCTGAGTTAGAGTCTAGGCTGCAATTTTTGGTCAGCCCAGCATCAATGCCTCAAGGAGCAAGGAATGGAGAATCCAACACAACTGAATTAACTCGACAACAATAATAAGAAAAATCTCACACTATCTAACTCACAGGGATAATTGGTATGAAGGAAGCTATTTTAGAGGCAGCATGGTGTGAAGTGGAAAGAAAGTTGAATTCTGAGTTAGAGGACCTGAGTTCAAATCCTGCCCCTTACTACTGAGAACTTGGAAAAATCAATTAGACTCTATGGTCCCAGTTTCCACATCTGTAAAATGAGAGAATTACATTTGATGACCTTTGAGTTTCCTGCCACCTCTAGGCATTTGGGATATAGATTTAAGGTTTAAAAAGTACTTTCCTTGTAAGCCTGTGATACTGTTAGTGAAAGTAGCATCATATCCAACTTCTAGAAGAGGGAACTGAGGTTCAGAGGAGTTAGCTAAACTTGCTCAGGTCACACAGCTGGTAAGTGATAGGCCTTCAGTCAGCTCTGGGAGTTTTCTCTGGCTGTCCCCCTCCCCTGAAATGCTCTTTCCTCCTCATCCCCACCTTTTGGCTTCACCAGCTTCCTTCAAGTCCCAGCTTAAAGCCCATCTCCTACAGGAAACCTTTCTCAAACCTTCCTAATTCTAGTGCTTTCCCTCTGTGAATTACTTTCTGTTTATCTTGTCTAAAGCCTGTTTGGACACATTGGTTTGCTTGTGTAGATTATAGCTCCTCCCTCAAGGCTGTCTTTTGTCTCTCCTTGTATTCTCAGTGCTTAACATATGCCTGCCACACAGTAGGCACTTCATAAATATTTAGAGAATGACTGATCTGGGATAGAACCAGGTCTCCCCTAATTCCAAGTCTAGGATTCTTCTCACTGCACAATGATTAGCGACCGTTTTACTTGTTTTACCTCTTCTTTTAGACTGCGGGGTTCTTGAGGACCTGCATCTCATCCATCTCTGACTCCTTTATAACATGCAGGCCAAACCTTTCACATGGTAAATGCTCAAGAAAAGAATCAACTAAATGGAGAGCTTCTTGTGGTTTTGGCAGGTGACCACCAGAGGGCAGCAGCACAATTCTTCCAGCTGTGACATCCTTGAGGAGAATTTTTTTTTTAAGATCTTCATCTTTCAGAGTATTTACCAAGAGAGTCAAATGACTCTCAGAATGTTTTCTAGTAATCATAGCTGTGTTTCTTTTGATCTGAAATGTAGTGAGTGCTCTGTGATTGAAAATATTCAAACTGAGACTGGCTGGAGAATACCAGAGAAGGGATTCCTACAGAAGATAGAGGGTTGGGCATGGTGTCCTCCAAGGTCTGCGATTCAAAGGTTCTGAGGTTAAGTTGGGCCGTCCCTAACACCCCAATGCAAATTCAGTCTATGAGCCACAGGAGAAAATCAATTTCATTATGCTATCACATATCCTGTTGGACCTGAAATGGATATCACAGAATCTCAGAACTGGAAAGGACCTCAGAGATCATGCTAGAGGTTCTGAACCTTTTTTTGGATATGTCATGGTAAGCTGATTAAGGCTATGGGTCCCTTTTCAGATTGGTTTTTAAATATATAAAGAAAATACATATGATTACAAGGGGAACCACTTATATTAAAAGGAAGTTATAAAAAAAATTTAATAAATTCATGAAGTTTCTCAGAGGACCCTGTTCTCCCTTTTCCCTTGAGCCATATTAAGTAATTATTTTAAACGGTGAGGCTCTCTCTTGATACAGAGAACCCCACAAAATCATGCAAATCAGTGGGTTCAAATCTCCCAGTCCACTTCAAAAGCATTTGTGAAATTGTCCAAGTTATCAAGGACACACTTATCTAAAAAAAACAACCAAAGATTTACAGAGCAGGTAGCTAGCTGAACAACGGAATCTATGGGGAAGGATGCTTACTTAAGAGCCCAGGATTTCAAGCTGACAGGCCCTGGGAGATCATTAAGTCCAAATGTTTCATTTCACAGAAAAGGAAACTGAGGCCCAGAGAGAGGAAGTAAATTGCCCAAGATCATACCAGAGACCAGAGCTCCTGACTCCCAGGCTAGGACTGTTCTGCCATATTGTCATGTCTCTGCCTTCCATCAGTTCTGTCATTTGGTCAAACATGTCCTCCTCTCCTACCTATTTGTCCTGCTTCCATCATTCTTCCATAGCATGTGATTACGGTTCCTCCCTCTCCACCGGACACCCCACTGTAAACATCTTCTATGTCCTGGTCTCTGTCTGCCTGACAACGGGTATAAGCAGGAAGTAGGAGAGGTTAGGGCAACTGATGGAACTGAGCCCCACCTCCCCTGCTCTGTACTCACTCCAGACTAGGTGAGGTGAGGCAGGCCTGGGGAGATTTATGTCACAAGCTATGGAGCCATTCAATTAATTAAAAAATGTTTTATAAATAGTCTAACCTAGGAAAAGAAAGGACAGTGCATATGAAAATGGAAACCATTAGTAATAAGTTGGGATTTTCCTACCTATGGATAATAACAAACATTAACATTTGTAAAGCATCTACTATGTGCTAAGCACTTTGCAAATATCGTTTCATTAGTTCCTTAGGGCAGCTGCGTGGCAAATTGAATAGAGTGCTGGGCCTGGTGTCAGAAAGACTCATCTATATGAATTTAAATCTGGCCTTATATACTTACTAGCTGTGTGACCCTGGGCAAGTCACTTAACTCTGTTTGTCTCAGTTTCCTCCTCTGGAAAATGAGCTGGAGAAAGAAATGGCAAACCACTCAAGTAACTTTGCCAAGAAAAACTCAAATGGGGTTTTCAAAAATCACACACAGAAGACTGAACAGCAAAACACAGGGAGAAGAGATTATTAGACTTTCTTTGTTTTGGCCCTAAAGGACAGAACCAAGAGCAACAGGAGAAGTTGAAAAGAGGCCAGTTTTAGGCTTGGGGTGAGGAAAAATTTCTTAACAATTAGGACTATTCAAAAGTGAAATGAACTGTTCCAGGAGCTGGTGCATTTCCTGTTCCTTGGAGGTCTTCAAGCAGAAGCTGCATACCTCCCTTTTCCATTTTTAGAGGGAATATCCTTAAAGTCTGAGTTGAACTAGACAATGCTGAGATCCCTCTCAGCTCTCAGATTCTTTGATTCTAAATGGAATAGCCTAGAATTCAGTTGTCTCTAACTCAAAGAGAAAAGGATCCCTGTTGGCTGCATACTGACTTAGAAAACCACAAATTAACATTATCTAGGTTATATTGTACCTTATTAATTTTGTTAAAAGTTTCCCAACTATATTCTACTCTGATCAAAAAGCAATCCCACTAGGGAGTTAAATTTGACATCTCTGGTAGTGGATTCTTGGTGTCACTTTTGACTCTGACATTCAATGTTCCGTGTCCTATGTACCAAGGTCTTTCTATACAAATAATCCACAGTCTCTGTTTTAAGATTCCTTCTTGCTCTGACATAGCGCACCCTGGGTTTAAAGCCTCCTTGGAGTTCCAGTACTCTATGTGATCTGTTTATGTCTAAGTCTGACATCCTACTCTCTATGCTTTAAACCCACACCTAGCTCTGATTTTGTATGTTCTATAACTGATGGTCCCTTTCTACATTCTATGTTGTAAGGTCCCTTAAGTTCTCCAATCTCTTTTGTGGTAACTGCACCATCCTTCTCAATCTCATTTATATCCTAGTCCCCTCCTCCCCCCAAGTCTTTGTTCTTGAGGTTTACAACACAGTACAGAGTACACAGCACACAGTATACTGTACACAGCACACAGTACACTGTACACAGTACACCATACACAGTACAAAATCGTCTATTTCCTGATCAGAGTAGCTCCACTATTCTGGAACTTTCAGTGCCTATGGCCTACTCACCCTGGAACATCCCTGTACCAGGCTGGCCTTCTTCCATTGCTCAGTTCCTGCCTCAGGTCTCCATTCTGAGGATAGACCCCATGGGAGTATTGCTTCATTCCCCTTCTGCTATGTTTCTGACACTCTCCACTTCCCTACTGTGCTCCCAGAACATAAACTCCTTGAGGACAGAAACTATCTTTTTGTTCACATATGTATCCCCATTATATAGTACAACAGTGCCTGGTACTTCATAAGCATTTATAAATGCTTTTCTGACTGCTTTTGCCAGTCCCATGATGAGAGAGCAAACAGAAATTAGTTGGGAGCCCTTTGAGTGTGGGGCATCTGGGTTAGTCATGGGTGAGCAAACACCCTTTCCTCTCCCATTGACTTCAGGTAGTCAGGCCCTCAAGCTTCCAGACAGGACGTTGAGATTCTCTGTGAAAAAGACTCACTCTGGGCCTCAACATCATTCTTTGGTGGCAGTCCTCAACCTCGAGTCAGAAGCATCCCTTAAAGTAGACTCCCTAAACAGATGCTCTGGCAAAGTTTGGTCCGAATCCTCCAAAGTCCCAAGGGTGGCTTCAGCTCTGATATCTACCCATAGGGAACTGAGGACCCACTAGAGTTTCAAAAGAAAGGACACTAGAGAAAAGGTCATATATTTGCAGCCTCTGAAGCTCTACAAGTCTCTAGCTTCGCTCTTTCATCACCCAAACCTGTGGTAAACCAGAAAGAACATGAGATTCCGGCCAGACCAGGCTCTTAGCTCTGCTCCATCTCATTCTGTCGTTTTGTGCTTCCATTCTGACAGGTGAGGCTCTGCATGCCTGTGATGTGCTCCCTCTTCAACTCTGTCCACTGAAATCAAAGTCTAGTTCAGGCATTGCCCCTTCTATGACACGTTTTAAAAATTCCTCTCCACTAACAGAAATCTCTTTCACCTAGTGGTCACAGTCGCTGGGTCTGGAGTCAGGAAGACCTGAGCTCAAATATGCTTTTTTAAAAAAAATTATTTATTTGTCTTTAGTTTTCAACATTCATTTCCATAAGATTTTGAGTTCCAAATTTTCTCCCCATCTCTTCCCTCCCTCTACTCCAAGACACCGTGCATTCTGATTACCCCTTCCCCCAGTCTGCCCTCCCTTCTATCACACTCCTCCCTTCCCTTATGCCCATATCCTCCATTTTCTTGTAGGGCAAGATAAATTTCTATACCCCATTACCTGTATTTCTTATTTCCCAGTAGCATGTAATAACAATTTTCAACATTCCTTTGAAAAATTTTGAGTTCCAACTTCCTTCCCCACCCATCCCCACTGAGAAGGTAAGCAATTCAATATAGGTTATATATGTATAGTTATGCAAAAGACTTCAATAAAAGTCATATTGTGAAAGACTAACTATATTTCCCTCCATCCTATCCTGCCCTCCATTTATTCTATTCTCTCTTTTGACCTTGTCCCTCCCCAAAATTTACTTCTAATTACCCCCTCCTCCCATTTTCCCTCCCTTCTATCATCCCCCACCCCACTTATCTCCTTCTTCCCTACTTTCCTATAGTACCAAATTGAGTGTGCATGTTATTCCCTCCTTAAGCCAAATGTGATGAGAGTAAGCTTCACTTTTCCCCTCTCATCTCCCCCCTTTTCCCCTCCATGGAAAAATTTCTTGCCTCTTTTATGAGAGATAATTTGCCTGATTCCATTTCCCCCTTTCTCCTTCCAATATATTCTTCTCTTGTCCCTTAATTTTATTTTTTTAGATATCATCCCTTCCTATTCAACTCACCTTGTGCCCTCTGTACATATGCATATCCCCCTCCAACTACCAAAATACGGAGAAAAGTCTCAAGAGTTACAAATAGTATCTTTCTATGGAGGATGTAAACAGTTCAACTTTAGTAAGTCCCTTATAATTTCTCTTTCTTGTTTACCTTTTCATGTTTCTCTTCATTCTTCTGTTTGAAAGTCAAATTTTCTATTCAGCTCTGGTCTTTTCATCAAGAATGCTTGAAAGTCCTCTATTTCATTGAATGACCATTTTTTCCCCTAAATTATTACACTCAGTTTTGCTGGGTAGGTGATTCTTGGTTTTAATCCTAGCTCCTTTGAGCCAAACTCTTAGATCCCTTAATGTAGCAGCTGCTAGATCTTGTGTTATCCTGATTGTATTTCCACAATACTCCAATTGTTTCTTTCTGGCTGCTTGCAATATTTTCTCCTTGACCTGGGAGCTCTGGAACTTGACTACAATATTCCTAGGAGCTTTTCTTTTCAGATCTCTTTCAGGAGGTGATTAGTGGATTCTTTCAATATTTATTTTACCCTCTGGTTCTAGAATATCAGGGCAGTTTTTCTCAATAATTCCATGAAAGATGATGTTTAGGCTCTTTTTTTGATCATGGCTTTCAGGTAGTCTCACAATTTTTAAATTGTCTTTCCTGGATCTATTTTCCAGGTCAGTTGTTTTTCCAGTGAGATATTATACATTGTCTTCTATTTTTTCATTCCTTTGGTTTTGTTTTATAATTTCTTGATTTGTCATGAAGTCATTAGCTTCCATCTGCTCCATTCTAATCTTTAAGGAATTATTTTCTTCAGTGAACTTTTAGACATCCTTTTCTATCTGGCCAATTCTGCTTTTTAAGGTATTCTTCTCACTGGTTTTTTGGATCTCTTTTGTCATTTGGGTTAGTACATTTTTCAAAGTGTTATTTTCTTCAGCATTTTTTGGGTCTCCTTTAGCAAGCAGTTGACTCATTTTTCATGATTTGTTTTGCATCACTCTCATTTCTCTTCCCAATTTTTGCTCTATTTCTCTTACTTGATTTTCAAAATCCTTTTTGAGCTCTTCCATGGCCTGAGACCAATTCATATTTTTCTTGGAGGCTTTGGATAGAGGAGCTTTGACTTTGTTTTCTTCTGTTTGCATGTTTTGATCTTCCTTGTCAACAATGTAAGATTCTACAGTCTGATTCTTTTTCCAGTTTTTGCTCATTTTCCCAGCTATTTATTTGACTTTTGAGCTCATCGTCAAGGTAGTTCTCTGCTTCCAGTGGAGGTTGGAGGCGTGTACTGTCAGCCACTGGATCATTCCACAATCTGTGGGCCTAGAATTCCAGAAACAGTGGCTGCAGCTGTCCCTGCTGCTGCTATGACTGCTATGTGTTCCTCCACCCCCTTCCCCCTCAGCTGCCCTGGGGCTGGAGCCAGACTATTCCACTGTCCTGCACTGATCCCACAGGCTTTTTCCCACTGACCTTCCAATTTATGCTCAGTGTTTTGGGGTCCTGAAGTCTAGAAACCATCACAAGTGTGAGATATTCAGTCCCCCTGAGGCATGCTCAGGTCCCCTCTGTACACTTGTGGCCCACACTGGACTGCATTTTGCTTCCAGTATGGTGCAATTGGGACTTCCCAGTGAACTTCCAGGCTGTCTTGGGCTGGAGATTTGTTTCATTCTATCATTCAGTGGTTTTTGCAGCTCCATAACTTGTTTAGAGCCATTTGTACAGGTATTTGGCTGGACTTGAAGACGGCACTCTAGAAAGTGCATGCTGTTACTCTGCCATCTTGGCTCTGCCCCCAAATATGTTCTCAAATGCTTACTAACTGGGTGATCTTGGACAAATCACTTAATTTCTGCCTGCCTCAGTGTTCTCAACTGGGAAAATGAGGATGATAATAATAGTACCCAACTGTCAGGGTTGTTATTATTGTCGTCAGGATCAAATGAGATCATATTTGTAAAAATGTTTACTTCGCACAGTGCTTGGCACATAGTAGGTATTTAATAAATGCTTGTTCCCTTTCTCTCTTCAAATTTTCCTAGAGTAACATTGTTTAGATGTCTCTTTTGCCCCAGTTGAACATTGTTTGGATGTCTCTTTTGCCCCAATGGAACTCTAACTTGCATTATACTTATCTGTGTGTTGTGTTATCTCCCCCTTAGTAGAATGTAAACCTTTTGAAGGCAGAGACTGTTTTGGTTTTGGGTGGGTTTTTTTATCTGCATTCTCAGTATCTACCACAGTACCTTGCTTATGGTAGGTGTTTAATAAATGTTTGTCAAATTGTATTGAATTAGTTTGGGTATCAGAAGACCTCAGTTTGAAAGCAGGTTCTGCTACAATATCAGTTGTATGACCTGGGATGATTCACTTTACCATTCTGAACATCAGTTTCCTCATTTGTAAAAAGGACAAAATAGCACTTATATTTCCTGCTTCATGGCGGTGTTGTGAGGGCCAAATGAGTAGCATGTACAAAGTGTTGTATAAGTCATAAGTGTTACTCCAGGAAAATTTAAAGGGAAAATGGGGGCAGGTGGGAAGAAAACAAGCATTTATTAAGCACCTATTGCACACCAAGCACTTGGATAGAAACATCCCCTATTGGGTCACGTCACACTGGTTCATGATCTTAGGGAATTAGTCATTCTAAAAGTAGCCAGAGTCTCATGTACAATAGAAGCAGATCCAACACTTTTTCTATAGGGCCTTTTTTGAGATAGTTTGTTGGGTCTGTGATTCTATCTGAGCAGAGGTTCCCTCCACCATTGCCGATCTCAGACTCTTCACCCCTCCTCCTGCTGTGCTGCTCATTCACATCTTTCAACAAAAGAAGCATCCAGAACACTGACAGGCTTCTTTTTTCCATATCTGGGGTGCAGCACTCAGGAGATCCATCTCTGATTTTGGAATCTTAGAGCTGTAACTAGCAATCATTGTGCCTGAGGCAAATAGCACACATACACACACACACACACACACACACACACACACAAAGACACATGCACACACAAACTAGCAAAGACAGGAAACACTGAGTTATCTGGTACCTTCCTATTTTAATTGATTATTCTGGCTAACTCAGCGCTCAGCTCACCTCTTTCAAGCTGCTGACCAGCTGCTAGTGCAGTCATTGCCCTCTAAATTTCAACACCTTGATTAAAAACCCCAATCACTCTACCTTAGTTAAGCCTCTGCTTACTTTACAGAACAAATCTATCTCCTTTTCTGGTCTTATGTGCGTTTCAAATTATCTTTGACACCATATCTCTGGAGGAAGTCACTGATTGTAACCCATGGCAGACAGTCTAGACCTAAATCAACAAATACTTATGAAGAGTCTACTGTGGTGGTTGTTGTCCTTCATTCTCAAAGACCAAAAGAACAACGCTGTGTTACAGTCAACTCACAGTATGTCCAACTGTGGCTGATCAGACCAATACGAGCTTGGAATGTTCTACCACAGGTCAGGCACATCATTTGGATTCTCTATCCATAAATTTGGATTCTGTAAATTTGTACTTCTTTTGAGCTATTTTGATTCTGCTTTGCTCATAGCACATGGCACCTTCTCTGATGTGGGCACGCCATGCTGGGCAGTCCTGTGCCACTGTCTCCCATGTCACCCAATCAATTCCGAAGTTCTTAAGAGAGACCTTGAGAGCATCCTTGTATCACCTCTTCTGACCACCATGTGAATGCTTGCCTGGTGAGAGTTCTCCATAAAGTAGTCTTTTTGGCATACATACCTTTTGCATTCAAACAGTGTGGCCAGCCCATTGGAGTTGTGCTCTCCAGTGCAAAGAATTGCCTACTATCTGCATGGCAGTGAGTCAGGATCTCTGGAGGGAGTCAATGAAGGCTACTCATCAGACAATTTAGACCTCATCAATAAATAGTTAAGTGTCTATTATGCAAAAAGCAATGAGCTAATCAATATCTCTGGAAGTAATGCATTTCAGCCAAGTTAGACCTAATCAATAAATACTTATGAAGTACCTGTTATTCACACAGTGATGAGAGAGGCACTGGGGATACAAAGACAAAACTGAAACAGTGCTTAACCTCAAGGAGCTTACCTTCTACTGGAAGTATGCAATATATACACAGATAAGGAAGTCTAAGATAATTTCAAGAAGAAAGAATAACTGAGGGGTTCCAGATCCTCTGGACCTAGGAGCTGGCACCTGAGCTAAGGCACCTACCTAAAAGTTGGCACACTAGATAGAATGCTGGGCCAGGAGGCAGGAAGAGCTGGTTTCAAATTCTGCCTCTGCTACTTACTAACTGTGTGACCCTGGGCAAGTCACTTCACCTCTGTCTACCTCAGTTTCTTTAACTACAAAATAGGAATGATAACGTCACCTACCTCCCAGGGATGTTATAAAGATTAAATAAGATGATATTTCTAAAGCTCTTAGCACAGGGTCTGGCACAGAGTAGGTACTTAATAAATATTTGTTTGTTTCCTTCCTTCATAGTCAAAAATATATAATGCATGTTAAGGTTCACAGAACACTTGCTGCACATTTCATCATTTAACCTCACTATACCTAGAGAGGTGGATTCTACAGGTATTTTTATCAGTGAGGTAAGTGTAATTAGGATCATGGATTCAGAACTGAAAGGATAACCAGTCAATGAGCATTTATTAAGCTCCTACTATGTGCCAGGCACTGGGGATACAAAGAAAGGATAGCCTCTACTCTGGATGAATTCACAGTCTAATGGAGGAGATGGCACACAAACACATATGTACAAACAAGAGATTAATTGGATAAATTGGGGGTAGTTATAGAGGGAAGGCACTGTGATTAAGGAGGACTGGGAAAAGTTTCTTGCAGAAGGTGGTACTTCAGGTGGAAGGGACCTCAGAGGTCATGGTGTTGAGCCATTTACTTTTGCAGATTAAGAAGCAAAGGTTCCTTAGAACCAATTGCCTAGAAAGTATATGTGGCCCAATTCAAACTCAGGTATCCCTGACTCCAATTTCAGCCACTAGGCACTGGGCCTGGAGTCAGGGAGATCTGAGTTCAAATCTGATCCTAGACACTTACTAGCTGAGTGACCCTGGGCAAGTGACTTAACCCAGTTTGCCTTGTCTCCTCATCTGGAAAATAATCTGGAGAAGGAAACAGCAAACCACTCCAGTATCTATGCCAAAAAAGCAAACAAACCACAAAATAAAACAAAATGATGTCACAAAAAATTGGACATGGTTGAAACAACTGAACAACGACAATGCACTATATCTAAATAACAACAGCCAACATATCACACTCAAGTTTTGCCAAGAGTTTTGTACATATTCTCACATCTGATCATCTTATATTTGTTATCCTGTAACTCTTTGGATTCTTAGTCATTTTTCTTTTCTGTTCTACAGCTCCATTCCATTCCATTCAAAACATTTATTAAGTTCCTACTGTATACAAGGCATGCTAGGCACTAAAGTGACAAAGACACAAACGAAAGGGTCCCTACCCACAGGAGAAGCACTCTATCGATTCTGCCATGCTACTGGGCCGCACAATGGATAGAACACTAGGTCTGGAGTCAGGAAGAGCTAAGTTGAAGTCAATCCTAGGAAAGTCATTTAATCTCCGTCTCAGATTCCTAAACAGTAAAATGGGGATGATAATAGTAGCCCTTCCTCCCAGGTTATTGTGAGGATCAAATATGACCATTTGTAAAGCACTTAGCATGAAGTAGGCATTTAATAAATGTTTATTTCCTTCCCCTCCCTTTCTCTCTCAGATGGTAATAACTGTATGTCTATAGAGCTTTTAAGTCTGCGAAGCACTTTACAAAGACAATTTCATCTGATTCTTAAGAAACCAGAAATAAAATTGTCCCCATTTCATAAAACAGGAAACTGAGACTCACATGGATTAAGTGACTAGCCTCTGTCCACAGGGCCAGAAAATGTCAGAGGCAACCTTCAAACCTGGATCTCTCCTGATTCCAAGTCACCCTGTCCACTTTGTTAGGCTGGCTGCCCAACATTTTTACATCTCTGTTCTACTTTAGGCCAAATTAAACCTGCTTATGTCTAAAAACCTTCAGTTTTTACAACCTGCTAGGAAACAACCAAAGAGAAACATGTTCTGCTGTGGAATGAATATTGGAAAATGTGTTTTTTGTGTGTGTTTTCCTAAATAGAAGCTGAATGATTTCTCAGTAGTGTTTGGTTAAGTCCTGGCATTTTCTTTCCTTCTGTCTACAGTGCCAAGTAAATACAACCCTTACTTCACATTAATGTTTTATAATTCATATATTACTTGGTCACAAAGTAACAACCTGGCATTAGACTGTAACCTCCTTGAGGGTGGGGATTGTCTGTCTCTTTTTGTACCCCCAGCACTTAGCACAGTTCCTGGCACATTGTTGTTATCCTTTGGTTTTTTCCAACTCTTTGTAACTCCTTATAAGGATTTCTTGGCAAAGATCCTGGAATGGTTTGCCATTTCCTTCTCTAGTTCATTTTACAGATGAGAAAACTCAGGCAAACAGATCAAGTGACTTGTCCAGAGTCACACAGCTAGTAACTGTCTGAGGCCAGATATCAGGCCTGATGGTCTATCCACTGAGCCATCTCCCTGCCCAAATACAAATTATTTATAACATAAATCCAAAGTAATATTGGAAGGGGAATGGGGACGGTGGGGTGTGTGTGTGTTGAGGGAGAGGTGGGAGAACATGAAAGATTTCCTGTCAGAGGCAGGCCTTAAAGAGCATGTTGGATCCTAGGCGTGCTAAGAATGCAGGTCAGAAGGGAGGGACAGGAGAGGTCTGAACGTTGTGTCTGGGGGAAGAACAGATACGTTTAGAAGAAACACAGAATATATGAGCAGGCATAATGTACAACAAGCCTGGAAAGGCAGGTGTCTGGAGCTAGATTGTGAGGTGCTTTAAACGCAAACCAGTGGACTTTGTATTTTTAAAAGGCACTTTGTAAACTATAAAATGCTATATAAAGGTCAGCTATTATTATTTCTATAAATATGCGATTTAAAAAAAAAAAAGCCCTGCTGAATAAGTGGAGTTTTGTTGTTGCTTTAAATACCTTGGGGCCACTTTTCCCCTAGAACTACATGCCTTTTGCTTTATAGTGAAAGTTCATGGAAAATTCAGGCTCAAAAAGTTCCGTTTGGGGAACAGATCCACTTCTTTAAAGGTTGTCTGTGAGGCAAAACTCACCTGAATGCAATAAAGAAAAAGTGACGTGTTGACCAGTTTCCCGTAACTCAGCACAATTCCAAAAGCCTGACAGTAAAAAACAACAGACGTGTAGATAAAGAAGCCTTTAAAAAAATGGCAAAACAATTCCATCCAGAGTTGTAACTAGTCCAGGACAATGGAACTTTGTTTCGGGGCACCAAAATTTAGAGGGCATAAAAGTTTTTAATGCTGACATTTAAAAGATTACATATGTTCATTTGTTACGTTTACATTTTGGAGCTTTCACTCTTTTATGGCCACATAGGAACAATTGAATTTAATAGCTAGATAGCAAGAATTAAATTTAAATTAAATATAATTTAAGTTAAAATAGGAAGCTAATGATGCTTCCCCACCTTCCATTAGCCACATGTCAGCTGAGCACCTCCTAGGCCTATCCCTGTGCTGTTCCCTCCATACACACACCCCAGGGTATCCAGGGTCCTTTGGTGTTCCAGTGTCTCTGTCTCTCTGTCTCTCTGTCTCTGTCTGTCTCTGTCTGTCTGTCTGTCTGTCTGTCTGTCTGTCTGTCTCTCTCTCTCTCTCTCTCTCTCTCTCTCTCTAGCTGTCTATCTCTCTATGGGAACATGTCCCAATTTGCAGTGGCTCAAAAGAAACATGAGATGTACAAATTTAGTATTTCTTCCTTCCTCAGTGGAATTTGTTTTCACTATTTCTTACTTTTTTTCAAATCATGAATTACGAAGTTGATTCATGTTGCATATTTCTCCATTGAGTTTGATATATTTCTACACCAAACTCTATGCATGCTTTTTTCAATACACCTTTATTTCTTTCATTTAAGAGTGAGGTTCATCTGATGCCCATCCTTTTCAATGTTCTTACTTTAACATGTCCTGGTTATGAGAAATAGTCAGTTCTATTCCCCTTTGCCTTCTTTCTATACCGGTGTTTTCCTTTTACCTGTCCTTCTCATTCCCGTCTTAAAACCCTCAGAAGGGAACTATTCCATATATAGGTCCTCTTTTTTTTTTTTTTTAATTCCCTCAATGTGTTTTATTTAACTTCGTTTGAGGCAACTGGATGGTGCAATGGATAGAGCAATGGGCCTGCAGTTAGGAAAACTTGAATTCAAATATAAACTTAGATATTTAATAGCTATATGACCCTGAGCAAGTCATTTAACTTCTGTTTGCCTCAGTTTCCTCAACTATAAAATGAGGCTCATTATAGGCTCTACCTCCTAGGGTTGTCATGAGGATCAGATGAGATGCATTTGCTTTTTTGTTCTGTTTTGTTTTTATTTCTTTATTTCTACAGCCACATTTGAACAAAGCACATGGGTTCCCCGGCCCCCTCCCCCAGCTACAAGGAGGGGACTGCAGCCCCCTCCCTCTGAGCCTGAGGGGGAGAACTGGGAGCAGCAGGAGTACTGAGAATGGCTCAGCAGGTGGTATCTGGGGAAGGGGCAGCAGGGAAGGGCTAGGAAGTCCCTGGAATGTGACTCCAGGGACATGTTTTTAAGGCCTGGGATCAACAAAGAAGGGAAAAGTAAAAAAACCAAAACAAAAAAATGGTGTCAGCTATTATTGATGGGGGACATGGCGCCTCAGGGCTTCAGGGGGTGAGAAAGCAGGCTCTCATCATGTGGCAACGACCGTGGGGGCCGATTTCTGCACTTGTGTGTGTCCAAGACCTTGTCTGCAAGGGTTTAAGACCTGGGTAGCATCCCAAGAAAGGGGAAGGGTGAAGGGTACCACTGACAGGGTATGGGGAAGGGAGTGGCCAATAACTTATTTCTCTATATACAGAAACAGAGGCCTGGGGAAGGGGTAGGGCTGGGGGGGAGACGTTCCTAGTGTTGTCTTTCCTCAAGGCCAGGTGGCCAGGCCGACTCTGGGAAGTGTGGCCAGGGCCCTGAGGAGGCTCCAGGGGCCTGCTCTTCACTTTCCTGGCTTCCACTGGGAGGAAGGTAAGGGAAATAAATACAGAGGGTGGAGATCCTGGCTCCTCTCTGCACTGTCCCCAAGGTGACGCTTCTTGGCTTTGTGACTAACAGTGCTATACAAAGTGGGGAGCAGGGGAATAGGCCTTGAGCTGCTAAGCCTGAAATGTCAGAGGGAGAGGTGACCCTGAGATCGAACAAAAAACAATGGGGGAGGGGGGCTGTGGCAAACAACCTTGGGGGAAGGTGGCTGAAGCAGGGCAGGAGGAAAGCTGAGGTCAGATCTTCCCCTGTACCCCACCCTCCCATCCTCGTGGGACGTGACAAGCAGCCGAGGGGGGCCCAGCAGCTGGGGAGGGGGTAGGCCCGCCCAACGCTCCCTCTTAGCCAATGAGAGAGCTCCAGTGAGAGAAGTCAAGAGAGCTGGAGCTGAGCCTGAGACTGTCAGACAGGTTGGCATGGGACTGGCTGGCCTGTTCTGCACTCCTGTGGAGGAAGTTGCGGGAGCTGGCTCGCTTCATCGGGGGACTGAGAGGCTCTGGGGGGCCGCCCCCCTGCAGCTTCTTCACCAGCGTCTCATCGCTGCGCTGTAGGGCATCTCGGAGCTTCCCCAAAGAGCCGCTTCTCCAGAGAACCGCTGCCATCCCCAGACCACTCAACCGTGGGCCCCAGATCCTCGGGCTCCGGGTCAGCCCGAGACCCTGTGCCGCCAGCGTTCTCTTGGCCAGTGCGTGGTCCCCTGGCCCGCCGCCATCTTTCAACAGCTCCACCACCTTGGTCTGGCTCATGGCGTCCAGGCCCTACTTCCGAGTGCGACTGGCACAGTCTTCCAGGGTACGAGCAGCCTCCATCTTCTTCTGCAGGCGGTAGAGAACCCCGAGGCTCCGAAGTGTGGTGTTCACCGTGGGGCTGTCCACTTTACATGTCTTGTACCATATTCTGCCATATTCTCCATAGGAGTATCTCGTGGATTCTCCTTGCTCTCCTCCAGATTTTCAGGGTGCATCCAGAAGGGCTTATTATCTCCATTGACTGAGCCAGACTCCATCTCATGAACATGAGTCAGGATCTCCTTATACAGGGTTTCTGTGTCTTCGTATTTCCCCTGCTTCAGATAGCAAGAGGCCAAGTTATTCTTCCTCTTGGCCACGTTGGGGTCGTCAGGACCCAACCGAGCCTCCTCGATCTCCAGAGCACACCGGTATTAGTACTCTACTTCCTCGGCCTTGCCCTAGTTCTGACAGAGCAGGGCCAGGTTATTCAGATGTTTGGCCACATCTGGGTGGAACTTGCCCAGCACCTTCTCTTGGATCTCCAGGGCTCGTTTGCACAAGGGTTCTGTTTCTCTGTACTTGCCCCTTCTGCCGCACAGAACCGCCAGGTTGTACAAGATAGTTGCCACAGCGGGATGATCGTCTCCCAAAGTCTTCTCTCGTATGTCTAGAGCATCACTGAGCAGGTAGGCGGTTTCTTTGTATACGTTCTAATCCCGGTGTACAAGAGCCAAGATGTTCAGCATGGTGGCCACGTCGGAGTGGTCATACCCTGAGGTCTTCTCCAGGTCCTGTTTACAGAGGGGGACAAGCGACCTCGTAGCAAACCCTGGGAGGCGTACTGAATCACCAGATTGTGCAAGGTCCAAAGCCGGGCCGGAATCGCATAGCCTCGGTGCTGGGCACCCGTATCTCCTCCCCTAGAGCCCTCAGTTGGGTTCTCCTCGTTGGGAGAAGGGTCCTCGTCCAATTTCTGGATCTGGCTCACCAACAACTGGCGCTGCTTCTCCTCCAGGTGGATGGACCACGGCCTGGTTAGTGCGCTGCAGTTTCTGCTGGGTCCCGGCCAGCTCCTCCCGGAACCACTGGTTCTTCTGCACTAAGCGGCACACCTGAACCCGGAGCTTCTGCTTCTCTGACTCCATAGCCCTAAGGTGGCCCGATAGGGCCAGGATCACCTGAGCCTCCCCAAGTCCCCGTTCGATGGCCTCCAGGGATCGGCGCAGGAGCCCCGAGCATTCCTGTGCCCGGCCACATTCTCCAGCAGGAAGGCCAGCAGGGCCCGGTGCTCGCCCCTCAGGGTCTCCAGTCCCTGGATGACGGCGTTGGTGCCTGGCACGATCTCATGCTGACTGGGCTTCTCCTCCAGGGACATCACCAGAGTGGCGATGACTGAAGGGTTCGGATTTGGGGGGAGGCCCCTGCGCATCTCTGCCCCAGCCCCAGCTCTGGTCCGGCCTCCTCGGCCTTGACTGTCCTGCACAGCACGTGCAGCCTCCACTGCCACCTCTCACTGCAGCCCCCAGCACCCACGCCGCGGCGGGCCTTACAGGGGAGGGTAGATGAGATATATTTGTAAAGCTCTTAATACAGTGCCTGGCACATAGGAGCACTTAAAAAGTGCTTGTTTCATTCAGGCATTTGTTTGTCCCTTCCTTCCTTCACTAGAAGCCCTGTTTAAAGGCTATCTCCTTTAAGAAGCTAAAAGTTCTCTATTTTCCTTCTGAAATGCCATAACATTTGTTTCTGTCCTTTCCATGTGTCGTATCATAGATATCAGTGCATTTAGGTTATTTACCTTGCTAGGGTGTAAACTGAGGGCAGAGACAAGCACATAGCACATTTAATAGATGCTGAAAATAGGTATGAAAAAAAGATAACAAATAATTCACCTTTAAAAGGGATTTTAATATCAACCAAATTGATATAGCTTTTGCCCTTAAGGAGAGCATTACATTCTAAGTTAGGAAGCAGATGAGATCAGGGCACATATACTAGATAGGCTGATAAATATAGATTCTGTGTGTATTGTGTGGGGGAGAAGAGTATTTGGTTCCCTATCCATCAGTTAGTTAATACAATAACAAAAAGTAAGGGGCAGATGGCAAAGGAATGAAAAATTAGCATGTTAGTGAAGTTCAAAGATTCATTAAAACCAAGTTATTTCTTTACAATGTGTGAAAGAATGTCTGATGAATTGGAAGGAAAGCTTGGAATTGTCTAACTGAAGACCAGCCACTACTCTGAAGACTTTTCAATAGCCAATCCTGCCAGCCCTGAAGACATTCAAAAAATTCAAGGCAATAGAGGCAAGAAGCAGAAGGTGACCTCTTTACCAATACCAGATGGAGAATGGAGGAGGTGGGTAGGAGATGGTTTCCTGCAACATCAGTCATGAAAGTGCATTGAGTTGCTCAGTAGGAGGATATTCTAGAGAGTTTGAGGCAGCTGAAACAACCAAACAAAAAGTAAAGACCCATACTTTCTACAGAAATAGGCACAAAGAAGATCAGAATTCTAGTCAGGAAGCAGTTTCAAAGAGCAAGATTGGATCTGGCAGCAGAGAAAAGAGCTGACTATGGATTCAAGAGAGAATAAGACCTGACAGCCAAGACTTGAGCTGTGTTATACTCAGCTCTGGTTAGGCTACAGCAACCAGAGTTTGCATTTTGGGGCATCACATTTTAGGAAAGACATAGATAAGCTAGAATATATCCAGAAGAGGGCAATTGGGATGCAAGAGGTCTGGAGAACATTCCAAATGAGGAATGATTGAAGGAAATGGGAATGTTTGTGGACAGGAGATGGGGCAGAATGATAGCAGTATAATAGTATATGAAAGACTGTCATGTGAAAAAGTGATTAGAATTACCTAGGCAAGATAGTTGCCTGTTCAGATCCCCCATCATATCTACTCCAGCAAAAATCTGAAATTCACACCATACAAAATAATACTTAATAAATCTGTCCTAGAACTACAATAAGTGACTTTCTTCCACTCCAGAACTGTGCAAAAAAAAAAAATCAAGTCAGAATCCTACTGGCAATAAAAAATGAGGCAACCAACAAAACCAGTATCAATTATGGACAAATAGGTCCAAATAGTACCAGTACAGCTAGAGATAAGCTAGAGACAAGTTCTGTGTCCAGAGGCAACAAAAGCAGATGCCTCCCTTGAGAAAACTTCAGGGTGATGGTAAACTGAGAGAAGGGACCTTGGAAGCCCTGGAGACTCGTAGGACTAATGTGGGCATGGCAGAAAACATTGTGAATACAGCTCAGACTGGGATATCCAAGAGCTCCAACATCCCTAGCATTCTGTCCTGAAGACTGGGATTGGGGATAAATTTGAGAGATGGAAGTCAGTGCCAGAACTCAGGTGACCAAGCACAGCTGATCATCCCATCCACCAATTACCTCCCAGTAATACCATAGACAAATCCAGAACTCCCAAATAAAGAAAAAACATTGTAAGCATCCAGAAAGAAGTGGTTCAAGTACCAAGAAAAATTAGTCAGGATCACATAAGACTTGACATCTACTAAAAATGAGAGATCTTATAATATGATGTTCCAAAAGGCAAAAGACTTAGGCTCCAACCAAGAATAACTTACCTTGCAATGCTAAGTATAAACCTACTGGGGGAAATGGATCTTTACTGGAATAGAGAATATTCAAGAATTTCTGATAAAAAGTCCAAAGTTGACTAGGAACTTAGAAATACAGATACAAAAGTCAAGAGAAAGATAGAAGGGAACATTATTTGAGCAATTGGAGGGAACTGTATGGAGCTCTAGCTCCTTGTTAATGGAAGGGGGGAAAAAGTATTTCTTCCTTCTAAAACTAAACATCTTCTAAAGGTATTGAGTGAGTTAAAGAGGAGGACATGGGGAGGATTAGTTCTATTTTGAGGGTTGAAGAGGGGAAAGAGAAGGAAGGGTAAAAGGAAAAGGAGGAAGAAGGGGGTGGAACTTGCCATTTCTGATGTAACAACCCACCAGCAAAACTCAAGCTGGTTGCAAATACCTTCAAAGTTATATTTCTGCCCAGCTTGGAAGGAGAGGAAGCTAATGCAACATCAGAACTGGAGGGTAGGAATTTTTTCCCAATACAGAGAGAGACTTGAGGATCTCCTGAGTGAGAGAACAGAGAGAAGAGGGGGATGGTGCGTTGTTTTCCTTGAACAATTAGGGCAATACCATAACCAGCAGACTGTTAGGAGTAACCTCAGTAGTTCCAATCCTCAAATGCAAATCTCTATGGGAGTCTGCAAGAAGCAGTCACTAAACAAACAGAAATGAGTATGACTGCATTTTGTTTACGAATACGTCTTCGTTTTGTTTCATTGTGTTTTGAATTGCAGACACTTGCTCTGGTAGCTGGAGCCCTGAAAGAAAAACAGAACTAAGTAACTGGCAGTCCTTATGACTGCCCCCTTGCCTCTCTTTGGCTGGGTTCAACTAGCATCTGTTTTGAATTTTTTCATTCTTTTATCCTGTCAAAAATTGCATTGGATGGGACAAATCTCATCTCTTATTTTTCCTGGTGTCCCTTTGTTTGCCACATAAGGATATCAGCCCAAAGAGCCATATAGGAGAAATTGATCTTTCTTTTCATCCCAGGGCTGGGATTTCAATCTCCCAGCCCACTGTTGAAGAGTTTTTGTTCTTTACCTGGGGACATAATCCCTAGCCATTTTATAATTATGCTTCCAACTTACTTGGGCCATTTTAAAGTCTGATTCATCAGATATGAGCTTAACATAGTTATCTAGGATTATATTCATAATCAGAGTGTTTGAAAAGAATATGGAAACATGAAGGAAGGAGTGGGAAAAGCAATCATCAGCTGAACTTCACTCATTTGAAGAGGTCAAAGGAGAGTTGAACATATGTACAAATTGTTTTATCTAGAAAGTCATCAGATTCAAGAGAGAAAAAAATCAAGAAAGTGGGAATAGAGATGAGGAAGGGAAGAACTAAAATTTTAGGGGTCCTTATCTATTGGAAATGGCTGGACAAATTGAATAAATTAAGTGGAATGAATATAAATGGATATGTAAATACGGATATATAATAAAACAAATATTATTACAGTGACCAAAAAGATAAAATAATTTCAGAGAATACTGAGTAGTATGAACTTATGCAAAGTCAAGTGAGTAGAACTGGAGAAAAATGTATGTAAAGATAGCAACATAGGAAAGAAAAAAAATTTTCACAGACAAGATCTCTGATCAATGCAATAATCAACCGTGTCTACAAACTTTCTTTTAATCTCTCTTCAAACATCCTATGGCTCTGTCTCCCCTCAACCTCTCAGCTGAGAAACTTGCTTCATATTTTATAGAAAATATTGGGGCCATTCACTGCAAGCTCCCTCTCCTCCCCTCTTTCCCATCTCCTATCACTCAGATGTCTTCTATTACTCTATCCTCCTTCACCCCCATCTCACTTGATGCCATGGCCTTACTCCTTACCAAGGCTAACCCCTCTAGCTGCACAAGAGATCCCATTCCATCCCATCTCCTTTGCTAGATTGCTTCCTCTCTCATTCCCACTCTATCCCTTTTTATAAGCTTAAATATGTTATATTGTTTTTTCTTTTTAAATAGTATTTTATTTTTCCAATTACATGTAAAAACAATTTTTAGCATTCATTTTTTAAAATAATTCTGAGTTCTAAATTTTCTCCCTCCCTCTTTCCCTTCTCCCTTCTCCCATCTCTAAGATGGCAAGCAATTTGACATAGGTTATGTATATAATTTATTTTCAGACTCTCTCTACTGGCTTATTCCATGCTGCCTACAAACATGCCATATTTCCCTCATCCTGAAAAAAAACCCGATCCTTTGACCCTTCCATCCCTACTAACTATTGCCCTATGTCTCTTCTGCTCTTTGTAGCTAGACTCCACTTTCTCTCCTTTCACTCTCTTCTTAACTTCTTGACTTCCACCTGAAATTTCTACCAAACCTGCCCTCTACAAAGTTACCAATGATCTCTTAGCTGCCAAGTCTCATGGTTTTTCCCTCAGACCTCGTTCTTCTTCACCTCTCTCTAGCCTTTGTCACTGTTATCTCCCTCACCTCCTTGACACTCTCTTCTCTCTAGATTTTTGGCATACCACTTTACTGGTTCTTCTTCTCCCTCTCTGACTGCTCTTCCTTGGTTTCCTTTGCTGGACCCTAATCTAGATCATACCCTCTAAACATATATGTTCCCCAGGGCTCTATCCTGGGCCCTCTTCTCTTCTCCCTCTGCACTACTTTACTTGCTGACATCATCAGCTCCGAGGGATTTAATTCTCAAATCTACCTATCCTGCCCCAACCTTTCTAGTAACTTCAAATCTCACATCTCCAACTTTCAGATATCTTGAATTGAGCTTTCAGACATCTCAAACTAAATATATCCAAAATTGAACTCATTATCTTTCCCCCAAGTCCTCTCCCATCTGCAACCTCCCCCATTATTATAGAGGGCAGCACCATCCTCCCAGTCCCTCAAGTTCCCCTAGGAGTCACCCCCTCACTATGTTTCCCTGCCCCAAGAAGCTGTTACTGAGTCTTGTTGATTTCACTTTTGCAATATCTCTCAAATATATACCCTTTTCTCTTCTGACATTGCCAGCACACTAGTGCAGGCCCTCATCACCTTGCACCTGTATTATTCCAGTAGCCTGCCAGTGAGTCTGTCTGTCTCAAGTCTCTCCCTATTCCAATTCATCCTCCACTCAGTCACTGAAATGATTTTCTTAAAATGCAGGTCCAGTCATGTCATGTTCCCACATAATAAATTGGTCTTCTTCAAAAATGAAGGACGAAACTGACCCTCCACAGACTTCCTTCTTTGAGAATGAAGGATAAATAACTGAAATGGCTTCTAGGATCACATAAAAAAAATCCTCTGTTTAGAATTCGAAGCCTCTTGTGACCTAGGCCCCTCCTTTTCCAATCTTCTTATACCTTATTCCATACTACAAGGTCTTTGATCCACTAACATTGACCTCTTTGCTGTTCCAGGAACAAGACACTGTGTCTCACAGCTCTGAGCATTTTCTTTGTCTATCTCCCAGGCCTGGAAGGCTCTCTGTTCCTCAACTCTGCCTACTGATTTCCTTTAAGTTTCAACTAAAATCCCATCTGTTACAGGAACCCTTCCCCAACCCTTTTGATCCTAATCCCTTCCCATTATTAATTATTTCCTGTTTATCCTGTATATACCCCTTTTGTGTTGTATATATACATAAACACATATGTAAAGATGTACATAAACATATGTGTACACACATATATATGTATGTGTATGTGTGTGTTTGTTGTCTCATCCATTAGGTTGTGAAATCCTTACATTCTGGTTTCCTTTTGCTCTATTTTACCTCTTTTTGTATCCCCAGTGCTTAGCATAGTGCCTGGCATAAAGTACGCATTTAATAAATATTGGTTGATTGATGATAAAGTATTTTATCTATCTCCTAAGCATAAGGTGCATCTACATACATACATATATACATACATACATACATTTTGGACATAGCAGCTTATGGATTCCTTTTGTTTGGCTATGCTTATTTGTTAGTTTTTTTTCCTTTCCCTGTTTTTAATTGATAGACAGGAGTTAAGGGGAGAGAGCTTAGAAATAATAACACCAAAAAAAGAGAATGACATTAAAACATTTTTAATACACATACTTATACACAAACAGAAGGGAGATCACAAGGCAGACCAGACAAGCAGGACAGTTTCAAAAGTAATATGTGGAATTTGTTACATTTTTTAGCAGCATAAATTGGAGATATGGGATTTCATATATAACACTTGTGTTCTGGTGTTTATTTAGAAATCGTTTTTTTTCAGAGATAAATTTAAAATTTTTTTTAATAGAAAGGATTAGATTTGTTCTCCTATGCCCTATAAAAGAGATTAACAAGAGCAAGTTATTTAGGACTTTGCTTTTTGTTGTTGAGTCATGTCTGACTCTTCCTGACCCCATTTGGGGTTTTCTTGGCAAAGAGAGTAGAGCAGCTTGCCTTGTCCTTCTCCAGCTCATTTCACACATGAGAAAACCAAGGCAAACAAGGTTAAGTGACTTGCCCAGGGTCACACAGTTAGTAAATGTCTAGGGCCAGATTTGTACTAAAAAAGATGAGTCTTCCTGACTCCAGGCCTGGTATTCTATCTACTGAATCTGCCCAGGGCTTTGCCCTACTACACTGAATTTGAAGAATCTGACTGCATTTCCAGTCCTTTAACTGTTTAGAAATAACTGAGATTAATAATTAACAATATTAACATCAAATTACTAAGAATGAGCTAACATAGGAAGCCATGATACTCTTGCCTCTAGAGAGGATGAACCACAGGTGAGTGCTTCCCTCTCCCCTTCCCCATCTGGTGACCTTGTAGTGTCCCAGGGTCTCTTCCTCCTTTCTCGTGAATTTATCTTTAAAAAGTAGATTTAAGGGTATATCTTTTGCCATATAGGGTACACAAAAATGATTAATTACTTCCAGAGGGCAGAACCAAAATTAATGCATGTGCAACTTGAGTGAACTGACTTTTAAAGACTATTGCTTGAAGCATATGCAGATTTCTCCAGCCTGGTTTCAGTGGACCATGTGGAAGTCTGGGGAGAGTCAGCTTCCTGCCCTGTGTGACTCAAGGGCTTGCAATGGGATATTACAAATCATTCCCTAATTGGTGTTAAGTGGAAAAAGCTGATGATTCAGTAGACCTATTAAAAGAAGAGATAGATTCTGGCTCCCCTCCCATGGTTAAAGCTTTCCAGGCAGCAAGGTATGAGTCCAGTGAGGTAAAGAAAAAGGTCCTTGTTTTATCCTAATGCAATGGTGATCCTGTCCACCTGGTAATTAGTGCTGGGGCATGTAACACACTGAGTTTTCATGCTGGCTGCCTCTGCTTCTCCATTTTTGTTTTTTCTTTCCTGATCTTAGGTGAAAGAATATTCTGTGGGGAATATGTCCAGGACTGGCTGTTCCACAAGGAGTTCCACGAGGTCTGAATGGCCTAGGTGGTCTATGAAGTGGAGGCTCCCCATGACATCTTTGGAAAAGATTGGGTGGAAAGAGGTTAATCTTTTCTGTTTGATCAAGCAGTGCCCAGTGGCCAATGCCAACCTGAAATGTGAAATGCCTAATTAGTAGCATTGTACAACTGCATTATGTTCTGATGAGGCTTAACATATTAGCCTCTCAGCCACTTGTAACAGTAATATTACCAAATACTACTCTAATCATTTTGTTACTGCATGCTGTGATTCTCTTATGTTTTTTGTTGTTTTCAGCCATATCCAACTCTTCGTGATTCCATGTGGGGTTTTCTTGGCAAAGATACTGGAGTGGTTTGCCACTTCCTTCTCCAGGTCATTTTCCATGAGAAAACTGAGGCAAGCAGGGTTAAGTGACTTGCCCAGGGTCATACAGCTAGTAGGTGTTTGAGGTCAGATTTAAACTCAGAAAAATAAGTCATCTTGATTCCAGGCCTGGTGCTCTGTCTGCTGCCACCTAGCTAGCAAGAACTCAAACCTTTTATCCTTTCTAAGAAGAGGAATATTTACTTTGCATCTGAAAGTTTTCATCTATCTTTCAAGGTCTCAGTCTTTCAGCTACTTGAGATCTTCAGCTTTTTTTGAAATCTCACTTGTGCAGTCTTCTTACATTAGAATCCTGTAATTTTAGATTCTGAAACTTAGAATTATAGAATCTTAGGATCATAGCCCTTTAGAACTAGAAGGGAACTGACTTGATTGCTAAAGCTAATTAGGAAGTAACTATGAAGAGAAATACTAGATTGGAGGTTCTACTCTGGGTAGTCCAACTCTGTGTGATCTTGGGTGAATGGCATTGTTCCAGACCTTGGTTTCTTCACTTGGGGAAAGGGAGATCAGGTTAGACTAAATGGTCTCCAATATCCCTCCCACCTATAATATTGGAGCCCAGATATCTCAAGAATAGGGAATATGAATCAATAGTCATAGGCAATAAATATTTAAGAGCCTCCTATGTGCCAAGCACTCTGATAAGTGCTGAGGATAGAGAAAAAAAGGCAAAAGATAGCCCTTGCCCTCAAGGAGCTCCCAATCTACTGGGAGAAAACAATGCATAAAGTGAAGGTAAAAGGCTGGAAGTGAGGGATAGGAGTATAAAAGTCAGAGGAGTGTGGGAAATGATGCAGAGGCTGCCCTGGCTGCCTCCTTAATGGGAGAATCTGGAAGATCTCCACTGTGTATCCTCCAGCAGCGCATGTGGAAGCTGTAGCCTCAGGCCTTCTAGGTCCTTGGATACAGCCTTTTGACTGAGTCCAAATTTTGTAGAACAAATCCTTTTACTAAGGTGATTTGTTCTGTGAAGTTTGGATTCTGTCAAAGGGTCGCACCCAAGGACCTAGAGGGACACATGTGGCCTTGAAGCCACAGGTTCCCCACCCCTGCTCCACCCTCTCTAACCAGAGGCAAGAGATATTGAATTCCAGAGCTAATATAATCTCTTTTTTCCAAATCTATTGATTTATCTGTTTTCAGTTTTCAACATTCACTTCTATAAGCTTTAAATTTTCTCCCTTTTCCTCTTCCCTCCCTCCCTAAGACGACATGCAGTCTTATATGGTCTCTACACATATATTCCTATTAAATACATTTGCACACCAGTCATGTTGCATAGAAGAATTATAGCGAATGGGAGAAACCATGAGAAAAACAAAATAAAACACAACAAAACATAACAAAAAGAGAAAATAGTCTGCTTCGCTCTGCATTCCAACTCCATAGTTCTTTCTCTGAATGTGGATGACATTTTGCACCATGAGTCCTTTGTAAATGTTTTAGTTCCTTGCATTGCTGTGAAGGGCTAATTGTATCAAAATAAGTCCTTGAACACTGTGGCTGTTACTGTGTATAATGTTCTCCTGGTTCTGCTCACTTCACTCAGCATCAGTTCATATAAGCCTTTCCAGGTTTTCCTGAAGTCCACCTGTCCATCATTTCTTATAAGATAATAGTATTCCATTACATTTATATACCACAACTTGCTCAGTCATTCCTCAATTGATTGGCATCCCCTTGATTTGCAGTTCTTGGCCACCACAAAAAAGAGCTGCTATAAATATTTTTGTACATGAGTTGTTTTCCCATTTTTATGATCTCTCTGGGATACAGTCCTAGAAGTGATATTGCTGGATCAAAGGGTATGCACATTTTTATAGCCCTTTGAGCATAGTTCCAAATTGTTCTCCAGAATGATTGGATCAGCAGATCTGATATAATCTTGCAGGATGATGAATTTCTGGAGAACCTGCAAAGCAGTTCGGATCATGTCCCTCCCCCTACAGCCTCCCAACTCAGTAAACTACAGTGCCTTACTACAGTAAACTTCCTATTGCCTCCAGGATCAAATACATAACACACTATTTAGCATTCAAAGCCCTTCACAGACTAGCTCCTTCCTGCCTTCTTACACTTTTCCCACCAACAGGTCCTCTTTGATCCAGAGACACTGGCCTGCTGGCTGTTCCACAAATAAGACACTGAATTGCTCTCTGGTTGTCCACCATGCCTGGAATGCTCTCTCCTCCTTTCTGATGACTGATCTCCCTGGTTTCCTTTAAGTCCCCTTTAAAATTCTATCTGCTACAGGAAACCTTCCCCAACCTTTCTAAACTCTAGTGCCTTCCTTAAGTTATTTATTTCCTATTTATCCTAGCTATAGCTTGTCTGTACATATTTGTTTAAGTTGCTTTGCCCATTAAATTGGCAAAATTGAGGTCCGGGACTGCTTTTGCTGTATTTTGTATCCCCAGTGCTTAGTGCACAATGCCTGGCATAGAGTAGTGGGTAAGAAATTATTAACCTCATTAGACCTGGGAAACCTGGATTTTCACCCTGAATCTATTGCTTGCTAACTCTTTGTCTTTAAACAAATCACTTAACCACTCTGTGTCTCAGTTATCAGCTCTATTAAACAGGATTAATAACTCTGCCCTCTGACTATCTAACAGGTACCGTGAAGATCAAGGGAGAGAATGAATGAGAGAAGGCTATGTGGAATATAAAGGTCTAGACCAACAGAGAAATTATTATTTATATAACAAGAAGCACTGTTCTTTGGAATATCATTTCTGGCTGGAACTTGTGCCTTTCTGGTCCCCAAATGAGGAAACACTGGAGCTGAGTTGCCTAGGGCATGGATGGGAATGAGAGTTTTGAGGAATGGCTGTTTCTGTTGGCCAAGCCTGGGACACTTTCCGGAAAACTGGTGCCAAGACTCCTGGGACCCTGGGGGGGGGGGGGGCTCGTTGTGGAGAAGGGGGAGGAAAGAGGTCAGCTGAGAATCAAAGCTTTGCCTCTCATTGTGGCAGATAAGTAAGTAATGATGAGCTAACAGGAAGGGGACTTCCATCTTCCCATATCAAACTGCTAAGATAATAGAATCACAGAAATTCCTGTCTCCAAGCTGGAAAGTATCTGGAAGGCCAACCTATCTCTGACAAGGAATAACTCCACAGCATCCCCCAGAAGTGGTCATTCAATTTCTAATTGAAGATATCCAACGACAAGGAGCTCACTGTTTAACAAGGCAACCTGTCCCTTTTGCAGACAATTCTCAGTATTGGTTTTTCCTTACACTGGATCTTAAACTAACTCTTTAACTCCCGCTCTTCTCCTTATTCTCAATTTGAGGTCCAAGCAGAATAGGTCTATAACATGTGTCCCTGCATCTTAAGATCTGGGCTTACACAGATTGGGGTCAAGGTAGAATTTACCAAGATGATGAGGTTGATTGACAGTTGTATAGTTTATTTGTGGCTACAATGCAGGGGTGTCATGGAGTCAGATTTGTGTGTGTGTGTGTGTGTGTGTGTGTAAGTATTTTATCTCAGAAACTGGAGCTACAAATCAGGATTTGGTTTATTGTTTTGTTGATTGTCTAGACTTAAGGAAATGATGGAAAAAATGAAATGATGCAAATTAAGCTCAAAAATGTGTCAGGTACATTTCCTTTCCTCTACCCCCAAAGCCAGGTATTAAATATTTATTGCTGTTCCTTTGCATTTTTTGCATTTTCTGTGGAGTGAAATAAAGGCTATCTGGCACTTGGTGCTTTCACCAAAGCTGGGCCCTTTATCCACATCTATGGAGATTCATACATGGGTTATATTCAGATCTTACCCAAGGGAAATCTTGACTGGAAGCAAAATAAAATAAAGAGATGTGATCTGGGTGCAGCCCCCAAGATGGAATTGAGACAATATAAATTCAGAAGTCAGGGTACTGGGCTACAGTTATACAGAAAGGTAAGTACAAGGTGATTTGTGGGGAAAGGAGAGAGAGAGAAGAGAGAGAGAGAGAGAGAGAGAGAGAGAGAGAGAGAGAGAGAGAGAGAGAGAGAGAGAGAGAGAGAGAGAGAGAGAGAGGAGAGAGAGAGAGGAGGGAGGGAGAGGGAAATGAAGACAAAATAGGGAGGAGGGAGTATTTTCTGGGCTTGAGAGAAAGCATATGCGAATGTGAAAAGGCAGGAGATAGAAATGCTCAGTGCTCAGTGGGTAGGACAGATGACAAGAGCTAGAGGAGCTCAGAGAGGTGGTGACAGTATTATAGGCTGAGAAGTCCAGGAAGCCTTCTGGAGGATAGAACTGAAGTTATTCTCTAAAACCTGGGAAGAATTTAGAGAGGAGTAAAAAAGGAGCTCAGTATGAGCAAAGGTTCATGTGCATGTTTATGGGGGTTAACATGGAGACCCTCTTCAATAGGACAGTTAGATTCTAACCTTTTCCTTAATAAAAGATCAGAAATCTAGAGTTGGAAGGTATCTCAAGCCCATCTAATCCAAACTCCATATTTTACAAATAAGGAAACTGAGGTTTGAGGAGGTAACTTTGCCAACTTCACAGAAGTGGTATCAGAGGCAGGATTTGAACTCATACCCTTTGACTCTACAGCCAATGTTTTTTCTATTGGCACATAACAAAACTCAGAGGACGGGGGACCTCCTTCAAAGGGCTGTGGGGTTTGGGTCATAAGAGAAAGCAGGAAAACCTTGCTCTGAAACCCTAAAATACTCATATAAAGGGTTGGGGGACATCGTATAGAAAATTTACCTTCTTGCTTCTGGCCAGTCACATGCTCATGACTGAGCTCCAAAAGGACTTGAAGCTTTAAAGACAAGAATTCCCTGACTGCCTCCTACTAATCATGTGTAACTCATCACTCTTGCACCTTTTGAGATGATGAAACATCCCCTCAACTGGCTACTGAGATACAAGGGCTGATGATTTAATGGACCTTTAAAAAGGGAAAGACTTCATAACCCTCTGGTCTCTGTGTTCCCTCAGCTCCAGGTAGCATCAGAGACAGACTTACTCCCTCTAAGGGGGTAGGGAAACTGAGCAGATTTCTTTCTTCCTTCCCCCACCCGTCAGCTCTGACCACATGATGGCTTAGTCCCAAAGAGTAGTTAAAGAGGTCTTGCAATAGAGGGACCAAGTTGGCAAGCTTGTACCTGGGTCCCTTGATGCTTTCTCCTTGTTTGTTTTAAACTGATCTTAAGTAAACAAACTTGAGATGGAGGACAGAAGGACATAATGAGCCAAAGAGGAGGAGAAGAGAAAGCTAGCTCTTCTTCTTCAGTGGTCAGGCTCTGCAGAGATTGAACTTGGTTTAGACTTCATTCAAGAGCCAGAACAAAAACATCCCTTAGGCAAAGGGACTGGGATTCAGTGCTCTCCAACTTTTGTGAACAAAAGCAATTACTCCTCTTAGACGAGAATCGGAAAATTAGCATCTTAAGACCATAGAACCTTAGAATTCTAGAGTCATTGTCTTATTGCCTTGAAAATAATTGCAGCTTATGTGTCAACATCTGTTATAGAGGATGAAGAGGTAAAGAGATTTTATAAAGAACTCAAGAAGACATTCCAAATTAAATTAACATGTACTTTGATTAGTAGAGGATGGGTTTGATTCCTTGAACTCTGAGGAATGAATAAATAAGTGAATGAATGAATGAATGAAAAAGCTTTTACTAAGTGCTTTCCATGGTCCAGGCACTGTGACAAATGATAGGGACACAAATATAAGCATGTGAAAGAGCTCCTGCCCTCAAAAATTGTAATAAGTGAGGATAACACATAAAGGAATTATAAAAGGAGATGGGCTAGGTGAGGCAGAAAAGTAACTTGATAGCCTATTTCTGGCTAAGATTATACAAAAGTTTGCCAATCAGAGCTCAGGGACTCAAGGGAGGAGAATGAGGCTGGTCTGAAAACAGGTGGTTTGCCCATTGCATTATGGTGGTTTGTGTATTATGGATCCAGTGTGCTTTTGCATAGATGATAGTTAGAATGGTATAGTATTTAACTGGCTCTGGAGTCATAAAGATCTGGTTTTAAGTTCCCCTTCTGATATATACCAGCTGTAGGACTAATCTCTCAGTACCTAGGCAACCATATTGCAGAGAAGGTGCCAACTAAAGGGAGTTTTCTCACTGGAAGTTCCCTATACCAATGAAATTGTAGGTTCAGTTCCTATCTCTATCCTAGTTTTTGGATAATGACATCTATGTAAAGCTAAGAATTGGGGAAGAATGATTTTTTAAAAACTTATTTAAGAAAATAAGGTTCAGGAACAAGGAATTTGAGACCAAAGACTTATAGAATACAAAGAAACCTCAAGCCTACGTAAGGGAGAAGGAGGGAGAAAAGTTGGAGGAGTAACCGAGAGGGGATTCCACATCTATGTATCATAAATAATTTCTTGATAAAAAAAATTTGGAAAGCATTGAACATGGTGAGCCCCAAAGAGCATAACGAAAAATGTTGATTATATTTTAACAGGCAGGAAGCAACTTATTACTCATACAGCAATCATTCACAAATCAGTTGTATTTAGTCAGGTCACAAACTAAAGCAAAGACTAAAATGAATACAAAATTAGAGGGATAAAAATGACAAAAAAAGTGACATGCCATTAAAACAACTGTATCCTGACTTATTTAGACAAACTATTGACTAAAAAGAGAAATGGATGAAAGAACAGACATTGTCAACATTTACTTCCTTAGAAAGTTAGCTGATGTAAATCAATTGCAATAAAGACTGGAAAGACCCTAGCAAAAGCTTCAAGCAGCAAACACTTGGTCCCCTTGCCAAAAAGAAAGACATGGCGGCCAAAAACAACAGTGGTTTTGAACATAAACTCATTTGTAAAATCGTATGGAGGTGGACTGTGGAAAATTATGAGTTTTATCACCTCATAAAATAGGAAGAAGCAGTGGAGGGAAAGTTAACTTTAGAAAAAGCTTGATCATTGCACTGTAAGAAATGAGGAATCTGATGAATTCCAAAAAGCATCAGAAGACTTGTATGATGCGATACAGAATAAAAAAAAACAGAACCAACAGAATAATATAAATAATGACTACAGTAATGTAATTGATGACCATTTTTAAAAAGCAGTCAAACTTGGATGAATCACATTGAATTATAATCATGGTCCTAGAGAATGGATAAGGAAGCATTCCCTCCTCCTTTCAGTAGAGACCTAGGGACTACAGAAGTGGGATATGTAGGTGGATTTTCCTTAAATGTTTTGCTTTCTTATGAGAAAGGGCTAAATGGGAGATGGGTTAGTTGTATATGAAGAAGATATGGCTGTGATATCAAAACAGAAGGTAATAATTATTATTTTTTTTAAATTCTAAGAAGAAAGATCTTTTGAAAGATCTAATTAGTGATAGTCATCCCCATTTAAAGATAATACCAGGAGAAAAAAAATAGAGTGAAAATGATTTGTAAAAAATCTTCATTATTCCTTTCACCATCATGAAGCCAACACATTTGGCCAATAATGTTATAGCCTCAGACTGATTGTACTGAGAAAGAACAAATGGGAATAAAGAAAATACAGATAGGGAGAAAAGCTGAGTTAGACAAAGCATGCCCAAGATGATTCTCCCTGCAATTGGTGCAATTTTGAGAGCACTTGAGAGGTTAAGTCTCGAGGCACCCAAGGGAGCTGAGGATGCTAAAAGAATAGAAAAAACCTTGGACCTCATTATTACAAAAAAGAAAAGAAAAGAATAATAGTAGCAAATGACTAGGTAACTAGCGAAAGAAGCTAGGTGGTGCAGTGGAATAGTGGGAGGGGCCTCAAATCAGGAAGACAGGAGTTCAAATCTGACCTCAGACACTTATTAGCTGTGCGACCTTTGGCAAGTCACTTAACTCTGTTTACCTCAGTTTCCTCCTTTGGAAAAGGAGCTAAAGAAGGAAGTGGCAAACCATTCCAGTATCTTTGTCAAGGAAAGGGGTCACGAAGAGTTGGACATGACTGACACTGGCCTCCTTGTTACTCCTCACATAAGACTGACCCAGGTATTTTCACTGGCTGTCCCCAAAGCTTGGAATTTTCTCCTCCATCTCCATCTCTGTCTCCACCTCCTGGCTTCCTTCAGGTCTCAGCTGAAGTCCCATGTTGTACAGAAAGCCTTTCCTGATGCCTCTTAATGCTAATGCCTTTCCTCTGAGATTATCACTAATTTATCCTGTATATATCTTGTTCGCACATAGTTGTTTGCATGTTGTCTGGTTTATACTGAGTTCATCGAGAGCAAAGATGATTTGTCTGGAGGGGCAGATTTGTTTAGTGAAGAGGCTGACCTTTCTATGTATTCAGTGCTCAGCATCTGGCACAGGTGTTTGTTGACGTGACTCTATATGAGTATATATTTAAGAGTAGGTCCCAACCTTTGTTGGGTGGAACATGGGAGTTCCCTATACCCATTAAATCCAAGATCCAGTCTCTATCCCAAATGACCCTTATACCTATTTTCCTACTTTTATAAATTTTTTATTAGAATGATAAACAAAGATCAAAGTCATTCTTGTTGAATATAGGAGAAGGGAACAAGCAGACTTTCAAAGATATTATTCTATAGCAGATTATATCTGTACAAAAACACAATTAATTGAAAGGTAGGAAGAATACAAGGTACCATTGTGCCTATTATTTGTTCACAATAAAAAAAAGATTTAGTTTGGCAGGGAGAAAAAATGCTTCCTTAAATGATCTCCCCTCTACAAAGTATTTCCCATGCAGATATCAAAATCATACAAAATTTGTTGAGAGATGTAATCGTCAAGGTGACTTTGTTCAATGGCCTTTTGGTTATTAATATCAAAAAGAAATAAACAGAGAGATGTATACCATTATACCTTCCACTTCATAGGAGTTAGGGGCGCAGCATGTCCCCCCCTCTTGTGATCTGGAAAATTCGTGTAAAATTTTTTGGCCCTCCCTTCATACTAGAAAAGTCTGAACTATTATGGCATGAAAAGATAAAATATGTTAATATTATACAATACTCTATATTTTTATGCATTTCTATACTTCTTCTGTGTTGTCTGCTAGCCTTCATGTGTCATCTGCAGTTCCCACAAAACTCCCTCCCCCCATTCCCAATTAATTTATCATGTCAATTCCCCATGATATATCGAAACTATGATAGGGAAAGTCCCAAAGTGGAAGGGATAACTGTAATTGACAAAGGTGTTTGCCAGTGTCACGGATGACGCTTAGGATAAAGTCCAGAGTAAACAGGCATTAACTATAGAGATTGAGGTCCTCCTGCTTGCAGATGACATTGTTCTAATTGCACTAAGCCCCAGAACATTACAGAGCATCTTAAATGACCCAAAGAATCTAACCTAAGTATCCAGACAGGAAAAACCAAGTGGATATAGAATGCCCATTAATAGTTGGACAATCAATACTTAGAACTCTAATATTTGTACAATCTTAGACCAAAACCACAAGTAGACAGTGATAACCCAGAATTGAACAGCAAGAAGAAAGCAGGTTAGACTGCTTTGGGGAAGTTGTGCAATCTTTTGTTAAAAAATACATTTCCTCCCTTTTGGGAGAAGAGGATAATACTATTATTCCCTCCACATCCCTTTTACTCTCTTCCTACCAAAAAAAAAGCTCTTCCTTGTTTAAAATATATCTACAAGTATATATGCATATATGTATATATATATGTAGATAGATAATTGGATAGTCAAGCAAAACAAATCCAAAATTGGTCATCAGAAAATGTTTCATTCTTGTTCAGTTTTTTGAAAAAAATTCCTAAACTTCTCCACAAAACAAAGATCTGTTCATTTAATTTTTAAAATTTAATTTTATTGATATCAATTATGTTACTATTACCTTCATTTTAATATATTCCTCCCCTATCCATCTAGCAGCCTCTTATAACAAAGATTTTTTAAAAAGAAAAATAACAGCAAAATCAACCAATGCAAGCAACTATGTCAGAGTATATGAAATATTCAATATCCATAGTCTCCCCACCTCTATAAAAAGGGAAAAAAGTCACATTTTCTCAAGTTTTCTCTAGGGCCAAGTTTGGTCATTATAATTACACAGCATTCAGTTTCATTTAAAAAACATTGTATTTTTACTAAATTCCACCCCAGACACTTACTAGCTGGTTGATCCTAGGTAAGTCACTTGACCCCTTTATATCTCAGTTCCCTTATCTGTAAAATGGGGGTAATAATAGCACCTACCTCCCTGAATTGTTATGAGAATAAAAATAAGAATATTTGTAAGGTATTTTGCAAACCTCAAAGGGCTTAGGTATTATTATATATTCATAGACTCGCAGAATCTTATAAAGGGTGAATCATAAAATCAGAGTCAGCCTTTTGAAATTACATAATCTTACACTTTTAGAATAATAGAATATCAGATTATTAGAATTATAGGTTGGTTGGTTGGTGTCCTTCATTCTCGAAGAGGACCAAAATGACATCACTATGTTGGACTCAAGGTATAGTGCATCCGACTATAACCAACGTGGACTTGGAAGGCTTTACCACAGGTTGACCACAAATAGTCCATATGAACTTTTGGAGTGGAAATGTCTCTGAATGTGCATATCTCATGTTTATTTTGAGCTACTGCAATTCTGCTTTGCTCATAGAGTTCAGTGCCTTCTTTGATGTGGGAATGCCATGCTGGGTGGTCCTGTGCCAGTGTCTCCCATGTCTCACAATTGATTTAAAAGTTCTTCAGAGAGACTTTGACAGTGTCCTTGTATCACTTCTTCTGAGCTCTGTGTGACTGCTTGCCTTGTGTGAGTTCTCTGTAAAAGGTTTTTTTAAGGCAAACATATGTTTGGCTTTCAATGTGGGCAGCCCAATCAGAGTTGTGCTTTCTGTAGCAGAGTTTGAATGCTTGGAAGGTTAGTTTGAGAAAGGACCTCAGTGTCAGGTACTTTATCCTGCCAGCTGATCTTCAGAGCCTTCCTAAGACAATTCAGTTTTCTGGCATGGAGCTGGTAGGCTGTCCAGATTTCACAGGCATACAACCATGAGGTCAGCACAACAGTTCTGTAGACCTGCGGTTTGGTAGTCAATCTAATACCTCTTCTCTCCCAGATTTTCCTTTGGAGACTCCCAAACACTGAAGTAGCTCTGGCAAAGTATGCATCAATTTTATCATCTGTGTAGACAGATCTGGCATGAATTTATCCATAGCATTCAAAATTTCTCCATTTGCTGTAACTGATGTTATAACTATGCAACCACATATGGATGGTGTGCAGTGCTGGCTGGTGGAGAACATCTATTTTTTTGGTGCTAATTTTCAGGTTGAAATTAACACAAGTGGCAAAGAATCAATCTATGCTCTGTTGCATCTCAGCCTCAGAGGGCTGCATTGAGTACATAATCACTTGCAAACAAAAAATCACACACTAACTCTCCCTCTACTTTAGTCTTGGCTTGTAGCCTTTTCAAGTTAAATAGTTTAACATCAGTGAGGTAGATGACCTTGATGCTGTGTTCATCCTTGTTGAAGGCATCTAACAACATTGCTGAAAACATCATGCTAAAAAGCACGGGAGCAAGTATATAGCCCTGGTTCACTCTGTTGGTGAGCCCACAGAACCCACACAAGCATGCTGTGACGAAACTGGTGTATAATACTAATGAACTTCCCTGGGCAACCAAATTTCACCATGATCTTCCACGAGCCATTGTGACTGACAGGAGCAAAGGCCTTAGTCAGATTGATGAACATTGTGTAGAGACCTCTGTTTTGTTCCTGACATTTTTCCTGGAGTTGTTGGACAGCAAACACCATGGTGACCATTCCTTAGCCCTTTCTGAAGCCACACTGTCACCCAGGTAGAAGACCATTTTCCAGGTGAAGGATCTGTCTATTAAGGAGGACTCTGGCAGGAATCTTGTCAACAATGACTGAAAGAGACCCTGATGTCATTGTCACAGGACAACCTATTTTGCTTTCCTTTATAGAGATGGATAATGGAGGCATCCTTCAATTTCGGGGGATAAATTCTTCTTGTGATATAACTCAGAAAATTTCAGTCAGCTTTCTTATGAACAACAGAGCCACTGCATTGTAAATTTCAGTTAGAATAGTCAGACCTAGGCATTTCACCACAGGAGAGGAGCTTAAAGGCATTCAAAATCTCTTCTTCTGTTGAAAGTTCAGCTAGAGAGGGACTGATTCCAACCTAAAGTAAACAGTCGGTGACTTCAGCATTGATTGATGACGGTCTGTTGAGAACACTATGGAAGTGTTCAGCCCATCTCTCCAAAATCCTCTCCTTATGACTAATCAATGACTCCACCAGCATTAAGATACACCATAGGTCTCTGGCCCATAAATGGCCTTTAGGGCATCAAAAAAGCCCTTTATGTTATTACTATCAGTGTTAAACTGAATTTTGACTCCTTTCTGGCTGAGCCAAGAATGCTGCATCTCTCCAAGCTTCGTTTGCACTTTTACTTTTGAGGGAATTAAATGCTGACTTCTTAGAGATGGATGAACTATCCTGCTGGTAAAACCCTGTGGAGTTCTTGTTTTTCATTGGGCAGCTTCTGAATTTCTCCCTTATTGTAAAAAAGCCAATCTTGATATTTGTGAGTGTTCTGACCCAGATGAGTAAATGCAGTGCAGTACACTGAATCTCTGAAAGCTGCCCCCTCCTTTTCTGCTCCACTATTGCTAACAACGTGTTGGTTGGCTCAGTTTTCCCTTCAAACTGTTCACGCTTGGAGAAGTGCTCTAATCTGTTGACATTAAGTCTTCTGTTAGTCATCTTGCCTTGGGGCCACCGCTTTTGTTGAGTGTGAATGTTTAGCTTAGAGAGGATAAGTCTATGATCTAGCATTCTGGGCCACACGTTACCTTCATCACTCTCACATCCTGTCTATCTCTTCTCCTTACAATGACAGTCTATTAAATGGCAATGTTTGCTGCAAAGGTGTGTCCACAAAGTTTTATTGAGTTTAGATGAATGAAAGACAGAATTGATGGTGAGAAGATCATGAGACACACAAGTCTTCAGTAGTAAGTGCTGTTCCCGACTCCATTCCTCCTAAAGACTCTCTGCCATGTCTGGTAGTCTATGCCTACTCTTGCATTAAAGTCATCCATAATTATAGACTTGTCCTCTTTCAGCACATTGATGATGAGGGTCTCCAGGTCTTTGTAAAATTTGTCATTGACCTCATCAGAGTTTGTCATGGTGGGAGCATGGGCACTGATGATGGTGGTATGATGTTTTTTTGTAAGTGGTAATTGCATTGTCATGAGCTTTTGTCCACTCCTTTTGGAAATTGTACAGGCTTGTTGACTAGATTAGTTTTGATTGGCCACCACTCCAGAAAAATGTGTATCCAACTCTGACTTTAGTAAGCTGGCCTTCATTGCCAGCCTTCTTTTACTCAGGGCTGCTGTTTAGAGATAGTACGTGCTGAGTTCTCTCACAAGATCTGTTCATCTCATCTTTCAGGTCTACTGGATTTCATGTTGTCCATAAGTATGTGCACATTCCATGTACCAGTGGTGACTGCCGCAGTAAGCAGGTCACAACTGAGGGAACAGACAATTTTTAGGGCACCATTTCTAGTCTCTTCCTCATGCCAAGAAGTGAGCAGTGCAGTCCTTAAAAGGTTGCTCAGGAGCAGCTAGGTGGCATAGTGAATAAAGCACCAACTCTGGAGGCAGGAGGACTTGAGTTCAAAATCAGCCTCAGACACTTCACACTTACTAGTTGTGTGACCTTAGGTAAGTCACTTAACCCCAATTGCCTTGGCTTACCCCCTCAAAAAAGGGGTAAAAAGGCTGCTCAGATCCCAAGGGGTTGCCAAATCCCACTGCTGCTTCAGTCCAGTGAGAAGATACTCTATGGTCTGGGCCACCTGTGTGCAGAGTTGTGACTACAGCTCCCAGTTTATCCACACAGGCTGCTTGGTCTCCTGCCTGTCAACACAGAGCTTTGAGGGGGGAAAAAATGGTAAAACGCTATGAGTGATGTCTTTTGACTTGCATATAAATTGGATTTAAGTGAGGCAGAGTTGCTAAGTCATCGGCCTCATTTTCCAGTCACTGGAGTCCAGAGGTAAGACAAAAGTCAGGACAATTGGAGATGAATCGGGACGCAGTAAATAACCTTGGTGTCTTTGCTGTCTGACCAATCTCTAAGTGCTCCACAGTGCCTAGAATTGTAGGTAGAATTGTACTTGATTCTAAACTCCTTGAAGAGATGGATTACATCTTGCCATCTTCCCCTTGCCTAGCACAGAGTTTTGGGTTTAATATAGCTCCCTTCTCAGCTATCCCAGGTTCCTAGCATGTATATGTGTCCCTCATCTACTCAAAACCACAGCTATCAAGCCCCCATCCAATACAAAGCCAGATGACCCACCAAATCAATGTAAAAGATATTTAGTTAAAGCAGAAATCAAGATAACTAGGAAGCAAATCAGGTCACAAGCATTCTTTGTCCCTATAACTAAATGAAGTCAGAAGAGTTGTATAGGAAAGGAAGGAAGGGAGAAAAAGAAAGAAAGAAAGAAAGAAAGAAAGAAAGAAAGAAAGAAAGAAAGAAAGGGAGGGAGGGAGGGAGGGAGGGAGGAAGGAAGGAAGGAAGGAAGGAAGGAAGGAAGGAAGGAAGGAAGGAAGGAAGGAAGGAAGGAAGGAAGGAAGGAAGAAAGAAAGAAAGAAAGAAAGAGAGAAAGAAAGAAAGAAGAGAGGGAGGGAGAGAAGGAAGAAAGGTAGAGTGAATGAATTTTAAAAGCATTTACTAAGCACTTTGTTATTGTTCATTAGTCATGTTCTTTCATGACTCCATGGTCCTTCATGACTCCATGGACCATACTGTCCATGAGATTTTCTTCACAAAGATACTAGAGTGGTTTGCCATTTTCTTCTCCAGTGGATCCATTGGATCTTTTTTGTCAGGCTAACAGAGGTTAAGTAACTTGTCCAGGATGACACCTCTAAGAAGTGTGTAAGTCTGGATTTGAACTTCGGTCTTCCTGACTCCAGGACCCTCAATACACTGAGCCATCAGCTGCCTCTGCATTAAGCACTTACCACATGCCAAGGGGAAGTTCACTTCACAATTTACTTGAACCCGTTTGCCTCAGTTTCCTTATCTATAAAATGAGCTGGAGAAAGAAGTGGCAAACCACTCCAGTGTCCTTGCCAAGAAAACTCCTAATGGGGTCATGAAGAGTCAGACACGACTGAAATGACTGAGCAACAACATACTCCAAGCACTATACTAAGCACTAAAGATACAAATACAAGAGCAAGGACAGTTCCTGCTATCAAGGAGCTCCCACTCTAATTTAAGGGGAGATGAAAACCCATAAGACAGTGGTGATAAAAGGAGAGATGCTTTGGTCTGCAGAGTTACAGGGATGGGGAGTGGGGCCATAGGGAGGTGCATAGACAGATCCCTTTCAGGAGTAATGGCAAAGTTGATTTCATCATGGTTCTAGACCTGGAAGAAGGGGCAGGAAGGGGGGAAAGGGAAAGTCACATCAGTTAAGACAAAACACTTGGTAAGAAGATGACTGGGAAGTAGGTAGAGAAATGAAGTTTGTCTGATGCTTGCCTAAAATAATGGGCCAAGTGAGGTACAAGTGAGGCCCAAGGGTGGCTGTTGAGACAACTTCCTATCCTGCCTCTGTCATTAACCTCTAGATTCCTCCTTCCACCCCAGGTCTCAGTTTCCTAAACTGAGGGGTTTGTACTGGATAGTCTACAAAATCCCTTCTAGCTCTGAATCTTTCAGCCCTTATAATCCACTGCGGCATTCTGGGAGGCTGCCAGGAAGAGCATGAGGACTCTGAGGAGATTTGTTGAAGTCTCGGAGTCTCTGAGCCTATAAATCCTCTGACCCCCACAGCCTTTCATGGCAGATACATCTATTTTTGTTCCAGTGACACATGGAGAGCCAGTCATCATGGGACAGTCAAAATGAAGAAGCCTGAATAGAAAGGGAGCCTAGAGTCTGATGTGGGGACCATTTTTATTATTTTTTTTTACCTCATGGTTCTGGCTTACCTTAGGCTCTGCTGGCTGGAAGGCTACAATCTGTTCTGGGAGGTGGGGTAGGGAATAAAGCTGACAGATACTCTTGTGGGGGCTCTTCTTCTTTTAAAATTTTATTTTTTTCAATTAATTAAAATTTACCTTTTCTCCCTCTCACCTCCCTCCTCTTCTCCATTGAAAAAGAAAGAAAAACAAAGCCATATATATAGAGATATATATAGATATGCATAGTCAAGCAAAATAAATTCCCTCGTTGACTATGTTTAGATAGATGATAGATTAGATAGATAGATAGATAGATAGATAGATAAATAGATAGATAGATAGACTGATAAAGGGATGGATATTTAGATGGATGGATGGATGGATGGATGATAGATACATAGATAGATAGATGGATGAATAGATATTGATATGCACATATACATATACACACACTCAGTTTTGAGGACTCTTTCAAGGGAACAAAAGGCACCAAGGTTTTCCCCTTTTTCCTAGTTCCCATTTAGGGGGCTGGACTGGATGACCAGCTTGAACCCAATCAGACTCCAGGTTTCTCAATCCCATTCTGTGTCCCTAGGATCGTTGATTTCCAGTCAGACAGGACTTCAGATAACAGAGTATCACTAGGGGAATTTTAGAGAGGTCCACATCTTTGGATGGATTTCAGGGTGTCTATGAAATTGAATAGGGAAAAAATACATCTTTATTTCAAGAGAATTGGTTTTCCTTGTAATTCTACTTGTTATGTTTTATGAATTTAAAAAAATATGATTACGAGAACAAGTGCATTAGCTTCACCAGACTTTGAGAGGGATCCATGATGCCAAAAAATACCCTTAAGATAATTCTACAGATGCAGAAACTAATGTCCAGAGGGAAGTTGGTCGATATTCTGAGGTCCCTCATTAGCTCTGCCAGGAAAGGAATGACTTCTCAAAAAGTCTCTTCTGTTTAGATTCCAAACAGAGGTTGGGCTCAGCCTGGAGTTTTTTACTCTAACTTCCCCAGTCTTCCCTAAGCCTGGAATTTCTGCCCAGGTCTCTGTATCTCAAGAAGGGCAGTAACTCTGGCTCCCTGGGGGAAGGCTCCAAGAGGGTTAGATCTCTTCTCCTTCCCTGAGTTGGGGTCATAAATCTCTGGGTGTTACTGCCATCAGTTCTCTTTCGCCTGTTCCTCATCATGACCTTGAATTTCTGACTGGGAGAATGGATTGCTCAGGAGGTTGGGTGGGTGGGGAGAAGGAGGGAAGAGTGGGGGGATGGAGGGGCCTGGAATGGATAGATGGTAGCCAAGATTGAATAGAGATCAAAGAGCCAGATGAAGTTAAGACCCTGCCCACAGCCCAAGCACTTCTCCCTCACACCTCCTCCATTCTTCTTCCCCTGGCAGGGCCTCCTGATCTGGGTGTCTGTGCCAGATTGGGCCTAAGACAGTATATGTTTGACAGAGAGGAGTTAATACCACCCCCAAGAGCACTTCCTGTTTAAAAATACTTTGCTTCTTTTTAAATTTGTCATTCTGACTACTCTGGCTCCACAGGACACACACATACTTCCCCCCACTCATGCCTTTCCCTTCTGGGACAGGTTTGAACCAACTGGAAAGGAATCACAAGAAATCTTATTGGAATGGGGATGCATTAAGCATAATGGGTGAAATAAAGGCTTGGAGATGGGGTCGGGTCCTTGGACAGCCCCTTTTTTTGTCTCCCCATGTGCTCCTTGAGAGCAGGGACCATCTTTTTGCCTTTTTATTTTTATTCCTCTTGTTTCTCGTAGCTCTTGGCACTCAGTAAGCATTGAATGTTTATTTGACTAACTGCTTTTCACCAAGTTATATCCAGCTTTGTCCTCTCTGCTCATCATTTCCTTTAGGTCCCAGCTCCAAATTCTTTAGTTTTCTTTGAGCTTCAAAAATAATAATTTAATACCTTTCTACCTATTCTTCATTGAGTTCAGTCATTTCATTTATGTCTGCCTCTTCACGAGCCCATTTGGGGTTTTCTTGGCAAATACTGGAGTGGTTTGCCATTTTCTTCTCCAGATCATTTTACAGATGAGGAAACTGAGGTGATCAGGGTTAAGTGACTTGGTCACACAGCTACTAAGTGTCTGAGGTCACATTTGAACTCAGGTTCTCCTAACTCCAGGCCTGGCACTCTCTCTACTGAGCCACCAAACTGATGCCTAAGATACTCCCTTTCAGCGATTCTTGACCCCAACAGGTGCCCTCATCTTGGGTGACTTTAGTATTTGGACTGATAGCCTTAGATTAACACCCTAGCTTCCTAGTTCATCAAACTCCCTGATTCTCAACACCTTCCCTTCATGATCCGCATCCTGTTGTTAAGTAGGTCACAATGCTACTGGCCTACACACCTGAATCTCTGCTCCGTTTTTCTTCTGCTGTTCATACCCTGCTAATCTCCTACCCTGAACCACCTTTCTCCAGCAGTATTCAAGGCTCCGTGAATGTTATTGGCTGAAGTCACAGAAATATGCATTAGATCCATTACAAAGCCTTGACGTCCCTTTAACAGCTGTAATGCACTCCCTGTATTGTCTCTGATGGAATTCCTCTCACACTCATCAGTTGTTTCACACCTTCTTCTCTCTGCTCAAGACCTCAACATTTCCCTCAGTACCTTCCATCTCTACATAAAAGGCCCTGACTCCTCCTTTACTAGGACTAACACCTTATTAAGCTCCCTCATCTCCTCCTTTGTCCCTTTGCTTCCCCATTCATTGTCTCCTTTTGTTCAAGGATTAGAAGACAAAGTCGCCTTTGTCCTTCCTAGCCAAGGGTAATTACTCCACTTACGATCTGGGTACCATTCTCTCCAGGATCCTCTGGGAGGAGCTTTTTCCAAGGATGTGTGTGTGTGTGTGTGTGTGTGTGTGTGTGTGTGTGTGTGTGTGTGTGTGTGTGTGTGTGTGTGTATATGTGTCTGTCTGTCTGTCTGTCTGTGTGTCTGTCTGTCTGTCTGTCTTCTCTTCTCTCTTCTTTCCCTCTCTTTCTCTTCTCCTCTTCCTCTCTCTTCTCTCATCCTTTTTCTTTTTCTATTCTCTTTTTTCTCTTCTCTCCTTTTCTCTCTTTCCCTCTTTTTATCTTCTCCCTTCCTCTCCTCTCTCTTCTCCCTCTCCCTTGCTCCTCTCTTCTTTTTCTCCTCTTCTTTCTCCTCTTTATTTTCTCTCTCCTCTCTCTTCTCACTCCTCTTTCATCTCTTCTATCTTTCTTCTTTCTCTCTTCTCTCTTTTTCCCTCTTCTCTTTCTTTTCTCTATATTTTCCTTCTCTCTCTTCTATCTTCTTTTACTCTCTCCTCCCTTCTCTCACTCTCTCTTCTTTCTCTCCTCTCTCTTCTCTCTTATTGTCTTTCTTTATGTCTTTCTCCCTTTTTATCTCTTTCTGTTTTTTTCTCTGTCTCTGTCCCTGTCTTTGTCCCATTGTCTCTCTCTGACCTTTTAATTCTTCCTCCTCGATGCCTAAAAACATGCTCAGGCCTTTCCCTGTCCTTCCAATACCTTTTCTTGACTTTGCTAACTTCCCATACTATATGTCTGTTCCCTTTCACTGTTAAACTCTAAGAAAGAGTTGTCTGCTCACTACCTTTACTTCCTCATAACCCATTTACTTTTCTGTCCCTTGCAGTCTGGCTTCCAACAGCACCACTTGATGGAAATAGCTGCTAGCAATCACCATATTACTCATCCCAATGCTGTTTTTTTCTCAGTCTTGACCCTCCTTGATTTCTCCACAGCATTTGACACTGGTCATTACTCTTTCCTTCTTGAATTATCTCTTTTATTTTGCTCCTCTGATTCTTGGTTCTTCCACCTGTCTGCCTCAGTCTCCTTAATTGATGCATCTTCCTCCTGCTGCCATCTAAGCGTGATTGTTTTGCAAGGCTCTTTCCTAGTGTTTGTCTGTCTGTCTGTCCTTTACTCTCCTCCTCCTTTTTCTTTTCCTCTCTCTCCTCTCTGTCCTTATCTCTTTCTCTCTATATCTTTCTTTCTGTCTCTCTCTGTCTCTCCTCTTCTCTTCTGTCTCTGTCTGTGTTTCTCTCTCTTTCTCGCATCTCCATCTCTCTCTCCTCTTGTCTTGTCTCTTGTCTCTCCTTTCCTCTCTGTCTCTCTGTTTCTCTGTGTGTCTGTCTGTCTCTTCTCTCATCTCCATCTCTCAGTGTCTTTCTGTTCCCACCTCTCCTCTCTGTCTTTATCACTTTCTCTCTGTATCTCTGTCTGTCTCTGTCTATATCTGTGTGTGTCTCCTCTTCTCTCCCCTCTTCTCTGTCTCGCTGTCTTTCTCGCTGGGTGTCCTTATCTTTCTCTCTCTCTCTCTCTCTCTCTCTCTCTCTCTCTCTCTCTCTCTCTCTCTCTCTCTCTCTCTCTGTCTTTCTCTGTCTCTATGTTTCTGTCTCTCTCTGATCTGTTCTCATGGGTTCAATCCTCTAATCATCTCTAAATGGAAGATTCCCAAATTTACATACCCAGCCCTCATCTTTCCCCTGAGCTGTTTATCATCTCCACCTGAGTGGGCACCTCAAACTCAACATCTCTCAAATGAAAATGATTAACTTCCTTATTTCTGTGAAGGAAACCAAAATTCTCCCAGTCATACAAATTAGTAACCTCTAAATTAATTCTGACAGTTCTCTGTCCCTAACTCCCCCCCCACACACACACTCACTTGCCAAGTTTTGCTGATTCTAGTTTCACATCTTTTACCTAACTGTATGGTGGTAAATATTTAACAACTGGCCTGGGGTGAGGGGAAGTACACTCAACACATTTTAAACTCTGATCTGCATTACTAACATTTTCTTCATCATCTTCTTCAGTTTAGACAGTAAAAAAAACCCCAATAAATCAAGCTACGATTTTTAGCATTTGCTAGTTTTTGAGATGGAAAATGCTAACACTGAAAATTTAACAACTGGCTCCCATGAGCCTCCAGTATGCCCCTGCTTTTACCTATTCTCTTCTCTCCAGGGATATGACCATGACCCTACTTGAGGACTCTAACACCTCTTGTCAGATTATTAATAATTATTCCTTCTGTCTCTTATCTTTCCCTTTGTTAATCTATCTCTCAAATAGCTACAAAAATAATCATACTAGTTGTTACTCTTGAGTTGTTTCAATTGTGTCCAACTCTTCATGACCCCATTTAGGGTTTTCTTGGTAAAGATACTGGAATGGTTTGCCATTTCCTTCTCCAGCTCCTTTTACAGATAAGGAAACTGAGGCTAACAGGGTGAAGTGACTTGCCCAGGGACACACAGCTAGTAAGTATATAAGGCCAGATTTGAATTCATATAGATAAGTGTTCTTGACTCTATGCCTGGCAGTCTATCCACTGCACCACTTAGTTGCTCTAATCAAACTAGCACATAGATATTAGAGTGCCATGTCACTCCTCCGATCAAAAACCTTCCATAGCTCACTATCTCCTTAGTCTGGCACTCCATAACCTGACTTTCACCAATGTCACCCATTCCACATTCCAGCCAAACTGGACTGCTTGCTTTTCTCTGACAGCTCAAAGTTATCTGCCTCCTCTGGACATTTAGGCAGAGCGTGCTCAATATCTAAATATACTCCTTCATTATCTCAGGCTGCTAAAATCCTCTCTTTATTCAAGGCTCATCTGAGCCAAGGCTCAGATGCTGTATCCTTGAAGGCTTCCTTGATCTGTTTCCCCAATATGAAAATATGCTCTCTCTCCTCACATTTTCCTAACTTAGGAAATCTAGATTTAGATTTGTATTTAGATCTCTCTTAGTACTATATTTAAATATCTCCATGTTATAGGCACCAGTAGAAGGTATGCTCCTCAAGGGAAAAGGATTATAACTTTTTTTTTGAAAACTATTTAATTCCCTATGCCTAACACAGTGTATCAGCAACCACACTAGCACAGAGGGTAGGTTTCTAGCACAGGCTCTTTATCTTCTTGTCTAAAGGAAAGACAACTTTAAAGGGGTCAACAATCTTACTTTAATTAAACACATATGAGTCATTCACTAGTTCTGGGGAAAGGTCAGCACCCTGAATGTGGAGGAAATATAAGCAAAAAAACATAGAGCAATTAGCATAGAGATTCAACAGGCAGGGCTCCTACTGTCTGAACAAATTAATACAACCACCTACATACACCACCAGACTGGGAGAGCACAAACCTCTGAGTATTGGGGAACTCTTAACAAACAGCTACTAAGAGTCCCATCCAGAGAATCAAAAGGTCTTTCTCATAAGCAAATACCCAAAGCAAAATGCCAGTGTCCCAGAATATATAACAGAGTCCCTGATTGGCTCAGAGCCAGTAGGCACAAAACCTATGTAACTCAGCACAGCTGGGAATTATCATGGTTCAAAGGAGATCAATCTTTCAGATGTTTACAAGTTAGCCTGAGCCTAAGAAACTGAAATCCAAAAAGAAAACAACAAAATCCACTTTGCTTGCACTTATACACAGTGTCCTACACATAGTAGTAGTCACTTAATAGCTAACATTTATATAACATTTTAAGGTTTGCAAAGCACTTTACAAATATTATCTCATTTGAGCCTCACAACAACCATGAGAAATAGGTATTATTATTATCCCGTTTTACAGATGAGGGAACTGAGGCAGACAGAAGTTAATATGTTGAGGGTCACACAGCTAGTGAATGTTAGAATATAGATTTAAACTCAAGTCTTTCTGATGCCAAGTCTAGCAATTTATCTAATGAGCCATTTAGGGGCCCTAATAGATATTCAATAAACTAATGAATTAACATTCAGGTTTTCTGTTCTCTGACAAAGTGAATTATCTTTAGATTAGACCACATAGAATAAAAAATGGCTGCTGGAGAATTGATACCTAAGGTAAGTAGAGAAATAATATGATGAGTTAAAATCACTTGGCCCAATTGATCTACGTCCTGGGTAATGAAAGAAAGTTTGGGGATGACTGCAGTGTGTCAATGGAAGACCATGGGGGACAGGAAGGTCATGATGGATTGAACAAGGGATAAATATTATCCTGATTTTCAAAATAAGAGAAGGAAAGGTCCTACAATGCACAGACCAGTGAGCTTGACTTTGAATGCTGGTCAAATTCTAGAATGTATTATTAATGGGCTGATTGGTGAATATCTAGAATCAAAAGTAATACAAAGAGTTGGGATGGCCACATCAAGAATAATTCATGTAATCTTCCACCCTGTGTGTGCAGAAATTGCAAAAATTGGCAACAGTCAAATGTTGGAGAGATTTAGGAAAGATAGGCACACTAATACTTTGTTGGTGGATCTGTGAATGCTATAGTCATTCTGGAAAGTAATTTGTAACTATTCAAATAAAGTGACTAAAAAGTCTATTCTTTGAACCAGAGACTCCATACTGGACTTATACCCCAAGGAAGCCATCAATTAAGGGGAAAAAATCCCCATATTATTCAAAAAAATTATAGCAGCACATTTTATGATAGCTAAAAATTGACAATAAAGTGGATGCCCATCAAATAGGGAATGGTTAAACAAATTGTGGTATGTGAATGTAATGGAATATTACTATGCTGTAAGAAATTATGTGTGATGAATACAGAAAAGCATGAAAAGATCTACATGAACTGATGAAGAGTAAAGTAAGCAGAGCCAAGAAAACAATGTACACAGTAACGACTAAATAAATGGAAATGAAATGGTTCTTTCCACATCAATGGAGAAAACAACGATGCACCAAAAAGTCAAAAGTGAATGTTACAAAATTATAAAGCTCAAATAAGGCTCAAATGAAGAGATATGAGAAGATATTCCTAACGTATCCCTTTGTGGAAGTGGGAGATACTAAGCATTACGCATGTTTTGGAGCTTTAAAAAATGTATTCAAAAAAAGAGAAAGTTATACCAAATTAACTTCATTTCTTTTTTGATAGTCAAATCAAATAAAAAAAATTTTATTAAGCATCTATTATGTTCCAGACACTGCATAAAACTGGCGATTCAAAGAAAGGTAATATAAATAGTCCCTGCCTTCAAAGAGTTCCCAGGCTTATGAGAGGACAATATGCAAATGACTATGTACAAACAAAATGTGGACAGGATAAATGTAAGGGTAGTCTCAGAGGGAAGGTACTAAAATTAAGGAGGACTGGGAAAGGCTTCTTATGGACGGTGAGACTTCAACTAAGATTTGAAGAAAGCTAGGAAAACTAGGAGATAGATGAGGCAGGAGAGGATTCCAGGCATGTGAGACAGTGTGTTCGAGGAATGTGAAAAAGGTGGGTAGCTTGAGATCCAAGAATATGTGAATTGAAGAAATTGGGGTAGGTTTTTGCCTGAAGAAGAGAATAGCTGTCTTCAAATACTTTGAAGGGCAGGATTAGACTTGTTCTACTTGGCAGCAGAAAAAATAGGAGCCATACAGTCAAGCTGCAAAGAGGGAAAATGAGGTTTAACATTAGGAAAAATTTGCTAACAATTAAAGTTCTTCAAGAGGCTACCTCTGAAGGTGACTCTCAGTGAAGATTTTCAAAGAAAGGGTGGATGATCACTCACCAAATATATCAGGTGACCTTATCTAAACTTTCTTCCAGCAAAGAACCAGCCTGTCCCAAACTGAGCCCTAAGACCATTAATTGTTTCCTGAACTATATATTGGGTCCAAGAGTGTGGATAGCCCCATGTGGCAACCAGAGACCTCATGATCATGGATGGAGCGCTGTATGGAATTCTTTGTCCTAGGAAAATTCCAGGTCATTGTATTAACGTTGCATCCCTGATGTCCAGTAGGTAAAACAGTGTTTATCTTCAACATCCCACATGGAAACAAGGCTATTCCCCACCCAGCAAGCCCCATAAACCATCAGCTATTACTCATCCGCCTTTGCCAGCTCGTATAAGATGAGACCGATGTTTTCCTTGCCAGGGGAACATTGTATTCCAGCTTCATTTGTCCTGAGAGACACCCTGTAAGGGTGAGAAAAATCTCGGTTTCCAGGGTGATCTCCTCTGGCCCAAGGAAAAAACCAAACAGCTCTTCTGGACATTGTCTAATAAAAGTAAGGATGGAAAAGGTAATGCGGTGCTTCAGAATGATAACCCAATGGGGAGTCAGAGACCCGAATTCAATAATTCCATTCAACAAACATTGAGATTAAGGACTGACTATTTCCAGGGAATAAAGCACAGAAAAAGGAGGTAAGATTTGAACCTAGGCCCTTTGATTTTTGAATCAAGGCTCTTTCCACCATACCACTCCTCAGAAACTCATAAGGTACAAATACAGAGAACTATAATACATCTCAACACAGAACTACATTAGGGAGATAAGAAAAACATTGGGCGAGATGGGAAGAGGGGTAATTACTCGAGACAGGAATCAGGGAGGGCTTTTTAAAGGGGTATTTGACCTGGGTTCAAATACTTACCCCTTGTGTAACCTTAGGTCAACACTAAAATTCTCTGGCATCTAGGTGTGGATGGTCCTGGGTTCTCAAAGTCTGTTTCTAGATTAGCACAAGCTCTGGCCAGGTCTAGAAGCTGAAGAAGCCCTCAGTTGTGGGCCAGTGATAATCATAGATTTAGAGACAAACAGGCTAATCCTCTCATTTTACCACCAAGGAAACTGAACCTGAGAGAGGGTAACTTTCCCAAGTTCACACAGTCTAAGGCAAGATTAGATCTCATGTTTCCCTGACTTCAAGTCTAGTGCCCTAACTAGAAGTCCATTGCCTAGGTGAGTTTAAGACAAACCCCTCTGTGTGTTGGTCCTTCGTCGCTGAAGAAGACCATGCCGTGACTTGCACTTGACTTTGTTTTGAATGAGGGAGGGCTGTGCAGGTCACCAGCCTCACTTCTCCTCCAGAACCATCTGAATTCAGTGACCAGATATTCCTCAGGATGACTGGTGACAACCCAGGATGAGGCAATTAGGGTTAAGTGACTTGCCCAAGGTCACACAGCTAGTGAGTGTCAAATGTCCGAGGTGAGATTTGAACTCAGGTCCTCCTGATTCCTGCATTGGTGCTCTATCCACTGCACCACCTAGCTGCCCACTAGCACTAAGACAAGCCCCTCTACATACATAGCTGACCCCATTCTATTTTTATCTTCTCCAACATTTTCTGCTCCTTCTCTCTATCACCCTTACTCTCTCACTTATCTTCAGTCTCTTCCTGTCACCTTGCTGCTTCCCTACTGCCTCTACACATGCCCATGTCTTCCCCATCCTCAGAATACACTCCCTTGATCCATCCATTCCCCTCTAGCTCTATCTCCCTTCCCTTTTATGACTAGACTTTCTGAAGGTCACCTACAAGGGATGCCTCCACTTCCGTTTCTCTGACTCTCTTCTTAACTTTCTGCAGTTTGTCTTGCCTCATCCTCCCACCAAAACAGTTCTTTCCAAAGTGATCAACGGTTTCTCAATGGCCAGATCTTTTTGGATGTTCCCTCAAATCCTCAGCCTTCTTGACCTCTCTCAACATCTGACACTGTCAATCATCCTCTTCTTCCTGATCCTCTCTTCTCTCTAGGTTTCTGCTTCCCCCTAGTTCTCCTTACTGATAATCTAACATCTCTTTTCCTGTCTCCTTTGCTGGATCTTGGTCATGTCACACTCACTAACTGTCCTGGGCCCTCTTTCCTTTTCCCTCTACATTATTTTATTTGGAGATCTCATCAGCAACCATGGACCTAATTACCATCTCTATGCAGAGTCTCTGATCCTTTTATCCAGTCCTCACTTCTCTCCTAACCTTCAGTTTCCATCTTGAATTGCCTGCTGAACAACTGAAAGTCCCACAAACATCTTAAACTCAGAATGTCCCAAAGTGAACTCATTATATTTCCCTTCAAACCTTTCCCTCTTCCCAATTTCTCTGTTATTATCAAGGGTACCATCCTCCTCTTAATCACCCAGGTTCACAACCTAGGTGACATCCTTGCTCTTGAACTGTCATTCTCGCCTCCCCTACATGTATTACGTTGCCAGGTTCTATTGATTTTACCTTCCTAAGTTCCCTCTTCTCTTCTGACAGGCCCCCAGGCTCCTACAGGCCTTCATCACCTCACATCTGACTATTTCAATAGCCTGGAAGGTGGTCTCCCTGCCTCCCTTTCCCCATTACTCTGTATCCTCTACACAATTGTTAAAATGATCTTCCTAAATCCAAGGTCTGACCACACACCCTTAATTCAATCAATTCCAAAGGCTCCCTATCAGGTCTAATATTAAATATGAAACCCTTTTTGGAGGTTCACAACCCGCACCGGCATCCCCCTTCCCACTCTCCAGTCTTCTTACACATCAGTCACTCCAACTTTTTCTGTCAATGCACTGACTTCCTGCTATATTCCTTGAAGGAGGTAACTCCTCAGCTCCCAGGCATCTTCACTGTCTCTGCTCGCACAGAATACTTTCCTTCTTGCCTTCCCTGCCTTCCTTGAAGTCTCAGCTGAAGTTCCACTTTCTGTAAGAACTTTCTCTGTCTTCCTTAATCTTAGCGCATCCTCCGATGACTACCTCCAGCTTATCCTGTGTCTGTGCTGTTTGTACATAGTTATCTGCAGGTGGTTTGTACATAGCTGTTTGCCCACATTAGACTTAAGTTCCTGGAGAGCAGGGACTTTTTTTTTTGGAAGGGAGGGGCGGCTTTCTTTGTTTCCCCAGCATTTAGCACGGTGCCTGCCACATGGTAGGTGTTTAATGAATGTTTCTTCACCGTGACTATTGGCATGCACACAGGGACTCGTCAGGCTGGCACACAACACGGGGCACTCTCGCCATGGGTGCCACCTTCTCTCTTTCCCTGTCCCCCATCCAGGGGTTATGCACCTTGCCTTCCCAAGTACAAGTGCTCGCACAAAGATCGGAGGGACGCTCCCTCCCAGCCCCAGGCCCCCCGCGCTCCCCCTGGACAGCCCCACTACGGCGCCTCCCCCTCTTCCCCACCACCGGCCCCCGCCCCGCCTCCTCGCCCCCAGCTGGAGCCGCCTTTGCCCAAAAGGGGCCGGGGAGACTCAGCAAACTCCTGACGTCCTGCTCCGGCTCCATTTCGGCTCCCTGAGTGACCTCAGAGACAGACGGGACCCGCACACGGCCGGCGCGGGGACGGAAGCACCCCAGATCTGCGGGGGACAGGGACCGCACGGGCGCCGGGGTCTCAGCTGTCTCCTTGAAGCTCTTCCAGCGAGCGAGGGAGTGAGTGAGTGAGTGAGCGGGCGAGCATCCATTGGTCCCGTTATCCCCCCGCAGGGTTTGGCCCCGGGCTCCCCCGCCTGGCATAGGGAGGAGTGGAGACCCGGGCTGGGTGGACGCGCAGGGCTCCTGCCCGGGCTTTGGGGTCGGGACTCCCCCTATCAGAAGAGGGTGGGCAGAGAGGTGTCGTGCCCATCCCCGGTAACCTAGAGAGGGTACGGACGGAGGAGGCAGGCTGAAATAAGGGCGGAGCCGGGTTTGGAGGAGGAGAGGGGTAGACCTGAAGCCGTTCCCAAGAGGGACAGGGTTTGTGAGCTTCAGGAGCGCTGATGTTCAAAAAGCGCTTTGCAAACCTTTCTTTTTGGGGGGAGCTATCCTGGCACAGGTAGATAAAGTACTGGTCTCAGAGTCCGGGATATATAGTTCGAGTCCCACCCTTGACACCTACTGGCTGTGTGACGCCTGGCGAATCACTTAACCTCCCAATGCCCCAGACAACTCTAAAGCTATAAATTGCAAAGAAAGTGGGACTAGGCTTGGTAGAGGAAGTGCCTGTTGACACAGTTTCCTATAAGAAGGAAATCCTAGGTCCAGTCAAAATTAGGAGCATTCTTCTACTGCAATGGAAGAGGGAAGTAGGAATACTCGAGCTGTCTACAAGGGAACCTGAAGAAAGGAGAACATAGAACGGTATTACTGGTGGAAGCTTGGAGCGTAGAATCTGCAGTGTTAGAGATGGAAAAGATCCTCGGAAACTCTGTATAGATAGGATTTTAGATGTAGAGTTGGAAAGGACCTCCGAAGCCATCTAGTTACCCCCCTCCTAAAAAAAACTGCACACATTTACAGCGGAGGAAGTTAAGCCCGTGAAGGTACAATGACTAGCCTACAGTCACACCACAGAGCATTGATTCTGGAGACAGTGCTCTTTCCCTTGTACCGATCCAACCCCCTATATTCTACAAATGGGGAAACTAAGGTCTGGACTTGCCTAAAGCTCACCTACCAAGTTAGCAGCAGGGGTGGATTAGAACTCTTAGCCTCTACTCCAAAACCAAGACTCTTTCTACCAATGTAAATTACAGGGGACTCCAAGTCTCAACTTAAATCCCATTTTCTACAGGAAACCTTTTTAAAACCCTGTTAATTCTGGTGCTTTCCCTCTGTTAATTATTTCCTACTTATCTTGTCTATAGCTATATGGAAGGGAATTATTGTTTATCAGGGCAGAAGAGCTTGCATAAATGGATAGAGTTGTGAACTTGAACAGGTCATTTTAGTTGGACCTCAGTTTCCTTCTCTGTAGAATGAAGGCTGTTAGACTAGATGGTCTCTAAGCTTGCTTCCAGCTCTAACATTCCATCTTCTAAGATCCCTTTAGTTCTGACATGAGATCGTAGTATCACAGACCAGCTTCTATCTATCTAGTCCAAGCCCCTCAATTTACAGAAAAGGAAATTGAGATCAAGAGAATTTAAATGTTTTGTTCAAGGTCATACAAGTGGCAGAAGTAAGATGTGGTCTCGGGGGTCCTTCCACCTCTTGATATTTCTTTTTCAGTATTCTAAAGTCCCTTCCTATGATATTCCCTGAATTCTCTAAGTTTCTCCATGAAAGGGAAGGTATAGCAGGACTGGATCAGAGAGAATACTGGGAGATGGAGAAGGGCATCTGTCTAGCAGCCAAATATATTTATGACTCAGAAAGGCCTCCTTCATATCAATCCTCAGTTTCTCCTGCTACAGAAATATTTAGACATTAGAATCATAGAATGGTAGGGCTAGAACGGTCGGAAGAGGTCATTCAGTCCAACCATCTCATTTAACAGATAAGGAAACTGAGGCCAAGAGAGATGAGGCAATTTGTCTTAGATTACTCAGGGAGTAAAGCATTGGAGCTCAAGTCCTTTGCCTCCAAGTTTAGTGGTCTTCCCATTGTACCATGTTAGGGATTAAGAAAGGTGTGGGCATAGCATTGTCCATCTGGGATCATGGAGGCCAGCTCCACTCTAACCCCCATCCCAAGTAGAATCAAGGATCTGGACTAAGGGACTCACTTCATTTCCAGGGATGGTGGAGGCATAAGTCCCTGAGAAGAGGTTTCTCTGCCCCTTTTCTAAGGAAATAGGGAGCAAAAGATACTGGCTAACATAAATTCTAGGACATTGAAACTGAAGGGAATTTTAGAGATAATCTAGCCCAACCTCCTCATTTTATAGAGAAGAAAACTGGAAGCCCAGAAAACTAAGTAGAATTGCTTGAGGTCTTGCTTGATGGTAAATAGAGCCAGGATTCGAACCCAGGGTCTGATTTCAATCACACTTTTTTTTCACTCTACTGCACTTTCTTGGAATTGTCTAGTCTGACGCTTCTTTCTCCCTCTTTGCCATTTCATAGCTAGGGAAATTGAGGCTCAAAAAAGGAATGTCTTGCCAGAGGGTACATAGAAAGTCACTGGGTCCATCCAGAGTAGTCCATAATCAGCACAGGCTCCCTTTGACCTGCTCCTTGGACAGGAGCAACCTCAACTGCCTAGGGCAGATTGCCAGGAACACAGTCCCTGGTTGGCCCTGTGAGAATGCAGGGGAAAGAGAGATCCCAGTCTGATGGGGGCTGGAGACCAGGGACCTTCACCCTTCCCCAGGGGCCCTATGGGCACTCATAGAAAGGAAAGAAATGTGGCAGGGTGGTATCTAACCATGAGGGACTGAGAGCAGATTTGGTCTTCAGCCAGAAAAAGGGTGGGGATGTGGCATCAGTCCAAGGCACGGGCCTCAGGCAAGTTTGGGTAATGGAGTCGGAGGAGGAGGTCCTATTGACAAAGACCAGCTGCAATGTTGCTGGGGGTAAGACTGGGAACGAAGGATCCAGTGCAGTCCCAGTGAACTGAGATTCTCCAGGCACTTCCAAATCCTATCAACGTCCAAATCCCCTCGAGTTTTACTCTGACATGGAGACAGAGAGCTGAACTGGATAACCTCTACCCTCATCAAAGAGAAATCATGATCATAATTATCATTTCTCCAGTGCTTTAAGGTTGACAGAGTACTTTTCTCTCAAGAACCCTATGAAGTAAGTAGTACAAATGGATAGAGTATTGGATTTGGCAGCAGGAAGACCTGAGTTCAGATCCCAACTCAGACACTTACTAGCTTTGTGATTCTAGGCAAGTCACTTAACCTCTGTTTGCCTCAGTTTCCTCATCTGTAAATGAGGAGTTGAACTAGATGACCTGTAAGATCCCTTGCCACTGAGTAATCTCTGTTTTCCTCAGTTTCTTCATCATTGTGATAAAGTACTTAGCACAGTGCCTAGCATGTAGTCAACATCATATAAATGTTAGCTATTATTGAGTTGCCTATCACTGAAGGTCTTTAAGCAGAAGTCACATATTCACATCAGGCACATAGTGGACTCATGACTTCTAAAATCCTTCTATTTCTGACTTTCTGGGACCATATGCCTCTAAGATCCTTTCAATGCTAACATTGTATTCTATTCAATTTTAGTCAACAATTATTTATGAAGGATCTACCTTGTACCAGGCCCTGTTCTGGCCACTAGTGATACAAAAGTGGCCCTTATTGGCTCCAGGGCCTCTCTCCCAACTCCAGCTGGATGCTCAGGTCTCCAGAGCTTAGCTACCTCTTCCCTCAGGTTCTGGGGTACCCCTGAGAGGTTGGGGGTAATTTTTCTAGTTCTCTCTACTTGAGTCCCGTCCTATGTGTTCCTCCCAACAATCACCAGTAATTATTGCCCCGGTATCATTTGCCAGTGCCAGTTACTTATCTTATTTTGTCAATTGATTTGTCTTTGATATCATGAATAAACAGTTAGCATCATTTAGTTTTCATAAAGGGTATTTACTGAGAAGATATAGCAAGAACAGAAGCACAGAGACATAGGAAACGGAGCCCACTCTCTACCATCTTGGTTCCAAGGGGAAAGTGCACTTAGATTTAAAGTGATTGCTAGCTTAGCCAAGGGGGAATTGCTTCCTTCCATGCAGGACATGGTGACTTGTGGGGTCACTAACGGGTTAGGTCATGTAAGTCCCTGCTTGGAATCTTGTTAGTTCATTGCTGTGGTTTGGCTGTGATGACTGTAACATCTCTGCCATAGATTCCCTTCCCTGGATGTCTAATGATTTTTCTGACTTTTTGAAGCTCACAAGGTCAATACTTCTTCAACTAAGATCATGAAAGAATAAATATAAAGTTGATAGAACACATAGCTGGACCATATGTTCTTGGGGTACATGGCAACTTAAGTAGAGGCAGCAGCAGTCACAGAATATCTGTGCATGGTCTGAGTCAGGCTAAAATCAAGGAGAACAGTTAAAATCAATCAAAAACAATAAAAAAAAAAGAATCAATCAACAAGCATTTATCAAGTGCCTACTATGTGTCAGGCACTGTGCTAGGTACTGAGGATACAAACGGAAAAAAAATGTAACACTCCCTACTCACAAACTTACATACAAATGGGAAAGATTTATAGCCTTCCTAGAAGTATAAAGGGAAACCATTACAGCAATCAAGGCTAGAAATAATGAGGCCTGAACTATGGCAAATGGAAGGTGATGTGGAAAAAAATATTTTAGAAATGAATCAATATGATTTGGCAACTGTGGTGCATCTGCATATATGTGAAGGAGCCAGAGACAGAAACAGGGAGGGAAGGAGGAGAGGGAGAAATGGAAGAAGGGAGAGGAAGGAGAGAGGAAGGAAGGGTGGAGGGGGAGAGAGAGAAAGAGAGGGGAGAGAGAGAGCAAAGGAAGAGAGAGGGAAGAAGGAAGAGAGAGGAAGGGAGAAAAGGGGGAAAGGGAGAGATTCTTCCTACTACCCCCTGATATTTTGGGGTTCCTGTTGCCCTTCTATGTGTCATCTTGAGTAAGTCACTTTTCTGAGCCTGTTTCCTTTTATTTATTGGGGGGGGTTGGGGAGGTGAGGACCCATGATTAGGGAACTCCCATTGTGGAAACTCACTCCACTGATGCAGGCTGTGGACTTGGCAGTCTGTTAGTCATCATGCATTTATTAAGCACCTCCTGTGTTCTGGGCACTGTAGGAAGCTCTGAGTATACAAAGAAAGCCAAAAAAAATCAGCCTCTGCTCTCAAGATGCTCACAAGCAAATAAGATGGAATACAGAATAAACTGGAGATCCTCACCAGAAGGAAGGCAGGCACTAGGATTAAGGAGGGCAGAGAGAGACTTCTTATCGAAGGTGAGACTTCAACCAACACTAGAAGGAAGCTAGGAGGTAGAGATGAGGAAGAACATTCCAGGCATTGGGGCACGATGAACGAAAATGCTTGGAGTCTGGAGGTGGAGTGTCTCCTTTGAGGAAGTGAAGAGGTGGTTCACAGAATATGTGGAAGGGGGGAAGATGTAAGGAAACTGGGAAAGGGGGAAGAGAGCAGGATACTAAGGGCTGCCTAGGGTATTGCCCAGAATCACACAATGTATGTCAAAGGCAGGATTTAAGCTCAGATCTTCCTGACTGCAAGGCTGGCTCCTTCATGTATTACACTGTTGGTTTCACCTTTCTTTGTATCCTCAGTACTTAGCACAGTACCTGACACATAGTAGGTGCTTAATAAGTGCTGGTTGACTATTGGGCTGACTGCTGACATTTCCTAAACCTCGATAAAAATAGGCATAGTAATATTTAACTTATAAGGATATAAGGAGAGCTCTTCACAAGCTGAAAGTGGCTAAAGAAAAGATAGGTAGATAGAATGTGGCTAAAATAGACATTGGCCAGTCCAGACAGGTATAGGAAAAGGAGAAAAAGAAGGTTTCTGATCATGTGACCTTGAACTGATCGCTTCTGTCTGGGCCTCAGTTTCCTCATTTGTTAAAGGAGAGAAGGAAGGGAAATATGGGAGAAACCCTGTTCCAGTTTCAAAATTTTGTTCTTCTTTGATACCCTGATTTTCTCTTTACCTTGCAATGTCCCTCCCCCTTCCCTTGAAATTTCCTCTGGGAATTTCTTGGCCTCCTCCAAGAAGCCTCCCTGATGAATTCTGGCCTCTCCATGCCTCTGGTGTTGATGTATTTTGTTGCTGGCAGTGAAGTCAGAGTCCTTCTTAGAGGTGGCCATGACCCTTTCTGTAAAGAGATAGAGCTTCCTGGGAAAGGCAAATGGCCAGGATTAAGTAAGAAGCTAAGTTAACAGGAAATGAAAGGCTGCCCTGTCAAAGTGATCCCAGAAGATCATTGGGTCCAGGCATGGACCTTCCACCAATGTTAAGAGGGGCCAAAGGAAGCATTGGTCACTGTGGTCAGAAGCCCAGGGGGAGATTGCAGAGGTTGATTTCAGCTCAATGTAAGGCTAACTTCTAATAATGAGAGGGGTCCCAAAGTCTGCCTTGGGAGGTGGTGGGTGCCTCATCCCTGTAGTTCATTATGCCTTTGCTTGTTCCTGTTTCTGTTCAGGAGTCCACCATTCTTCCCATCATCCATCTTCACAGTCTTTGAATCAATCTCAAGTCCTTAGTCTCCCCCATCCCATGTAGACATTCACTTACAAAATCTGGCCATTTCTTGTTCTGCAACATCTGTCCCCTTCTCTCCACTCACATAGCTCCCAGCTTAGTTCAGGCTCCTCTCCCTTTTTGTCTAGACTGTTGTATAAGCCTCTTTAACTGCTTTTCCTATATCAAATCTCAGCTCAGTGTTGAAGTATATGGAGTAAGGGGCCTGGATTCAGGAAGATTCATCTTCCTGAGTTCACATATGATCTGAGACACTAACTAGCTGTTTGACCCTCGGTAAGTCACTTAACCTTTTTTGTCTCAGTTTCCTCATCTGTAAAATGAACTGGAGGAGGAAATGGCAAAACACTCCAGTTTCTTTGCCAAGAAAACTCCAAATGTGATCACTAAGAGTTGGACATGACTGAAAAAACAGCAATCTCAAATGTCTCCTCTATTTTCTACCCAAATTCTGAAGGGATTTTTCCTAAAGCCGGAGAAGTCACTCCTCCACTCAATAAGCTCCAATGGCTCCCTATTGCCCCTAGGTTCACATATAAAGTCTTCTGACATTTAAAGCCCTAACAACCAGAATCCTACCTTTATTTCTTAGCTAATTACACCTCAGATGCACTGGGCAGTCTAGCCAAGTTGGTTTACTTGTTCCTAGGTAAAGAGTAAGAACGTAAAACTCTCTCCTCTCTATTGACTAAGCTGCCCCCCCATGCCAAGAATCAAATCCCCCCCATCACCATCTCTAGCTTCCTTCGAGTTCAGCTCCAACACCATGTGCATCAGGCCACCTTTCCTGATTCCCCCAGCTGCTGGTGCCACACCCTCTCCCCACTAAAGTTATCTTCTATTTTCAATCACCTTGCATATATATGTGTATACATATGTACACATATGTGTATACATATATACACATATGTGTATACATATATATATATACATATATATATATGATATAGCCTTAAATGTGTATGTGTGTTGTTTCTCCCAATAGAATGTAAGGTCCACAAAGGCAAGAAGTACTTCTTTTTGTCTTTTGGCTTGGCATTCAAAGCCCTTCATAACCTAGCCCACTCTTACCTTTCCAATTTTCTTATCTTAGTTCCCAAAACATACTCTTCAATCCAGTGACAATGGCTTCCCATCGACTCCACAAAGAAGATAGTCCATCTCCTGGCTCCACTTTCTCTGCAACTGTCCCTCATGCCTGTAATGCCCTCCCTCCTCATCTCTGCCTCCTGCCTTCCCTGGCTTCCTTTAAGTGTCTACTAAAAACCCATCTCCCAGCCCCTCTTAATTCTAACGCCTTTCCTCTGTTAACTATGCCAGTTTGTCCTGTAAAGCTGGTTTATATTTATTTGTTGTCTCTCCCACTAGATTATGAGTTCCTTGAGGGAGGGACTGTCCTTTGCCTCTAGCACTTAACACAGTGCCTGGCACATAGTAGGCACTTAATAAGTGTTTGACTGATTCATTAGTATCTTCCTATGCCAAGCATGGAATTGGCACATAGTTTGGCATCTAATAAATGCTTGTTGGGACAGCCAGATGGCACAGTGGATAGAGTGCCTCAGTTTCCTCATCTGTAAAATGAACTGGAGAAGGAAATGGCAAACCACTCCAGTATCTTTGCCCAGAAAACCTCAAATGGGGTCACGAAGCATTGGACATGACTGAACAACAGTAACAGATGCTTGTTGACTTATTGATTATGAGGTGAGTAGACTAGATGGTCTCTAAAGCCCTTTTCAAGGCTAGTATTCCATTTCCTAACAATATGGTTATAAGTTGGTTCTTTTTGAGCTCTAACTTTCTATGTTCAGGGTTCCTTCCACCCCTGACCATCTATACAAGTCTATGGTTCTGAGCATCAGTGTGCTGGGAAATGTTAACAATGGACTGGGCTGGGGGGCGGGGAGTACTACATAAGGGAAACATGCATAAGCTGACTCTTCATTTTGAATGTCTTTCTCCACTACTTTTTTAAGTCTAGACAATCAACAAAACTATCAATCAATACCTAATTTGTATCATTTGCTGATTTCTGAGGTGTAAATGCTCACACTAAAAATTTAACAATTGGCTTTCAGTTTAAGTTGGCTCTCTGGTGTCCCCCCTGCTTCTGCGTCAGAGGAGGTGTTTTACTGTGGATGGGTGGGATTCAAAATGCTAAGTGGTTCATTTTTGGATGACTACACATCCTCCCTTCTCTCTCCAGTCACCTAAATGACAACCCCTCTCTCTTGTGCCTCTGATGTTCAATTCCCACCAAACCTTACTTTATCCTAGAAGCCTCCAAGTGTCACCTCCTCCAGGTAGCCTGTCCAGACTACTCTAGGTTACGTGACTCTGTCTTAGAAATCCAAATGGAACTTAGAGTTAGTATCTACAGCTGCCAAATAACCCAATGAGTTAGGGAGTATAAATGTTATTATCCCATTTTTACAAAGGAGGATCCTGGAGGCCAGATACTTTGGCCATGGCCGAACAGGTTAGGGGCAGAGTTATGATTAAAATCAAGATCTCTGTACTTGGTCCAAGCTTGGGGCTTTCTCTCTTCCACCCCACCATGTCCTCTCTCTCCGGGCTACTTGCACATTGCTAACACAGGACTAGATACAAGGGATGGGCTGAATACAGATGTGTGGATTAATGGATGAAATGGCTTATCCTCTCCCTTGTCTCAGAAGGATTATGACTCACTAGAAGGAAGAATTTTTCAATCACCAAAACTATTCCAAAAGTAGGGAGGGAGAAGTCTGGTTTCTTATTTGTGGAGGAGTTCAGTGACCACTTGTCGGTAAGAATGGAGAGGCACTCCAGCTGAGGTAAAAGTTCATCAATCAATGAGTATTTTTCAAGTGTCTACTATATGCAAGGTTTAGCTAAGTGCTGCAGATACAAAGACAGGCAAAAGATACTCCCTGCCCTCAAGGAGCTCAGAGTCTGGTAGAGGAGATCACAAGCAAACAAATATGTCCAAACAATGTATATTGTATAAATTGGAGATGATCAACCAAGGGAAGGCACTAGAATTAGAGGAATTGGGAAAGGCTTCCTGTAGTACGCAGGGTTTTTTTCTGATACTTCAAGAAAGCCAGAAGAGAGAGAGGAGGAAGGAGAGCCCTCCAGGCATAGGGAACAGCTAGAAAAAAATGCCTTGAGTTGGGAGATGGAATCCTTGTTCTTGGAAAAGCAAGCGGGTCATTGGTCACTGGATCACAGAGTATATAGAGGGGACTGGAAGGGTAGTAAAGAGCCAACTTCTGAAGGACCATATGCTTTCTGATGGCCCAACTCATATGCTATGATTCAAAGAATTTTGATTTCTTGGCCTAATGTTTCAAGACCAAGAAGTCACAGAATCATGGAATCATAGAAGCTGAGAGTTGGAAAAGGATCCCAGAGGCCAACTATTCCATTCCACACCTGGAAAAGAATTCCTCCTACAAGAAGTCCAAACAAGTGATCATCCAGTCTCTGCTTAAAGACCTCTAAAGAATCCTCTGCTTCCTGAAACAACCCATTCTACTTCAAGGCAGAGCCTAATAATTAGGAAGGATTTTTTTTCTTACCTCATTTAAAAATTTTCCTCTTTGTAACTTGTACCCATTATTCCTAATTTTCTCCCTTCCCTGGAGACAAAGAGAATAAGTCTAATGCTTTTTCTATATATAACTTTTTATATTGTTGTTCAGTTGTTTTAGTCGTGTCTGACTCTTCATGACCCCATTTTGAATTTTCTTGGCATTTTGCTGTTTCCTTCTCCAGCTCATTTTGCAAATGAGAAAATGGAGGCAAATAGTGTTAAGTGACTTGCCCAGGGTCACACAACTAATGTCCAAGGCTGTATTTGAACTTGGGTCTTCCTGACTCCAGGTCTGGTGCTCTATCCACTGAGCCACCTAGCTGCTCGTTTTTTTTACATAGTTGAAGACAAGTGGTATGTCCCTCATTGAGTATTCTTCTGTCCAGGTTAACCACTCATAGTGTCTCTGAGTGATCCTCATTATGACGTGAACTTGATACCAAAATCTTCATAGTTTACCCTTCTTTAGATGACTTCAAACTTATTCATGTCATTTTTTCTTTTCTTTTCTTTCCTTTTTTCTGCGAAGCAGTGAGGGTTAAGTGACTTGCCCAGGGTCACCCAGTTAGGAAGCGTCAAATGTCCAAAGACGATTTTGAACTCAGGTCCTCCTGACTCCAGGGCTGGTATTCTATCTATTGTGCCACCTAGCTGGCCCATTAATGCACTTTATAATTTCCTAAGTTGTAGTGCCCAGAACTGAACACAATACTGATCTTATGGGATCTGGCCAGGTCAGAGTACAGTTAAAGTATCTCCTGGAAGCTATGACTCTCTTAAGACATGGGAAAACTGAATTCATTTTTTTGGTTGCCATATCACATTGTTGACCCTGTCGAAGTTGCAGCCCACTAAAACTCCCCAGATCTCTTCCAGAAAAACTACTTCCAACCATGCTTCTCCCATCTGGTACTTGTAGAGTCAGTCTTTTAAATCCAACTTCATTCCCATTCATCTCTATTGAATTTCATCTTATTTGACTCCATGCAGAGTTCTGATTTGTCAAGATGGTTAAATGGATGGAATATATATACATATGTATACATGTATGCATATGTGTACATATGTATGGATGGAATAAGCATTTATTAAACACCTACTATATGACAGCCACTGTGCCCAGCATTTTACAAACATTGCCTCATTTGATCTCAGGATCCTTCTGAATTCCGACTGTGGCATCCACTGCATTGACTCTCCTTCCTAGCTTTATGTAATCTGAACATTTGATAACAATGTCATCTATCCTTTTATCCAAGTTCCAGATAAAAACTTTAAAACAGAGCAGGTCCAGTACAGGTTCCTAGAGCACTTGAAAATTCCTCGCCACCAGATCATCAATGTCTACTCTTTGAGTCCTGCTACTTAACTAGTCCATCTAATTGTAATCTGGTCTCATCCACATCTCACCATCTTTTCTATGAGATTAATGTGAGCTGCTTTAACAAATCCCTTGCCAGAATTCTAGATAAACTGTTGCCATTGCATTCCATTGATCTTTTATTAGCTTATTAACCTTGTCAAAAAAGAAAAAGAGGAAATAAGGTTAGCTTTGAATATTGGAGAGATAGTGAGCAAGGAAACAATGGTGGCAGAGGCAGATGGCTTCATCCAAAGTAAATCTTTGGATGAATGAATGGATGGATGGACGGATAGATGGATGGATGAATAAATGAATGAATTAATGGGTGAATGAATGGATGGATGGATGGATGGATGGATGGATGGATGGATGGATGGATGGATGAATTAATGAATGGATGGTGTAATCTAATGGTGGGATTTTAACCCCAGAGTGAGGTTGATGGGGAGATTATTTAGAAACAGTCAGACCTTTTGTCAACAATCCTTCTTTGACCTGGAGGTTATCAGTTCTGTTCTTGAGAAAAGTAGTTAAGAGCCAGTAGAGACTTGCAACCAGGCCAACCTTACTGCCCTGGGTTTTTTCTGGTCCTGTTCTGTCCTATGATCACCAAAAGATGTCTGATTTAGCATTTAGTGTTTTAGTCAACATTGAATCCCCTACTGTCAAAGGACAACCCCCTTGCCCCACTCTAGCTCTCTGCTGTCTTCATCCCATACCCATCCTCTCCCAATACCCCACTCCAGAACTTCCTGACCCTGTGTTCTCTGAAACACTCGCTCCATCAAGCTTTCTTTCCTCTTACAACATTTCCTGTCTTATTCCTTTTGTATTCTATGCTCAGTGTCTTGGCTCCTTCCAGATGACACTGGCCACCCTGTCCAGTACCATTTGCACTTTCACTTATCCCCTTTGACTCACTGGTTATAGTGAGGGAGTCAGCGTACTCCTTGTTTCCCATGGCCAGTCCTAAGCTCTCCCTCTACTATCATAACTCAGAAGTCTTTCCCCTTTGAGATTCATGCAATCAGAATCTATCACCCAATCCAGTTCCTGGTAGTTGCTATCTACTGATCCTAGGACATTCTCCTCCTTTTTCAATGAGTTCATTGCCTAGCTCACAAAGTCCCTCTTCACCCTAACTCTTGACCTCATACTAGGCTATTTCAGTAAACATGTTGATGTTCCCTCAACTATCTAACTTCCCAGATCCTTAATATACTCAAACACTCAACTACTGTGGGTTGACCTATTTCTGTTCCACATAAGTTATGCACAGGAATGGTCCTCCCCTTAATCTTGCCATCACCCACAAGTGAAATCCTTCCATGTTTAAGACCCCCAACCTTTTTCTTTTTCAGATTGTAATCTTGTATCTTCTTGGGTCTCCTGCTACCTTCACTTCTCCTACACTTTGTCCTCCCTGGTACCTCTAATAACCTCAGTCCCTCAGTATTTTCCCTAGCCATCGCTCCTGCTTTGACTCTATTTTCTTCTCTTCCCATTCTCATCCTCTCGGTAAACCAGTTCAAATCCACAGTATCCTTTATTATTCAATCGCTTGTGCCCTTCTCCTATCCCCAATGACACCTTACCCAGCTCCAACCTTATATTACTCTGACCATCTGCCTCCCTCACTCCTACTGAGGTGCTGTTCAGTAGAACTGAAGGAAACCACAAAACCGTGCTGGCTGGGACTGCCACACATTTAGACTATCTCATCTCAACTCAGACCTCTCTGCAGCAAGGCAGTCCTACTGCTTCCTGATCTGTGTCCCCTCCCACTCACTCACAGCGGTTGTTACCAATCTCTTCTCATTCTACCATAACTTTCACTTCCCTGTTGTTATTGTTTAGTCATGTTTTTAGTCTTTGTGACCCCATTTGGGGTTTACTTGGCAAAGATACCAGAGTGGTTTGCCATTTCCTTTTCCAGCTCATTTCCCAGATGAGAGAACTGAGGCAACAGTGTTAAGCAACTTGCCAGGGGTCACACAGCTACTAAGTGTCTGAGGCTGGATTTAAACCCTGGAAGAGGAGTCTTCCTTCACTCACTCAACTTCACAAAATAAATAAATAAATAAATTTTAAAAATTAGAAGTCATTCACTGAGAGCTCTCTCTTGTACCTCCTCCTCATCTCATGTCCAACTGATACCTCCATTATCTCATTCACTTCCATCTCTGATGAAGACATGTCCCTTCTAGCCAAGGCCAATCCTGCTAAAAGTAATTTTGATCCCATTTCCTTCCATATTCTCCATCAGAAAGTTACTCTACCAAGGGGGCAGTGGATAGAGCACCAGCCCTACTGTCAGGAGGACATGAGTTCAAATCCAGCCTCAGATACCTACTAGCTGTGTGACCCTGGACAAGTCACTTAATCTTGTCTCCAAAAAAAAAGGGAAAAAAATAAAGTCATACCCTCCCCATCATCCCTACTCTCTCTCTATCTACTGATTCCTTCCCCCTGCCTGTAAGCATGCCTAAGTCTCTTCTCTCTTAAAAAACAAAACAAAACAAAACAAAAAGCCCTCCCTGAATCTTAGCATGCATACTAGCTATAATCCCTCATCTTTCTTTCCTTTCTTAGCTAAACTCCTTAGCTGTCTTCACTTGGTGCCTCCTCCGTATTCTCTCCTCTCACTCTCTTCTAACCCTCTGGCTTCCAACTTGATCATTGAAACTGCTCTCACTAAGGATATCAGCAATTTCTTAACTGCCATGTTGAATTGATGTTTTCCAGCCCTCATCCTTCTTGACTTCTGTAGCATGACTCTGTTGACCACACTTTCTCAGACCCTCTGGGTTTTCACTTTATATGTATTGTCTCATTTGATCCTCACAACATCCCTGAGAGGTCGGTGCTTTTGTTCACCCCATTTCACAGATGAGGACACTGAGGCAGATGGTTGTTGATCATCTTACTCAAGGTCACATTTGAGGCAGGGTTTGACTCCATGTCCAGCATCTCTCCATTGCATGTCTCATAAACATTTGATGATTGATTTCTAATGGGGTCTAGTGTCTCTTTGCGTTTTGCTAGTATGGTCATGTCTCTATCACTGTACTATGAAAATAGTCTGAAGAATTGAGCAGAGCCCTGATCTGGGAGCCTAGACGCCTGAATTCTTACTCTAGCTCTGCCTCGAACTCACTATTTTATCTTGGGTGAGTCATTTTCGTAGTTGTTTGCTTGTTTTTTTCCTTATTAGATTATGAGCTCCTTGAGATCAGGGACTGTCTTTTGATTTTTTGGGTATCCTCAGCCCTTAGCATGGTGTAGGCAAATAGTAGGTGGTTATAAATACTTATTGAGTTATTGATTTTCAGAACCTCACTTTCTTCTCTTTAAAAAGGGAGCTGGATGAGACTGTAATCAGGTCTCTGAGCTCTGGCATTCTACATTCTAAGGTCCTTTATAGCCAGGATGTTCTGTGTCTGACATAGGAGCAGACACACACAATCGGAGTCATAGGCACATACAAATATATCTGCCTCTACTTACTCTCTCTGTGCTCTGTTCTGACCTGGCCTGTTAGCCTGGATATTATCCTGAGAATGTTCAATTGATTATTCAATATCTCTTGCTCCCTGTGATCACCCCAGGGCGATTCCTAATGCTATAGGTCGAGAATATGCTCTCCACTTTGGAAGCAGTGGCACAGAGATGTTAATAAGCATACCAGGGAGCAGCCCAGCATTCTGGGGCTATAGAAGCAGAATAAGAGGCAGGATAAGAGTTGAGTGTTTGCTGAAGCAGAAATAGGGGAGGGAAAAGGCACATGGGAAGATGCGTCACAGTGAAATACCATTGAGATTCTATCTTTGTCCTTCTGGAGTTGTTGGCAGGGCAGCTGATGAGATGCAGAAATAGGAAGGAAAATGGGGTTAGGGAGAATTCTTGTTGCCAGCAGAAGGGTTTCATAATATAACCAAAAAAGTAGCATCGAGACCTTTTCACATGGTCCTCCTTGTGTAATATGAGCAGGCATCTCTATGAGATATAAGGGGCTTGAGGTATCTCTATAGGGGTATAAGGGACCTGAGGCATCTTTAGAGGATGTAATGGGTCTGAGACATCTCTGTGGGAGTATAAGGGGCCTGAGACATCCCTAAGGAATACAAGGGCCCTCAGGCATCTTTAGGGGATGTAAGGGACCTCAAGGATTCCCAGGGGATAGGAAAGACTCCCTGATGAGTATGAAGGTTCTGATCTATCCTTAGAAGAGGTAGTTTGTATAAGGTGGAGGGGCAGAGCTAGCCTTGCTTTCATGACAGTAGGGAGCTGCCTAGGCTGAGTGTGTCTATGAGCTTTTGGACTTTTTAGCCCCCTCTAGTGGTGCTGCCCTCTTCTCCCCAGCCAGCTGTCTCTACATAAGCAGGGACTGCTCCTAAGCACTCCTGCCTGTCCTGGATAGGGATGGCTCTGTCTTCACTGGCCTAGAGGGGATAAAGGGAACAGGGGCCAAAATGAAGAGGAGAAAATGGTGAAGGAGAAGGAGAAAGAAGATGAGGAAGAAGAGGAAGAGGAGAAGACTCCGAAAACAACTCAGTGTAATGAAAAATGCTCTGCATTTGGAGGCTAGGGATCTGAGCTCTGTATGACCTTGATGAGATTGGTTTGTTCCAGTTCCATAGTTCAATGACCTTTCCCTATTCCATTACTCCATTTCTACACCCCACCTCATAGTACACACACACACACACACACACACACACACACACACACACACACACACACACACACACACACTATGAAAAAGTAGACCTGTGCTGGTTACCACTCGATCTCAGTTCTGATCACCTGCTCCTATGAACCTTGGCCACTTTCTCTCTCCTGGACCTTAGTTTTTGTCATCTGTAAAACAGGAACAGTTTTGGATTAGCTGACCTCTAAAATCCATTCCAGGGCTAAAGTTTTTTAAAATCCATGGTTCTAATGGTGGAATTTCAGGCACTTGAGATATTGTGAGGGGCAAGTAAAATTTCCAGAGGGAAAACTCTAAAACCACAAGCCCTTAAGTGTAGTTTTGTCCCCAAGGGCAAGGGTAATGAACCTCTTTCTCTGTCTTCTCAGGTGCTCTTCATGGGCTTTTGACTGTTATGAATATATCTAATTACCTCCAGACTGTTTACTTAGGATGATTGCATTTAGAGCCAAAGGAACTTTATTGATCATCCAATGCCCTCACCCCCATTTTATAGATGATGAAATTGAAGCCCAGAGTGGGGAGATGACTTAGATTATCCCATCCTAGACCCCAAGTGCACACTTTTTAGGGGTTATTCACAAAGGATAGGAGAACCAACAAATTCAGAAATAATTTACCAAGGGAAGATTACCAGTATAAATAAAAGGAGACTGCCTAGTCCCACACTAGGTGACCCCAGCTCTTTCAGCTTCCCTAGACTAACATTATAGGGCAACTAGGCAGTACAGTGGGTAGAGTGGGAAGCCTGGAGTCAAGAAGACTCATCTTCCTGAGCTCAAATCTGGCCTCAGACACTTACTGGCTGTGTGACCCTGGGCAAGTCATTTAACCTTGTTTGCCTCAGTTCCTAATCTGTAAAATGAACTCAAGAAGGAAATGGCAAACCACTCCAGTATCTTTGCCAAAAAAAAAACCCAAGTGGGGTCACAAAGAGTTGGACACAACTGCACAACAGGACTAACATTCCTCTAGGCCATTCTGATCTCTGTCTCATTTATTTCCCTCAAGATGTCAGGAGAAAATTTTCTTACCCCCAAGCTAAAGATACACACACACACACACACACACACACACACAAACACACACACACACCTCAGACATTTTGTGATTCTGATTCAAAATGCTTGTACCTAGCAAGGCCCTTGTCCCTGATATAATACAACACACATTTACAAAGCACCTACTGTTTGTCCTGTTTGCAGAATTCCTCATTAAGTGCCAGAGGGAGACAGAACCTTTTTTTTTTGTAATTTTTATTTCATTTTCATTTTTTTAAATTAACAAGCTCTTATTTTCTCTCCCTCCTCCTTCTCACAAAGAGACACAACATTTAGCTAAAACATGGTTCTACCTTCTACAGTCAATCAAGGTAATGAGACACATGGATGTATACAAGTACGTGGCATTACAGAAAGTGTTGTGTGATTTGGTTCCTGTACATGCCAGCTGGATGGCCCTATAGACAAGCCTTTCATCTCCTTAGGCTTCAGTTTCTTCCTCTGTAACAGGTTCTTTGCATTGTGTTCCTCTCCAAGTTGTTCTGAGCAAAGTGCTTTGTAAACCTTAAAATGCTATAGGAATATGAGTTATTATTAATAATAATAATTTATTATAATTACTACTACCAACTTAGGGGACCAGGAAAGACTTCCTAAAGGGGGCAATATCTGAACAGACTGATTCCCATCATCTTCCAACAGGTAGGTGGTATAGTGGATAGAGCCCTGGGTTTGGAGGCAGGAAGACTTGAGTTCAAACTCAGCCTCAGATATTTGCTAGGGTGAGTCACTTAAACACCATCTGCCTCAGTTTCTTCAACTGTAGGATGGGGATAATAATACCTTCCTCCTACAGTTGTTGTGAGGATCAAATGGAAGAATATTTGTAAAGCGCTTAGCACAGTGTCTGGCACTTAGGAGATAACAATAAATGCTGGTTTCCTTCCTCTTGTTATTATTAATTAATATTGGATAAAATATTCCTAGCTGACATTCACATAGCACTTCATAGTTTTACAGCACAGTTGCTATTGAACCTGTACTCACCTTGGATTTTGAAGTCAGTATTAGCCAACAGTGTAGAATGGCAATCCAAGAAGTTAATGCCATCCAAGGCTGCGAGAAGTGGCCAGAAAACAAAAAGGGGTGTGTGTGTGTGTGTGTGTGTGTGTGTGTGTGTGTGTGTGTGTGTGTCTGTGTGTGTCTGTGTGTGTCTGTGTGTCTGTGTGTGTGTTTGTGTCTGTATGTGTGTGTGTATGTGTCTGTGTGTGTGTTTGTGTCTGTATGTGTGTGTGTGTGTGTCTGTGTGCATGCGTGCACAGTGATCATCCTGCTGAATGCTTCTCTTTCAGAAGATCTAGTTTTGAGTACACATTCTACCGATTATAGTCACCCAATTTTGAGGAAAGTCAGTTTATCCATCTGGGCTTGTGTCTCTTCATTTGTAAAATGGGAATAATAATACTTCTCTATCTACCTTATAGATTTGCTATGAGATCGTATATGCAAAAGTGTTTTGTAAAAAAAAAATGGGGGTTTTATCATCTTCTCTAGGGGTCCTGGGTATCATACACTGGTGGGGGACAGTGAGAGAAAGAAAAGGAAAGAGGAGACGTATACTGAAGATAGCTTCTCTGAAGGCCATAAAGGCTCACTGTGTTTTTGTTCAGTCATTCAGTCATGTCCAACTCTTCTTGACCCATGGACCATAGCATACCAGGCCTTTCTATCCTCTACGATCTCTCAGTCTGTCCAGGTTTATGTTCATTGTTTCCATGACACTATCTATCTCACCTTCTGCCATTCCCTTCTCTTTTTCCCTTCAATCTTTCCTGACATCTGGGTCTTTTCCAAGGAGTACCATCTTCTCATTATGTGACCAAAGTATTTAAGCTTCAGTATTTGACCTTCCAATGAAGGTCAAATTATTAAATGAATTAATAATTTCAAATCAAATCAAAATTTAAATAATTAGTTTCCTTAGGTATTGACTGATTTGATCTCCTTGCTGTTCAAGAAACCCCCAAAAGTCTTCTCTGGCACCACAATTCAAAATTCGAGCATCAGTTCTGTGGTGCTCAACTTTCTTTATAATCCAACTTTGTCAGCCATACATTGCTACTGGTAAAACCATAACTTTGACCACATAGACCTTTGTCAGCAAGGTGATGTCTCTACTTTTTAGTATGCTGTCCAAATTTGCCATAGATTTCCTTCCAAGGAGCAAGCATCTTTTAATTTCATGGTTGCAGTTACCATCTGCAGTGATCTTTGAGTCCAAGAATATAAAATCTGACACTTTTCCATTTCTTCTCCCTATATTTGCTAGGACCTGATGGGACCAGTTGCCAAGATCTTAATTTTTTTATGTTAGGTTTCCAGTCAGCTTTTACACTCTCCTCTTTCACCCGCATCAAGAGGCTTTTTAATTTTTCTTCACTTTCTGCCATCAAACTGGTTATCATCTGCATATTTGAGATTGTTGATATTTCTCCTGGCAACCTTAATTTCAGCTTTTCATCCATCTAGCCTGGCATTTCTTATGATGACAACATACAGCCTTGTTGTACTCCTTTTCAAATCTTAAACCAATAAGTTGTTCAATTTTTCGTTATAACTGTTGCTTTTCGGCCCACATTCAGTTTCTCAGGAGACAAGTAAGATGATCTGATACTCTCAATTCTTTGAGGACTTACTACATTTTGTTGTGATTCACAAAGTCTGCTTTTGTTGTTCAGTCATTTTCAGTTGTGTCTGACTCTTCGTGACCCCATTTGGAGTTTTCTTGGCAAAGATGCTGGAATGGTTTATCATTTCCTTTTCCAGCTCAGGAAACAGAGGCAAAAAGGGTTAAGTGACTTGCCCAGGGTCACACAGCTAGTAAGTGTCTGAGGCCAGATTTGAACTCAGGAAAATGAGTCTTCCTGACTCCAGGGCCCACACTCTATCCACCTAGCTGCCCAAGAGCTTTAGTGTAGTCAGTGAAGCAGAAGTAGATGCTTTTCTGGAACTCCCTTGCTTTCTCCATAATCCAGCCAATATTGGCAGTTTGTCCTATTGTTCCTCTGCCACTTCAAAAACCAACCTGTTCTTCTGGTAATTCTCAGTTCACATGTTGTTATAAAGACTAGCTTGCGGAATCGTAGGCATAACCTTGTTGGTGTGTGAAATGAGTGCAATTATTAGGTGATCTGAGCATTCCTTGGCATTGCCCTTCTTTATGACTGGGACATAAACTGATCTTTTCCAATATAATGACCATTGTTGAGTTTTTCAAATTTGCAGGCCTGCTGAAACCAGCACCTTAATAGTATCATCTTTTAGGATTTTAAATAACTCAGCTGAAATTCTGTCACCTCTACTAGCCTTATTGCTAGCAATGCTTCCTAAGGCCCACTTGGCTTCATTCTCCAGGGTGTCTGGCTCTAGGTCCGTAACCACAAAATCATGGTTATCCATGATGCTAAGATTTGCCTTGTATAGTTAGTTCTTTTGTGTATTCTTGCCACCTCTTTTTAATCTCTTCTACTTCTGTTAATTTCTTACCATTGTTGTTTTTGTCATGCCCATTTTTACATGAAATGTTCTCTTAATATCTCTGATTTCTTGAAGAGATCTCTTTTTCAGTAACCCAAAAGGCAGCTCTACACATGGACATCCCCAGATGGTCAATACTGAATTCATATTGATTATATACTTTGCAGTCAAAGGTCAGTTATGCAGTCTATAGAGTCAGTTAAAATAATACCTGGAGCTGACTGTGACTCATATTATGACCTTCTTATTGCGAAATTCAGGCTTAAGTTGAAGAAAGTAGGGGAAACCATCAGCTCACATAGGTATAATCTAAATAACATCCCTTATGAATATGAGGTAGAAGTGATGAATAGATTTAAGGGATTAGATCTGTCCCCTGAAGAACTGGGGACAGAGGTTCATAAAATTGTACAGGAGGCAGCAACAAAAAAAAAATCAAGGCTCATAGTCAGGAGTATTATGATCCAACCAAAATTCTAGTCCCCTTCAGGAAAGTAATGTCAGCCCTTAATGTCTTCTCACCAGACATAGACGCCGTCCTTTTCCAAAGCTGTAAAGCATGAGTCAATAGTGAGTTATGAGGGCTATTTAACTCCAGGAGACTTGTTTTCTTGGCTTTCTCCTGCCTCTCTTCATAAAAATTAGGACCCTTAGATGCTCCACACATGGCGACTTATAAAATTCCTTCGCTGGCAACCCTTAGGTCCAAAAGCATCTATGCTACTAACTTATTAATTCTATGATCTTGAGCAAGTCACTTGTCAGCAGTTTCCTCCCCTGTAAAATGAGGGACTTGGTCTAGAATCATCTATAAGGTTCTTTCTAGCTCTAAGTTCTATGACCCATCTCCTCTTTCCCTCTCCACCTCTGTCCCAATTCATACATAGCCCCAACCCTCTGATGGTAAGGCCTTTCTAGGAGGAGAAAGTCATTGAACTCCAACTAAGCTGTCAGGAATAACCAATAGGAAGCAAATCCTCCAGATGATCCTAGTTGGACACCTTAAGCCTGCACCAGATTTAAAACATATCCCCACATACATCACAAGGCATTCAAAGCAAAAGGCAGAGCTCTGTCCCAGTAGCCCAGACATGAAAGATTATGGTTTCTTTCTCAGTAGCTGGTTCAACAGGCCAAGGAAATAAACATCCTTCAGCACCGTATGTCAGTATCATCTCTGCTCGTGACTTAGTGGGCCAGGGCTCCAGTGTCTCCACAGCAATCTCATCCAAGTAAATGGGATTGTTTCATTATTTACCTTCACTGAGTTGGACCAAGTGCTGCATTTGGATAGAGGGCCTTAGGTTCCAGTCTCTGCTATCTGTCCTTGGTAGGGCACGCAAGTAATGATGCTGAGATTTTCAAACCCAGAACCTCTGACTTCCAATCCAGCATGCTTACCACTGTCTCACCATGTCCCTCAGTACCTTAGTAGCAGGTAAGTTAGATCTCTAACTAGCCATTCCATAAGGAGCCCTCAAAACAAACTTTTAAAGACTAATTCAGTTGTGTGGAGTAATGGAATATAAGTCCCCAAGGGGGAAAAGATCCCAGGTCTTTGGCCCTCTGAGAAGAGACCCTGGAATACCTTGATGTCACTATTAACTCTGAGGGAGGGAGTGGGGCAGGATCTGTTAAGAGAGAATTGCTAATTAAATTTGCTAATATTTCAGTTATATCCAACTCTTGGTGACCCATTTGGGTTTTGTTTTGTTTTGTCTTTGGCAAAGAGCCTAGAGTGGTTTGCCACTTTCTTTTCAAGCTCATTTTATAGATGAGAAAACTGAGGCAAACAAGATTAGGTAACTACTAAGGGTCACACAGCTACTAAGTGTCTGAGGTCACATTTGAACTCAGGTCTTCCTGACTCCAGGCCTAGGACTTTATTCACTGTGCCACCTAATTGCCTACATATTAGAAAACCACATATTAGAATTATCTATGCTTTATTGTGTTTTTATTTCTTTTGCTAAACATTTCCCAATTACATTTTAATCTGGTTCCAGAAACTTGGGAGTTTCATGGGGGCCTCATATTTGACACCTATGTTCTAAGGTCTCTTTTTAAAAGGAAACAAGGAGGTGACTACCACCCTCTAATCGTAGCATACAGACCATTGGTCCTAGTGATGCTATGTCTGTATGTGTTTTCTTTTTGGATGAGCTCCTGGTTACAGATAAACATTTCAGGTCATTGCAATAACAATAGTCCTTCAAATTTATGATGAACTTTGTACTTTTCAAGACCCTTTCTCATCCGTTACCTAAATAGTTATACACAACAACTCTGGAAGATGACTGAGGTAGGAACTATTCCCTCCATTGGAAAGAGAGAGAAGTTGAGACTCAGGATGAGGAAGTGAATTGCCCAAGATCTTGAATCAAATCCAGAAGCAGAACTGGATCAGAAAACCAGGTCTTCTGATTTCACATCCAAGGGCTCACTGTACCACTAGACAGAGAAAAATAATCAGTTGGGAGTGGGGAAGGGAGAGGAGGGGGAAAGACTGAGTGACTTGTCATTGACATTGTGGAGAGGACCTTGGACTACATGCTTCTGAAGTCACTTCTAGTTCTGAGATTCTCTGGTAAGATAGTAATGCTAATTCACATTTCTTTGCATCTGTACATATATCGAAAGCATTTTCTTCATAACAATTCCGTGAGGTAGACAGCTCAAATATTGTTGCCCCATTTTGTAGATGAGAAAACTGAGGGTCAGAGAGGTTCTGCAACCTCTTTTCTGGGGTCATAGCTATGAAATATCAGAACTAGATTTCTCCTGACTTAAAGTCCAGTGCTCTTTACAATAGACTACACTACACTATATAGTCTAAATAGTCACCTTATATTCTCCTTTCTTCTTTCCTCTCTTCCCTCCTCCTGACTCCTTGTCTTTGTGTAGAGCAGCCTCTCACATTGTAAGATTGTCAAAAAGTACTTACTTGTATTACGTAAGTCTGTCCTGCTTGCTATGGGAACCTCATCTTTCCAGTCTTGGCTTTTTCTGACTCTAGGAGCTCAGAAAAATGACTAGACTCTTAACCAATGGGGTGGTGATGTGTGGACATACCTGAGATTCCTAAGTACCCAAGTGCTGGCACCTGAAATGCTCCTCTCAAAAAGTCTTCACTTTAAAAAAAAAATTCATTAATTTATTTTCTGTTCTAAGATCTCTCTCGCATTCCTATTCACGGAGAAGGCAAGAAAAACAAAACTCATTACAAATATGTATAGTCATGCAAAACAAATTCCTATATTAACCATGTTTTTTGTTATATTGAACTGTTTTAATTTGTTTTTTCTTCTTTTAATTAATTTATTTGTTTTCAAAAAAATGCTTGGAATCACTATTGATTAGAGAGATGCAAAGCAAAACAACTCTGAGGGACTACATCACACCTATCAGATTGGCTAACATATAAAACAGGAAGACGTCAACCATGTTCTTAAAAAAAAAAAAAGAATGAAAAAGCAAGGAGAAGAAAATATGCTTGACTTTCCAATTCCCATCCCAATTTTCAGTGTCTGTCAGCTCTCCATCTAGAGCATGTTTCATCATAAGTCCTCTGGAATTGTTATTGGTGATTGTGTTGATCAGAGTCTTTCAAAATTGTTTATCTTTACAATATTTTGTTATTGTATAAATTTTTTTCTTGATTCTGCTCATTTCACTTTGCATACATAAGTCTTCCCATGTTTTTCTGAAATCCTCCCCATCATCATTTCTTACAGCAAAGTAGTATTCTGTCACATTTATATGCCATAACTTGTTTAGCCATGCCCCGATGGATGGGCATCCCCTGATAGATGGGCATCCCCTTAGTTTCCAATTCCTTACTGACACACACACACACACACACACACACACACACACACACAAAGCTGCTATGAATATTTTTGTATATATGGTTCTTTTCCTCTTTTTTTGATCTCTTTAGGGGTATAACTCTAGGTATCCCTGGGTTGAAGGGTATACACAGTTCAAGAGCTTTTGAGGTAGAATTTCAAATTGCTGTCCAGAGTGGTTGGACTGTGATCTCAGCTCCGCTAACAGTGCATTAATGCGCCTGTTTTTCCATAGTCCCTCCAGCATTTGTCATGTTCCTTTCCTTCTCAATATCCACATGTCACAAATGAGAAAGTTAAAGCTTGAACAAGTGAGGTGATTGGCTCAGGGTCACACTTCTTAGGAAGAGGTAGAGATTGGACTAGAATCCACTTCTCCTGAAAATGCTTAGACCTGGCTTAGCCATTAACTAGCTGTGTGGCCTTGATTATATCAGTTTTCTCCTTTGGAACTTAGTATCCTCAACTGTAAAATGAGGGTATTGGACTAAATGACACTAAGATCCCATTCAGTCCTGACATTCTAAGGTTATTCCTAATATTCTGAGGTTCCTTCCAACTCTGACATTTTACCTTTTAAGATTCCTGCACTGTCTAAAATTTTATATTTTAACATAATAAGTCCCTTCCCACAATAACATTCTAAATTCTATGTTCTAAAGTTCCTTTGATCTCTAACAATATGTTATGAGGAATCTTCCATGTCTGACATTCTGTGTTCTTTGTCCCAAGAGTCCTTCCAGCTCCCAACATCTTGCAGTTTCTAAGATTTTTATCAGAGGGTATGAGAGTTTAAGAAGGATCAAGATTTAAGCAGGGGGGTGGGGGGGGGAGAAGAAAACACACCCCCTATCCTTCAGGCATCTCACAACCCAGTTGGGACCTGAGTCATTCCCCTACCAATTTTCCCAGGTGCCCCCCTCCCCAAACACTTTTCCAAAGGAGAAAAGATAGTTTGTAGCATGGAAGAGTCAGGCATAGTCAGGGAGTGGGCCAATCTATAAAGCACCCAGCATATCGTCGGTACTTTTTGGAAGTCCCTGCAGTCTTGTTCTAGAGAGAAAAAGGACATAAACCGTTTTGCTTGGGTACTTCAAGAGCACTTTTCAAACATCCCAGTCCAGCCTCTGGCTATTAGGTCACTGGCAACAAATTTAGAGGCTTCTGGGCTATGAGAATATTTGCTTGATAAAGTCTATCATTCTTCTTGAAATTTTACCATTCATGTTTTTTATCCCTTTGGGCTAAACATTATCCTTCCCATACCACCATTACAAAATACTAATCTCCCTAAAGAAGGGAGCACATTCAGTCCCCAACATCTCTGTGGGAAAGAATTTCTCATGGACTGATACAATATTATACCTGGAAGGGAATTTAGTAATCCTCCAATATAACCCCTTCCCTTTATGGATGTGGAAACTGAGGCCCAGAGAGGTGATTTACTGAAGGTCATACAGCAAGTTAGTGATCTATGTGGGACTAGAGCTCTTTCCTTTAGAGGTTAAGTATTTAGGGCCTGCAAGACCTTCTTGGCATCCCACATCCCAGGCCATGTGGTCTTCAAATCCCTCCTAATTCTCTTACTGATAAGTCCTGGGTAGGGGCCAACCAGAGCCCCTGCTTGAAATTTGTTTATTCTAGACTATATTTGCATCAGGGAGCACCAACAATGTTGGGCGTTTCAGGAACCATGAAATCAGTCTATTCCTTGGCTGGGCCTATGGCCAACTGGCCTCGAGCCACAGGTTCTGACTTTTCTCTTTCAACAAGGCTGCGTGGGCACTTTGGGAAACCAGAAAGGGACTCAGGTCCCATCTGAGTTGTGAGAAGTCCAAAAGACAGAGGCTGTGTTTTTTCCAATCAGACTATAGCAGGGCTATAGTAGCAACCTCAAGGCAACATGTGACTTTCTAGGACTTCAAATGTGGCCCTTTGACTGAATCCAAACTTCACAGAACAAATCTCCTTAATAAAAGGATTTATTCTATAAAACTTGGACTCAGTCAAAAGAATGCACTCAAGGACCTAGAAGACACTTTTAGGCCTCAAGGCCGCAGATTCCCCACCCCTGGACTAGGGAAAGAGGGATGATATACAAGAATAGTATGATATAAATGAGAAGCATGGGCCAGTGAGTAGAGGGCTTGAGTCCCCCTTCCTACACGTTTTGGCTTTGTAATCTGGGCAAGTACCTTTCAACGTCCTAGCTAATTTCCTAAAATCATAATATGCAGACCAAATGGTTGCAGATCTACATTCATGGAGAGTTGGGGGTGGGGTGGTACTTTTTCACCAGTGAACTCCATACAGCAATGAATTCACAGATCCAAAAAATAAAAAAAAATACACAGTATAGTGTAATAAGGATCACAGGGTCATAGATTTAGAGCTAGAAAGAAACTTAGAGGCCATGAAATCCCACCACTTCATTTTACAGATGAAGAAATTCATCTTGGACCAATCTCAGAGGGGTTTGTGACTTGCCCAGCATCACACAGGGAGGAAGTGGTGTAATCTGGATTTGAACCCAGTTTTTCTGACTCCACAACCAGTGATCTTTCCAACTCACCACTCTTTCTTTTACTCAGTAACTAATTGGATATAGAGAGTAAGGAAGAGATTCAAAGATAACTCTGAGGTGTGAGTCACAGGGAGGATCCTAGAATCTTAGGTGCATAGATAGTGATAAGTTTAGGGCTGTGAAAGGATGGATCTTAGAGTCTGTCTAGTCTAGCCTCATTATAGATGACAGCGTGGAAACACAGAGTCATACAGATTGTAAGGATAAAAGGCAAGAGTCTTCCTAACTTCAAGTTCAGCACTCTACCCACGCTGTCTCTCCTCCATTCTAGAAAAGCAGAGAAATTAGAAGTGTCAGGTTTGGTGGGAAGATGATGAATTTAGTTTTGGATAGTTGAGTTAGTGGAACATCCAGTTAGAGATGACCATTACACTTGGAGATGGAGGAGGGAGTCCTTGAGAACTAGGGCAGAATTTCTCCTTTAGACCAAGGACCATGTCCCTTCATCAGACCAGAACACCTAGAGCTCAGAAGCTATGTCACCTCTTCAGACTAAGAAGAGACTTCAGTCCTTTACAACAGGTCTTGGTCTTCCTTTTCAGACTGGGGGTTCCCCCAACTCTTCTGTTCTCTTCCCTCACCTATCACTCAAGCTTCTTAAAACTCCCTATGTTTGGTTGGTTGGTGCTTGTTTGTCCTTCATTCTTGAAGAGGACAATGACATCTGGAAGGTGACGCCATAACTTGCAAGTGAATTGGATTAAAGTGAGGGAGGGCTGTGCAAAGTCACCAGCCTCATTTTCTCCTCCAGAGCCATCTGGGTCCAGTGGCCAGATACAGATCAGGACAACTAGAGACAGTGCTACATGGTTGATTAAGAATATCTTCATTAAGCATACCCTAAAACTGAGAGAAACTGCCCCCAAAAGGGAGGGAGCTGGTGAAGACCATGAAGAAGAGGCATTTCTAACACATCGTAAATCTCAGACAAGCTTTGGCAAGCAACCAAGCGCCTGGGAAGCAGTTCTGGACTCCCAACAACGGGATGGCAAATTCCCCTTTCACTTTCCCCAAATGCCAATACCAAGGCTATATTTAGAGACTTGGGAAGGGAGATAGGGTAGAAGAGAGAGACACACAGAGGGAGATACACTCAGAGATAGAGGTGGAAACTCAGAGAGAGGTACTGGGAGAGATATCCATAGAGAAAGATGCAGAGAGATGAAGACAGAAAGAGACTGGGCTTGATTTGGTCCATGTTAGGGCTCAGTTTGTGACTGGTTAAAGTCTCTGCTTTTTACAGGCAGCTAAGTGGTGAGGTGATAGAACCCTGGGTCTGTAATCAGGCCTCAGACCAGATTTGTGACCCCTGGGAAAGTCACTTAACTTCTGCCTGCCTCAGTTTCTTCACCTGTAAAATAGGGATGATAATAGCACCTACCTTCCAGGGTTGTTGTGAAGATAAAATGAGGTAATATTTGTAAGATCCACATATGTTGTTGTTCAGTCCTGTCTGACTCTTCATGACGCCATTTGAAGTTGTCTTGACAAAGATACTGGAGCAGTTTGCCATTTCCTTCTCTGACTCATTTTATAGATGAGGAACTGAGGCAAACAGGATTAAGTGACTTGCCCAGGGTCACACAGTTAGTGTCTGAGACCAGATTTAAACTCAGGAAGATGTGTCTTCCTGACTCTAGATCTGGTGCTCTATCCACTGCACTACCTATCTGCCCAAAGCACTTATAGGTGCTTATTTCCTTCCCTTCTCCTTCATATCAAGGTCAGAGCTCCTCAGTCTGTGGAACTGTGGTCATGGTTAAGGTTCAGTCTTTGATTGAGGTCAGTACTAGGTCTGGAGTCAGGGCTCTGTCTGGGGCTATGGTTAGGATTGCCTGTCATCAGGATCAAGACCTAGTGTCATGGTCAGAAATCAATCTCTCACCAGGGTCAAGGCTCAGCTAAGTGACTAGGAAAGATTTATCTTTTTTTACCCAACAAACACTTGATGACTTACTTTTCAGCTTCAGATAGATAGATAGATAGATAGATAGATAGATAGATAGATAGATAGATAGATAGATATCCATATCCTTGTTAAACCCCCCTGGGGAAATTGTAAATTCTTTGATGGTATGAGAGGTGGTACTGTATAATGATGAGAGACAGAGAGAGAGAGAGAGAGAGCCTTACTTAGTCATCTTGCCTGGCTTGGTCACAGATAGTTAGCAAGGTGGTTTGGGATCAGTCTTTGTTCTTTGCTCCTCAATGTCCACCTCTGTAAAATAAGAGAGTTTTATGGGATGTTTTCCAAGGTCTCTTCACACTGATGTTCTGTGAGTCTGTGAACCTCTTTTGTCGTTTATTGAGCACTTCAAGGCGCTCGGTAAATGCTTGTTCATTCATTCAACAGTCATTTCTCAGTTGCCTGCTAAATACAGAGCTTGGGATTGGTGCTAAAGGTGGTAGAAAGTTTAGGAAGTTTGGGTCCATGGCTTCATGAAGCTTATATTCTATTTAGGGAATAAGACACAGATACAAAATCAAATTAAATTGTGTACCCCAACTCTGTATTAGGTACTACGGGGATATACAAGAGATGGAGAAGATAGGATCCCTGTCTCTGGGGACTTGTCAATGGAACAGAAAAGAAAAGAGGCAAATTCAAAACAATAAGTCAACAAACATGAGAGGTGTACAACTGACCAGCTAAAGATTGGAAGGATCACTTAGTGGGTGAGGGTTAATCTGGGAAGACTTCTTGGAGGAAGTGATTTTAAACTGGGCCTTGAAGAACAGGTAAGAGATGGTTCGGAGGAAAGGGGGAGTTAAGTATTTTAATAGAATACACATATCCTTTCCACATTGCAACTTTCCCCGTCAAGATTTTGCTAATATCTCGGCTTGGCATAAGAATTTAAATGGGAATTTGGGGACAGTTTTGCAGAAACTGCAGACAACATACAAAGGCCAGCAGATGACACAGAAAGCATTTAGAATCTCAGAAATGCATAAAATATATGCATAGTATTGTGCAATATCAACATATTATATTTTAATACCATAATAATTCAGACTTCTTTGCTAGCATGAAGGGAAAAACCAAAAAATTTTACACAGATTTTCCAGATCATGGGAGTGCCATGCCCCTAACCTCTGCTGTGTGGAAGTGATAACTGTATAGGATCTGGAAGGGACCACAGAGATTACATATTTTATACACACCCCAAGCTTCAGTTTACAGAAGATGAAACTGAGGTCCAGGAGAATAGCATGATTAAAAACCCAGGGGTTAGAAATGAGCGTATATATTGCAGGAGACAAGATGAGCCTGGCTAGAGTCAAATATCCTTCTAAAGAAATTGTGGGAGATAAAGAGAGATAGCTTGGCTCAGGTTAGACCATGAGCTTGAATGCCAGAATGAGGAGTTTGGACTTCATGGGTTAGGAAATAGGGAGCCACTGTAGGTTCTTCAGCAAGGGAGTGATATGAAAATATTAGCAATGGTAATAGCAAAAACAACTGTTTACATTGCATCTCATGGAATGTTAGAGCTGGGAGGGACGATCTAGAGAGGAAACTGGCCCAGATAAGTTAAGGGAAATTGTCCAAGGCCACGTTCAAGGCAGAACTCAGATTCAAGTCCATTTGACAATTCCAACCATCTTGCTCCTCATTTTGGACTGGACTTGCAAAGCAAGAGACTCTGGATGAAGGAGAGACTCACTCTGCCAAAGTAGGTCAGCAAATGCTCAATAATTGAGAGAAAATTGGCCGGGGGGCACTGAGAGGTCCCACAGCTGTGAAGTATCAGCGCAGCTGGGTCTTAAACCCAAGGTCTTCTGACTCTGAGACCAACTTCAGCTACTCCAGCACACTCCCTCGTATATATAGCTCTCATATGTCCTAAACATTTTCCCATTCATGAGCTCCATTGTTCCTCTAGGTGACACTGAGAAGTGGCTAATTGCAAATTCGCATGGCCAGACTAGGATTCCAATTCAGGTCTTCAGAGTGAGAATCCAGAGATGTTTTCTAAAAGAAATGGCACTAAAGCTGACTCCCACCCTCTTTGGGAAAGGATGAAATTCCTTCCCCTTCCCCTTCCCTCTCCCACTCATTCCCCTCTCAATAAAGCCTTTTTAAGGAATGGACTGCCTTGGAGAGGTAGTGAGTTTCCTGACAGTGAAGGTGTTCTAGCAAAGACTAGTATTGATCGTTGTAAATTATGTTGCAGGTGATATCCTGTGAGGTCCCTTCCATATTTAAGTCTATGATTTTCCAAGACCACCTACTTGGGCAAAGCAGAGGGGACCACCATAGCTGCCTCTTTAGGGAATTTGCCTCCCTTTCTCCCCCTCCCCAACCAGTCTTTCCTGGGAGGAAGGCAGGGGAGACTCTGGCTTCACTCTCCCCAGCATCCTCTATGATTTCTCCCTGAAAAAGCAAGAAAACTCCTTATTTGGCTGAAGTGAGCCAGCCAGGTCCCTGCAGAAATGAAGGCTCTGATTTAACCCTTGGTTTATAAATAAAAGAAGCGATCACAGGAGGGAGCTTAAACACCACCAGGCAGCAATATAAACAGAACTCAAAGCCATTCCTGGGAAGGAGGCAGAGAATCTGGGGAGTGTGGGAGGGTCCAAGAAGAAGCAAGGGGGAACTGGACAACCCTCAAGCCCAGCTGCTGCAGGGATTTTGGCCCAGGGGCTAGGGGCCAGAAGATGGAAGCCCTGGTGTTTATTTGAATGACACCCAGGCCGCCTGGGAACATGGGCTTGGATTCTTCTCAGCTGAGACTCTCTTTCCATCTGACTAGGTCAGCTCGGAATCTGGGAGAGGTCTGCTCTGCCCTCTGCACTGCTCAGCCCTAGTCATGTGTATCCCTTTGGACTCCCAGAGAGCTCAGAGACCACCTGGGCTGAGCCTTGTCCCAACAAGAATCCTCTCTGGGGGTATCCCCTACAAGTGTGCCCAGCACCTTAGCCACTCAGTGCCTGTAGCTGGTGCTTAATGTTGCTGTTTGTTCATGGCATCAGGAAGGTAATATCATGACATGCAAATATATTGGCTTTTAGTGAGGGAAGGCTGTGCAAAGTCACCAGACTCACTTTTTCCTCTTGAGTCATTTGGGTCCAGTGGTCAGATACAGGTCAGGATGACTAGAAATGGTCCCAGATGCTATGGAACACCTTGACTTTTTTTAAGCTAAGGCCTTTAACAGGTCTCAGTTTGAGGCAACACCCATTTATTGATTAAGGTTGGGTAAAAACTTAGACAGAGTGGCCTCTTTTACCTAGTCAAAATAAAAATGAAAAAATAATCAATCTGGGAGAGGAAGACCCTCAGGGTTTCTGGCCAAAACAGAAACAATTGCTATAAACATTTGTTGAACTGAATTAAATTGAAAAGGAGAATCTGATTCAGTACAGCTCTTTTTTCAGTACTGTTCTTTTTTCTACCCTCTGAGGCCAAGCAGAATAATTCTAATCCTTCCTCTTTTTCCTCACAGCCTTTCAGGTACAAGAATATTGCTATCCCTATTGTTTCTCTCCTATTTCTTGCCTTATTAAGACTAAACATTCTTAGTTTCTTCAAGTTATCCTTGTATGGCATGCTTTCCAGTCCCCTCTCCATCCTGATCTTGGTTCCCTGGACCAATTCCAGTTTGTCAATGTCCCTCCTAAAATATGGCACCCAAACGTGAACATGATATTCCACATGGCCCAACCAGGGCAGAGTACAACAGAATGGTCATTGCCCTTAGCTGTGGTCTCATTTTGGCCCCACAAAAGCTATGTGGCCTTAGACAAGTCACCATCCCTGTGAGGTCATAGTTTCCTGACTTGTGAAATCTGTGTAGTGGGAGTTTGGGGCAGGGTTATGAAGAGGACTTGAATTTTAAATCGTATCATCATTTGGTATGGATATTATATCAATTAAATCAGTTCTTTAGAGATACATTTTTTCTGCTTGGCCCCAGAGGGCAGAAGCAGTAGTAGTAATAATATTTATATAGCGTTTTAGGGTTTACAAAGCTTTTTTTACAACTATGATTTCATTTGATTCTCACAACACATTCTCCTGGGGGAAGGGGAGGTATCTTATCCCCATTTTACAGATGAAGAAATTGAGGCAGGCAGAGATTTATGTGATTTACTCAGGGTCACACAAAAAGAAAGCATCTAAGGCAGGATCTGATCTCAGGTCTTCCTATCTCCAGGTCTAGGACTCTCCCCACTGCACCACCTGGTGACCAAGTGGAAGTTAAACTGAGGTTGAACAAAAGGAAAACTTGGTAACTATCGGAGCTGTCCAACAATGAGATGGACTGGCTTATGAGACACTAGGATCCTGGGGATTTCTTTGAGGGTTGGAATAAATGCTCTGGAGTTTAGAGAGTTTTATGATCCTAGAGAGTCCTAAGAGTATTTCATGGTTCTAGAGAAAAGAACTGAACAGAGAAGGATGGGATGAATCAAGAGAAAAATAATTGTAACACATTTATCTGGTATTTTAAGATTTATTCCCAACAAATGGGAGAGGTAATGCAATTATTATCGCTATTTTACAGAGAGGGAAACTGAGTCTTAGAGGGATGATGTACATGCTCAAGGCCATATACCTGGTAAGCTTTGGAGACACCGAAAAAAGGAGTTTTGAGCCAAGCTGTGCCTCTTGGATCCCACCAGCAGCAGTAAGCGAGGCTACATAATTGTGCAAAAGGCCCAGCATTTAGGGTCAAGCTGTGGGTTCAGATACCAGTTCTGCCATTTAATTGCCACATGACTTTGCCTAAGCCCCTCCTACCTCAGTTTCCTCATCTGTAAATCATGGCATTGAATAAGATAATAACAGCTGGCATCCTTATAGGATTTTAGGGTCAGCAAAAAGCTTTTTTTTTTTTTTTTTTTTTTTACAAATGTGACCTCATTTGATCCTTACAATAACCTAGGAAGGCAGGTGCTATTATCCCCATTTCACAAATGCAGAAATTGAGACTTGGACAAGTTAAGCCAGTTGTCTGTGGTCAAAGAGGCAGCAAGGTTCAGAGGTCATATTTGAACTTAGGTCTTACTGATGTCAAATCCTGCCCCCTCCCCCATCCCATGCACCACACTGAATTCCCCATGATTTTTAAGGAACTCCTATGAGCCTATGTTCCTTGCCTAGGTTGGTTGCCTGCTAGACCCGTAACTGGGTCTATTTTTTTCACTGAACTAGGAGTCATCAGGTCTGGATTTTAGTCCCACCTCCACCAATGATTCTCTGGGTGACCTTGGACAATTCACTTCCATATTCTGGGCTTCAGTGTCTTCCTCTGTAAAAAAAAAAAAAAAAAAAAAAAAAAGGACAGCTGGACATAATGGATGCTTTTTTTTGTGAGGCAGCTGGGATTAAGTGACTTGCCCAGGGTCATACAGCTAGTACTTACTAATCTGAAACTGGATTTGAATTCAGATTCTTGTCACTCCTTGGCCAGTACCACCTAGCTATTCCAACATAATGCTTTTTAATGGTGATTCCACCTTTTTTGCCATGGACAAAACCAATTGAGAGGGGGGTGGGATGAAGTTTGAGCCAGGAAAGCAATCTTGCAGGTTGAGAGAAAAGACAGTCTTGAGAGAGAGAACACAGCAATGAGTGCTAAGGGTTGGTAACTATGCTACATAATATATGGGCTAGAGGAAAACTGATAGGCTAGATAATATTTGCTATTAAAGAAGCACCCCATCCTCCAAAAAAAATTGGCACCCTAGGATAAAACCCTATTTGCCACATACTAGGTTTGGTATATCTGTTCCATGCATCATGGGTTGATATTCCTATCTATTTCCTCGCTTTCCTTTCAGGTCCTGGTTGTCATCATGCCATCCTCCTCCCCTGAGGAGTCCTCCCTCCTTGCCAGTTCCAATGCTACAACCCCAGCCAACAACAGCATGGAAGAAAACCAGTTCCTTCATACTTTCTCACTCTTGGACAAGAAACTGCATGATAGCTTTCCCAGCCTGTGGGTGGCCCTGCTAGCTGTCAATGGGACCATCTTCCTTGTTGGTGTGGCACTCAATGGCCTGGCCCTCTATGTCTTCTGCTTCCGCACAAGGACTAAGACCACTTCCATCATCTACACCATCAACCTAGTGGTGACGGACCTGTTGGTGGGCCTGTCCCTGCCCACGAGGTTCATTATCTACTACGTGGCTCAAGACTGCCTCAACTGTTCTCTTGTGCATGTCTTCAGCTACTTTGTGAACATGTACTGCTCCATTCTCTTCCTCACCTGCATTTGTGTGGACCGTTACCTAGCCATTGTGCAGCTGGAGGCCTCACGAAAATGGAGGAACCCCAGCTGTACCAAAGGCATCTGTGTCTTCATCTGGGTCTTTGCCGTGGTAGTGACCTTCTCCGTCCTTTCTGTAGCAGTCCAGGGAGGCTCCTGCTGCCGCCTCTTTGCCTTAACAGTCTTTGAATACTTCCTGCCTCTGGTAGTCATCACCTTTTTCACAGGGAGAATCATGTGTGCGCTGTCCAAGCCCAATCTAATGCATCAGAGCCGTGAGCGGCGAATGCGTGCAGTACAACTACTCCTTACTGTCCTCGTCATCTTTCTGGTATGCTTCACACCATTCCATGCTCATCAGCTGGCCATCTCTCTCCACCCCCAAGCCATATCCAAAGAGGCAGATCTCGTGGCCTACCATGTCACCATCACCCTCAGCAGCCTCAATAGTTGCATGGATCCCATTGTCTACTGCTTTGTGACCAACAGCTTCCAGGCCACTGTCCGGGGCCTCTTTCGCAGGAGTGAGCCAGACCAGACCAGTGGGGAGGTCATCAGCATGCATAAGAGCTCCAAGGGTTCCATCCATAATGCCATCATCCCCTGCTCCAGAGTTCTGGCCGATAGGCCCCAGGCATAGTCAGGAGGGTAGAGCATCATAGAAGAGGCCAAGGCATTGAATGAGGTGCCATAGAAAAGTCCTAGAATTTGAGTCATAGGCCTTGGGTTCAAGTTGGGACTCTGCTCCTGACTACCTATGTGACCTTAGTCAAGTTTCCACTTATCTGAAGATGAAAAGTTTCCTCATCTGTAAAATAAAAGGTTGACCCAGATTAACTCTAAGCTCATATAAGAGCTCAGATATGCTCCTTCCAACTCTGGAGCCTATGACCCTACTTGGACTCTGATGATATCCTAAGGATGGTTCCAGAATGAGGCACCCACCTCTATTCCACTTCTGCCTCCATGTGTGACCTCAGACAAGTTCCTTCAACTGTCTAGGTCTTTGTTTCTTCATCTATCAAATGGGGATAATAATGCCTGACCTTCCTACCTCATAGAGGAGTTGAGAGGGTGAGAGCAACCTGTGATACTAAGGTCATCAGATACTTAGAGACACATGTGACCAGGACAAATGGACATAGGATTTAGCTACTTAATCCTATTCTTAAAAGTGTTTCCTGGGGACCCAGTAGTTAGTTAGCAATTATCTCTTTAGTTCTGGGCATTCCCTACTTGGTTTTTCAGTTTCTGGGGACAGTCTCTCTAGGCCTCCATAGACCTTGGACACAGGAAAGGAAGAACTGGGGGGAAAGGTGGGGGGAAGAGTGGAGATGGGAAAGGAGAAGGATCCAAGTAAGAAGGGAGCAAGCAGAAGAGAAAAAGATACATCAAATGGAGAGAGATAGAAAAGGTACAATCCATGGTCAGCTCAGGGTGAATATATAAAAATGTTCCCTGTGCCTGATATTGGCATAGAACTTAAAGCTTTTCAAAAGTATTTTCCCATCTAATCTATCATCTGAGCTTTATAACAGCCTGGAACGGTGGCAGGAAAGGAATTCTATCTAGGGTTTAACACCGTGCCATGAACATAGTAAGTCATTAATAAATGCAAATCGTTTCTGATGATTTTGACATGCAGAGAAGTGATTTGCCCAAGGTCACAGATCTGGCTCCCAACCAGGGGTTCCTTCCACTAAATATCATCACCTCCCTTCATCCTAAACATTAGCTTCCACTTAGGGCTGTCTTGCCTGATGACGGTAGCCCCCAGACTAGAGTCTCCTTTGTGTCTCCTCTATCCACTTGAATAAAAGGAGAGAAGACCACTGAGACAACTCCAAGTAGGGTCTCCAGTTAGAACCTCTGACTTACCTCCACTTTCTCAGTGTGGGTAGAATCTTAGAGCCAGCAGATACACTGTACTCAACCTGGGGAGCTCCACCTATATTAATGGTAAGGACTTGGCCCAGAGATTGATCTGGAATGTACTCAACCTGAATCTGAGACATCTCTTTGAGTTCAGTATAGGTGGAGGGTACTTTGGAAGAGAGAAGGAGGCCTCCTTCTCCAATATAGCCTTTGAGTTGTAGCTTGGATAGGTCATGCCTTAGATAGCATGAAGGCAGTGTAGTAGATGGAGTCCTGGATCTGGAGTCAGAAAGACCTGAGTTCCAATCTTGCCTCAGACATTAGTTGTATGACCCTTGGCAAGAGACGTAACTCTGTCTGCCTCTGTTTCCTTATCTGCAAAATGAGGATAATAATAGCACTGACCTCACAGCATTGTCGTAAAGAACATATGAGATAAAATATATAGAGCATTTTGTAAACCTTAAAGTGATACATAAATGTGAGCTAGTTTTATTCTCTGCACCTATGAACTCTACTTCCCCCCCAAAAAAATCCCATTTCATTGATGAAGGGAAGGAATGCTGTGGGACACTCACTAAATGTGTCTTTTATAGAATTTAGACCTGGAAGTGAATTAGTCAAACCTCTTCATTTTACAGACAAAGAATTGTCAACGAGGGGGGAGAGACTTGTATATCACAGCCATACAGCTAAAAGGTAAGATCTGGGATACAAGCCCAGGTCTTCTGACACTGAATCCAACACTCATTTACTACATCCAAACCAAGGGTGTGTCTACCCCACAGGAGTCCACAGGGGTGGACTTCAGGGGTATGGTGAATATGGATGGGAGAAAGAATTACATCTTTATTTTAATATGATTGTAATCCTGTGTATTTTAATTTGTGCATTTTACATTATTCTGAGTTGGGGCCATTAGGCTTCATCACACTGCCACAGGGGTCCAGGACAAAAGAAAAAAAAGATCAAAACCCCTCCCCAACCACCTGGAATCTCTCTCGAGAATACTGGGAGCAAAAGTCAAACCATGGGGGTAAATTGGTTACCAGCTGAACTCCTTTAAATTTGCCACAGTCCCAACTTGCTAAAAAAAACCAATGATTCATTTATTGAAAGCTAATTCTTGAGGGTTATAATGCCTTGCCCCTAACTCCGGAAATCTTACTCATTTGGTAACCTTTCTAGAAGTTCCTCCTGGGTCACAAGGGGATTTCATTGTGTGGTCCATCAGAAAGAACACCATATGTGAAGTATAAAGGCCCTGGGTTCAAATCCAGACTCTCCTAATTACTACCAGCATGTCATAAATTAGGGCCTTAACTTTCCCAACTGTAGAGTTAGCAGACTGCACTAGATAATGTCTAGGATCCCTTCCTGCTCTAAGGTTCCATGATCCTGTGTTCTTCCTCTGAGTTTCTGAGCAAGTTTGGGCTTTGACAAAATGGAGACATCGTAGAGTTCATATTTAGAAATATCCACATCCCCTCTTCCATTCCCGCTTCCCTAGATTTGGTGTTTCCCCCACTCCCAGTCCTGCATCCCAAGATCCTCACTCAGGTACTTTGTTCCTTTTTAAATGGGACAACCCACCTCCCAACTCAATGCCTTTGCAATGACTGTCCACCAACCACTGGAGTGTTCCCTCTTCTCACCTTCATATACTGGTTTCCTTTAATACTCAGTTCAAATCCCACCTTTCTCAGCCCCTGCTCGCCCCTTCCTCCATGGGTAGTGTTTATCCTCTGAGATTGGCATAATATCTATCTTGTACATACAATTATTTGCATGTTGCTTCTTCCATTAGAATGGGAGCTGCTTGAAGGCAGGGACCATGCTTTTGCCTTTATTTGTACCTGGAGCACTGAGCCAGTACCTGGCATGTAATAATGATGTAAGATATGCGTGTTGACTGACTGTCTAAAGACTTCAAAGCTATTCCAGGATCTTAAGTGTCTAAGAATCCTTTTTTACCACAGGTGCTCAGATCAGAATGTTCTCCCCCTATGGAGTCTGAGAGATTTCCCAGTAGCCCCCAGTTCTCACCAGAAGGGTGGCTACCTACTTCTCCTTCTTGTAAAGCTGATTTTGTCTTTGAGGCGCTGTCTAACCCTTCATTTCCTCCCTGGAAAAGCCCTGTGGCTCAATGAATTGAGCACCGATTCCTCCTAGGGCTCCACTCTGCAGGAGAAGAATGTCAGAGACAACAGTTAGCTATCTGTTAGCCAGAATTGAGGAAGTGACCCTGGGCAGCAGCTTACTTTCCTACTCTCCACTGATGGAAGTACTGCCCAAGCAGACCCTGCAGCAGAGAACCCTCCTGGATTTGTTTATTTAGGGGGTTCTGAGTTTTTTTAGGTTCAACCCTGAAACCTAAAATGAGCCACCAGGAGAATCCTGAGTGGGGGTGGGACTCGCATTGCCTTTTGAACTGGAAAGAAGCTTCCACTGAGCTGAATGCCCCTTGGGTCCCTGAAACTCTAAGACCTAACTCCATAGGAATGAAGAATGGTGGTATTGATGATGATGGAGGAGGAAGAGCCCAAGAGCAGGAATCTGCCCTAGGAAGAGACCCAGAGACCTCCTCCTATCCAGTCCTGGCTCTGCTCATAATTTGTCATGGGATCTCAGGCAAGTCACATCTCCTTTTGGGACTTCAGGTCCTTTTTCTGTAAGTGAGGGTGCTGTATTAGATCATCTCTAAGGTTCCTCCCAGTCTGAATGTTCTGTGTTCTATGATCCCAAGAAAGACCAACAACATCAATGAAGGTGGAGGAAGAGCACTTTGGGACAGAGGGGGGAAAGTCCCTCCACCTTGTGACCTTCTGCTTCCTCTCCAAGCAGTACTCCTGGATTGCATCATATCTTCCAGGCTGGTCTCTTACATGACCAATATCAGGACTCTCTAAACCTCTATCAACAAGAGCATCTGCTTCCTGGTCCATGACATAAGCCTGGGTAAGGATGGGTATGAGGTTCTGGACTGTGTGAGATATCTTTTCCCCTGCTGACTAGGGTTTTCCCTAGGAGGCCAAATAACAGACTGAAGGTCCAGGGACTCAGGCTTTAGCTCTTTCTTCCCCAAACTTGGCCCCTACTATTACCTCATGTGGGAGGCCCCAACTCCTCCACCTCCCCAGAGCAAGTCTGCTCCTCTTAGTGAATGGGCTTAGCTGGGAGATATTGACAAGTTGGGGGGAGATAAAGGAGCTAAGTTGGTGAGGCTATGTGACAAAGTTGGTTATGATATCCAAAGTTAAAGTCCCGTAACTCTGGGACCTGGAATCTAGTAGATTCAGATAATTTCATAACCGATAGTAGCCTTAGAGCCTAGAATAGAGGACCTAAACATACTTACACATACACACACACGTGTGTTTATTGTGTACGTGTGTGCACATCTGTGTATATGTATATATTATTATAGAGGTGGAAAGAACTTTAGAGCACAAGATATTAGACAATAGATTTTTTTTTTACCTGAGAAGAACTTTAAAACGTAGAATTTTAGACCATAGAATATTTGAGCTAAAAGAAACCTTAAACATGGAATGATAGAACAGAAAAGCTTGAAGCTGGAAAGGGCATTAGAACATAGAATATTAGAACTATACAGGACCCTAGGGACCCCTATCAACCAGCAATTCTTGATCTGGGGCCCATCAATTTTTAAAATATATATGTTTTAATAACTATTTCAATATAATTGGTTTCCCATGTATTTTATTTTTTTAATTGAAATCCACTATTCTGAGAAGGGTCCACAGACTTCCCAAAGGCTCCATGACACACAAAATGAGACTAAGAACCTCACTCTAAGTGTCCTGACAATGAATATGAATTTTAGTCCAACCTCCAACTGGTAGAGAATACTTGTATTCCTTTCCTTCCAAGCTTGGCTCTAGTTCCAAGGTCTATATAAGGCCTTTCCCTATCTCCTAGGCTCTGGTGTCCTCTCCCTATTGAAAATGCATTCGATTTCTTGGTATATATGTAGTATTTACTTATTTGTGTACAGGTTGTACCCCCTGGGAGAATTTAATCTCCTTGAAGGCAGAGGTTATTTGGTCTGTCTGTGTGTCCCCAGTGCCCAAGCACAGTCCCTTACCAAAGTAATCATAGTAAGTCATGTTTGTTGCATTGAAGTGAACACTTTATTTTACCAAAGAGGAAACTGATGCCTAGAAAGGGGAAGTGATTTTTAGAGGATATCACAGCAACATGGTGGCATAGTCAGAACTAGAACCCAGGTCTCCAGAGGCCCAGGCCAGCTAGTGCTCTTTCCGCTAGGCCCGAAGGTGATAAGTATTTGCAAACCACTACCCCTCCCCTCCCGCCCCCAAACTTTTTTTAGTCGAAGAAAATGTCGTGTATATTTATATCAGATGTAAGCAATTCCTGTAATGAGACGTCCTGAATTAAAGCTGTTTATTCTGACTGAGTGGCCTCCGCTTCTAGGGCTCTGGGCAGATCCTCTGGGCTACTCTCAGTAGGGCTGGAGAGCAGCAGGTTGTTCCTGGAATGTGACCAGGTCGATGTGACCCAGAGAGGCCCTAGGTGGGGGAGAGAGGGGAGGCGGTGGAGAACAGGGACACAATCCCCAATAGGTCTGGGCACACAAATATTCCTACACAGCTGCCCATGTCCTGAGACTCATAGACTCACATATATCCACATACATACATGTATATTTACAATGTTTTTAGAGATGTACATGCAGTCAGACATAATCACATATACATATCCCATGTCACAGGAAAGCCTCTTGAACATAGGATGTCAGAACGGGAAGAGACCACAGATTTACAGTTAGAAGAGATAGTCCCATCACCTCAGTTTACAGAAGGTAAATCTAAGATTAGGTGACTTACCCAAGGTCACATAAGTAGCAGAACCAGAGTTTGGACCTCAAATCCAGTGCTTTTTCTACAACATCACAGTCAATGTGCTTATGCCTTAATGTATGGGATAGCATATGAATGTCAGCTGAAAAGGACCTTAGAATATAGAATGCCAGATGTGGAAGAATTATTGCCATCACAGACTTGTTCTCAGATACGCTCAGATGCTTTGGCTTTGAATTTTCTTGTATTCCACTCATCAACCCCCTTCCTAGTCCTGTAAGTTATCTCTTTCCCTATTTGGAGATTAGTAGGGTCTCATTGTGCCACTTAGATATTTCACATCTGTCAGGGCTCTGGCATTACTGTTCCCAAAACTAGAATTACTCTGTAGGACCCAGTGGGTACTCATTCTTGCTAGCTGGATGCACAGTCTAGGGGTGCTGGAGTTCTTGTCTGCCCTGGCTTCATTAATTCTCACTCTTCCAAATCTTCCTAGATTGAGATCTATTCTAATGGGCCACCCAAGTCCTCCAGGGATCTACTCCTTACTGGAAGACAGGGGTTCCCACAAACATCTGGGTATCCAAATCATAAATACCCTCAAGTTCTCTGAGGTCTATGCCCAGACAATCCCCACAAACACATATGCACTGACTCAGACACTTTGAGTTTTCATACAGTCCCCTCACTTTGTACTCTGCCTCTGAATCACTCCAAGATCAAGGCTACCTCTCTAATTTACCTCCAAGGCTGGCCCTGCCTATTCATCTAGTAACTGGTTCCAGGAGAAAATCCCCAATAGCACAGTAAGTGCTTAATAAATGCTTGTTGATTTGACTTATTGACTTTTAAAGCCTGAGGAGTAATCACAACTATTTGCACTTATATCTGATGCCTCTTTGGGGTCTATAAAACATAGAATATTCGAACTATAAAAGACACTAGAGATTATCAACCCCAGGGGCTCATCAACCTTTACAAATATATATATTTTAATAACTATTTCAATATAATTGGTTTCCTATGTATTTTATTTTCTGTATTGGAACTCATTGTTCTGAGAAGGGTCCTAAGACTTCCCAAAGGCTCCATGACACACAAAAATGGGGCCAAGAACCCCACTCTAAATGTCCTGACAATGAATGGATATGAATTCGAGCCCAACCTCCAGTTGGTAGAGTACTTATATTCCTTCCCTTCCAAGCTTGGCTCTGGTTCATACTACCCACCATAACAATCTTTATGACGTTCTTTCAATGGTTCTTACAGTCTGAAAGTTTACTATATTCCACATGTTTATATAGGTGGACTCTACTTTGGGTATCATATACCTTCTCAGTCAACTCTTTGATTTTTTCTTTTCTTACTAGGCTTTTCTCTTCCACATCCTTCTATTATTTTCTGATGTTGAGCATCCTACATCTTATGGTTTGCCTTTGATATGTCTTCCCTCCCTTTACTCTAGCTTTACAGCTTGATTAGACATGGAGTCCGTGATAACCCTAATGGACTGCAAAAATTTGCATAGATTTTAGGTGGTTGGTAAAGTTGGAGAAGGAAAAATGACATTCTTAATTTCACTAGCCTCTAATTGAAATTTACTATTTCTTTTGATTATGAATATTGGCAACAAACCATTATTCTGAGAAGGGGTCCGTAGTTCTCCCCAGACTGCCAAAGGGATTCATAACACACACACACACACATACACACACACACACAACCCAGGAATAGATGAAGTTGCTCCTTCAAATTCTAAGTCTTCTCATTTTTTTGTTTTTCTTTTAGAGGCAATGAGAGTTAAGTGACTTCCCAAGGGTCACAAAGCTAATAAGTGTCAGGGGCCACATTTGAACTCAGTTTCTCCAGACTTGAGGGCTGTACAGTATCCATTGTACCACCTAGCTGTCCCAAGTCTTTTCCTTTGAAGATTCCTTCTTCAACTTAAACTTCTATTTGAATTCCCTCCTCTCAGCAGAGAGATGGAAGACTACAGGTAAAGAATGAGACATATGTTGTCAAATGGAAATTTTCTGTATGTCTTTATTTGGGGGCTTGGGGGTAGAGACTGGAAAGTGAGAGTGATTTGAGAAAAACATTTATTTACTTAAAAATATAAAACAAACATGCTTTAAGCTACTGAAAAAATCCCAGCCTCTCCTTTAGCTCTCCCTACCTAATGAGATTTCTATATAGCATTACCCTATGTGGTGAGGCCTATCCCTCTCTTCTGGCAGACAGAGAGCTTTACCTTTCCTTCCCTTCCCTGGGCAGATATTGAAGTAGTAAGAGCCTCAATCCCTGATAACTTTGGACTTGAAAGAACCAAGAATGTCATCTCAGGTCTCAAAGCTACAGGCCTGGTTTCAGAAAAAAAGATTGCAAAAGTTCATCCCAGAGGAGAGGGCTTGGAGAAGAGAAAAACCTACTGCCTGACCTAGCTGGGTAAACAATAGCCCCTTGTACAGCACCTGAAGTAGGATACCTGTCTTTCCACCACCACAGCCACACACACCCCTACCTTGGGCCCAAAACAAGGATATTTGTTCTACAAATATACAAGGGTCTTCTCCACCTCCCAGATTATGGACAACGAAGCATTCTACACTTTCTTTTCCAGAAAATCTACTGCTTACTAAATCCCCAAAAAGTACCTGCTGAAATGATTGCTCCCCACCCCCCAATTCTTCCCCACCTCCATCAATACCTACAATGTGATAAGGAAGTGGGGATATGGGCTCTGATGTAGTTCTGAGGATACTGTGAGGGACATGCTCATTATTTTTCCCCTAAACGTACCCTGCTTCCTACCTACCCCATTACTATACAACACCATCCTCCCAATCCCTCAGGCTCACAACCTAGGAGTAATTCTGGAATCCTCACTATCTCTCACTTTCCATAGCCTAGCTGTTGCCAAGGCAACATCTTTCAAATACACCTCTCTTTTCCTCCCAGCCCCTTCTTTCCTCCAGCTATCATCACTCAGGTACAAGTGCTCTCATCATCTCACACCTTATTGCTGCAATGGCCTGGAGGTGGGCCTGCCTGCCTCAAGTCTCTCCCCACTCCAATCTGTCTTCCATTCAGCCACTAAAGTGGTTTTCTTAAAGCACGGGTCAGACCATATCACACCACCACCCCAACCCCAACTCAGTAAGTTCTAGTTGCCTCCAGTAGGAAATACAAAATGTTCTATTTGGCATTCAAAGCCCTTTATAACCTAGTCTCCTCCTACCTTTCCAGGCTTCTTACACCTAACTCCCCACCATGTACTCTTCAATCCAGTAACATTGGCCTCCTGGTTGTTCCAGGAACAAGACCTCCTTCTCTGCCTCTGAGTGTTCTCCATTGATGTGCCCCATGTCTGGAATGCTCTCCATCCTTTGCTCCAACTACTGACCTCTTCTACAGCAAGCCTTCCCCAACCCCTCTTAACTGAAGTGCCTTCCCTCTATTCTTTATTTCCTATTTATCTCCTCCATAGCTTGCTTTGTATATATTTTTTACATGTAGTTTCCCCCATCAGATTTTAAGCTTTTTGAAGACAGGACTTTTTTGCCTCTTTTTGTATTTCCAGCTCTTAACACAGGGCCTGGCACATAGCAGGTGCTTAATATGCGTTGATTAATTGTTCAGTTTTCATACTCACATGCCCTAGCTCTGATTCTGTCCTACCCCACTCCTCCTCAGGCTCAGAACTACCCCTATTTAGACATCTAACATCACCTCCCAGCCACTGGTACCACTCCATGAAGATTTGCACTGATACCCAGACTATGCTCAATATTTCTGGCTGAAAAGACAGGATGAGGACCTTGATCTCCATATTCTATTTTACTTTCCCCTTTCCTAAATTGAAAGAACTTCAGAGACACCAACAAATATCTGGGGATCTTTGGCCAAAATACACCCTCAAATTATCTGGGAATCCTCTGACTTATACACTGACTTATTATACTTTCTCAGTTTTCAGTCTTGAAACTTACTAGCTCTGTGAACCCTGGGTAAGTCACTTAACGCCATTTGCCTCAGTTTCCTTTTCTGTAAAATGCACTCCAGTATCTTTGCCAAAAAATGAAAAAAGTCAGACACAACTGAAATGACAACGGAACTCCTTATTCTTTCGGATTCACCCCACTAATTACTACGCAGACAAGACTAATTTGCCATCACTCTGCCCTCTTCTGAAGGTTGCTGACTCTCTCTGGTCCAGTCTCAATCAGCAAACATTTACTGAATGCCTCCTTTGGGAAAGCTGGGACCCAGGCCTCCAGCAGTTCAATGTGCATGCTAATACATCAGGCTGTTCCCAGAACATCTACCTGCCTCACAGAGTTGTGCAGATGAAATAAGATGATATTCACAAAGCGCTTAACACAGTGCCTGACACATAGTAGGTAAAGGATTATTCCTTTCTTCCTTTCTTCTACTCTAGACAATGAGGAGTAACTGAAGGCTCCCAGGTCCCCTTGGAAGGATGTCAGAGAGAAAGATGCTTCCTCTTGGCCTTAGTTACCCTGTTCAAGACAGGATGGGGCAGGGAGGGCAGCAATCCCAGAGCCTGCCATTCACCAGCACCTGTCAGAGTCAGAGGTAAATATTTGCTGGAGGGTGTTTAGATAGAGAGCAGGAAATTAAGAGCAGGAAATTACAGGGTCAACACCCTTGGGGGAAGTTCCTGCTTTCTGTAGCATTCTGACACCCTGAGGCTAGAGCTGGCAGGGGGCCTGGAGGCTGAAGGACAATGAGCAAGTCCAGAGGAGGAAGAGGAGCCAGGAGACACAGAGAGAAACAGGTTCTCATCCTGCTCTTTCATGCACTTGGCTCTCAGAATTTTCTGATCACAGACTCCCAGATTTAGAAAGGCAGCTCTCAGAGATCACTTAGTCCAATTCCTTCCTTTGACAGGTGAGGAAACTGAGGCCCAGAAAGGGCAAGGAATTTGCCCAAATTCACACGTGGAGTCAGTATCAGTTGGGGTAGAACCCTGCTCTTATGACTCCCTGGCTATTACCCTTTCTTCTCCACCATGGCATATCTCAAAGATGGACGAAAGAGGGCAGAGTGATACAGAGATTTTGGAGAAGAAGAACTCAGTAAGAAGAAGGAAAGCGGGGGCAGAGAGTAAAAGGAGGAGCCATACACTGTGGGAAAGAGGGGAGAGGTGATGAAGCAAAGACGGAAGGGAGTAGTAAAAGATGGTGTGGGGAATGATGGGAGAAGAAAGGAGGCATTGAAGGGTACCAGAAAACTGTAGAGAGGAATATGGTCCCAAGTTGTCTGCCCTGTCCCCTCCTCACTTCCTGGGTCCCCAACCCTGATCCTGTCCCTCCCTATCAATCTAGTCAAAAGCCTACCCAAGCCTTCAAATAGAAAGGTGGTCCAGAACTGTCCCTATAACAATGGGACAAGTGGTCACCTTATGAGCAGTTAGGTGGTGCAGTGAATAGTGCTGGGCCTGGAGTTAGGAAGACTCATCTTCTTGAATTCAAATCTGACCTCAGATACTTACTAGTTGTATGACCCTGGGTAAGTCACTTAACTTTGGTTGCCTCAGTTTCCTCATCTGTAAAATGGACTAGAGAAGGAAATGACAAACCACTCCAATATCTTTGCCAAGAAAACCTCAAATGCAGTCACAGAGAGTCAGACTCGACTGAAATGACTCCCTTATCCAACCACTCCCAACAACTTCAGCTAGAGGATATAGCATTTGGACTTCTCTCTTTTACATCCTTCTGCCATTTTTTGAACTTGGACATTCCATATCATTGTCCGTTGTATCATTGTCCAGCAGCAGGAACTGAGCCAACTATACCCTCTCCTTCAAGCCAATAATAATACTTTGCATATGTATGTATATATATAGTACACTAAGGTTTACAAAATATTTCATGTACATTATCTCATTTGCTTCTCACAACAAACCTATGGGTACTAGACCCCCATGACCTAGGGTACCCTCTTTCACATGTGGACCTAAGAAAAATTATTTCAGATTTAAGGCATTCTATGGGTCAAACCCCTCTCAAAACCATAGTTAAGAAGATCCCACCAAGGTGTTACTTTACAAGTCACGTTGGACATGGTAACTCAAATGAAGGCATGGCAAATAAAATTACATGGGGAAAAAATCCCCCCATACAGACATTAGGTACAATCTCCCACAAGTCTCAACATCAGGGACAACATATGGAGGGCTCATATATATTAAAACAGAGAACATGTATTAAAAGACACATGCAGCTAGGTGATCAAAGGGGAAAGAGCACAGGGCCAGGAATCAAAAAGATCTGAGCTCAAATCCAGCCCCAGATACTAGCTGTATGACCTTAGGCAAGTCATTTATCTTCTGTTTGCCTCTGTTTCCTCAACTGTAAAGTGGAGATAATAATGGCACCTTCTTCCTAGGGTGTTGTGGGGAATCTAATGAGATAATATTTGTAAAAACACTTAGCCTGGTGCCTGACACGCAGTAGATGCAGAGTAGAAAGGCTAGCTGCTATTTTTATTCTTGTTGATATTATTATTACATACCAGGAATCCATTTGATCAGTGCATACGTAAGAAGGGCATACATGCAGAGAATACACACACACACACACACACACAAACACACACACATATACATATATACATAAGTATATATGCATATATTGATGCATATATGTTTAAATGTGTATATTATACATATACACACATATATGTGTTTGTTTGCATATATGTGTGTGTATGTATATGTGTGTGTGTATGTGTGTAAAACTAGTGCATGTCTGTGTATGTGTGTATTCGGCAGCTAGGTGACACAGTGGATAGACTTCCTGGCCTGGAGCCAGGAAGACTCATCTGAAGGAGTTATTGAATTAACATTTATTAAGTCCTCAATATGTTCAAAACAGGACTCACTAACTATCCCCAACCCTAACCCTCCCCTTATCCCAAGGGGCACCAGCCCCTTGTGACCCCCTAAGTGACCTCCTAGTCACTTAGACCTGTAGTCTCAATGTCTTTCTCAGCTTTTCACTCACTCCCTATATCCAGTCCGTTGTCCGATCTTGTCAATTCTACAATATAACATGTCTTGAATATGGGTCTCTTCCTACCACTCACAAAACTGCCACCCTAATATAGGCCCTCATCATTACTCATCTGGACAAGAGCCTCCTAATTGGACTCCCTACCTCAGTTTCTCCCTTCTACAATTTATCCTCCACTCAGCTGCCAAGTTGATTTTCCTAAAGTACAGGTCTGACCACTCTCCACTACCCAGTAAACTCCAGTGGCTCCCTGTTACCTTTGGAGCAAATATAAAAGTTCTCTGTTTGGCATTTAAAGCCCTTCACATCCTGGCTCCTTCTTACCTTTCCAGTCTTCTTATGTTTTATGTTCCTGCCAGTATCCTATGATGCAGTCTCAGGGACCTACCCACTGTTCCTCCAACAGGGCACTCCATCTCCTGACTCCATGCCTGAAATACTCTCCCTGCTCACCTCTCTGCCTCCAACTTCTTTTAGAACTCTGCTCAAGTGCTGACTTCTGCAGAGGGTCTTCTTCCATCTGTCCAAGCTGGTAGTGTCTTCCCTCTGAGGTGACCTTCTATAAGGAGGCCATCTCCAGCCATTCTGATCTATATCTTGCCACTGGACTCGGGTGGCTCCAGAGGAGTAAGTGAGGCTGGTGACTTTGCACAGCCCTCCCTCACTTAAATCCAATTCACTTACAAGTCATGGCATCACCTTCCTGATGTCATGGTCCTCTTTGAGAACAAAGGACCAGCAACAACAACCGTCTATAATTATTATATACATAGATCTTGTGTGCACCTAATCATTTACACGTTGTCTCCTCTAGTAGATTGTGAGCTCCTTGAGGGCAGGAGCCATATTCTCACCCTTTCTTTGTATCCTGGAGTTTAGCACAATTCCTGGCAAAGAGTAAGGGCTTAACAAATGCTTGTTGACCAACTGACCAGTTGCTCATTTTGTGTAAGACATCATTGGAGTTACTGGCAGTAAAAGGCAATCTCTGCTCCGGAGGACTTTATATTTAACAGAGAGGACAGAGAGTTCATGAAACAATCAGAAAAGGCTTCCATCTAATCCAACCCATACTTCCCTGCAAATCACAACCAACAGTAATCATCCAAATTTCCTCCAATGAGGCAGGCCAATCTATATTTGTATCATTATCATATAGCTCTGATTATTTGGAGGTTTTCCTTATATTAAACCTAAATCTGCCTCTGTGAAACTTCTATCCCCCTTGCACTTCTGCCCTCAGGGTCCAAGCAGAATAAAATCCTTCTTCCACATGACAGCTCTTCAAATAATTAAATATATCCCCCTTGAGTCTTCTCTCTTCCAAGTTAAACATCCCCAGTTTCTTCAGCAAGTCCTCATATGATGTGATCTGAAGGTCTTCACCATCCTAGTTGTGAATGCTCTCCAGCTTATCAATATTCTTCCTAAAATATACAAATCCTGCCTCTGAAAAGACCATGATCACTTTACTTGGTGCTTCACTTTCCTTCTCTGTAAAATAAAGTTAGACTAGATTGCTTCTGGAAACAGCTAGGTGGCTCAGTAGATAGAGGGCTAGACCTGGAGTCAGGAAGACCTGAGCTCAAATCTAGCCTCAGACGCTTACTAGCTGTGGGACCCTGGCAAGTCACATAATCTCTGTTTGCCTTAATTCTCTAGAGAAGGAAATGTCAAACCACTCTCTTATCTTTTCCAAGAAAACCCCAATGGACAGTACTGGAGTGCTATGGTCCATGGGGTCACAAAGAGTCAGACATGACAGAACAACAACAAGATGGCTTCTAAGGTCTCTCTCAGCTCTGAATCTGTGATCCTGTGTGGTGCCTGTAACTGAAGATAATAATCCAAAAATGGCTTGGCCAGGGCAAAGTAGAGAGGAATTATAGTGACCCTATTTCTGGAAACTGTGCCTTTTTACTGCAGTCCAAGATCACATTAGATTTTTTGGCCGCCACATCATTGGCTGACTCACACTGAACTTGCAGTCCACCAAAATCCCTGAGATTGTTAAAATAAAAAATAAAAAAAGAACTGTTATCTGACCATGCCTCCCTTATTTTGTACTTGTGAGGTACCTTTTTCTGAACCCAAATATAAAACTCTTCAAAACCACCAAGATTTTTTTTTTAGTACTGTATCTTTACTTACTTATCTACCTCTAACCTGTGTATTAGTCATACCTTCCAGAGCTGAGTCTTTTGCATGATGTTCTAAGGCCCTATTCAGCTGTAATTTTCTGTGTTCTATTATGTGTAGTGTCTACCAGTTAGGATGTTCTCTGAACCTTAAGCCTGAGGTACTTACAGTTTGAGATGCCACAGCAAACCCCATCAAGCCAGGGACCATTTCTTATTCATTTTAGTCTCCCTGGACACCAGACTCTGGGTCCTGCTCAATAAAAATTGTTGCATAGATGCATATAAACTCAGTTTAGGCAAACTTCACCCACCCACAACTTTTCAGTATCTCAGCGGTCCCACAATGAAAAAAAAAAAAAAAAAAAAAAACCAAAGGACTAGAATAATATGTTATCAGGGCACCATCTTCTGGCCAGCTGTGGAAGAGAAGACTGGCAAATAAATAAATAAATAAATGAAATTTGTCCAGGCTTTGGAAGACTTTCAATGTCAGCATAGTATTTTTTAAACATTTTTTCAATTAACAAACATTTCATCTTTCTCCCACTCATCTCCCCCATTGGTAAAAAGAAAAAATAAAACCTTAGTAACACTCTGTAGAGTGAAGCAAATCAAATTCCTACATTTTTCATATACACAAAATATTTGTGTAAATTGACATCTTAAATCTAATATTGTCTTTTCTCCTCCAGGATCTGGCCCCTTTTATTAGTCCTGCCTTGTCTTTATCTTTCATCTTTTTATCCTCTGGTTCCTTCCTAGTCACCTACAAATCTTCTCAGATCTCCCCTGTTCTTAAAACAAACAAGCAAACTTCTCTAGCCCCCACCATTCTTTCAAGCTATTATCATATATTTCTTCTCTTTTTCGTATTCAGACTCTTAGAAAGAGTTGTCTGTTCTTACTGACTCTGTTCTCTCACATTCCACTTACTAAATCAGTCTTTTGCTATCTGGTTTCTGCCATCATTACTTTCTTTTTTTAATTTTATTTTTTCATTTAATAAATATTTCTTTTATCTCCTTCCCACCTTCAAATTAAAAGAAAAAACCCTGTAACAAAAATGCACAATAAAGCAAAATAAATTCCCCCATGGGTCATGTCCAAAAATGCCTATTTCTGCCTCTTGGAACCATCCATCCCTTCCTTGTCAAGAGACAGATCACATAGACATCATCAGTCCTCTGAAATCATGGTTAGTCATTGCATTGGTTAGAGATTTTAAATTCATCCGAGTTATTGTATTTATCACAATGTTCACTACACTGCAGCAATTCATACAAGTCTTCCAAGGTTTCTCTGAAACCATCAATTTTTTTATTTTTTATTGCATAGTCATATTCCATTACATTCAAATGCCCTGATTTGTCTAGCCAGTCCTCAGTTGATGAGTTCTTCCTTAATTTCCAGTTATTTGACAACCCAAAAAGAACTACTACAAATATTTTGTACACATGGTTCCTTTGCCTCTTACTTGAACCTCTTTGGGATATAAACCAACCTAGGAGCGCCAACCTAGTATGAAATTGTACGGGACAGCTGATAAGTGAGGGATTATTATAGCGGTTGGAATGGTCAAGCAAGAGTTTGAGAAGGAGGGTAGAGAGGCAGGATGGGGTTCAATGTTTTTTTTTGTTTGTTTGTTAGTTTGCTTTTGTCAAAGAAGGGACAGGATTTGGAAAGGACAGAGAGAAGGATATGGATTCGGGGGAGAGGAGAACATTGTGAAGAGTGAGTCCGAGTGTTATTATTTTTACAACTCAAATTTGTGCAACACTGTAGAGAAGAGAGGAGAGGGTTTTTTTGCAGATAAGGCTCTCCAGACGTGAGGCAACTGATGTTGAAAGTTGCGCAAAGATTATTATCACCATTTTAAAGATGAAGAGACCAAGGCTCAGGGAGGGGGAGCAATTTGCCCAGAGTCTCACAGCTGAAAAACCAGAATGTTTTAACTGGGAGGAACTATAAAGGTTATCTAGTCCAATTCTTTCATTTTCCAGATGAGGATACTGAGAGGTGAAATTACTTATCTAAGATCACATAGTTAGAACCTGGATTCAGAACCAGGTCCCACAAACTGAAGTCTAGTGCCCTTTTCTCTCTGGGGTTGCCCAGAAAGGTCAAAGGGATGGGGAGGACAGGGAGAGATGAAGGAGAAAGGGCCCCAAAGACTAAAATCTTCATTTCTGTCTGGAGTTTGACCCCCTTCTCCTCTGCTGGGGCCTTGGCAGACAACTTGAGTTTCACAGGAGAAGAAAATGCAAACACTGATTAGAATCCTCTAAACAGTGAGAAACAATGGACTGAGAAAATAAACTGACCCCTGACCTGTTATAGGAGGTGGGAGAAGACGGGAGGATTTTTGTAGGGGGAGCTGGATGATTACCCTAGGCCCAACCCAGACTAGCTAAGCCCTAGGAAATAAAGCATCGTCAGACTCCTAAAATCATAGAATACAAGGGATTTTATCCAGCATTTTGCAGAAGAGGAAACGGAGGTCCCAAGAAAGAAGTAATTTGCCAATGGCAAAGATATAACTGGAACTCCAACTCAGGATTCTTTCTATTACACCAAGGCCCAAGGGCAAGTTACGGGAGAGATACTACCCCAAGGGACCAGTAAAATCTGAGGGATGTCTTTCCAAGGAAGTTTGGAACTCCTATTTTGTCTAATTTCCTTAAAATTTCATCAATACAAGTCAATCAGCTCTTACATGTAGCAAGGCAGTCCCCCACATATGGCATGGCGGTATCCTTGTGTGGTTCAAAGGGGAACAGACTAGACAGCTCTTCTCCCCACACTCCTTCTTCTCCAAGGAAGACTTTCATTCCTTCCAGGGGGGGAAACAAGAAGTTGTGGAGGAAAGAAACCACTCTGCCCTCCTGAGAGAGAGAGAGAGAGAGAGAGAGAGAGAGAGAGAGAGAGAGAGAGAGAGAGAGAGAGAGATGGAGCTAGAATTATATCTATCTTCTCCTTTAAATATTGTTAATCAAAGGAATGTGGTTTTCAGGTTCAGTCTAACTTCTGATCACTGTTCATTTACGGGGAAAGGAGGACGCCAAGCTCTATATCCAAGGTTTGACTCCCTCCACATCAAATTCCATTTCCACAATGAATACATGGAGCAGTTAGCAAAGAGACTCCTTTATTCTAGTTGATAGCAAAACAGAAGCCAGAGAACGTATACATATGACAACATATGCCAGACAATACAGAATAAAACAGCCCTTCCACTGGGCTTGAGGTAACTCAGCTCAATAGAGAAAGAGAGAGAGAGAGAGAGAGAGAGAGAGAGAGAGAGAGAGAGAGAGAGAGAGAGAGAGGAGGGAGAGAGGGAGGGATGGAAGGGGAGAGAGAGAAAAAGAGAGACAAACAGACAGAGAGAAAGAAAGAGACAGAGAGAGAGAAAGAAGAAGAGGAAGAGAGAGAGAGAGAGAAGAAGAGAGAGAGAGAGAGGGAGGGAGATAGATCCAGATCTCAAACTATAGGAAATTCCCCAAAGTCTCTAGGCAGGGTGGGGAACCTGTGGCTTCGAGGCCATATGTGGCCCTCTAGGTCCTCAAGTGAAGCCCTTTGACTGAATCCAAACTTCACAGAACAAATTCCTTTAATAAAAGGATTTGTTCTGTAAAACTTAGACTGCACCCCAGGACCTAGAAGGTAGCCTCGAGGCTGTAGGTTCCTCACTCCTGCTTTAGTGTAACAAGCCTGGGGGTAGGGACATGATGGAGCCTGCCAGCTCCTCTCACGTCAGCTTCTCCCCAGAGTCTTAATCTCTCTTAAGCAACCCAAAATGGGGCTTGGCACCATCCATTTTCTCTCTAGAAGCTAGAAGCCAGAGGTTCCTGAAGCCCAAAGATACTAAAGAAACTGAAGAGACTCTAAGACAGTGAAAGGGGGAAGGGATCTGAACCAGCCTTCCTCCCATTCTTGACAACTACACCCCACCCCACCCCTCTCACTGGCCCTGGCCACACAATTCCACCATGGAGGATGGGGTCCCACACCTATCTATGGGCTTTGGAACTCAGATTTCATAAATATAACAAAATCTATTTGAAAGAACAAAATGTCAATTGCTAACTGCCTGATAAAGATCAGTCTTGTGTTCTTTGATCTGGTGTAAATGTCTGTGCTAAAGGACACGTTCTTTTGTAATCATTTAAGCATTCTCTTTCTTAAAAAAAAAAAAAAATGACCTTTTCTTGCCTGAACTTATTCAAACTCTCTGGGTCATATAGCTCAGCAGGAAAGAAGAAAGGGAGAGATAAAATAGAGATAGAGGGGATAGATGTTTGTTGTTGAGGAATCCCTTCAGCTGTGTCAAATTCTTCATGACCCCTTTGGGGTTTTCTTGGCAGAAATACTGGAATGGTTTGCCATTTCCTTCTCCAGCTCATTTTGCAGATGAGAAACTAAGGCAAACAGAGTTAAGTGACTTACCCAAGGTCACTTGTAAGTGTCTGGGGCTAGATTTGAATTCACGAAGATGAGTCTTCCAGATTCCAAGGTTAGTGCTCTATCCACTATGCTACCTAACTGCCAAGACAGATACAGAGAAAGATATATAAAGATCTAAGATAGAGACAGAGAGATATGAGATAGAGATAGATAGACAGACAGAGATATAGATATTATCTATGGAATTGTAAGACACACATGTCTATCACCTACTGATGGGCTATGTCACATTCTTGAGTGTACAAATAAACTGTATTGTACTTGTCTGTCAGTAACCTGTATTGGCTTATTCATGCAGTGGCTAGCAAGGATCCTGAAAATTCTTACAAACTGACAAAATAATTTTCCTAAAACACAGGTTTGATCGTGTCAATTTCTTGCTCAAGAATATTCAAAGTCTCCCTATTAGTTCTAGGGTAAAAATGCAAATTCCTTTCCTTGCTACTGTAGCATATTTTTTAAAAAAACACCTTTTTAGTTTCTCTAAAAATATTAAGAAATAATATTTCTCCAGCCTAAAATCCTTTTCAGACTTTTCCCTTTAGGAAAGGGGGAAGAACAAAAAAAAAAAGACCTTCCTTTGAAATAAAGCAAGGGTGATAATCAAACTTTGTAATGCCTGTCTAAATAAAATCATTGTCTCACCCATCAGAAGTGATCGTCCATGGCCCACTGAAGAGTAGTGTCCTCTTACGTAATTCAAGAGTAAGATATTAAATGGGCCAGGAAAAAGCTAAGGTTTGACTTCTGAGATATCAATCCAAACTGAATATTGATATATTATGATCGTTTCCTTATTCAACATTCTTATTACCTCAAATCTTCTTGGAATAGCTAGTTCTGTCAGAGGATGTGGAGGATTATGCCAGTTTGGACATCTCTCTCCAACTCAAAATGGCTTGAGTATAGATTAATGATATATTAAATGAAAATATTTCCTAGAGACCTTGAGCCTGAATCACAGAACTCTTTATTGGCATTGACTACTTTTCTTCTGCATCAGTAAGTAAATCTTTCACAATCTAGTTCCAGTCTACCCTTCCAGATAATTCATATCATTTCACTTTACATATCCTAGTGAAGCTGGTCTACTTGCCATTACCCCAAATTCACCATTCTCTATTTCATATGCCTGGAATGCTCTCTCTCCTTACTTCTACCACTGAACAATCTTTTTTTTCCCTTTCAAAGTTCATCTCTTCCATGAAGCCTTCCCTTTTTAAAGGAGATCACTCTTAGTTATTACCACACAGATTGTTTTTTATTTGCTTATCTCTTTATGCATTGACTATACCTTCTCTGAAACCACCTCCCTCCTCCAAGTCATAAATGTTAAGTTCCTTGAGTTCAGGGGTTATTTTTCATGTTTCTTTTCCCCAATTCTTTCTGTGGTCTGACTTTTGTCCTCATCATTCATCTAAAATTGCTCTTTCCTAAATTACTAGTAATCTCCTCATTGCCAAATCTGATGGCCGTTTGCCTATCCTTACTATTTTTAACTTCTCTTCAGTCTTTGACACTGTCATTGTCCTCTTGTCTTTGATACTCTTTCCTCTCTAGGCTTTTATGATCCCAGTCTCTCCTCATTCTCCTCCTACCCATCCAACTGCTCATTTTTAGTTTCGTTTGCTGCATCTCCATCCAGGTCATGCATCCCAACCTTAGGAGTCCCCCAAGGTTATTTCTTGGGTGTTTTTTTTCTTTTTCCTCTGTACTACTTAGTGATCTTACCTGCTTCCATGGATTCGATTATCAGCTCTATTCTGAAGATTCTCATATCTACTTATCCAATCCCAAACTCTCTCCTAATCTCCAGTCTGGCGTCTCCAACTGTCTATTGGATGTCTCAAAGTGGATGTCCTATAGACATCTTAAATTCATTATGTCCTAAACTGAACTTACTGTATTTCCTCCCAAACCCTCCCTTTTTCCTAACTTGTCTATGACTGGAGGGTGTCACGATCCTCTTAGTCACCCAGGCTAAAGCGAAATTTTGCTCTTCATGACTTCTGCCTAGTTTGCCTTCCGGGGCTGAGCAGAGCAAATTTAATCCCTTTATCCTACAACAGTCTTTTAAATATTTGAAGGCGGCTTATGTTCTTTTAACAGGTAAGTTTGAAATATTTTTGGTTCCTTCAGTGGATTCTCATATTGCACTAACTCCAGTTCCCTCAAAATCTTGGGTTTCTCTCTTCCAATAAGCTCTAGCTTGTAAATGTTCTTTCTCAAATATGGTGTTCGTAACTGAGCACAATTCTCCAGAATTAGGCCTAATTTATTCAGAATGCTACCTCTGCACTCTTCCTGAACTCTGTGCTTCTATTAATGAAGTCCAAGATTTTATTAACCAATCAATAAACATTTAAGTTTTTTGTTTACCATGTCACTCTGTTGATTCATATTTACTTGGGAAGGAAGGACATAGGCAGAAAGAAAAAAGATGGGGGACACAGAGACACATAACCAGAGGAGAACAGAGCAATGAGTTGCCAAAACCCTGAGGGTTAAGGACAAAGGGGAAAGGAAAGAAGACTAGGTGGGGCCAGTCAGCAGCTCCTTGCTGTCCTTACTCAAAGAGGACCAAAATGACATCACTATGTTGGAGTCAATGTACAGTGTGTGTCACCTGGGTTGACCTGTGTACAACCAATATGAGCTTGAAACACTCTACCATAGATTGAGTACAAATAGTCCATATGAACATTTGGGATGGAAATATCTAAATTTATTCATTTTTTTGAGCTACTGCAATTCTTCTGTGTTCATAGAGCATAACATCTTCTTTGATCAAGCACATCATGCTGAACAGTGTCTCCCATGTTTCACAATTAATTCTGTGAGAAACACATTTGATACTGAGAGATATCAAGGAAAAATTATTATAGCAGAGTTCAGAGGAATTGAACGCCTTGGCCAAAAGTGGACTCTACCCCTCTTCAGGCGGAGAGAGTGAGAGCATTTTTATACTGTTAGTTCAGGACAGATCCTCCCATCAGAGAACAGATTGGTCTGTTCTCTGTTAGGTCACCATCTTCTCTACATGTCTACTACATATCTCCTTGATATGTCCCCCCCAACATATGAATTGTGCCTAATTTTGTGCTATCTCTCCCCATCCTGGGCAGAGAAGTTAATATATATGAGGATCAGTAAGCAAGTGCAGTGAAGAAAAAACTTTCTCCCAGTCATTCTGAGTTATTTTTCCCAACTGGTTTAAGCTGGTTCCCCTTTATCAAAAACTGTGATTTTCTGAAGGCCACTGTCTGTCTCCTGATTGGTTGAACCCACCTGCAATCTGCTTGTTTTCTTATCGAATGTGTTCTTCAGTGACTTCTTCAACTAATAACTCTGTGAAAACTTAACTCTTTGTTGTCTCTTTCAATTCCAAAGTTCTTCAGCGAGACCTTGAGAGTGCCCTTGTTTCACTTCTTCTGACCTCCATGTGAACACTTGCTTTTTGTGAGTTTTCAGTAAAATAATTTTAGGCATTCAAACAACTGTGGCCAACCCATTAAAGTTGTGCTCTTTGCAAGAGTCTGAAAGCTTGGCAGTTCAGCTTAAGAAAGGACCTCAGTGCTCAGTACCTTATCCTGCCAGGTGATCTTCAGAATCTCCCAAAGGCAATTCAAATAGAAGCAATTAAGTTTCCTGGCATGGTGCTGGTAGACTGTCTTGGTTTCACAGACATACAATAATGAGGTTAGTTCAATGGCTCTGTAGACCTTCAGTATGGTAGATAGCCTAATACTACTTTTCTTCCACACTTTCCTTTGGAGCCTCCCAAACACTGAGCTAGCTCTGGCAATGTGTACATCAACCTCATCATCAATGTGTCCATCCCTGAAAAGTATACTGCCAAGGCGAGTGAACATATCACAGCATTCAAAATTTCTCCATTTGCTGTAACCGATGGTTCCACACATGGATGGTGTGCAGTGCTGAGCAGTGGAGAACCTGTGTTTTCTTGGTGTTAGTTGTCAGGCCAAAATTAGCATAAACAACAGAGAATTGATCCATACTTTGCTGCATTTCAATCTCAGAGACTGAATTGAGTGCACAGGTGGGGCTGGTGGGCAGCACTTACTGAAGAAAATGTAGGGGGCTACAGACAGTGCCAGCCCTAAGCATAGGAAGACTTCTCTTTGTTCTCAAATTTCTCTCCATTTAGTTACACTATTGAGAATTTCACTTCTGAAACTCTGAACTAAGCATTTCTGAACTAAGCATTGCCCTCTTCCAATTCTGTTTTGTAAATGCCAGATGAGGAAGGGGGAGGATGGTGATTGGGGCAAGGAGAAGTTTGCATTAGGGAAAGTGTAAGAGTAGGAAACATTTGTTAAGTGCTTTACTATGTCTCAGGCACTGTCGTAACTAAGCACTTTATAAATATTGTAGTCCCACAAGCAATACTGATACCTCTGTCTCCCTCATCACTGTTACCTCAACCAGATTTCTGCCTTCACCCCACCTCTTTGGGTACATTTAGAAAGAAGTCTCTCAGTGGTCTTTCTGCCATCATTCTGTTGTTGTTGCTGTACTTGACTGCTGAATTTATCCATTCCTCTTGCATTTCTGTTGTTTGAGGTGTTCAAGAAGCAACTAATTTCTCCAATTTGGCTTTTCTTTCTAAAAATTATTTCAAATGCCTCTTTATTATTGAATGTCCATCTATTTTCATGTATGGCTAAACTTAGATTTGCAGGAGAGATTACCCTGGGCTACATCCTGAGTTCCATTGCTCTTCAGAACACATCCTATTCCCTCCTACATCTTCTAGTGGGTGCTGAATAGTCTAGACTTATTGGAATTTCCTTTCCTTGGTATCTGAAACTCTTTCTCCTGATCATTACAAAACTTGTTTCTAAAATTAATTGTTAAATTTAACCATCATATACCTTGGAGTTTAAAGCCTTGGATTCTTTTCTGGAAGCAATCAGCGAATTCTTTCAATTGGTATTTCATTTTTTTATGGTTAGCAGTTTTGAGCCATTCTCTTCTTTGATTTCTTTCATTGTGATGTTACGGAGTTTTTTCCCCAACCTTTTATCTTCTAGATCTATGATCCTTAAATTGTTTCTATATATCCTATATTCAAGACTAGTATGTTTTGTTTTCATAGTGAGAATGTTTTCTTTTAATGTTATTTTTTGCTTCTCTTCTTCTAGATTATCCTTCACCTCTGTGTATTTGCATTCCCAATCTGTTGTTCTCTCTTTCTTTGAAGAGGCTTGCCATTACAGATTCCATTTTTCTATTCTACCTATTATTTTGCTCTGTTGGTTATAAATTCAAGTCTCACAATTCTCATTTGTCTTTTGGACCATTCAGGAATGTTGTGTTTCCATATTCTCATGACATTCCACAGGGCTCTAAGTCTTTTAAAGAGTTCTACCTTTTCCTTTGTTTTACATTATTTATTCATAGATACATGAACTCATTTGCTAGATCTGGAGGCCATATTTCCTTTGTTTTTTTCCCATTGATTTATCTATTTATGTTCAAGGACTTTTGAGTTTTCTTCTCCCTAAAATCTTTCATAATTTCAGTCTTTTTTCCCCTTTACTTTCCCTATCACTTCTTTCTGATTCCCTCCTCTCCGATTATGGTTTCCTAGCAAGTTAGATCTAAAAGCGGGTCAGTCTAATCTTAATCTGGGCAATTCATTATTCACCATACTAGGTTTCTTTCCCAATTGACTTTTGAGTGGTCAGAAGTGGCCCCAACTAGATGCTGCGCTCTTTCCCTTAGGTTTAGTAGAGTGTTGCATAGCCTCCCACATACAAAGTATCCTGACCTGCTCTTGTCTCACTGCCTCTATTCCTTAGTTCTTTGGCTAGATACTGACAGTTTGGAACTTTGCAGCACTAGTGCTATAGAGCTGACTGCCCCAGCACCGGCTCTGCTGGGATGTCCACTTTGGCATTAGTAGTTCAGAACTTTGCAGTGTTGATACGGTGAAGATATGACCCCTGGCAGGTTTTTGCTCCTGAGTGGCTACAGATGAGCTGACTAGTTGTCCTAGCCAGGGCATATTTCCACAATCCAGAGCCAAGGTCACTATGATGCTGGAAAGAGAGGGGGAAGGGAACCAGACTGTAGGGGTAGATTTTGTTGTAAGCCTGTATAAACCTTGTGTCTGCTCATGCAGCCTCAATGCCAGTAAGGTAGGAAATGGGAAAAGGGTGCTGAGTTTGATCTGGGTTAGTGATAATTATTGGATAGGTTTGGGGTTTGGGTTTTTCTTTAACTTATTTTTAGATTCTGGACCTAAATTCTAGTCCTCAGAGACAGTTAAGTTACTTTATATTTTGTACATAATTTCTATTATGGAGAGGTTTGAGAGTTGGGTCCCAGGGATCAGAAAAAATGTCTAGTCTTCCATCTTGTTGTTCACATGACCTGGAAGTTTGAGCTTCCAAAGATACTATTTGATACCACAACCTTAGGAGATAGGTATTGTTATTATCCCAGTCTACAGTTGAGGAAACTGAGGCAGAAATGAAGTGTCTTGCCCAAGGTCATATAGCTACTATGTGTCCAAGGGTAGATTTGAACTCAGATCTTTGCGATTCCAGGTCTAAATGTTCTATCCACTATACCACCTAGCTACCAAAACATCCCAGTGGTTAAAGAATTAATAAGATCCAGAGCTAGAAAGAATCTCAAAGATTATGTAGTCCTTGCCCTCATTTTACAAATGAGGAAACTCTCAGGCCAGAGTGGTAATGTGATTTATATAAGTTCCCATAACTTATAAGTGGCCAAGCCTCATTTTGAACTCAGATCTTGTGACTCAAAATCAATGTCTCTCTCTTCCATGTAGTTGGATACTGATAATAATTCTAAAAATAGCACCCATCTCTAAAGTTGCTTCAAAATTTACAAGCAATAGGACTATGTTCAAGCAATGCATAAAATGTGAAGGAGAGAAAAATTAAATTAGAAATGAGGTAAAGAAAATGGGTTCAAATCCCAATTAGTGTTTGCTCCCAGTGAAACCCTGGACAAGTCACTTAACTTTTCAGTGCTTCAGTAGAATAAAGAAGAACTAGAAGATTTCTTTTTCTTAAATCATTATGAACTTTAGAAAATTCAACAAATGTAAACATTTCCATATACAAAGAAGAAAAGAAAAAGAGGACAGTTATATGACTGTAAGCTCCTTGAGGTCAGGGACTGTCTTCTGCTTCTTTTTGTTTCCCCAGTGCTTAGCACAGTGCCTGCCACATGATAGCCAACTGATAAATGCTTATTGACTAACTACCCTTCTCTTCATTCTTGCCCCTTGAACTCTACCCTCCAAAAAAAAAACCCAAAAGCCTTCCCTTGTGAAAAATAAGTATGGTTAAGTAAAACCAATCTGCATGTTGGCTGTGGGTCTAAAGCACATTGCAAAGTTTTCAAAATTGTTTTCCTTCACAACCACGTAGCAATTTAGTATATCATTCTCCTGTTTAGTATATTATTGTACACTCTGCATCAGTTCGTACAAGTCTTCCCAGGTTTCTCTGAATTGATCCCTATTGTCATTTCTTTTTTTTTGTTTGTTTTTATTTATTGAAGAATTAATTTTTCCCCAGTTACATGTAAAAACAATTTTTAACATTCATTTTTAAAACTTTGAACTTCAAGTTCTCTCTCTTCTTTCCTCCCCACCCCTTCCTCATTGAGAAGGCAAGCCATTTGATATAGTCTATACATGTATAGTCATGCAAAACATTTTTATATTAGTCATATTGTGAAATAAACCTATTGTCTTTTTTTATAGCACAATAATATTCTATTTGTTCATCCAGTCCCATTTAATTCCCAGTTCTTCAAGTGCTGCTGTAAATATTTTGGTACATATGGGTTCTTCCCCTGCTTTTTTATCTCTTTGAAGTATATGTCTACTAGTGTTATTTCTGGGTCAAAGGATAAGCATTAATAATAACAATAATAATATGTATATAGTGCTTACTATGTGCCAGGTGCTTGGCTAAGCTCATTACAAATATTATCTTCATTTTCCAGATGAGGAAACTGAGGCAAACAGAGGTTAAATGACTTGCCGAAGATCACACAGCTACTCATTTTCTGAGACGAGATTTGACTCCAGGCCCAGCACTCTTTTCACTTCCATACCTAGTTGCCTCTAGACAACTTTGAGCTAGATCAGTAGCTTCTTTCCAGAATGGTGGTATCAATTCACAGCTCTACCAAGAGAACCAAAGGGGGCCTGAACTTCCTCAGCTCTTTCAACGATTGTCATTTTCCCTTATTTTTTTTCACCATCTTTGCCAATCTGGCAGGTGTTAGGTAGAAAAACTTCAAAGTTGCTTTCATTTTCATTTCTCTTATTATTTGTAATTTGAATCATGGAATACATGGTTTCTATTCTCTCCCAGCACATGACCTAGCACCACCTCCTAAAAAAATAAATAAAAAACTTTTTTAAAAAACCTATAAACTTCAAAGTGAAAAGATTATTATCTCCATTTTACAAATGAGGAAGTTAAGACTTAGAGATGAAAAGTGTCACATAGGAAATAGGTAACAGAGGGGCAGCTAGATGTTGCATTGGATGGAGCTCCAGTCCTGGAGTCAGGAAATCCTGAGTTCAAACCCAGACTTAGACATTTAGTGGCTCTGTGACCCTGGACAAGTCACGGAAACCTATCTGCCTTAATTTCCTCATCTAGAAAATGAGCTGGAGAAGGGAATGCCTTTGCCAAGAAAACCCCAAATAGGGTCACAAAGGGTTGGACATGAATAAACAGCATCAGTAACCTTGGGCAAATCCTTTGATCTCTCTCAGACTCAGTCCCCTCATCTGTAAAATGGAGTTAATAAAAGTACTATATCAAAGCATTGTTGTAGGGGTAAAATGAAATAATTTAGGCAAAACCTTTACAAACGTTAATGCACTATATAAACGCTATTATCACTGTTCATAGTGTTGCCTTTATTATTAATACTAGTATTATTTATAGATGGTGTGGTTATTTCATCATCATCTTCTTCATCAATTATTCACCAGTCAGGCTTCTTTCCACGTTAGCTCTGGTGCTGATCTCAGGAGGGTGCAGTCTGTGGGCCTATAATCCACGAGGGGGCGTGCCTGACCAAGCAAAGTTCTCTGTAACCATGGCAAGTTTGGTTTGGCTCAGGTGGAAGGCAGTCTGGGATTTGGGTAAACTGCACCTCCCTAAACCCCATTTGGCGCCACCCTGGGAGTTATTCAAGGCTCTCTTCTCCTGGCAGTCATTCGGGATCTTTGAGATCCACTTGGAGCTAATTCCCTGAGCTTTGCCACCTGGCCATTTGCAAAGACACCCAGCAAAGCCAAAGTCTAAGAGTGGGCTACAGAGGTTAAACGTATCATCTGCCAGTCTCTAGTGTCTAGCACATGGAGGGGGTATCCTGTCCACACAAAATAAAGTAAGAAGGAAACTTTGAGATCAGTTAGCCCAAGCCCACACTTATTACAAAGTAGGTAAACTGAGGCCTAGCATGGGAAATATTTTGCCCAAGTGTGGTCAGTGTGTAGCCAGGGTCAGAGTTCATTCTGCAACCAAGATTAGGGTTCTGCTGAACCAAGTTTAGGGCTGGGCTTGTGACCCAAGTAAGAGCTGACTCTAAGACTATGGTGAAGATTTAGTCTCAGGTCTGAATAAATCTAACTAGCCTCTAGAGAGGAGGAACATTTTCCTTAAAAAATACCCTCATCTACTGTTTCTGATAGACTTAGCCCTTCACAGCAATGCAAGGACCTAAAATATTCTCAAAGGACTCTTGATGCAAAATGCATCCACATCCAGAGAAAGAACTGTGGAATCAGAACACAAAATAAAGCAGACTATTTTCTCTTGTGTTATGTTTTGTTTTGGTTTGGTTTTTCTCATGGCTTCTCCCATTCATTTAAATTCTTCTATGCAACATGTCTAATGTGAAAATGTGTTTAATAAGAATGTATGTGTAGAATCCACATAAGATTGCATACCATCTTGGAGAGGGAGGGAGGGGGGAGGGGGAGAAAATTTAAAACTTATGGAAGTGATTGTTGAAAATTGAAAACAAATAAATTAATTAAATTTAAAAACTACCCTCAGCTTCATTAACTCCATTGTCTTGCTTATAACTTTAGTCTGGTCCTGGAATCATGGCATTTAGTGCTAGAAAGACTTCAGAAGGCTACTCCAGGGGTCTCATTTTACAAAAGAGGGAACTGAGGCCCAGGAAGGGCAAGTATTTTTTTGCCCAAGGTCACACAAACAGGAAATAGTAAAGACTCTACTCAAATCCAAAGGTTTTGAACATGAGGGTGATATGTGTGTGTGTGTCTTTCTGTCTGTCTTTCTCCCTCACATGGGAAGTTCATTGAGCTTTTACCCTAGTTATTTATACAGTTTTAGTCCAAAGTTGAGTATCTAGAAATGCTTCCTCACTTGGAGGGGCTGTGGGGTGGGGAATGGGAAGTTGCCCAAAGTCTAACATCCTTCCTTGACAAGTCATCCCCAAGATTTTTTTCTCCAAGACCCTCTGGGACATCAAAATTTGTCATAAAAACCTATGGACCATTTAAAAAAATTTTTCTTCCCAGCTCTCCCATGACCCCCAAGGCCTTTTCTATTTTCCTCTTTTCTAATTCTATCTGGCTCTTTGGTTCTCATCTCTCATCCCCAGACTTAGACATGAGGCATGGTCCCTGCACTAATACTTCCCTTCATACTAATCTTTTTAGAAAAGACTTTGACAAGACTTGATGTAGGAGACTTTTTCCAGTTCCCAACAGCTAGTGCCTTCCCCCGCACCCCAATATAACCAACTATTTTTTATAGTGTCCCACAAGTCTTAGTGCAGTTTTAAGCTTTATATGTACGTGAGATATGTGTATATATGTAACAAATATGTGTGTACACATACCTATCTATCTCTCTATCTATCCCTTGCCTCAGCTACCACCCTAAAGGCTGCCCCTACCTCCTGGGGGCCTCTAATTTGAACTGACTTGCTGCAAACCCTGTCAGGGGCTCCACTTCTGGACCTCTGGGTGGCATATTCTCATGACCTCTTGAAGGTCACAAAGCTTTAATCATCTTCAACCTCCTTCACCTAAAACCAAAGAACAATCACCAAGGCCAAACAGGCCCATATTCACCTACGGCATGAAGCCTCAGATGGGAAGGGTTCAGTCTAAACGTGTTTGGCAGCTGATGGTTAAATTTTCCATGTGAACATTTATACCTTGGCAATTGGCAAATTACAAATCAGGGCTTGATTTATTGTTTTGTTGATTGTCTTGGCTTAAGAAATCGATGGAGAAAATGTTAACTATGCAAGTTAAACTTTAAAGTGTGTCATGCATACATTATTTTTCCAGTGAGACAGTTATTGAACATTTACCAGCACACGCCTGGCTCAAAGCCCCTCCCTTTACGCATTTTCTCTCAACAGAGTTCTACCAGACTAGAAAAAATCAAATCAAGAGAAGAACAAACTTGACCAGTACCTCCAGAACTGGAATCTCTCTCTCTCTCTCTCTCTCTCTCTCTCTCTCTCTCTCTCTCTCTCTCTCTCTCTCTCTCTCTTTCTGTCTGTCTATCTATCTCTCCCTTCCTCCCTCCCTCCCAAACTTAAACACACAAAAACAAACACATGCTCATTTTCATCATCCAAAGAATGAGAAGAAAGGAAGGCTGGGTCTGTGTGGGGTAGTGGAAATAACAATAGGGTCAGAAACCCTGGGTCCTGTTGCCACAAAAATTAGTCATGTAATTTTGAGCAAGTCCCTTCTGGGTTCTGGATCTCAGTTTCTTTATCTGTAGAATGAGGGCTTAGATTAGATGACATCTGAGGTTCATTCCAGCTCTGCAAAATTCTGTCTTAAGATCATTTCTCCAATCCCTGTTCAGACATTTTAAGTTCCAACATTTTCTAATTTAAGTTCCCTATTAATGATGAAGTTCTACATAGTAAAGACTTTTCCAACCCAGATATTCTATGATTCTAATCAGGGTAGAGGTCTTCCCTGTTTTACAGATGAGAAATTCAAGACTCTAGGTGGAAAAGTGACTCGCCCAAGGTAAGAGAGTGAGTCAGAAGCAAAGCCACAACCGAAGGCCCCATCTTTCTCTTGACTTTCTCTCACAATGGGCTCAGGACGTTGAGCTGTTCTCTCCTTGGAAGCCCTGAATGCCCATGAGGTATCACCCTAGGTTGAGGCCTCAAGTAGAGGGCTCTGGCCTGGAAACTCCACCTAGGGTCATGGTGCTTGGAGGGCCACTGTGAAGAAAGTGTTTGGCAACTACAACCTTTGCTGGTGACTGAACCTTGGGCAGGAATGTTGGGTGTGGTGTAGGGTGAGATCAGGTGAGTCTTGTCTGCCCAGATTTACTCAGATTTGGTGGATCTTTCTCAAAGCCCTAGCCAAAGGCCTTCAGGCCCAAAAGTTATCTCTAAGGTGGCTTTTGCACGGAAGGAAGAAAAGTGATTTGGTTCAACCCTGGGTGAAGGGACCTCGGTTGGGAGTCAAGAGACCTGTTTTTAATTCTCTATCTTGATCTTGGTTTGCCTGTTGGTACCATGATGGAGTTAGATTGTTGGGCACGTAAATTTTCTTCTCTAGGCTTAGTAAAATGGTAATAATAACTCCTGTCCTCAGAACTAGGGACTTCAAGGGTCATTTAATCCAACCTGTAACTGATTAAAAATCCCTTTACAACACCCTAGACAATGCTTAAGCCCTCCCAGAGGGTTTAAGGCCTTCATAACTGGGCCTCTTCCTACCTTTCCAGTCTGCTTACACCTTACACTTCCCCCAGTACTCTGGGATCTAAAGACACCGTCCTCCTTGCTCATCCTCGCTCATGATATTCCATGTCCCCATTCCATCAATATTCACTGGTTGTCTTCCATGGCTCTAATATTCTCCTTCTTCATCTCGACCTACTGGCTTCCCTTGCTACATTCAGGTCTCAGCTAAAACCTCTCTTTCTGCATGTAGCCCTTCCCTGTCCTCCTTAATGGTGGTACCTTCCCTCTGTTGATTACCTTCAACTTAGCCTGTATATCTCTTGTTTGTATATAGTTGTTTGCATGTTGTCTCCCCCACCTCCATCTATAGGATCCTTAAGAACAGAAACAGTCCTTTGCCTTTCTTCACATTCCCTATGCCAGGCACAAAGCAGGCACTTAATAAATGTTTATTCACTGTCTGACTCACAAGGAAGCTCATTTCACCTTTGGACACCTATCATTTGGAAGGCTTTCCTTATATTGACCTAAACTCTCTTCAGTTTTCTTCCACCAACCCTCTCCTTTTTTCCATCCCCCTTCACTGTGTCTGACTCCATGGTATTGATGGGGTTGATGGAGCAATGGGACTCCTAAAAATGGGTCCTTGAATTTTCCCACAAATTTCAGCAAACAAGTCTCTGGCATACACCTGAGGCATCAGACCTTCCCAGTACAATTCTTTTAAGTGCCCTTTCATTGTGGCCCTTTCAGTCTATACCTTGCCCACCCCAGGCTACTTGCCATTCCTTTATCTCATCCAGATATTCCCACAGTCCTTCTGTGTAAAAATATCAATTTTACCCTCTTCAAATGCACAGATTCTTAAAATCTGGCCCACCTGTATTGGTGTTACTCACTAGGAATCTCACCCACCTCAACTAGTGTCATAATAAACTTGATACTTGGACTGAAAGAAGGCTTGAGTGGTTGAATTCCTTCAAGGCAGACCCATGCTTTGGACCCTTGCACTCTGGGGTTCCCAGGACCCCTAGATAGCAACAATATAGGGCCAAATGAGGATCAGATGAAAAAATAGATATGGAAACCAAAAAGTACTAGTTAAACATGCAGAATTATGGTAATAGTGGACATTTACATAGCATTTTAAGATTTATAAAACACTTTACATATGTTAATTCATTTAAACTTCAGGATAATCCCATGATGGAGGAGTAAGTCATAGGAAGTAAGTAGGTTGAAGAACTGAGCCATTAAGGAGTTTGAGGGAGAGTCAATATACATGTTGTGAATATATATGAAGTCCCCTAAAATGAGGGCAGAAGTTGAGAAGGAGAGAAAAATTGTGAGTCAAGTACTGAACTTGTTGGGAAAGGGAGGAGAATGTACTGGCAGTCCATAGACAACCGCTACCAAGATTTTTATTGGGTGGACGATGTGGATTTTATGAACCTCAAAGGGAAGTTACTGAGTGATGGAGGTAAGGAGAGAATCTGGAAGTGGCAATGAGGAGAGAGGAATATCCCAACTCCCTTGTCTCAGCCAGTGAGCTGAGGGGAATGAGGGAAGGTGTAGCCAATACTGGAAAGAGTGGCTAGGGAGGCTGAGGTATCATCAAAGAACCAACTCTTGTTGATTACCAAAAGTTGGAAGGAATGAGAAAAGAAAAGATCGAAGTTTCAGAGGGCACAGGGCAAGAGGCAGTTTGCTTGGGAGTTTGGGGTAGGAGAGTTAAAAGGGATGGGAATCAGGTGATGGGGGGATGGGGAATGAATGGAATTTGGGTGATGACTCACAGAAGTTCAGAATCACTGAGGTACAAAGGCTATGACTTTCAGACTTACATTATTTCTTACCTGGACTATTTCCATAACCTGATTATCTCAAGTCTCTCCCCTACTCAATCTGTCCCCAGGCAGCTGCAAAAGAAGTGATTTCCCTAAAACTCAGGTTTAACTATGTCACTCTCCCCACCCTCCCACCTCAATAAACTCCACTGGCTCCTACTACTTCTAGGATATAAAGTCAGTCCTCTCTGACATTTAAAGTCCTTCACAATTTGTCCCCTTCCTACTTTCTAGTCTTCTTACTTTCCACTATTAATTTCCTCTATTTTCATTGGCTCCTTTCCTGTTCCTCTCACAGAATACCAGTCCTGTGCCTCCAGTCTCTATTTTTTTGCACTGGCTGTGCCTGGAATGGCACAGCTAGGACTGGAATCATGAAGACCTGAGTTCAAATCCAGCCTGAGAGACTTACTAGCTGTATGACCCTGGGCAAGTCACTTAATCCTGTTTACCTCAATTTCCTCATCTGTAAAATGAGTGGAGAAGGAAATGGCAAACCACTCCAGTATCTTTGCCTAGAAAACCCCAAATGGGGTCACAAAGAGTCAGATACAACTGAACAAATACCTGGAATGTTCACCTTTCTCACATTTGCTTGTTAGCTTTCCTGACTTCCTTCACAATTCAAATCAAATCCTACCTTCTGCAGGAGGCCTTTTCGGGTCTCCCCTTGTCTCTTCTACACGAGATTACCTTCTATCTACTTTGTATATATCTTATATGTGCCTAGTAATGTATATATGATTTCCTGCATTAGAATGTAATTCATTAGAATGCCCTCCTTGAGAGCAGGAACTGTTTTTGCCTTTCTTTGTATACCTAGTTCTTAGCTAGAGTAGTGTAACTGGTTTAGAGCAGGAAGGGACCTGAGAAATCATCTGGAACAAACCCTTCCTTTGATAGATGAGAAAACTGTAGCCTAGACAGGGTAGGTGATTTTCCCAAAATTACACTGATAGTAAGTGGCAGACAGAGCTGGGATTTGAATCTGTTTCTTCGTACTCCTGTGTAGAACCTCTTTTTCCCCACCCCACCTCCAGGTTTTTGTGTATTCAGCCTAAGCAGGATGGAGGTAATCCAGCTAGGTTTTGTTCATCAGCCTACAGAAGAAAGGAGTGGGAGGGTACAGGATTGATGTCATAGTGAAATAATAAAGGAAGACTAGTGGAGGTAACTGTTTTTTATTTTATGTTATTATTTATGCTATTAGTTAGTATTAAATACTAATTATAATATTATAATAATATTTTATAGTATATATAATACAATACCATATTAAATACTAATGATGATGGTAACGAGAGAAGACATTAGGGTAGTGAACAGGAGGCTGGTCTTGGAGTCAAGAATCCCTGGAGTTCAAGTCCTTCTGGTGAACCATATTTGCTATTTGACCCTAGGCAAATCACCTGACTTCTCAGTGTTCCAGGTGTAGCTATAACTAAAGCAAGGTATCTGGGGTTTTGCCTCAGGACAAATTAAAATTTTAGGGTACAAATATTTAGCACAGTTACTCATCCACCAAACCAATCAACATTATTAAACACTTAGCATGTGACAGGCATTCTGCTAAGCACTGGGGATACAAAAGAAGCAAAAGATTTTCTGCCCTCAAGGAGCTTATAATCTAATGGGGAAAACAATATCCAAATTAATATATACCAGGAAGCTATAAACAGGATAAACAGGAAATAATTAACCAAGAGAAGATACTAGAATTAAGAGGAAGGCTTCCCATAGGATGCAGGATATTAGTTGGTACTCAAAGGAAGCCAGCGAAATCAGTTGTTGTGACAGAGGAAGAACCTACCTTGTGCTAGGGGCTGCGGAAACAAAAGGAGGCAAAGAGTCCCTGCTCCTAGGAGCTTACAATTGAATGGGAGAAGTAACAGGCAAGCACACACATGCAAAGCTAGCTATATATGAGATAAATAGGAAGGAATTTTACAGAGGGAAGGTGTTAGAATAAAGACAGATTGGAGAAGGCTTTCTAAAGAAGGGGAGATTTTAGTTGAGTCTTAAAAGAAGTCAGGCAGGATAGCAGACCCAGTGGAGAAAGGACAGTGTTCTAGGAATGGGAGAAAGCCAGACAGAATGCCCAAAGTAGTGGAGGGTCTTGTTCATGAAATGGTCAGGAGACCAGTGTCACTTATCAGCGAGTAAGGTGTAAGAAGATTGGAAGGGTAGGAGAGAACTAGGTTATAAAGGGCTTTGAATGCCAAACAGAGCTTTGTATATTTGATGCTGAGGCAATAGGGAGCCACTGGAATTTATTGACTGTTGATGGGAGAGTGATACGATCTGACCTATACTTTAGGAAAATCAGTGTTGGTTGTTGTCCTTAGTCTTCGAAGAGGACCAAAATGACATCACCATTGTAAAGTGAAATTTCAGTGTGTCCGACTGATCAGTGTAGTGGCTAGATGGCAGATGAACTGGAGTGTTTGGAAACAACAGGGCTAAACACTTTGTATACAAATACTTTCAGGGATTCATTGATAGGCGCTGCGAATACTCATACTTATCCATCCAAAGAGACATTTTAATAACTAGTTTATTATATACTCAGAGCACAGTCCTGTGGTTAACAAAATCAATGGGCCATGAGTAGCATTTTCAAAACTCTTATATAAGACAAGTCAAGATAGATACAATTAGAATTTTTATAAAGGATGAAGGGGAGATTTGTACAGCAAACATCCAATAGCAGAAGGAAAGCTCTATATAATAACATAATATAAAATAATATAATATAAATATATATAAATTCTATATAATAATGTATAATATATTATATAAAATAAAATATATAAATATAATATAATAATAATAATAATAATATAATGTAAAATAATAAACTGATCGGCACACACAGGAGCTAAAATAATTATCTCAAGTTGAAATTTTGCAAACAGCGAAAATAGGAACTAGTCAGACAGCACCAGGCTAAAGGGAGATGCCTCAGAGATAACTCTTCCACTTAGAGATATTACTTGCTGTCTCAGACAAATGGAAGCAATTCTAAAATTCTCTTATGACACATCTAATTAGCAAAAATAATTAGTTCAAATAGGAAGCACCTGGATCACAATTATAATTAATTCCCTTTCCTGGCTCAACTGAATTTGTGAATTTGTCTTAAGTTTTTCTCATATTATTTTCACATCACAAATTTTAAAACTGATTTGAGCGTGCATTTTGATGCTACTTGCCCTGGGTACCAAAAGTGCTAGTTTTGGGTTTAGCCCCAGGCAATTTGCTAAGACTGTAAAGTAGAAACAAGTTGCCCCCTGTGCAACATTGGAGGGAGTTTCCATACTGGAATTCTCTATGCCAATAGTCTCATGAATTATAGATACCCTCTCTCCATCCCACCCCCTGAAAAAAAGGTCAATAAAGAATGGTAAAGGGGGAAAACCAACTAAAGCCTCTCAACCTAGTTTTAAAGAAATATGACTATCTATTCTATTGGAGTTATTCAGACAATTTCCCCATAACTGAGGCCAACCTTATGTAAAGCCAGAGTAAGTGACCACTTCATGGGAAAGCCCTCCCTACCTGAAACTTCACCAAGCTCAAAGATTTCATTAGTGCTTTCTTTCTTTAAGTTCACCAGTGTTTTCTCTCTGGGCTCTTAAAAAAAATCACTTTTTAAATGAAGCTCCCTTATTCAGTCCCTTGCACCTTGGTGGAAAGGATTTTTATCCCCTACTGTAGGGGCTAGGGCAGCCATGAAGGACGATTCTATACAGCTGGCAGAGTGGGTGGGTATATTTTTATTGTTTTTATTGCTAAGGCTTCAGGATGAACAAACATCCTCTTAAGTGTTAGCAGCTTTGATCACCTGGTAGAAATCTTTACTTAAACAAACAAACAATTAACCTCAGGGCTTTTTGAACTCAACAGAAACGTAATTCATGAATTTGCAGCTAGCCTACTCAGAGGATGTTAGGTTAGGACTGGATGGCAGGTGTGTGTGCGTGCGTGTGTGTGTGTGTGTGTGTGTGTGTTTATATATCTGTGTTATGACTAAAGATGGGATACCAGCTCAGGAAAGAGTACCTAATAAATTAATGAATCAGAATTCTCTTTGTCTTTCTACAACAAGCCATTTGTTAGCACAAATTACATTCTGTACTTCTATTTCAGGGCTCTGTATGTGACTGATGCTAGATGGGCCCTTTCTATGAAATGAAAGACCAAAAATTCAAATGCATATTAATTTATTCCTGGGCTTTAGAATCATAGAATGGAATTCTTGGAAGGGATGAGAGAAACATCATCCAATCTCTTGGACTTTATAGATAGGGAAATTGACTTGAGGAAGGTGATTTGGCTAAAGTCACAGAGCAAGCTAAACAATTGATCAACAAGTATTTATTAAACACTTACCATGTGTGAGGCACTATGCCAAGTGCCAGGGATACAAATACATTTTAATAGTAGAGTTGAGACTAGAACCAGAGGTGTGCTGGAGCCAAATGGAATCAGTTCTCAGAGCAGATTATTAAATTACATTGGAAGTAGACAAAGCTACAAAAAAGGGCATGACTTCTTGTTTTGTTGCTTGCATGAGGGCCAAATCCAGCCACCACCTGTTTTTGTGGGAAGCTAAGAAAAGCCTTTACATTTTTAATACATTTTTTAAATTAAAAAATGTAAAAAAATATTTTAGCAATTTTTTGAAAAATAATTTTTTTCATTTAAAAATGTAAATGTAAAATGTAAAAACTATTCTTAGGTGGGGGAACATATGGATGTGCCATAGTTGCCAACTGCTGGTCTAGACAAGAGAGTAATGCAGAAAAATGTTAATAATGTAGATTATACAATAAAGTGTGTTGTGGGTACTCTTTTTTTGTTAAAGAACTAGTTGTTAAACAGCAACACATCCCTCACTAGAACCTAGATCTCCCACTTCCTAGCCTGTGCTTTTTGCATTATACTACATGACTAGTATAACATTGGACCACCATGTAACATAGGACTGAGCAGCCATCATATAATAGATGTTAATAGATTCGGAACATCCCATTAAATTCTTGGAGAGATTGGAATTCCACCTTTGTTAGGATTAGGAATATGGTTGTGGCTGGGCAATCGCTCTCTCAATATTTTCAGATGGAGCTTGGAATTATATATGTCTCATATTAGACGCTTGCAATCTAGGGAGATGATTTTTTTGAAAAAAGAGAAAAGCCACTTTCCTTGGACCCTCAAGGGGGAAGTAGTTCTGGCCCATACTTGAAGGGTAGCAATTAGCTTAACCTCAGTCAACTTAACCTCCTTTCCCTACCATATGCCTAAAACACAAAAGACAATCATGGATGTAATAGGGAACTCATAAAGATTAGTTTAGAGGGCAATAGAGTATACCAGAGTAAAGGGCTCTTCAGTCTAGAAGTGAGAAGAAATCTCAGCTCAAACAGGAGACAATGATTTTACTCTAGTAATCCAATCTTAGAAGTCACTGGAGAGTGCAGATCCTGGCACGCAAGGGGCATTTGGCTTCTCCAATATGTCTATGATTATAGGTGTCTTCTGTTCCTTCTCGCTCCCCCTCCCTCCCTCTCTCCTCTCTTTCTTTCTCTCCTCACTCCTATCTCTCTCTCTCTCTCTCTCTCTCTCTCTCTCTCTCTCTCTCTCTCTCTCTCTCTCTCTCTCTCTCTCCTCTCTCTCCCCCTCCCTCTCTTCCTCCCTCTCTCTTCCTCTCTTTCTGTCTCTCTGTCTCTGTCTCTCTTTCTCAGGCAATCAGGAGTCACATTTCCCTCACATACGTAGTACCTAGCATCACAGGGTTGTCCTTCAAAGGATCACCAAACCCTCCTGGATATGAAGATAACTTTTATGTAGGCAAAACATTGTGCTTAAATAGAAAGGTAAATAGATCTCTAATTTATTAATTTACTCATGTAATCCCAGAACTTGAAGAGACCAAGTCTTATCTGCAAGATAGAGTGTAACTTCATAAATCCATAGGAGAGAGATAACTAGATAGCAGTTCACCTGGAAAATATCTGGAAATTTTAGTGAATTGTAAACTCAGGATGAGTCTACAGTGTGGTAGAGCAGGCAGTAAAGTAAATTCAACCATAGGCTTCAATGAGAGGCAGTCCACAGGAATAGGGAAGTGGTAGATCCCCTGTGCTCTGCATCAGGAGCAGTGTTCAGTTCTAGTCACCATGTTTTAAAAGGAACTTTGATAACCTGGGAAGCATATAGAGGACAACCAGGAAAGTGCAGGGCTTTTGAGTTCATGCCATAAGAGGGGTTAGTTAGCCTAGACAAGAGAAAATTTAATAGGTGCCATGATATGTCTTAGAGTGTTTGAAGGGATCTCACATGAAAGACAGATTAGTCTAGGTGACAAAATAAAGGCTCTGGATCTGGAATCAGGAAGTTGTGATTTCCAATCCAGTCTCAGATATTTACTGATTGTGGGACCCTGGACAAGTCATTTAACTTCTGCGTGCTTCAGTTTTTTCAACTATAAAATGGGGTTAATAAAGCACCTATGTCCTATAGTTGCTGTGAAAATAAAATGAGAAAATATGTGTAAAATGCTTTGCAAACCTTAAGGCATTATGCCTCTTCTTATTGGAAGGAATGGAGAAAAAAAAAATGCCAGGCACTATGCTAAGCACTTTTACCAATATTATCTCATTGGACTGTCTCAATAATCCTGGGAGATAGATGCTATACTGACCCTTGCTTTACAGTGAAAGAAACTGATATAGGCAGAAATTAAGTGATTTGCTAGGGTCACCCAAGTAATAAGTATTTGAGGCGGGATTTGAACTCACCAGGCCTACTACTCTATCCTCAATAACTAGCTGCCTTAGAAGCCGCAGCGGCAACATCCTTGGCCCCAGAAGTATAAACAAAAGATGAAAACTGTCAAGTCAAATTTTGTTATTGTTCAGTCTTTTTAGTTGTATCTGACTCTTCTTGATCCCATTTGGGGTTTTCTTCTCAAAGATACTGGAGTGGTTTATTATTTCTTTCTCCAGCTTATTTTACAGATGAGGAAACTGAGGCAAACAAGCAAACAAGGTTAAGTAACTTACCCAGGGTCACATGGCCAAATAAGGGTCTGAGGTCATATTTGAACTCAGGAAGATGGGTCTTCTTGGCTTCAGACCTGGTACTCTATTCCACTAGTGACCCAGGCCAGTCAAATTTAGGCATGTTGCAGAGAGGTCCTCAACAGTGGGATGAGCTCTCAAGGCAATGAGTTCCCTTTTTCTGGAGGTTTCCAAGAAAAATAACTACTTGTGAGTGATTTTATAGAGGATTCAGATTTGAGTTGGGCTGGATGCACCCTGAGCTTCTTTCCAAGTTTGAGATACTGTGAGTCTGTGAGAAGCATAGATGGACTCCTCCATGCTCTTTAACAAAGAGCAACCGAGCCTCCAGAGATGGACAACTTACTCCCTTTTGAGGTAGATTGTTCTATTTGTGGAATGGCTGTCATTGCTTCATGCAGTTGTTAAAATCCTTCCTTCTACAAGAGGCTTTTCCTAATCTCTCCTTAGGCTAGTGCATTCTCCACTTTATGCTGTGTCTCTTAGCTGTACATTGTTGTTTGCATGTTGTTTCCCCGCTGAGAGAGTGAGCTTCTTGAGGACGAGGACTGTCCTTTGCCTTTCTTTGTGTCTCCAGAACTTAGTACAATGCCTGGAACGTAGTAGATGATTTGTTGCTATTGTTCAGTCATTTCAGTCATATCCAATTCTCCACGATGCTCTTGGGGGTTTTCTTGGCAAAGATATTGGAATGGTTTGCCATTTCCTTCTCCAGCTTATTCTGCAGATTAGGAAACCAGGGCAAACATTCTCTGTGACCCCATTTGGGTTTTCTTGGCAAAGAAACTGAAGCAATCAGGGTTAATTCACTTGCCTAGCACTCTACCAACTTCACCACCTAACTCTCTCAGTGGGCACCTGTTAATGCTTACTGACTTGTCTTGTCGCTGGTTTTTGTGTAGAGCTTTGTCCTTTTACATATGGCTTGAAGAATTATGATTCATAAAACAGTAGATAGACCACCTGCTTTGGGGTCAGGAGGACCTGAGTTCAAATCAGGCCTCAGAGGCTTGCTAGCTATGTGAGCCTAGGCAAGTCACTTAACTCTGTTTGCCTCAGTTTCTTCATTAAGAAAAATCCAAATGGGGTCATGGAGAGTCAGGCACTACTGAAATGACAACGACAAAAGTGTCTATACATGTGGAACATTTATACATAGTGCATACATGTGTAATGCATGTGTATGGTGTGGCATGTATATTCAATGTGTTTTGTTTATGTGTGTATATTTGAGGCATTTGTAGCATATTTGTATGTGTGTGGAGTTGCGTATGCATGCAATATATTATTTGTATATAGTGTATATAGAGAGAGTGTGTGTATATGGTACACGTGCTACATTTATGATGTGTGTATCAATGGTGTGTTTAACGTGTGTAGTATGGTTTGTGTAGATATAGTAAATTGTATCATCTTATGTAATGTGTGTAAACAAAAGGCTCACATATGTAGCACAGAGAGGAGAGGGAAAAGCAACTCCTTCAGTTTCGGAAATGAAAAAATTCATGGAAACCCTTTGTCAGACCCACAAACTGAATCTGTCTTTCATTTCCAAGGAAGTGGAGTTGGAGGCATTCCCAAGATAACACATGCGTTCCGTGTGCCGATTCTCCCATCTGTCTAACCCTGGAGTTGGGCACCTGCCCTAAGTAGGCCCTGTTTGCTCCCTCTGAGGGAACCACCTGTGCCTTGGGGAGCAGCCAGGTGGGCAGAGGGAACAGATCTCTGGGAAGGCCCTTGGTTGGCACAGAAGCCTCCACTTGGGCTTAATCAGCACCTGGGCAGTGGCGGAGTTTCACAGACTGCAGTGACTTTTGCAGACAATTCAGCCAAAGGGCCAATCACTGTCTCGCCCAGCCTCATTCCTTCCCCTCCCTGGTTAGCCATGGGAAGAAAGGACAGGCAGAGGGTGGAAGGAGGGGCCAGCCCTGAGGTCCCTCCCCTCCAGATATCTATGACAAAGCCCTCAGGAATGCTTTGGGAGTCTCTAGGCTCCCCGGACCCCAGACACTTGAGGATTTCTACCCACTACATAAACCTGTAACTCAGACAACTGCGCTGTGAGTTGGTACGCTTTCTGTTACCTGCTCAGTTAGTTAAGTGGTTAGAGCACAGTGCTAATAGAAATGACAGAAAGTAGATCTGTTTACCCTGGAGAAAAGAAGCTTTAGATGACGGAATTATAGTTGCCTTCAAATATTTGAAGGGTTGTTGTGCCAGAAGACTGATTAGACTTGTTCTTTGGCCCAGAGGGTGGAATAAGGAACAAGCGGTAGAAATTGCAAGGAGGCAGATTTAGTCTCCATCATGTGAGACCATTACCCTGGGGAAGTTCCCTCACCACAGACTGACCTCCAGACTCTCACCAGTGCCTGACAGGGATGGGGCTGGGAATGACAGTGGTGGGAATAATTGTAATTCACATTCATACTATTGTTTAGGATTTGCAAAGCGCTTTTGCTGGTGCTAATGAGGATAACTCTGGTTATGGTAACCACACCATATTAATTCTCCAGGATCACCTCTGCTTCTTTTTCTTAGATGAAATACTGCTTTAAATTTTTTTTTTTTTGGTCAATTAGTTATATCTAATTCTTCATGATCTTAGTTGGGGTTTTTCTTGGCAACGATACCAGAATGTTTTGCCATTTCCTTCTCCAGCTCATTTTCTAGATGAGGAAACTGAGGCAAATAGGGTTAAGTGACTTGCCCAGGGTCACACAGCTAGTAAGTGTTTGAAGTCCCATTTGAACTTGGGTCCTCCTGCTTCCAGGCCTGGCATTCTACCCACTGTGCCACCTAGCTGCCCCCAAATTACACTTACAGGTAGCTCATTGGTGCAGTAAATAGAACACTGGGTGTGGAATCAGAAAGACTTCAGTTCAAATCCAACCTCAGATCCTTATTAGCTGTGTGATCCTGGGCAAGTTCCTTAACCTCTTCCTGCTTCAGTTTCTTCAGCTGTAATATGGAGATCATAATAGCACCCACCTCCCAGGGTTGTTATGAGGCATGTAGTAGGCAATTAATAAATGAATGTTTCCTTCTTTACTTTATTTTATTTGACAGTGGCATCTACCTAGATCTATTGGGGAAAAGGGTAGCTAAGTGGCACAAGGGATAAAGCACTGAGCCTGAAGGCAGGAATATTCGTCTTCCTGAGTTCAAATCCAGCCTCAGACACTTACTAGCTGTGTGACTCTGGGCAAGTTACTTTACCCAGTTTGGCTCAGTTTCCTCATCTGTCATGATCTGGAGAAGGAAATGGCAAACCACTTCAGTATCTTTCCCAAGAAAACCCCAAATGGGGTCACAGAGTTGGACAAAACTGAACGATAACAACAAAAAAGATCTCTTGGGAAGACAATATGATGCAGTAGACTCAACACTAACTTTAGAGTCAGAAAACTGCTCATTATTAATTCTGTGACCTTGAGTAAGTCACTTAGCCAGAATCTCAGAGTGGAAATCCACTTCTGAAAAAAAATCCTCTCTTGCAATACTTAATAAGGTATTAGTTAACCTGTATTTACTTGAAGAACCCTCTAGGGACTGGGAACCCACTACTTCCGGAGGCATCCCACCCCTCTTGGGAAGCCCTAATTATTAGGAAACTTCTCCAAGCCTCAAGATGAAATCTGCCTCTTTGCAATTTTCACCACTTTTCCTCATTCTGTCCAAGAAAAACAAAAGTAATTACTCTTCCAACCCAACAACCCTTCAAAATCTTGAAGGCACCTTCAATTCCTCTACCTGAGACTTATCTTCTCCCACTTTCTGCAACCTCTCCTTAAATGAAATGATCTCAAGATCCTTCTTCAATGTAGCCACCCTTCTCTGGATGGATGCCACAGTTTCATCATCTGAAAAATGGAGATAATATTTGTACTACTTACCTGAAAAGGTTGTTGTTAGTAGTTTGTTAATTTTAAAGTGCTATAGACATGAAGATACCACACTGGTATCTACCAGCTTTTCTCTCATAATATGGATGCCTCCTCTTTCCCTCCTTCAACAAGGATAGTTTCTTTTAAAAGAGACCTGATTGGCCCCTGCTTCTCTCATACAGCTTTCTGGACATCTAAGGGTATATTAGTACCACCCAAGTGAGGTTGGAGAGGGGAGGGGGCGTAGTGGGATTCTGGCTTAGTGGAATTCTGAAGACACTCTACTTGCCAGCCCCAGAAATGAAAATGATTTCTTCAAATGATGCCAGAAGAAAAGCCTAACAGCAGAAAGAGCACTAGCTCTGAAATCAGAGGGCCTGGGTTCCAATTCCACCTTTCAGTATAGCTTTGTAACTTTGGGCAGATCACTTACCATCCCTCTGTCTTCCTTTCTTTGCTTACAAAAATGAAGGAGTTAAACTGGATGTCCTGAGGAGTTCTCTTCTAGCTTCCAGTTCTTTGATCCAATGATCTTCTTTTTCTTTGTTCTTTGATTCTATGATCTGGGGCTGTTCATGGACAAACTGAAAAGATAAATTCTCTGGAAAGTCAGCAGTGGTCAGGGAACAGACGAAAAGGTCTTCAAATTCAGTGAGAGGGTAGAGAGGGAGAGGGGAGATATAATTTCATAAACACAAGACCCTAAAACTCAGGACCCCCTTAGGAGCAAAGAGGAAGTGGTTTAAAGGCCACCCCATGTCAACGTACCATTGTCCCCTTTTTCCCTGTCCTTGGTGGGGCTTTGGGCCTTGATATTAACGTGAATTATTTAGATAGTGCAAGATTGATGGGAAAAGGGTTGTCTGGCCAGCAGCCCAGAATTGTGTTTGCCTTCTGGGGGCAAACCACAATTTGGGAGTATGAGAGTGGATCATAATACTGCTTCACTGACAACCCTGAATTCAATTCCCTTCAAAGGGGAGCTTATGGGCTACTGTGAGTGCTTCCTATTTATAGAAGAGAAACATAGTGTATCTATTAATAGGCTCTTGTGCGCCCTTTGCAATTTTTGTATTTTCTGTGCTAGTGAAATAAAGTCTATTTTCTCAATATGTATTTGTTACCCTGAGTGCTTGTACAGAAGTTGAGGGGGTGGGGGTGGAAAGGTCAGATAAGTACCAGAACAGTCAAAGATGGGCAACGTCTTGGGGATTGGGGTTAGAATTATATTTCTGTTGGTCCTGAAATATTGGTCATCTAGGGATGAGAAAAAAAGCTCTAATTACTCTTAAGAGAGCCCTTAGCAGTGGTAGGCTAGTAAATGTTTAACAAATAGCCCTCCAGAGGGGGAAAATGTGCGTATTATACACTTTCAAGTTTAATCTCCATCACTTTGTTAAATCTTTCTAGATAATCAACAAAACAATAAATTAAGTCCCATCTGCAGCTTGTCAATTTCTGAGATGAAAATGCTCACCTGGAAAATTTAACAATCCAAGAGGAAGGTTCCAGCTGACTCAGGACATCCCTGGCCCTTAGTTTATATTCATTAACTTAATCCCTTCTAAGCAGATGGTGTAAAAGACCTTCACCAATAGTGAATAACAAGTAAACCCATTTATCCAAGCTAAACAGCAAACAGAAATTGGAGAAGTTATAGATTTGAATGGAACAAGTAATATATAAACTCCAGCTGGGAGTGAGATGGGACCTTAAGACAACTAAGGAGAAGGGAACAGAGAAAGTTCATTTTCAAACAAGATTGAGAACATGATGTGTCCAGCTTCCTGTGCATGTCCATCATTCCAAAAGCTCTCCATCTCCACCAGCTCTATATAGCTCCTCTCTCCATGTGTCTCTCCTGACAGATTTGTCTGGAAACAACTAAAGTAAATCCCTTATGCCAGGTATATTCAGCATTAAGGGAGTCATGTCTCCCTTAAAGTACACAGCTATGTAATATGTAGCACAGGACTATCCCTCCTGTCATATGGATGGGAGATATATTACATAAACGTAGCTGTGATTACCCAGGCTCCCATTGCCTGAAGTCTGGTGTATTACATTTCACTCCTCCCCTAGGGTTCTCTGGTACCATTAAGGAGGATTGGGGTGACTAGGCTCTCTGCCTAGCCCCCATTGATAGTATTCCTCCAATTGTAGGAGGAATTCTCTGAACCCCAGTTCCTTTTAACCACTTGACAATCAAATTAACTTTTACAAAGAATATTTCTTTCAAATGTTTAATAACAAATATACCACCATACTCCCAAAACATGGGGCATAATCCCTACCCCCTCTACTACCTCATTCTCTGGAGAGTATTGGGGGATTAGAGTCACAGCTTAACTCAGTTCCTATATAGCACAAGAATCCAAAGCCCCACTTGAGTTTAAGTCCCAGGTACCCTGGATTCTCAGAGCTGCCCTGTTGGGTTGACTGGCTGCACATCTGACCAGTAATTCTGCCTCCAAGGTCACCATTACTTGATTCTTATGTCCAGTGGGAATTCTACCTCCTGCACCTGAAACCAAGAAGGACAAATGAAACAAAATAAATAGCCCAGGTCCATTTCTTGGGTCCCTAGGACCTAAAATGCAAGAGGAAAGGAAAGAAGGTAGCCCTTCCTTCTCCCTAGTTTAGTTCATGGCAAACATGCTGAGGATGTACCTTCACCCTCTCTGAAAATAGGGCAAGAAAGAGTGAATGAAGAGGAAAGACAAGGAGATTCTCCCAGTCTGACAGTTTTAAAGATGAAGGCTGTTCTGGCTGTACAGCCAATTGAGGGGGACCACTCCCATCCATCTTGTGTGAAAATATCTTCTCCTATTTGAAGAGATGTCCATCAATTGGGGAATGACTGAACAAGTTGTGGCATATGAATGTAATGGAATACTATTGTGCTGTAAGAAATGATAACACCAGGATTTCAGAAAAATCTAGAAAGACTTCCATGAACTGATGCTGAGTGGAATAAGCAGAACCAAGAGAACACTGTACACAGTAATAGCAACGCTGCGCAATGATCACCTTTGATAGACTTAGCTCTTCTCAGCAATACAATGATCTAAGACAATTCCAAAAGACTCATCATGGAAAATGCTATCCACATCCAAAGAAAGAACTATGGAGTCTGAATGCATACTATTTTCTCTCTTTTCTTTCTTTCTCATGCTTTTTCCCTTTTGTTCTGATTCTTTCTTCACAACATGACTAATGTGGAAATATGTCTAATAGGATTGTACATGTATAGCCAATATCAGATTGTATGACATCTTAGGGAGGGGGAGGGGAGGGAAAGAGAATAAAATTTGGAACTCAAAAATCTTATAAAAGTGAATGTTGAAAACTATCTTTACATGTAATGGGAAAAAATAAAATACAATTAAGTGGGAAGGTGGGGATGGGGAAGATGACTTCTCCCAGAAGCAGGGTACCTACACATTAGGTGATTTATGTAAAGTTCAAAGCCCCAATTACATAAATGTCAGACCCAAGATTTGAACCCAGGTCCTTGCTGTATGCCCCGGGTCAAGTTATTTATCTCTGTGCCTCTTTTTCTTCATCTGTAAAATGCAAAGGTTGGACCTGATGGCCTCTAAGATCCAACTCTAAATCTGCAATCTCCTAATTCTCTAATTCCAAATCCAAGGCTCTTTCCCTAAATCACGCAGCCTCTTTCTCAAGGAACAAAGATATGTACTACAGAGTCACCTGGGGGATGACCTTTCTATGGTACACATTACCTGGGGCACGCTAAGTTGTGCTGAATAACGAGGTCTCTTTTCCAGATTGGTTCTCAGCTTTTCTTTGGGATGGGAGAGGACAGAGTACAGGAGAGGCAGAGGATTCCCAGCATGCTTTAATTATTGTTGGAGCCTTTCCTTCAGCTTGGAAAGTTGTGCAACTATTGATATCTGTGTTTGTTTTCAAGTAAGAGGCTTCCCCTTGCAGAAATCCTAGACTCAGGGAGTCTGAAAAGATCTTAGAGATCAGCCATCCACTTATACCTGAGGAGAAAATTCCCTTTACAATATTCCTAAGAGTCATCCAGTCTCTGATAAACTCTCATTCTCTCTGGGTGCACATTCCACCTTTGGACATGTGATTATTAGGAAAGTCTTCCTTACTTAGAGTTGAAATCTCCCTATGAAACTTCCATCTAATAAGTTACTCCCTTAAAAAAACGTTTATTAAGTACCTACTATGTACCAATCGTCATGCTGAAAACTTTAGATACAAAGAAAGGCAAAGAGCCAGTTCCTGCCCTTTAGGAGCTCACAGGTTAATGGAGGAGACACCATACCAACAATTAGATAAAAACAAAATAGATCCCAGTTCAAAATGGAGGTTATCACAAGAGACAAGGACCCAGCATTAAGCCACTGCTCCTACCTCTGCCCGCAGGACCAAGCAGAACCTTCCTAATCCTTTATATAACAAACTTTCAAAGGTTTTTCTTCCTAGGGCCCCATTTTTTCCCACTCAGGGGACAAAGTGCACCTCACCCTTCTGTCCAGGATGATCCTTTCTTCCTTCCAACCAAGAGTTAGATTCATAATTCCCCAGATAGTGTTGCCAGGCTGGGAGAGTCTGTGAGTGGCCTTCTGTGAGTGCCCTTTGGGGTCAGAACAGCCTGCCCTCTCTGCCCACAGCCACAGGAATCACAAACTCCCCATTGTCTTCTAGTTTTCTCTTTCCCCCTACACTTGCCCTACCCTCCCAATGCCTTCTCTGTTTCCCTATCTAATCCCTGACCTACTTTCTCCTGTTTCAATAGACATAGAAAGCATTCTCATATGCACTGCCCCCCCCCCCCCACATCATCAAAAAACCACTCAAAGCAACCACTCTAGGAGAGTAAATTCATTTTCAGACTTAACTGGGAGAAGTCGGGACTGAATTGTATTTGGAAAATTGCCCAAAGATAGGATCATAGTTTAGAACCAGAAGGGAAGATTGTTAGCAGTAATCTCTGCTCTGGTTCAAACTTCCTCATTCTCTGGATCAGGAAACTGAGGTGAGGAAACTGAGCAACCTGACAAAAATCACAGAGGTAGTGATTGCCTGACTAAGATTCAAACTCAGCTCCTAGGATTCCAAGCTTAACAGTTCCAGGAACTGGAGCCCATCTAACTCACGACTTGCCCTATCTTTGGCAGCAAAGGAGGGACAGCCATGAACTCAGAAGAAGCAAAACTGTGGGTGCCCCAGAAGGCAATGGTAACAAGAGGGCTTGATAAAAGGTGGACAGCACAAAGTCTAAACTGGTTTGGGGAGGGAATGAGATTAGGGGCAGCACCACAGAGGGAGAAAAGCTCTGGACTTGAGAGTTCAGGAAACCTAGGTTCAAATCCCAGTTCCAATACTCCCTAGCTGTGGGACATCGGGCAAGTCACTCCCTTGCTGTGTCTCAGTTTACTCTGCAGTAAAACAAAATAATAAGAGAACCTTGGACTAGATGAACTCAAAAGTTCTTTCCAGTTCTAACCGTTAATGGAACTGTGAGGCTGGTAAGGACTCCCAGGAGCTAGGAGAAAGCCAAGGCCCTCCCTAGAGAAGTCCCAGAATGAAGCCTGGCCCGCCATACTCTTCCCCAAAGGAATTCAGGAATGAGACTTCTAATTAATTCTACTCCTGTGAGTGGGGGAGGGCAGGCAGCAGTTGCAGGGGATGGGGCCAGCCAGGGAAGGCTCCTGGGTCTCTCTGCTGGTGTTTACCTGAGCCAATCCCTAATGCTTTGGCTCCCCAAGCCCAGGGAACAAGTAAGCTTTCCAGCCTGTCAACTTTTCCTCCCCTGGGGCAGGTCACAGCTGGCGCCAACCAGCCCAGACCAGGGGATATTGCAGAGAGTCAGGGGCCAGCTTAGATCATCTCTCCAGCTGTCAGGCCATTAACTACAGTGATCCTGCAACCCTAGAGGAGGAGAGTAGGGGGAGATGGAGTGAGGGGGCTGGGCTAGAGGAAAAAGGAACAGTCTAAGGGCAGGGTGATTTGGAGAGACCCAACCTCTGTCCTCAGGGAGCACTTCATCTGGTCTTCAGGAGAAGACTGGAAAATGAGCTTTGGTGAGAGTGAAAAAGACAAGATCAATCTTCCCACATCTGCAGAGCTGTCATAGGGAAGAGAAAGTCAGCTTCTTTTGTGGGGTCCTAGAGAACAGCACTAGGTCCAATGGGAGAGCCAGCATGGTGGGGTGGAAAGAATATTAGAAGTAGAGTCAAAGGGTCTGAGTTCAAATCCCAGCTGTGCCTCTGACTGCCTGAGTGACTTTGGAACAAGTCCTAGATTTCCCCAAATGTAAAATGAAGGGGTTGAACTAAATGGGCTTCCAGGTCCTTTCTAGATCTAAATCTTAGTTCTATGATCTCAATCAGGGGGAGGCAGATTTAGAAGCAACACCAGAAAGGACTTTCTAATGATCAGAATAGTCCTCCAACAGATTGAACTGTTTAGTAAGGTAATGAACGCCCGCATCACTACAGGAAATCAAATGCAGTCTGAGTAATCCCACTCTCAGGGGTCTCCTGCTCAGTGTAAGAGCTTAGAATAGATACCCTTTAAAAAACTGAATTAAATTTAAATTTGGGCAACAAGATGGTGTAGTAGATAGAGCACCAGCCCTGAAGTCAGGAGGACCTGAGTTCAAATCAAGCCTCAGACACTTGATATGTACTTGGGGTGTGACTCTGGACAAGTCACTTAACCCTGTTTGCCTCAGTTTCCTTATCTGTGAAATGAACTAGAGGAGGAAATGGCAAATCACTTCAAAACCCCAAATGGGGTCACAAAGAGTCAGACACAACTAAAATTACTGAACAACAATATTTTAATAAGGCCTGACAAAACCTAATCCCATTGGTGTCCAGCAATTATTTCATATGGTAAAAGCCTATGAGGCAAGCCTTTTGGTGTAGACCTTATAATTTTCATGACTATAAGAAAAACATCAAGTCATAGTAACTGAAACTTTTCTAAAAGTTTTGAGAGTTTCAATTTCCCCCTACTATTTATTCTTTCTACCGTATTCATGCCTTGTAGGGGATATAGATAATACCATTTGTAGTTTACAGGAAGAATCTTAATAAGGATCTTATGTATAAAATGAGCCTTTCTATCACTTCATATTGTCTAAGACAGTCTCCAAACAGGAAAACTATGATTTAAAAGTTTCTTTGCAACTATTAAAGCAATTCTATATGTGAAAGTCTCAGTGCAACCTGATAATTTACAGGCAATTTTGAAGATACATGCAAAGCTCTTGGATTTAGGCATTTATATGAAATCCATCTGCGGATACTCAGCTGAGCTTTCTGGAGGAGTTTCAGGGGCCTCACTCCATCTTTTTCCAATTTCATTTCCTATTATTTCCAGGATCAAAAATAGAGTATATATCATTTTAGGACCATTGCCGTTAATAATAATAATAATAGCTAACATTTATATAGCACTTACTATGACAGGCACAGTGCTAAGTACTTTACAAGTATTATTATAATCTTCACTGCAACTCTGGGAGGTAGGTGCTATTATTATCACCATTTTACAGATGAGGAAATTGAGGCAGACTGAGGTGCAGTTTGCCCAGAGTCACACAGATAGTCCATATCTGAGGCTGCAATTGAATACAGGTCTTTCTGCCCCAAGCTCAGTGCTGTATCCACTGAGGGTTGGTGACACCCTCAACAACAATGGGGAAATTTGGAAGAGGGGAGGTATTTGTGGGAAAATGATAATGAGTTCAGTATCGGATGTGCTCTGCTTAAGATGCCAATAGGACATCCAGTTCAAACTGTCTAGGAGTTTAAGACTTCATTGAGAGGTGTCAAGCTCATCTTCAAGCAGGAAGTAAAACTCCCATATTTGCTTGAACTGGGTTAAAATATAATTGGGAAATGTTTAACAAAGAAATTAAAAATACAAAAGAATACAGATAATGTTAATCTGTGGTGTTATAAATCAGTATGCCGCCTGTGTAGGGATTGAGTTTGATACCATCGACTTGATATCTGTTTTTCCTCTTTGGCCTTGGAGGAGATACAGGAAGGAGGCACTTTAAAAAGAACCTATCTGAGCAAGTGTAAGGAGGCATCCTCAGGATAGTCCTACAAAACGTACTAAAACTAACTTAGACAATATTACTCCATCACGGAAAAGGGAAAAGAACTTAGATGAGGTCACAAGCCATTATTGCAGCCAATTCACCTTTATACCATCCTTTAAGACTGATCAAGACTTTGCTCATATCACATTGTCCTGAGTTCTGTTATTTACTCATGAATGAACCGAGACAGTACAATGGAAAACATAGCAGCTTGGACAAACTCACCTTGGACAAACTTAGTACCTATGAGATCTTGGGTAAATCACTTAATTTCCCCTGGGTCTCCATGTCTTCAACTATAAAATGAGGGGTTGGACTAGATAGCCTATGACGTCCTTTTCAGTTCTGGCTCTATGATCTTATGAACCTGAGTTCAAATTCAGCCTCAGACACTTAGTAGCTGAGTGATCTTAGACAAGTCACTCAACCCTGTTTGCCTTACTTTCCTCATCTGTAAAATGAGCTGGAGAAGGAAATGGCCAACCACTCCAGTATCTCTGCAAAGAAAACCCCAAATGGGGTCACAAAGAGTCAGACACAATTGAACAGCAACAATGCTCTGAAGACAGCAGTTACTTAACAAAAGTTATGATACGGGCATTCATGGATGAGGGAGTGAGATGGGGAAGGGTTACCCAAAGCAGCAGAGGTTGGGAGAAAGAAGGGTCTTGACTCTCTTTCTTGCTATCACTGAGGCATAAGAGGCATTGTAGGGTGCCTAGAAGAACTCCAAGAAAGTTGCATCTGGAATCAGGAGACCCAGATTCCAATTCCGGATATGACACCCCTATATAGCTACCCCTGAGCCAGTGACAACTTCTTAAAGGCTCTCATTCCCCCATGTGAATAATGGGAGTTATAACACCAGCACTTCCTGCCTCACCAGGCAGGCGTAAGCCTGATAGAACCACAGGAATGGGAGTTATGATTATCCTAACAAAGCCTTCCTCTTAGAACGTGTTTAGAAGGGAATCCATGAATCAGCTGGCAAGGGGAAAACTTGGAGAAGATACAAGAGTTAATGAATGATGCTGATCTGCAAAGTCCATAGAGAAGGTTTGAGGCCCCAGGACTATTTTCCTTGGAGAAGAGAAGGCTGAGGGAAGAGCTATGAATGAGATTAAATGAAGACTACTTGCTAAACTAGCCAGATTAGCTGGCTTGGTAAATCAGAAGTTTGAGGTCCTTCTTGTCCTTCCTCTGCCTGTAGCTATCATCTTGACTTTAGGCAGGTCTCTTCCCTTCTGGGTCTTAGTTTCCCCAAATGTCTAAAGAAATGGATGAGCTACGCGGCTTTTAAGGTCTTTTAAAGATCTGAAGCTCCGTGACTCATTTTTTCCATCTAGGTTTAGGAGAGGGATGGGGGTAGGGTGCTTCTGGGAGAAATGTCTAAGCTCAGTGTCCACGATCTTTCAAGCTGTGAGGTCCCTTGCCCAGCAGGATCTGTCCCCCTGCTCTTGCTGTCTTAGCACAGCTCCATTTTTAGGCTTTTATGGTTATCTCCACCATAGCCCAATGATTTGAGGTTTGGGAATGGTCTGAGTTCCCAGGACACAGCTGGCTAAGGAGACAGTCCAAATCAAATGGGGACTAGAAGGGGTCATCCTTTGTGACCAGACTATTTTTAGAGCCAAGACTTGCCTCCTGTAATCACCCCTGGGCTCCCTTGGGATAGGGCTTGCGCCTCTCAAGGAGCTAAGAAAGATGTCATCTCTCTGGGGACACACTCTTGGGAGCTGCTCCAGGATATAAGTGTCACTGGCCACCTCTGATGATGCCGGAATACTAAGGACTGAGCAAATCAACTTGAAGCTCTAAATCATAGAATCCAAGATCTGTAGGATAAGAAGAGGTGATAGACACAAAAGAACAGGAATAATCATTTTTATATGTGTATATATGCCATATATATGTTCCAGAACTGGGCTCAGTACTTTATTATTTTGTTTTGTTTTTTTAATTAATTAATTTTTAGTTTTCAACATTCACTTCCATAAGTTTTAGATTTTCTCTGCCTCCCTTCCCTCCCCAAGATAGTGTGCAATCTGATATATGGTCTACATATACATTCCTATTAAACATATTTTCACATTAGTCATGTTGTATAGAACAAATAGGAGGAACCACAAAAAAGAAGAAACAAAACAAAAAAAGAGAACAAAACGTCTACTTCGATCTGTACTCAGACTCCATATTTCTTTCTCTGGATGTGGATGGCATTTTTCCATCATGTGTCTTGGAATTGTCTTAGGTCCTTACATTGCTGAGAAGAGCTAAGTTTATCAAAGTTATTGATTTTGCTGTTACTATGTACAATATGTATATTGTGTACAATGCTCTCCTGGTTCTGCTCACTTCACTCAGTATCAGTTCATATAAGTCTTTCCAGGTTTTTCTGAAGTCCGCCTCCTCATCATTCCTTACAGCACAATGGTATTCCATTACATTCATATACCACAACTTGTTCAGCCATTCCCCAATTGATGGGCATCCCCTCAATTTCCAGTTCTTGGCCATCACAAAAAGAGCTGCTATAAATATTTTTGTACATGTGGGTTCTTTTCCCATTTTGATGATCTGTTTTTTCTTTGTTTTTGTAAGGCAATTAGGGTTAAGTGATTTGCCCAGGGTCAGGTGTCTGAGGCTAAATTTGAACATAGGACTGATTATCTAGCCACCTAGCTGCCCCACCCTTTACAAATATACCATTTGCATCTTACAGCAACCCTACAACATAGGTGGTATTATTATCCCCATTTTACAGATGAAGAAACCAAGGCAGACAGAGGGTAAGTGGCTTACCTAGGGTCACATAGCCAGTACATGTCTGATGGGGGAAGGTGCTAAAATTAAGAGGGTTGGAGAAAAGCATCCTTTAGAAGGTGAGATTTTATCTCAGATTTAAAGGAAGGCAGGGAAGCCTGGAGGCAGGGAAGAAGAGGGAGAACATTCCAGGCTTGCTGGACAGCCAGAGAAACTTCCTAGAGCCAAAAAACAGAGAACAGTTAACCCTTCCTCTTCATGGGGGTTAGGGGTGCAGGACCCCACAATTTGGAAAATCTGTGTAAATTTTTGGCCCTCCCTTCATACCAGAAAAAAAGTCTGATTTTTTTCTTTTTCTTTTATGGAATGTTTACAATAAGTTGTTATAAAATTTGGGTATATTTATGGTACTAAAAAATAAAAAATATTGTTATTATACAATATCCTACATATATTTTATGCATTTCTGAGTTTCTAAACTTTTTCTGTGTCTTCCACTGGTCTTTGTGTGTCATCTGTGGCTTCTGAAAACCTCCTCCCAAATTCCCATTTAACTTCTTATGCCAATCTGAGATATATTAAAATCTCAATGGGGAAAGAGATAATTGTATCCTGTTTATGGAACAGCAAGGAAGCCAGTATCACTGGATGGAAGAGAACGTGTTGGGGGAAGTAAGAGGTAAAAAGTCTGAAGATGCTTAAAATTGTTGCAAGATCTCAGCAACTGACAATAGAGAATAAGTTTGGATTGTGGAAGTAAAGAGAGACATCAAAGACATTGGGTACCTAAAAGAGACATGGCGGAGTATAGATGCATCTGTAAAGAGAGTTGACCATCACTTTCTGATCTCATAGACTGGAGGTTCTCAACCCTCATTCTATGTCATGGGCCCCACTAGAAGACTGGTGAAGCCTATGGACTTCAGCATAATGTTTTTAAATTAAAACACATTAGTGTATAAAAGGAAGCCAATTGTACTGAAATACAGTTTTCAAATATTTTTACAAGAATTTCATTGAGTTCCAAGTAAAGAACCCCAGAGACTATTTAGTCTAGTCTGAGGCCATGGGAAGATTTCTGGATTGTGACAGATTGATCCAAGTGAATTTGAATCATAGATTCCTAGACGTGAAGCTGGAAGGACCTAGAAGCCATGAAGTCAAGCCACTTTGTTTTACTCATCATTGAGAAAAAGAAAATTGAATAGAAGTTGGTTGCCAAACATCACAGAGGTAATTAACAGCAGGGCTGAGATTTGAAAACCCAGATCACTTAACTCCAAGTCCATACCTTGATCTAATCTGCTAACTCTCCTCCTAATCAGTTATCCAATAGAACAATTATTTATTCAGCATATGCTGTGGTCTGGACACCTTACCAGGGGTCAGGAATACAAAGACAAAACCAAAAACCTCGTCTCAATTTAATTCAAAGCGTACGTACAAAGTATCTACTGTGTGCCCACCACTGTTGCAGATATGGCAAAAACAAAGAGGAAACTCGCCCTGGCCTTAAGGAGCTTATATTCTTCTGAGAAGAAATGACAAGAATATGAATACAGGCATAGAAAATATATATCAAGTCAATCAGTCGACAAAGGTATTGTTAAGTGCCTACTATGTTCCAGACACTATCCTAAGTAAATAAATACAAAGAAATTAGGATGAGTAGGTGGGGAAAGCACTAAAAGTGGCACTTGAGCAGAGCCTTAGAGGGAAGGAGAGATTCTAAGACTTTGTGGTAGGGGAGGAAGTGTAGTCCTGTGCAAAGGCATGGAGGTGAGAGATGAGATATCAAATATAGAGAACAACCAGTAGGCCATCTTGTCTAGACTATAGAGTGCATGGAGAGAAGTGTTGAGAATACAGTCTAGAAAGATGAATTTGAGCCAGATTATGAAGGGTTTTAAATGCTAGGCTGAAAAATTTATATTTTCTCTTAGAGAAAATCCACTGGAGCTTTAGGAGGAGAAAAACAACGTGTTTGGATCTATGCTGTAGGAAACTGATTCTGGCAGTTGTGTATTGGATAGTTTAGAGAAAAGAGAGGCTGGAAGCAGGGAGATCAAACTAGGAATCTATTAAAAGCATAGAGTGAAAGAAGTGGGGGAGGTGTCAGCATGAGCAGAGTATGAAAGTGGTCAATGAGTGACACTTGTTTAGTGAAGCCCCTTCTGAAAGTGACTGGGGATGTGGGGGAGCATCCCAGCTCTTCCTTTCAGACTAAGTATACCCTGGTATTCTGTAACAGTTTCTTGTCTGCTTACCATGTAGTAAAGAAAGGACCTTATGGGTAGTTGCTAAGCCTACAGGGAGTATCAACTGACCAGATGGGTCTATCTTCAAGGCAGTTGATCATGGACTGACCTCTCTGGTTCTTTCCTGCTCTCAGGAGAAGGAATAAGGGAAATAGTTATGACCTAGTGTCAGTCAGTCAACAAGCATTTCTTGAGTGCCTACTATGTGCCAGTCACTGTGCTAAGCACTAGGGATATAAAAAAGGCAAACGACACTTCCTGCTCTCAAGGACCTCCCAAGGGCTTGGAAAGGTCAGAAGAACAAGACACCAGAGATCTAGGAACTACAGATCACACCAGAGTTTGTTTGCAACTAATCTTAAGGAGGATTGACCTATTGGATCCACCCCAGCAATGAATCTTCAGGGCAGCTAAGATGACATTTCTTAGAAGCAAATGAGTGATGTCATCCATCTATGTCACATTCGGAAGTGAACTAGAAGGGCTTTATAGCTTTTGGATTTAGCCCATTTTCTTCATAGAGCAAGGTGATTTAGGGGAGAATTGGACTCTTTCATTCCAAGTCATTTAGGTACTACCAGAAATAGGCTTACCACTTGCCCTTGCTCCTAGCCAGTCAACAAAAATTAAGCACCTACTATGTGTCATATACAGTGCTAAGCCCAGAGGATACAAAGAAAAATAAAAGACAGTCTCTGCCTTTCAGAAGCCTGCGATCTGGTGGGGTAGGCAACATGTAAACAATTACATGAAAAGGAGCTATCAATAGGATCAAATGGAGATAAACTACAGAGGGAAGTCACTAACATAAAAATCCAGGACGGGATTCCTGTAGAAGGCAAGATTTTATCTGGGACTTGAAGAAAGCCAGGAGGCCAGGAAGCAGAGGTGAGGAGGGAAAGCATTCAAGGCATAGGAAAGAAAATTCCCCAGCATTGGGAGATACAATATCTTGTTTGTGGGATGACAAGGAGGCCAATTTCACTAGATCAAATAGTACATGGTGGCATGTAAGATGTAAGAGGCAGCTAGGTATACAGTGAGTACAGCAATGGACCTGGAGTCAGGAAGACCTGAGTTCAAATCCAGCCTTAGACACTAACTGTGTGACCATGGGCAAATCACTTACCCCTGTTTACCTCAGTTTCCTCATCTGTGAAATGACCTGGAGAAGGAAATGGCAAACCACTCTAGTATCTTTGCCAAGAAAACCCCAAATGGGGTCATGAAGAATCGTACACCACTGAAAACACCTAAATAACAATAAAAGTGTAAGAAGACTGGAAAGATTAAGGGAGGGGTGGATTATGAAGGACTTTGTACACTAAACTATTTCCAAATACTCATACTAATGTGAAGTGACCTGAGAGGCCTTTAAATCCAATCTCCTCATTTTACGGGTGCAAGAACTGAGGGACAAAGAGGCTCAGTGAATGTTCTAGAGTGAGTCCACGTCTGAGGAAGAATTCAAACTCAAGTGTTTCTGTGTCTGAATTTAGCACTCTCTCCACTGCACTACCTCCTAAGAGGTGATAAGGGCTTGAAGAGGATAGTGGCTCTTTGAGAGGGAGAAGTTGTCATTTTTGGCAACTGATTTTCTTTTTTTTTTCGGTGGGGGGGAGGGGAGGTTGAGGGAGTGTGATATTCTGTAACTGTTTTCTCTCTGCCTACCCATATAGTGAAGAAAGGACCTGATAAGTAGCTGCTAAACCTACAGGGGGCATCAGTTGACCCAATGGGTCTGTCTTCTGTTGATCATGATACCTCTGCTCTTTATTTCTTTTGTTCCTTCCTGTTCTTAGGTGAAGATGGCTATGACCTTGTCAGTCAACAAGCATTTTTAAGCTCCTACTACGTGCCAGGCACTATTTACGCATTGGGGATATGAAAAAGGCAAAAGACAGCTCCAGCTCTTAAGAACATCCCAAGGGCTTGGAAAGGTCAGAAGAATAAGCCACTAGAGGTCTAGGAACTACAAATTACAGCAGGGTATGAGAGTGAAAAATTAAGGAAGACTATAAGGTTAGGAATCTCTTTGACCCAAATGATGGCTGATGCAATCTACAAAAAAAGGGAACTTAGCAAAAAGGCTGATGGAGGAAGGGAGAATGAGCAGGGGATAATGTGCTTACTTCTGGACATATTGACAGCATTTCTAAGTGGTGTCCAAGTAGACATGTCCAGCGGATTGCTGGTGATATGAGACCGGAAATCAAGAGAAAAGGAGTTAAATAGGTAGATTTGGGAGTAATTTGTATGGAACGCCTAACTGATACATGAAAGCTGTTGAGATCACCCAAAGAGACAGAATGTAAAGGACTTAGTCCAGGACAGACTCCCTACATAGAGGTGGGAAATGGCTGATAATCTAGCAAAGAATACAGAAAAAGGAAAATTTAGACAGGAAGGAAAATCATAAGAAAGCAGTATCACAAAAACACGGAGAGGAGAGAGTCTGGGGATGGTCAATAATGTTAAAAGCTTCAGAAAGGTCAAGAAGAATGGGGATTGAGAAAAGGCCATGGAATTTAGCAATTACGTGGTCCCTGATAACTTTGGAGAGAACAGCTTCAGTTAAATGGGAACAGAGGTCAGATTGACAAAGGTTGGAAAGGGATTGTGATGCGAGGAAGTGGAGACAATGAGTGTAAGCACATTTTTTTCTAGTAGTTTGAATGTAAAAGAGAGGAGTAATTGAGGACAACAACTTGAAGGAATGACAGGGTGAAGAGGTTTTATTAAAAAATGGAGATCTTCACATACAAGTAGCGGCAGAGACTGAAAGTGGGGGATGAATGGAGGGACAAGCTCCCAGAGAAGGAAGAGGAGGGGAATCAAAGGCAGAGTAGCAAGATTAAAGTCAGAGGAATTTGTGGGTGATGATGACATCAATGGGATGGCCATGCCTGGCTATGAGCACAGCTAGATGGTGAATTGGATAGGGCACCAAGCCTGAAGTAAGGAAGACTCATCTTCCTGAGTTCAAATCTGGACTCAGACACTTACTAGCTCTATGACCCTGGGTAAGTCACTTAACCTTATTTGCCTCAGTTTCTTCATCTATAAAATGAGCTAGAGAAGGAAATGGCAAATCATTCCAGTATCTTTGCCAAGAAAACCCCAAATGGGGTCACAAAATGTTGCACATAATAAACAATTGAACAACAAAAGCTTTGAGGTTATGGGGGTTGAGAAAATTGGATATATTGACATGCCCAGGTAGGGGCCAAAGGTTAGAGTGGAGAGGAAGATGAAGTCAGGTAGTAAACTTTAATATGGAATGAAAGTGTCCTGAAAATATGTAACTATTTCCACCAGGATTGTGAGGTCAAGAAACTTGCTGGGTCAGCTGGGGAGGGAATAAGGAGTGAGTGTTTTTGAATTAATTCATTCAAAAAACATTTATTAAATACCTGCTACAGACAGTGTGGTGTGGTGGAAGGTACCCTGGATTCAGGTTAGAAAACTTGGGTTCAAATCTGAGTTCAATTATTGGTGGTGAAGAAAGAGTCAAAGATAATTAACAAGGTTCCAAATATGGAAGACTGGGTCAATGATGCTGCCAAAGATGGTAACAATGAAGTCAGAAAAAGGAGTGCAGGTTCAGCACTCTATCCATTGTACCACCTACATCCCAAGGATGAAGCAAAGAGGAACAGGGATCAATCAGAAGAGACTCTCTGTGAGGGAGGGTACCTAGGTGCCAAAGACAGTGACAAAATTGAGAGAAGGACCTGGAGTGGGGGTTGGGGCAATTGACAACAGGAGTAAGGAGAGAATTGTGAGCTCTTCAAAAGTGGAATAGACCGCCTCATGAGAGAGTGGGATCCCTCCTTACTGGAGATCTCACTGGAATAAGGCTCTTATTCAGTAATGTCTAACTCTTCATGACCCAGTTTGGGATTTTCTTGATAGAGATACAAGAATGTTTTGCCATTTCTTTCTCCAGTTCATTTACAGATCAGGAAACTGAGGCAAACAAGATTAAGTGAATTGTCTATGGTAACATAGCTAGTAAGTGTCTGAGGCTGGATTTGAAATCAGGAAGATGAGTCTTCCTGATTCCAAGTCCAGTGTTCTATCCACTGTACTACCTAGCTACCTTAATAAAAATCAGATGGACGTGTATTGAGGATGTTTTAGAGAGGATTTTTGTTCAGATATGGATTGGACTGAATGCTGCCCGTAGCCCTTTCCAACCCCAGTATTCTGTGATTGGTTAAGCAAGGATAGGAATTCAGGCTCCTTGAAGGCAGGGCCCATGTCACTTTTGTCTTTATACCACTAGCCCTTAGCACACAGAAGAAAAAAAATGTTGAGAATACGTAGTTGAGGGTGGCATGGATGGATTGCATGGACCTTTATCAAGGAAAGGTTTATGAGGCTGGGTAATAGAAGAATGTTTTGGAAGCCCATCAGCTGAAAGGTTAAATCATGACTTTGCTTCCTCCCTCATATAGCCTCTTAAAATTGCTTGCAGTTTAGCAGCTTATCTCCTTCCTCCTCCCCACCCCTTCCTTTTTCCAGGACAGTGCTATTTTTGAAGGGACATGGCTATTTCGAGCCAGAAGATTATGTCCATTCCCACAGAAGAGGTACTGAAGGACAGAGGCCATCCCTACTCTGGGACTCTGCTCAAAACTCTTAAGGTTTAGATCCCTGAATGGGAGGGAACATTTCTCCTCAGCCCAAGGAAAGAACATTCCTCTCTCAGAGGAAAAAAGAGGGCATGAGCTCCAAATGGGTAGTATGCAACCCAAGAAAGAAAGAAACAGAAAAACTATGGCTCCATCACTAAACAAGTGGAAAGAGCCCTGACCCCCATGAGATTCAGGACATTTAGATTCTCTCATATCCAACTCCTACATTTTCTAAGTAAAGAGACAGAGGACTAGATAAGTGAAGGAACCTTTCCAATATCTGTCAGATATTATTAATCAACAAGCATTTATTGAGTGCCTACTATGTGCCAAGGCAGCTAAGTGGTGCAGTGGATGGAACACTGGGTCTGGAGTCTCAAAGATTCATCTTCTTGAGTTCAAATCTAGCCTCAGACTAACTGACTATGTGACCATGGGAAAGTCACTTAATTCTGCTTGCCTCAGTTTTTTCATCTGTAAAATGAGCTGGAGAGGGAAATGGCAAACCATGCCAGTATCTTTGCCAAGAAAACTTCAAATAAGGTCAAGATGACTTGGACACAACTGTACAAGAACACTATGTACTACTGCTGGGTTCTAGAGAGGTAAATACAAAAGAAAGTCTGATCTTATCATCAAGGAATTTATATTGCACAGTAGGATACACTTTGTTCAAGGATAAGTAACACAAAATCAACACAAAGTGACTGGAGCTGGGGGTGATGGAGTGGTGGGCAGAGTTGTTAACAACTGAGGGACTCCAAGAAGACTGCAGTTGAGTCTTCAAGAAATGCAGTGATTCCAAGAAATAAAAGGGAGAGAGAGCATTAGAGGCGTGGGGATACACCCGTGCAAAAGCAAAGCTGAAAGAAGGAATGTTGTATAAATAGTAAATACAGTGTAAAAAAAAAAAGTAAACAATAAATAGGCCTATCTAATTAGAATTTAATTGGGGTGGGGTAATTGCCCTGGGTAATCAACTTGGGAAGATAAGCTGGGATAAGATTGTAAGGCGTTTAAAAATAACAAAAATAGTCATTTGTATTTTATCTGATAGAGAACCACTGAAGACTTATAATTTAGGAATATAAACTTGACAGTTATATGGAGGATGGGTTGGGAAGGAAAGAGAGTGCATGCAGGAAAACCAAATGGGACACTTATGCAACAGTCCAAGCCAGAGGTAACAACTTCTTGAAATACGGTGGCTGTGGTATGAGTGGAGAAAAGGAGATACCTTGGAGAGATGCTGCAGAGGTAGAATCAACACTTTGCAACTGATTACTAGGGAGAGGCGCTGAGTGAGAAGAAAGAGTTGAGTATAACATCTAGGTCTTGAACCTGGATATCTGGAAAAATGGCAGTGTTCTTAACAGAAACAGGGAATAAGAAGGGTAGGTTTAGGAGGAAAGTTGAGTTAATAAGGAGCAAAGTCAAAATTAGGGCCACATTCCTCTAAGAGAACTTAGAGATCATAGGACCAACAATTTAGAGCTGCAGTGGGGGGAGGGGGCAAGGAGAACTTCAGAAGTCCTCTAGGACAAGCCCCTCAATTTACAGATAAGGAAATTTGTAAGAGAGCTGAAACTGGAGCCTCCTTCTAAAACCAATTCCATTTCCATAACACCATTTGGAAGAAATCTTAAGGATCTTTTCATCCCACCTTCTGAGTTTATAGATGGAGAAACTGAGACCCAGAGAGAAATGTCTTGCCCATGGCAAAACCAAGTAAGGAGCAGAGCCAGAGTCTGAACCCAGAGTTTATCATCCCAAATCTAGCATTCTTTCTAGTGTCCCAACCTGCCAGCTCTGCCATTAACTATGTGAGTTTAATCTAGTTGCTTCCCTCCCAGGGATTTTTCTGTCTTATATTTCCTGCCTTGATCCTGGTATATTTTGGTAGAGCTACTTGTCTAGTAGGAAACACTGCACTGGGCTGGGTACAGGCCCAGCCAGTCATGGCCTGACCCTGAAGAAGCTTAAGGAGCCATAGTCCAGTTAGCCCTAGCCATCCAGTGTTGAACTGGGGAGATGTCATGGTCTGGGAGAGCAGTGTGAGGATACCACCAGAAGAGCAAGTTCATCATGTAATGATAAAGATGTGAGTTGCCCAATTCTGTGGGCACGTTACATACTAGTGTGCCTGTCTATGATCTATGTGTCTGTCCACTTTTCCCACTAACACTGTGTAGTTTTAGGAGAGTGGGTCTCTGGTTTCTGGGGAAAATATCTTGTGGCTAAAAGTCTTAGGATGTCATTTGCTTTGAGTTTAATTGTGTCTACTGGCTGCTGGAAACGCATACAAAAGCTCTAGATATAGAAGTACTGATGCACAGATATTACTTTATACTTATGTTCCCTGGGTGACCAAACCTGTGAGTGTGAGTAGGCTAATCTAGAGGGAGTACCATTACAATGAATGACAGTCAGTTACATCAAGAGATGTGAAAAGTTCTAGCTAACATTCAAAATTAGAGAACAGAGGGGCTGGATAAAATCCTTAAAGACACAATAGGCAATGAATATAGCAATCTACTGTTTGATAAACTCAAGGACCCCAGCTTCTGGGATAAGAACTCACTGTTTGACAAAAACTGCTGGGAAAACTAGAAAACAGTGTGGTGGAAATGGGGCATAGACCAATGCCTGACACTGTAATACCAGAATAAAGTCCAAATGGGTACACAATTTATGTATAAAGACTGATATTATAAACAAACTAGGGGAGCAAGGAGTAGTTTATTTGTCAGATTTATGGAGAATGGAGAAATTTATGTCCAAACGAGATAGAGAACATTATGAAGTGCAAAATGGATAACTTTGATTACATCAAATAGAAAAGTTTTTGCACAAACAAAGTCAATGCAACCAAGATTAGAAGAGAAACAGAAAACTGGGAAAGAATTTTTACAACTAGTATTTGTAATAAAGGCCTCATTTCTAAAATATATAGAGAACTGAGTCAAATTTACAAGAATACAAACCATTCCCCAATTGATAAATGATCAAAGGATATGAACAGACAGTTTTCAGATGAAGAAATTACAGCTATCTATAGTCATATGAAAAAATGCTATAAATCACTATTAATTAGAGAGATGTAAATTAAAACACCTTTGAGGTACTACATGACACCTATCACATTGGCTAACATGGCAAAACAGAAAATGATAAATGTTGGAGAAGATGTGAGAGAGTTGGAACATTACTTCATTGTTGGTGGAACTGTGAGCTGATCCAACCATTCTGGAGAGCAATTTGGAACTATGCCCAAAGGTCTATAAAAATGTGCATACCCTTTGACCCAGAAATTCCACTTCTAGGGTTGTATCCCAGAGAGGTCATAAAAATGGAAAAGGACCCACATGTACCAAAATACTTATAGCAGCTTTTTGTGGAGGTCAAGAACTGGAAACTGAGGGGATGCTTGTTAATTGGGGAATGGCTGAACAAGTTGTGGTATATGAATGTAATGGAATACTATTGTGCTATAAGAAATGACAAATACCTGGATAGACTTATATGAACTGATGCTGAGTAAAGTGAGCATAACCAGGAAAACATTATACACAGTAACAGCCACAGTGTGTGAGGACGGTTTTTGACAGACTTAGTCTTTCACAGCAAGGCAATGATCTAAAACATTTCCAAAGGACTCATGCAGCAAAATACTATTCACATCCAGAGAAAGAACTATGGAGTTGGAACACCGAATGAAACAGACTATTTTCTCTTTTGCTGTGTTTGGTTTTGTTTAGTTTTACTCAAAGTTTCTCCCATTCATTTTAATTCTTCTATGCAATGTGACTAATGTGAAAATGTGTTTAATAAGAATGCATGTGTAGGGCCCATATCAAATTGCATGCTGTCTTAGGGTGGGGGTGAGAAAGGAGGGGGAGAAAATTTAAAACTGATGGAAGTGATTGTTAAAATTGAAAACAAATAAATTAATAAATTTGGGGGAAAAGGAAATGATAAACAGGTGGACTTCAGAAAAACCTCAAAAATTTATATGAACTGATGCTGAATGAAGTGAGCAGAGCCCCGAGAACATTATACACAGTAACAGCCACAGTGTGTGAGGACTGCTTTTGATATACTTAGCCCTTCACAGCAATGCAAGGACCTAAAACATTTCTAAAGGACTCATGATGCAAAATGCCATCCACATCCAGAGAAAGAACTATGGAGTCAGAATGCAGAATGAAGCAGACTATTTTCTCTTTTGTTATGTTTTGGTTTTCTCATGGTTTCTCCCATTCATTTTAATTCTTCTATGCAACATGACTAATGTGAAAATGTGTTTAATAGGAATGCATGGGTAGAACTCATGTAAGATTGCATACTGTCTTGGGGAGGGAGGGGGAGAAAATTTGGAAGTTATGAAAGTGATTGTTGAAAACTGAAAACAAATAAATTTGGGGAAAAAATTATTTAAATGTGCTCAAACCCTTCACAGTGCAACAGGAATCACCACAAAGTTCTTTACCTCAGTATAAGCCTGATCCCGCCTTTCTTCACAGAAGGCATTATATATGTCACCCCAAAATGAGAATAATAGTGAACATTCCATATATAAGCCAGTTAAGTGTATTTTATACAAAACATTCACAGCTTGTATCACCAAAAAAACCCAAAACAAAACAAAACTATAAACATTTAGAAATGTAAGGGAAGAAGGAGGTAATTCTCTACTTCCACAGTTCAGTTAAAATCACAGAATGGAGTCATACTTGAAGGGATTTTTTTCCCTTCTAATTCTTTTAAATTACTTTTTTCAATTATCAAGCATTTATTTTTTTTCCTCACTCCTTCCCCACGCCCCACCATGTACACAGACTGAAAAAGAAAACACAAATACACACAGCCAAGCAGATTTCCACATTGGCCATACTCCAAAATATTAGTCTCATTCAGCATCTAATTTAGGCCATCACCTCTCTGGAGGTGAAAACATTCTTTGTCATTAGTCCTCTAAGATTCATGGCTGCTTTCCAAATTGTTCATTTTTATAATGATGTTGTTACAATAAAAATTGTTTTCCTGGTTCTGTCCCTTTTGCTTTGCATTAGTACATACAAGTCTTCTAGCGTTTCTTGAAACCCATCTTTATTTCTCAGAGAATGATAGTTTTTGTCACATTCATATACAATAATTTATTCTCCTCTTCTTCCCCTCTCCCATTCCTCCAAGGGTAAAAGCTAGAAAACTAGAGCATTCCATTAAAGAAACTTTAAAAAATAAAAGAGAAGCCATACTCTGAATGTATACATGGGCCACAAAACTAGCAAAACTCCTCTTAAGAGAGTATGCATGATCTAGAGGCTCTGAAAATTTGCAGCTTAGTTGACTTAAAGTTCTGGGATCATTCACTCTCACTCTAACCCCAGATATAGGCAGGCCTAAGGCCTGCCAGCACTTTGTGCTCCAGGTTTCTTATCATATAGCATTGTCTTTCTTCAAACACCATCCACCAGGAAGAAGTTAGGTGGTGAGAAGGGCAAGCCTTCTAGTGCCCTTTGAATGCACATTCAGTTCTGGTTACTTAGCCACAGCCAATCAAAGAAGTTACTATTTACTGCATGGTTAGCAGACCAGAAGCAGTCAGTTAGTTAGTCAATAAAAATTTATTAAACACCTAATATATGCCTGGCACTGTGCTAAGACTAGGGATACAAAAGAGGCAGAAAACAATTACTGCCCGGAAGAGCTCACAGTCTAATGGGGAAACAGGCAAATAAATATGTCTAAACAAACTGCATACAAGATACATGGGAAAGAATTAAAGGAGGGGAAAGGCACTAGAATTAAGAGGGCTTGGGCACGGTTTCCTCTGAGAGATCGGATTTTTCGTTGTGACTTAAAGGAAGCCAGGGAGGTCAGTAGTCAGAAGGAAGGAGGGAGAGGGGTCCAGGCATGGTGGATAGCCAGAGATAATGCCCAGAGCCAAGAGGTGGAAGGTCTTGTTTATGGAACAGCCTGCAGGTCAGTGTCACTGGATCAGAGAGTACATGTAGGGGAGTAAGCTGTTAAAAGAATGAAAAGGTAGGAGAGGGGCAAGTTATATAGGGGTTTGAATGACAAACAGAGGATTTCATATTTGATCCTGGAGACAGTGGGGAGCCATTGGAGTTTATTGAGGAGGGGCCTGACACAGTTGGACCTATTGCTTTAAAACAGAGAGAGATGTGAGACAGGCAGAATCATCAACAGACTATTGCAATAGTACAGGCATGAGGTGATGAGGGCCTATGCTGGACTAGTGGCAATGTCAAAGGAGAGAAAGGGGCATATTTGAGAAATGTTACAAAGGTGAAATCAACAGGCCTTGGCAACAGCTTGGATATGGGGAATGAAGGATAAGCTTTGAGGGCCCAAGATGATGCGAAAGTTGGGATTGTGTGACATGGGAGATACTGGCACAGTACCACCCAGCATGGTGTGCCTACATCAGAGAATATGCTTTGCTCTATAAGCAGAGCAGAATTAAAGTAGCTCAAAAAAAATGCAAGACACGCAAGTCACATGGACAATTTGTGCCTGATCTATGGTAGAACATTCTGAGATCGTATGGGTCTGTACAACCACAGTTGGACACACTGAAACTTGACTCTAGCACAGTGATGCCATTTTCATCCTCTTCAAGATCGAAGGGCAGCAACCAACCAACTAATAGGGAAATTAGGAGGAAAAAATATGAACTTAATTTTGGACATTTTGAGTTTAAGATGACTACTAGACATCAAGTTCAAGTTCTAGATGCCTGAAAGGCAGTTGGAGACAAAAGACAGGAAGTCAGAAGAGAGATTAGATGAGAATCATTAGCATAGAGAGGGTAATTAAATCCATAAGAGCTGATAAGATCACCAAGTGAAGTCATTTAGAGGGAGAAGAGAAGAGGGCCCAGGACAGAACCCTGAGGAACACCTAGATTTAGAAGCTATGATCTATGGGAAGATCCAGCAAAATAAAACATAGAAGGATAGGTAGGAGGAAAACCAGGAGAGAGTGCTATCATGAAGACCTAGAGAAAAGAGACAATCCAGAACAGTTACAGAATGTCTGTATATGTTGCAGACTTCTAACATGCATCCTCACAATTTTCCCAGAAGCATGCTCTCCAGCCTCTTTGTGAAAGGAACTGTATCAGTGGCACACAATGTGGGTTAGGAATTGGCTCATTGGCTGGTCCCTGATACATAACATGGGGGGAGGGCTAGGCGAAGTGGGTGTCACATGAGCCTCATTTTCACAAAAGGGGGTTGAATACATATGCTCCATCACATACAGAAGTGGATTTGCAAATGCATTTAACTCAACAGGAAAACAGATGGGAACAAGGACAGGAGAAGGGGATTTTGAATTGAGGTTAAAATCAGAGAGGGATTAGTCATAAGCAAAACAAATTCCAACTTTGGATAATGGATCATAAAAAAGGAATTAAGGAAAGAGAGAAGCTCTAAATCTGAGATCAAGGTTTGAGTAAGACAATGAGAAGAGGGTTGTTAGAGTAGAAGCAGATCACTTCAGTCATAGATCACAAGTGCTGAGAACCCTCTTCCTTTCCTTTTCAGTTGTTAAGTCATTTTTCAGTCATGTACAACTCTTTGTGACCTGATTTGGGGTTTCCTTAGCAGAGACACTGGAGTGGTTTGCCATTTCCTTCTCTAGTTCATTTTACAGATAAGGAAACTGAGGCAAACAGGGTTGAGTGACTTGCCCAAGATCACACAGCTAATAAGTCTCTGAGGCTGGATTTGAACTTAGGGAGATGAGTCTTTATGACTCCAGACCCAGTACTCTATTCACTTTGTAGTCTAGAAGCCCTCTCGTACTACATTTTTTTTCTTTGTAAAGAAGCAGATTGGGAGGATGGAGGGGGAGGAAAAGAAAAGAGTATAAGAGGATGCAATGGAAGAAAAAGAAAGCAGAATACAATGATATTGTTAGGGTATAAATATCTCCTTTCTGAGTTCATGTGGTAGTGTTATTGCTGCCAAATAAACCTATCACAATGCAGAAATTATAGAGGTAAAAACTTAGGTTTTTATTATGCTTACACACGCGTTCAGGAAGTAGAACGTGGATTGGTATTTCTAATGAGCCTTTATGGAGAAAATTACAGCAGAAACAAAAACAATTATTTTATATTTTGCAATCTCGTACATTCTTTTAGGCCATAAAAGCTGAACAAATTTAAACAGAACCATATTCTTGTACATTCCCTAAGGAAATCAACCTAATTAAATAGATTCTATAGGTAAACTAAGTCAGGTTACAAATTAAACTACATTTAGAGGGTTCAAAATGGACTGTTTAAGAGGGGAGATTTACGTACCTACAGAATCCGTGTGAGGGGAATCCTTCCACAAATAGCTAAATAGCTAAATTTAAGCTCAAACTCCACCCTTAGCATTCTTATCTGAGGAATGTTCAAGTCTTCACTGAATTCTGTTCTTCTGTGAGTCAGGTTTTAGCCAAGTGAGGTTTAATATTAACAGGAAACAATCAGTTATGAGAAATGACATTATAAAATGTAATAAAAGGAAAATGAAAGATTCTCATCACAGTATGTTGTTTATAAAAATCATATTTGAAAAGAAGATTCATACAATACTAAAATGTCTGGAGAAGAATATATTATATGTTAGGGGAAGTGAAAAAAGCAAAGGTAGCAATCATGATCTCAGAAAAGATAACAGTGAGAATAGATATGACTAAAAGAGATGAACTAGGAAGCTACATTATTATGTTTATAGGCACCATAGACAATGAATTAATATCATTGGTTAATATATATTGACCAAATGGCACTATGTCTAAATACTTAAAGATTTTTTTAAAAGGTAATCAATTGAAAAAAAAGGGGATAAAAGAAATTTACATTATAACCTTATTATATTTTTAAAAGGAATAACAAGTTGTACAAAAGATTTGTAGTTTCACCTGCAACCATCCTTTTATTAACTATGTTAAGTTATTAAAAATAAAATAAAAATATAAAGAAATTAAAACATTAAAAAAATTAATCAATTTAGCAGAGCCAAGATGGAGAAGTAAAGGAAGTCCTACAGCCCAGTTCTCCCAATATTCCCCTCTAAACAACTTAAAAATAATGCCTCACACAGAATTCTGAAGCAGCAGAGTCAACAAAAGATCAGAATAAGTCATTTTTCTAACCCAAGACAATTGAGTAGGTCAGCAGGAAAGGACAGCAGGGTTGGGACTGGCGTGGAGGGTTCACAGCAGCACCTTCAGGAAATCTCAGCCCAGACATGCTAAGAGGATTGAGTAACTAGTCAAAAAAAGATTATGGGGGACCCCTGTGCTATAACTGGGTGAAGGACTGGGTGCTGTTTGGCATCTCCATCATCCACACCCACTTCTGAGTTGCAGTTTCAGGGCAGACAGGAATGTTAGCACTTGCAATTGCAAAGAAATGGGAGCAACAGCATTGGCTAGGACAAAGGACCAGGAACGCTTCCTAGGTAATGACCATAGTGTGGAATAGTAGAGTAGTGGCCACACCTCTCAGCAGATGACATCCACTTAAAAGCCCTGAAAACCTGCAAACTCCTAAAACTAGCTGGGAAAACAGTAGCAAAAAAATCTGAAGCTTAGGATAGTGTCTCCCCAACCCCAGGTGAGCAGAGCCCAATTTTAATTTAAGTTCAAAGTCAAGAAATAAGATGTAAAAATGATCACACAACAAAAAAAGAACCTGATCATTAAAATCTACTATGGTAACAGAGAAGATCAAGACACAAATTCAGAAGAAAACATTGGGATGAAAAGTCTCAAAGGAAAATATAGATTGGACACAAGCCCCCCAAAGAATTCCTGGAAGAGATAATGAAAGGGAAAAAAAAAAGTGAAAAATCAAGTAAGAGTGGTAGAGGAGGGAGCCAAGATGGCAGAGTAGAAGGACATACCTCTAGAAGTTCTCCTGCCACAGCCCATACAATACCTGTAAAAAAATGACTCTAAACAAATTCTAGAGCAACAGAAGTCACAAAACAACAGAATAAAAGAGATTTCCAGCCCAAGGCAGCCTGGAAGGCCAACAGGAAAGGTCTATTGCACTAGCATGGAGAGGAACGCAGTCCAGTCCTGGCCATGCTGCGGCAAAGACAGGACTGGAGGGGGCCTCAAGGTGTTACCAGCAGCAGCTGCCAGTCCCAGATTCCTCAACTCACAAACACCAAAGACAGCTTCAAAGGTTAGTGATAAAGCTCTTTCAACTAGATGAGAAGGGATTTGGTCTGGCCCTGGCCCCAGGTGGCAGCAGCTTCCATTGTTGGAGCCCTGGCCTAAAAACTCTGGAGGAATTAAGCCCCTGATCTAGTCCTCAGCCCTGAGGGGTGACCTGGGGTGAGGAGGAGTGCTGATGTGGTGGAGCTGGTGGAGGCTTTGGAGAGGGAATTCTACTGCAGAAAAGAGTGCTTGTAGCTGCTCCCAGATCAAAGCACAGGCCAGGAGAGGATTAAACTCCTCTTCCTTGATTGTGCCACCTTGGAGGAACTGAGAACTTACAGGTCTCCAGACTATACCCTACTCCTGACAAAGGACCCAAAAGTCAAGTCACTGGTTGGGAAAATGCCCAAAAAAGGGAAAAAAATAAGACTATAGAAGGTTACTTTCTTGGTGAACAGGTATTTTCTCCCATCTTTTAAGATGGGAATAAACAATGCTTACCGTTGGGGAAGACATAAAAGTCAAGAAGAATGCTTTAAAAAGCAGAATTAGCCAAATGGAAAAGGAGGTTCAAAAGCTCACTGAAGAAACCAATTCTTTAAAAATTAGAATGGAGCAGATGGAAGCTAATGACTTTATGAGAAACCAAGCAAACCAAAAGAATGAAAAAATAGAAGGCAATGTGAAATATCTCATTGGAAAAACAACTGACCTGGAAAATAGATCCAGGAGAGACAATTTAAAAATTATGGGACTACCTGAAAGCCATGATCAAAAAAAGAGCCTAGACATCATCTTTCATGAAATCATCAAGGAAAACTGCCCTGATATTCTCAAACCAGAGAGTAAAATAAATATTAAAAGAACTTACCAATCACCTCCTGAAGGAGATCCCAAAAGAAAAACTACTGGGAATATTGTAGCCAAATTCCAGAGTTCCCAGGTAAAGGAGAAAATATTGCAAGAAGCCGGAAAGAAACAATTTGAGTATTGTAGAAATACAATCAGGATAACACAGATCTGGCAGCTTCTACATTAAAGGATTGAAGGACTTGGAATATGATATTCCAGAAGTCAAAGGAACTAGGATTAAAACCAAGAATCACCTACCCAGCAAAACTGAGTATAATACTTCAGGGGGAAAAATGGTCATTCAATGAAATAGAGGACTTTCAAGCATTCTTGATGAAAAGACCAGAACTGAATAGAAAATTTGACTTTCAAACACAAGAATCAAGAGAAACATGAAAAGGTTAACAGGAAAAAGAAATCATAAGGGACTTACTAAAGTTTGACTGTTTACACTCCTACATGGAAAGAGTATTTGTAACTCTTGAAACTTTTCTCAGTATTTGGGTAGTTGGAGGGATTATACACACACACACACACACACACACACACACACACACACAGATAGACAGAGGGCACAGGGTGAGTTGAATAGAAAGGGATGATATCTAAAACATAAAATTAAGGGGTGAGAGAGGAATATATTGGGAGGAGAAAGGGAGAAATGGAATGGGGTCAATTATCTCTCATAAAAAAGGCAAGAAAAAGCTTTTCCAAGGGAGGGGAAAAGGGGGAAGTGAGAGGGAAAAAGTGAAGCTTACTCCCCCTCACATTTGGCTTAAGGAGGGAATAACATACACACTCAATTTGGTATGAAAATCTATCTTGCACTACAGGAAAGTAGGGGATAAGTGGGGTGTGGGGGAGATGATAGAAGGGAGGGCAAATGAGAGGAGGGGGGTAATTAGAAGTAAACACTTTAGGGGAGGGATAAGGTCAAAAGAGAGAATAGAATAAATAGGGGGACAGGATGGGATGGAGGGAAATATAGTTAGTCTGACATGACCATTATGGAAGTCTTTAGCAAAACTACACATATATAGCCTATATTGAATTGCTTGTCTTCTCAGTGGGGATGGGTGGGGAGGGAGGAAGGGAGAGAAGTTGGAACTCAAAGTTTTAGAAACAAATGTTGAGAATTGTTTTTGTGTGTAACTGGGAAATAAGAAATACAGGTAATGGGGTATAGAAATCTATCTTGCCCTACAAGAAAAGAGAGAAGATGGGGATAAGGAAAGGGAGGGGTGTGATAGAAGGGAGGGTAGATTGGGGGAAGGGGTAATCAGAATACATGGTGTTTTGGGGTGGGGGAAGGGAGAGATGAGGAGAAAATTTGAAACTTAAAATCTTGTGGAAATGAATGTTGTAAACTAAAAATAAATAAATTGAAAAAAATAAGGGAGAATTAAATGAGATCGAAAATTAAAGTGCCTCATTACAGTTAAATGCTATCAAAAGGTAAAAAAAAAAAAAGAGTGGTAGAGGAAAATTGAGGGAAGTAATGAGAGCCATGCAAGAAAATTGTGAAGAGATAATTAATAGCTTGGTAAAAGAGGTGACAAAAAATACTGAAGAAAAACCACCAGTTGACCAAATGGTAAAAGTGGTACAAAAGCTCACTGAAGAAAATATATCCTCAAAAATTATAATTGGGAAAGTGGAAATTAAGGACTCCAGGCAACATCAAGAAACAATAAAAGAAAGTCAAAGGAATGAAAAACAATAGGAGAAAATGTGAAATATCTAATTGAAAAATAACTGACCTAGAAAATAAATTGAGGATACCTTAAAAATTATTGGACTATCTAAAAACCATGATCAAAGAAAAACCCTAGACATCAAATTTCAAGAATTTTGGCCAAACATGGGATCGATAAGATCACAGAAGATAAAATGAACAATTTTGGTTACATAAAGTTCATAAGCACAAACACAATCCTTAAAAAAATAAAATCCCATCTTTTAAATAAGTATATTAAAATAAAGCCAGTTCACACATTGGCCATATCTGAAAATGTATATCTCATTCTGAGCCTTTGATTCATCTCTTTTTTACTAGCAGGAGGGTAACTTGCTTCATTGGGGCTGGGGGCTGGGGCTAGGTGGTACAGTGGATAGAATGCTGGACCTGGAGTCAGAAAGAGTCATTTTCTGAATTCAAATCTGGCCTCAGACTCTTACTAGCTGTGTGACCCTGAGCAAATCACTTAACCCTGTTTGCTTCAGTTTCCTCATCTTGCAAATGAGCTAGAGAAGGAAATGGCAAGCCAGTCTAGTATGTTTTCCAAGAAAACTCTAAATGCAGTCACAAAGAGTCAGCCACAATGACTTCTCAACGAAGCTTGCTTCATCATCAGGCGTGATTGTTTATTGCATTGATTAGTGTTCTTGAGTCTTTTAAAGGTGTTTTTCCTTTACAGTGTTTTAATTACCGTATAAATTGTTCTTTTGCTCTGGTCCATTTCATTCTGTAATAGTTCATACATGTCTTCACAAGCTTAACTACTTCCCACTAAATGCTAGTTACACAAAAGACCATTATAAATGTTGTTTTTGTTGTTCAGTCATTTCAGTTGTGTCCATCTCTTGGAGAAACCCTGAGGGTCTTTTCCTCCCAGATTGATGTTTTGTTTTTTTTTTTAGCTAAGTAAAGAGGCCATTTTCTGCCTCTTTTCTTACTTAGCCTTAATCACTGAATGGGTGTTGCCTCAGTCAAACTGAGACCTGTTAAAGACCTTAGTTTGAAAAGGCCAAGGTCTTTCACTGCATCCTGGGCCATCTCCAGTCTTCCTAATCTATATCTCGCCACTGAACCCAGATGGCTCTAGAGGAGAAAGTGAGACTGGTGACTTTGCACAGCTCTCCCTCACTTTAATCCAATTCACCTGCATGTCATGGCATAAACTATTTGATGTCATGGTCCTCTTTGAGAAACAAGGACAAACCACAAGTAAGTCCATTTATTCAAGTGGTTTGGAAAAAGAAATAATAGAAATTAATCAGATTACAATATGCTAAAAAATATATAGAGTGAATGTGGTCTTCCTTTGGGAGCAAGGTATCTTAACTTCACCAAGAAAGAGATACTTAAGGCATCATTCAAAGCAAAATTCCCTAAAGTCTCCAGGGCAGTTAAACTGGAAATCAAGGACACTTTATTTCTTCTACATGTCTGCCTTCCAACATCTGTTCTCTCTTTCCATGGGTCTCTTTCCCTGGAGAGTCTGGAATCTGGTGTGTCCTCTTCTCAAAATAGGAATGAAGATTGCTGAGCACAGTTCCAATTTCCAGCCTCCACTGTCAGCACACACAATGCTTCTAGTTATAAAGAACATTTAGTACCACACTGAGACCTGAAGAAAAACTAGTCAACAGAACTGATATTCAAGATTTAGTCTTAGTTATTTAGTACACACAACTAGTTCTTTAAGTTTCTTTTAAAAAGAGAGTAAAAGGGAAAAAAGATTTGAAAAAAAAAAAACAAACCCAAACCAATCATACTATTAGCTCTAAAAATTCCAACATCAATGTAGGCAAGCCGTGGGGAGTCATCATTTTCTCAACCAATGACAGTCTTATACAAATACCTAAGCTTAAAACCTTGGTTACACAATAACCACACCTTGTGAGCTATATTGTAAAGAAGATTCTTATTCTGGTATGAATTGAACTAGATGCACTTTGAGATCATTTCCATTTTTATATTCTGTAATTCTAACTGGCTACTTTCAGTTTCTCAAAACCTGTCACAATTGACTCTCTCAATTTTGTCTTTAAAACTTACATGAACTGATGCAAAGTGAAATGGACAGAAGCAGGACAACATTGTATACAAAAACAGCAATATTGAATGATGATCGACTGTGAATGACTTAACTATTCTCAGTAATACAATGATTCAAGACAATTCCAAAGGACACGATAAAAAATGCTGTCCACCTCCAGAGAAAGAACTGATGGAGTCTGAATAAAGATCAAAGCAGACTATTTTTCACTTTCTTTATTTTTTATAGGTTTTTTTTTTCTTTTGGTCTCTGTCTTCTTTCACAACATGACTAATGTGGAAATATGTTTTGCATGATTGTACATGCATAACCCATATCAAATTGCTTACTGTCTCTCAGAGGAGGAAAAGGAAAGAGGAAGGAGATAATTTAGAACTCAAAATTTTGAAAAGATGAATGTTAAAAATTGTTTTTAGATGTAATTGGGAAAAAATGTTATTTTAAAAAATTTGTCTCCACAACACAGTGAAAAACACTGGATTTGGAATCAGGCCTAGGTTCAAAATTGGTTCACTGGAAATTTTGAGAACCGTGGTCCTAGATGACCTCCAAGATCTTTTCTAACTCTAGAAGTTCTCATCCTTTGAATCATCTTAAGAAAGTTTTTGCTATATTAAAAATTGCTCTGAGTCACTATTGATTAGGAAAATGCAAATGAAAACAACTCTGAGCTACCACACCACACCTATCAGATTGGCTAATATGACAGAAAAGGAAAATGACAAGTGTTGGAGGAGATGTGGGAAAATTGAGACACTAATGCACTATTGGTGAAGTTGTATATTGATTTAACCATTCTGTAGAACAATTTGGAATTATGTCCAAAGGGTTACAAAACTGTGTATGCCCTTTGACCAAGCAACACCTGAAAAGACCAAGGTCTTCCATTGCATCCTAGGCCATCTCATCATCCTGATGAATATCTGTTCACTGAATCCAGATGGCTTAGGAGACAAAAGTGAGGCTGGTGACCTTGCACAGCCTTCCCTTACTAAAAACAAAATCAATTGCAAGTCATGTCATCATTTCTCTGATGTCATGGTCTTCTTTGAAAACAAAGAACAAACACAACCTGTGAATAGACCAAGCTGCCTGAGTGGCGATCCAGCTAGCTGGGTAACTCAGCTCATCCTCTCCCTTCTGTCCCCCTCTCCCTTTCCTTTGGGGTTTACTGGCTAGATGTCCTTCTTCTCTCCCTCCCTCCATCCCTCCCTTCTTTCCTTCCTTATTATTCCCAAAACTTTAAACCCAGTGCACTCTGAAGGCCATAGGTTGGACAACAATATGTCCCTGCCCAAGCTCCATTTAATGGCTGGCTTAGAATGATTATCAATAGTAACAGTTTCTCTTTCCCTCCCATCATGATTTAGTTATTTTTTTCCTTTGCCCATTAAAAGGGCCGTTCCCTACTTCTTAAAAAGGCCTATTTACTTAGTGGGTGTTACCTCCCTCTAAGTGAGTACCTGAAAAGGCCAAGGTCTCCCATTGCATCCTGGGCTGTCTCCAGTCATCCTGTTGAATATCTGGTCACTGGATCCAGATGGCTTAGGAGGAGAAAGTGAAGCTAGTGACCTTGCACAGCCCTCCCTCACTCAAAACAAAGTCAAGTGCAAGCCATGGCATCATCTCCTTGATACGAAGGACAAACACAACAACAATCACTACTAAATCTGTATCTCAAAGGGAAAAAACAAAAAGGAGAAGGGCCTATATGTACAAAAATATTTATAGCAGCTCTTTTTGTGGTGGCAAAGAATTGGAAGTTGAGGGGCTATCTATCAATTGGGGAGTGGTTGGACAAGTTCTGTATGATTGTGTTAGGATATTATTGTGCTATAAGAAATGATGGGCAGGATGTTCTCAGAAAAACCTGAAAAGACTTACATGAACTGACGGAAAGTGAAAAGAGCAGGACCAAGAGAATATTGCATACAGTAATAGCAATATAGTATGATGACCTACTGTGAATAATTTATCTATTCTCAGCAATATAATGATCCAAGACAATTCTGAAGGACTTATGATGAAAGGTGCTGTCTATCTTCAAAGAACTGTTAGAATCTGAATGAAGATCTAAGTATACTTTTGCCTTATGTTATTTTTCTTGGGCTTTTTGTCTCTATTTTCTTTCACAACAGTACTAACAGGGAAATTTGTTTTCCGTGACTACACATGTATAACCCATATAGAATTGACTTCCTTCTCAATGTGGAGGTGGAGGAGGGGTGGGAAGTAAGGGGAAAAGGAGGGAGGGTAAGAAGTCAGAGAAAGGGGAAGGGAGAGAATTTGGAAGTCAAAAAATTTTAAATGAATGTTAAAAATTGTTTTTACATGTAATTGGGGGAAAATAAAATATTAAATTTTTTTAAAAAGAGAGATTTGACTGACATTCAAAGCTGTCCACAACCTGGCACCATCCTACCCTTCCAGTGTAATGGAAACTGCCCCTCCCAGTAATAGATGCTTCCAGAATAGCTTTGATTAGCCCCCAGATCTGAGGATACCTGGCGCCTGGATGTGAGGATTGCATCAACCTTGTGGTAAGGATTCTGTTTGGCTTAGGGTGTTTGTAGGGCACCCAAGGAAAGTTGGATGGAGGGTTGATGAAAGATGAGAACTGGGAAAGTTTGAAGCCACACAGGCTCCAAGCCAGGGAAAAGGATAAAGAGACAGAGCCAGATAGCAAGAGACAGACAATGAGGAGAAACAAGGATAAAGAGCCAGGGGGCTTTCCCGGGGCTGAATCTAATTCTTTTTGGGTTGGCATTTGGCTTTCTCCACATGCTCGTACCTTTTCATATATTAAACTAGCCATACCATTTCTGCATTGACACTACACCATGTCCACATGGGAAATAGCAGCCATAAGAGCCTAAAGTCCCATAGTTCCTAGGTCAAGAGATGATCCAGTCCCAGACACTGAGACTGCCACATGATCTGCTGAGCAAGTCATTCACATTCTTTTCTTTAGTTTGCATTGTTGAGCTCATCGGGAGACCTGTGGACTTTAACATCCTGGAGGTGTGGTTAGAGACACTTGAGGAACTGAACTACAGAGTGCAGCTTATTTTAAGACCTACTTATTTACCTTGTATTCAGTTGTAAGTCAACGTCCTTTTGTCTTTCTATGGTCAGAAGGCTAGCTGTTTATTTTTTAAATGAATAAAAATCTGTTTTCTCTGCCTTCTTCCTCTTCCCTTCCCACTCCACGCAAAGTATGTATCATTCTGCATCTTAAGTAACCCCTCTATCATGAGTTAAGTAGAGTATTTGATTACTGGTCGACTGGAATCCTAGTTGGTCATTTCATTGATCAGAATTCTTAAGTCTGTTTTTCTTTACAATGTTGTAGCTATTGTATAAAGTGTTTTTCTGTTTCTACTCATTTCATTCTACATCAGTTCACATACGGATCCCCAGATTTCTCTGAAAACATCCCTTTCGTCATTTTTTACAGCATAATACTTATCCCATTATATTCATAGGCCATAATTGGTTCAGCCACTCACTAACGGGTACCCTAATAGTTTCCCGTTCTTTGCCACCATAGAAAAAGAACTGCTTTGAACATTTTTGTACATGTGTTCTTTTCCTCCTTTCATCCCTTTGGTGTAGAGACCTAGTAGTGTTGGGCAGCTAGCACAGTGGGTAGAGCATGAAGTCAGGGAGACTTATCTTTCTGAGTTCAAATCCAGTCTCAGAAACTTGCTAGCTTGTGACCCTGGACAAGTCGCTTAGCCTGTTTGCCTGAGTTTTCTTTATTTGTAAAATGAGCTGGAGAAGGAAATGGCAAACTAATCCAATATCTTTGCCAAGAAAACCCCAAGTGGGGTCATGAAGAGTTGGACATGACTGAACAACAACAGTAGTATTGCTGGGTCATGAAAAGTAGTTTTAAATAGATGATAGGCCCCAACAGATTCTGAATGTAGCATTGTCATACTAGATCAAACCTTATCTCATACACTCTACACCTTAGCCAAACCGAAACATTCTAATTCCTGAGTACATACACACCATGATTTCCTGTCTCTGACCCTTTGCCAACCTCTCTTCCCCTGCTAGATTCCTAACCCATTTTGAAAGTTCAATTCAAATGCTATCTCCTTTCTGAAGTCTTCTCTCATCCCCCTCATCAGTAACCACTTTCTCCCAGAATCTTATCTAAGATTTGATTTTGGATTTCTTATACACTTATCGTGTAAGATTGTATATGATACTTATCTGTGTCTTATCTCCTTATGGGACCATATAATCCACAAGGGTTATGTTGGAGTCATGCATGACTTAATGACTGAACAACAACAACCCTTCAGGAACTTGATCTCTTGTCTAAGTCCATTGATTTGTCCAAGATAACACAGAAATGGCACCATCAAGCCATCTGTTGACTGCCACTCATGGAGCAGCAGAAAGAGACAAGGATACTGTGCAAACTGATACTGATTGACAGTTTAGTAAGCCAGTGACAAATGTGGAAAGATAGGTATAGAACAGTCTCTTTCCTCACTTTATGTCACCTATCACTATTTCTGGAATGTACATAGGTATGCAATTCTTATAGGTAGCCTTAATGAAAGATCTTTGTAAACTATACAGCGCTTTGGAAACAATAAGCATCATACCCACGTAAACATGGTATTATTATCAATATAATTTCCACTAACCCACATGCCCTCCCACAATGGAACTCCAAACATTGCCGTGTGGTTTAGTGCCTTTAAGGGACCGATTAGGAAGAGAGAGATATATATATAAGCAATATCTCTCTCATGGGCTCAGATCAGGATGGGGAGGTGGGTTTAATGCTATTAGTCAATTAGAAAGTCTTTAATGACTACTTATGTGTCAAGCAAGGGACTAGAATTGGAAAGTGTTGTTGAGTCATTTCAGTAGTGTCTGACTGTTTGTGACCCCATTTGGGGTTTTCTTGGTAAAGATGTTGGAGTAGTTTGCCACTACCTTCTCCAGCTCATTTTTCAGATGAGGAACCCGAGGTAAACAGGGTTAAGTGATTTGCCCAGGGTCACACAGCTAGTAAGTCTCTGAGGCTAGATTTGAACTCAGGTCTTCCTGACTCCAGGCTCAGCACTCTCCACTGCACCATATTGCTGCCCTAGAAGAACTGTATTCAAATCCCAGCTCTGCTTTTTACTATCTATATGACCTTGGGTAAGTCTCTTTTCCTGAGTAAACCTCAGACTCCTCATCTATAAAATGAGAAGGTATAGATGACCTCTAAAGTCCCTTACAGCTCTCACATATTATGTTCTATGTTCTAAGTTCCCTTCCAGTATTGAGATTTTATATTCTTTAAATTTATGTTCTCTATATTCTATGTGTTAAGAGTTCTTCCAGCTCTGACACTCTATGGCTCAAAGTTTCCTCTCAGTGGTGATGTTTCATAATTTTAAAGGCTGAATGAGGGCTGCAGATGGCCAGGGCTATAGGAGAACGGAGAAGGTCGAGCTAAGTGAAGGCTGACCTAGTCCAGAAAGGCTTCCTGGAGGAGGTAGGGGGGTGGAGCTTCTGGAATGCAGCAGTGAAAGCCTGCAGAGGAAAATAAGACCAGATAACAAAGGTCCTAGGAACACCTGGCTAAGGGACACAGCTTGTTGCATAACCTTGTGAAAAACAAGAAGGCCTTGGAGGTGACCTCCCTCAGTAATATTGCCCAAAGGTGTAATTTCAGGGCCTGTAATGAGGATCATTACAGGACTGGTTTTTTGGAATGTGGCAACAAGGGATTGGTGGTTGGCCAACCTCTACCAACGTGACATTAGAGCCTGTTGGCCCACATGGCCTCCTCTCCTACAGTTCCCTCTGTCCTAAAAGGGCCTATGGCAACTCACACTTGAACAGAGTCTATCTATTATCTCCAAAAGATCTTGTCCCCCAATCAAAGGGATGATTCTAGAGAAGATTGTCCTAAAAGACAAGGAGGTATAATGAAAAGAGATTTGCCTGGGGAGTTAGGAAATCCAGGTTCAAATCTAGCCTTTGCCACTTACTTTCAGTGTGACCCTAGATAAATTGCTTCCTATCTCTGAACTACACAACAAATCAGAGAGATAGAGATGGCTGAAAATCGAACTTAAGAGATCAGCTAATCTAGCTCTCTCATTTACAGAGGAGGAAACTGAGGCCCCAAGGGGGAAGTGACTTGTCCAAGGTCATGTACAAGTAGTAGTAAGTAGCAGATCTGGAATTCAAACAGAGAACTTTGGACTATAAATTCAGTGCCCCTTTCACTACTACAATAAGCAAGGCTAGAATTATTATGCCCGATTTATAGATGGCAGAGCTGTGAAGACCCTAAGCAAATTATGAAGCATAGCATTAACACAACAAAGCAGTAATATCCCATCTCATTTCTATTGAGCTGTATGGGAAGTCTAGGGAGAATGGATAAGGGCCAAAGACAAGTTGTCTTGATCATTCCTCTTTCCACTATGATACTTGGGAGAGCAGCAGGCTAAAAGGAGGATGAGGAGTCAATTCTTTTCTTTTTGTTTTTTTAGGAGTCAATTCTGAAGCAATTTCTTCCCCAAAGGAACTGGCCTAAGAGAATTCAAGGCAGAGAAACAGGCTCAGGGAGGAGGTGTCTGGGTTTATGAAGAAATTTTAAAGAACTCATTGCTCATAGAGTTGGCAGGCCAAGGAGAATCCCATAATGTCAGAGCTGGAAGGGACATTAGAGTACAGGATGGTCTAACTTAGAAAATAGCTTGTTTGTCCTGGAATGGGATTAGAGGCCATCTAGTCCAATGCCAGGATTTTATAGATGGGGAAACTGAGGTCCAAAGAGAGGGAATGTTTTTGCCTTAGTAAAACTATAAGAAAAACCGAGCTTGAAGAGATTTGAGAATGTAAAACATCTCAGCTCTGGGCATTTTCTCTGGCATATTCCCCAATTTTTTCCCTTCTCATCTCTGCTTCTTGGATTCCCCAGCTTCCTTTAAGTCCCACCTTAAATCATATCTTCTAAAGGGAGCCTTTCCCAACTCTTAATTCTGGTCCCTTCCCTTCGATTTATTTCCTATTTTTCTTGCATGCTGCATCTTTATACAGACTTGTTTGCTTTTTCCCTCTCCATTAGATTATAAGCTCCTTGAGGATAGGGACTATCTTTTGCTTCTTGTATCCTCAGTGCTTAGCACAGAGCCTGGCATATAATAGGACATTGATAAATGTTTATTGATTAACTGAAGGGCTCTTAGATATCACCTAGTCCAAAATTCTCTCCAAGGTAACCATTAACTTTTTAACTGCTAAATCCACTGACCTTTCCTCCAGACTCATTGCCATTTGACCTCCCTAAATCTTTTGACTCTGTTGACTACCTCTTCTTTCTGGACATTTTTCTGGCTTTGGCTTCCATAGTTTTGCCCTCTCTTAATTGTCCTCCTATTGTCTCCTCTAATGAATCATTACCTTGTTCCTGTCCGCTAAATGTGGCCATCCCTAAAGCTCTCTTCTGTGCCCTTTTATCCCCTCTTCTGGGGGTTTCATCAGCATTTATGGGTTCAATGATCATCTCTATGCAGATGACTCTCATATGTATCTATCTAGCCCTAATTTCTGCCCTGACCTCTATCTCAAATTCAATATATCCAAGACATACCTACTTATATTCTCTCACAAAAGCATCCTTCCTCTAAACTTCCATTTCTCTTTATGTTGAGGGCACAAGAATTCTTCCAGGAACCCAGGTTTGGGGCCTTACAGTCATTCTTGAGCTTTCCTTCTCCATCATTCTCCTCCCCCCACCAAATCTTATCAGTTATCAATTCTTGCCCATCTTACTTCAACGGCATCTTTTTAACCTGTCTCCTTCTTGCTACTCACATCCCTTCCAGCTTACTTCAGGTCACCATTATCTCTCATTTGGACTACTGCAATAGTCTTGAAATTGTTTTCTTTACTTCCCCTCTCTCCTTCTCTCCAATTCATACTCTATCTAGGGGCAAAAGTGATATTCCTAAAACATAGATCCACCCATCAATGCTTCCACATAGTGGTGCCCTGTTGCCTCTAGGATAAAATACAAATGCTTTAGGTTGGCAATTAGAGCCCTCCATAATATGATTCCCATTTATATTATTAATTTGATTTAACATTATCTCCCATTGCACACTCCCCATTCTAGTCAAATTGGCTAGCCATCTGTTCTTCAGCCACAATAAGTCATTCCTTTTCGCTATATTTTTGTATGGGTCATCCTCCAAATCTGGAATGCTCTCCTTTCTCTCCTCCAACCCTTAAAGCTCAGAAATTCCCTTATCTGATCATAATCTGTTGTCATTCCACCTCACCCTCTGCCTTGTAATCTCAAATCCTGTTTTTCAGCCTTCCCACAACTTCCCATCCCTCCAACTTGCAGTTCTTTCCCAGGACATCACTCCTACACTAGCTACACTTTCCTCCCTTCCCCGTCTTGACCTTTTGGTGACTCAGTTCAATTCCTTCCTGTTCTCTTTTATCACTCCCTTGCCCCCTTAGCCTATTGCCAGTCTTGCCCTGCCAAGACTTTTCTCCCATTGGAAAGTTCCTCTTGGGCCCTCCATTTTGGGGAGGGCCCCAGACTGGTCAACTTTCATTTCCCTCCTGGCTCTGCTTTTGACTTGATGGATTTCATTGCCATGGTCCTTGTGGGTACATGCCCCCCATTCCTCCTTTCCCTCTACTTTTCAGTTCCCCTTTGTGTGTCATCTACTTCCTTTAAATGTAAGCTCCATGGGGATAAAGACTGTTTTTCCTTTCCTTCATATCATCAGTGCCTGGCACATAGTAAGCACTTAATAAATATGTATTGCTTTGCCTTGGAATACTGTCACCATCTGTGTGCTGCCTTCACTCCCACTCCTGTGCTGCTAAAAAAGATGGAGAAAATCATGAAACTTTGCTGACTGAGTCCATTACAAATTTATATTACAGAATCTCAACTGAGCCATCACTGCAGCAAGGCAATCCTTTAACACCTCTGTAACTGATTCACTATTCCACTTTCTGCAATCACTTTTTCAAATCCCCCCTCAAACCTCCCATGCCTCTCCTATCCCCCTCAGGTAAGAACCTTGCCTCATATTTCACAGAAAAACCTAAACCAGTGAAAAAGAGCTCCCTTTTCTCTTCTTCTCATCTCACATCACCAATATTTCTTCCAAAATTGTCCTTTCTTCACCTCATGTGAAAAAGTGGTCCTTCTTGCCAAGGCAAACCTCTCTCCATGAACAAGTAATCCCATTCCATCCCATCTTCCCCAACAGATTGTTCCTTCTACTATACCCTCTTTCACTTATCTTCACTGTCTCCCTGTCTACTGACTGCTTCTCTACTGCCTACAATACTCCTATGCCTCTTTCACCCTTAAAAAACCAAACAAACCTCATTTTGTCTATCCATCCCTACTATCATTCTTTATCTTTTCTCCCTTTTGTGGCTAAACTTTGAAAAGGCCATCTAAAGTTTCTTGTCTCCATCCCCAAAACTGAATTCATTATTTTCCCCTAAAACCCCATGGCATTCTAAATTTCCTTATTACTGTGGAGGGGAACACCCATCTTCCCAGTTGCCCAAGCTTTCAACATAGGTGTCATCCTCAACTCTTCCAATCTCTCTCTCTCACTCCCCCATATCCAATCAGTTACCAAGTGCTGTTGATTTTGCCCTCATGCTATCTTTCCCATGTGCCTCCTTCTCTCCTCTGTCTCTGTCACCACCCTTGTGCTTGTTGTTCTTCATCTCCTGATACCTGGACAAATGAATAGCTACTGGTTGATGGCAGGGATGGACTTCCTTCCATCCTCCACTCTGTTTTCAAATTGATCTTCCTAAAGTGAAGGTCAGATTATGTCACAATTCATTCAATAAACTCCAGTGGCTTCTAATTACTTTCCAGGATCCTTGGTTTGGCATTCAAAGGGGGTCTTTTTCCAGTTTTCTTATGCCTTCCCTTCAGCCCTTCTAATCCAGTAATTCAGGCCCCCTTACGGTTCTGAACATGTTGCATTTTCACTGGCTGTTTCCCATGCCAGTAATTTTCCTTCTTCAACTCTACTTCCTGGTTTTGTTAAGCTTTAACTACAATTTCACCTTCTCCTTTCCTGATTCCCCCTAAGAAGCCTATCTTCCCTCCACTGATTATATTCGTTTTATCCTTTATCTATTTTGCTTGGATGTCGTTGTTTGTATGTTGTCTCTCCCAACAGACCATGAGCTCCTTGAGAGCAGGGACCATCTTTTGCTTTGCAGGCATTTAATAAATGCTCATTGACTTGCCTGACAGAATTCCACACAGCAGAAGAGCCACCTCCTAGCACCCTTTTCTGATACCCTCCCTAGTCCCAAGTTCTCTTTCCCTCTTTAAATTACTTTGCATTACTTGGTACAGACAGTTTACCCATAGCGTTTTTCCCTCATCTCTCCCCAGTAGAACATAAGCTCCTAAGGGTGGAATTCTTTTTGTTTTTCTGAATTCTCAGTGCTTAGCACAATGCCTTTCAATTGTTGTTGAGTACTTTCAGGTGTGTCTGCCTCTTCATGACTCCATTTGGGGTTTTTTGGGCAGTTTACCATTTCCTTCTCCAGTTCATTGTACAGATGAGGAAATTGAGGCAAACAGGATTAAGTGATTTACCTAGCTAATAAATGCCTGAGGCCAGATTTGAACTCAGCAAGATAGGTCTTCCTGATTCCATGCCTGGAACATCTATTCACTGTGCCACCTAGGTGCTCCCTTAACCATCTTGCACATAGTAGGTGTTTAATAAATGTTTGTTGAACTGAACACTCCCAAGTTACAGAGGCAGAAACTCCGGCTCAAGAGGGGAATGACTTGTCCAAGCTTACGCAGCAATTTAGTTCAACAAAGAATTGTTGAACCTCTATTCAAATTCAGGCCAGGAAAGGAGCAAGAGCACCCTTTTTCCCTTGGGGAAGAGTTTTGTAGAGACACAACTCTACCAGTTCATTTAAATTCGATGCCACATTATTTTATTAAAACACCTACTACGCTATCCAGAATTATTAAGCAGCTACTATGACCATCATGTTCCACATAGGAAATATAAAGATCAGAAATGCCACAGCATCCACCCTAGGGGGGTTATAGTCAAGTAGATGAATGAGTCATGTGTACATTTGATTATATGACCTGTGTTCACCTCCTTAAGACCAATAACATCCTCAGGAGACAGACAAAGAAAACAAAGATCATCATGCCCACTTTAGAGATGAGGAAATTAAGCCCCAAAGGAGAAGGTAGTTGTCAAGACTCTTTGTAAACTATATTTGACTTTTAGTGAATCAATTAACCTTTGTCTTCCTCAGTTTCCTCATCTGTAAAATGGAGATAATAATAGTACCTACCTACCAAGTTGTTGTGAGGATCCAATGAGGTAGTATTTGTAAAGTGCCTTGTAAACCTTAAGACCCTATATAATGCTAGCTATTTCGTATGTTACATAGAATGAGACAATATTCGTAAAGTGCTGTATAATGCTTTGTCATTGTTGTTCAGTCATTTCATTAGTGTCTGATTCTTCATAGCTCCATTTGCAGTTTTCTTGGCAAAGACACTGGAGTGGTTTGCCATTTCCTTCTCCAATTCATTTTACGGATGAAGAAACTGGAGCAAACAAGGTGGCCCAGATAGAACACTAGCCTTGGAGTCAGGAAAACCTGAGTTAAATCCAGCCTCAGACACTAGCTGCATGACCTGGGGCAAGTCACCTGACTGTTTGCCTCAGTCTCCTCCTCTGTTAAATGAGCTGAAGAAGGTTGCCAAGAAAACCCCAAATGGTGTCACAGAGAGTCAGACATGATGGAAATGATTGAACATATAATGATAGCTACTACTATCATTGTAAGGATAAAATGAGATATTTGCAAAATGTCTTGCAAACTTTAAACACTACATAAATGCTATTATTATTATAACAATAATGATTAATTTTTAATTTGAACAACTCTAATACAAGTTGGAAAATGATGAAGCATCTATTAGTAGTTAAACAAAGTAACCTGAGAGATCCAAGAAGGAAGGACTTACTTTTAACTGGGAGAAATCAGGAAAGATTTCAGGGAAGAAATGAAACCGGAGCTGGGTTTTAAAGAATTTTAAAAAACAACTGACTTGAAAATGACTAACCAACAATGAAGTGGAATGATGTGCCTTCAGAGTCTGATTGATTCTTCCTTCTTGGAGGTCTTCAAGATCAGGCTGGATGACCAGTCTAATATGATACAGTAGATATTCCCTTGGTGTATGAGTTGGATTCAACTGCTACTTAGGTCTTTTCCAACTCTTTGATTCTGTGAACCTATGATTATATAAAATACCTTGAGTTATCTGCATGCCACAAGGAGGTACAAGTTAGATCTCATTGGCATAGCTGGTCCCTCTGCTGATGACAACCCTCCTATACCTTAACAGACAAGCTTGGAGAACCTAGGATCAATTCTTTTCCATGAGGTGGTATCAGGGAAGGATTGTTTTATTGCTATCTTTTATTTTTTTACATCACCTCCAATTTCCCCTGTATCCACCCCCCCCCCCAACTCCTTCTAGAGACCCATTCCTCCTAATTAAGATTTTTAAAAGAAAGGAAAAAAGTTCATCAAAACTAACCAACATTCCAAAAAAGTCTGATGTTATGTACAATGTCCTATACCCACCTCTACAAAGAAGTGGGGCAGGGGGGAGGGGAAAGGAAAGGAGAGAAATCTTCTCATGTCTCTTCTTTGGGGCCAAACTTGTTCAAGATAATAACGTAGTATTACATTTTGGTTGCTCCTACTGTTGCCCTTTCTACTTACTCTGTTTTGGTCATTACGTTGGTTGTTTTCCTGATTCTGATGACTTCATACAAGTATTCCCATACTTCCTTTCATCATATTCATTGTTTCTTACAGTGAAATAATATTCTATTCCATTCACATACCAGCAGTTGGTTTGGCCCTTCCCCAGTTTGAAGGGAATATTTTATTTCCTGATCTTTGCTACTACAAAAAGTCCTGCTACAAATGTTATGGTTCATAGTGGATCTTTCTTATCTTTGATCTCATTGGAGGTATATGCTTCGGAGCATAAATGATCTCTGAATTAAAGGGTATAGACATTTTAGTCACTTTCTTAGCATAATTCTAAATTGTTTAATGGTTGGACCAATTCACACCTCTACCAACAGTGTATTAGTGAGTCTCTTTCCACAACACCCCCAACATTGATTATTCAAGAAAGAACTGTTAGTAAGTATATGGAGAACCATATTACCTCCATATATTGTTTCACTTATGTAAACACTTACTTCGCTGATCAAGATGGCAGACTTGTCCATGCCTACCCCTCCTGGGCAAGTCTGACCCATGCCCTCCAGAACTTCTTTACAGACATAACCACAGCTAGCAATTTCTAAACCTGGGGCAAGGTGTGGGGGTGGATATGGTGACAAACTCACCTAGGGTGTGGTGCCTTGTTGTGGGAAGGGCCAGGCACCAAAAAGGTAACATTCTAGGCCATCTGTGGTGCCCTCCCTGAAGCAAAATACCAGTCGTCCTACTCTAGTTATACCTCTGTCCATAGAGGATGTAAACAGTGTGCCATATAGTTTTTTTAACCTGTTGTGAATATCAGGCCAGCTGTCCATTCTTTACCCTTGATATATGAATGGTTTATTTCTTTTTCTAGTTGTACATATCCTTAATTGTATATTTTGTGCCACTACTCACACACAAGTCATCCTTGATAATATGCTTGTAACCACCATGAGGTTTTCTATGACCCTTTTGGTCACCCACAACTATGACTCCTTTGTGATTGTGGTGTTCTATGGTTCGCAGTCATATAGTAATAGCTCACTATTCTGTTAAATAAGAGGGGTTAGACTGAAGGATTCTTAAGGTTACTTGCACCTCTAAATCATATGACCTTATGATCGGGGGAGGACAATTAATAATACACAATATTACTTCATAAATGCATTAGAGAGAGATGCAAGGAAAGAACTCATAGAAGTTAAGGGGAAAGTACCAGGATGAAACCTGTAATCAAATGGCAATAGAGGAGAAGGTAATTTCTGGGCAGGACTAGAGTGGGACTTTAAAAACTAGGTAGGAATTTAGACCAGGGAGAGGAGGCAAGGCCCTGGAAACAGAGACAGTAAGCAAGGACACAGTAGGCAGGAGCACACAGAACCATTTTTGAGGGGTTGGTAGTGATCCAGACTGCCTGAAGTGTAGAGTATGCAGGGATATGGATCCTCTGTCTGCCTCACTTTCTTCTTCTGTAAAATGGGATTAATAATAGTACCTCCCTTACAGGGCTGTTGTGAGGATCCAATGAGATAATATTTGCAAGGGGTTTAGCATGGTTCCTGGTGCATTGCAAAAATTTAATAAATACTTTTTCCCCTCCTTCTTCCCCTTCCTGACTCCATGACCAGTACTCCATCCCTTTGGCTACCTAGCTGCCAAACTGAGTCACAGTGCATTTATTTTGAGAAGATTAGGTGATTTGCTCAAGTCAGGAGTGCCTGAAATTCATTTTGAGTCCCCATCTCTCCTGGCTCCAAATTCAGTGATCTTTCCTCATTGCTGATCTTAAACATTGATCTTAAAACAGATTAAACCCCTAAAGGGTTTCCACTGCTGTAGCGTCATGTATTCCAATCCTATACTTTTCCAAGTGATATATTTTGCCTGTTTAAAAGAACAAAAATGCTGCCTTTAAAATGGGAACAGATATCTTTGTGATCCCTACCTTGAAGAGTTATTGTGAGGAAAGCATTTGGTTAACCTTAAAGCACTATAGAAATATAAGTATTATTGTTGTTATGGTCTCTGCCCTCAAGAAGCCATGATACAATAGTCTTTTGTCTTTGAATATACACACAGACTGCAACTAAGTCCTGTCACGGACAAAAGCCATAAGCAAATAAACAGTTTCATAATTAGACAATATTGGCACTGACTATTCCTCTTTGAATCTTAATGGACCCTAGTCTACATCTCCACGGTACATGTTCCCTTCATCCGGTGGTAACTTATATCAATACTTATATTTCATAGCTGATTTCTGTACTGTGGCTTAAAATACTGAGGGCTCCTGGTCAGGGATGGAGTGTACTTACCAAGAACTAGTAGGAGGTTTCTACAACATAGATTTAGAACTGAAGGTGACCTTAGATGTTATCTAGTCTAATCCTCTAATTTGACAGGTAAGGAAACTGAGGCTCAGTTAGATTAAATTACTTACCTAAGTTCACACAGGGAGTAAGTCAGTATTTGAATCCCATGTCCTCTGACTTAAGAAGCAGCCTTCATTACTGTGTACCATGTTGCTTTGATGAAAATTTTGGGAGAGAAAAAATATGCTACTCATCTATAGTTTTCTAATTGATTGAAAGGTGTAGAGAATATGATTCTACTGTCTTTATTGTTTGTTTACCATAAGAAACATTAAATTCAGTACCATAAAAGGACATCAGCAAAGTAATTTCCTATGCATATTAAAGTCAAGCAAGAGTTCTTGAAAGATGAAATTGATAATTAACTCTATGATTATTAATGAATTATTAATTATTAATATTAATTATTAATATGAAGTAAGGCACAATTCAGGGAAGTATAGGCTTGACAAAGGTGTTTGTTACTATCATGGAAAATGTCCAGTTCATGATTGAAGTTGAAGATGAAGTCTTTATGTAGTACAGATAAACTCTAGGGGGGAGTCTTCATCTCAACTTCCACTGACACAGATGAGTGCAGTCCCAAGACTGACTACTTCATTCCCATAAGGCTCTAAAGTTAGGTGGTCCTGGGAGCAGGGGGGTTGTTTTTCTAGTGGGACAACCAATGAACTCCCACCAATGTCCTTTCTCCCATAATTATCAGTTGGTATCAAGAACTCAGATTTTAATTAACTTTTAGAAATGAGTATTTACTAGGGTCACATAGTTGGTACAAAACAACCTCTCCACATGTCTGTGACACATTTTCCCATCATTCCATAAAGAATCAAAGTGAAAGTTGTCTCAAGCTTAGAGACTACATGTGACAAAGAGGTAACTCACAACTCTTAGAAATCCTTTGGATGAAGTCTTCGAGATCTTCCTCTTAGATGCCCATCAATTGGGAAATGACTAAATATGTTCTTGTATATGATTCTAATGGAATACTATTGTGCTATTAAAAAAAAATGATGATCAGGATGATTTCAGAAAGACCTGGGAAGACTTACATGAACTGATGCAAAGTGAAGTCAAGCAGAAACAGGAGAAGAAGACAATAACACTAACAATGATCAACTGACAGACTTAGCTATTCTCAGCAATACAACAATCCAAGACAACTCCAAAGGATTCATGATGAAAAATGCTATCCACATCCAGAGAAAGAATTTATGAAGTCTGAATGCAAATCAAAGCAAATTATTTTTCACTTTATTTTTTCATAGGTTTTTTTTTGTTCTTTGTCTTCTTTCACAACATGACTAATATAGAAATATGTTTTGCAAGACTATACATGTATAACCCATATCAAACTGCTTACTGTCTCAGGGAAGAAGAAAGGGGGGGCAGAGAATTTAAAACTCAAAATTTTAAAAAATATATGTTAAAAATTGTCTTTACATGTAATTGGGTAAAAAGAAAATCTCATTTTAAAAAAGATCTTCCCCTTAAGTGGTTGTTCAGTCATGTCCAACTCTTTTTGACTTTGTGTGGGTTTTTCTTGGCAAAGTTACTGGCATAGTTTGCATTTTTCTTCTCCCGTGGATTAAGGCAAATAGAAGTTAAGTGACTTGCCCAGGGTCATACATCTAGTGAGTGTCTGAGGCCAAATCTGAACTCAGGTCTTCCTTACTCCAGGTCCAGCACTCTATTCATTGTGCCATCTAGCTGCTTCCTCTTAGGTACAGGATATCATTTTTGGTTGGGATCTTTGTCAAACCTCGAATTTTCCCTTTGTCATTGCTTCCAGTCTATGAACTACTAGTATGAACTTTGTCAAAAGCTGCCATTGTCTAGGGGATGCTTCTAGGACACCAAAGAAAAGTCTAGATCCTTTAGACCTCCACAATTCACAAGGTTCTTCTCTGGCCAAGCCGGGGAGGAAGACGAAGCCAAGTCATTCTCTCCACTCTCTCCACTTCTCTTCCTCCACTCCAAGTGATTCCAAATGCTTATTGATCGATTTCTCAGGGGCTTGACTGCCCTATTCTCCCTTTGCTCTGCTCTTCCTTCAAATCTCCACAGTTCTGAGCTAGCTCCTGCCACCCACACAGGGCATGACCAAGTCCTTCATCCGATCAGAACAGACTTTCTGTCATCATTCCAGCTTTTCAGGAACTTTCTGCACTTAGTCTAAAGTTTTTGATTAATTAAGACATGTTCTTATCTGGTTAATATATTGGGGTTTACCTCTTATATTTACTTCAGATATTGTAAGATAATTGTCTAGTTTGACTCTAAGCTATAAATGGTATAACGAGAAACTAGGTGGTATAGTGGATCCCAGAGTATGTAGCATGGTGGAGGCAAAGTGATACACGAGGTGGGAGGTGGTAGTGTGGGAAGACTGGAAATTTAGGAGGGAGGCAGGTTATGAAGGGCATTAAAAATCAAGCAGAGGATTTTATATTTGATCTGGAGGTGATAGAGAGCCACTAGAGTTCACTGAGAGATGAGAATTGGATATGTAAGTTTGGCGAGAGAGAGAGAGATTGAGGGAGGGGGAGAGAGAGAACATAGAAGTAAGAGAAAAAAGAGAGAGAAAGAGAGAGGGGGAGAGACAAAGAAAGAGAGCAGGAGGGAAAGAGAGAGAGAGAGAGAGAGTTTAGAAAGGAAAGATGAAAAAGATCCAGGACAGAACCTTGGAGAAGAACCAGGCTCAGGGGGAGTAGATGGTTGAAGGCACAGTAAAGGAAATGGAAAAGGATAGTCAGACAGGCAGGAGAATCAGAAGAGGGCAGGATCCCAGAAGGGAAGTGTGGAGAGTATCCAGGAAGCCTGGGTGGTCAGCCATGTCAAAAACTATAGAGATCTTAAAAAGAATAAGCACAAGGAAAAGGCAACTCAATTTTTCAATTAAGAAATCATTGCTAACTCTGGAGAGAGTAGCTTCAGTTGAGTGGCAGAGATGGAAGCCAGATTATTACTGAATTAATAAGTCAATCTCTCCCACTCTACTGGCTCCTCCTTGCTGTCTACAAACATGCTCATTATCTCCTCTATGCTTAAAAAAAAAACCTATACAAAAAAAAACCTTTCACTTGATCCATCCATCCCTGATAGCTATATTGTCCTATATCTTTCCTCCCCTTTGTGGCTAAATTCCTAAACAGAATAACCTATGATTGATGCCCCCATTTACTCTCCTCTCATTCCTGTCTAAATCCTCAGCAAATCAGTTTCCAAATTCATCATTCAACTGAAACTACCCTCTCGAGAGGGACCAATGATCTCTTACTTGCCAAATGCAATGGTCTTTTCTTAGTCCTCATCTGCTTGACACTGTTGATAAACTTCTACTCATGAAGAAAAATTTATACAATAATAACAATGATGAAAAAACAAATAACTTTGAAAGACTTAAGAAGTCTTATCAATTCAACAATCAATCATAATTCCAGAGAATAGATGATGAGGTATGCTGTCAACCTTCTAACAGAGGTGATGGACTTAGGATATGTGTATGTATGTATATACACATACATATGCATGTATATAAAATATATACATATTTGTATGTATGTATATGTATACATGCACATATACAATACATACTCATGTGTATATATGTACATGCACTATCTATATAGGTATGCACATGTATTTTATACACACATGTGTACATATGTATGCAAGTATGTATATATGCACTGTATATTTGTCCAGACATGCATACATGCATACACAATATACATATAAAGAGAAAGAGTTGAAGGCAATGTATACAGTAGAGATAGAGACAAATAGAGACAGAGACGGAGATATAGCTGGTGCACATACTTGTTTTGTTGGATTACAAATGCTTGTTACAGGGTTTGGTTTCTCTCTCTTTTTTTATGTTCAGGGTGGGAGGCATGAGATTTGAGAAAGAGAAAATAGATTTTTCTTTATAGAGAAAAAATAAAATTTAATTAAAAAAATACCTTCTCCTCCTGAATATTCTCACCTTCCTGTGAATTATTTGTAAAGTACTTAGCACAGTGCCTGGTACATAGTAGGTACTTAATAAATGTTTGTTTCCTTCTTCCTTCTAGATTTTCATGACCCTGATCTTCCCTGATCCTTCTACTTTTCTTCCAGCTCCTTCTCCAACTCCTTTGTTGGTTCTTCACCCATGTCACAATGACAAACACGTTACAATCTCTCTTTCTCTCTCTTTTTTCTCTTACTTCTATGTTCTCTCTCTCCCCCTCCCTCAATCTCTCTCTCTCTCTCTCTCTCTCTCTCTCTCTCTCTCTCTCTCTCTCACCAAACTTACATATCTCTCAAGGATCTGTGCTTTGCCTTCTTCTCTTTTCCCCTATATACCATCCTGCTTGGTGATCTCAGCAGCTCCCATGAGTTCAATTATTCTCCCTCTGCAGATTCACATTAACAAGCCTTACTCTCTCTGCTGAGCTACCTGCATCACCAAATGCCTTTTGAGTATCTCAAACTGGATGACCCAATATCATCTAAAACTCAACATGCCTAAAGTAGAATTGTTCTATTATTTTCAATTCTTCCAATCACTCCAGTCTGCCAACTCAGTGTCTACTTTGAACTTCATCACCAATTCATTGCCAAATTATGTTGTTTTTGCTTTCACAATATCTCTGGGACATAGCCCTTTATTTCCACTCACACAACCACTATTAGTCTAGTAATTAAAAGATCAAGATAGGAAGTCAAACTGCAATGATATGTTGATGAATGTGTGTGTATCTATATGTGGATAGATTAGATAGATGATAGATAGATAGATAGATAGATAGATAGATAGATAGATAGATAGATAGATAGATAGATTTTTAGTGATTGTAGACTCCCTTTCTAGGTTCACTCTGGGTATCCTTCTAATAATGAATTGTAGAGTTTTGCCAGAAATCAAAAATCAAGCTCATCCCCTTCTCCTCCCCATCTTCTCCCAAGGACTCCGACAAGGATAATATGAGAGGCATTGCCAACACATGATTAGCCATCAAACAAAGAGAAGAGGCTAGAAGCATTCAAAGAGTTCAACTAAGAAAGAGCCTGGAGAGGACCAGGTTAGCCAAGGCAGAATCATAAGGATTTAGGGCAGCATTTTGTCAAAACCCTCATTTTGGAATTGAGGAGACTAAGACCTACAGCAGTGAAATTACTTGCCCAAGATCACACAGTGGCAGAGCTAGGATTCAACTGAGGTTTTTTATCTCTGGAATTCAGGGATGAGAAGCATCCAGCTTGGGAGAGCAGGTGGGAGAAACAAGAGAGAAGTATGGGAGAGATGAGGAAAAGAGGAAGGAGGGGGAGGGAGAGGGGGGAGAGAGAGAGAGAGAGAGAGAGAGAGAGAGAGAGAGAGAGAGAGAGAGAGAGAGAGAGAGAGAGAGAGAGTCAATTGTTAAATTTTCAATTCAAGCACCTGGAAATCAGCAAAAGGTACAAATTGGGGCTTGATTGTTTAGTTGATTATCTAGACTTAAGAAAGTGATAGAGAAAGCATTAATAATACAAATAAAACTTAGAAGTGTGTCCTTTATACACGCCCTGGCCCCCAACCCAAAGAAGATGGTTAAACATGTATCAAAACACCTCTGCTCCAGATCTATGCCATGCTGCAAGACTCCTGGAAGAGTCAGTTCTTGAGATGGGCCTTGAAAGGCAGACCAGACTTAGATGGACAGAGAAAAGTGGGAAAGTCATTCCAGGCAGGGGCATAAGCTCAGAACTGTTAGGGGGAAAAAAGCTCAGTGCTTTTCAGAGGACATCTCAAGGAGGATGTGTGGCCAATCCTTCCTAATTGACTTGTTTCCTCTTTAGACTTCAGCATTTAATGAGCCTGGTGCCTGGTTTATTAGTGTTTAAGTCTGGTGGTTAAAAAAAGGGGTGGGATGGGGGAAGCAGGACCCTTCCCTTCCTCATCTCCACCTTGGCCCAAGGGCACAGGTGCCATCAATTAGAACTAATTGGGGTAGGGACGAAGGGGGGGGGGTCATGTTGCAATCATGACCCTTTGCTTTGGCAACAGGCTCCTCCCCTCCCCCTCAGTTTGCCTGTCAATCTCTTGGCGCCGTGCCTTTTGTCTGGCCTTAATCCTCTTTTAATTAACCCATGTAATTTGATTGGAACCTATGAAGGGGTGCCCTCAGCAGGCTGGCACTCAACAGGAAACTTCTAGTTAGCCTTTTAAGGGAACTAAGCTTAATGATCATAGAATTTAACGCTGGAAAGGGACCTTAGAGACTATCTAATTCAATTTCCTCACTTTATAGAGGAGGAAACTGAAGGCCAGAGGCATTAAGTCAATGGTCCAAGGTCCCATAGTAAGTAATAGTTACTGAATTTGAATCCAAATCCTTCGACTCCAAATTCAGTGCTGTTTTCCTTTAAGCCAAGTTCTTAACTTGGGGCCCATGAACTTGTTTCAAAAATATTTTGATAAATATATTTCAATATCATTGTCTTCCTTTGAAATACTATTTTATGCATTTAAAACAGTATTCTAAAAAGGAATCTATAGGCTTTACTGGACTAATAATGGGGTTCATGACACAAAAAAGTTTAAGAACGCCTGCTCAAAGCCATGCTTCCTTGTTGCTTGGAGGAGGAAGATTTGATTGACTACAGTGTTTACCTATTGCCTACCTAATCAAGTTTAATCTCTACAGTCTGGTTATTCATAGAACTCTATCAGATGCTACCCTTCCTTGAAAGTCTTGTTTTGCTGTGCATAACCTTTGATCTAACAATGCCACTCCCAGCTCTGTATCCCAAAAGCTCATTTAAAAAAGAAGTACCCACATGTACAAAAACATTTATAGCTGCTCTTTTTTGTGGTGGTCAAGAAGTGGAAATTGAAGGGATGCCCATCATTTGGGGACTGGCTGAGCAAGTTGTGATATATGGATGTAATAGAGTACTATTGTGCTATAAGAAGTGATGAGCAGGTAGATTTCAGAGAAACCTGAAACGACTTACATGAACTGATGCTGAGTGAAGTGAGCAGAACCAGGAGAACATTGTTCACAGAAACAGAAACACTGTGCAAAGATCAACCATGACTGACTCAGCTCTTCTCAGCAATATAGGGATCCAAGACAATTCCAAAAGATTCATGATGGAAAATGCTATCCACATCCAGAGAAAGAACTATGGAGTCTGAACGCAGATTGAAGCATATTATTTTCACTTTTTTTGTGCGGCTTTTCCCTTTTGTTCTGTTTCTTCTTTCACAATATGACTAATGTGGAAATATGTTTCCATGACTGCACATGTATAACCTAAATTGTTCTCTGTCTTAGGGAAGGGGGAGGGAAGGGAGAGGGAGAAAAATTTGGAACTTCAAATTTTGTAAAAATGAATGTGGTTTTTTTTTGGTAAAAATGAATGTTGAAAACTATCTTTATGTGTAATTGAGGAAATAAATACTATTTTTTTGAAAATCTTGATTTGTACTATTTTTCTATATATATTTACTCTCAGTGTTGTATTAGTTAATGCCTGATGACTTGATTTGACACAAAATGTATGCAAAACATATTTATAAATTTAATCTGCATCGCGAAGATTTTCTTTATCACTTAAATCTCTACAATCAACCAAATAATAACTCAAATTCTGATTTGCAGCTTGCAATTACCGACAGCTCACACTGTATTTTTAACAATTCTGTCTTGAGATCTGGTCTGAACTGGCTCCATAAATAAGATAATATTTGTGAAGCATTTAGTACAGCAGTCATGTCCAACTCTTCACGACCCAATTTGGGGTTTTCTTGGCAAAGATGCTCGAGTGGTTTGCTATTTTGTTCTCCATGTCATTTTACCAATGAGGAAACTGAGGCAAACAGGATTAAGTGACTTGCCTAGGGTTACACAGCTATTAAGTGTCTGAAGCAGGATTTGAATGAAATCAGAATTTAAACCTAGATGCCCCAGAGATAAAATGCAGTATTCCAAAAGTCTTCGGGCAGTTTCAGCTACTAAAGAATGGGTGATCACTTATCAAGAATCACAGGATTATATATTTAGAGTTGGAAGGAAGCTTAGAAGTCATCCATCTTCTCCAGTCCCCTCATTCTACAGGTGAGAATTGGAAAGTAGATTCTTGCTCCTGATGCCAGACCCAGCCCTCTATACACTGCACCACCTAGCTGCTGTGCCTGGCACATAGTGGGCACTTAATAAGTTTTTCTTCCCCCCTCCACCCCACTTGACTGATTTCATGTGGATGTTGCCTGTGGAGGGTCTTTGGATTCCACTCTTGGATTTTAGTCTTTTCATAAGCTCCATGTGTTGCTTGGAATCCTTGTATAATCTTCAGCTTTTGACTTTTGCTTTCAATTGCTAATGAAAGGGATCCAAAATTTCTGAGATACCTTTGTTTCTAGATTCTTTTTCAAGTTTCCTTTTTGCTGCCCTAATTTGGGCAATATAGTGTTGAGGTTTTCTATGTACTTACCTATTAGATATCCAATGGTGCTTTCTCTTTACCCATCTCCACCCCCCTCCTCCCCTTTTGATAATCTTTACCTTTTCTCCTATGGTTCTTATTTCAACAATAGCCACCAAAAATACTTCCATGTGTAGGTCCTGAAATGTTTTTATACTTTTCTATAAAATACTATGGGAGAACAAATTCATTAATGGTGATTATAGTGGATAATCTACTTTTTCCCCCTGTATAATTGGTCTGTTAATTAGATTCATACCATCAAACTCAAAAATAACTTTTTGAAATTTCAGTTCCATCTCTTTTTAAAAATCCTTTGAGACATTGGTGCTCTTTTTAACTGTTCATTTCATTATCACCTATGATTTCATTTAACAACGATTTTCAGTGTCCTGAGATTCTTCAGACTTTCTCTTTTCAGATCTTAGTAGCTCCCCAGTTTCATCTGTTATTCATCTAATTGAAGCTTAAAGATTATTTTTTTATGATTGCCATGCAACAGTCAACAATACATTGTTTGACTTTGGAATTTAGGGTACCTTTGACCGAAAGTCTTGGTGCAGGGTTAAGCTATTAAACTTTGTGCAGTTTAAACTGTTAAAATTTATATTATAAATCATATATAAATTTTAGCATTGGAGAGGACCTATTGGGATGTCAAGACCAAACCCGGATCATAGCAAAAATCCACTCTGTAATCACACCTGTAAAATGAAGGGATCAGATGTGATGGATAACCTCTATGGTTCTTTCTGGCTCTAGACATAGAATCCTATGACTCTTGATAAGTGACATCCAATATCTTCTTTAATAACTTATTTTCAGGCAACTCATTATTTTGACAGTCTATTCTATATTGTTGGAGAACTCTGATTATCATAAAGCAAGACAAAATATGTTGTTGTTTGGTCATTTTTCAGTTGTAACCTCTTTGTGACCCCATTTGTGATTTTCTTTGAAGAGATACTGGATTTGGTTTTGTCATTTCTCTCTCCAGCCCATTTTCCAGATGAGGAAACTGAGGCAAACAGGGTTAAGTGACTTGCCCAGGGTCACATAGCTAGTAGGTGTCAAAGATCATTTTTGAACTCAGGAAGATGAGTCTTCCTAACTCCAAGTCTGACACTCTATCCTCTCTCTATACCACCTAGATGCCCCTGAAATAAAATATGGTGTCCCAAAAGTCTTAGTGCAGTTTAAGCTATTACAGACAGGACAACTACTTATGAAGAATCACAAGAATTGGAAGGAACCTTAGAAGTCATCCATTTCCAGTCCCCTCATTTTACAGTCCAGTATTGCAAAGTACATTCCTGCATCTGTCTTGATCAGATATGAAACCCCATAAGGTACATTCCAACTCTGAAATCCTAAAATTCTATTTTCCTAGATTCTAGGAGCAACTTTGTTCGTATGTATCATCAGCAAAATAATCATAATAAAAATACATTTAATACTCCTCACTACATTAGGTAATACAAGTACAAGAATGATCTCCACTAATTATTATTAGTGGTGTTTAAATCTACTCAACTTTGAGCTAGAAAATATTTTTAGGACATCCTATATTAAACCTGTATAAAACTCCTTTTTATAGTGAGTCAATAAACATTTATTTAAGTGCCCACTCTGTTCCAGGCACTGTGCTAAGCACTAGAGATGTGTGTGTATTCATCCTTCGTTGCCAAAGAAGACCATGCCATCAGAGAAATAATGACATGACTTGCACTTGACTTTGTTTTGAGTGAGGGAGGGCTGTGCAAGGTCACCAGCCTCACTTCTCCTCCAGAGCCATCTGAATCCAGTGACCAGATGTTCATCAGGATGACTAGAGATGACTCAGGATGAGGCAATTGGGGTTAAGTGACTTGTCCAAGGTCACACAGCTACTGAGTATCAGGTGTCTGAGGTGATATTTGAACTAAGGTTCTCCTGACTCCTGCACTAGTGCTCTATCCACTGCACCACCTAGCTACCACCACACATTAGAGATGAAAGAAACCGGAAAAGACAGTCCCTACCCAAGAGGAGCTCACAGTCTGATGTGGGAGACCACTGGCAAACAGCAATATGTGTCACCCTAGTCCTATATGCAGGATAAATAAGTTGGAGGCAGTTAACAGAGAGAAAGCAGTAAGACTAAAGAAAGTCAGGGAGGGCTTCCTATAGATGGTAGTGTTTTACTTGGCATTTGAAGGAAGCCAGGGAAACCAGGAGGCAGAGAAGGAGGGACAGCATTCCATGATGAGAGTAGTCCATGAAGATGGAGTGTCTAATTCAAGAGGAAGGAGGTGAGTGTACCCAGATGGAAGAGTACATGAAGTGGGAAATGGAGAGGGAGGGAGAAACACGAGGTATAAGATGACAGGAAAGGTGAGGGAGAAGATTATTAAGGACTTTGAATGTCAAACATGGGATTTTATCTCTGATCCTGAAGGTAACAGTGAGCCACAGGAGTTTATTGAGTGAGAGGGAGTAGAGAGACAGTGACAATTTTGTAATTTGCTCAAAATCACATACCTAATTAAAAATGTGGGGCAGTAATCAAACCAGTTCTCCTGAGTGCAAATCCCAGGCTCCATCTTCTATATCTTGCTGCTAAGTGGGGAAGAGGAAAGGAGAGAAGGAAGAGGGGAATGTCTACATGACATGATTGTGTAGCTTAGAAAGGCTTTCCCCCACAAAATGTTCCCTTTTCCCAACTTCTCCCCCCCCTCTCCCTCTCCCTCTCTCTCTCTCTCTCTCTCTCTCTCTCTCTCTCTCTCTCTCTCTCTCTCTCTCTCTCTCTCTCTCTTTCTCTCGCTCCCTCTCCCTCTTCCTCTCCCCCTCCCCCCCGTCCCTCCCTCTTCTTCTCTCTCACCTTCTCTTTCTCTCTCTCCCTCACACACACACACAAAATCTGTTCTTGATGTCTGAAAATTCATCATTAGAGGTATGCATTCTTTGGAATTAAAGTAGGAAATTTACTTTCTCTAGCAAATTACTTACTGGGAGAAAAAAAGGATCATTTGAAGGGCACATTTAAGTAAAAAGCAACTTTATTTAGTTGTGGTAGAAGGTTGCTATTTTTGAGAAAGGGAAAGACTTAGAAAAGGTCGAATTTGCCTATAGAGTAATAATAGAAAGAGATTGAGCCTGGAAGGTCCAGCTCTACCATTAAAATCACTTTTACCTTGGGCAAGTCACTTCCCCAAAATCTGGCCCTCAGTTTCATAGTCTGCAAAATCAAGGAACCCTACAAGATGATCTCAAATGTCTCTTTTAACTGATTGTCTTTGTTCTTAAGATTTCTTCTTACACTAAAATTCTATGTTCTAAGGTCTCTTCTGGCTCTAACATTCAATGTCAGAAATTTGGTGTTTTTGATGTCACAGACTGGAGACTTCTCAAAAAAATGCTTTGTTGCCTATATTCATAATTGAAGGAAATACTAAATTTCAGTTAGAAGTGAGTAAAAACAAGGATGTATTTTTTTCCAGGTCAAGTCCACAGGCCCCTGAGATCTGTCCACAGACTCCTTGGACCCCAGGTTATGAACATTTGTTCGGTGTTATAAATATCCTTACAATTAACATACTGAGGTCTGAAACCTCAGGCCTTCCGTGTTGTTAGGCACTTTCCAGTTATAGTATTCTATGTCCTAATTCTGACATATTTTAATCTCTTCCAGTTCTGACATTCTATTTTCTCAGTTTCCTTCCACCTCTGACAACCTGGGATTTCATGCAAAAATACAGAAGAATTTATAACGAAAGAGTCTCAACCCAAGGTAGGGAGGAAGAGGAAGAGAAAAGTCACTGATGAAAGCTGAGGCTGAGGCTGAGCCTGTGAGAAAGCTTCAAGGTGACCTTTACCTCAGAGTCTGACCATATTATGGAAAATCTGATGCTGGTGAGTTGGCTTCCCCTACATTATGTGTCATGTGTAGTAGTCTCCTAGGAGCCCCATCTGAAACTCTAGTAACCCCCTTGGGCCTTTCCCCATATAGAGAGCTAGGCTCTCTCCTCCTTGGAATTTTGCCTTTCTGCCTAGGAGAAATTCACTCATCAAGCTTGGCTGGAAGCTAAATTCCAAATTTTAATTTTATCACAAGGCCAAGCAGCCCATTGTCAAATGTCAGAAACTGATCTTTTGAGGCCCAGCTCAAGTCTCACCTTCTTCATGATGCCCTGTGGAGTCACAAGTCTGAGGAAAGGGGAAACATAGCACCAAGGTCCAACAACTCCCTCTCTTGAGACCAATGCAAGCAAAGCAGATAAAGAGGTTTTAATTAGATACTGTAAGCTTTAAAACACTGTATAAAGCATTGGCCCTAGAGTCAGAACGACCTGAGTTCAAATCCAGCTTCAGACATTTGCTAGCTGTGTGACCATGGTCAAGTCACCTAACCCCATTGCCTCCAAAAAGAAAAGAAAAAGCCCACCACTGTATAAATATCTTTAATAAGTATTGTTAGTTTGAGGGCCAGTGATTATCCAAAGAGGGAGCCACAATCAAGACCTGATCTCCCCTTACGGCTCCCTGAGTTCATTGGCACTGAGGTGAACCACAGGAAGACCTGCTATACAAGAACTAAATTCTAGCTGATTCAAATGTTTGTCTGACCTGGGCAACTGGCTGTCCTTTGATACATTCCCTGCTTAGCCCCTCTCCATTCCAGCCTTCCTGTATCCCATTCCTGAGTGCCTTATTATTAGATGGAGGTCTGAATGCTAGCTGATAAAGACTTGATTGCTTCATTCAGGTTTTTGTTTGTTTGTTTGTTTACAATTTAAAGCAAAAGTTTATCTCAAAGGAATCATTGTGATTGAGAGTTCTTCTTACTGCTGAGGAGGCTGGTGGGAAGAGTCGTTTCTCCATGTAGAAGACTAGACTAAACAGATCATGGGACATGGAAGCCATGTGAGACAAAGAAGTAATTTATGCCAACAACTGTAAGAAAAGGGCATTACTACCCCAGACTTAATAGAAGCATGTACAGTATTATTTCCATAGATTCTAGAGTCTATGGAAATTAACTTAATAAATTGCAACTTGATTGGTATATATGAAAGTTACATCTTTGGGTCAACTTTGAATCAATAGACTCCAGCTGAAAAAGATTTCCCTTTCACCCTAGGGATTGATATGATATGCTATCCAAGAGAACAGTAACCAAGACTTTTCTTGTTTTGAGTAAATTATTCTGCATTGACTTTGCATGCAAAATCCAAGGACATGAATTTTTAATGACAGAGGTTTTTCTGCATCATTGTAGTTGTTCAGTTGTATCCAACTCTTTTTAATCCCATTTGGGGTTTTCTTGACAGAGATACTAGAGTGGTTTACCATTTCCTTCCCCAGATGATTTTACAGAAGAGAAAACTGAGGCAAACAAGGTTAAGTCACTTGCCTAGGGTCACATAGCTAGTAAGTGTCTGAGGACAGATTTGAACTCAAAAACAGGAGTCTTCCTAAGACCAGGCCTGGTTCCTTATCCACTGGACCACTTAGCTGTCTTTTTTTTTGGAGAGTGGGGATGTTAAAATGAATTTTAAAAACAACAACAACCTAGGAAAGAACTGAAAGCTTTTAGAAAGACTTTATATATATTTAATAAGCACTAAACACTTGGGCAGAACACTTGGCATGGGGTCCTGGAACCCTCAGTTCAAATCTAGCCTGAGATACTTACTAGCTATGTAATCCTGGGAAAGTCACTTAACCTCTGTCTGCTTCAGTTTCCTCAACTATTAAATGGAGACAATAATAGCACTTACTTTCCAGGATTGTTGTGAGGATCAAATGTTTATTAAGTGCTTAGCACAGTGCCTGCACATAGTAGGGGGCTTATTTATTTTTTTCCCTTCCTTCCATAGGATAGTCTTGATGTCACTTAAACCATGTCCTTCCTCCTTTTTTCATATAAAATTTCTCTGACCATGTATATTAGGAAGCACCCTAGCACACTCAAGATGGCCTGCTAGCACAGGTTCTTTGATTTGCTTTATAAAGGAAAGACAGCTTCAAAGGAGTTAACTATTCTTCTTTAACTAAACATATATAAATCATCCACTATTTCAGGGGAAAGGTTAACACCCTGAACATGGAGAAAACACAAGGAGAGAAATTAGCACAAAGATCAACAGACAGGGTTCTAACTGTCTGACAAAGTAATACAACCACTTGCATACACCACTACCAACAACATCTGAGTAGTGGGAGGGAAGGCTCTTAAAAAACAGCTACTCAGACTCCCATCCAGGGAATCACAAAGTCCTTATCATAAGTGAAACCTCCAAAGCAAAATACCAACCTCCCAGTATATATGACTAAGACTCAACTCCTGATTGACTCAGAGCCAGTAGGCACAAAACTTACATGACTCAGCACAGTTATGAAGCATCAGGGTTCCTTCAGATGTGTTCAAAGAGCCAGGGAAACTGAACTCCAAAAAGAAAACAACAAAAATCCCACTTTGCTTGCTCTTACACCATGGCAGGAGAACCGCAACAGTTTTATAATGAATCTTACAGTTAGAATCATCAGGACTCTCTTAGCCTATACCAGGAGTGGGAACCTGTGGCCTTCTAGGTCCTTGGGTGTGGCCTTTTGACTGAATCCAAGTTTTACAGAAAAAATCCTTTTATTAAGGGGATTTTGTAATGGTAATTTAAATGGGAAAATCTTTCCCATTCATTAATAGGTCCTTGTGACTTGCTTAAATCACATGGAAGCCTAACTCATATGTGGTGGAAGGAGTTTACTGAACAGGTGGCTCAGGAAGAGCTGGGAGGAAGTTGGTCAGGCTAGTCAAAGGTGTAAAGGACACCAGCAAGTAGGCTCATGAGTGTTTGTGGGAAGGTGGCAGGAGGGGGAGGTGGGGTGGAAGGTTTGGGAATTGCTTTTCCCTCTGCAGTGATAATGTGTATTGACTTCTTGGTTACTGTGATTGATTTTGCTTTCTGGTTCTGGGATTTGGCTTTCTGGTGTCTGAATAAATGTTTTTCTTCTACCTTCTATATGGAGAGTCTGTTATACTTTGCATTTGAGAACTATGTCAGCATATTCATAGTCACCACCAATGCCGTAAATATTGCCTTGGTGATACATTTGGCTTCATGAACAGAATCACAGAGTATAAAATCTCTATTTGGAGGCAGAAAATATTTAGAGGAAGATATTAATATCCCAGGATGGCAGGATTTACCATATTCCTCACTAGCAAGGGAATGGGCTAAAAGCTCTGTACCCTGTAAAACCTGGAAAGTAAGGTTACAGAAGGGGGAACCTAGAGACTTGGAAAGGTGTTTACATGGAATACCAATAAGACCAGGGAAAGAGCTGGCAGGGGTAAGTAGGAGAGGCTGGATTTTATTAACAGGTTATTGTATTATATCTGAAAGAAGAAACAAGCTGCTGAAGGAAAAATTCAGGTGGAAAAGAGTTAGCTAGTTTTCATGGGAATTAGCATTCAGGCTCTCCTTTAAAAGAGCAGGCTGGGGAGTCTCAGGTTGAAGGAAAGGTTGTTCATTTAGTTAAGAAGAAGCGGAAGGCTGGCAAAAGAAGTGTGCATATGACCTCTGTACAGACCCAGCATAGTTGCCATGATGACAGCTGCCAGGACAGTGCATGGGTGGAAAATGTAATTAAGCAGAGTTGAAAAATGAAACAGTGTTTCAGGAGGATATTTCTAACACCCCATAGTAAGGCAGAAACAAGAGAACCAAGAAAGGAAGATAGTGTTTAAGGAGATGAATGAGGATTTTACTCAGCAGGAGGTCACAGATATTTTGAATCAGTTCACTCAAAGGACAGGAGAAGCATTAATATCTTGAATGGTGAGAATCAGTGATGAAGGGGCTGCAGGGGTATTGATAGATGGTATGTATTGCTTGAAATTTATAGGTATCAGTCAAAATCCTTTTGTACAGGAAGCCTTTAGATATCACAATATACAAGGAAGTAACAATACAACAACCAATCTGTTAACTTTGGCTGCAGAAGGCTGCAATAGGCAGTATCCTACTGACTCTATGTGGCCTAGTGGAGACAGACCCTGGTATTCACGTAGTGACTGTATAATAAAGTTAAAGGAGGCGGTAATGAAGATTGCCATCATGATTGGAAATACACATGAATACTATGATACCCTCTTTGCAGCTTCCCATAAGAATATAATAGTGAAGACAACTTCTCCTGCTTACAAGCTCCTAGTTTTGACTCTAATAATTGAGGAAATAAGGAACTCTCTTTCAGAGGTGCTGGACAAGATTTCACAGTTAAGTGGCCTAGGGGACTGGGGAAAAGATAAATTTCCTCAAGAGGGAAGAGTACCCCAAGAGATCATAAAAATTGGAAAGGGTCCCACATGTACAAAAATATTTATAGCAGCACTCTTTGTAGTTGCCAAAAACTGGAAGTCAAGGGGATGTCCATAAATTGGGGAATGGCTGAATAAATGATGGTATATGAATGTAATGGAGTACTACTGTGCCATAAGAAATGATGAACAAGATGACTTCAGAGAGGCCTGCAAGGACTTATATGACCTGATGCTGAGTGAAAGGAGCAGAACCAGGAGAACTTTGTGCACAGCAACGACCACAGTGTGCGAGAGTTTTTTCTGGTAGACTTGGAATTTTGTAATAATGCAAGAACTTCTTAAAAATAAATAAATAAAATCCCAATGGTGGTTCTCTAAGGCAAAATGCCTTCCACACTCAGAGAAAGAAATATGGAAGTCATTCGCAGAATGTAGCAGATCGTGTTTGTGTATGTGTATGTTTTTGTGTATCATGTTTTGATTTGTTATATGATTTCTTCCATTTATTTTAGTCCGACTACATAGCATGACTATAGTGAAAATGTACTCAATAGGAAAGTATATGTAGAACCTATACAGAACTGTATGCAGCCGTGGGGAGGGAGGGGGGTAGTGGGGGGTAGGTGTGGGGGGGATAAAATCTCAATTGTATGGCAGTGATTGTTAAACATTAAAAAATAATTTAAAAAAAAAAAGAGGGAAGAGTAAATAGCCAGCAGATTCAAAGTCAGAATAGAATGACAACAAAAGAATTGTTTACTACTCTACTGAGAACGCTTTATTTTGGAAGCATAGATGGTATTCCAACTAATGAACTGTACAGAATGTACTGAGAAAAGATGCTTGATACTAGATGAAATAGAGAAGCAAGAACTGTCCCTACAGATCCTCCTGAACCCTTGTACCCAATTTCATCACACCTTCAGGGAGAATGGAAAATTGGCCGAGTTTCAGTTCATATTAAAGAAATACACAGATGAGATTATAGACCCTATATCTATTTGATCACATATTGGAAAAATGGATCAAATACTGTAGCTAGGGTATTGAGAGACATTGGGGCAGAGACCTCCCTTATATATGGAAACCCTGATAAGTTTAAACATGGAACTCCTATCACCATCACAGGATTAGAAGGGGCTGAAGCATTGGCCAGACAAGTCAAACTAATGATGAAAACTGGACAATCACCTAAGAAAGAATATACTATGGTAATTGTACCCATTCTTGAAAATATTATTGGAATAGATGTATTGAGAGATATGGCTCTAAATTTACCTAAGGGGAGATATGAATTTGCAGTGAGGAAGATGGGAATTAACTTAGTTTTAGTGGGTAAAATAAAAATGGACCCAATCACTTTACCTGAACCTTCTAAAGTAATTACTTTAAATAAATATCATGTGCCAGGCAGGCAATATGTTGAGGCAGGAGTGTTAGTCCCTACAACCACTCAATGGAATATTCCTGTCTGGACAGTACAAAAGTTAAATGGGACATGGAGGATGACAGTCGATTATAGACAATTGAATAAAGTGACTCTTCCCTTGTATGTTGCTGTTCCAGATACCATTACCTTAATAGAAAGGATCTGGAAATATGATGGGACTTGATATGCAGTTATTGATTTAGCCAATGCTTTCTTTACTATCCCAATAGATTCTAAACAACAGGACTAATTTGCTTTCACTTGCCAGGGCCAACAATATACTTTTACATACTTTCCACAATGATATCTGCATAGCCCCACTATTTGTCATAGGATTGTGGCTGAGCATTTAGATGAATTAGAGTTACCTGGTGTACAGTTTACCCACTAAATCGATGATATTATGATACAGGGAAAAAATGTAAAAGAAGTGGAAAATAGTTTGACACTTTTAATTGAGCATATGAAAAGCAAAGGATGGGAAATTAACCCTGCAAAGATTCAAGGACCAGCTCAAACCATAAAATTTTGGGGGTTGTGAGAGATTATCCCACAAGTCCAACAAAAGATTCAGAATTTTCCTGTCCCCACCAATAAGAAAGAGTCCCCAGATTTGGAGGATTATTTGGATATTGCTGACAACACATACCACATCTAGAACAAATTTTGAAACTCTTATATAAGATTATTAGGAAAAAACATGAATTTGATTGGGGATTTGAGCAGAGTGAAGCTTTTGAAGAAGCAGAGGCTGATTTACAATTGGCCCTCGATTTAGGGCCTATGCAAAGTGACCTGGTGGGATTACAAGTGACTGCATAGGATGAATATACAAACTGGAGTTTATAGCAAAAACAAAAAAGCTGAAATGTACCCTTAGAATTTTGCTCTAGGAAACCCCATTCATCTGAAATTCAATATACCCCTTTTGAAAAGCAGTTGTTAGCTGCATATTGGGCTTTGGTAGAGACTGAACAACTGACTTCAGGTCATGAGGTAGTATTAGGGCCTGGAACCCCAATTATGATCTGGGTAACGAGTACCCCAGCTTCTCACAGAATTGGACATGCTTAAGAGGCTAGCATAATTAAATGGAAATGGTATATTCAAAATAGATCTAAAACAGGCAAATGTAGAGTTTCTGCTTTACATGAATCTATAGCAAACATAGATATGGAGGGAAATGATACACTCCCTGGACCAAAGCAATATTTAGTGCAGTCCTTTGTAAAATGGAATGAGGGATATGATGGATTAACTGAAGAACAAAAGAGACATGCATGGCTTACTGATGGAACAGCAAAATATTTGGGCCACAAAAGACATTGGAAAGTGGTAGCCTATGACCCATGTACTAGGCAGACTTTGAAAAGTACTGGGATAGGTGGAAGTAGTCAATATGGTGAACTTATGGCAGTACATCAAGCTATCAAAACAGAACAAGGAGGACAGTGTTATATATTCACTGATTCATGGACAGTAGCTAATGGGTGAGCTACATGAATGCTCAGGTGGAAAAATCAAAACTGGGAAATTCATGGCAAACAAGTCTGGGGCAAAGAATTATGGGAAGATATATGGGACATGTCTTTGGTTACTAATTTGTTAGTTTTTCCATTTAGATGCTCACATGGCCCTCACCACACCAGAACGTGAGTACTATGCACATGCTGATCAACTAGCAAAAATTGCTACTCAACATATTGTTCCTACTCTGACATCAACTGATGATCTGGTACTAGAAAAATGAGTCCATCAAATGGCTGGCCATTTAGGGGTCCAGGCCACACAAGAGTGGGCACAAGAATGAGGTATTAGTATCTCACATTCATTGTTAAAACAAATAGCAGAGAAATGTTATATATGGCAGTTGGAAAAGGAATGAACTGTTCCTCTGGTAGTAACTGGAGAGATAGGAAGGGGAAAAATATCAGCCCAAATTTGGCAAATAGATTATATTGAAGCCCTACCCCAAGATAAAGGATGCAAATTTATATGTACTTGCATTGACACCTATTCAGGTGTACTAGTGGCTTGTCCCTATAAGAATGCAACCCAGAAAAACACCTGTAAAACTCTAGATATCATAAGTCTATATTATGGAACCCCAATGCAGATCCATGGTGACAACTGGTCACATTTAAAAGGTAATGAAATGAAGAAATGTTGTATATTACACAATATAGAATGGATATATCATATTCCATATTATCCTCAAGTATCTGGGTTAATTGAAAGAATGAATGGATTACTGAAAGAATTGTTAAGGAAATTAAGTTCTAATAATTCCTATCAACATTGGAAAGATAATTTGATCACTGCTTTGCATAATTTGAATAATAGACCATTAGGAGGAAGTACGGCTCTAGCCAGAATGATGACCCCAAATCTGCAAATTAGAAAACAACAAACATATAAGATCCCAAATATTGAGTACTGGACTGTGAGGCCAGATGTCCCATCACCTTATCCTGGGACACCTGGTTCAGCGGGATATGATTTAGGATATGATTTACATTGTTTAGAGGACTTTAGGTTATATAGAAAGAAAATAAGAAAAATATCTACTGCAATACGTATGAAAATCCCCCAAAATCATTTTGGATGGATATTACCTAAATCTAGATTAGCAGCTTGAGGAATACTTGTACTGACTGGAGTGATAGATTCTAATTATGAAGGAGAAATTATTGTGACATTCCAAAATTTAGGTGAAGAACCCATACAGTTTTGTAAAAATGATAGAATAAATCAAGTGATAATTATTCCTTGTGAAACAATACCCCTTGTGGAAACTGAACCTCCTTCTAAAATAACTAGCAGAGGAACTAAAGGATTGTGTTCTACTGATGGAATAAAATTAGGAACTAAAGTATGGGTAAAACGGAAGCCAGATGATGTTCCAAAGGCTGTGGAAATTATAGCACATGGTAAAGATAATACTGTAACTGTTGTTTATTCAGGAGAAGATGATTACCAAATTGTACCCTTAACTCATATATGCTGCTGTGAATGAGGCTATGATAGTGGGTTCATGGACTCCAGAAGCACAGCTGACCCTATATCTACACTGCTTCTGGTTATTGTCTCCTTGTCTCTTTTTCACTTTTTGTCTGTTAAACTTGTTCACTAGATTTGTTTTCTGCAGGCTTAGTATCCTCCACCAGCAGATGCCTGATTGCTTAAGCTGGATATCACCCCTTATCCACGACTGTGATGTCACCCCTGGATCTGGCATTGACTGAGCTCCAGATGCCAACTAATGAACTGAACTCTCGAATGGAACCTCTTGGGGCAGGGATAGCTCCAATCTCAGCAGGAAGTAGCTATGGAAGAAGAGACCTTTGCCCCTTACCCCAACATTTTGGGTCCCATTAGTTTAAGAGGGGAATGATGGGGTACTTGTGCTCAAGTCCCACTCTAAGATATTGTTTTATGTGCTTATTTTGTGTGATCCCTGTTATAGTTGTTGTAAAGTTCTGTTGACACCAGTTGCCTAAGATATTGTTTTATATGCTTATTTTCTGTTATCCCTATTATAATTCTGTTCTTACCAGTTGCCCCACTGACCTATGTAATGAATACAAAAGATCTTGGGGCCAAACGTAATGGTGATTTAAATAGGAAAATCTTTCCTATTCATTAATAGGTGACCTGCTTAAATCACATGGAAGCCTAAGTCCCGTGTGGTAGGAGGAGCTTGCTGAACAGGTGGAACAGGAAGGGTGGAGCAGAATTGGGAGGAAGTTGGTCAGATTAGTCAGAGCTGGGAAGGACACAGGCAGGCAGGCAAAGCTAGGCTTGTGAGTATTTGTTTGTTTGTGGGAAGGCCTCAGCAGGGTAGAGAGAGGCTTTTCCCCCTACAGTGGTAATGTGTATTGACTTCTTGGTTACTATGACTGATTTTGCTTTCTGATTCTGGAATTTGGCTTTCTGGTGTCTGAATAAATGTTTTTCTTCTGCCTTCTACATGGAGAGCCTGTTATACTTTGCATTTGAGAACTATGCCAGCATATTCATAGTCACTACCAGTGCTGTGAATATTGCCTTGGAGATACAAATTTGTTTTGTAAAATCAAAAGGTCACACTTAAGGACCTAGAAGTCCACATGTGGCCTTAAAGCCACAGGTTCCCCACCCCTGGCTTATACCACAATGAGGATGCTGGGATAAAGGAGTTCATTTTTTGTATTTCCACTGCTCTGAATTTGGAGTCATCACTTGTCTCAACTTCCTGACCTTGGCAATTAGGACAGACCAGTTCTTAGAATTCCCATCTCCTTGCTCATTGGTTTAATACTGATGTGAGGACAAAATTTATCTTCTAAAAGGGGGAAATGACAAAAAATGTAAAAGCTCTAAATAATGGAGAAAAGAAAATGTTGCCTTTAGAAAGACAACATAATCAGACTCTCTCCCTTGAGGACTGGGATTCTTGTGGTTGGCTTCCAAATGTTTCCTAGTGGGGAAGGAATATACTTAAAGGGCTCATGGTAGCTACAGTTCTAGGAACCTTAGAATTTACCTTGTATTCTGTTAGTAAACATGTTTTCATAAGTGTCTGTAAATTATCAAGGTGGATTGAGGCTTTCAAACATAGAATTGTTTTAATAGTTGTCAAAAAATATCTTTCAAATCATCATCTTTTTTTTTTTTTCCTATTTGGAGACTCTCAGATAATTACAAATGACAGAAGGATAAATTTTACAGGTAAGGCCATGAAGGATCATTTTAAAGATTCTTCTTCTAACCTACCAATTGCATTGTTCATATCACCCACAGGGCTCAGGTAAGGTAAACAGAATAAGTGGCATGTGAAAATTAAAATTCTCCCAATTTTCAGCTGAGTTTCAGTTACCTTGACCTGATGTTCTTCCTGTAGTTCTTGGTGGTCAATACCAGAAGCCTTGCATTGATTTTTATCACATGAAATAATTACTGGAAGACCAATATAATTATCACTAGTAGGTTTAAATAGCATTATCTAAGGAACCAGGGCAGCTAGGTGGACAAAGTAGATAGAGTGCCAGGCCTAGAGTCAGGAAGGTTCATCTTCCTGAATTCAAATCTGGTCTCAGAGACTTACTATCTGTTTTACTCTAGGCAAGTCACTTAACCTTATTTGCCTCAGTTTCCTCATTTGTAAAATGAGATAGAGAACAAAATGGTAAGCCACTCTAGTATCTTTGCCAAGAAAATACTGAATGGGGCCACAACGAACCGGACACAACTGAAAATCTACAGAACCGCCACAAGGGAGGTTTCAAGATTTAGAACCTGCCAAGTGGATCTTCTAGAAGAAACACCAGCAAATCTGACCCAAAACAAGGTGAAAAGGTCTACCCAGGGATGTGGTATTCTGGTGAAAGTTTAACAATCAGTTTAGGGTGGGGGGACCTTACCCACAACACACTTTTAAATTTAATCTGCATTATTAACATTTTTCCCATCACTTTCTTAGATCTAGATGTTCACCAAAACACTAAATCAAGCCCTGACTTGTAGCATTTGCCAATTGCCTAGATGTGAATGCTCATACCAGGTTGGTTTTTGGGTTTGGGCTGGTTCTAGCACATGCTCGTCCCTAGGCTCATCCCATGGATTGTTAACAACTGACTGTGTAATTAAAACTCTAAGGTGTTGTTTCATGGATATACACATCTTTTGGTGTAAGCAAACTGAGCTAGACAATCTGTAAACCATGGTTCAGATAACCCTTTGACTCAGAATTGCCAGGGAAACATGTTTCTGAGAAGCAAAGGACTTGATGCTATATGTAGCTAAACCCAAGAAGAAGGAAACAAGATTTCTGGTATTTAAATAGATATTAACCTGCATTCCTTACTTTTTGTCCTATCTTTAATTGTGTACAACATTTTTTCTTTATTATTTTGTTCAGTTGTTTTCAGTCATGTCTCACTTCATGACTCTTTATGAGCTTTTCTTGGCAAAGATACTAGAGTAGCTTGCCATTTACTTCTCCAGCTCATTTTACAGATGAGGAAACTGAAGCAAACATGGTTAAGAGACTTGCCCAGAGTCATACAGCTAGTAAATATCAGGCCAGATTTGAACTCATGAAGAGGAGTCTTCTAGATGCCATGTCTGGTACTCTATCCATTGCAACACCTACTTTCCCTTTTGCTTTATGATATAGTTATGTTTATCATCCATTGCTATGACCTCACCCTTTTGAGAGAGTACTTAATTGTTGAATTTAACACAAAAATGAAGTTTTCATTCCAGTCTTCCTGGTTTCAGTTTCTTCTAAAATTTTTTGTTATACTTGTCTGTGACTGGCAGCACAAAGTTGCTGTTCTTGAGATTCCTAACTTTAAGTGTGGATACTTGTGCCAAGCAGTTACTACTGTTCAAAACAATAGCTCCTGAAATTGTGTAGGTAAAGGCTGACATTTTAAAAATTATTATCACTAAAATCCTCTATTCTTGCTAAGAGGGTTTGCTCTTTGATTTGTTGCAGAATAATTGCCTGATTAATGCTTGCTACTTAGACTTGAAAAAAATGATTTGGATTTTGTTTATGATTTGTTATCCACATATTTTTCCCCCATCATAAACATTAAGCATCATTGGTCCAAGTTTTCTATTTTTCTGTACAAACAACCGCCTTATTGAGTTCTGAAGAGAGACACTGAAAACCCAGATTTGATGAAGTTTCTGAGGAAGTATCAAAGGAGGTAATTGTGGAAAGAGGGAAAACGCTTTTTTATTGGAATGTGCTTTGACTGAATTACCCCCATTCTTCTGCAGGCATAATAGAAAGGGAATGAATTGTCCCCATTCTTCTACAGACTGAATAGAAAAACCTTTAAATCTTTCATCTGCCTTGGTCCCCTTCTCTCTATTAAGTCACCAGTATGGTCCAGGCCTTCATTATTTCTCACTACCACTATAGGAACCATGGCGGAATTATAATGGCTCACCTTTTTATGACACCTTATGGTCTACAAGGATCTCTTTAGGAGTGTGACAAGCATCTGAAAAAGTGAGATGATTTACCAACATTACATGGCTAGGAAGTAAGGAGCTCTACCATGAAGACCACAGAAACAGAGACTCTGGGAATGGAGTTTGAAGGAATGTGGGAAGAGTGATGTAGCTGGAGTTGGAAGACCTGGCTCCAATGCTAGCTATGTGACCCTGAGCAAGACATCTGTGAGATTCCTCCAGATTCCCATAGGGGAAGAGAGTTCTCCCTCCTTGGAACTATCATAGCATTTTGTGCTTAATTCTGTAAAACATCTCTGACTTACATGGATCTCAGATCTATAATACAAGTCAGGATGTCTTGTTCCTCATAAATGATATATAATATAAACTAGGGGGACACCTCTCAAAGCTTACAACATGTTGCCACTCAGTCATTTCAGTCATGTCTGATGCCATTTGAGGTTTTCTTGGCAAAGATGTTGGAGTGCCATTTCCTTCTCTAGCTCATTTTATAAATGAGGAAACTGAGGCAAATAGGGTCATACTCTTTCCCTACAATGGGTCATTGTAGGCCCCATACTCTTTCCATTGCACCAGCCAGCAGTTCATCGGTTGCTTCTTAATATATCATTTCCTGAGACTGACTCTGGGCTAAATATTAACACATCTCCAACGTCACTTTCCAGGTTAACCAAAACTGGGGATTTAGAAACACAGGAATAACCAATCCCACCCTCTTCAACCATCCCCATATTCTTTCTATTACATTTGATTATTTATTATTTCTTAATTGTTATCTAACTGACCAGGAGGGAAATTCCCCCTTTGACTCCTAGTCTAATTGTTGGGATCAAATGAGTCGATTCCAGATGGGTTTTGCATTGGCACCATTGGGGCAAATCATTTTCCTTCTCTTGGCCTTAGCTTCTTTTTTTTGTAAAATGGACGAACTGATCTTTCAGGCTCTTCAAGCTCTAAGAATCTATGAGGCTATTGTTGGGTGGTGTGAGGGGAGACCATACTGCTCTGGGAGTCAAGTGATCTGACTTCTAATCCTGGTTCTGTCACTAACTCAAGCCATGGTCTTTGGTAGGTAGATCCCCCATACCTAAGTTGTAGTCCTGCATGATGACTTTGAATAGCTCTGGCTCACTTAAATCCAGTTCACACACAAGTCAAAACATTACTCTCCTAATGCCATTGGTTCTTCTCAAAAAAAGACAAAAAACCAGCTAAGTGGCCAAATGATAGATTCATAAGATGGCTTCATCTCCCATTTCTGTATCATTGTAGAGGAACTCTTCATTCCTGAAATGATTATTCCTCTTTTCCATCTGCATCTTAGAATACTCAACTCCCTTAAAGGCTAAATCCAAAGTATCACCTCCTATGGGAAGTCTTTCCTGATTCCCCTCTATCTCACCCCCAGCCACTTGCTAGGGTTTCCATCCCTCCTCTTAAATACTTTGTATTTACATATCTGCACATATACTGTCATTTTCTTCTTCCCTGGCACATAGTAAATGCTTAATAGGTGGTTGTTGAATTAAATTAAATGGAAGAAGAGGATGATGGTGCTAATATTTAGGAGGACTTGAAGGTTTAAACAGCACTTTTAAGTATATTATTTCATTTGCTCCTCACAGCAACATTATGAGGTAAAATATTAAAGATGAGATTTAGAGCTAGAAGGTTGCTTTAGCTAGTAATTAGCTATTAGTAATAATAGCTAGCACTCAGAACAATTTGGAACTATACCCAAAGGGCAAACAAACTGTGCAGATCCTTTGATCCAGCAATACTACTACTAGGTCTATATCCCAAAGAGATCATTAAAAATGGAAAAGGACATACATGTGCAAAAATACTTAAGAGCAGTCCTTTTCATGGTGACAAAATATCGGAAATTGAGAGGATTTCATCCATTAGGGAATGACTGAACAAGGGATAGTATATGAATGTAATGGAATGCTATTGTGCAATAAGAAATGACAAACAGGTAGATTTCTGAAAAACCTAGAAAGACTTGTACAAATGGATGCAAAGTGAAATCAGCAGAACCAGGAAAACATTGTACACAATATCAGCAACATTGTGTGATGCTCAACTATGATTCAGCTCTTTTCAGCTGATGATCTAAGACAAGCACAAAGGACTCATGAAGGAAAATGCTATTCATGTTTGGATAAAGAATGGGTGGACTCTGAATGCACTTCAATGCATTTTTTCATTTACTTCTTTCTTTCTCCTTTTTTTTCCTTTTTGATCTTTTTCTTCTTTCACAACTGTGAAATATGGAAATATTTTTACATTATAGAACATGTGCAAATTATATCAAACCACCTACCATTTTCAGAAGAGTGGAGGGGAAAGAGGGAGAAAAATTTGGAACTCAAAATCTTGTAAAAATAATGCTAAAAGTTTTGTTGATATGTAACTGGGAAAAAATAAAATACTATTACACTAAAAATTATTGAAATGTAATTTGTAATCATTTAAGACATATATAACAATGCAACTGAAATTTTTAAAAATAGCTAGCACTCATAGGTTTGCAAAGCACTTTACAAATTTCATCTCATTTAATCCTCACAACAACCCTGGGAGGTAGGTGTTATTCTTATACCCCTTTCAAAGATGAGGAAACTGAGGCAAACTGAGGTTTAAGTGACTTGCCTGAGGTCCCCCAACTAGTGAAAGTCAGAGGTGAGATTTGAACTCAGGTTTCCCTGATTCCAGGTCCAGCACTGTTCCACAATCACTTTATTTTCAGAGGACAAACCTAACTCCTAGAGAAGGGGATTGATTTGGCTAGGGCCACATAAGTAATAAGTAACAACCATCTGACTCCAAATATAGTACTCTTTCTACTACAAATCATTTCACCTCTCTGGGTCTCAGTTTCCTTATCTATAAAATCGGTATAATAATCCCCATATTCCCTACATCACAAGGGTTTTGAAAGGATTTGAAAAGGGGGAAGGAGGAAAGGGAATTTCAGGCACAGAAATTTGTGGTGAACAATAGGATAGGTTGAGGGAAAAGTAGAACGAGATTGTGAGGAATTTGGTAGAAATGTAGGTACATGAAAGAGGGTGGTATGGTATAAGGTTGGAGAAATATGTCTGAGTCAGATTGTGGGAGTCCTTGAATGTCAGACCCAGAAGTTTGAACTTTATCTCCTAGGCAATGAGTAGCCATAAAAGGTTGAGGGGTGAGGGGTGCCCTGAAGAAAGCCTTTGTAGTGTCAGGCCCACAACAATTAGGATTGTGGAGGACTGGAGGGGAGGGAGCTTTCTTACAGACAGTGCTGAGGCTCAATTACAGCTGACTGAAGAGCCAAGAACCTCAGTCCCTCCCAGCCCAACCACTGCCAAACACACTGCGGTTGTGTCCGCGTGGGCGGCTGTTGGTTTGGCTCCCAGTGTGAGCCAGGCGCTCGGGGCCTTGGCTCTGTTTACAACCCCTGAGGAGGGGGAGAAGGGGTGGGGGGGAGAAACATCCCCAGCAACATTCCCCAGGCTCCTCCCCTCCAGCTGCCCGACTCCTGGCCTGGTCTGCCTAGCCATGCCCTCCTCAGGCAGCTCTCAGCTCCAAGCTGGCCAGAACTGACCTGCGGAGCTAGGGATGGAAAGGCTGGGGCTGAGCCGTAGCACCCAAGTCGGGGTCTGACCCAAGCCAGGAGGGTCACCCATAGGTCGCTGGCCTCCAGGACTGAGAGAGCCAGGGCACAGCTGGGCTTCTGGCAAACTCTACAGGAGCCTCAGGGTCATGATAATGATAATAATAGTGATGATAATTGGGATTCACCAGCATAGGAGATAACTTTGTTGACCCTCCCAACAACCCAGTGAGGCAATACTATTCTATAAAACCCCAGGCAAGTCACTTGACCATTTGCCTCAGTTTCCTCATCTGCAAAATGGGGATAATAATTAATATTTTAATTAATTAAGAATAAATCATCTCTGCAAAATGCAGAAAGAACTATGGAGTCAGAATGCAGAATGAAGCAGACTATTTTCTCTTTTGTTATGTTTTGGTTTTCTCATGGTTTCTCCCATTCATTTTAATTCTTCTATGCAACATGACCATTGTGAAAATGTATTTAATAGAAGTGCATGGGTAGAACCCATATAAGATTGCATACTGTCTTTGGGAGAGAGGAGGAGAAAATTTGGAACTTATGGAAGTGATTGTTGAAACTGAAAACAAATAAATTAATCAATTTGGGGGGAAAAAGAATAAATCATATCACTTGCCTCTCACTGTTGTGAAGACCAAGTATGAAATACTTGTAAAGCTTTCAGCACGGTGCCTGGTACATAGTAGGCACCATTACTACTACTACTACCTGCTCTTCACAGATGAGGAAACCACAGCTCAGGAAAGCTGGGAACTGACCACAGAGTCAGAAACGGGTTTCTAACCCAGAGCTGTCCTGATTCAAATTTCAGAACTCCTTGTAGTCTCTCTCTTAGAATCATAGAGTGCTACAGGGCAGCTAGGTGGCTTGGAGCGGATTGAACTCCAGGTCCGGAGTGAGGAAGACCTAAATTCAAATGTGACCTCAGCCACTTACTAGCTGTGTGACCCTGGGCAAGTCGCCTAATCTTCCCTGCCTCAGTTTTCTCATCTGTAAAATGAGCTGGAGAAGGAAATGGCAAACCATTTTTGTATCTCTGCCAAGAAAATCCCAAATGGGGTCACAAAGAGTCAGACACAACAGAAAAATGACTGAGTAAGGGTGCTATGAGATTTAATTGAGCTATTATTATTCAAAATAACAGCAGTAAGACTTGGAGGACATCCTGTATATAGACTCAAGTCTCCCTAAGGGAGCTATATCTTCTGCTTAGACCAAAGCCTCTAAGCTAGGTAGGGACTGTCTTCCAATCAGAGCTGAGGCTTAATGGGGTTTAGGTGTGTAACTCGCCACCCCTTCCTCAGATCACAGTTTCATTGACAACTGGAGGGAATACAGAAAAGAATGACAGGACACCTTACCCTCAAGGAACTCACACTTTACTGGGCCAGAGTTACAAAGTCATACAAGGTAATATGTACTAAGGGCCCCTACAAGAGTTTCAATTAGCAAGCTATGTATTCAGAGGCAGCTAAGTGGTTCAGTGGATAGAATGCTGGGCCTGGAGTCAGGAAAACCTCAAGTTAAGTCTGATCTCAGACACTCACTATTTGTGTGATCCTGGGCAAGTCACACAACCTCTGTTTGTCTTAATGCACTGGAGAAGGAAATGACAAACCACTCCAATATCTTTGCCAAGAAAACCTCTTGGACAGTATGGTCCATAGGGGTCACAAAAAGTCAGACATAACTGAACAAGTGAACAATGTGTATTTAGAACAGACTGAGGTCAGCATAGACTGGTATAATAAAGGAAAACTTCTTGGGAGAGCCTGAGTTCAGCCTTTAGGAATTTACTGGATTTGAATATGGGGATACTAGATTGGGAAAGGAGAATGGGATAAGCATTTATGGAGCACCTATTATATCCCCGGCATGATGCTAACTGGTTTTTATATTTGCTCCTCACAACAACCCTGAGAGGAAGGGGCTATTGTGGTTCCCATTACACTTGAGGAACCTGAGGCAAACAAAGGTCAGGTGACTTGCCCAAGGAAGGATTTGAACTTAGGTCTTCTTGACACAGTGAACAGAGTCCCAGATCTGGAAACAAAAAGACTCCTCTTCATGAGTCCAAATCTGGCCTCAGATACTAGCTGTGTGACTCTGGGTAAGCCACTTACCCCCTTTTGTCTCAGTTCCTCATCTGTAAATTGAACTCAAGAAGGAAATGGCAAACCATTCCAGTATCCTTGCCAAGAAAACCCCAAATTGGGTCATGAAGAGTCAGACACAACTGAGAAATGACCCAACAACTTCTTGACTTCAGGCCCAGAGTTCCATCTTCTTGTAGTACAGAAACTTTTCAGCCTGAGTGCAGGCCAGGTGATATCAGTATACAACAGAATCACATACAACCTCCTAGCAAGTGTAGTACAGAGAATTTATCCCATTAACAAAGTTCTCTTAGCTCTAAGCACCATAAGAAATTAAGTCTACCCATAGGCATAATATGAACTACAATTCACTCTAACACATAGCAAATGCATCCACACTAGGGCAAAAAGCTTCATGACGTCTGAAGAGAAAAATTGCCATGGAATGGAGGAGGGAAGGAAATGTGAGAAAACTTTCTGGGAAAGGAAGCATTCAAATTGGACTTTAAATGTTAAACAATGCTCAATAAACCATAGTGGCTCCCCATCACCACCAGGAACGATAACATTCTCTAATTTGGCATTCAAAGCCCTTTGTAATCTACTCCCATTCTCCAATCTTCTTATACCATACTCTACAGAAAAGAAGCCCATAGATTGCACAACACTAGGCCCCTGCTTAAGCTCCACTTAAGGGCTGTTTTCTGGACCCTACTGGCTTAAGAGTGATTATCAATAGTAACTATTGCTGTTTGCCTCCCAGCCTGATATAATTATTTTTCTTTGCCTCATTAAGGGGGCCATCCCCTGATTACTTCTTAAACAGGCCTATTCGCTGAATGAGCATTACCTTGCCCTGAATGAATATCTGAATAAACCTTGGCCTAAAGAGTCCAAGATCTCCCATTGTTTCCTGGGCCATCTCCAGTCATCCTGACGAATATCTGGTCAGACGGCTCTGGAGAAGAAGTGAGGCTGGTGACCTGCACAGCCCTCCCTCACTCAAAAAATAAAAAAAAACAAAGTCAAGTGTAAGTCATGTCATTATTTTTCTGATGGCATGGTCTTCTTCAGCAACAAAGGACAAGCACACATTTGCTTCAAGTCCAGCTAAAATCTCACCTTCTGCACAAGATCTTTCCTGATCCTCCTTAACAGTGCCTTTCCTCTGCTGATTATGTCCAACTTAACCTCTCTCTCTCTCTGTTTCTCTGTCTGTCTGTCTGTCTCTCTCTCTTTCTCTCTCCTCTTCCCTTTTCCTCTCTTTCTCCCTTTTCCTCCCTCTCTCTCTCCTCTTCTCTCCGTCTGTTTCTTTGTCTGTCTTTCTTTCTATATGTGTGTGTGTGTGTGTAGATATATATATATATGTATATATGATCTGTACATAATTATTTGTATACTGTCTCCCTCATTAGATGGTAAGGTCCTTGAGAGCAGGCATTGTATTTTTCCCTCCTTTGTATTCCCAGTGCTTAACCCAGTACCTGGCACATAGTAGGTGCTTAATAAAATGTTTATCAGCTAACTAAAGTAGCCATTCAACAGGTGAAGAAGTTGAAGAAGACATACTAGGCATAGGAATAGAAAAACATATCACCCTCAAATAGGAATTGGCAAATAGGTGATTTTAGCTGGAATGGAGACTATATGATGGGGACCTCTGAAGAGGGGTCATAGGAACATCCAGCATCCAGATAGTGACAGTAATTTAGATAACTGCAGTTTTAGGTCTTGAGATCAGGAGGAAGGTCAGACCTGGAGAAAAAGATACAGGAAAAATCATTTACAGAGCTAGGAATAGATGAGATTGTCTAGATACAGAGAGTGGGCAGGACATACAGGAGAGAATTAAGGGCTGAACCTGGGGGAAAAGGCACTTTAGGGAAGAGGATGAGTGGCCACTGAAGGGAACTGAGGCAGAGGGCTCAGAAAGGAAGTAGGAAAACCAGAGTGTTTTTATCTTAGGAGTGGATCCAAAAGGAAGGTGGGAGTGGCAACAAGAATGGAAAGCATGGCTTCTCCCATTCGTTATTATTCTCTACACAACATGACTAATGAGAAATTGTGTTTAATAGGAATCTATGTGTACAGTCCATATCAGATTGCATGCCATCTTGTGGAGGGAGGGGGGGAAGGAAGGGGAGAAAATTTAAAACTTACAGAAATGAATGTTGAAAACTAAAAATAAATAAGTTGAAAATTGTAAAAAAAAAATGTAAGGCAATTTTTCAGCGCTCTGGCTGGAGATCTAGAGAGAATCTCTACTGAGATCTAGGGTGAGTGTGAATAAATGGGAGATGTGACAAGAGTACAGTCTTTCCATAAACAAACAGGAACTAGACTTGTTATGTTCTTGGAAACAAGAATTAAAGGGAAATACAAGGCTTGGAGATCAGCTTAAATTTTAGTTATCCTGATAACAAGGTCATGGTTTAATCTTCCTCTAGACTGGTCATAGACCTTGGGCCCTAGTCCTAGCCACAGATTTTAGTTATTGCCTGTGCCCTAACTCTAAAAGCATGCTGGACCCAGGGCCCATTATCTCTATTTTGTTCACATGTTACCAGTATCCTTCTTCTACCCACATACCCCAGCCTTTTGAGAGAGTATGAATGTTTCCATGCAACTCATCCCTACTGTGCAAGACACAGCTTTAAAGCCTGGAGAGAGATCATTCTTATGTTACTATGTACAAAAATGGCCCATCCTCTCTTTCTGATCATGAGTCACTATGGCCAACTGTCCCCCAAGTGATGCCTGACAGGTTAGCAGGTCCAACTGAGTGGCAGAAGAGGTTATCCCCAGAGAAAGGCAGGATCAGAAACTCAATGAAAGTACTCCCCCAAACAAATTCCACTTTCTATCAGGAAATCCAAGGCTGGAAAGGAGAGTGGGCTCGGGGGGGGGGGGGGGGGGGGGGGAGGGGGGGGAGGAGGAGTGGGAGGAAGAGAGAGATAGAGAAATAGAAAGACAAAGAGAAAGAAGAGACAGAGATAGAAGCAGAAACACAAGAAACAGTGAGAAAGAAACAGACATGGAAAAAATACAGGGTCTCAGAGACAAAGACTGAAAACATGTAGGAGAGTGAGAGAAGAGAATTAAGTGAGGGAGGAAGACAGAAATCCAGACCCAGCCAGGTGGGGAAATCCCTGGTGAAGGAGGCATCTGATAACTGGATCTTTGATGCTTGAGTTCCTCTGTTTACAGACTGGAAAGGGCTGGAATTCTATCTATTAACCTGAGAGCCAGAGATTTTAATAGACCTAAGACAATGGCTCTCAGGTTCAAATTACTTGTTAATTCCTGCCAGTGGGGTTGGCAGCTTTCATGAGATGGGTGTACATGTGTGTGTCGGAAGTCCCAGAAATCTCAGAATTTGAAGGAACTCCAGAGCCCATCATGTCCAATGTCCAATGGGCACTCAATCAAAAAATTCTCTCCAACTTGTTTAGTGGTTATGACACATCTGCTTGCCAATCTTAGAGGAAGAAAAGACCTCTACTTGCTGAGATAGCCTGTTTTACTTTTGTACAAAACTGTTAGGAAGTCATTCCTTCTATCAAACCTAAATTTACCTCTTTGGAAATTATCAAGAGCTCATAAATCTAGAACAACAAGAGACCATAGAGGTCATCTCTCTGGGCCATGTCATGGATAGTATAGGGCAGAGATAGGAAACTCTCCCCAAACTCCCACGGGAATCAGAATCAGATTAAAAAGCAATTGAGAAATGCTTAAAATAAATAAAAATACAATACCATATAGATAACGTTCCTTTGTGGTTTTCTAAATCAATATTTGAGTTTGACCCCTCTGACTATTCCAACCCTCTTCATTTGACAGACAAGAAAACTGAGGCCCAGAGTGGTTAATGGAGGTGATTAGCTCTAGATCGAAGGGCCAGAATTGGGACCCAGGTCCTCTGAATTGTTCTGGTCCTCAGCACTCTCACTGTAGCCAGTGACCTGCATTGATGTCACTTCTGCCCTGAAGGACCAGAAAGAACACCCTTTAAAATTCTTAGAGACTACCAGCATATCTTTCCGAGTCTTCTTCTCCAGGCAAAATGACCCCAGTTCATCTACCAGCCCTCACCCTGCCCCACCCCCACCCCACTCATTACCATCACCTCATGTTTGGACTATTACAATAGTCTGCTGATTGATTTTTTTGTTTCAAGTTCCTCTCTGCTCCACTCAAGTGATCTTTCTAAACTTCAGGCCTGATTGTATCACCCCGCCGCCGCTGCCCCCCCCCCCCCCCCACCTATTCAATAAATTTCAGGAACTCCCTATCAACTCCAGCATCAAATAAAAATTCCTCTCTTTGGCATTCCAAGCCTTTATAATCTCCCTCTTCCCTCCTCCCCAATACACACACACACACACACACACACACACACACACACACACACGCACACACGCACACACACACACACGTGCACCTTTCCAGTTATTTTATACTTTAGTCTCTATTCCATAACTCTCACATATTCTTCTATCCAGTGATACTGGCCCCCTTGCTGTTTCTGGAAAAAGACAATCCATTTCCTAACTGGACATTGTTACTGGCTGGCCCCTTATGCCAAGAATGCTCACCTTCTTCATCTCATTCTCTTAGCTTTCTTGCCTTCCTTCAAGTCTCAACTGAAATCCTACCTTCTACTGGAAGTCTTTTTGGATCCACATTAATGCAAATCCTTTCCCTCTGTTGACTATCTCCAAGTGACTTTGTCTATATCTTGTTAGTACATAGATATTCGGACGTGGTCTTCCCCTATTAGAGTGGGAGCTCCCTGAGAGCAGAGACTTGTCTTTTGCCTTCCTTTGTATCACCAGTACTTAGCACAGCGCCTGGTACATACTTAATGAATGTTCATTGACTAATTATATGTTGCTTGACTCACCTATGGTGTTCAGTGTCCAGTTTCTTATTTCTTTTGAAATTTGGAACAAAATTAGCCCCACTCTAATTCTGTGATCTATCTTCACTTCCCCACAAGATTTCAAATATCACTTACAGTAAGAATTTCATTCTCAAGAGTTTCCCATCTTCCGTTGGCTGACTTCCTTTGTAGTTTCACTCTAGTCTCTGAACCCTTTGAAATGTGCTCTCTCAAATCTAGAGTGTGTGGTACATTAATTTCAGGGCCCTTCTCTGTCCCTTTCACAAATTTTAAGATAGTAGGGTGGTCCTCCCATCCTCCCAATAGGGGTCTCGCCATCTCTACCATAGCAACCAGATCCTGAATGATGAAAATCATATTCGGTAAAAAATTCCCCTTGTATAAACAGGGATATGATGTATGAGTATAGGTTTGGACTTGTAATCAGGAAAACCTGGATTCAAATTTTACCTCAGATATTAACTATTTGAGTACCCTGGGGCAAGTCACTTAGACTCTCTTGATTTCAGTTTTCTTATCTGTAAAATATGTGAGTTAACCTCAAGGACCTTTAATATTCTTCCTAGTCCTAAAGCTATGATTCTATAAAATGTATAAAAGATAATTTTTACATTTCTGTCAGAGCATGTGAGGGCAGGTAGGTGGCACAGTAGGTAGAATTGGGACATCAAGTCAAGATGACTCATCTTACTGAGTTCAAATCTGACCTCAGACATTTACTAGCTGTGTGACTCGGGGCAAGTCACTTAACCCTGTTTGCCTCAGTCTCCTCATCTGTAAAATGAGCTGGAGAAGGAAATGGCAAACCACTCCAGTATCTCTGCCAAGAAAGCCCCAAATGGGTCACAGAGAGTCAGATATGACTGAAATGAATGAACAACAAGAATATGTAAGTTTGTGTATATAATTGTAAATAAATGTGATTTTTACCAATCAGATTAAGGATAGGAACAGGAGTTATACCAGAATTCAGTATTAAGGAACACTGTTATCAGTGTATCAATAGGGAAGTCCCTGCCAAAGGAGTGGAGCTAAAGAAGTCTTTGGTAAAGAATGAGCTAAGAAGACTTGAGTTCAAATTCAGTCTCAGATATCAGCTATGACCCTGGGCAAAATACTTAACCTTTGTCCTTTTTAGTTTCCTCATGTGTAACATAGGGATCTTAATAGCACCTACCTTCCAGTGTTGTCTAAAGATAAATGAGATAATATTTACAAAACACTTTGCAAAGAGATAGATAAATGCTATTAGCCATTAGCTGTTCTGGTTGGCCCAGGAACTCAATGTGAATCCAGGGACTCCTCCATTGCTGTGTCATTGCCAGGTAAAGATTCCTCCCTATCCCAGCTTACAAGACCCACCCACTTACAAGAGACAGCAGCTGTTGCCTGTATCTGTCATGGTACCAGAAACCTGATCTGCTTTCTCACAGTCATTTCTTCCAGCATCTCATGCATAGTCTTTTTAGTGTATGCTCTTGGCCCACAGCATTGTGGGAATTGGAGTTATTTCCTACTGTTAGTTAAGCTTTTATTCAGAGCCTACTATGTGCTAGGCTCTGTGCTAAGTGTTGGTGCCATGTCTCCAGCATCCTGAGAATTAGAGGCTCAATTATCTGCTGAATCTCACTCATGCCTGCTACATAAATATTTAATAAATGTTTGTCTGATAGAATTAATATGGAACTCCTTAATTCCAGTCTCCATATGTCCCTGGTGTCTTGCACATAGTTTGGTGATATATCAATACTTGTGGAGCTTAGTTTTAGTACCTTTTGTAGAATGATCCTGAGAATAACTCCTTACTTGTGCCTGGGTTCATCCAATTTAAAGGGTAAGGGAAGCAGGAACCATGGATCTATTTCCCCACCCAAAAGTATCCCTCCCTATCTTTCTAATAACCTTCTCTGACTCCAAAGAGGAAAAACATTATCTTAAGCTCCAAATTACGATTGTCTGTTAGATATCTCTAACTGAATATCCTGCAGACATCTTAATCACAAATTGTTCAAAGCTGAGCTCATCTTTTCCCTTAAGCCTTCTCTCTTCTTAATTTCTTTATTACTGTGGAGGACACCACTGTGCTCCCAGTTACCTGGCTCACACCCTAAGTGTTATCCCTTGACTCTTCACTCTCTCTCATCCCCCACATCCAATCTATTGCCAAGTCCTGTTGATTGACCTTCCTACCATCTCTGTCATGCTTACCTTTCTCTCCTCAGACACTGCTATGCCCTGGCCTCTTGTCTGGACTATTGGAGTAGACCTCTTGTTGGTCTACCTCCCTCAAGTCTCTCCCCCACTCTAGTCCATCTTCCATTCAGCTGCCAAAGTGATCTTCCTAAGGTACCTGACCATGTCACTCCCTCTACTCAATAAACCCCAGTGCATTACAATCAACTCCAGGATCAAATACTTTTATAAATCCTCTATCTGGCATTTAAAGCCCTTCATAAACTGGCCCCCTCCTACTTTCCCAGTTCTCTTATATCTTACTCTCCTCCTCCTTATTTTGGGATCCAGTGACTGACCTCTTTACTGTTCTTCAAACAAGATATTCCATCTCCTGACTCTGGGTGTCAGCACTGGATGTCCCCCAAGCCCGAAATGCTCTCCCTTCTGGTTTTTCTGGCTTTCTCCAAGTGCCTGTTGAAATTTCATCTTCCACAAGAAGTCCTTCTAGATCTCTCTTAATGCTAGTAAAATCTGTCTATTGATTATACTCAGCTTATCCTGTATCTACCTTGTTCACACATAGTTGTTTAGGTATTGTCTCTCCCATTTGACTGTGAGCTCCTTGTCCAAATTGTTCTGAGTGCTTAATAAATTATGTTTATTAGATTAGATTGGGTTGATCTTATAAAAGTTACATTCCTTCTTTGGGTCTCATTTTTCTAAGCTCCTTGTTATCTTTGAAATTTTATTTTTGCTAAGGAGGTCATTGCTGGAAACTTCTAATAATGAGAGTAATTAGATTTGATGAGGTAGGTCCAAGTCCCAGTTTTGATGTTCACTAGATGCGTGGCTTTGGACAGGTCGGTTCAAAACAGAAAACTCAATTTAGAATCAGAGGACCTGGGTTCAAATTCTGATTCTACTGCTTACTATCTGTGGGGCTTTGAGCAAATCACTTCATTTCTCCTGGTTTCTTCATCTGAAAAATGAAGTCATTAGATCAATCTCCAATGGGGGAGTATTACTAGATTACTTCTCTAGCGCTAAACTCTATGATTCAAATGAGTCACAGAGTGTAAAATTTCAATTTAGTTCTTTTGAATGGACAACATATGTACTCTATACTTAAGACTTGTTCATGATATTAACCAAGGAAGCCAAGAAGACTCAAGAAGCAAGAAGATCAGAGGGTTCCACGCCCATCACAAAATCAGAGAATTTTTAAACCCTTATTGGGAGTCTTCAAGCAACAGCTTGATGACAACTAGTCAGAGTAGTAGGGGAAATTGTTAACCTACACGCTGGATCAGATGGCTTTGGAGGTCCCTTCTCCCTTGGAGTCTGTGAGATCACTATGTACTCACACCTATTCTAGTTTGGGCCAGTTCTAATTGTTAGTAATTTCCCCCCATTAATCCAGTCACAAATATATCTCTATGCAGCTTTTCTTCATTGCTCCTACTTCTGTCTCCACCCCCAAGCAGACCAAGTCTATTCCTTCTTTCACTTGAGAACGCTTTAAATATCTGAAGACAAAGTTCAAATCCCTGTAATGTTAATGGGATTTAAGATCTTCCCCACCCCTTAATAGGCTCATGTGGAGCCCATTAAGGGAAGCTTGCCAAGGGAAGGTTTGCTTGTAGAAGTCTTTCATACCTTTTGCTAATTTCTCACTAGGCACTGAGTCAAGAGGGTTGTGATGCCTTCTGACTCTGAGAAGTGTATATATACTCTGAGTTGGTATTTTACTTTGGGGGCTCATTTATGAGAAGAACCTTGTGGTTCCCTGGCTGAGATTCTGAGTAGCTATATGTTTAGATACCCCCCTCTCTGGCCCACCCATTGTTCAGATGTAAAGGCTGTCTTGATCCATGTATGTATGTAAAGTATATAGCAATACTGCTTTGATTCAGGGAGTAGCGACCTATCTGGTGGTCTTTATTTCTCTACTTTTATTTTCTCCGTATCTTCTCTGAAGCTCAGGGTGCTAACTTTTCCCCTAAACTAATGAATGTAATTATAACAAGATGTTGACCCCTTAAACAGCCATCTTTCCTAGTAGAGCAGATCTAAGAACCAATGCTAGTAGGTCATCTAGGGTATACTAGGGTGCTTGCTGTTACAATTCCCCAAAGGCTTTTCTTTTCAAGGTTAGGTCCTTTAACCTGTGGCATGTTTTCCAGTACTCTTATCATTGTGGTCACCTTTCCCTGGAAGCTTTCTGAGTTTTAACAATTATAACTCATACTTAGACATGCAAATGGGGTGCTTTAAGGTTTGTAAGGCACTTTCTTGGAAATAACTATTCTTCTCTCTGTTGTCTATTTTGTTTTTTATACATCCTTTCCCTCTGAATAGGAACTTTTCCGTTTTTGAGTTCTCTTTGACTTCCTGTATTTGATGTATCTGATGTCACTGATATGGGTACTCCCAAAGAGTTGATGCAATGAAAACTACAACCTATCCATGCCTTTTCATCCTGTGTGACTTTTGCTCCTGTTGTACTCTAAATTTTCTGCAGGAGTTGCACAGAGAATAATGGAAATCTTCCACCAAGCAGTGGTTTCCATGTAGTGGATCATGAACCCCTTGGGGAGTTTTCCATGATGGTCTAAGGTAGAGCTATCAAATACTCACTGACCCACAACACTGCTGAATGTGGCAGGCCCAGATTAAAATGTAATTGGGAAATATTTATATTTATTTAGTATTTTATTTTCCCCAGTTACATGTAAAACCAATTTTTAACATTTGTTTTTAAATTTTGAGTTCCAAATTCTCTTCCTTCCTCCCTCCCCACCCCCACACTCCCAGTGAGAAGGCAAGCAATTCAGTATAGGTTATACATGGGTAGTCAAGCAAAACATATTCATAATAGCCATGTGAAAGAAAACATATAAAAAAAAACTCCAGAAAAAAATAAAGACAATAAAAAAATTTTCTTCAATCTTCAGGCACCATAAGTGCTTTTTCTGAGGATAGATAGTATTTTTCATCATAAGTCCTTCAGAGTTGACCTGGATCACTGTATTGATGAAAATAGCTAAGTCATTCACAGTTGATCATCTTACAGTATTGCTATTATTTTGTGTACTGTACATTTCACTTTATATCAGCCCATGTAAGTCTTTCTAGGTTTTTCTGAGAGTATCCTGCTCACTATTTTTTATAATACAATAAATGTTCTCACAACTTGTTCAACCATCCCCCTATTTGTGGGCATCCCCTCAAATTTCTAATTCTTTGCCTCCAAAAAAGAGCTGCTATAAATATTTTTGTACATATATAGGTCCTTTTCCTTTTTTGTTTTTTATCTCTTTAGGGATATAGACCTAATAGTGGTATTGCTAGGTCAAAGGATATGTATGGTTTTATAGCCCTTTGGACATAGTTCCAAATTGCTCTACAGAATGGTTTAATCAGTTCACCACTCCACCAACAGTGCATTAATGTTTCATTTTTCCCACATCCCCTCCAATATTTGTCATTTATATTTTCTGTCTTATTGGCCAATCTAATAGGTATGAGGTAGTATCTCAGAATTGTTTTAATTTTCATTTCTCCAATCAACAGTGAGATTATTTTTTCATATGCTTATAGATAGCTTTGATTATTACTTCATCTAAAAACTGATATCTTTTGATCATTTATCGATTGGGGAATGGCCTTTATTTTTATAAATTTGACTCCATTCTCTATATGTTTGAGAAATGAGGCCTTTATCACAGAAATTTGCTTCAATAATTTTTTCACAGTTACTATTGCTAATCCTATTTCCTATTTAATTGGGAAATATTGAACAAAATAAATAAAAATATAATAAAGCATAGTTAATGTTAGTAGGTAGTTTTCTACAGCCCACAGATATCTTTATGTTTAGTTTAGTGGTTCCCATTTCAATTTGAATTTGGTATCACTGGTCTAAAGGGTTTATTGCTAAAAATTTTGTAATGGTACTTTAAGCAGTAAGTAATTACAGATTATTATGATTAATATATTATATCACCCTAGAGGTTCACAACACATTTTGTTATTGTTGGTTGTTGCTGAAGGGAATTTGAGGAACAAAACATGTTGGGAACCACTGACCATAGGGTATTGTGTGGATACATCAGGTCTCCTTCACTCTTGAGACATGACTGACCTATCTCCTTTTCTAGTCATCTCTCTGATGATATCAAAAACAAGACAGGTGGAACAAGGGATAGACTTGAGTTAGGAGCTGCAGTTTGGAAGCTGTTGTCCAGTTGTTCAACTGTGTCTAACTCTATGTGACCCCCACGGATATTTTCTATGGGATTTTCTTGGCAAAGATACTGGAGTGGTTTGCCATTTCTTTCTCTAGTGTGTCCCCATTTTACAGATGAGCAACTGAGGCAAATAGGATTTAAGTAACTTGTCTGGAGTCACAAAGTGTCTGAGTACATAAGTGTCTGAGGCCGGATGTGAATTCAGATCTTCCTGACTTCAGGCCTGCTGCTGTATCCACTGCACAACCTGCCTCCAGGCAGTTAGGAAGACCTGAATTCAAATACTGTCTCAAATACTTATTAGTTATGTGATGCTGGGTAAGTCAATTAAAAAAAAAAAACCAAACTCTTTCTGCCTCAGTTTCCCTATCTGTAAAAGGGGGGACATAATAGCATCTACCTCCCAGGGTTGTTGTGAGGATAACATTTGCAAAACACTTTGTTGTCCTTAAAGTAAATGCTGCTATTATCAATGCCACTTTTCCTGTGCAATTTTTTTTAATAATACATTGCAGTTTATTCACCCTGACCCTCTACTTCCCCAATTTCCTTTTAATTATCCACAAATTTAATTTGATCAATCCCCCCAAAATTTAATTTTTCAGAGACTATAATATTCAATGACTCATGGTCATATAACATTGCCAAAGAGTATTGTTTTGGTTTTTTTAGGCATTTTTGTTTTAGGAAGAAGTTTAGAGTTTATCAAGTTTAGAGTTATTAAGAGCGTAGCTTAATTTCCCAAATTAATCCAGCTGGATATTATCCTTCTTTTTATTTCTGCACCCAATTCATTATCTATCCACAATATTTGTCCAACACATATGTACTGATTGACCAGCCTTGTAGGGTATTCATCCATCCATATATTATAGTCTATAGACTATCAGCATTCTTCATCTACTTGTTTTATTCTTGTGTAGACAGGCTTTAATATTTGAAGTGATCATAGATCTCATTTAAGAGTCTTTAAAGTGAAGGGGCTTGATTCATATATCACAATGTCATCTGCAAACAGCAGCACTGGTAGGATCTCACCCTGTATAGGAATCACTCTTCAGCTAGACTTGGTGCCAGAAGTCCTCCATGATAGTGGCCAATACTATACTGGCATTTAAGAGTCTATATAATCTTGATTGAATCTGCCTCTTAAAATGTTATTTAAATTAATTAATTTAATTAACATAATCACCCCCCAAAAGAGCATTTCCGTATAGTCAATTAACCCTTATTTAGTGCCTACAACGTACCAGGCACTGTGCTGTGCCCTGGGGATACAAAAAGAGGCAAAAGACAGTCCTTGCCCTCAAGGAGCTAATGGGGGAAGACAACATGCAAAAATGTGCACAAGCTGCGTACAGGGATATTAGGAAATAGTTAAGGGAGAGAAGGTACTGGAATTTTAAGAGAGGTTCTAACTAAACCAAACTACTAGCTAATCCTCAAATGCTAAGTGCTATTTCCTATCTCTGGTATTTTTAGAGCTGGCTTCAACACACCTGTGTCTCCCTCCGTCTCTCCTCTGCCTCTCCCATGGGTGTAATTCCTTCCCTCCTCATCTTTAAGTGTCATAAGTCTCCCTTCAAAGTTTAGCTCAGGTGCCAATTTCTCCAGGAAGTCTTCCCAAAAATTCTTAGCCAAAAGTGTTCTCTCCCACCCCAAATTTCTCTAGGGTATTTTGTATACATTTCTCTTTTACTCCCACCTTGATATATTTTGTATTATACTTATCTATGTACATACTAATCCCTCTAGCAGAGAATCTAAATGCCTTTAAGATGGGACCTAGAGAATTTTTCTTTATAGAGTGCAGCTTGAGTACAGTGTCAAGTAGATAACAGATGTTTAGGAAATGTTGAGTTTTGCTTAAATTGAATGTGTTTATGTATCTTTCTATTTTAGTCCCTAGTCAATGAATGAACTTTGCCTCAGACAAACTCAGGCCTGTGAAAGACCTTAATTTAGAAAGGCCAAGGTCATCCACTGCGTCCTGGGTCATCACCAGTTGTCTGGCAACAGGACTTTGATGACCCTGGAAGAGAAAGTGATGCTGACAACTTTGAGTAGTTCTGATCAAATCCAATTCTCACACAAGCCAAGACATGGTTCTTGCGATGTCATTGATACTCTCGGATAACAAAGTACAAACAACAACATTTTTTCTCACCAAATATATACTAAGCTCCCTGACCAAGGTCAATCCTCAGCAAAATACTAATATAAATTCAAGATCCTCCTCTTTTCAACTCTGCTCTCCAGCCTGATCTCCCAGGGCTCCTGAACTATACACCCTAATCTAGCTGGAGTCCCATCTTTTCTAATTTTATCTCAGCCCTTTCCTGATTCCTCAACACCTAATGTCAAACCTCAGCTAGATCAATTCTGGCTTCTCCTCATCATTTCCTAATGATATTCCCTTTTCCTACCCTCATGAAATCCTTCCCTGATCTCCAAAGATCCAAATCCAAATCATCTGCAGAGGTTCATCTCCTCCATGAAGCTTTCCCTGTCTCCTTTCCTTTTCCAGTCTTCACTGAAAATCTAGAGGCTCACTTTGTTTAAGGAATTATAGAGTAAATTCCTGATTCTTACCAAAATTCACACTCTGTCCTTATTCTTGATCCTATCTTTTCCAGACTCTTCCATAAGCTTGTTCCAGTAAGAATTCCTCTCTCTCTCATTCTGTGTCTCTGCCTCTCTTTGTCTCTATCTCTCTTATCTTCAATCTCTCCTTCTTTAAGCTTCTTCCCCAACATGTTCCATTTCTAGCTATCCTAAAATTTTTTTTAAAAATCTGATGTTTTTCAAGCTATCAGCCTGTTTCCTCCTCTTCATTGCCAAGCTCCTGTTGAAGGTTGCCTATGATCACCCCTCTTCAAACCCTTCAATCAGTCTTCCATCCCCACCAGTCAACTAAAATTGCTCTTTCAAAGGTTATCAATGATTACCTAATTGCTAAATCCAATGATTTTTGAACTTTTGAATTTTTTGTGGCAATTGACACTATTGACCATCTCCTTCTTGCAGCCTTTGATGTAGTTGATCACTCTCTCCTCCTTGATACTTTCTTCTTTCTAGGTTCTCCTCCTCTCTATCTGACTGTTCCTTCACTGTTTCCTTTGCTGGATCCTCCTGCAGATCATGTTCTTTAACTGTAGGTGTCCCTCAGGATTCTGTCTTGGGCCCTCTTCTCTTCCCCCTCTTTAACACTTCCCTTGGTGATATCATTGGCTCCTATATATTTAATTACTATCTCTATGCTGATGATTCTCAAATCTCTCTTCCCTCCCCTAATTTCTCTGCTGAACTCCAGTCCTCCCTCTCCAACTGCTTTTCAGATATCTCAAATTGGATGTTTAGTACACAAATATGCCCCCTTCTCTTTTCTGACACTGACAGCACTCTAGTACAGGGCTTTATCATCTCATGCCTGGATTATTGCAATAGCCTGCTGGTAGATTGGCCTGAGTTGAGTCTCTCCTCACTCCAATCCATTCTCTATTCAGTCACTAATACACAAGTCTGATCATGTCACCCCTACTCAATAATTCCAATGGCATCTTATTACCACTAGGAGCAAATACAAAATACTGTGTGGTACCCAAAACATTCATAACCTAGCCCCCTTCTACCTTTCCAGTATTCTTCACACCTTACTTCCCAACATGTACTCTTTTTCTTAAACATTTTTTTCTTCTGGAGGCAATCAGGGGTAAGTGACTTGCCCAAGGTCATAGAGCTGGTAAGTTTATGGAGCCAGATTTGAACTCAGGTACTCCTGGGCCAGTGCTCTATCTGCTGTACCACGGAGCTGCCACCCAACATCTACTCTTTGATCCAATGTCACTAAAATCTTAGCTGTTCTACAAACAAGACATCTCTCAGCTCTAGGAATTCTTTCTGACTGTCCTCTGTGTCTGGAACGTTCTTCCCCCTCCACTCCAAGTGCTGACTTCCTTGGCTTCTTTTAAGACCCAACTAAAATCCCACTTCTATAGTAGCAACCACACTAGCACACAGAGTGGGCGGCTAGCACAGTTTCTTTGATTTGCTTTTCTAAAGGAAAGACAACTTTAAAGGAGTCAGCAATCTTACTTTAATTACAGATAAGTAAAAAGAAGAGTATAGAAAATATAAGTAGAGAAATTAGCACAGAGATTGAACAGACAGGGCTCCAACTGTCTGAACAAAATAATATAATCACATACATACCCCACCAGACAGAGGAGCACCAACATCTGAGTAGTTGGGGGGGAGGGGAGGGCAGTTATGATTACTCAGAGTCCCATCTGAGAATCAAAAGGTCTTTCTCATGAGCAAGCACCCAAAGCAAAATGCCAACCTCTCAGAATATATAACAAAGACTTGACCCCTTACTGGCTCTGAGCCAGAAGTCAGGAAACCTACATGACTCAACACAGCTTTAAATTATCAGGATTCAAAGAAAATTAATTTCTCAGATGTTTATGATTTAGCCTGAGCCTGAGAAAGTGAACTCCAAAAAGAAAACAAAAAACATCGCACCTTGCTTGCACTTACAGCCTCCTACAGGAAACCTTCCCTAACCTCTCTTAACCAGGGCCTTCCCTGATAACTATTTCCTATTTATTCTGAACATAACTTGCTTTATATATAATTATTTGTATGCTCCCCCTCCTCCACATTAGATTGTAAACTTCTTGAAGGCAGGAACTATCTTTAGCCTCTTTTTGTATCCTCAGCACTTAGCATGACATATAGTAGTTGCTTAATAAATGTTTATTTAATTTGATTTAATATAATTGATGACCTCTCCTCCCTTGACTTCTATATTACTGTACTCACATGATTCTCCTTCCACATCTCTGATCACTCCCTTTCTGTCTCTTTTGCTAACAAGTTATTCCCTTTCTTCCTGTTAAGTATGGCTGTTGTTCAAAAAAATAAGCAAAACTTCAAAAAAGAGATATGAGAAGATACACCTAGCTAACTCCTTTGCAGAGTTGGGGAAGTCTACAGGTATGGAACATTGCTTCTATTTTTAGACTTTTTCAATATATTGATCTGTTTTGCTGATTTTTCTCTTTTCTTTGTTTTTTTCTCTAAAAAATATTCTCTGTTACACAGCAAGGAGTATCACAACGTGTGGCTCAAAGAGAAGAAGAAATAGATACAACTCTAATATTTTCTTCCCCCACCATTCTCCAAGGGAGACTTTAATAACTGTCAAGAGGAGAAATAGGAAAAATAAGAGGAGAAATAGAAGTTTGGGGTTGGAGGCTGGCCATCACTATACTTTCGTCACAAGGAGAAAGTACTAGCTAGAATTATATGTAACTAGTCACTTAAATATATTGTACATATATATATATATATATATATATATATATATATATATACACACACACATAATTTATATATTTTCAGTTCTTAATACTCACTTCCACAAGAATTTGAAGTCAAAATTTTCTCATCTCTCCCCAAGAATTTGAATTCAAAATACTCTCATCTTTCCCCACCCCCACCCCAGGACAGCATGCACCCCATCCACTCCTTCCTCCAGTCTGTCCTTCCCCTTCTATTACCCACCCTTCTTTCATCACCATTCCCCTCTATTTTTCTGTAGGGCAAAATGGATTTCTATACTCTGTTGCCTGTGTAGCTTAATTTCCAGTTGCATGCTACACAACTTTTAACATTCATTCTTAAAGTTTTGAGTTCCATATTCTCTACCTCCCTCCCAACCCACCCTCATTGAGAAAACAAGCAATTCAATATAGGTCATATATATGTAACAGTGCAAAGCACTTCCATAATAGTTATGTTGAAAAAGACTAACCACATTTCCCTCTGTCCTATGCTGCCCTTCATTTATTCCATTCTCTCCCTTAACCTGTCCTCCCACAGTAGTGTTTGCTTCTGATTATCCCTTTCCCCAATTTGCTGTGCCTTGTATTATCTTTCCTCTCCTATCCGCTTCCCCCTTGCCTTCCTGCAGGGTAAAATAGATTTCCATATCCAGTTGAGTGTGTGTTATTCCCTCCTTAAGCTAACTCCTATGACAGTAAGGCTCAATTATTTCCTTTCATCTCCCCCCTCTTCCCCTCCACTGTGAAATCTCTTTCTTCCCTCTTTTATGTGAGATGATTTGCTACATTCTACCTCTCCTTTTCTCTTACTCCTAGTACATTCCATTCCACAGTGGCTTTTTGGACCTCTTTTGCCATTTGGGTTAGTCTATTTTTAAAGGTATTATTTTCTTCAGCATTTTTTTGGATCACTTTTAGCAAGCAGTTGACTCACTTTTAACAATTTTCTTGCACTACTCACATTTCTTTTCCCAATTTTTCCTACACCTCTCTTACTTGATTTTCAAAATCCTTTTTGAGCTCTTCCATGGCCTGAGACCACTGCATTCTTTTTGGAGGTTTTGGATGTAGAAGCCTTGACTCTGATGTCTTCCTCTGATGGTTAGCTTTGTTCTTCCTCATCAGAAAGGATGGAAGAAAATACCTTTTCACCAAGACAGTAACCTTCTATAGTCTTTTTTTTCCCTTTTGAGGGCATTTTCCCAGCCAGTTATTTGACTTTTCAGTCCTTTGTTAAGTATAGTCTAGGGACCTGTAAGTTCTCAGTTCCTCCAAGGTGGCACAATCAAAGGAGAGGAGTTTACTCCTCTCTTGGCCTGTGTTCTTGTCTGTGAGCAACCACAAGCACTCTTTCCTACCCAGGATCTCTCCACTGTCACCACCAGCTCCACCATGCCAGTGCTCCTTCTCACCCCAGGACCACCACTCAGGGCTGAGATCCAGATCAACCTCTCAAGTCCCCCAGAGTCTTTAGGCTGAAGGTTCTAAAAGTGGAAGCTGCCACAGTGACTGCCACTGCTCTGGGGCCAGGGATTGAAACAAACCCATGTCCCCCTCTCACCCAGGTGAAAGAGCTTTCTTACTGACCTTTGAAGCTGTCTTTGGCATTTGTGAGTTGAGAAATCTGGGAACCGCAGCTGCTCCCTCTGATTCCACGCCCAGATGCCTGCTCTAGTCCTGTCAGTACTGGGCGTGGAATCACAGGTGTGATAGATCTTTCCTGTAGGCTTTCCAGGCTGTCTTGGGCTGGAAATCTCTTTCACTCTGTCATTTTGTGGTTTATACTGCTCTAGAATTTGTTTAAAGTCATTTTTACAGTTATTTTATGGGGTAGTGTGGGAGAGCTAGAGAAGATCTGTCCTTCTACTCTGCTGTCTTGACTCCATCTCCTCTAAGGGGATGTAATTTCAAGGTTCATGCTAAATTCCAGATTACTACTTTTTAATGGAGATAGGGGATCCCAATCCCAAAATTTTACTCCCACCCTACTGAGAGAAATGATTATTTCTCTCTTGTATTAATTACTAATTACTGAATTAGTACCAAGGTTTTTTCCCTTTTCTACTTCCTCATCCAGAAATCAACCAGTGTGGGAAATCTTAGGTGAAGACTTACTTGCCTTGGCTAAGATCAAATCAAAGAGAGGGAAAGAAATTCCAAGTTTAGGCAATGAGTGGATTCCTGCTCATTGTGTTTACAGACCTGTCTGGGAAAATGTAGATTTTTCCTTTTTTCAGACATATGATGTGGAAGTTGGTGTCCCTTTGAATAAGACTTAGGTGATCCAAGTAAGGTACCCCCAAGGCCCTCATTAGAATATTTATTTTCTCATTAAATTGTTACCAATTAGAGTTAATTGATACCCTCAGGAAAACCTATTCTTCCAAGAGCATATAAACTGTGAGCCCACCAATATGAGCAGTCTTTGGAATTCAAGAGTCCCACTGACCTCTTTTATTAATAACATGCTAATATCATTAATAAAATGACTATCCAGAAACTCTCTTGAACTTTTTAAATGTCACACTACCAGATACCACAGTGAACACACATAGGAAGAGAAAAGAAACCCATTTATCCAAGTCAATAGAAAAACAGAAAGTAGAGAAAGAATATGTATGAGAACACATGTCAGAAAACAAAGATTGAAGGAACTCCCTGATTGGGAGTGAAGTGATTCAGCTCAACCAAAAGAAAGAGACTCATGGTAACTCAAAAGGGAAAATTTTCCTAAGGTCTCTAGTGCAGGAAGCTGAGAATAAGGACATGATCAAAGGTCTACTTAATAATTTCTTCTCAAAAATCTTTGTCTCCCTTCAGTGACCCAAGGAGAGGTTGGCATCATCCACCTTCTCCCTTGAAAGGCCCAAAGAGAGCCAAGAGATGGAAGAGACTAATTAGACTCAAGAATCTCAGGACTTGAACCTAAATCTTCTGACTTGAAATCCAAGGTTCTTTCTACCACATGCCACCATATTATATAAATAACTACTTACTTTACTTGCAGTTAGGCTGGGTCAGGGTCTCTTGTTATCTTCTGGAAGACTTAAAAGCCTCCAGGGAGGAAGTAAATTAATGAGAGGATATCTGCTGTGAGCCATTGTTATGGGGATTACTAGTGACCCTATGCATCAGGACTTTTTAATGAGTATTCATTTCCTCTCTCCTCCCTTAGATCTGTTTCCCAGATCCCATTTTCTACCTCTGCTCAAGCATGGTTTGTAATTGATTATTGCTGTTTGTTATTAATAATGTGAATAATCCCACACCAATATCCTTCTCTGAGTCTTCCTGCAGATTTGGCAGTAACTATGACTATGTCAGTGGGGTATAAACTCTGTCAGATCAGCTTTATGCAAGATCATGGATTTAAAGCTGGAAGAGACATCAGAAGCCATCTAGTCCTACCTCATCATTTTACAAATAAGGAAATTGAGGCCCAGAGAGGGGAAGTGATTGGCCCAAGAAACAACTTGCTCTTCACTCTGTGATTCAGCTAACCTGGACAACTCTCCGCCCCTGAAAACACACATTACTCTTGCGTCCATTCCTTTTCACAGGCTGCTCCCTATGTCTGAAATGCCCTCCTTCCCTTCCTCTCTTTGATTGAAAATTCCTACCTAATCTTCAAAACTCAACTCCAATGACATCTCCTCCATGAAGTCTGCTCTGATCTTTCCAAATGATAATGACTTTCCTTTTCAGACTTCCCATAATACTTCATTTTGCACCTCCCTCATGTTCTTCCAATGTAACAAAAGTTGCCTCTCTGAGAACATTTCCCTGGTGTATTGGATAGAGAGTGTTGGTCTCAGAAGCAGGGCATCCTGGGTTCAAGTCCCATTTTTGACACATACTGACTATTGTGTGACTCTGGGCAAGTCACTCTTAGCACTCCAGTCAATTTTCTTAAGACTAAGTCACAGAGCAAACTATAAGGTAACAATCTGCATTAGTAGAGGGAGTTTCCTCACCCTGGAGTTCTCTATACCACTGAAATCCCCATCCCTACTAGACTATAAACTTCTAGAGGTCAGAGAGACTATCTTAACTCAACTTTGCATCTCCTTCCAGTGCCTAACACAATGCTCTGTGCCTAGTCACTTAACAAAAGTTGGCTGTATCTACAGCTGTAAGTTAGGGAGCTAAGATCTCAGAATGGGAACAATAGGAGAGCTATCTACACATAATGATAGCTTTCCAATAAGTTATTTAAGATAATTGTGGGATATTTGAGGCCCATCCTTGACTTAGGATGAGTTGGAGTTGGAAAAAGGGGTGAAGAATTCAGAAATGAGACCTTTTCTTCTTGTCCAAGATCATCAAGTGGGGGCTATATTGAAAGTCTCCATTACACCCCTGTTGATAGTCAAAGGACATGAACAGGTAGTTTTCAGAGGAAGAAATTAAAGCTCTCTATAGTCATATGAAAAAATGCTCTAAATCACTAGTGATTAAAGAGATACAAATCAAAACAACTATGAGGTATTAAAACACATCTATCAGATTGGCTAACTTGGCACAATAAGAAGATGATAAATGTTGGAGAAGAGGTGGGAAAGGTGGAACACCAATTCATTGTTGGTTGAGCTGTAAGCTGATGCAACCATTCTGAAGAGCAACTTGGATCTATGCCCAAAGGGCTATAAAAATATGCATACCCTTTGACCCAGCAATATTGCTTCTAAGGCTGTATCCCAAAGAGGTCATAAAAATGGGAAAGGGTCCAATATATACAAAAATATTTATAGCAGCTCTTTTTGTGGTGTCCCAGAATTGGAAATTGAGGGGATGCCCATTAATTGAGGAATGGCTGAACAAGTTGTGGTATATGAATGTAATGGAATATTATTGTACTATAAGAAATAATAATCAGGCAGACTTCTGAAAAACCTGGAAAAACTTATACGAACTAATGCTGAGTGAAGTGAGCAGAACCAGGAGAACACTGTACACAGTAACAGCTATAGTATGTGATGATTGATTTTGATAGACTTAGCATTTCTCAGCAATGCAAGGGATCTAGAACAATTCCAAAGGACTCATGATAGTAAATGCTATCTACATCCAGAGAAAGAACTATGGAGTCAGAATGCAGAGTGAAGCAGCCTATTTTCTTTTTGCTTCATTTTGTTTTGTTTTGTTTTTTCTCTCTCATGATTTCTCCACTTCATTATAATTCTTCCATGCAATAGGACTAATGTGAAAGTGTTTAATAGGAATGTATGTATAGAGCCTATATTGGATTGCATGCCATCTTTAGGGAAGGAGGGGAAGAAAATTTAAAACTTATGGAAATGAATGTTGAAAACTAAAAATAAATAAATTGGAAAAAAAAGAAAATCTCTATTACAGTACTGAACTATGAAACAAGAAACCTATCTGCCCCTACATGAGTCCCTTCCCTTCCAAAGGACTCAGTTTCCCTATCTATAAAGTGAGAGGTTTGGACGAGATGAGTTCTAAACTCCCTTTCAAGTTCATGTTCAATTCAACAGACATTTATTATCTCTTACATTGGTTCTGTGTTCTTCAGTGAGGTGTCCCAGTGAATAAAGACCTGGGTCTGGAGTCCAACCTCAGACACTAGCTGTGTGATCCTGGCCAAGTCACTTAACCTGTCTGCCTCATTTTCCTCAATTGTAATATAAGGGTCATAATAGTACCCACCTCACAGAGTTGTTGTGGGAATCAAGTGAGATAATATTTGTAAAGCCCTTAGCTTTATAATATTTGTAATATTTTGTAATATTTGTAAAGCACCTTAGCACGGTGCCTGGAACAGAGCAGGTGCTTAACAAATGCTTGTTCCATTCCCTTTCCCCCTAAGAAGAAGGAGATAGACCTTGCCCTCAAGAGATTTACAGTTTAATAAGAGAATTAGATCTATACATATGTGCAAAGCAGAATTGAGACAGCATAAAGGCAACATAGGATGAGCAAATTTGGAGTAACTACCCCAAATATTCACACAGACTATCTGTGCCCAATCTGTGGTACAGCATTCTGAGCTCGTAGTGGTCTGCTCAGCCACAGTCAGACACACTGAAACTTCACTTTATCATGGCGATGTCATTTTTGTCCTCTTCAAGATTGAAGGTCAACAACCAACCAACCACCTGGTGTTAATATTAAGAGAAATAGTGAAATCAGGGGAAGGACAGATTTGGAGGAAAAAGGATGATTTCAGGTTTGGACACAGGTAACATCTCTAAAGTCTCTGAATTCGTCAAACATTTAAGAAGCACCTTAGCACCAGGCTAAGCTCTGGAGTTAAAAAGACAAAAAATAAAATAGTCTTACCCTCAAAGATCTAATACATTGTCCCACCCAACTGTAATAATTTCTATTCTCTGTTCTAATAGTCTATGTTTTGAGGTCCTTACCTAGCTCCAACATGTAGTGTTGTCTGTGATAATATTGGGTAGTTCAAGGTCTGTTCAGGCTCTAACACTCCATTTTTCTAGGATTCTTGAGGTCCAGTGCTGTTTTTCTTCCTTCTAAATAGTCCTGAGGGAAGCATTGCTTAGGGTGTGAAGTGCTTCCTGGCTTCCTGTCCCAGTGGGATGGGCTGTGCCTATCCAGATGAACCGGAGGCCTCGGCTCCCACCCAAAGCCATAGAGAACAATCCCAGACTGCTACAGAAGGGAACTCCCAGCCAGGCCACATTGAAAAGTGAGAGGAGAGGAAGCTTTCAAGGCTTCCTGTATCATCCTTTGGGGCAGAGGGGGTCAGGAAAAGACCTCTGAGGCCTTCTGCCAACAGAAAGAAAGGAAGCTGTGAACAATTGGGCCCTACTCAATTTTCAGGAGACAAGAGATTTGCTCTCCTGAAGGATGAGAAGAAGGAAGGCCCAGGAGGAGCTGGCTTGGGTGGAGCAGACCAAAGGTGACTAGGTCTGCCTAGTAATTTCCCCCTTGGCGTTAGGACATAGCGAACTAGAAGCTATAAAAACTAGGATCATAAGATTTGGAACTAGAAGGGATCCTTAGAGATTCAGCTCAACCCCCTCATTGGCACAAATAAAGAAAATATCTTGAAGCAACTTAAAATAATAATCCCACACTACTAAACCCTTATAGTTATATAGGATTTATGGTTACAAATCACTTCCACATGTGTTCTATAATCTGTGATCTTTACAATAGCTTTGGGAAAAGGGGTCATTAGCCCCATGTTAGAGATGAGAAAACTGAGACTCAGGGGAAGTGACCTGCCCATAGTCATATGGCTAATCTGGAACTCAAATACAGTTATCCTGACTCCTGATTCTTGATTTTCTCTACCACACTATCACATTTCAGCAGCAGCACCTCTTACAAAAGTATAGGTTTTCAGAGGCAGAAGGGACCTCAAAGTCCAGCTTTCACCGGAGCTATTTCTTCATTCACTCCTTTGTCCTTCTCTGGACTCTGTTCCTGATTCTGATTCTTTCTCCACCATGCTTCTGCCCACCTGTCTTTTCCTTCTCCTTACTCCCCAGTTTTCTTTTATACATTGTCTTTATCCATTAGACTGAAAGCCCCTTGAGAACAAGGGCTCTCTTTTATTTAATTTTATGACACATAGTAAGCCCTTCATAAATGCTTGCTGACTTGATCTGAGTCAGATTCTCTTCTACAACAGCCCAAGAAAGAGCAGTGGGCTTCGATTCTGAAGACCTGAATTCAGATCTGTGACATTGGGGAAGTCACTTCTGGCTCTCCATTTTATCACCTATAAAATGGGAGCTTTAGACTTAGGTGATCTCTAATGCCCCTTCTAGTTCCAAACCCTATGAACATCCAGAACAACAGCCTGTTCAGGCTCTGCCTGAAGACTTGCAATGTACCTTCTGTAGCACTTAGAAGAGCTGGGGCACACATTAAGTGCATAATAAATGTTTATTGATTCAGGCAGCACGTGTGTGCAATTTTCATTGTTGAGAATGTGTCTTTGTGCGTACCTGTGGTAGATACATCAGAAGATCTAAGAACATGTTTCTTGGGAAGGGAGAGAGAAACCTCTAGTTATTTAAAAAATAAGGAAACAAATGAAGAAATTGTCACCCTGGAAAGTACCAGGAGACTGGCCCTGAAGGACTGGTCTGTAGGATGGTGTTGTTACAGGGGATGGTGTTAGGGAGGTAGGAAGCCTGTGATCCCAGGAGGATTGGAGGAGAGGGGAAGAAAGGGGAAATCATCCTTAGGCACAGGGTATGCTGGGGTGGGCATGGGGGCATAGACGGGAGCAGACTTCAAGCACTCAGTGGGATGTGGGGGGGGGGCGGTGTGTTACACTAAAAAGTGAAGGTATAGGTAATGACAGGAAGTGCAAAAGACAAATTTCATTTTTCAGGGGATGGCCCTGGGCCTGTCACATCCTCTGGTCTTCCAAGGGGCTGGAGCTAGGATTGGAGAGGGCCACTCACAAGGTGAGAAGAGAGGCTCTTTAAACTAATAAGGAGCAAGGAGACTCTCTGAAAGAGAGAGAGCTAATAGGAGACATAGACACAGAGCTGTAGACAGATAAAGAGAGACACCAAGACACAGACAAAGAGGCAGAGATGGTGAATAAGGCAGATGGACAGAGACTGAGAGAAACAAGCAGAGAGAAGCAGACAATGAGCTACTGAGGAAAAGACAAAAAGGAGCAAGAGGGTTATAGAAAAATCTGAGAAACTGACATAGGAATAGAGAAACAGAAGAGGGAGAGAGTGAGAGAGAGAGAAGTGAGAGAGATAAAGGGAAGAGAGGAATAAGAGAGAAAGAAAGAGAAAAGAGAGAGAATGAGAGAGGCTAGGAGACAGAAAGGAAAGAGAGAAAATAAGAGAGAAAGAGGAGAGAGAGACAGAAAGAAACAGGAGAGAAAGTGAAAGGAAAAGATAAGTTATGATAGAGAAAGAAGAAAGGGGTATAAGGAAATAGAGCAGAGAAAACTAGAGGAAGGCACCTATATAAAGAGAGAGGAGAGGAAAGGGAGAGAGAGAGAGACAGAGAGAGAGAGAGAGAAAGAGGGAGAGAGGGAGAGAGAAAGAGAGAGAGAGGAAGAGAGAGAGAGAGAGAGAGAGAAAGAGAGAGAGAGGAGGAGAGGGAGGGGGGGAGAGGGAGAGAGAGAGAGAGAGAGAGAGAGAGAGAGAGAGAGAGAGAGAGAGAGAGAGAGAGAGAGAGAGAGAAGCAAAGGAAAGAAATTTTAGTGCATTGAAAATAGCATTGGGTGAGTGGATGTGTGTGCAAATTCCAGCTTTTCTACTTACTATCTTCTTGACAAGTCTCTTATGGATTCTAATTTTGATGAGTTCAAAGCATCATAACGTGTAACCCTTTCATTTTACAGGAAATAGTGATTCACGACTGAGGAAGTGACTTGCCCAAAGTCGTACAGGAAATAAGTAGCCTCAGAATTCCAAACTTAGTGGTCTGAGATGAAATCCACTACATTCTTTCCCTTTTGAAACCTCACCATCCATCAGAAATAAAATGTCAGATTATTCCATAATAATTACACCTTTTGTGCATAAAGCAGCCAGCTTGGAGTTTCAGGGGCAAGGTAGATGAAAAGAATTGGTCCCTAAACCTCCCTAAGCCTCAGTTCCTCAATCTGTAAAATGATGACTATAATAGCACCTACCTCCCAAAATTGTTGGGAAAAAAATCTTTAAAGTGCCTTGCTCTATAAGTGCTAGCTATAATAACAGTCATAAGTATCATGGTCATCATCATCATCATCCCCATGCTAAGTCTAGCACAGAACAGACCCTCTCCGTCTGCTAGAGTTCCAAAAGCAGAAGCCCAGGCCCATTCTGGGCCTTAACTTCCTAAGCTTGAAGATGAAAGGGTTGGATTCCATGGTCTCTAAAATTTCTTTCAACTCTAAATACTATGGACCATTGAGGGACACAGAGATGAAAGAAAAACAGAGATGCAAAGACTCAAAAGTACACAGATGACCCTGAAGGAGAAAAATAGAGGGACTGAAAAAGGCAAAAAGTAGATAAGAGATAGACACTGAGTAGAAACCAAAGACCCAAATGCCATCCTGTCCACCTTGCCAGGATTTCTGGATTCTCTTACCTGATTCTTGGGCTCCCAGACTGCAACAGTTCCTTTTTTTTTTTAAGACTGGTTTGTGTATCTTATGCAGTTGATGACTGACATCGCCCCAGTAGTCACCTTTTCCCATTAGGGTCAGCCGGTGGTACAGCCCTGGACCCTCAATCAGGAAGGCATGAGTTCAAATCTGGCCTCAGATACTTACTAGCTGGGTGTCCATGAACAAGTCACCTAATTTCTATTTGCCTCAGTTTCTTCAACTGTAGAATGGGGATGATAAGGATCAAATATGATATTTGTAAAAGGTTTTACTGGTGGCACAGCGAATAGAGTGCCAGACCTGGAGTAGAAAGACTCAACTTCACGAGTTCAAATCTGGCCTCAGATATTACCATCTCTGTGACCCTGAGCAAGTTACTTAACCATGTTTGCCTCAGTTTCTTATCCGTAAAATGAGCTGGAGAAGGAAACGGCAATCCATTCTAGTATCCTTACCAAAAAAACCCAAATGGAGTCAGGAAGGGTCAGATACAATTGAAATGACTGAACAACCACCATAGTGCCTGGCATTATATAAATGACTGTTCTCTTTCCACTCCCCCATCCTCAGCTCTCTTTAGAAAGAAGTCCCAAGTAAGCTCAAAAACCCCCTACAGAGAAAATGAATCTCACCCAGGAAACCTATGGCCCAAAGCCCCTTTTCCCTCCATCAGGAAGTCTGAATGAAACCCAAGTTTCCAATTCCCCAGAAGTCTTCTCTTTGCCTACTTGTATGAATCAGCACCAGCCCTCAGGAGCCAAGTACCTGGCTCCCTTCTCCTTATGCCTGGTCCTACTAGAACCCAGATGAGAACCCTGTAAAAACCCATCAGATCTTACTGGTTTTGGAGGAAAGAGTACTCCATTCTCTCTAGGGCCACACCTAACTCCATCCAACCCCAGTGGGCTGCTCTGTGTCTACCGTCCTTGTCCATCACTCTGTTTTGTAAACATCTCCCTCAAGTTGGCCTACATTACTGTTTTATGAGGCCCCTATTTCCCTGTACTGAATGTTGGTATTCTGAACCTCTCTGACACTCTTGAAGAGTAGCCTGGCTCAGACTAGGGTGTATGCTGGGTATACCTCAGTCTCATTGTAGGCTGTCAAAGTACTCACCCAAATGTGGAAGAGGGCATCAGAAGGGAGCAAGGAGTGGGGACAAGCTCACTGCCCATAGATATTTTCCAGGTAATAAAAGGACTGAAGTTCTGAAATTTCTGGCAGTTTCCAGAGATGAGAGATAAGGCAGGCTAGCTCCGAGCTGAGGATGAGAAGAGGTCATAGGGCTTGGAAAAAGTTTCAGTGGTGAGAGACTGATTCCATAGGAAGGAAATCACTGCCAAGTTCAAGATGGCATAACAGGTCAGGTAAGACTGAGAGGGCCCAGGTAAAGCTTTCTGCCATCCCCTTTCCCTGAGTGGCTCAATGTGCTCTGTGCCATGTCATCCCCAGGGACAAATATTCTTCCATTTCAAAGAGGAGGAGTAGAAGGCCTAAATAAAGGTGGTGGTGATGAGCTATTGGCTATAAGTCACACAAAGGAAATGTGACTATAGACAGCACCAGGATGATAACACGGGACCTTAGCAGTCTGGTTCTCCCCTTTTGTTGGCTTTTTTCCCTTTGTTTTTTGAATGCCTTTCAACAACAACAACAAAATGTGCTGTAAGCCCCCGGGGTAATTTAATATATTATTCATGATATTCTTTTAGACGAAAAGAAGAAAAATTTCTGTTTTAGAAGCAATGTTGATATGTAGTGAATAGAAAGCTGGACTTGGGGTCGGGTTAATTTAGGTTGAAACTCCATTCAGACACTATTAGCTGTGTGACCTTGGGCAAATCACTTACTCTTGCTAAGTTTTCCATCTGACAAATAGAGATAGTGGCAATATCCCCCTCCCAGCATTGTTATGACACTAAAATAAGATAATGTGTATAAAAATGCTTTTTAAACTTTAAAACCTTATATAATTATGTTATCCCAGAGGCAATGGGGAAACAGTGGAGATTGTTTAGTAGTGGAATGATTGGGTTAGATTTTATTTAGGCAGCTTTCTGGAAGAGGGATTGGAGAAGGAAGAGAATGGAAGTTGGGGAGTATAATAAAAGAAGGCTGTGGTAATAAGTACCGGCAAGAGGGCACCATAGGCAAAGAAATGGGAATATGGGACATTTGAAAGTAGAATTGAAAAGACTGGTCCAAACTTTCTTCTCAAGTTACCTGTCCCATTCTCTTCCCCTATCTCTCATCAGAGGACCTCACTTCATACTGTTGGTGTTGTTTGTTCTTCATTCTCAAAGAGGATCATGACATCAGGGAGGTGACTTACAAGTGAATTGGATTTAAGTGAGGGAGGTCTTTGTAAAGTCACCAGCCTCACTTTCACCTCCAGAGCCATCTGGGTCCAGTGGCAAGATATAGATCAGGATGACTAGAGATAGACCAGGATATAGTGGGAGACTTTGGCTTTGGACCTTAGACATCATACTGTACCAGGAAAATTAAGACCATATCAATTGAGCACTCTGCTTTTCCTCACTTTTATACCTCAATTCTCCCGTTCCTCATCTCCCACTTTTTGCTCCAGTCTCAAAAGAAGTGGTTCTTCTCTTTGCCAAGGCAAACTCATCTTCTTGTGTCTTTGATTCCATCACTTCCCATCTATTGATGGAACTTGCCCCCCATTGACCATATCCTCTTTCCTTATGATCTTCAATTTACCTCTTTATTCACTGGTTTCTTCCCTCCTGCCTACAGACATGTCCATACCTTCCTATCCTAAAAAAAAACCCCTTCATTTGACCCTGAGATCCCCTCAAGGCATTTTCCTATATCTCTCCTCCCTTTCACACCCAAACTCCAAGAAAACGTTGTTTACACTTGTCTCCAATCTCTTACCTCCCACTCACTTCTCAAACTTGGCTTTCCCACCCCACCATTCAACTCTCTCCAAGGTTACCCATGATCTCCCAACTTCCATTTTTAAAAACCTTTTTTCAGTTATCACCATGCTTGACCAACTTTTTTTAGTTTTGGACAGGGTTGACTATTCCTAAACACTCTCTTCTCTCTGGGTTTTTGTGACACAGCTGACTCGCTATCTCAGTTCTATTCCTACCCATTTGCCCACTCCTTCTTGGTAGTCTTGGCTGGATCACCATCTCTGTCCTGCCCACTTTGAGTGGGTGTGCCCCAGGGCTCTGTCCTGAGCTCATTTCCATCTTTCTCAGTCTGTCTCTCTCCATTCTCTCTCCTTGATCTAGTCAGTTTCTATGAGTTGAATTACTTAGGTCTTCATGATTCTAAATCCATATCTTTATCCAAAACATATTGGACATTTTCACTTTGATGTTCCTTCAGCATCTCAAATTTAGCACATCCCAAACAAAATGTTTATCATCCTCTAAAACCACCTCTCTAAATCTCCCTGTTTCTGCTGACAGCATCACCCCTAGATCAATAACCTAATAGTCAATCTCTACTATTTTTTTTAAATAAGTTAATTTAGTTTTAGTTTTCAACTTCCATAAGTTTTAACTTTTCTCCCCCTCCCCAAGATGGCATGCAATCTGATATAGGCTCTACATATACATTCCTATTAAACATATTTTCACATTAGTCATATTGTATAGAAGAATTAGAACCAACGGGAGGAACAATGAGAAAGAAACAAAACAAAACAAAATAGTCGATCTCTACTCTTGAAACTCTCTCAACCCCCCAATATTTAATGTTTCCAAATTCTATTTTACTCCCACAAAATCTCTTGTAACTATCCTATTCTCTTCCTCCACATAGCTATGGCCCTAGTTATCACTTAGCCTCTTGAACTATCCCCTAATTAGTCTCTTCTCCCCCATCCCAGTTCTAGTCCTCTCTAATCTGTCTTGCACAAAGCTGCAGAATTGCTATTCTTAAAGTATGGGTCTGACCTTTATGTTCTTTTGCTCAGTGGTTTTCAGTGGCTCCCTATTGCCTTAAGGATAAAAATACAAACTCCTCTTCTTGGTAAGTAAAATCCTTCATAATCTGTCTTCATTCAGTCTACCTTTCCAGACTCAGTGCCTATTACTTCTCCTCAAACACTCTCTATCATAGCCAAACTGACATACATTCTGTTTCCCCTATCGAATGTTACATATAGTGATGGGAGCATCACTATATCTTCATACAAATGGTTCCCTATGGCTACAGGGCTCTACTCCTCCCCTCTGCCTAACAGAATCCCTAGCTTCCTCCAAAGCCCAGTTCAGACACCACCTCTTGCCACTCCTAATCTTTCCATTTATTATTACTTTTCCCTCACTCAGAATAAATTTGTTTGTTTTGTTGATGTCTATCTTTGTACATGCTGTTTTCTCCCAGGAGAACATAAGCTCCTTGACAGAAAAGACTATTTTATTTGTGTCTTTGTAATTTATAGCCACAGCACAATGCCTGACACATGGGAAGTACTTGATACATGCTTGTTGAATGGAATTGAATATTGGGGAATGAGGTATAAGAAAAAATCCAGGATAACTGCAAGTCTGTGCATTGGGATGACTGGAAGATTGGAGGTTCCCTCAGCAGACATGTTGTTGTTTCTCCTTGGTTCTCAAAGGCGACCAATGACATCATGGGGGTGATGTCTTGACTTGCAAGTGAATTGGATTTAAGGGACCAGGAAGTTTGGAAGAGGGCTGGGCTTAAGGGAAAGAGAATTAGCTTTATTTGAGATACCTCCGGGATGTCCAGGTGGAGATGTCCAACAGGCATCTGGCCATATGGTTATTCCATATTGTAGGTTAAGAGAGGGCTGGAGATATAGGTCTGGGAGTCATCTATATACTCTCACACATATCTCTACATGCTCACATACTCTTAAACACATTCACATCCACATTTCCATATATAGATACAAACATTCCCATGCCCATACAAGTAAATATTCCCATAGATTATAACCCGCTCTTCTCTGCTCCAACTCCAAGTGCCACAGATTCCCACATCTGAATCCTTCAGGCAAATCTGAGATTTGGAACCAATCTTGTATTTGTTTTTTCCTTAACAACACCACAAAGGAAGACACCTGGTTGGAGGTGTCTGGTTCTTTCTGAGAGGTATTAGGACATTTGCCTGGTTTAAGCTGCTTAAAGGAAAACAGAATCCACTAAAGCCCTGAGGGACCATGAATCTGAAAACAACTGAATAGTAACAAAACCCCTTACCCCTCTTCTTTGTGCCTGGATCTAAGTCTTGGTTCCTTTGTCATTAACTTGGGGTGCTGAACCAGGGGCACCCTAGAGACCAGCCTTGAAAAACTAGGTTTGTTCTCACCCTACACCCTGGTCCAAGGTTAAGTCTCTTTCTTCTCTTCTCTTTTTAGATGAAATAAGTTATCTTGTAATAAACGGAAGCAATGTTCTGCACAGCTAAGAGTACATTGTTAGCACTGGAATCATAGCAACCCACAGAGAAAGGGATTTGACTTAATTTGTTTAGTATAGTCTAGTCAATCAACAACCATTTACTAAACATCCAGGTGATACAGTGGATAAAACACTGGGCCTGGGGTCAGAAAGACCTCAGTTCAAATCCAGCCTTGGATACCTTACTAACTGTGTGACCCTGGGCAAGTCACTCTGTTTGCCTCAGTTTCCTCATGTGTAAAATGGAGATAATAGTAGCACCTGCCTCCCAGGGTTGTTATGGGGATAACATGAGACAGATGATGTAAAATGCTTTGTAAATTTTAAAACAGTATACAAACAGTAGCTATTAGTGTGGAAAGTCTAATGATCTGAGAATCAGGAAAGGCCCTGGTTCAAATCCTTCCTCTCAAACCACAGGCAGGTCTCTGAACCTCAGTTACCTCATTTGCAAAACTGTGCTAATATCTGTAGTATATTTCAGAGTTACATAAGGATCAAATGAGATACCTTGCTTTGCAAACCTTGAAAATATAAGCTATTATCATTGGGGGCTGGGGTGGGGGGAGAGAGAGGAGAACCACTGCTTCCGGGAAATGAATTACAAGCTTTTAAAAGAGACTCCAACCGCATTTTTTCTTATAATTTTCTGAGGTAGAGTAAATTCTTATTCATGCTAATCCCATTAGTTAGGAATTGGGGATCATTTGGACGGTTGCTTTTGGTTTTACTTTTGCAAAGAGGGGTTTGCTGAGTGAATGAATCATAGGATCATATTACATCAGAGTTGGAATGAACATCTGAATATGAAATGTTAGAGCTGGAAGGAAGTTTTAGAACCTAGAACAGAAAGTCAGAGCTGGGAAAGATCTCAGCACATGAAACGTCAGAGCTGAAAAAGGACCTGAGAACACAAGTTGTTAGCACTGGAAAGCAACTGGTCGTCAGGGCCAACTGTCTCACTTCATAGGCTGGGGAAACTGAGACCCAGTAAGGTTAAGTGGATTGTACAAGTTCATAAATAATCATTGGCAGAACCAGGACTGGATCCTAAATCTGTTCATTCTAGCCCGATTCTTTGAAGAATATAGGAAAGAAGACATTTTCAGTAAATGTTAAAGCTAAATCCCTAAGAGAAGGAGGACCAAGAAGACAGTACTACATGGGAGTGGAAGTCTGGCTTTGCTGTGTGACTCAGGGTACAAAGATTACTCATTCTCCCTGGGCTTTCTCATAGTGTCCCTCTCTGTCCCTCTGTCTCTGTTTGCGTCTGTCTCTGTCTCTGTCTCTCTCTCTCTCTCTCTCTCTCTATATATATATATGTCTATCTTTCTCTCTATCTCTCTCTCTCCCCATCTCTCTCCATCTCTCTCCCCATCTCTCTCTTTCTCTCTCGATCTCTCTCTTCATCTCTCTCCTCACTCCTCTCTCTCTCTCTCTCTCTCTCTCTCTCTCTCTCTCTCTCTCTCTCTCTCTCTCTCTCTCTCTGTCTCTCTCTCTCTCTCCTGAATTTCCCAATTTCCCCCAGGCTGGAATCATGGTGACTACTCATGGGCTGGATCCCACTGCTGATCAGCATGGAAGCTTTGATCTCTATTTCTAACCTGGGACAGTTCCTCCCTGCTTAGGTAGCCTGGTGAACCCCCACTCTACAGGGCTCACCATATTGATACCACACTTATTATAACTCTACAACAATCAGAACTCTTGAGTTCTGTTGATCCACCAGCCTCAGCTTCCTCTAGTAGCAGAAATTACAGGTGTGTGCCATTATACCCAGTCCTATTTCCTACATCCCATCATCACTCTTCTGCTATTTCTCAGATCTATTGGAAGAATGAAAAAATTTAGCAAAAGGTTTGGTCATTGATTTCACACATTTGAAGCACTATTGTGGGGAATGTTATCAATGGAGGAAGGGGAATGTTACAAGAGACAGGCTTTGTCTTAATTTAAGGATGAACTCCCCAATGGTTAAAGATTTCACAAAATGGAGTGAGATTAAGGAGTACTTCTTTAAGTAGTGAGTTCCTCATCACTGTTTTATCAGGGATTTGTGGGAATGGTTAATACTTCAGATAGGATATTCAGCTAACTACCCTCAGAGGCTCCTTTCAACTTGGAGTCTATGCACCTGTTCAAATCTGGCCTTGGACACTTATTAGTTATATGACCCTGGGCATATCATTTAACCCCTGCTTGTCTTAGTTTCCTCATCTGTAAAATGACAACAATAATAGCATTTTCTCCCCCAGTTATTGTGAGGACAAAATGAGATAATTATAAAGCACTTAGCACACAGTGCCTGACACGTAGTATACATGTTAGCCATTACTGGCATTTTAGTGTCTTTGCATCTCTTCTTCAGTTCCTAACATAAGGCTTTACATAGATTATGAACTTCATAAATATCTGTTGAATGATTAAATGCATTCATTCTATGATATATAACTCCCGACTCTGGGAAAATGTGCAAGACTAATGATAATTTGAGGAATAATTATTTATGATTACAAAGTACATTACAGATTTCTTTCACAAATATTTATTTGTCACTCAGTACCAGGTCCTTCGCTAAAACCTAGGGATTCCAAGTCAAAAAGCAAATAGTCACTTTATGTGCCTTTGATCTTCTTAATGCTCTATGGGGCTAGATCATCACTTATTTACCTTGTTCATTTCATTTGTACTGTTCTTTGAGGTTTATGAAATATCTGCCTCACACCGGATAAGGAAACAACCTCAAAATGGGGTAAGTAGCTTGCCAACTGTCACACATCAAGCGAGTCATAGAATCAGCAAGTGAACCCAGGTCTCCTGGATGCTAGTATTTCATAGTCATAGAATCTCAGATTCTAACTCTGAGAATCTCAGAGGTTATGTACTCTAGCCCACACTAGAACAAGAAAAGAGATGCTCTAGGCTTTTGTTGAAAACCTACAGTCTTGAAGTCAGAGAAGCTAACTAGCTACCAAGGTAGCTTTTGGCAAGTTTTCAGTTGCATATAGAATACAAATACATTTAAATGTGGAAACCATGCATTTCAGGGATGAATCATGTGATATGGAGGGGGCCAGGATTAAACAAGATGAGACTCGGGGTATCCTTAGTAGCTAGGACAACCAGGTCACTGGTGTTTGGAGAGTAATTTCCATGACTGTGCAGATAGGACTCCCACCTAGAACAGGGAGTAGCCCAATTGAAATATGGCCTGGTTTCATCACTCAAGACCAATACAATATGATTTTAATTTTAATCAACATGTTTTGAATACTATACTAATTTTCCACCCTCTTACAAATGAATCCTAGAGCTAGCCGCTCCTTTTTCCCAGAAAGGAATGTCATTGAACCTGCTTGTCTTGGCCTAAGGAGGCCTTCACCTTTCAGAGCTGAGCCTCCTTTCTCTGTTCAGAGGTGGGTTCCCAAGCCCTCGGGTTTTTTCCCCTGCTGGCCTGCTGGCCTGCTTCAGTCCTTTTCTAACTGCTTTTTCAGCCTGACTGAAGAGCTCAATTTTGGGGGAGCATTTCCTTCCATCTCAAGGTCTCTTCCTCTTCAAATTCCCAATCACTCCTTTAAAAAAATGAGGCTATAGCCTGGGGAATTCTCCCTTCCCTAGACACTATCACTCTGTGTACTGCATGACCTCATTCAACTTCCAAGGACTCACCCAAAAAATTGTTCCACATTTCCAAAGCCTACCTGTCTTTCAAAGCCAGCTTCAAGCCCCACTTGGCTTCAAGCCAGGAAGCCTTCCAAAATAACTCTAACCAACATCAATTTCTTTTCTTTCTTTTTTTCCTGCTTTCTTGTTATTAAAGAAGATTGGAGACCAATACTGGATGATGGGCGGGACCTTAGGCAATTTACTTCATCTCTCTGGGCCTCTGGTTTGGCATCTGTAAAACAAGAGAATTAGACTAGAAAACATTTAATATCCCTTTCAGTTCTACAAGACTATCCTCCTATGAACTGGATTCTAAATCAAGCTTTGCTATCTACCTGCTGGATGAAATGATGCAAGTTATTTACTTTCTCTTGTCCTCAGTCCAAAAGAAGACTTTAAACTAGATATTCTGGATTTTAAAATCCTGATGTCTTTTTCTGGGGGGTGGAGCGGTCTCCTTATCCCACACAGACCAGAAGTGTTTGGGCCATCCACTGGTTCAATCCTGTTATTAGAGGTAGAAGAAATTTTTGGAACCTGGAATAGTAAGCCAGAGCTGGGAAAAGCTTCTGATTAACACAGATGCCTTAACTACTCCACTTCCTACCAGAACTAGTTCACTCCTCCCTAGGCAGCCTGATGGGCCCTCATCTCAGGGATCCATTGCATTGGTACCAGACTTACTGTGGACACCCAATTGTCTTTAGTCTGCTTACTGTAGCTCAGAACTCCCAAACTCAAGCAATCCACCAGCCTCATCCTCTCCAGCAACAGGACCTACAGACATGGGCCACCATGCCAAGCCATTCTGTTATCATTAATCTGGAACCAGAGTACCCAGATATGATGAGGAGGGGGAGGTAGGTGGGCAAATGAGGAATGACAATAGGTAATTAGGGATCAAGACATATGGTTTCTGAATCCATTGAGCCAGGGAGATCCTGAAATTGGAGTTCAGGCATCAGGAAAAGCATAGAAAGATGTAGAAGATGTATGTTATGGAGTGAACAGTTAAGTCCCCTGGACCAGAGTCAGAAGTAGGATCAGAAGATGGTACCTGGAGAATTTGACTTCAAGTCAGTGAGGCCCAAGAGGTTTCTAAGTTTGAGTAGTTAAGTTTGGAAGATATGAAAGCAGACCTTACTCTCTGTACTGGGTCACAGACTTATGGAACTCAATGAGATGACTTAGTAGAAAGAACATTGGTTTAAGAAGGGGAATAGGATAAGCTCCCAAAGTGAAAAGGGGAAGAGGGAAGTTAAGAACCACTATAGGAATCCCAGGTCTAAGCATATTCTCCCTGGCTCATATCCCCATTGTGTTCATGTTAAAGTTTAATTTCTTTAGTCTGGCATTCAAGGCCCTCTACAATCTGTCCCCAACCTACTTCATTCTCAAGCTCTGATTTGCTGCTAAATGTTTCAGAATGTCCTTTCCCCTGATTCACCAACTAGTGTCATGTCTAGGAATTTTGATACCCAGGGCAAATGCCGTTAGCACTGGGAAGAGAGATGGAGACTCTGAAGTTAATGATGGAGAGTCTAGTGTGTCCTGCCATTGGCGATGGGATACTGGGGGAGGGGGCATTATCAGCTGAGGGACAGATGTGCTAGGTGGCCAGAGAATCTGCAAAGGATGTTGTGGGGAGGAACCTATCCCTACCCTCCATATCAGTACCCAGAGGCAAAGTCTCTGCCTCTTCAAGAGAGGGTGTAATATCTCTGTTCCCTACCAAATTCCTACCTGCCCTTTAAAATGAAGTTCTTATGCCATTTCTCCAGTTCCCTGATTTCTTAGTCACTAATGACCTTTTCCCTCTCTGACCTCACTTAGCACCTTCCAAGTTGCTGGTGTACTTACTCACCCAACCAACTGCCCTCCACAGGGCAGACAAGCCCGCCTCACTGAAACATCAAGGATCCCAAAGGAAACATAGCAGGCAGAATGTGCTAGGCAAGTCAAACCACTGATACCATCTCCCCTCAGGCCATGATGGAGAGAGCATGGAACCTTAAACCTGAGAACCTCTGTAATAGCAGTGGCTTCTGGACTATGAGAGCAGCTAAGTCAATGGTGCAACAGATAGAGCACTGGGTTTAGAAACAAGAAGATTCACCTTCATGAGTTCAATTCTGGCCTCAGACTTTTACTAGCTGTGTAACTATAGGTAAGTCACTTAAATTTGTTTGCTTCAGTTTCTCATCTATAAAATGAATTGGAGAAGAAATTATCAAATCACTTCAGTACCCTTACCGCGACACCACTGAAATGACTCAACAGCAATGACAGTTGGACTATTGGCCCTGCTTCCAGCCTAGCCTTTTGCAGCCATTCAGAGAATCACAAATCAGAAAATTTGTGGCCTGGCTACCACTTCTAAAAGTGCTCTGTTCCCTGCCTCTTTAACAATCACAGCTACTGAAAAGAAAGTTCTTGCCACCAAAAGCAGACATGAAAAATACTATCTACCTCCAAAGGAAAAAATGGAATCTGAATGCAGATGAAAGCATAATTTTGAAACTTTTCTTATTTTTCCTGGTTTTTTGGGGGTGGGGGGTAGGGAATTGTGTTTTGTTTTGCAACATGGCTAATATGGAAAATGTGTTTTGCATGACTGCACACATATAATCTATATCAAATTGCTTGCCTCCTCGGGGAGGGGGGGAGGGAGAATTTGAAACTCAAAATTTTTTCAAAAAGAATGTTAAAAATTTTTTTACATGAAATTGAGAAAAAATAAAATAAGAAGGGAAAATAAACCCAATGCTGTAAGGTAGATTATCATATTATTCTCCAATTTACAGATGAGGACATGGAAGCTAAGGAATTTGCCCAATGCCACACAAGAAGTCAGTGGCAGAGTTAGCATTCCTAGCCCAGTCTTATAAATTCAAGGTCAGAGTTTTTTCAACCACATCACACCTTGTATTCTATACAAGGGATACTTTTTTATACCATTAAGAAATCTTCTCCCAACTCATTTTTCCTTTTCTCTCTTCTCCTCCTTCTCCCCTGTCCCAATATACCAGTTCTTATTGTAAACGTAATCTTGACCATCCCTCCTACCTGCTTCCCCCTGCTCCCCCATAAGTCTTCTGTTCACTGGCCCTTCCTCCAATAACTTACATTCCATCCCAGATCTTCTACTTCCTCCCTGTGTGGTCTTAGATAAGTCATATGACTTCTTGGCCTCTTCCCTCTCATGTAATATGAAGGAGGGGATTGGATTAGATGACCTCAATGTTTCTTTCCCACCATGAACCTATGATCTTTGATGTGTCACAATGACAAGCAGGTACCAGTCTCGAGGAGGACAACCAGGATGGTGAGGGGAACTGGGTATCATGTCAAAAAGGCAGGTAGATGGAAAGGAGAACAAAAGAGATATCAGCCAGAGGGTTGCCAAGGGTTTGGCTTGTTTGACTAGGTCCAAAAAGGGCAATACTACCTGAATCCCTGCTCTGAGATGATTTAGCTGCGTGGTCTTGCACAAGTCACTGAAAATTGTTGAACTTCAGTCTCCTCATCTATAAAATGAGGCTAATGAATACTTACCCTACCTTCCTTACAGGGTAGCTGTGGGGAAAGTGACTTAAAAATCATAAGTGCCTCAGTGGGTCTGTGATCTCATTAATTCAGGTACTCCCTCCAATGGTGCAGACCATAGTCCATCCTCTATGACAACCTATTCTACGTGACTCTCCCTTGTCATCCCATAAATCCCTCCACACAAGATCCACCCAATTCTCTAGGGGCCTTACTCTAGGTTTCTAAATATTTCGTGGGTACCAGGGCAATACTTGGGCCCTCCCTGTTTCCCTTCACTATTGTTCCAAGACTGCACACACCATGAAATGTTGTGTAATTGTCAGCTATTCTCCCTATCACTCTCATTTCTCCTGACTCCCTTTCACACACCCTGCATTCCAGCGAAATTGGCCTCTTGCTGTTCCCTGAACTCCCATTTCACATTTCCACATCCTTAGCTCAGCTATTTGTACCGCCTGCCCCATCTCATTGTACCCCACTACTATGCTCCAATACCCCTTCCTTTTACCTCTGTCTCTTATTCTTAGGTACCACAGTTCTTTTGGAAAGTCTTTTCTGATATTACACCAATGATTTGTTGTTTCTTGCCTCAAATTATGTATTCCCTCCCCACTCAGAAAAAAATAAGCTCCTTTGGGGATGGAGCTGCTTTTTATTTTGAATCCCTAAATACTTGTTAGATTAGGTTAGTTCTGGACCTGGAATCAGGAAGATCTGAGTTAAAAAATCCTGTCTCAGACACTTACTGGCTATGTGACCCTGGGCAAGTCATTTGTCCTCTATCTGCCTCAATTTTCTCATCTATAAAATGGGAATAATAATAGCACCTGCCTCCCAGGATTGTCGTGAGGATCAAATGAGATAATAATTGTAAAGCGCTTAGCACAATGCCTGGCACATAGTAGGTGATATATAAATATTAGCTATTATCATTATCATTATTATTAACTAGGACTAATGGGTGAAATTTAGAGAGAAGCCAATTTCAAATGAAAATTCAAACTGAAATTTTGAATTAAAAAAATACAATTAGAGGGGTACCAATTTCAAATAATCACAAAGTACTAGATCAATTAAATGTTTCTTGAATTGAATTAGACCAACATATGGGGAGGGGGAACCAACTTTCTAATACTTGGAGCTATTCAGAAATACAGTGTACTGTATCAGGAGGAAGCACGTTTCCCATCATGGGAGGTCTTCAAGTGAAGGCTAGATGACCATTTGTCAGGGAGATGGTAGAGGAGATGTCTGTTCAAGTTTGGATTAAATAGATGTATGTGTGTGTGTGTGTGTGTGTGTGTGTGTGTGTGTGTGTGTGTACATATAAATACAATAACGTATAATAGTACATAAGCATACACTATATCGTATATAATATATGAATACACAATAATTTATATAATATACAATAATTTATCTACTATATAATAATTTACATAATGCATAAAGTAGATGTGTAGATAAAATAGAGTAATTTAGATTAAAAAGATAAAAGTTCTGAGATTCTCTTATTCTAATTATAAGTGGATGTTACCCAATTTGACCTCTTCTCCTCTTGGTCAGGCTTTGATTTCTCCAAGTGGTTTTCATGGGGCCTGGCCACCCCACCCTACCCTACATCTTCACTCTCAACCCCACCCAGCCTTCCTTTGTAATCCCACCCAAGGTTCTCAACCACTTCCTTTGTCTCTCCTACCATATTTTACATTTGGCCTCATTCTGTTTGCTCCTCACTGTTGCACTGCGTTCTCTTCTATTTTCTCCTCCCCTAACCTGGGTTCTACTTTCTAGTCCACCTCGAAAGCTGCCTCTTAAGCCAGTGATTAACCCACCTCCTCCTTTGAACCTTAATGAACTCTGTCACCTTTTACTGGAACAGAGCTACTGCCTTGATTTGAATTCCCAAGATCCTCCCTGTTTGCCTCACCCTGGGTATTAGCTCTCCCCTGGTATAGAGATTGCATCACTACCCACTGACATCTCAGAGAAAGCCACAGAATCATAGGATTCAAGGGCCACCAAGGTCTTTAGAGACCATTTGGTGTATGTAGTGTGTACTTTAAGTGGTTTATAGAGTAATTGTGACTGATCCAGCATGGTTTCAACCACACTCCTTCGCCTCATCCCATCTCATGTCAAAGATCAAGCACTAACAAAACGGCGGGACCAGGATTAAGAGCCAAGGATTCAAGAAATCCTAGAGCCACAAGGAATCCAAGTCCAATCTTCTGCTTGAAGCATGAATTCTTTTTCTGGCATGCCTGACAAGTGGACATTCTCTTCCTGCTTGAATTCCTACAGTGATGGGAAACTCACTAGATTATGGACTAGCCCATTCTATTGTGGGATAACTTTGATTATTAAAAAATCCTATCTAATATTGAACTAAAATTCACTTTTGTCCCATAGCTCTGCTCTTAGAAATCATTCAGAATAAGTCTAATCCCATTCCTAATGATCCATAGGTAGCCATGGAACAAATAAACCCACGGATTCACACTGGGATTATCCTGCAACTTTTAAAAAATGGCCTCTGTTGATCTTCTAGGCCCACCTCTCTCTCACCCACAAGAAGAAGCCTTGTCCACCCCCTGAATACCACCAAATCCTCTTTTCAGGAAAGGTAGTCAGCATTTCCTCCAACATGCCAGAAGAGAAGTTAGAAGGGTACACCCCAGATTCATAGCACTCAGAGCTGGGACTGACCACTTAGAGATCATGTAGTCCAATTCCTACTTGACAGATAAGAAGACTAGTACCAAAGAGGAAAAGTGATTTGCTAAGTAAAGACTGGCATGGTAGATAGAGTGATGGATCTGAGTTCAAATCCTGACTCACATGTCTATTAGTCGTGTGACCCTGAGTAAGTCACTTTACCCCTCTCATCCTCAGTTTTCTCATCTATAAAATGAGGAAAATAAAAGCACCTATCTCCCTAGGTTGCTGTTAGGATTAAATGAGATAACATAAGTAAAGCACTTTGCAAACCTTAAAACCTTGTTTAAATGTTGCTGCTATTATATTATTAGTGCTCAAGATCACAGAGTAAGTAAAATCAGTAGGATTTAATTTCAGGTCTTCTGATATAAAATTCACTTTCACTATATCATTGAAGGTATGGTTGCCAAGTCCTCTTTTAATCCGTAAAGTGGTTTTTACGCAGGTATGTAGGCCATGTCCCTATCTCCCCATCTTCCCCCAAGTACACTGCTAGACTGTTCTAGATCTCTCTATCATGCCCTGTTACTGAGTATTTTCTCCCCTCCCTCCTCTTTTCCTCTTCTACTGCCCATCTCTGCCTATCAATGCAGATTTCATCTAGCCAGAAGTGGTTACTCCCTCCTATACACAGGAGGCAATTTTTCATACCAGTAAATTCATGCTCCTGATGTTAATCAACCACACTTATTACCAAGTCCCAAATAAGCCCCAGTTACCATGAAGAGAGGATCCTGGGGTTGATGGCATCAACCCTAAGTATTGATCTTGTTGAGGGGTTAATAAGTTGATATTTAAGAGCTTTCTGTTACTGGAGATTCTCTACAATAGAGGGGTATGGGTGTGTGTGTGTGTGTGTGTGTGTGTGTGTGTGTGTGTGTGTGTGTGTGTGTGTGTGTGTGTGTGTGTGTAAGCCCCCAAGACTCCTCAGAGTGGCCAGAACCAGTTTAGAATGAAAGTGAGAAATGTTTTTAATAAAACAAATAAAAATACAATACAACGTAGATATTGGCAATTCATGGTTTTCTAAGTCAATATGCTAGAGCAGCTAAATGGCACAGTGGATACAGTACCAACCCTCAAGTCAGGAGTATCCAGGTTCAAAATCTAGCCTTGACACTTACTAGTTATGTGACCCTGGGCAAGTTACTTAACCCCAAGTGCCTAAAAAAAAAAAAAAAAAAAAAAAAAAGGCAAAGCAAAGTCTTTATGCTGCCCATAGGGATTCCAATTTCTGTTTGAGTTTGACACCTGTGCTAGATAGTCTTCTTCCAATTTATCTCTCCAACTTTCTCTTACTATATTCCCTATACTCCCTCAGTTTTTCAGTCAACTGAGCTGTTCACTTTATCCTGCTTTGTCCTGCCCTCTCTCATCCCTGTACCTTTGCTCCCATGCCTGGGGCACCTCTCCAGTTTACCCTGTATATATCTTGTGGGTGTATGTATGTATATGTGTGTATGTATGGAGAGAGAGAGACAGAGACAGAGAGACTGAGAAAGAGACAAGATAGATAGATAGATAGATAGATAGATAGATACAAGAGAGAGACAAGAGAGATACAGAAATAAAGACAAGAGAGAGAGATAGATAGATATACATATAGAGAGAGAGACGAGAGATGAGAGAGATACAGAGAGACAAGAGAGAGATACAAATATATATAGAGAGAGGAGAGATACAGAGAGAGACAAGAGAGAGATACAGAGAGAGATTCATATATGGAGAGAAAGAAAGAGAGAGAGAGAAAGAGAGAGAGAGAGAGAGAGAGAGAAAGAGAAAGAGAGAGAGAGAGAGAGAGACTTATTTGTATCTTGTCTCCTCCATTAGATTGTAAGCTATTTGAGAACAGGGATAGTTACTGTTGTTCTCTTGGCACCCCAGTGCTCAGCACGGCGCTTGACAAATAGTAAATGCTTAATAAATGTTTGTTGACTTGATTGGACCTCTCGGAGCCTCAGTTTCCTCATCTATAAAATGGAAGTAATATTTGTATCATCTCATTCACAGATTCCTTATTAGAAAAGCACTCTGTAAACCTTAAGGTTCCATGGAAATGGAAGCAATTTTAATCATCAACCATCATTATTGTTTAATTGGTATTTGAATTACTTACGTTTTCCCTGGTGGACTCTGTAATCTCTGAAGGCAAGGACCATACCTCATTTCATCTTTATCTTCTAGTACCAGCACTGGGTGACATGTCCTAGGTGCTACAGAAATGTTTGGGGAATTGAGTTGAACAGAATGATACAAAGGTAGGTAATAATTCCAGTTGGTCCCACTCCCCAGTAATAAAAATAGCTTCTCATGATATAATACTTTAAAGTTTACAAAAAGTCTGTGAGGTAAGGCAATGCATGTAGGTGGCACGGTGGGTAGAGTGCTGAACCTGGAGTCAAGAAGACCTGAGTTCAAATCTGGCATCCCAAACTTACAATTGTGTGACCCTGGTCAAGTCACTTAACTTCTATTTGCCTCAGTTTCCTCAATTGTAAAATGGGAATAAAAATAGTAAGTAATTCACAGGGTTGTTGTAAGGATTAAATGAGCTAATAATTGTAAAGCGCTTAGCATGCTGCCTGGCACATGCTATATAAACGTTTGCTGTTATCTCCATTTTATAGATGAGGCTTAAGGTCACACAATTAGAGAGGAAATGCAGTATAGAGGAAAATTCTATGGACTTGGATTCCAAAGACATGAATTTGAGTTGTGGCTCTCCCATTTACCAGCCTGAGGCAATCATTTTCTACCTTTCTGAGCCTCAGTTTTCCTTTTCTGTAAAGTTAGGGGACTTGGACAAGATGAACCTTAGCCCCAGACCAATCTCTGACCCCACACTGAGTTTTAAGGTAAGCTCCTCCATTGAATTATGAGCTTCCTCAAGAGCTTGCTTTTGCTCCATTTTGAATCCCAGCACTTAGCAAAGTGCCTGGCACATAGTAGACAGTTAAAGATTTATTGATTGATTGGTTGGTTGATTCCAAAGCTGCCATGATACAGAACCCTAATCCTAGCTACAGATTGGTCATTACAAGGGGGTGGGCAGGAAGAGTGTAGACTATTCAATGCAATCCATGGTACGGTTGGAGCCAAAGTTCAGAGTCCATTTGGGGACAGACAACTACAGAGGGAATGAGCTGCCTAGGTTGTTTGCTCCTTGTTCCTCCTCTGCCTCAGGTTTCAGGCCTCAGTTTCTCCATCCTAAACAGGTTATTATCTCATTCTCTTACCTCCTCCACCCTCCCCAAAGGCTGGGTGGGGGTTAGGTATGTGTTTCAGGGTGGTGGTATTGGAGCTCCTTCAAAGGAAGTAGGTGGTGTAAACGGGGGAGAAGGCAGTCAGCTGGCTGATTGTTCTAAGTGGTGCTGGGGCCCTTGTAGTCTTCAAGGGACCATCCAGTCCCAGGAAGCAGGCAGCAGTCATAGTCTGAAGACCTTGCTAATTTCGCCAGTTTCTAGTCTCTCAAGGAGCCAGAGAGCAGTTGGTGGCCATGAAGACAGAGAGTCCAGATTTGAGAGGATCCCAGGGCTAAATAGATCAAAGAAAGAGGCAAAGGCCCCCTATGTACAAAAATATTTATAGCACCTCCTTTAGATGTCCTTTGTAGAAATCCAAATTTAGAAGCCGAGGAGGAAAGCTAAACAAATTGTGGTATATTAACATAATGGAATATTATTGTGTGGTAAGAAATGAGGAAACGGATAATTTCAAAAGAAACTGGAGGAACCTCAAAGCCCTAATTCCCTGTCTATTGTTTTTTCCACAGCACCACAGGATATCACCCATCTGACTGGAAGAGAAGGTCTCTCCTGGGGAAAAGGACTGGCTGATAGACTGGGGTGTTAGAATGATTAACAGAAACCTGGTGTCCAGAGTGAGGGAGGTCAGACAAGTGATAATTCTGCTGATCCCTGCCTGAAGTATTGTACTCATTTCTGAAGGCTACATCTCAGGAAGGAGACAAGCGTGACCAGGACAAAGAGAGACCTGAAAATTATGTTAGCCAGGGATCAGTTGAAGGAACCAGGTTTGATTGTACTGGAAAGTCATAGATAGTGACATGATCAATGCTTGCAGATATGTCTGAAGACTTGTCACATGAAATTAAATCAACAAGTATTCATTAAGTGCCAACTATGTGCCAGGCACTATGCCAAGCGCTGGAGATACAAAGAAAAGCAAAAGACAGTCCTTGCTCTCCAGGACCTCACAGTCTAAGGGAAGAGTTCACACGAAAAACAATAAACAAGAGGTGGATAAGAGAAACTGGAGATAACTCAAATTAGGGAAGGTGACTTGTTCTCCTCTAACAGGGACCAGAATTATGAAATGCCCATTTTTGAGCTGGGGAAACTGAAGCTCAAACAATATCTTACCTCAAGAAGCAAATACCTTTAGAGGGAATGAGGGTACTAGTAATTATGGGATGGAGGTGGGGAGGGGTCTGAGTAGGGAAGGGAATGGAGACTACTTGATAGTCTGGACTTGGTTTCAGGATATATACAGCCTCAGACACTAATTAGTTGTGTGACTCTGGTAAGTCACTCCACTTCTGGCTACATCAGTTCCTTCATCTATACAATGGAGATAATAATAGCACTTCCTTTCTAGAATTGTTGTAGGGATAAAATGAGGTGAGATTTGTGAAGCACTTTGTAAAACCTAAAGAACTATATAAATGCTAGCTATTATCTTTTCCCAGATTTTCCACAATTGCTTTTCTTTCCTTAAAAATTTATTTATTTTTAGTTTTTAACATTTGCTTTTGTAAGATTTTGAGATTCAAATTTTCTCCCCATCTCTCCCTTCCTCCCACCCCAAGGTGACATGTAAATTGATATAGGCTCCACACACATATTCATATTAAATCTATTTTCACATTAGTCATGTTGTAAAGAAGAATTAGAACCAATGGAAAAAACCATGAGAAGAAACAAAAAGAGAGAGAGAGAGCAAATGATGTTTCAATCTACATTTAGACTCCATAGTTCTTTTTCTGTATGTGGATAGAATTTTCCATCATGAGACTTTTGGAGTTGTCTTAGATCTTTGCATTGCTAAGAAGACATGTCTATTAAAGTTAGTCATCGAACAATGTGGCTGTTACTGTGTACAAAATTTTCTTGGTTCTACTCATTTCACTCAGCATCAGTTCATATAAGTCTTTCCAGACTTTTCCAAAGTCTGCCTGCTCATCATTTCTTATAGCATAATATATTCCATTACATTCATATACCACAACTTGTTCAGCCATTCCCCAACTGATGGACATCCCCTCAATTTCCAATTCTTTGCCACCACAAAAAGAACTGCTATAAATACTTTTGTACATGTGGGTCCTTTTCCATTTATATGATCTCTTTGGGATACAGACATAAAAGTGGGTCTGAGTCAAAGGGTTTGCACATTTTTATAATCCTTTGTGCATAGTTCCAAATTGCTCTCCAGAATGGTTGGCTCAGTTCACAACTTCACTGACAATGCATTAGTGTTCCATTTTTCCTACATCTTTTCCAGCATTTATTATTTTCCTGTTTTGTCATCTTAGCCAGTCTGATAGATGTGGTACTTCAGAGCTATTTCATTTGTTCTCTGATCAATAGTGATTTAGAGCATTTTATTATTATTTTATTTGTTTTCAGTGTTCTACAATCATTTCCATATATTTTATATTTTCCCCTCCCTCTCCCCCTTTCCCCCTATCTCTCCACTCCCTCCCTGAGACAGCATACAGTTTTATATAGGTTCTACATATGCATTCCTATTAAATACATTTTTATCTTAGTCATGTTGTATAGAAGAATTAATGGGAGAAATCATAAAACAAACTAAATCATAATACAAAAGAAAATGATCTGCTTCATTCTGTGATCCAATTCCATAGTTCTTTCTCTGGATGTGGAAGGCATTTTGCCTTAAGAGACCATTGGGAATTATTTAAGTTCTTGCATTGCAATGAAGTACTAAATCTACCAGAAAAAATTCCTTGCACACTGTGGTTGTTGCTGTGTACCAAGTTCTCCTGGTTCTGCTTCTTTCACTCAGCATCAATTCATATACGTCTTTCCAGGCCTCTCTGAAATCTTCCTGTTCATTATTTCTTATAGTGCAATAGTATTCCATTACATTCATATACCACAATTTATTCAGCCATTTTACAATTGATGGGCATCCCCTTGATTTCCAGTATTTGGCCACCACAAAGAGAGCTGCTATAAATATTTTTGTACATGTGGGACCCTTTCCCATTTTCATAATCTCTTGGGGATACCGTCCTAGAAAGTGTCCTTGCTGGGTCAAAGAGTATGCACATTTTTGTAGCTCTTTGGGTATAGTTCCAAATTGTTCTCCAGAATGGTTGGATCAGCTCACAGGTTCACCAACAATGAATTAGTGTTCCAACTCTCCTGCATCTTCTCCAACATTTATCATCTTCCTGTTTTGTCATGTGAGCCAATCTGATAGGTGTGATGTGGTACCTCAGAGTTGTTTTGATTTGCATCTCTCTAATCAATAGTGATTTAGAGCATTTTTTTCATATGACTATAGCTTTAATTTCTTCCTCTGAAAGCTGCCTGTTCATATCCTTTAACCATTTATCACTTGGGAAATGACTTGTATTCTTGTAAATTTACTCAATTCTCTATATACTTCAGAAATCAGAATTTTTAGAAATTTAGAATTTTTATAATCAGTGTTAAAAATGAGGCCTTTATGAGAGACACTGATTATAAAAATTCTTTCCTCCTAATCTTGGTTGCATTGGCTTTGTTTGTGAATGCCAGCTATTATTAACATTGCTGTTGTTATATATAGTCTTACAGTTAATATGTGACAGAGGTGAGAATACCAAGCCACATCTGACTCCAAGGTCAGGCCTCTTACAATTATGTCATGATGCTTTCTCAAGTCTGGGCTATACTACTTCCTGACAATCCTCCTGACTCTTAGTCTTATTCTCTATAAAGTCAGGGTAATCCAATTTGCACCACCTCTCTCTCAGAGTCCTCAGGAAACAGTGTAATACAGTCTAGAGAGTCCTGGATTTATAGCCAGAAGACCTGGGGCTAGATCCTAATTACATAATTTAGCACCAGTGTTGTTGTTCAGTTGTGTCTGACTCTCTGTGACCCCGTTTGGAGTTTTCTTGGCAAAGATACTGAAGTGGTTTACCATTTCCTTCTCCGGCTCATTTTATAGATGAGGGAACTGAGGCAACAGAGTTAGGTGATTTTTCAGAGTCACACGGCTTGTAAGTGTCTGAGGTCGTAGCCTTCAGCAAAACTGTTTTTCTATCTGTGCCTTATTTTTCATCTGTAAAAAGAAGAAAATGTTCTTGGGGAAAACCAGAGTTGTCCCACAAAGGACCAAAGCGCAAAATGAATACCAAGAAGATTAGCTTATAGGGTTTACACAATACTTTTTCCACAACAATCCCATGGGATAAGTTTTTTGAGTATTGCAGCCCCATTTTATGGATGAAGAAAGTAAGGCACAGAGAAGTCATGTGACTCTTGTTGGCTTTTTCTGAAAGGAACCACATTCCATCACCAAAAGTACTCAAGCAGAGGCTAGCTGACCACATGTCATAAGAAAGCTGCAAATGTGTTTTGTGCTTTAGGTAGGCATCAGGCTAGATGCCCTCTGAAGTCCCTTTCACGTCTATAACATATGATGTTAATAAGATAGGGCCAGATTAATGGAGACCCTGAATAAGGAACAATGTTTAATCCTGATGTTTAATGCTAGCATCATAGCACCCATCAATTGCACATACAATTCCTAACAGGGAGTCACACCCAGTCTCTGTTTGAACATTTCCCATAACTGGAAATACATTATTTCATGAGGCAGCCTATTCTTTTGTAGCTGCAGGTTTTCTTAATAATGCCTCATCATAATAGTAAGAATAATTTTCTAAAAATTTCTAAATAATTCCTCTTCATTTGTCTTAATATTGCCCTTTGGTGCAAAACAAGCAATCAGTCAATCATAAGTATTTGTTCAATGCTCCTTATGTTCCATGCACTGTCCTAAGCTTGGTGATACAAAGAAAAGACAAAACTAGAGCTTACATCCTAACAGGGGAGACAGTATATATATATAATGGAGAACACAAGATAAATACAGAGTCAATTCAAAATAACTAAAGAGGATGATAGCTCTGGTCGTTGGGGTATGGGTGAAGTGCGGGTAAGGTAGTGAGGAAGGGAATGGGGACCAGGGAAGGTATTTGAACTGAGTATTAAAAGAAGCCAAGAAGTCTAAGTGTTTAAGGCTGGGAAGGAGAGCATCCCAGGCATGGAGAAAGAATAATTAGTGCAAAGATACAGAAAAGGGAAACAGAGTGTGAAAGAAGAGAGAAGGAGTTCCTTACAGAACACTCAAATTAGTGTGCATGATATGGATGAAAATCCAGAAAAAGAAACCGAAAAGAGACAATCAGTTCAGAGGAAAATCAGAGAAGTCATAAAAATTCAAAGGAGACAGTATCCAGGAGGAAAAGGTGGTCAACAGTGCCAAATGCTGTAGAGAAGTCAAGAGGGGTGAGGACGGAGAACACAATCTCTTAATTTTGGAAATAAGAGATCACTGGTTAGTTTTTGGGGAGAGCAGTTTCAGTTGAATGATGAGGCTGGAAACTAGATTGCATTAAATAGAAATGAGAAAAGGAAGGGGAGGTATAGAGTGTGGACAGCTTTTCCAAAGAAATTAACTTGAATGGGGAAGAGAAAATTACAACAATGGCTGGTGGTTATGGCAGAATCTAGGGAGGGTTGTCTTTTTGTTGTTTTATTTTTTAAGGATGGGGAGACATGGGCATGCTTATAAGTATCAGAGGAGTCAGTAATGAGGGAGAAACTAAATATTAGTGAGGAAGATGATGAAGAAGATGGGAGGGAATGGGGTCAAGTGTGCAAGTAGAGAGGTTGACTTTGGCAAGTAAAAGGGTTACCTCATCATCAGAGAATGGAGAGAAGGAGGAGAAAGTGGAAAATGATGTCGGAGGGATGTGAGATAAGGAGAAAAGAAGAAGATATTCCTTTTGTGAATGGCCTCAATTATTTTTTGGTGAAATATGAGTCAAAGTCCTCAATAAAGTAGCTTGCATGCTCCATTTTTCTAATGGTAGCTTTTTAAATATTTGAATGTAGATATCATTCCCCTAAATCTCTTCTTCTTCAGGTTAAACATTCTCTTTTCTTTCACCCAATATTCCTATGGCCTGACTCCCTGTACCCCCAGTATCCCCCAGTTCCTAGGTGGCCCTCCTCCGGACATCCCTGGGGTTGCCAATGTCACTGTCAAAGTATAGTAACTAAACCAGGACACAAAAAGCATTTAAATAACTAGCACTTAGATAGTCCTTTAATGTCTATAAAACACAAATATCTCATTTTGTCCTTATAGGAACTGCTGATATTTATGCCAAGCACTGTTTTATTTTTTATAATTTGATCCTCACAATCGCCCTGGGAGAAAGGCACTATTATTATTCCAATTTTACATATGGGGAAACTGAGGCAAATAGGAATTAAGTAACTTGCCCACACAGGTCACACAGCTAGGAACTATCTGAGACAGAAGGTCTTCCTGATTCCAAACCCAGTGTTCTATCCATGGTTCTACATAGCTGCCCCAGTATCAAAGTCACCTCCTATGGCTTCTGGTTGGGCAGGCATCAAGGTTCTTCACAGTCTGGCCCCAACTTGCCTTTTCTGATCTTACTCCCTTTAACATACTCTCTGGTCCAGGTATCCTGGCCTTCTTACTGTTTCACATGCATGATATTCCATATCTCATTTCCATGCCTGGAATACATTGCCTCGTCACCTCTATCTTGTAGGGTTCCTGGTTCCCTTCAAGAGTGAGTTCAAGGTCCACCTTCTTTAGGAGACTTTTACTCTTCTTCCCAGATGTTATTGACTCCCTCCTACAAAAATCATCTTGCATCTATCTATATATTATGCATGTACATTTTGACCTTTCTCAATAGTATATAAGCTCCCTGAGGCCAAGGCTATTTCCTTTCTTTTCTCTTTTTTTGTCCTAGCATCTAGTAAAAAACCTAACACATAGTTGATGGTTGATTGTTGATTGATTGATAAAAAGAAGACAGAGGAGGTGCAGAAGTATCTTCAGAAACATGGGAGAGACATGATGGTTTCCCTTTCAGATCCCAAGAGAAGTCACTCATTGGCTTAAAATGCTATGCCGAGAAGCCAGCACTCCCAGTTCCTGCGGTGGGTTTCTCTTAGCACCTGCCTGAATATGAACTGATATATTCCCTCTTATGGGAATGGTATGGGGAAACAGAGTAGTTCATTGGAAGTTGAGATTAGTTCTTCCAGGAGTCATGGGGCAGTGGGGATAGGGGAAGTAGTCATTTGGTAATGGCTCAATGTTTTTTCACTTGATTCAATTCCCTGTAATTACCTTACTATTGTATTTCATTAAAGGACTTTTGATTCATGTGTCATCTGGCTTAGTATGGTATTGAGAGAAATCATTGGGGACACCAGCTAAACAATGACTTGTAGAAAACATCACAAGCTTGAGTCTAGTCTATATGAACTCAGATTTGGGGTTCTAGGCCATAGGTTACATAAATTTAAAGTGATATAGAAATTGGAGCTGGCATTGAAATTTAGGGATTGATTGAGAGCAGAAGCATTTGGGGCCAAAGCTGAGCTTGTTGGCTCCGGCCCTGACCTGGTTGAGTCTCAGTCTTTCTCCCCAGTTCCCTTTGTGGGAGTCTGTATTGCACCAGCTCCCTGGGGCTAAAGGGTGGGTCATCCCCACTTATCATCACCTATGTTAATCTCCCATTCCAGAAGCAACCTGCCTGGCCAAGCATCCAACCTCTCCCTGTTGGCAAGCTGGTTGACTGCCTGGGTTGGGTGGCATAACTTGAGCTGACCTGACCCCTTCTTCAGGTCATACAAGGTTTGGGTCACTCCAGAAAAGAAATATGCAGAATCCTGAGGTCAGCACTTGGAATATACACAAATGAAATAAAACACAGCCTCTGCCCTTTCAGAGTTCCACATTTAGAAAGGGGTACAGGTACTAACCATATTCAAATAACTACAATGCACAATGATAATTTATAAAGGCATAAGAGGGGCAACACAAAACATTACCTGAGGCATAAGGGAGTTGGAGGAGGATCATTATTGATGAGAGTAAATAGATAGAACTTCTTGGAAGAGGTGTTATTTGAACTGAGCTTTAAAGTCCTAGTTTGGGGATGAACTCAGATAACTATTACGTGTTTGAAGTGAAATTTGAGCCCAGGTCCTTTTGACTCCCAAGTCCAGCGGTGGCCTATCCACTATGAAATGCTACTTCAATTCAAGCTCTCTACCCCAGATTTCATAAGAAGCTGCCTCAAGTAATTTAAATAGCCTACTTGCCCCCAGAGGGACCAAAGAGTCCTGAGAGACAATTGGAAATGGGGGAGGAAATCCATGGTCCCTATTGAGTCACTAGACCTGTAGGACTTGGGAGGCACAGTGCCTAGTAGCTTAGAAGAGAGGTGTAGGACTGTGGAATCAATTTGACCCATCCCAGTAGGAGGAACAGAAACATGTGTTGAGGGTGCAAGGAGAACTGTTCCTCATCACTGACAATGTTTCCATGAGGCTATCCCTGAAAAGGGATATGCTGTTTTAGCCCTCTAAAACCTTCTAGGGAGAGGGTCGATTGTGAAATTTGCAGTGTGACCATTTACACCTTGGTTGTTCAGTCATGTTAGAATTTACATGAGTGAAGATCTTGGCAAATATACTGGAGTGGTTTGCCAGTGCCTTCTCCAGTGTATCCCCATTTTACAGAGGAGAAACTGAGGCAAATAGGGGCTAAATGACTTGCCCAAGGTCACATAGCTAGGAAGTATCTGAGGCCAGATTTGAAAGCAGATCTTTCTGACTCCAGGCTTGTGCACTATCCCCTGTACCCTCAAATCAGAAATTAGACATTGGCAAACTACAAATCAGGGCTTGATTTATTGTTTTATGGATTGTCTAGACTTAAGAAAAAATGATGGAGAGAATGTCAGTCATCCAGATTAAACTTAAAAGTGTGTATTTAAAAATGTTTTTCAGGAAGCCATCTGTTAAACATTTGCCAGCACCTCTGTCCCTGAAGTTCTATACTACAGATTTTCTTCAAAGTCAACTTCAAACTATTAATGACTACTCTTCAAGGCTTCAATCAAACTGTACCACTGTCTAGCTCATATTTCTCTATTTTTCTACAAGTAAAATAGGAGTAATTTTATCAAATGTTTGGCTAGAATATGGATGAACTGTATCTATAATCTCCTCTTAATTTATCAGTCCAGCAGCCCTGTCAAAAACTGTTCTTGATGAAGTCATGCTGAGATCACCGTTCCTTTTTCTAGATGTTATGAACCTTTAATTGTATGTCCTTAACATTTTCCCCTAGGAAGAGTAGTCAGATTCGCTAGTCTATAGTCTGCAGATCCTACACTTTTTTTTTTTTTAACCAGGGCAATGTTTGCCGTTCTCCAGCCCCATGATATACTTCCCCTTCTCTGCAAGCGTTCAAAGGCTTCTGACAATCACAGCTCTTTCAGTAATATGATACCAGCAACTGCATCTGTTCTTTCAGAATCCTGCGATGTCATCCATCTGAGCTTTATGACTTCAGTGCAGACAGGGAAGCTTGTGATTTTCTTATTATCTCCCTACAATCAATTCCTAGTTGGACATTTTTGTTCCAAACCTTCCAGTCCAAAGATTATTTTCTCTGACACAGAAAACAAAAGTAAAATAAGTTGAACAGCTCTGCCTTCTCTCTGATATCCACCACCATCGTCCTATTCACCATGATGACTATCTTTTGCCACTCTTTGTATACCCATCACTTAGCACAGTGCTTGGCACGTAGTAGGCACTTAATATATACTGACTGGTTTAAAAAAAAACAATGACCCTTTTATTGTCAACTTTTCTCACCAGCCTCAGCACATTGTATTAGCATCACTACTACTATTTTTACAAGACTATGCTATAGTTCTATGTTCATCTTATGTTACCAATGCTTGCTTCCATCTTTTGTAAATATCTTTTTAAAAAAATACTTTATTTTTCCCCAATTACAAGTAAAAACATATTTTTAACATTCTTTTTAAAAAATTTTTGATTTCCATATTCTTTCCCTCCTTCCCTTCTCTTTCTCCCTTTCTGAGACAGTAAACAATGTAATGTAGGTTATACATGTGCAATAATGTATAACATATTTCCATATTAGTCATTTTGTGGAAGAAAACCAAAAAAAAAAAAGAAAGAAAGAAATGAAGAAAGAAACGAAGAAGGAAGGAGAAAGGAAACAAGGAAAGGAAGGAAGGAAAGAATAGAGAAGAAAAACAGTATGTTTTGATCTGCATTCAGACTCCATTCATTTTTTCTCTGGAGGTGGATAGCATTTTTCATCATAAGTCCTTCAGAATTTCTTGGATCATTGTATTGCTGAGACTAGGTAAATCATTCATCATTGCGCAATAATGTTACTTTGTACAATGTTCTCCTGGTTCTGCTCACTTCACTCTGCATCAGTTCGTATAAATTTTTCCTGCACATGTTCTTAAAATCTTCCTCATGCATCCATCCTAGTCTCTTTAGGTAACTCCCCATTTTTCTCCTTATTAGAATTCACTTTGAGTTTTCAGAATGTCATTTTAGAGAACTTCCAAGACTTACTGGATTAATTTACCTTGTAAAAATTTTTAGGCCTCAGCATCTTACCTATTCTTGTTCTAAATAATGTGAAATCTGATCTCTCAAATTTTAGAGTGCATGTCAGTTTATTCCTGACTTTCCTCTCCTTCTTTCTCACAAATTCTAAGATGGAGGGGTCATTTTCTACCCTACCCTCTTGGTTACACTTTCAACAGCCTGCTCCTTCTTGTTGGTGAGAATGAGATCCTGAATAAAAATTCCTCTCATTGGTTTCTTAGCCTTTGAAATATTGAAATGGTCATTCAGGCAAGTCAAGAAATTATCAAATGCTCTAGCTTTTGTGTAGACAGAGATATATATGATATAACTTAATGGTAAAAACACTGCTTATCCTCCTACCCCTTACTTCCTTTTACCTTTCTTATTCCTTTTGAGTAAGCCACTGTATATTCTTCCAGAAGCATATTCCAGTCATAGGATCCACCCCACCAAGACTCGGGGATACCTGTTGAAGTCAAATTTGCCTTTCTGCATTGCTACATTTTCTTTATCTTGTTTCTTACCCATATTTTGTATTTTTGATTATAGATATCTAAGGCCATTGGTTTCATTGCTGTCTTCTTTTAGAGATTATTGTTTCCAGTAAATTCCTGGGCATCTCTACTGTTATTATTAGTTTTTAAATGTAGCTTCATTCTGTGAATATAAATTGAAGTGTGTGCATGTGTGCATGTATATATATATATATATGCATATATTTTATGTGTGTGTATATTTAGATTTGCAAGACATCAGACAAATACATGTTTGCTAAACCTTTTCAGATATACTCCATTTCTGGCCAGAACCCCAACAAAATTCTGAGATTTGAAACTATCAAACAAAAATTCAAAACTCATTCTTAGATACCATCTATTAAACCATCTGTTCAGTTCCTTAAGCTGCCTTTCTTTCAAGTCCTTGTCTCTTTTTTTATTAATTAATTTGTTTTCAGTTTTCCACAATCACTTACACATATCTTAGATTTTTTCTCCTCCCTCCCCCATCCCTCTCTCAGATGGCATGCAATATAGGTTCTACACATATATTCTTATTAAATACATTTTCTTCTTAGTCACGTTGCATAGAAGAATTAAAATGAATGGGAGAAACCATGAAAACCAAACAAAACATAACACAAGACAAAATGGTCTGCTTCATTCTGCGATCCGATTCCATAGTTCTTTCTCGGGATGGGCATTTTGCCTGAAGAGTGCATTGGGAATTTTTTAGGTCCTTGCATTGCTGTGAATGGCTAAGTCTACCAGAAAAATTCCTTGCACACTGTGGTTGCTGCTGTGTACAAAGTTCTCCTGGTTCTGTTCCTTTCACTCAACATCAGCTCATATAGGTCCTTCTAGGCCTCTCTGAAGTCTTCCTGTTCATCATTTCTTATACTGCAATAGTATTCCATTACATTCATATACCACAACTTGTTCGGCCATTCCTCAACTGATGGGTATCCCCTTGATTTCCAGTTCTTGGCCACCACAAAGAGAGCTGCTATAAATATTTTTGTACATGTGGGACCCTTTCCCATTTTCATGATCTCTTGGGGATACAGTCCTAGAAGTGTCATTGTTGGGTCAAAGGGTATGCACATTTTTATAGCCCTTTGGGCACAGTTCCAAATTGCTCTCCAGAATGGTTGGATCAGCTCACAGGTCCACCAACAATGAATTAGCGTTCCAACTCTCCCACATCTCCAAGATCCTTCCATCATTCATTCCATCATCTTCCTGTTTTGTCATGTTAGCTAATCTGATAGGTGTGATGTGGTACCTCAGAGTTGTTTTGATTTGCATCTCTCTAATCAATAGTGATTTAGAGCATTTTTTCATATGACTATAGAGAGCTTTAATTTTTTCCTCTGAAAACTACCTGTGCATATGATTTGACTGTTTATCAATTGGGGAATGACTTGTATTCTTGTACATTTGACTCAGTTCTCTATATATTTTAGAAATGAGGCCTTTATCACAGACAGTTGCAAAAGATCTTTCCCAGTTTTCTGCTTCCCTCACAATCTCGGTTGTAAGGTCCTTGTTTCTTTAAAGAAGCATGTAGATAGAGACCTGGGGTTGGATTTGAAGATGACCAGAGTTCAAATCCAGCCCCAGGCACTTAGCTGTGTTAACCTTGCTGAGTCAATTAACTTCTGTCTTCCTCAGTTTCCTCAAATGTACAATGGGGAGAATTATAGCACCTACCTCTCAGGATTTTTAAATGTCAAATGTGATAATATTTGTGAAGCACTTTGCAAAGCTCAAAGTATATAACTGTCAGTGGTGATTATTGCAAAGGTATGGAGATGGGTTGTGTTGGGTGTGAAGAACAGAAAAGTTAATCTGACTGGATGTAGAACTATGGGAAGAGAAATAATATCTAACAAGGCTGAAAAAGAGTTTGGGACAAGGGTATGAAGGATTTTCAAAGCTAAACAGAGAAACCTATATTTGATTCTAAAGGCAATGGGAGTCACTGGAGTTTACTGATTGAGTAGAGGGGTGACAAGGTCACATCTAAGTCAAAATGTCCCCTTCTGAAACAGTCTCAAATCCATGCAACACTTGTCACAAGATCACGGCGTAGGGACATATGGATGGTGTTTCTATTGTAGAGTATGTCATCTTTAGCAGTTGCTCAGGATTCTAATTATCTGTGCTAGCTACCAGCTGGTACTCAAAACCTGAGGTATGCCTTTTCACTCACTGAGCATGTCTGAATGTACCTAGAAGTCAAAGCCTTGGGCTACCAAATCACTATCAAGATAATTTGTGAAAACAACTTCCCAACAACTCTCTAGTCTCTTTCTAGTGTTCTAGGTTCAGCATTTCTATTTAAGGGTTTAATTTGAAAAAAAAACAACAACCCAGAATCCATTTGGTTTATGACCAATTGGATGCCCAGTCTTCTCCCTTCTCTGAAAGGTATAATTTGCCTGTTTAACTTATAGGCTCAATGGATTTTTAACAATGTGAACTAAAAAGAAAACTGTAATTTTGTGAATATCAAATGACATTTAGCCAAGCAGCTTCCAAAGTGATCGGTTCGGAATTTACAATTGCCCTCTATCTCTGCCCCTTTGCCCTTTAATTGTGTCAACACACCCAAAGACTGTTAGTAGAAAAGATCTACCAGGCCTTATGGGTTTCAAAAACAAAGAAATAGGAAAAATTCCCTCCATGTAATCATGTCTAGAAGGAATCAGAAGTAGTGACCTCAAGGAACTGGCTTTTAGGGGGTACAAAAGTTAAGTAAAAGCAAAGCACAAAGCAATCGAATTAATTTAGGAGAGACTGAGTATTAACTAAGGAGCTGAAGGGTAGTGAGCATCAAGACTTCCGGTTAGAGGTGGCATCTGAGTGGTGTTTTAAAGAAAATTAAGTATTCCTAGCTGAAGAGAAGAAGAAAGGAATTCTAGACACATGCACTCCAACTCTGAACTCTGCATTTTCTCTGGCTGCCCTTTATGTCTGGAATTCTGTCCCTCTTTGTCTTATCTCCTGACTTCCTTCAATTTTCAGTTAAAAACTCTCCTGCTCCCCCTTAGTCTTAGTTCAGTCGCTCTGAGATTACCTCCAACTTATTCTGAATATATTTTTGTTTGTACACAGTAGCTTGCCTGGTGCATCTTCCCATTGGATCGTAAACTCCTTGAGGGCAAGGACTAGTTTTGCCTTTCTTTGTATTTCTAGAGCTTAGTTCCATGGGTAGCACATAGTTGTTGTTAATGCTTATCCTTCGTTCTCGAAGAGGAATAAATGTTTCTTGACTTTTACTAGGCATGGAAGCATGTTCTGTATAAGAAACAGCTAGCAGGCCAATTTAATTAAAATGGAAAGTATGAACAGGGGAGTAACCTGAGAAATTGACAGAGGACAGAAGCAGAGAGGTCAGAGGAAGATAGAGTCAGAGAGATAGAGACAAACAGAGACAGGGAAACAGAACCAGAGACAGAGAGAAAAGAGAGAAAAAGAGGGAGATGGAGACAGACACAGAGAGTGTTGGAAAGAGCCCCTCATTACTACTAGTTCTTTCTGCTGGGCAGAATCCATGTTTTATCTACATGAAAACTCTTTATTCTTGGAGATAACTTATATCTTCCTTTGCCCTCTCCCCCTTATTCTTCAGGCTCAGTATTGAGCGTGTGTGTGTGTTTTTCAGCTGATCCTCGTATGGCGTGGTCTTCAGAATTCTCACATTTCTGGCTAACCTCTCCTTGTCCTATTCCTGCTTGTGAACATCCTCCCTTATATCTGGCACCAGTATTGGAAAGTGCAGGGAGGCTTCTTCAGTAGAATCTGGACAAACAGAAGAGAGAGTAAATAAAATAGCTAATATTTATATAGCGATTTTAAGTTTCAAGTGGTTGGAATAGGCTAGCTAGTTTGATGCTCATAACGATCTTAGGAAGTTTGTATTAGTTTTATACCCATTTTACAGTTAAAGAAATTGATGATCAAAGAGATCATGTGAATTGCCCATGGTTATATGGTTAATAAGTGTCAATGGCAGAATTCAAAGCTAGCGATTCATATGCCACACTGTTATCTTAATTACAGGTAAATTAATAATAATGATGACAACTATCATTGTTATTAATAGAATCCCTCATGTTTGTACAACACTCAAAGTTTACAGAGCCCCCAAATTTATAATCTATATTAACTCACTGAATCATCATGACATCCCTATGAAGTAGGCAGAGTTGGCAAGTACCTTTATTATTCCTGTTTTATAGATGAGGAAACTGAAGAACACGGAAGGAAGACAGCATGACTGGTGCAGGATAAAAAGCATGAATTCCCAGGGAAGGAGGACTCATCTGTCCACCACTGATCTAAGTGTAGTACTTTGTCGGTCCCTTTCCTTCAGTGGGCCTGATCTCACACCTGGCGGTTACTCAGTCATGGTTGTTTATTATTGTTTTTATTGTCACTGATTGTGGCTGCTTCTGCTGTTATTAGTAATAGCAGATGGTTGCCTGAAGAGCAAAGATAATTAACACACTATTATTCAGGGTAATCCAAATGCTGATTATACTATTCTGCTATGAGGCAGTCACTGTGTAGAAATTACCTGGCAAAGGGTCATATTTTGGCCCAATCATTTCTGGTCGGTCCTCGGACTCTCTTACTTAGTAACCATGTGCCTTGGTGTAAATCACTTTGCTCTAAAATGATGGATCTTTTGATTCTTTGTTAGCCCATTATTGCTATTTCAGACATTCAATTCAATAAATATTTATGAAGGGTGAAAGGCATTGTGAGAGATCTTAGGGTTACAAAGACAAAAAAAGGAAACTTCAAGGAAGTAAAGCTCTAAGGATACACCATGTACAAAAATAAGTAAATACAAAGCAAATCAAAATAATTCCAAGAGGGACTGGGTTTTAACAGTTGAGAGGATCAGGAAAGGCCTTGAGTAGGAGGTAGAATCTCAGTTAAGTTAAGTTCTGATGGAAGCTAGGAATTCCATCTAGGAGGGGTAAAGAGAGGGAGTGCATTCCAGGCAGGAGGGTCCACTTGTATAAGAGCACTGAGGCAGGAGAACATTCTCCTTTCTTCTCCAGGCTCCAAACTTACCATGTTCCTTGACTTCTCCTTTTCACTAAATGACATAACTTCCTTCATTGGCCATTCAGTAAGGGACTTTTCCTTTCTAACTCAGTTCCCTCCTTCTCAGTTTTTATAGCTATGAGAAATTCTGGCTTTCGTTAGTGCTTTAAAGTTTGAACTATAATTTCCTCACAAGAGTTCTGGGAAGTGGAAAATACAGCTCTTATATTCCATTTTACAGATAAAGAAACAGAGGTTAAGTGACTCACTGGGGTCACATGACCAGTCAAGTTTCAGTATATATTTAGATTGTGAGTTCCTTGAGGACAAGGACTGCCTTTTGCCTCTTTTTCTATCCTGAGAGCATCTCATGGTGCCTAGCACATAGTAGGAGCTCAGTGTTTATTGAGTGATATTGATCAGTGTCAGGTTTCAAAAGCAGGATTCTTGACTTCAAGTGTGGCACTCTACCTTTCCACTACACCTTATCATATTCTGTCCTTCCTTCTTGGCTCAAAGAAGAGGTGGCCCTCATTCTTTTGAAGGTTCAGACTTTGACCTAAGCCCTGATTCATCCCTTTTTAACATCTGAGAGATCTTCCACAATTTTCTCTCTTTCTTTTACAGTGGTTTCAATGCTTCCCTCTTTCTTTCTTCTTCCCTTGCGTCTACAAACATGCATTGATACCCCTATCTTGACAGAATCTTTCCCTGGTTCCCACTTCCCTCTGCTGCTTTTTATCTCCATTATGGTGTCTGTTGCATTTCCGGCCAAACTCCAGAAATGAATGTTTTGCACCTACTGCCTCTATTGCCTCTTCACTCACTTCCTTCTCCTTAGGTTCCTACAACCTGGCTTCCCTCAGCCCTGCCTCACTCAAATCCAATTCACTTGCAAGTCAGGATATCCCCCACTTGATACCATTGGTCCTCTTAGAGAAGAAGGAAGAACAATTTGTACCACTCTGTTGAAATTCTTCTAAGTCACCAAAGATTTCATAGATTCAAAGGACTCTAAAGTACTTTCAAGGTCATCTAGTGCAACTGCCCTCATTTTACAAATGGGGCCCCAATGAAAGGAAATAACTTACTGACTTGCTCAAGGTCACACAGCTAACTAACGAATAGGCCTGAAACTATATATAAGCTTGGTCTCCTGGCTATTAGGTAAATGCTTCCTCTACTTCCCCATGCAATGGGCTTTCTTCTGCAGACATCTTCTCTGATCACTCTGCTTCCTTGTCTTTCCTAAATTTTTTCCTTTAGCTAACATAACAGGGGCAAAGGATCATAGATCTAGAGCTGTTTTGGTCCTGAGAGGCCACCTAGTTCAACTCATAGGAAGATTCTAAAGATCACTTGACAGGATGAGATACCAGACACTGAGTTCCTTTCTTGAACTACACTACCAAGCATTCAAACTCTACTGCAGAGAACATAACTCCAATGAGCTGGCCATATTGTTCAAATGTGAAATGTATGCTTGCCAAAAAGACTATTTTATGGAGAAGTCACACAAGGCAAGCACTCAGATAGTGATGAGAAAAAACTATACAAGGATACTCTCAATGTCTTTCTTAAGAACTCTGGAATTGATTGTGTGAGATGGGAGACCAGCACAGGACCACCCAGCATGGCGTGCCCTCATCAGAGAAGGTGCTGTGCTGTCTGAGCAAAGCAGAATTGAAGTAGCACAAAAGAAACTCGAGATGCACAAATTTAGAAAATCCACCCCAAATATTCACGTGCTGCTTTTTGTGCCCAACCTGTGGCAGAGCATTTCAAGACTGTATTGGTTTGATCAGCCACAGTTGGTCACACTGTAACTTGACTCTAACACAGTGATGTCATTTTTGGTCCTCTCCAACCCCCTTATTTCACAGATGAGACTATTGCCATCACATCAAAAAGTATTGGTTCTCCTTCACCATCTTTGACAGAGCATGGCATGCTGTGCTGGGGAGAGGGCTGGAACAAGAATTAGAAACATTTTGTTGAAAGACTCATGATGGAAAATGCTATCCATATCCAGAGAAAGAACTGTGGAGTCTGAATGCAGATTGAAGCATGCTATTATCTCTTTTTTCCCCTTTTTTCTCTCTTGTGGTTTTTTCTCTTTTGTTCTGATTCTTCTTTCACAACATGACTAATGTGGAAATATGTTTAATATGATTGTACATATATAGTCTATATCAGATTACTTGTTTTCAGAAGGGGGGAGGAGAAGCAGGGGAAAAGGAAGGAAGGAAGGAGAAAAAATGGGAACTAATAATCTTATAAAAGTAAATGTTGAAAAAAACTTAGCAAAGTAAAAGGAAAAAATAAAATGCTATTGAGGGGAAAAAAGAAAAAGAAAAAAGAGAAACATTTTGTTGGAGTCTTCCCTCTGAAACTTGCTAGCTGTGTGACCGGGGCAAGTCACTTAACCTACCTGAGCCTCAGTTGCAACATCTGTAAAATGGAAATAACACCCATAGAACTTACCCCCACAGGGTGGTTGTTAGGCTCAAATGAGACAATGTATATGCAATACAATAAATAGTTTTGTAAATTATTTGTTTACAAACTATTTTACAAACTACATATTTCCTCAAGGTAATAAATACTTTTATAAAAATAATAGCTCACATTTGACACTTAAAGGTATACAACACATTTTACATATGTCATCTGATTTGATCCTCACAAACAACCCTGTAAGGTGCTTTTATTGTCCCATTTGTAGGTGAGGAAACTGAGGAAGACAAAGATTAAGTGATTTGCTCAGGATTTCATATAGCTAGTAAGTAGAGCATGTAGTGTCAAAGTGGATAGAACTCTGAGTCTGGAGTCAGGAGGACCTGAATTCCAATCATGTCTCAGACACTTATGAGTTATGTGTCCCTGGGCAAGTCACTTAACCACTGTTTGCCTCAGTTTTCTCATCTGTAAAACGGAAATAACAATAGCATTGACTTCCCAGGGTGGTTGGGAAGATCAAATGAGATAATATTTGTAAAGTAGTTAGCATGGTGCTTGGTACATAATAGGCACTATGTAAATGTTAGGTAGTAGTAGTAGTAGTATTGAAATAGGGATAATAATAGCACTTACCTCCCAGACTTGTCTTGAAAATGAAATGAGATAATGTCTGTAAAGCCTTTAGCAGATGCCTGGAACATAGTAAGCACTGTATAAATGTTCGCTATGACAATGTCTCTGAGTGAGGATTTGAACTCAGGTCTTCCAGACTCCACATCCAGCAGTCTACCCATATTGTCACCTTTCTGGAGAAAGGCAGAGTGGGGTAAGAGAATGGTTCCTGGTCTTGAGGCCACATATTCTTGTGCAGTCAAAATTTTAAAAGTTTGTGATTTCTTCCATGCAGATACGCTGTCCATTGAGTCAGATGGCAGCTGTTCCATACTTTCGGAGGTTGTCTTCAAGAGTTGCTGCAACCAAAAAATTAATCTTGTTGTGTCCAACCATCTGATAATGCCCATCTTTGCACTTAACTAGGAAGTCCCTCTGATGACAGACACATACTTAGTCACAAGTCTTTCAGCCTGATAGGACCTGCCAGAGCCTGTACTTCTTTGGGATAGCCTTAGAGAATCTGGGGGTCACAGTAAGCACTGGAGAATTTTAGTGATTGACGGGTGGATAACCATATTAGACTAAAATATCATATATAATTTCAAATAAAATGGAAATCTGTTCAAGTCCATATACACAAAGTGTGTCAAAAGTCTTAGTCAATAAGCACCTACTATGTGCCGGGCACCCCAGGCTAAGCCCTGGGTATACAAAGAAAAGCAAAAGATAGTCAGTGCCCTTGAGGAGCTCACAATCTAACAGGGGAAACAAAGTACAAATAAGAATATACAATATAACAAACAATATACAGGATAAATTGGAAATAATTAACAGAGGGAAGACTCTAGAATTAAGAGGGATGGGGAAAGTTCCTGTAGAAGGCAGGATTTTAGCTGGGTTTTGAAGGAATGCAGAGAAGCCAGGAGATAGAGATGAGGAGGGAGAACATTTTAAGCATGGGGACAGTGTTTCTGAGGAGCAACAAGGAAGCCAGTGCCACTGGACCTCAGAGCACTGTTGTGGAAAAGGGAAAATAAGGTGTACTGGAAAAGTGAGGGGTTGGGGGAGAAGAGAAGGTTATGAAGGGTTTTCAATGAGAATCAGATGATTTTTTATTTGACCTTGGAGAGGATAAGGAAGCACTAGAGTTTACTGAATAGGGGAGGAAGGGGGGGGAGGGGGCGGAGAATGCATGTGCTTGGGCCAGTGCGTCCCTGTGGCTGGGAGCACATGGTGAGACCAGCCTTTGGGAAGCTGAAAACTGCACTAAGGCTTTTGAGACACCATACGTATACAGGCTCCTGTGTATAACTAGATGATACAAATGAGGTAATTTTCTGTAGTAGAAAGAGAACTGCCTTTGGAGTTAGAAGACCTAGGCTCCTATTCTTTCCTGCTACTTACCGTGTGACCTTGAACGACTCATCAAACTAAACTCTCTGAACCTCAATTTCTTCATGTGCAAGTTGTGTAAGTCGGACCCAATCATCTCTCTAAACCTATGAACTTATGAACCAGGACATTAAAGAATATGGTGCATTAAGTAATATAGAAGGAACACGTTAGGACGCACCTTGGTGGTTCTAACCCCTATCTGACGCCTTACTTTTTTTTTAAACATAACATTTCAAATACACAGTCTTATCTGAGCCGTACACTCCGATGTAGGCAGGACAGCCTACAATTGTCCCCGTTTTACTGGTAAGGAAACTAAGTCCCAAAAGAGACGGAGCGATTTGCCCCAGATCTCCAAGCAGGCAAGTTACTTATCAACCCCAGGTCACCTTCAGGGAGTTTACCAGCATGGGACTGCTTATTTATATCAGCGCAAGCATGTCACACTTTGTCTGATGGAGATGTAGGTGCCCTCGGCCCCGACACGGGGTGGAAGAGGAGGGGCTCTTCCTGTGCTCCCCTCCATCCCCAAGGAGAGCTGGACAGAAAAGGCCAGCCCTTCTCAGTCTGCAGGTGAAGGGTGAAGGGGATCAAGGCCCCTCATGCACGGGCTTTGGGAGTACCACTGGAGTCCAGGCAGGGAGGGCAGGGCTTGCCGGACCTGGGTTGGGAGGTGGGCTGTTCAATGGCACAATGGGGGCGGGGCTTGCCCCTTTGGGGGCGGGGTCCTGTTTAGGGAAGGCGGGAGATACCTTCAGTGAGTGGCGCTTGCCCTCCTGTGGGAAGGGGAGAGGGCAGGAGAGAAGGGCATTCCAGGGGTGCAGGGACCTTGCTCTTGCTCAGATGTTGGGGGGCGTTCGCTTGCGTGCCCTCCTTTCCTAAGATGGGATCGAGGGGTGTGTGAGTAAGGAGGGGAAGGAACAACATGCTAGGGGTGGAGCTAGCTAGCCTTCCGTCAGGTGTGTGTGTATGTGTGAGAGGGGGAGAGGGGAAGAGGGAGAAAGGGAGGGGGGGAGAGAGGGAGAAAGAGAGCGGGGGGATGGGCTAAAAAGGAGGGGGCCAGGGGCGGGACCTGCCATCTCCACAGACCTGGCTAGGGGCGCAGTGGGTGGGGCCTCCCCGGGCCATGGAGCCAATGCACGAGACAGAACCGGGGTGGGGGCGGGGCCTGAACGGCGGGGGCGGAGCCTTCCTCGCCGAGGCCCCGCCCCGTCTTCGCGCCCCCCTCCCTCGGGCGGCCTGCGGCGGCTGCTGCATAGTCATGAGGAGGCGCAGGGGCTGGCGCTGCGTCAGCGGAAGCGGCGCGGAGCGGCTGTTTCCGACCCGATAAAGCGGCGTTGTCCCCGCGCGCCGGCCGCAGCCTCGGGAGCCGCGCCGCCACCGCCGCTGCTGCCGCCGCCGCTCCTCCCCTCCCCCTCCGCTCCTCCCCTCCGCGCCGGCGCGCGCTCTCACTGACCGACGGACTGAGCGAGCGGCCGAGCTCCGCGCAGCCCCCGCCGCCGTCCCGCTGCCGTCCCGCCGCCGCGCCCCGGGGGCTCCCCTGCTGGCCTCGGCCGGGGGCCGGGTGTCCGCGGAGCCGTCTTCTCCCGCCGCCCGCCTCGGCTGTTTCCCACTGCGGCCGCAGGAGACAGGTAACCGACCGGCCGCCCCGCCGTTCGTTCCGTCCTCCCGTGTCCGTCGGTCCTTCAGTCCGGCCCCGGCCTCGCCCTCGGCCGCCAGCGCTGGGGTGTGTGTGTATGTTTATGTTGCTGGCTCCTCCCGCCCCCGCCGACTCCGCTCCTACCTCCTCCCCCTCCTCCTCCACCTGACGGGTGGGGGGGCCGCCCCCCATCTCTCGCTCCTGCCGCTCAGCCAGTCACCCGGCGCCCCGAGCGGGCTCTTCCCTGGGGACAAGCCCCCTTCCCAGATGCCCCGGGCCTTTGGCTGCTCCGTCCCCTTCCCCCTACACCTTAGAGCCTTCTCCATCGGCCCCCCCGCCCCCCCGGATGGAGCCTCGTCTTCTGCCCCCCTCCCCTAGCCCCTGCATTGGAGCCTTCCCGTTGCACCCCCTCCATACCTGCCGTGGAGCCCTCGCCGCTGCGCCCTCCAAGTCCTTCTAGGGGGACTTCCTCCCTGCCCTCACTCACCTACTCCTTGCCCTCCCCCTGCTGGGGAGCCTTCTCGTGGCCCCACCTCCTCCACTGCCGATCTTCGCCCCCAGCCCCTGCAGGGGAGCCTGCTCCGCTGCCCCCACTCTCTCCGCTGCCTGCCTCATCCCTCCCAGCCCCAAGTGTGGAGCCCTCTCCACTCACCGCCTGCTCTCCCCGACCCCCGCCGGGTGAAGCCTTGTCGACTGCCCTCTGGTCTTCTCCCTCGCCCCCCACCCTCACCCCTGTCCCCCCTTAAATGTGGAGCCTTCCTCACTGTCTCCCGGACTCCCCCAGCTCCCTCAGTGGAGACCTCTCCACTGCCTTCTGTGCCCCCAGCCTTCACTACTGCCGATTGTGTTCCCCCTCCGAGAGTGTTGTCTTCACTGCCTGCCTCGTCTTCCTCCAGCCCTGCCAGGACATTCTGCCCTGCTCTTCCCCTTCGCTGCCCCCTCCCCCACCTTCTGCAGTAGAGCCTTCTTCCCTCCCACCTACCTCCAGGGGCCACCGTGTATTATCTGTGCACTCCCCATCCTTTACTCCACTGACTGCAAAGGGGGCTAGCTGGTATTGCTTCCTAATTATCTGATGGGAGCTTCCCTAGCAAGAGCTTTTTTCCTTAAAGGCTGGCGTGCTAACTACCTAGGATAAGTAGCTTGCCCTTGCTTAAGCAAACCTGGTTCACATCTCTCCATCTAATTCTACCCAGTCAAACCCTATTTTCTACAGACTTTCCCAGTTCCTTTGATTCTACCCAAGAGACAGCCACACAAGAGATCCAATGTTGTGTTGCCTTGTCTCTGGATTCTTTCAATTTGTTTCATAGTCTGTGTACACTGCTTCCCTTTTTCCCCCCTCCAGCACACAGACACACACAGAAGCACACACACACACAGAGGCTCTTTCTCTCTCCATCTCTCCATCTCTCTCTCTCTCTCTCTCTCTTTCTCTCTCTCTCTCTCTCTCTCCCTCTCTCTCTCCCTCTCCCTCTCCCTCCTTCTCTCCCTCCCTCCCTCCCTCCCTCTCTCCCTCTCTCCTTCTCTCCCTCTCCCCCCTCTCCCTCCCTCTCTCCCTCTTTCTCCCACCCACCTTAAGAGATTTAGTGGTTGTACCTTCTCCCAGTAACTAAAGGGAAAGAGGAAACATCTAAATCCTTAACAAAAAGAGATTTCCAGATCCTTAACATCAACCTGGAACCTGCCTTCTACCTAACACACACTCCCTTCCCCTTCCTATCTTCAATTTCTCAGTATTGATAAAAGGCCCTGGTTCTAGAGAGATTCTCCTATCTTTTCACCTCTAATCTTACTGTCTTTTAGAATTTTCCTTTCTTTATAGTTAATACTTGGTAAATACCCTTCATTGGTTAAACTATTTTGTTTAATCCATAGAATCCTTATATTTCCTTATATTTTAGGCTGTCCTTCTAATACTGTTTTTATTAGTTTCAGCAAATAAGAACCTATAACTCTTCCATTTGCAGTTACCCATACTGTGCTTTCTTAACCTGGGCTGGGGCATTGGAGAGAGATAGAACTGAGTAGCTGAGGAGAGGAGTGTGTGTGTGTATGTGTGTGCATATATATGTATGTGTATGTATGTATGTACATGGGCAAAAACACTTTTTGGTTATGGAACAGCAGAAATGTCCTAAGAGGGTTTCACTTGATTGAGTGTTAGAAAATACAGAATTGGATCTAATGAAAAGTATCAAGAATAGGCCAGGCTCGTTATTCATGTTAACTTTCCTTCTTTTAGTTTCAGCAGTATCTAGGTTGAGTATGGAAATATTGTCATCAATGATAGTGGAAGGGAAAAATAATAGCTTATTTATGTTCATAGTCTGAGGAATTAGTGTGTTTTTGTTGGGAAACAAGGCAAACAAGTAAAAGTGTATATGGAGTGAATTTAAGTATTAACAAAGTTGTGGTCCCATTCTCATCTTGACTTGAACTATAATCTTTTTTCCATTTTTAAAGGTAGTGATTTTCTTTTAGACCTAGATATTATGTGCTAGAAATTTGAGCCAGTAGTTATTCAGCCTTTGCATATCATTATAGATGCATAGATGCTTGCATACAGATGAGTAGATTTGAGTTGTATCACTGAACTAGTGCAGGCTGTAAATGGAATGAAAGATTCAGTAATAATAAATAGCTATTAAATGTTTCAAGCAAGACAGAAGTTCGTTATCCAAAACAAGGATAGTTTTGGTCTCATTCAAACAGTTAAAAAAAATTGAAAATGGTTATAAAGGAAAAAAGGATCATGCTTCTCCTAAAATACATTATTCAGTTGTCATACAGAAAAGATAGATGTCAGAAAATTGTTCAAGAGGATGCTTCTGAAGTAGGAGATAGTCATTACACAGCAGTCTTAGTGAAGGAGAAGATGGGTAGGAGAGATTCTTTTACTTTGCATTGATTTTTTTCCCCCTTTTAAAAAGAAATTTATTTCTATCTCCAATTTTATTTCATTTTTAGTTCCAATTCTCTCCACTACACTTCTCCTATCCATTGAGAAGGTAAGAAATGCAAAACCCTTTGCAAATATGAAATCACTGGATTGAGTTTAACATTGCATTTTTAACATCATTTTCTACCCCTTTTTGTAAAATCAAGGTTGGACTTGATCTCTAAAATTCCTATGTACAATGTAATGTGGCAGGTACTGGGGTGATGTCCTTGAATGGACCACTTCATTTGTGGTCCATTCATATCTTACACTGTTTGATTCTCATCCGTGTTCTTCCATGGATCCTCCGTAGAGGATCTACCTAACATCTGGGAAGCCTTCATCATTCTGTGGGTACTAGGGCCATATTTGCCCTCATTCTTGTTATATGAATGGCCTATCACTTATTTTTTTCTTTAAATTAATTTATTTGTTTTTAGATTTCAACAATCACTTCCATAAGTCTTAAATTTTTCTCTCTCTCCCTCTCCTATACAGCATGCAGTCTTATATGGATTTTACACACACATGCTTATTAAACACATTTTCACATTAGTCATGTTGCATAGATGAATTAAAATGAATGGGAGAAACCATGAGAAAAACCAAAACAGAACATAACACAAGAGAAAATAGTCTGCTTCATTCTGTGTTCCAATTCCATAGTTTTTCTCTGGATGTGGATGGCATTTTACTAAGAGTCCTATGGGAATGTTGGCTAAATCTATCAGAAACAGTCCTCACACACTGGATGTTAACTGTGTACAATGTTCTCCTGGTTCTGCTCATTTCATTCCGCATCAGTTCATATAAGTCCTAGGCTTCTCTGAAGTCCTCCTGTTCATCATTTCTTATAGCACAGTAGTATTCCATTACATTCACATACCACAACTTGTTCAGCCATTCCCTAATTGATGGGCATTCTCTCAACTTCCAGTTCTTGGCCTGTCACTTGTACTGATTCTGAAATCCAAGGATCTGGGTTCAAATGCTACTCCAATGCTGATCACCTTGTGTTTCTTTCTACTAATCAGTTAACCTTAGGCTCAAGTTTCCTCATCTGTTAAATAAGGGGAATAAGTAGAGAAGTCCTTTCCACTCTAGGTATGTGAATCCAGTCAGTCCCCAAACTTTTTAAGTACCTGTTATTTGCTTGCCAGACATTGCGCCAAGTGTTGGGAATTACAAATATTTGATATACAAATATACAAGTATACAAAAACCAAAAGTGAAACATTCCCTTCCTTCAAGGAGCTTACTTTAAATGGGGGAGATAGCATGCTATGTACAAAACATAGCCAGCAGATAAAAGGTAACCTTAGAGGAGAAGGGAGTATAGCAGGTGGCAGGACCAGGAAAGGCCCCATGCAAAAGGGGCTTGAACTGAATCTTGAAAGAAATCCGGGGTTCCAAGAGGCAGAGGTAAGGAAGGAGGGTATTCTAGCCGTGGGTTATATAAGCAGTGCAAAGACAGGAGATGGAGTATACCATGTTAAAAAGAGGAACAAGGTCATTATGCTGGATCTATGTTCCCATTTCTTATATGTCGGTATGCAGCCAACTACCCACCATGTGTGTCTGTGTGCCCTAATTGCAAAAGGTAGATTGTAATGGTAGCAAAATCAGTGCTTCCAGTTTTGAGCCATCTCCCCATTTAACATGTTCTCTACAACTGGAGAATGGATCAGGAGATGTTTATTTGTGAGGTGAGAGGAGCAGAACAGGGAAGATTTGGAAAGAGAAAAGACAAGGCTCTTATCCCACTCTTCTTTAGGGGAGGAATCAAACAGTTTTGATCTGTGCAGGTGTGTAGGGAAAGGATAGTGTTGCAGCAATTCCCCCATGGCATGTATTCAGAATTGGAGAATGTAAGGAAAATAGGGCATTAAAGCTTATGCTTTGGTTTCCTGACATTGAAATAGGTGTGCATAGTTGATTTATTGTTAGGCAGAATGGTGGTAGGGAAAGGGATGTTAGGTTGGTTTAAGTTTAAATTTAGTGCTTAGTTTTTTACCATCACCACCAATCTTTTTTTTCCTATACCGTCTCCATCCCATATAGAGTCTAAAAACTCATCTTCTATAATTGAGCAAGAGTACCAATTAAAATGGACCTTGTCTAAGTGTCTAAAACTTTTTGGGCTTTAGTGTCTCCTCCATAAAAGACTGGGGTAGGCCTAGTCATTTTAAAGGTCCATCTGTAGTGTTGTTACTCTGATGTTCAGTGAGGTGAATTGGTTAGGACTGGGGTGATTGCGGACAACTTGTAATTGATAATGGTATCACAAGAATACTTCTTTCAAAAGCAGTGTGTGTGTGTGTATTTGTATGTCTTATGTAACTTGTGGTTGTTAACTGAAATGCTATTTGAAAATTTTGATCATAGGGAGGATGAGAAATGTCTTTTGTATGCTTGCTTCATGTGATTTGAAGACTAGTTCAAATGCCACCTTCTCTATGTATCTTTCCCTGATCTCTGAAACCAGAATACTGATTCTGCTTGTTTTTTTTAATTCTTATAGTACTTTGACATTTTGTTTTGTATCATACTTATTTGTTAAGTGCTGTTCTTCATCCATTATCTCTTCATTAGCTGTTCCCCTGGAATATACTCCCTTTTCATCTTTACTTTCTAAAATTCTAACTTTCTTCAAGGAACCCTTATGTGGCAATTCTTGTTCTCCCCCCAGCCCCTTAAAAATTAATATTTTATTTTTTCCCAATTGCATGTAAAAACAATTTATAACATTCATTTTTGAAAATTCTGAATTCCAGATTCTCTTCCTCCTTTCCCCCTTTTCTGAGATGGTAAGCAATTTGATATAGGTCATACATGGGCAATCATGCAAAACATTTCCAAGTTAGTCATATTGTGAGAGAAAACATCCCCCCCCCAAAAAAAACCATGAAAAAAATAAAAGTGAAAAATGGTATGCTTTGATGTGCATTCATATGCCCAAGAGTTCTTTCTCTGGATGTGGATAGTATTTTTCTTTTTTTTCCTCCAAAATTTATTAATTTATTTGTTTTCAGTTATTAACAATCACTTCCATAAGTTCCAGATTTTCTCCCTCTCCCTCCCCAAGGCTGCATGCAATCTTACATAGGTTCTACACATACATTCCTATTAAACATATTCTCACATTAGTCATATTGCATAGAAGAATCAAAACAAATGGGAGAAACCATAGAAAAACAAAACATAACAAAGGAGAAAATAGTCTGGTTTATTCTGCATTCCAACTCCAGTTCTTGATGTGAATGGCATTTTGCATCATGAATCCTTTGAAAATGTTTTAGGACCTTGCATTGCTGTGAAGGGCTAAGTCTATCAAAAAGAGGCCTCACACATTGTGACTGTTACTGTATATATTTAGCATCAGTTCATTTAAGTTTTTCCAGGTTTTTCTGAAGTCTGCCTGGTCATCATTTCTTATAACACAGTAGTATTCCCTTACATTCATATACTACAACTTGTTCAGCCATTCCCCAATTGATGGGCATCTCCTTGATTTCCAGTTCTTGGCCACTACAAAAAGAGCTGCTATAAATATTTTTGTACATGATCTCCCTGGGATACAGCCCTAGAAAGTGGTGTTACTAGGTCAAATGGTATGCACATTTTTATAACCCTTTGGGCGTAGTTCCAAATTGCTCTGCAGAATGGTTGGATCAGCTCACCAACAATGAATTAGTGTTCCAGCTCTCCCACATTTTCTCCAACATTTATCATTTTCTTGTTTTGTCAGATTAGTCAATCTGATAGGTGTGAAAAGGGTACCTCAGAGTTGTTTTGATTTGCATCTTTCTAATCAATAGTTATTTAGATTTTTCATATGACTATAGAGAGCTTTAATTTTTTCCTCTGAAATATCCTTTGACCATTTATCAATTGAGGAATGACTTGTATTCTTGTATATTTGACACAGTTCGCTATATATTTTAGAAATGAGGCCTTTATCACAGACATTAGTTGTAAAAATTCTTTCCCAGTTTTCTGCTTCCTTCCTTATCTTGGCTGCATTGGCTTTGTGCAAAAAATTTTCAATTTGATGTAATCAGAGTTATCCATTTTGCATTTATAATGTTCTCTATCTCTTGTTTGGTTATACATTCCCCCATTCTCCATAAGTCTGACAAATAAACTATTCCTTCCTCCCCTAGTTGGTTTATGGTATCAGCCTTTATAACTAGACACATTTGGACTTTATTCTGGTATACAGTGTCAGGCCATGGTCTATGCCCAGTTTTTGCCACCCTATTTGTGGATTGCATTTTTCATCATGAATACTTTGGAATTGTCTGAGATCGTTGTGATGCTGAGTATAGCTAAGTAATTCACAATTGATCATTGTACAATATTGCTGTTACTGTGTACCATGTTCTCCTGGTTCTGTTCAGTTTGCATCAGTTCATGTAAGTCTTTCCAGGTTTTTAAATCCTGCTCATCATTTCCTATAAGAAATAGTGTTATTATATTATTAGCACAATAGTATTCCATCATAATCAATACCACAACTTGTTCATCCAATTCTGAATTGATGCACATCTCAATTTCCAGTTCTTCACTACCACAGAGCTTCTATAAATATTTTTATACAAACAAGTCCTTTGGGGAAACTTTTTCTGAGCCTTCTGATTGGTGTTCTCCACTTTCTCCAATTTTCATTTACATAATTTGTTCCTTATAGACTCCTTAAGCAGGAGTAATTTTGTGGTATTTTCATATCTCCAGTGCTTACTAGATTTCACTATAGTCCTACTTCTCTTACTCTCCTTACTAGATTTTTGCTTCTCATGAGGAGGAGGAGTTTTACATAATGAAAATCTAGCAAGAGGGAAAATTAAAAAGTAAAAGAGTGATGTAAAAGGGAAGGAGGCTGGAGAGAAATGAAAATCTTAAACTAGAGTGTAAATGTTTAACTGTCTGCAGTGGGTTTAATACATAATCTAAATCACTCCCCTTTTCTCACCCCCCACCCCCCAAAGCAAGGTTTCTTTAATCTAGATTAGTTTAATTACTGTACTAAAGTCTGTGAAAAACATCTTTTAGAACATGCCTGTTTCAAAATATATTTTGAGTGAGAAATTTTTCCTAGTCTTAAATGCTTAGTCCTTGCTTTATTAAATACTTAACTTTGTTGGTAAATGGCTTTTTAAAGAATTGAAATGTTTACTGACTCAGGTTAAGAAATCACTGTTTTCCTTAAAAAAGCATTGATAAAATGCTGTTGTAAAAATCTATCCTCAGTCCTTTGAAGGGAGGTAGATAAACCATCTTATAGGTGGGAAAATAAGAGCATCTGTTGCATATGTGTATAGTGAGTAAGGACTAAGTGAATGGAATTCCCTTCTGACTTTGAACATCCAAGGTTTAGTTTCTTAGGAATCATTAGGGAAAAAAGATCACCTGACACAAAGCCAGAGAATCTTGGCCTTGCTGTGTTACTTCCAAGCTGGTTGAGTTTTGAGTAAGTCTTTTTAATTCTCTGAGTCTCTGTTTATGTGAAGTTTGTGGTTTGACTTAGGTAATTGATCTCTAAGACAATTATCTCTAAGACCCTGTCCAGCTCATAGATTCCATCATTTTGTTATACAGTCCTTCCCTTGAATAATAACCATCAGCATTTGCGTATGTTGTCTCAGTTTACTGAAATGAGTGGAATCAGTCACAACTTATTGAACACCTAATATAGGCTCAGTCCTGTTCTTTACAAAGCTACATACTGATAACACAAGTTAATATACTATAAATAATCTTAAGTGGTAAGGGGAAAAAAAACAAGAGTGATCAAAATGGGTTAAGCTTAATCCAGGAAGTAAGTCACTCTGTTAAATGAAATATTTTGCCTACTTTTTCATTCTCCTTCCAGGTTTTAATTTCTATTGGTTGTTTTTAAATCATCTTCGTTTCTCAATCTCCCTACCAAAGCAAGCCAAACCTTATAATAAGGAATAAAAGAAAAAGAAGAAAGAAAAAAGAAAATTAAGCAACACATGAAATAAGTCAGATTAGTATATAGCACTCCACTTCAATAAGGAAGGGAATTTGGGGCTTGGTCATTGGAATCATATAGCATATAGTTCTCATTTCTTTGGGTTCTTTCTACTAACATTGTTGTAGTTGTGTATATTGTTTTCTGGTTATGCTTATTTCACTCTGCATCTGTTTGTTCGTCTTCTTTTGCTTCTCTGAATGCTTCAGTCATCATTTCTTTTTTTTTTTTGTTTCTCACTAAAAATTTGTTTTTATTAACAAAATGGAAGGGGTTGAATTTCTTCTCTTTTTTTTTGATTCTTAATGTTTATTTTTTTATTTTAGTTTTCGATATTCATTTCCACAAAATTTTGAGCTCCAAATTTTTTCCCCATCTCTTCCCTCCCCCCACCCTATAATGCCTTGCATTCTGATTACCTCTTCCCGCAATATGCCCTCCATTCTATCACACTCCTCCCTTCCCTTATCCCCATCTTCTTTCTCTCTTTTCTTGTAGAGCAAGGTAGATGCCTGTACCCCATTACCTGTATTTCTTACTTCCCAGTTGTATGCAAAAACAATTTTTAGCATTCATTTCTAATACTTTGAATTCCAACTTCTCTCCCTTCCTCCCTCCCCACCCATCCCCACTGAGAAGACAAGCAATTCAATATAGGCTGTATATGTGTAGTTTTTCAAAAGACTTCCATAATAGTCATGTTGTGTAAGACTAACTATATTTCCTTCCATCCTGTTCTGCCCTCCATTTATTCTTTTCTCTCATTTGGCCTTGTCCCTCCCCAAAAGTGTTTACTTCTAATTACTCCCTTCTGCCATTTGCCTTCACTTTTATCATCCCCCTCACCCCGCTTGTCTCCTTCTCCCTTATACATTCCTATAGTGTAAAATAGATTTTAAAACCAAATTTAGGGAGCATGTTATTCCCTCCTTAAGCCAAATGTAAAGAGAATAACCTTCACATTTTCCCTCTCACCTCCTCCCTTTTCTCCTGCATTGAAAAACCTTTTTCTTGCCTCTTTTATGAGTGATAATTTGCCCCATTCCATTTCTTCCTTTCTCCCAATATATTCCTCTCTCTCCTTAATTTTATGTTTTTTAGATATCATCTCTTATACAACTCAACCTGTGCTCTGTGTGTGTGTGTGTGTGTGTGTGTGTGTGTGTGATCCCTGCAACTACCCAAATACTGAGAAAAGTCTCAAGAGTTACAAATATTATCTTTCCATGTAGGAATGTAAACAGTTCAACTTAGAAAGTCCCTTATGATTTCTCTTTCCTATTTACCTTTTTAATGCTTCTCTTGATTCTTCTGTTTGAAAGTCAAATTTTCTGTTCAATTCTGGTCTTTTCATCAAGAATGCTTGAAAGTCCTCTATATCATTAAATGATCATTTTTTTCCCCCTGAAGTATTATATTCAGTTTTGCTGGGTAGGTGATTCTTGGTTTTAATCTTAGTTCCTTTGACTTTTGGAATATCATATTCCAAACCCTTCAATCCCTTAATGTAGAAGTTGTCAGATCCTTTGTTATCCTGATTGTATTTCCACAATACTCAAATTGTTTCTTTCTAGATGCTTGCAATATTTTCTCCTTGACCTGAGAACTCTGGAATTTGGCCACAATATTCCTAGGAGTTTCTCTTTTCGGGTCTCTTTCAGGAGGTGATTAGTGGATTCTTTCAATATTTATTTTGCCCTCTGGTTCTAGAATATTAGGGCAGTTTTCCTTGATAATGTCATGAAAGATGATGTCTAGGCTCCTTTTTTGATCATGGCTTTCAGGTAGTCTCATAATTTTTAAATTGTTTCTCCTGGATCTGTTTTCCAGGTCAGTTGTTTTTCCAATGAGATATTTCACGTTATCTTCCTTTTTTTCATTCTTTTGGTTTTGTTTTGTAATTTCTTGGTTTCTCATAAAGTCATTAGCTTCCATTTGCTCCATTATCATTTTTAAAGAACTGTTTTTTTCAGTGAGCTTTTGAACCTCCTTTTCCATTTGGCTGATTCTGCCTTTTAAAGCCTTCTTGTCATTGGCGTTTTGGACCTCTTTTTCCAATTGTTAGCCTATTTTTAAAGGTGTTATTTTCTTCAGCATTTTTTTGGGTCTCCTTTAGCAAGCTGTTGACTCAACATCAAATCATTTCATGATTTGCTTGCATCGCTCTCATTTTTCTCCCCAATTTTTCCTCCACCTCTCTTACTTGATTTCAAAATCCTTTTTGAACTCTTCCATGGCCTAAGACCATGGCATATTTATTTTGGAGGCCTCTGATAGTAAGCGTTGTTCTTCCTCATCTGAAAAAATGGAAGAAAATACCTGTTCACCAAGAAAGTAACCTTCTGTAGTCTTGTTTTTTTTCTCTTTCTTGGGCATTTTTCCAGCCAGTCACTTGATTTTTGAGTGCTTTGTCAAGAGGGGAGTATACTCTGGGGACCTGTAAGTTCTCAGTTCCTCCAAGGTGACTCAATCAATGGAGAGAAGTTTACTCCTCTCCTGGCCTGCGCTGTAGTCTGGAAGCTACCAAAGCTTTTCTGCCCATGATCTGCAAGTAGAATTCCCTTTCCAGAGCCTCCATCAGCTCCACCACACCAGCCAGCACTCCTCCTCACCCGCAGACCACCACTCAGGACTGAGACACAGATTAGCGGCTCAATTCCCCCAGGGCCTTTAGGCTGAGGGCTCCAAAAATGGACGCTACTGCTGCCGCCGCCACTGCCTGGGCTAGAGAAGGACCCTGGTCCCTTCTTACCCAGGAGAAAAAGTTTTCTCACTGACCTTTGATGTGTCTTTGGTGTTTGTGTTTAGAGGGATCGAGAACCACAGGTGCTGCTGGGGATTCCGCGCCAGAGGCCTGTTCTGGTCCTGTCCCTGCTGCACTCCGCAGCCAATGCTGGGCTGGACTCTGTGGGCTGCGCTTCACTCAGCACTCCATGTGATAGACCTTTCCTGTTGGCCTTCCAGGCTACCTTGGGCTGGAAATCTCTTTCACTCCGTAATTTTGTGGCTTCTGCTGCTCTAGAACTTGTTCAGAGTCAATTTTTACAGGTATTTTATGGGCTGTGGGGGAAGAGGTAGAGTATGTGCATCTTTCTACTCCGCCATCTTGGCTCCTCCCTCCCATAATTTCTTATAATTCAGTAACAATTACGTCATCTTCATGTACCACAAATTACCCATTCTCCAACTTATGTTACCTAATCTTGGTAAGATTTATATGTGCATTTGTATATCGTCTTAGAATCAGGAACTTCTTTAAGAGCTAGAAGGGACCACAGGCCATCTAGTCTTATCCATAACTGACTCAAAATACCTTTACAGTATCTTCTAAAATAGGGTCATGTAACCTTTGTTTTAAGTCTTCCTAATAAAGGAGAACCTGCTACCTTCCAAGGCAGCCTGTTCCACTTTTGAATGATTATTGTTTTCACTATTATTTCTTAAACCACTCAAGAATATCCTGCGATAGTTTCATGCCCTCTTGAGAATTCACAGTCATCAATCTCATCAGGTATATGTTAATTTTTCTTTGTCTTGTATAGCTGTCTGGACTTGTGTAGATGATCTGGAAGTCATCTTCCCTTTTGTTAATGTCTTCCTTGTTGGTTTTTTATGTGTTCAAGGTTTTTAACTGAGTTTCCTTCCTCCTGAGATCTTAGTTATAGTCTTTTTTTCCCTTATATTCCTCTAATACTTCCTGATTCCTTCCCCTGGGTGGTATTCCAGTGGCCTTGGCCTCTCAGTTTGTTCCCATATTGGACAAATTCAAATCTCACCACCTTGATCTCTGCCCCAAGTAACTTCTGGGATGCAACAAACTGGTCTCCTTTGTTTTAGGGCTGTTGAGTGTATACTCAACATATGCCATCACTACAATAGCCTGTTGGTACATCTCTCTGCCTGGAGGCTCTGTGCACTCCAGTCTGTTCTTCATTCAGCCACTAAAGTGGCCAAACTCAAATCTGATGAATCAACTCCAGTGACTTCCTGTTGCCTTCTGGATCAAATACAAAATCCTGTTTTATTCCCAGTACACTCCCTGGGAGTCTTTGATTCAGTGATACTGGCTTACTGGCTATTCCTTGAACAAAATATTCCATCTCTTGACTCTGGGCATTTTCTCTTTATGTTTCCCATTTCTGGAATGCTCTTTCTCCCTTCTTTCTTTTTTTACTGACCTCCTGGCTTTCATTAAGTCTCAACCGAAATCCCACTTCCTACACAAACCTTTCCCAACTCCTTTTAATTCTAGTGCCTTCCCTCTGTTAACTATTTCTATTTGTCCTGTGTCTGTAGCTTGCTTTGTATATATTTGTTTGCATGTCATTTCCCCCATTGGATTGTAAACTCCTTGTGGGCAGAGACTATCTTTTACCTCTTTTTGTATTCCCAACTTTTAGCACAGTGCTTGGCACATTGTAAGTGCTTAATTAATATTTATGGAATTGAAGCTTGCCCTAAGTTCCTATGTTACTCAATTTTCTGGCAGAGTTCTGTTGTGTCACAGAGCACTGCCACAGCGCAGTTCCAGCCATGGCAAGCTTCTTGCCTTTTGATTTTCTGGGCTGCAGGAAGGGTGTGGGGTTCAGAATTGAGTTCTGTCGCGAGCTTGCAACAGGGTACTGGTGGCAGGTTGGGTAGGAGAGGCTGAGATAGTCTTTAGAATTAAGAATATTAGCTTCTGATATTTTAACAATTTAGTAAAATCTAACAGTCCATTTTTATGAGTGAAGACAGGAAGATATTTTCGTAATACTGGATACTTGAAATTTATATGATCCTTAATATTACAATTGCATTATCCTCTGCCTTCATAAACTGACGTATTAAGGGTTGATAAAAAGTCTTTTTATACATATTTTGTGAGAATCTTTTGAGAGTGTCTGTTGTTTGTAATGTACTACTGTAGCAAACACCATAGTGCTCTCTGTGTGTGTCTGTGTGTGTCTATGCATGCTTTCTGTTTAAAGAAGTAAATGAAGATCATTGCTTTGTAGTAAGATTGTATCCAAGGAATAGTATAGTCTTTCCTTTAGAGCTGGGCTTCTTAAGCTTGGGTCCATGAGCTTCAAAAAAATTTTTTTTGATAATTGTATTTCAATATAACTGGCTCCCTTTGTATTTCTGTATTTTATGCATTAAAAAATATTATTCAGAGAAGGGGTCTTTAGACTTCAACCAGACTGCCATAACACAAAAATTGTTAAGAGCCCTTGATCTAGCTCTAGTATACAGTCTAGAATAGGGGTGTGGAACTTGCAGCCCTGAGACCACATGTGGCCCTCTAAGTCCTCAAGTGTGGCCCTTTGACTGAATCCAAACTTAAAAGGCCACAGTTTGGATTCAGTCAGAGGGCCGCACTTGAGGACCTAGAGGGCCACATGTCTCAGGGGTGCAGATTCCACACCCTCTGGTCTAGAAGTTAGGAAGCTTTAACCTATTCATGCTTTTACTGTGGGATAATAGAACAAATAGTATGAAAGAATTAGAAACCTACATGAATTTAGGATTTTAAAAAAGTAATTATTTCTAAAAATAAGCTCAGACTTATTCTATTTGGTAATTACTGAACCATTTCTCAGCTTTCTTTTCAAAGAACACAGTTTGAAAGGTAAGTTGATCTGTTCCTGACAAGGCATTGGTGAAGCAAAAAGACTGAAGAAAGCTCCCGTTTATATTTTAACTCTAAATATTGGTTGAGAATTTACAGAATTTCTGATGAGATTAGTTTTAGCAAATATTTAAGTGCTGTCTTGTTTTTTCTAGATCAGAGCTGCAGTTGTTCAGTCTGTCCAACTCTTAGTGACCCCATAGACCATAGTTGTCTATGGGATTTTCTTGGTAAAGATACTGGAATGGATTGCCATTTCGTTCTCCAGTGGAGCCAGTGAATCCTTTTCTCTGGCAATCAGAGGTTAAGCGATTTGCCCAGGGTCACACATCTAGGAAGTGTCTGAGGCAGGATTTGAACTCAGGTCTTTCTGGCTCTATCCATTGAGCCACCTGCTCCTCTAGCTGCCTGATCAGAGCTGTCAGATACTTAAAGCTGTTAGCAATAGTTCACGTTTATATTGTTCATTTACTACTGTATAGATTAAATTTGTGTTTTGTAAAAAATGTTTTCTCTGTAAAAATCTGTTTGAGGTAATGGGTAAGAAAATTAAATGGGTATATAATGGGTAAGAAAATTAAAATTCGGAGAAGTTGATATCAGAATTTCAGTCCAGCTTTCCCCTTACCAGACCATCCCATATAGATGCCTATATTTCTAAACCACAGGTCTTCTTACCATGTCACTGGTCTTCTCAAAGAGCTCCTGTGGCTTCTTTTTGCCTCTAAAATAAAATACCAAACAAACCCTCTTTTTATAATTCAAAATCCTCCACAATCATGACATCAAGCCTACCTTCCTAGACTTTATACGTTTCTGAAAGTCACTCAACTCAATTTACCTCAGTTTCCTCCTTTGTCCAATGAGCTAGAGAAGGAAAAGGCAAACGTCTCTAGTATCTTTGCCAAGAAAACCCCTTGTGTCACAGAGAGTCCCTTAACAACAGCAAGCCAATCTATGGGTGACATTTCATCTTCTAACTTTGACACAGGCTCTTACCCCATGCCTTGATCCCAGTCTCTCCTCACTACTCCCTCCTAGCTTCCTTTAAGGTTCCGCCAAACCTCTTCTATAAGAGGCCTTTGCTGATCTTCCCTTTTCTTCCCTGCTTCCCCTCTCCCCCATTCCCCCGATACCTTGTATTTTCTTTGCCTGTACTTTGTATAGGCTAAACATGTTTTGGTGGTGTTTTTTTTACAATAGAATGTAAACTAATTGAGATCAAAGACTGTTTTGAAGGGGTTTTTTGACAGGCGGCTAGGGATGGGGAGCTATTGTTAGTTTTTTGGTTTTGGTCCTCAAACTCTCCTTTAGCATAGTGATAATAGCTAATATATGTTGATTGATAATCACTAGGCTAACATAAAACTTGGGACTTGAAACTAAATCTTCTTCTTCTGTACCATGATGTTTTTAAGGGAACTTTCCCCTTTAAACTTGAGAAATAAGCTTGATAGCTGAAAGAAAATAGAACAGTAGGGGAAAGTATCATATGACAAATAGAAGATTAACTGTACAAATGATCCCATTTGTAAAAATCCTATCTAACCTGAATTTTTCACTGGGAATTCATAACCTGTCAGCTTTCCTTTTTGAAGTAGAAATACTTGTAGGTTAGTCTCAATTTATGTAAAATGTTGATTTTTAAAGCAATAAAGTCAATGCTAAAGGACACAGATAGGCACATTACTACCCTTAAATGAATGAAATCAGCTTTTCTGGTGAATTATCACTTAGGTATGCTGCTGGCAAAATAAACCTTTTTTTTTTTTAATTGACAGGATTCAATTCAGGTCCAAAAATTAATTTTGAGTTCCTTTTGTAAATAAGGAATAGAAGTGGAGTTGGAAGCTGAGTGGCTGCTATGCCTGTTTTGTGTCCTTGTTTTATGGAGAGCCATGGATTCAAAAGTAATATCAGTTTACAATCTGTAGCATTCTAAGGCTTATAAAACATTGTAATTGGGCATATGGCATTAAGGATAATTTAAATTCTTAGAACCAAATTCTGTTACAGAGCTATCCACAGTTATTTTAGCTTGCAAGAAAGTTTCTGCGGAAATAACATGTTTGTTTCTAACAGAATGCGTGTTATATGCTACAGAACCAAGTTTGTTCATATAAGGCAATAAATGCCATTTCTTGTTATTACCTTCAGATAACAGTCATTATAGCATGCAGAATTCAAGAGTGATGTGTGATTATATTGATAATATACTACATGTATGAAATAACTCTTCTTTCTGATCAGATACGCTTAGATTTTTTAATTGAAATTTTTTTTTTACATAAACTATATTTTCCAATATGTCCCTTCCCTCCACTTCCCAGAGAACCATTTTTTAAAAACAGAATAAAAATTTCAGGAAAATTAATATATTAAAAAAGTCTTGACAGTCTACACAGTATTCCATACTGTCCCTTCCCCTTTTCTCCCAAGAAATATGGAAGCACCCTTTCATATCTCTTGAGTCAAGCTTGGTCATTATATCTTTACAGGTTTCAGTTTCTATTTTTTGTAGTTCTTTCCATTTGCATTGTTGTAGTTATTTCACTTTGCATTGGTTCATGTAAGTCTGCCCATACTTCTCTGTCTTCCATTAAATTCATGTACCACAGTTTATTTCATTTTTCCCCAGTTGATGGATATTTCCTTGGTTTCTAGTTCTTTCTAAAGACCTCTCCTTTTATCATTGACCTCCTTGGGGAATATGCTCAGCTGTAGACTCTGTTTCAAAGGATTATGATCATTGTTGTCACCTCCTTAGTATAATTCTTAATTGCTTTTTAGAATGTCTATATTAGTTGACAATAGTGTGTGTGCCTTTTCATCAACTCCAGTTTGCTGGCTGTGCAGGTGAAATCGCAGAAGTATTTTGGTACGCATTTCTTTTCTTAGTGTTTTGGAAAAATCTAGTTTGCAGTTCTTTTAAGAACTATTCCTAACTTTTAACCACTTATTCTTCAGGAAATGGCTTTTGGTTTTAAATGTGCGAGACCATTATCAGATAATGGATGCAAAGATTTCCTCCCCCCCTCATTTTAATGCTTTCCTTCTTATCCTACTTGATTTTACTTTCACAGAAACTTTCTATTTCATGTGATTGAAATTAATTTTATCTTTTATTTTATGATCACCTCTTTCACTTTTTAAATTAAGAATTGTTCAGGTACTTTTTTTTATAATTATATTTAGTTTTTAACATTCACTTCCATAACATTTTTTGAGTTTTAATTTTCTCCATCTTCCTCTCTTCCCTCCTCCCCATGGCAGTGTGCAGTCTGATATAGGCTCTACTTATACATTCATATTAAATATATTTTCACATAAGTCATGATGCAAAGAAGAATTAGAACAAATGGGAGGAACCACAAGAAAAGAAACAACAAAAGGACATCAGATAGTATGCTTCCATCTGCGTTTAGACTCCAAAAGTCTTTCTCTGGATGTGGATAGCATTTTCCATGGTGAGTCTTTTAGAGATGTCTTAGATCCTTGCATTGCTAAGAAGAGTTAAGTCTATCAAAGTTGGTTATTGCACAGTGTTGCTGTTACTGTGTATATAATATTCTCCTGGTTCTGCTCACTTCACTCAGCATCAGTTCATATAAGTCTTTCCAGGTTTTTCTGAAGTCTGCCTGCTCATCATTTCTTATAGCACAATAGTATTCCATTACATTCATATACCACAACTTGTTCAGCCATTCCTAAATTGATGACATCCCCTCAATTTCCAAATCTTTTCCAACACAAAAAGAGCTGCTATAAATATTTTTGTCCAGGTGGATTTTTTTCCCATTTTTATGATGTCTTTGGATTACAAATCTAGAAGTGGTATTGCTGGGTCAAAGGGTATGCACAGTTTTAGAGCCCTTTGTGCATAGTTCCAAATTGCTCTCCACAATGGTTGGATCAGTTCATAACTCCAGCAACAAAGCATTAGTGTTCCAATTTTCCCACATCTCCAACATTTATCATTTTCCTATTTTATCATATTGGACAATTTGATAGGTGTGTTTTGGTACCTCAGAGATGTTTTGATTTGTCTAACCAGTAGAGCATTTTTTCCTGACTATAGATCGCTTTAATTTCTAACTCTGAAAACTACCTGTTCATATCCTTTCACCATTTATCATTTGGGGGATGACTTGTGTTATAAATTTGACTCATTTCTCTATATATTTTAAGAATAAAGCCTTTATCAGAAACATTGGTTGTAAAAATTGTTTCCTATCTTTCTGCTTCACAGGTACTTTTAAAAAACATTAACCCCTGAGTTACACTTTAATCTGTACACAATGGATTTAGAAGTAGAACATGGGTTTGAAGTCCTTGAATTAAAAAAATATATATTTACACTAAAAATGAGAACATTTTTCATATATACAGTGGTATATGAAAAGAAGCTATGAATCTCCATTTCATGGAATATTTCCTTTAAAAGTATAAAAAATATTCCACATAGTACTTTCAAAACTGGCTTAATCTATTCTTGCTTGTGAACTTTTCTATTCTCTTCTGCATTATTTAAAGTGGTGTTTTTTGGGGATAGTAAAATTGCTACCCCTCTCTTGTATAACCTCTCCCAATTAAAAAACTGAGAGAAGAGAGGACACCTTTTAAACACAAAGCATATAATCAGGCAAAATGAATATACAGTGTCTGTCCAAATATGTAACATTTTAATCAGTCCTCCGGAGACTTGGCTGGTCATTGCATTGAGCAGAGTTCTTAATTCTTTCAAAGTTTTCTTTACAGTGTTACTGTCTTTGTTTAGATTGTTGCCCCTGTTCTGCAGCGTTTTGTGCTATCCAGAATTCTCTGAAATCATCTTTTTTATATTTCATTACTTTCATGTACTTTTTAAAATTTATTTAGCCATTCACTAATTGGTACCCTTGTACCCCCTTAGATTCTAGTTCCTTGATTTTTTTCCCCCTTTTTTGTTCTTTTTTTTGTCCCCTTTAGGATCAGGAAGTTTATTTTGCTTGTTACTGATAATGATCTTCCTTATCTGGTAATATTCTCCCTCTTAAACCTCCCTCTCTCCCCCAGCTCCAGTTGTTTACTTATTGAATCTGATATATTTCTCCATCAAACTTTTCAACTCCACTTTCTTCTTTTTTATAAAAGAGTGAAATGAATCTGGTGCCTGTTCCCCACCTCCATCCCTTCCTCAGTATTTGTATATAATGTCTGTGAACCATTCATATATTCTTTGGATCCCTTGCCTCAAAAACAGAACAAAACAAAACTTTCAAACCCATATAAATAACATTTCTTGATCATGCCTTTAAAAATTCCTGGAGAAGAACAGAATCCATGTAATGAGTCCTCCCAAAACTCTAATTGTTTGATGAGACATTTATAGATTTTTGGATAAGAAGAAAGTCATAAAAATCAGACAGTTTTTTAAAAAAGCATAGGTGTTTTTGAATAATCAGAAAAACCTTTAAAATACCTCCAAAATGATATTTTTTCTATTAAAATTCTATTCAAGAGAGTAAGAGCAAGAAAAAGAAAGAAAAGAAAAAAAAGACATCCCATGAAATTATTAGAAATGTACAAATCTATACACTTTTCACATATCCCAGTTATAAGAAATTTTTTCTACCTCCTTTCCAAATTAGTGTGTTCCTCATATTTCACCTGCAAGATGCCTTTCCCAGCCTGTCCCCTCCCCCACTTCCCTCTGGGATTATTTCCTATTTATTTTGAATATATCTTAACAAGTGTATAGTTGTTTTCATGTTATCTTCCCAATTAGAATGTGAGGATCTTTGTGTCCTTACTGCTTATCACAGTTCCTGGTGCATGTTAAGAGCTTAATGTTTGTTAACTGATTTTCTTCTCTTTTCTCTTAAACTCTCAAAACAGAACCAGTCCACTCCCAGGACTCCTGTTTTTCTTATTTAACTCCTTTAATAACCTTTGAAGACATTAAGGTTCTGAGTTGGTTATTGATTTTTTTTCCCCTCTTATTAAAACATTAGCGCTATTTCATCATAAAGCCCCTTCCAACTAATTGCTCAAATAAATGTAATTTTCTAGGTGTCTTTGTACTCTTGTATTCACAATTCACAGTTCATTGTTCTTATGCAGTTCTTTTTTTTTTTTAAATCAGAAATATTTGAAAGCCCCTGTATTCCATTTATAACTCAGCTTTGTGGCATAAGTTTTGGTTGTAATTCTTTATCTTTTCTCTTTTGGAATATTGTATTCTCAGATCTCTGGTTTTTAGTAGAAACTGCCAAATCTTATGTTTCCTTAGTACTTGAACTGCTTCTTTCTGGATGTTTACAGTATTTTTCCTTTTATAGGAATTTTGGCTATGATATTCCTGGACCTTTCCTTTCTGGGATCATGAAGAAGGTGTTTGGCTTTTTAAAATCTTCATTTTTGTCTTCTGGGTCTAATGGATCTGGATAGTTTTTATTGATCATATCTTGCAACATAGTGTCCAGGTTTTGGTTTTTGTTTTTGTCTTTCTTACTTGTGATTTTTTGAGAGGATAAGTCTTTAATTAATCTTTCCTTGACTAGATTTCCAGCTCAGTTTTTTATAATCGGTTTATTAACCTGGAGTAAGGAAGATGTCAATTCAAATCCTGCCTCTGACACTCAGTAGCTGTGTGACCCCAGGCAAGTCATTTAACCTTTCTCAACCTCAGTTTCCTCATCTGTAAAATGGAGATCATAATAGTGCCTACCTTCCAAGATTGTGAGAATCAAATGAAAAATATATATTTGTAAAATGCTTTGCAAACCTTTAAGTTTGTAAATGCTATTGTTATCTATTTTTTCAGTCTTCTGATTTTTTTTCTAATATTCCTTGTCTCATAAAGTAATTGATTTCTGTTAGATCTGTTCTAGCTTTCAGAGATAACGATTCCCTGCATTTTCTTCTAAACAGTTTTTTTCTCTCTTTCCTCAAGAGTTTTTATTTGATTTTTATCTTTTACTTCATTTCTTGTAGGTGTTTATGTAATCCATTTTTTTCTTTGAGTCACAGTTTGCAGTTATTGAGTTACCTGCTCCTTTTTGGTGAATCTCTAGATCTATGATAATTTTCCCACTGATTTGTTCTTTTTGGTTTATTCATCTTTCCCACTTTACTTCCTGGCTTGGGGCTTTGTGCCAGGAGCACGCTCCACACTCTGCTGTGCTTTTGGATGGGATAGTTAGCCCTACTTGGTCATCCTTGAGGTTACCTAGGTTCTTGTCTGACCCATACTTCCAGTGATCTTTCCTCTCCCCTTCCTGGAGCTAGACCTCCCTGGACCTTAGAGGTTTGATGTTGGATCTTCAGAGCTTTCTATGGCATCCCAGAAGATGGTGTTAGTGAAATCGGAGCTCTGGGATACCCTGGTCAGAAGTGCTCCTTGCTGTGGTCATTATTAATTCCCCCACTATGAGTTTATGAGTAACGTGGGAGTACTGGGTACTTCAGCTTGTACTGACTACAGGCGGAGAGCCTTGCAGGCAACAAAGGTCTCCAGCTGGTAGGTGATGCTATTCGAACCTTTTCCTATGGCCCTTGTGCTGGTTGTGTGGGGTTGTGTGTTTGTGTGTGTCTGTGTGTGTTTGTGTATGTCTGTGTTTCTATCCAGGAACCTGGCCCTCACTTCTGTTTACTGACGTTGTGACTAAAATCTGTTAACTTCTCTTTACATCACTTGCTTTACCTCTAAAATCAAGTGTGAGGACAGCTGGATCATCTGCCCTACAGAATTATTTTGTTCAAAGCATTCTGTAAATGTCCGTGATTGTTACTGCCTTTTAACTTAAACACTTTTGCGTACTGTTTGCCAGTTTACAAACCAGTTAACTTTTTATATAACAACCTCATGTGTCAGGTAGAGTAAAATGATTCTGATCCCTGGTTTTACAGAGGAGGAAGCAAGCTCCAGAGGGGTCATGACCTATCAGTGGTAACAGGGCTAATCAGGTGGAAGAGCTAGAACTTCTCACTCTTCTGATGTAGAATCTAGTGTTCCTTCACTGTGATGACTCTCCAGCAATCTTTGTTTTGAATCAATTAGTAAAATATCCTTTCTAGTGAAGTAGAAGAGCTGTTATTTAACATAAAAATAAGAAGCCTTTAGTCACAGAATCACAGAACCATAGAAACAGGAGCAACCTTGGAGGTCATCTAGTTTAACTTCCATTTTTCAGGTAAAGAAGCTATGATCTTGAGAAGTGTAAGTGATTTGCCAAAATCCACACAGCGAGCCAGCTAAGCTAGTAAGTAGTAGTTATAGAGCCAGTATTTGAACCCAACTCCAAGTTAAGGGCTTATTTACATGCTTTTTAATAATGTGAACACTGAGTTTTTGGGGGGAGGGCTGCTCTTAAAAGTTTATATTCATATTGGCACTTTTAAATTGTAAACTGGATTACATTCTTTTATTTATGTAGTACACAGTATATGCAAACCCTAATTTTAAAAAAATCTGTTATAAAATTGAAAATATTCAAGTTATTTTTCTTCTCAACTATGCCATCTACAAACTACAAGGCAGCACATTGGGGATTCCATTTTGTGAAATATTTTGGTAGTCTTGACAAAAAAGATTTTTACAAAATTTAAATGAAATTCTGAAATTTAAGTATTTTATAAAGAAGTAGAGTGAGAAGAGCAGTCGTAATTAATGCTAACAATTCCAAAAGTATGGGAGGAGAGTTAAATATTTAGCATCTTACATTAGAAAAGTCCTTTATGTAGTTTTCTCTAGGTGGGGATCTGTATAAAATTGTCACTAGACTGGTTTATCAGCTTTTGGTTAATTCTTGACAGTTTGGTCAACTTCTGTGGCAGTCCAGCTGTATGTTGATAAGAGTCTTGTGGGTGATGTCGGTTTATGGTTGTAAAGTTCAGATATGTTTTTTGATTACTTATTGGGGGATTGAAGGGAATAATGTAAAAGTCAAATAAATTTGAATTTTTGTTTTATGACTGATAGTGGTGTGAAATGAACCTAATAGAAAAGATCATGAGTTAATTGATTTCCCCTCCCCCCTTATTTGTACATTGGTAATAACTTTTCTTTATCTTTATTGGCCTGTTTGGAGAAATTCATTTTACTTATTCCATAGTGTGCATTTGTTCTTTAAAGGACAAGTGTTTGTCAGTGGTTTAGCACAGACCTATACAAGTAGGTCTCTAATGTTTTATTAAAGAAGTGACTGTGGATCTGATGTTTGCATATAGTGTTTATTACATCCAGGTAAGGTATATTGGAAGAATAGCAAACGAATACTGCTTATTCTCCCTAGCACTTTGGCTTATATGGCAGATAAGTCTTTTTATCAAGTAAGGTCTAAACATGTTGCTTCTGTATTCTTCAGAGCTGGGCTTGTTTCTGTTCTGTGTGTGTGTATGTGTGTGTGTGTTTTAATTTTGCTGCTTTCTTACCTTTGTTCATGTCTTAGATCAAATGCTACTTCTTCTACCAAGTCTCCCTTCTTCCCTTTTCTTCCTTAATTCTAACTTGCTTGAACATTTTGTATCTCTCTTTTTGAGTGTTTGTGTTTGTTTCATTATAGTTGTTTTCATTTGTATTAGATCATTATTATAGATTGTAAACTCTCTGCGAGTTGGTAACTAATTTTCCTCATTATCCTCTCCCAGGGCTAAGAGTAGAGTATTGTGCTAAGTAAATATTTGTCAAATTGACTTTGCCTAGGTGTCTTTTTTTTTTTTTTTTGCTTCTCTGTGATTCTTTTTTTAAATTTAATTTTAGTTTTCAACATTCATTTCCAGAAGATTTTGAGTTCCAAATTTTCTCCCCATCTCTCCCCTCCCCCCACCCTATAATGCCTTGCATTCTGATTACCCCTTTCCCCAATCTGCCCTCCCTTCTATCACGCTCCTCCCTTCTCTCATCCCCATCTTCTCTCTTGTACTGCAAGATAGATTTCTATACCCCATTACCTGTATTTCTTATTTCCCAGTTGCATGCAAAAACAATTCTCAACATTTGTTCCTAAAACTTTGAGTTCCAACTTCTCTGCCTTCCTCCCTGCCCACCCATTTCCACTGAGAAGGCAGGCAATTCAATATAGGCTATACATGTGTAGTTATGCAAAAGACTTCCATAATAGTCATGTTGTGAAAGACTAACTATCTTTCCCTCCCATCCTCTCTTGTCCCCCATTTATTCTATTCTCTCTTTTGACCTTGTTCCTCCCCAAAAGTGTTTACTTCTATTTATTCCCTCCTCCCATTTGCCCTGCTTTCTATGATCCCCCCACACCCCACTTATCTTATCCCCTTTTCTCCAACTTTCCTGTACAGTAAGATAGATTTTCATACCAAATTGAGTGTGCATGTTATTCCCTCCTGAAGCCAGATGTGATGAGAGTAAGCTTTACTTTTTCTCTCACCTCCCCCTTTTTCCACTCCATTGAAAAAGCTTTTTCTTGCCTCTTTTATGAGAGATAATTTGCCCCATTCCATTTCTCCCTGTCTCCTCCCAATATATTCCTCTCTCACCCCTTAATTTTATTTTTTTAGATATTATCCCTTCATATTCAGCTCACACTGTGCCCTCTCTATATGCATACAATCCTTCCAACTACCCAAATACTGGGAAAAGTCTCAAGAATTGCAAATGTTATCTTTCCATTTAGAAATAAGAAGTTTCATGTTAGTAAGTCCCTTATGATTTCTCTTTCCTGTTTACCTTTTCGTGCTTCTCTTGATTCTTGTGTTTGAAAATCAGATTTTCTATTCGGCTCTGATCTTTTCATCAAGAATGCTTGAAAGTCCTCTATTTCATTGAATGACATTTTTTCCCCGGAATTATTATACTCAGTTTTCCTGGGTAGGTGATTCTTGGTTTTAATCCTAGTTCCTTTGACTTCTGGAATATCATAGCATATAGTAGCTGCTGCCCATGATTCCACACCCTGAAACCTGCTCCAGTCCTGTCCCTGCCGGGCATCGCAGGGAAGGCTGTACTCTGCTCTGCTCTGAGCCCAGTACGATAGACCTTTCCTGTTGGCCTGCCAGGCTGTCTTGGACTGGAAATCTCTTACACTCTGTTGTTTTGTGGCTTTTGCTTCTCTAGAATTTGTTTAGTCATTTTTTACAGGTATTTTTTATGGATTATGAGGGTAGAGCTAGAGCAAGTCCATCCTTCTACTCTACCATCTTGGCTCCGCCCTCTATAGTCTTGTAAATGTCATACACTTAGTGATTTATGAATCCATATAGCATTGCCTAGCAACCTAGTTTCATGTATTTTTAATGTAAGATAGTTTAGTATTTTCTCTTTACATTTGGGGGGAGGAGTCTAAAAGGAGACTCACATCTTGATTAAAAGAATGTGGTTATCAATTCATTCTTTTGAGCACTCTATGTTCATAGCTGTATGCTGTTGTAGGGAATATGTAAAGAATAAGACATATCTCCTTCTCTTGAAGCAGCTAGGTGTTGAAGTGGATAGACCACTGGGCCATAGGACAGGTGGTTGTTTATTTTTAGTTGTGATCCTTTTTGGGGTTTTCTTGTCAAAGGTACTGGAATGGTTTGCCATTACCTTATCTAACCCATTATGCAGATGAGGAAACTGAGGCACACAATGTGAAGTGACTTGCCCAGCGCAAGTGAGGCCAGATTTGAACTCAACATCTTTCTAACTCCAAGCTAGGCACTCTATCCACTGCTTCATCTAGCTGCTCAAGATAGGAAGACTTGAAGACAAGCCCTCAGACTCTTAACTAGCCTGGTGATCCTGAGCAAGTCATATAAACTCTACCTGCCTCAGTTTGCTGAGCTGTAAAATGGAGATAATAGTAGCACTTGCCTCTTCTGGCTGTTGTGAGGATCAGATATGAATCATGAATCAGACATACCACTGGGCATGTGTATAACAGCAGATCATTTTTGCATCTCACATCATCAGAAAATTTGATCCCGTGGTAAAGAAGAGAGAATTCATTTGAGGGTGAGCCAGTTTTTTTTCTCCCTTTCCTTTTAGACAGTTTTTCTTCTCCCTTCCCTCTTAACCAGGTCATCTTCTTCCTTCTGCTTACAAACAATCCCATGTCTTCCCATCCTGGAAAAAACTTCACTTGACTCTTCTGTCCCATATGTTTTCTGCACTTTGTAGCTAAGCTCCTCAACAAGGCCGTCAACAATAGGTGCCTCCACGTTTTCTCCTCTCTCACTCAGCCCTTAGTTTTTTAGACTTTTACTGCCTTGGATGTGTCTCAGGCCACTCCCTTCCCCATGGTCACCTGTTCCTTAAGTCCTAGGAGTCCCATGGTGTATGAGGGTTCAGGGAAGACTAGCACCTCTAGTGTGGTGGCTTGTTGAGCCCTTTTCAGAGCTGCTTATCTACCTTTGGTGTTGACCTTTCACCCAGCTCTCAACTTGTGTCTCCAAGAAGCTGTAGCATTAGCAGTGACCACACAGGCTAAAAGGAGGTTGAGAAATAACCAAGAGGTCTCAAACCTGTTGGTGAGTTAGGCATAGCATGTGAAAACTTCCCCTGGCAGAATGGGTAGATGAGAAAAATTTATTCAATGGCAATGAATGCTTCCGAAGCAGGCACTATGGAACCCATAGAGCTTGGTCAGATGTTGAAGATGCCAATGTCATCTTTTGCATCCCAGGCCATCACCAGTCATCTTGACTTTTTTTTTGCCACTGGACTTTAATGACTGGAAGAGAGAGTGAAATTTATGACTTGTGCAACTCAGCTTCACTTAAATCCACTTCACACACAAGTCAAGACATCACCCAATGATGTCTTTGACCCTCTTTGAAATGAAGAAAGAAGAACTTGAAGTCCAGTAAATATTGTGCCAGGAATCATATCCCAGTGGTTGCAGTCATTGGGTCATTCATTCTTCATTGATGTTACTGTGACCCAGCAAGGTAACCAGGAACTGGCTTCTTCCAGCTGTCCCCTTCCCCACCAAAAAAACCCCTTCTGATCCTTGTTTTCATTGTTTCAGTTTTTAGTACTGTGTAACTCATGACTCCTTTTGGGGTTTTCTTGGCAAAGATCTTGGAGTGCTTTGCTATTTTCTTCTTGAGCTCATTTTACAAATGAAGAAACTGAGGCAAACAGTTAAATGACTTGTCCAGTGTCACACAATCTGAGGTCAGATTTAGACTCCCTGATTCCAGGCCCAGCACTCTTATCTACTCTGCCACTCATACCTCTCTTTATTTGGGCCAGGTAATTGTCTTTTTTTTTTTCATTAAAAACTTCATTTATTCCCATGTTTTCTCAGAACAGTATTATATTTTGTTGTTACTCTAAATAATATTCTCCAGAGTTCTATTCATTTACATTTCATTAGTTATTACAAATCTTTCCAATTTTTTTTTCCTGAAATTATCTGGCTCATCATTTCATAGTGATTGTCTTTTCTTAAGAATGATTTAAAGTTTTCCTGTTTATTATATGTTTGATCACATGGTGGTCAGAAGAAGCAATAAAAGGATACTCTCAAGGTCTCTCTCAAGAACTTTGGATTTGACTGTGCAAAATGGAAGACACTGACACAGGACTACTCAGCATGGCATGCCCACATTAGAAAGGGTGCTGTGCTCTATGAGCAAAGCAGAATTGAGACAGCACAAAGTAAATTTAGGATGCATGAATTTGGAGTATCCACCCCAAAAATTCATACGGACTATCCATGCCCTACCTGTGGTAGAGCATTCCAAGCTCATGTTGGTCTGATCAGCCACAGTCGGACACACTTTATCTTTAACTTTAACTTCACTTTATCATAGTGATGTCATTTTGGTCCTCTTCGAAAACAAAGCACAACACCCAACCCAACCATATGTTTGATGAACATTAATAAACTTGAACATTTTCCTGTATAAAAATACTGAAAAGGAGAACTGCATATAAAAACCATGTATTTGAGGGTCCTTTTCAACCATTATATAGATCCTTTACTATTTAATTTAGTTAATAAAATTTAGTTTACTACCCAGGATTGAAAACCAGTACTGTTGTGTGTGCATGTGCATGTGCATGTGCACGTGCACATGCACACACTTTGTCCATTTTACATCCTTTGAATCTTCTATCTCATTTTGTTCCAGACTCTTCTTCCCCTTTTTGTAAATCTGAGATGTAATTTCTTGCTTGCTGCTCTAATTTGTTTATGATGTCACCCTTTATAACTAAGCCATGCACTCATTTGGAGCTTCTCTTGGTGTGAGAGATCTTTTTGTTTATTTATACCTAGTTTCTGCTAGATTGCGTTCTTATTTTCTGCACAGAGTCTGTCCAGTGTCAAATTCTTAGCAGTAAATCTTTGGGTTTCAAATACTAGGCTACTATTCTTGTTTGCTTCTGTTTATTGTGTATCAAATCTGATCAACCTCTGTATTTCTTATCCAGTACCAAATTGTCTTGATGATTACTGCTGTGTAGTTCATGATCTGGTATTGATGGGTCCACTTTCCTACTTTTTTTCATTATTTTTCTTAAGTTTATAGACATTTTGTTCTTCTGGGTGGATTTTACCTGCATCTCTATACAACAGTGCTTTAACAGTTTGATTGGTTTGACATTGAATAAGCAAATTTATGCATACAGCATTTTTAAAAAATTTAAAATTCCTTGAGCAACTGAAGTGTTTAGGTCAGATTGTTCAGCAGCTGCTTTTAATTCAGCCCAGCTACATATAGTTCTGCGGTGTTTTTAATGTTTCAGTTTAAGGGTTTCTCTCTGAGTCTTTTGATAACTCAGTTGTTAGCAGAGGTGTCCATGCTATAACTATCAGTCTTTGGCTCCCAGAGAAGAAGATTAACTGTCATTTTCTAATAAGGATCTTTAATGCTGACATATTCTTTCTATTCAAATATTACTGCTGAATAACCAGGAGAACATTGTACACAGTAAAAGCCATGGTCTTTGATGACTGATTGTTAGCCCTTCTCAGCAATGCAAGGACCTAAAACAATTCCAGAAGACTCATGATGGAAAATGCCATGCACATCCAGAGAAAGAACTATGGAGTCAACGCAGGGCAAAGCAGATTATTTTTCTGTTTTGTCTTGTTTTGCTTTTTTCTTTCTCATAGTTTCTTCCACTTGTTATAATTTATATAATATGACTGATGTGAAAATGTCACATCATTGACATTTGAATAGGAATGTATGTATGAAGCCTCTATCATTGCAGGCCATCTTGGGGAGGGAGGGGGAAAAATGTAAAGCTTATGGAAGTTGAATATTAATGAATATTCAGATCAGTTACTAAGGAATAATTAAAGAAGATGCTATCCACCTCCAGAGAAAACTGATAAATACATATACTTATACATATACATCTATCAAATTGTAGCCTTCTCCTAGTGTGGTATAGGGTGGAGGAGGGGAGGGAAGAAGTTCAGAACTTAAAATGTAACAGAAAAATTTAAAAAGTGAAACATATATAATATTCATACCATTGGATTATAGTAGAGAACTGTAATTCTCTAAGATGACCAGAGGCATTCCTAATGATAAGCCATGCTATAATTATAATTATATATATATATGATATATAATTGTAATTAACCTTTTATGTTAATGCATTTTTGCATTATGTGTATTTATATACTGCCTCTTAATAATAACAATAAAAGTGATAATTCACATTAATATGGTTCTTTAAGACATAAAGTATTTTCTTCAAACCCCTACAAACAGGAAGTACAGATTTTGTTATTGTTATTTTGTATTCAAAGAAATTAACCTCTGAGTGATTGAAATTTATTGTAGGACCACTTAAATCTGAGGTAAAAATCAAGTTAGATAGGTATACATAAATATTCTCTTTAATAGAGAATCTTAAATGCCAAAATCAGGAGGTTGGGGTTTTTTTAGTTTGTTTTTTGCACTTTATGCTATGGACTTTTGAGAACCAGAAGGCAAGAAGTATGCTGTTGAATTTAATCTAGATTTGAGGGAAAAAATGGTGGCATACAGTAGTGGCAGCGGAACTAGAAATCACTTAATAAATGTTTCCTCATTCTTTCATTCACAAAAGATAAGTCATTAAGACTTAATGACTATATAAGTGATGAAGGAGAGGAAAGAGTCAGAGATAATAACATTTTTAAGCCTAGGTGATAGGAGAATGTTGCCATTAATATAAATGGTTCAAGTAGTTGAAGGGTGAGGAGAGCTATTGAGATCAGCTGGTAGACTTCCATTTGAACCTGATTAATAGGCTGACAGCCTTTGGAGTAGGGTAATTATATGATTGAAGGAAATGGATGAAAGATATCTGTGGCAGTGTTTGAGAAGGAAAAAGTTTAAGGCTGGATGGTCATTTGAGAAGGATGGTTACATATAGTTTAACATATAGTCCAAAGATTACATATAGTCCAAAAAAGGGAAAATTCTAAGGGAATTCTAGGAGGAAGTTAGTGATTTGAGAGTCGTAAAGAGAGCATGCTGTCAAGTAGGATATTTTAGGTCTAGGGAGAGATGCTTCAATGAATAAATGAACGAAAAAACATTTAAGTGCTTACTGCATGCAAAGTGCTAGAAATACAAATAGAAGAGTAATACTGGGTAGAAGGGATAATGATGTTGATAATGAAGAAGGGTTCCTAAGACAATTTTGTTGAAGCCTATTATGATGGTCCTATTGTGATGGTCCTCCCTAGTAGATCAGAGATGGTATTGAATAGTTGAAGAGATGTTGAGCTGTGCCAAAGAACAAAACTAATTTCCCATTGTAGTTGTTCTTAGTCCATATTTGGTTTGAAGTTATTAATCATGTTTATTTAATAATCTCAGAGTTTCCATTGTTTGCTATTCTTTACATTTATTTTTCATCAGACTGACTTTTTTCAGATTTGCTATTATTTTTTATGTTGTCACTATCCCGGTTCAGGCCTCAATTCAACAGTTGTTAAGAACCTGCATCCTTGTTTACCCATTCCTAATTCAGTGGCCATCTAGTGCAGTCTGTACCTGGATAGTTTTTCTTATGTTAAGTTGAAATCTGACTGTAACTTTATAGGATCATATATTTAAAAAGAACAAGGTCTCCTCAAGACTATTTAGTCTAACTTGCTCATTTGGCTGATAAGGAAACAGAAAGATTTAATTACTTGCCCAAAGACAATATACTACTAAATGATAGAGACAAGATTCGAAGTTGGATACTCTAACTCCAAATTGAGTGTTCTTTTCACTCTACTGCACTGACGTGTCACCTCATCTGGCCTCTGGTCTTATAATTCCTTTTCCATATGATAACCCCTGAAAAACTTGAAGACAGCAGTCATGCCCCTTAGGCTTAACTAAGTACACCAATTCCTTCAGTACGTCCTCGTATTACTTACTTTCATCTTGGTTGCTCTCTGGATATGATTTGTCTTATCAGTTTCCCTCTTGTAGTGTTATGTGTAGAATGAACACTAGATGTAGTCAAACTGGAGCAGAATACAGATAAACATTACTTATTCAGGATGCTAAAGTTCTCTTCATGGAGCCCTAAGATTGCATCCGCTTCCTTGGTTACTATGTCATCCTGTTGACTTATTGAACTTGAAGTCCATTAGAAGAATCCTCTCCCTTGTGTGTCAGAAATGGTGTTTTGTTTTTGTTTTTATTTTTAAAATTCAAAGAGCATTGTCATAATCACAAATTTTATTCCATATGAAACATAAACCATGAAATTGCTTTTTTTGAATTCATGTTCAAAACTCTACATTTATGATAGAACTATTTACTATTAAGTTTCATATTATTGACTTTGACCTGGTATCTTAGCCTGACTTTATTAGCTTACTTATTAATTATCCTTCCCAGGATTTGTTTAATATATAGATAAGCATGCCATCTATGCCTTCATACAAAGCATTAACAAAATTGCTGACACAAGGCCAAGGCCCTCTCCTAAAGGAACTACACTGGAGTTCTCCATCCAAATTAGACAATAAATCATATTTGGGTCATTACACTTAGTTTTGAATTCAGCTGATTGCAGGACTACTTATACCTTGTCCACAAGGTTCCTTGAGAGGCTTTGTCAAGTACTTTGCTTAGTTAAATTTGGACTATAGCATTTCCCTGCATCCCTGATATACCAGATTAGTAGGCTTTTTGGAAGGAAATAAAATAATGGTTGGGGGTGGGGAAGGGAAGAAGAGTTTGGCATAATTTATTGTTGAAGACATTCTGGCTCTTGTTTTCAAACTCAACTCTTAGCTTTTTTGAAAAGTAAAGCAACTCCTCTAATCTTTTGCCACTTATATTTTCCATGGACTCTGGAAGAAATGAAGGTCTACTGTCTTGTCTCTAAACAGTGAGTTCCCAAACTGGAACTCTTCAAGCAAAATCAGAATTGTTTGGGATGTTGTATAAGGCATTTGTACTTTGAACTTGATGGCCCTTGGGTAAAAAAAGTTAAGGTAAAACGACCAGGTTCAAGTAGTTGGAGAAGAATTCATAAAGGAAGTGGTGCTTGAGCTAGATAGGCTTTAAGCTAGTAGTGGCAAACATGGAAGGTCAAAGCTGGGGTAAAGGATTCCTATGTTAGAATGAACCTGCTTAGTTCAGCAGGGGCTGCGAGGGAGTAAAAAGTCAGATGTGACTGTAGTGTTTTGGGGAATGTTGAAATGATAGAAGTGCTAAAAACTAAAGCATTCCTTTGGAGCTCTTACAGACTCTTTTGCATGTGGATGATTTGATAAGGAGGGATGCCTTTAAATTTGTCTAGTTATAGTATTCTGGGTAGTTTGGACAGGATAGAGAATGATGGTAGAGAGAAATCTATTGAGATAACCTTAAATAATCCAAATAGGAGATGATGATGGCCTTGTAAATAAGTTTCTTTGATAAAATGAATTTCATGTATACGTGTTTTATTGTATTGGACCCCTCTTTTGATTTAACGTCTTTTAAAATAAACAAGTAGTGGTTAGGTTCCAGTTTTTCCTTATTATTCAGGGACATATCTAGAACTTAAGGGGTAGCCTAGTTGGTGCAGTGGATAGAGTGCTGGGTCTAGAGTGAGGAAGACTTCGTCCTGAGTTAAAATTTGGCCTCAGGCACTTAGTGACCCTGGGCAAGTCACTCCAGTTTACCTCAGTGACCTCATTTGTAAAATGAACTGGAAAAGGAAATGGCAAACCACTCCACCATATCTGTCAGGAAAACCCCAAATGGGTTCATGAAGAGTCAGACACAACTGAAAAATGACTGAACAACAACCTCTAACTTATCACCTAGAGTACAGTGTGTACATGGGTGCATAAAATAGGAAATTTAATGACAATTACATCAAAATTGAGTAGTGTACATTGTTACAGATGTATAGATATCAGAGATTTTTTTTTAAGTTATTGCTGGTTATTAGTTAACAAAGCATTGATGTAGAGGAAGGTAGTGTGTAGTTTAGTAACCCTTCTTACCTCTTATAAGTTTAGATGTTACCTTTTGAGTTTGTTACTTTACTCTTGGCAGTCATTGAAAAGTGACCTGGTGTCTGGGCTGCCCATTACACCTAATGGGTATATTACTGTAGCATGTTACGGTCGTGGACATAGAGAGAGTGCATGCAAACATTTTTAGGATACCCAGCCACTTAACTATCTTTGACAATTGCCTAGCTGGCTGGGAATAAGGGCGTATAAACTAGCTACTTGTATCTCCTTTGCGGTTTCCTATCATAGTGTGGTTAAAGAGGTCTAGTCTCTATCATCTGGTTCCACATACCAAGATGACATTTTCTCTACTTCTTAGGTGTGGGAAAGTGTGTGTGTGTGGACAGAGAGAGATGCAAATAAAAGAAGAGCTAGTTCATAATAAGTCAGTTAGGGATGGCCTTTCTCTAGGTTTGGTGAGGCTGAGAGGTGACTTTGCCTAGTGTCACTTGGCTAGAAAATGTTAAAGTACAGACTAACACAAGTATTTTTTTTTTTTAAATTTATTTATTTATTTAACTTTTAACATTCATTTTCACAAAATTTTGGGTTCTAAATTTTCTCCCCGTTTCTCCCCTTCCCCCACCCCAAAACGCCGAGCATTCTAATTGCCCCTATCACCAATCTGTCCTCTCTTCTAACATCCCTCCCTTCCCTTGTTCCCACCTTCTCTTTTGTCCTCTAGGGCCAGATAACATTTCTATACCCCATAACTATTCCTAGTAGCAAGAACAGTACTCGACAGTTGTTCCTAAAACTTTGACTTCCAACTTCTCTTCATCCCCCACTCCCCACCCATTCCCTTTGGGAAGGTGAGCAATTCAATTTAGGCCATATCTGTGTAGTTTTGCAAATGACTTCCATAATAGTTGTGTTGTGTAAGACTAACTATATTTCCCTCCATCCTATCCTGCCCCCCATTGCTTCTATTCTCTCTTTTGATCCTGTCCCTCCCCATGAGTGTCGACCTCAAATTGCTCCCTCCTCCCACTGCCCTCCCTTCCATCATCCCCCCCACCCTGCTTATCCCCTTCTCCCCCATTTTCCTGTATTGTAAGATAGGTTTTCATACCAAAATGAGTGTGCATTTTATTCCTTCCTTTAGTCGAATGTGATGAGGGTAAGCTTCATGTTTTTCTCTCTCCTCCCCTCTTTTACCTTCCACTGAAAAGTCTTTTGCTTGCCTCTTTTATGAGAGATAATTTGCCCTATTCCATTTCTCCCTTTCTCCTCTCAATATATTTCTCTCTCACTGCTTAATTTCATTTTTTTAAGATATGATCCCACCCTATTCAATTCACCCTGTGCTCTCTGTCTCTGTGTGTGTGTGTGTATGTGTGTGTGTGTGTGTGTGTGTGTGTGTGTGTGTGTGTGTGTGTGTGTGTGTGTGTAATCCTACCAACTACCCAGATACTAAAAAATTTCAAGAGTTACAAATATTGTCTTTCCATGTAGGAATGTAAACAGTTCAACTTTAGTAAGTCGCTTATGACTTCTCTTTGCTATTTACCTTTTCCTGCTTTTCTTCATTCATGTGTTTGAAAGTCAAATTTTATTTTCAGCTCTGGTATTTTCATCAAGAATGCTTGAAAATCTTCGATTTCATTGAAAGACCATTTTTTCCCCCTGAAGTATTATACTCAATTTTGCTGGGTAGGTGATTCTTGGTTTTAGTCCTAGTTCCTTTGACTTCTGGAATATCATATTCCACGCCCTTCGATGTAGAAGCTGCTAGATCTTGTGTTAACCTGATTGTATTTCCACAATACTTGAATTGTTTCTTTCTAGCTACTTGCAATATTTTCTCCTTGACCAGGGAACTCTGGAATTTGGTCACAACGTTCCTAGGAGTTTCTCTTTTTGGATCTCTTTCAGGCGGTGATCGGTGGATTCTTTCAATATTATTTTACCCTCTGGTTTTAGAATAGCAGGGCAGTTTTCCTTGATAATTTCATGAAAGATGATGTCTAGACTCTTTTTTTGATCATGGCTTTAAGGTAGTCCCATAATTTTTAAATTGTCTCTCCTGTATCTATTTTCCAGGTCAGTTGTTTTTCCAATAAGATATTTCACATTATCTTCCATTTTTTCATTCTTTTGGTTTTGTTTTGTGATTTCTTGGTTTCTCATAAAGTCATTAGCCTCCATCTGTTCCATTCTAATTTTTAAAGAACTATTTTCTTCAGTGAGCTTTTGGACCTTCTTTTCTATTTGGCTAATTCTGCTTTTGAAAGCATTCTTCTCCTCATTGGCTTTTTGAACCCCTTTTGCCAATTGAGTTAGCCTATTTTTCAAGGTGTTATTTTCTTCAGCATTTTTTGGGGTCTCCTTTAGCAAGGTGTTGACCTGCATTTCATGCTTTTCTTTCATCTCTCTCATTTCTCTTCCCAGTTTTTCCTCCACCTCTCCAACTTGATTTTCAAAATTCTTTTTGAGCTCTTCCATGGCCTGAGCCCATTGAATATTTTTGTTTGGGATACAGAAGCCTTGACTTTTATGCCTTTCTCTGATGGTAAGCATTGTTCTTCCTCATCTGAAAGGATGGGAGGAGATACCTGTTCACCAAGAAAGTAACCTTCTATAGTCTTGTTTTTTTTCCCTTTTTTGGGCATTTTCCCAACCAGTTACTTGACTTTTGGGTCCTTTGTCAAGAGTAGGGTATATTCTGGGAACCTGTGAGATCTCAGTTCCTCCAAGGTGGCACAATCAAGCTTGTACTGGTCTGGACGCAGAGAGGTATTCTTGTGCCCAGAATCTTAGCATTTACCTCTCCACAGCCACCTGGCCTCCAGTTCCGCCAAGCCAGCACTGGGGGCTGATTTTCAGATAAGCTGGATGGGCAAGGCTGCCATTCAGTGTGAGACAAAGACTAGCTCTGCCAGGGCCTCCACTGAGGTAAAACTCAGATCTTCAGTGCTCCCAGGGGTTTTTACGCTCCAACAATGAAGCGGTCCATAGGGGTTGGTGTGCAGCCTCTGTGGCTGCTGCCTGCTGCCGGAGCTATGGGAAGTCCCCTCTCCCTTCCTGGCCAGCTGATAAAACCCCATCACAGACCTTTGGCACTTGTGGATTGAGGGATCTGAGGACCCGCTTCTGTGACTGGAGATTCCACCCCCAAGGTGTTCTGCTCCCAGATTCTCGTCTGTCCCGTTACCACAGCCAAGGCTGGGCTGGGCTTCATGCTCTGCTCCGTGTCTGGCGCAGCTGGCATTTCCCGTGGGCCTTTCAGGTCACCGTGGGCTGAAAATCTCCTCCACTCTGTTGTTCTCCACTTCTGCTGCTCCAGAATTTTTTGAGAGGCCCTCTCTACAGGTATTTTGTGGGCTGTGTGGGGAGACCCTACGTAAGTGTGTCTTTCTAGTCCTCCATCTTGGCTCCGCCCCCCTAACACAAGTATTTTGACTCTGTATAGGGCTCTTTGCATAATAAGCTGCCACTTTGTGATAAAATAATAGAAAGTTTATAGAACATTAACATGAAGTTGGGAGAAAGTGAAAATAATGTCAGCAGCATAGATGGAAGTGTTGCTCTTGACGTAGAGGAGAGCATCCTATGTGAAAGCATTTGAGGGAGTTAGAAGTTGTAAGAATGTGGAAAAGGTTTCCAAAGGAATGTGTTTGAAATGTGATATGGAGGTAAATAACAGCTACATAAAAGAATTGTCAGGTAGTAAAGTTGATTTGAGGTTATCTTGAATTCATAGTTTACAGACTCAATTCAATGAGATTTTATAACTTTTGTCTACCAGAGCCCAGAAATCAAGATGGAGTTGTCCAGGATTAAGAATTAGGAGAATGGGGAAGTAAAAGGTCAAGAAGATTAGAGGTACAAAGTAGTGAAGACAGTGTTGAGAAGGTTGACCTTGAGGTCCAGGGTAGGTAAAGCCACAAGAACAGTGATGGACAAAGGTCATAAAGAAAACCAAAAGCATGGTTTGTTAGAGTCAGGGAAGAGGAGAGGTGGAAGAAAAGAAGTCTGATTATGAGTAGACTTCCAAGTGAAATGAAAACTATTTTTTGCTTTAGTGTTCCAGAAAAGCCTTAACCAGAAATTCTAAATATCAGAACATTGGTTTGGTTAATCCAATCTTTTTCTGCAAATGGAGGTTATTGAAGCTTTGGTAGCTCACTCACTTCATTTGTGTATCTTACAGGCCTTCTCATTCTTTCATTATCTTTTGGGTACTATTACAAAACAGTTTATTCACACTAGACTTATGGGTAGATTAGCACAATCACAGTCTTCATTTTTCCCCCTACTATCTTCATTGATAAATGTAGATTTGCAAACTGAGAAACTTGAGAGGGAAAGTGGCTACATAGCTGATAGAATGAGAGCCTTGCTATAAGACTTGTGTTCTTTCCACTGTTAGGTTACCAATTGGTCTCTCTCATGTCTCATTTTTGCTACATGACTGGTCATCTCTTTTTCTGGTCTTAAGAGCATAATAATAATCTCGAATGCCACTTCTTATACATAAGTCATCATTAGCTTTCTATAGTCTGAGTGAGTTTGCCATGGGAATTTTCATTGTTTTCTGGTTTTTTGGTTTTTTTGCCATGACAATCTATAAATTGGGGGGGAGAGAGAACTTGTGGTAAGATCTTTTGTGCAGTATGTACTTCCAACTCCAAATCTGTAAGATTCTTTTGGATATTTCTTGAAAAGATTTCCTTAGGGGGATTTTAAGTATGTATAGCTAGATGGTAAAGTGGATAGAGTACTGGACCTGGAATCAGGAAGACCTGAATTCAAATTACTGCAGACATTTACTAACTCTAAACCTGGGCAATTCGTTTAACCACTTTCTGCATCAGTTTCCTCATCTATAAAATCATGTTTTTGTCCTTCGTTGCCAAAGAAGACCATGCCATTAGGGAAGTAATGACATGACTTGCTTTTGACTTTGTTTTGAGTGAGGGAGGGCTGTGCATGTCACCAGCCTCACTTCTCCGAGTCATCTGAATGCAGTGACCAGATATTCCTCAGGATGACTGGAGATGGCCCAGGATGCACCAGACCTTGGGGCCTTTAGGCCAAGGTCTTTGCAGGTACTCACTTAGGGTGAGGCAATGCCCATTCCTTGAATAGGCCTGTTTAAGAAATAGCCAGGGCATGGCCCCTTTTATGAGGTCAAGAAAACAAAGATATCAGGCTGGTAGGAAACAGCAACAGTTACTATTGATAATGACTCTAAAGCTAGGGGGGGTCCAGGAGTCCTTGGCAGGGGCCCCTTGGAGTCCCAGTTTCAGAGTGTAGTAGGTTTAAGGTTTTGGGAGAGGACAGGGGAAAGGAAAGGAAAGGAAGAGAAGGGAAGGGAGGAGAAAGGCAGGGAAGGGAGGGGAAAGAAGAAAGGGGAAAGGAAAGGGGAAAAGAGGCAGTAAAACCCATGTCAACTGGGAAACTTTTGGCCATCCAAATTTACCTTCCTTTGGAGAGGAGAAGGAAGGGGAGGGAGAGGCGGACAGGAGAGGAGGAGGTGAGGTACTCAGCTAGCATTCAGTCAGCTGCATCTACTGACAGGATCATGTTTGTCCTTTGTTGCCGAAGAAGACCATGCCATCAGAGAAAGAATGACATGACTTGCACATGACTTTGTTTTGAGTGAGGGAGGGCTGTGCAGGTCACCAGCTTCACTTCTCCTCCAGAGCCATCTGAATCCAGTGATCTGATATTCCTCAGGATAACTGGAGATGACCCAGGATGCATCTGTAAAATGGAGATAATAGCACCTACCTCTAAGAGTTTTTGTGAGGATAAAATGAGTTAATATTTGTAAAGCACTTTGCAAACCTTAAAGTGATATATAGATGCCAGCTATTATTATATCTGCCTTTAGTTGTGAGAATTGGTAAACAAAAAATGTCCTTCCCATAGAGCACAATAGAATATAATATGGTCTAAATTTTTGAAAAACATTACATAGGGGAAAATTTTGACTAAAAGAATCTAGTTCAAAGCATGTTGTGCATTGAGGGTTTAGTTCCTATGTGAAATCAGCAGGTTGCTCTGTTTTCTGAATGCTGTATATATGTTCATATATGTAAAATTTTTGTGTTTAGTTTTTCAGTTATAATGGTTGATAGGTTTCTTTCCCTGATTTTTATGCCATGTTAAAAAAAATATTCCCCTAAAATGTCTTCTCAAGTGGTTTACTCTTCTGCTTGAGTAGTATTACTCCAGAATAGCTGGAAGAAAATTTGTGTACTCTTTCTTTAAAAGTTCATCCCCTTCTGCCCACTCTGCCCTTCTTCACTAGTCTGAGTGTTTTTGTTAATAAAGGAGTTAGAAATGGTTGATAGAGTAACGTTTAAAATTTATATATCTTGGTTCACGTGCCATTTCTTAAATTGTTGCTTTGGCAGCTTTCACTTCCTCTTTAAGCAAGTCACCAAACTAATATTTATCCTGTAAAGTATCTCAGAAATGCCCTCATATAGCTTGTTTGTAAAGTACTTTCTTTTTTTAAAAAAGCTCTTATTACATATTAATAAACTCTTTTTTTTACAATAGTCATATTGTGTTTGAACTTGGAACCTTTAATTCAACAGATTGTCAGCAGATGGAATTGTTTTGGCTTTTTTTTTAAATAAAGGCTTCTTTATCTACTTATATATTTGTTACTGGCAAGCTTTTAGATTGCCTTGGGGCTTGGAAACACCTTGCTTTTTCTGTAATAAGTATTAAGGTGTATTTCACCTTATGGGCAACAGTTTGAAGAATGTACCTTGTCTACAAAAATCTAATCTTTCATGAATTTTCACTGTAAAATTATTCTTCTGGGCAGATAGTGGCTCAAAGATGTTTAAGAAAATCTGTAAACCCAAAGTTCAAGCCTTTAGAAAATCAAATACTTAGTCAGCTAGGGCTGACCTTTCTGTAGGTTTGTTGAGGCTGAGAGGTGGTGACTTTGCCTAATGTCACATAGCTAGAAAATGTCTAAGTCCACTCTTGAACCCAAGTCCTTTGACTCTAAGTGTAGTGCTCTTTACATATAAACTGCCACTTTGTGATAAAATAACATAAAGTTTATAGAACATTAACGTGAAGTTGGGAGAAAGTGATAATAATACAATCAGTTTAAAAGAACACTCCTGAAAAAAAATTATTCAAACCTATCTTCCTCATATTCTACACTAGAAAATGTTCTTATTTAGTGCCTTAAACCCTTCTTCTTGGCAGTTAATCAGCAAGCATTTAGTAAGTTCCAATTGTGACAGGCAGAATTGGGAATTTCTAACTACTTTATTAACAACATTGGGAATATAAATATCAGAGCTATATATAGCATCTTTATAGATGAGTAAATACAATATACATACTGTACTCATGTGTTACACATAAAATGCAAAGTCATTTTGGGGGGGAATCAGATTTTGGAAGGCTTCTGGAAAGAGGGGACACTTGACTTGAATACTAAAGAGAGCTAGTCATCCTGAGAGGTAGAAGTGAGAAGAGTGCTTTTTTGGGAAAATTGGAGATTCCTAAAAGAGAAATGCTGTGAAAGAAGGAGGTGAAATGTTATCTATAAGGAGCAGCAAGTAGGCCACTTTGACTATAATACAGCATGGGTAAGAGAGAAACAACTGGTAGCCCAGGGGATAGAGCACTGTGCTTAGAATCAGAAGATCTGAGTTCAAATCCAGCATCTAACAGTGTGACCATGGGCAAGTAACTTCTGTCTGCCTTAGTTTAATTCATCTGTAAAATGGGGCATCTACTTTAAAGGGCTATTGTGAAGATCAAATGAGGTAATATTTATAAATAGTGCTCAGCACCTGTGCCTGGCACATAGTAGGTTCTGTGTAAATGCTTATTCCATTCCATTGAATAATGAGGTTGTTAATCTGGAAAAGCAGGATGGAATTAAAATTGTAAATAGCTTTAAAGGCAGCAGGGGAGGTTTTTTGTATTTTATCTTAGAGGCAATAAGTAGCCACTCAAACACTTCATGCAGAGCTTCTGGCTTTTAGACATAACAGGTTTAACTTGGTTTACTGTGGGGAGATAAATAAAAATGTATAATTACTTTTAAATAGAGTACCCTTATTGAAATATTTGACTGGTATAGTAGAAAGAATGCTGGATTTGGAATCAGGATCTGGGTTCAGATCTTGGATGTGACTTGGTAGCTCTGACCTTTGTAATAGGTTCACTCTCTCAACCTCAGTTTTCTCGTCTATCAAAAATATTAGATGTTGTCTAAGGTTCTTTACAGCTCTCTATATTTATAGGATAATTTTCATCTTGAGGAAGCATGGGCATAGTTGTAAGTACACCAGATTTGAACCAAGACTGGGTGGTCTCTTAAGTGCAGAAGATGTGTGCTGGGAATGAAAGTGTGAATAAGGCTGGTGAAGAATGCAGTAACTTTCTTCAGGTATTGGAATAGTTATTTTATTTGGTCTTGTAGATAAGAGCTGTGGGAAGTATGGGGTAGAAGTTGCAGAAGTACAGATTTTGACTTACTGTAAAGGAAGAAACTTTCTAACTATGGGAGCTGTCCAAAAGTGGAATGTACTTCCTGTGAGAGGGGAAGGTTGCCATCACTGAAGGTCTGCAAGTAGAGGCTGCTTTCCATATTGTAGAATAGATTCCTGTTCAGGTTTGGGGTAGATTACATAACCTCTGAGGTCCTTTCCAACTCTGAAATTGTGGTCAAAAAACAAAGTAAAAAAAACCCTTGGTTTAAAATCCTAGCTGGAGATAGTTTATGAGCAAGTAAATCATCCTCATTGAACCTTGATTTTCTCATTTGTAATACTTAACTCTCCTAACTCACAGATTGTGAAGAATGTTGTGAGGATGATGTTTTTTAAACGTTAAAATGCTGTTTAAGTAGACGCTATCATAAGTATGGCTGTGGGCAAGCGTGCAGCAGGTGATATTTCTTCCCCTTGTTTAAATGCTGACCATACTCCAGTTCTTCCATTTGGTCAGCTGATGCTTTTCCCTCCTTCCCCAAATGCAACCTGCTGCTCACGCATGCTGAAGAGCTAGGGTAAGTACCTGGTCAGTACTTTTGTGTGCTCTGGCCTATGAGAGCTTCTATCAAATAAATGACTCCCCCGTTTTGTGATAGTGGGGCAGTGGATGTGTTTCTTCTTGGTTCTGCTTTTTCCATATTCTTGCCCTTATACATAAATGTACTTACTGCCTGCACAACCACAGGTTTTCATTCTTTGGTTAAATGCTAGTCTTCTTGTTGTTCAGTTGTGTTCAACTCTTTGTAACCCTGTTCACCATACCATTTATGGTTTGTTTTTTTTTTTGTTTTTTTTTACTGGAGTGATTTGCCTTCTCCAGTGAGTACTAAAACCTGTGCTAAAAAAGTTCATTTTCCTGAATTTGTTGCATTGTGCTTCTGAAAAGGCTATATGGCATTGGGTAGGTCCTTTAACTTAATCTGAGTTTATTTCTAAACTTGTAAAATTAATGTAGTACTTTCATTGCCTTGGCAACAAATTGCATGTGAGAGTCAAGGATTGACACCTATGTTTGTTGTCTAGGCTGCTGGGAGGTCAGTGATGCCTCAATAGCAGTGAGGAAAGAATGGGGTAGAGTTTGGGGAGAATGATGAGAAATTCGGTTTTGGATGTGTTGAGTTTACAAGACCTGTGGGACATCGAGTTTGAGATGTCTCATAGATGGAGATAGGAGACTTGAAGCTAGCAGTTTTGGCCTGGATAAGTAGATCTAAGAATCATTTACATAGAAGTCTTAGCTGAATCAATGGGAGCTGAGGAACTCACCAAGTGAAATAATGTTTGTAGAGGGAGAAGAGAAAAGGACAGGACAGAGTTCTGTGGGACCCCCATGAGTAGGGGGCATGACTTGAATGAAGATCCAGCAGAGGAGCCAGAAAAAGAGCAATCAGACATATAGAAGGAGAACCAGGAAGAGTACGTAGTAGTGTCAGAGGCTTGTATCGAAGTAAGTGAAGAGGAGAATTGAGAAAAGGCCATTGACTTGACAACTAAAAGAACTATTAGTAATTTAGGAGAGTGGTTTCAGTTGAATGGTGAGGTTGGAAGCCAGATTGTAGAGAGTTAAAGAATGATGAGGGAAAGAAAATAGAGACATATTTTAGATGGCCTTCTCTAGCAGTTTAGACACAAAAAGCTTTACTATTTGAGTTTATTCTGTATGGAACACTGAAGTTAGTATTCAGTGACTTCTGTCCTGTCTCATGACATTATGCAGACTTCGAAAGTTTTTATGATATGATTTATGTAAAGTTATGCACAAATTAGTTTGATGCACATAAGTTTGTGTGGTCTCCGTGTGAGGGATTATTTTCTAGATTCTATGTTTTCAGCATAGTCACTTTAAACCCTTGTGTATTCTGACTCTGAGTCTTACTTACTGCTTTTTCCTTGACATCATCTGGAATTGCAGTTGACTTGCTTCTGACCTTATATATTGTGGCTTCATTGCCCAGACAAGACTGCTGTCCACTTTACGGCATTGTCTGGAGCCTCATTTTCTTGCTTATTTTTTTCATGGATGTGCAATTTGATCCAAGTAGGATATTCTTGGATCTAGGAGACAATACCAACCCTGAGTGTGATAACAGGCAAATTCAGTAAGGTGCCTGTAGTGAAAGCACAAAAGAAAGTTGATCATAGCAGCCTTTTTTTGACTACAAAGAAATTTTCACCAGTCACTGGAACAGGATAAAAGAGTAACTGTTTCTCTTAAGTTTCTGCTGAAGTCCCACTTTTTACATGGAGCCTTTTGGTTGACCTCAATGCTAGTGTCTTCTCTCTAGCATTATTTCCAGTTTATCCTGTATGTATACATCTTGTTTGTATATTTTCATCTCCATTAGATTATGAACTGCTTGAGAATAGAGACTTTTTTTAAACCATTCTTTATATCCCCAGTGCTTAGCATATACGTGCTTGTTAAATGCCTCTTGACTTGCTTCCTGCTACAAGACCAAAGAGCACTGGATTTGATGGATCTGAATGAGTCCTACTTCCATAACTACTAACCCAGTTTCCTCATGAAACTATTTTTGAGGCTCACATCTGTAAAGCGTTACTATAAATGTAATTGCATTAACCAGTCAGTATTATATCCACTTTAGGCATATATATGTATGTGTATGTATATATGTATATGTTATTGACTATTTAAAAGCCTATATACATGATCATTACAAGAATCTGGCTAACTTGTGGAATCTTCATACTAGGAGATGTTTTAAAAGTAAAGTCTAATGTAAATTACTGCTATGAAAATAAAATTATTCAAGACAATAAATGAGAAAATTTAGGAATAATAAAGGTGGACTTTGAGTAGATAAAATGGTGACTGATTGCAGTATGTTATATGATACTAAAATTATTATAGTTGAACTTTAAACCACATTTTTAATGTTCTTAAACAATACCATGACTGTCCTGTCAGTAGCACAAATATGACTCATTAAATATAAATTCATTAACCTTAGCATTAGGTGAAGTTTTCGCTATATAGAAGTTTAAACAGACTGTTTCTCGCCACTTGGAAAATCAGTATAGATTTAATCTGAGATAAAGCAGTATTATCCTATAGGGCCATATACAGCTATTGTTAAGGGGGGGGGGAATTGATGGTTTGATTTAATTTTAAAAGCACGAATGGAAAACTTGATTTAAGATAAGAATCATAATTTTACAAAGGCAATTTGTCCTACATGTGATTATGTAGGACAACCATAAAGGAAAGTTGTTTTGACTAAATTACTAATTAACTTAGGTATGAAATTTATTAGATGTTATAAATAGTTTTTCTGTGGATATCAGAATATTTAATTGAAGTGCTGCCCCCTATGAAATTTTTATGACACTTTTCTCTCCTTAGCTTCTTCCTGGAAGTAATATCTCTTGCTCATTTGATTTCATAACACTCTGTACTCTTATTCATTTTAATTTGTGATGATCATTTGCCTACATATTTTCTCTCTCCTGCTTGAGTATAAACTTGATAAATACTCTAGGTTTTATGTCACTTTTCTTTTTTAGTTCTTCTACTTAACTCCTCCTCAGTCTCCTTTTTTGCATCACCATTTGCATTTTATTTTCTAATTATGGATATACCTTGAGTATTTTGTCTATACTTTTCTTGTTTGGTGAATTTATCTGCTCCTATTCAGATGATTACCACATCCAAATATATAGTCCTAGTCTATCTCTTAAACTGCTGTTTGTTTGGATATTTGAAACTGAATATTCTGTAGGCATTTTAAAGTTTAAACTTAGTGCAAAAACTTATTTTCTCCCTAAGTCCACTCCCCTTAAAACTGCCCTATAACTATTGAAGGTAACACTGAATTTCTGGTCTTACGTTGGCAAACTGGAATCCATCTTTGATATGTCTCTCCCTTGCCCACATATCCAGTCAGTTGCCAAATTTGTTCTACCTCGACTACATCTACGTCTTTTGCATCCATTCCTTTCTTTTCTACTCAACAGCCACTACAATTAATTTTAGGCTCTCATTATTTCTCTCTTGGACTATTTCAATAGCCTTATGTCTCATCTGTTCCACTCCCAAATCCATCTTTTTCCAACTGCCAAAGTGGTTTTCCTAAAGCACAAGACTTAAATATGTCACTCCTCTACTAAATAAAGTCCAGTGACTCCCTGTCACCTGTAGGGTTAAACACAAACTCTTGTATTTGTCCTTTAAAGCTCTTCACAATCTGACTACTAGAGCACACTTTTTTAGACATAAATCATTCCCCTGCTATGGCCCAACCAAACTGTTGTTCTTGCTTTCTTTCACCCATAACAGTCCATCTTCTATCAGAATGCCTTTGCTGCTCCTAACTAGAATGTCCTCCCTTTGCCTCATAATCTAAAACTTAAGTCAGATGGCACCTCCTACAGAAGCCTGTGCAGATCCTCTCAATTGCCAGTGCCTTCTCCTTGGAAATTAGTTCGTATATATTTTGTATTTTATGTTGCTTTCCTTGATAGAATGGAAGCTCCTTGAGGGCCAGGACTGTTTAGTTTTGTCTTAGTATGCCCAGTGCCTAGAACGTGGTGGGCACTTATTAAATGCTTATTGAATGGAATTGATTGAAGACTTTTGATGCCTTTTAAGGTTTGTTGTAGAAGGCGTTCTTGTACAAGTTAAACTGGATGACCTCTGAGATTCTGCAGTGCTGTAGTTGGAGCATTGTGCTAAATGGAAAACTCTGTGTCCTAATTGAGTTACAGTAGTGCTAGGGAATGTGAGATGCAAAAATAAGTAATTATAATATACAATATTACCTAATTGCATCAAAGGATTATCAGATAAAATGCTAAGTTCAGGGTAGAGTGGGAGAAATCTCCCTTGTGCTAAATGGGAAATCACCAAGGAAGTATTTTTAAAATGTATATTTCAGTCCCCTTTGTGTTCAGAATAATGGGACATGATTAAAACCTTTTTTTTATGATTCATCTACCACAGTGGCTACTTCAGATGTTGTTGAGGTGCATTGGGGCTGTTTGTTCCTAACTTAAATGAATTGCAAGACATTTTTGAGGTTTTGTTTGTTTTCAGATGGCACAAAAAGTTCTAGATTGACATCAGAAGGACTCCAGTAGAGTTCAGGTCCTGCTTCTGCAGAACTGTCTTTCTTACCTTGGCAGGGCAACCTTTCAGCGTGTGTGTCCTCCTCTTTAAAATGAGAGGACCAGATTAGATGACCCTCTCTAGTACAGAAGTCTCCAACTAGATAATCTCCGAGGCAATTGCAGTTTTCCCAGGGTTTCCAACATTAGTTGCTAATCTTTGACCAGCCCTCTCTAGTGTTTTCATTGTTCAGGTTTCTCAGAGGCTAAGGGTGTGTGTGTGGGTGTGTGGGTGTGTACACATGCATCCGTGTGTTTTTTTTTCTTTTCAAGTATTTTTTTCCTTTTGTTTTTACAGATGAACAGGGTCAAGCAGTATCTAGAAGATGTCTAACTCAAATTGCCTGAGTAGAAATCTAGGTCTCTTTCCATTATGTCACTATTTTTCTTACATCACAGATTAGGAAACTGAAAGCCTAGGGTCTGACTAGTGGAAGATCTCAGAGCTAGTCTGTAGCAGTCAGAACCAGAACCTTCATCATGTCTCCTGACTCTTAATTCCTATACTGTTTCTACTACATTTGACAGTGCCATCTGTTGGATCATCTTTGATTATAATCAGTTCTGTCCCAATGAAATGTAAAATTCTTGAAGACAAACAATTTCATTTTTTCTCTATGTTTCCGGTTAAAACTACTTCTTGATTACCAGAATTAAATTGAACTTTTAGTAGACAAAGAATCAGGAAAAGTTTTTGCATATCCTTGACAACTACTAGTTCCTTCCCCCCTACCCCTTTTCTTCCTTTCCTTTGTGTAGCATTAAATTGCTAGTATAGAGGGTCAAGATTTAGAAAATAACTTTGGTTTGATGCCTTAGTACTGTTGACTGAAGTGCTGTCTCATTGTCTTAGTAGCTTTTGATTTTACTGTTTAACTATTTGAACCCTTGAAGTCACTTCTGGTAAGGTTTTGTTGAAGTTGTTACTAGTTTTATATGGGCTACTTGTAGTTTTCCTGGTTGGCTATGTGATGGAAGTTGGGTGTTTTGATTTTTCTTAGTATTTCAAGATCGCACATAAGGTTAAAGATCTAAATAAATGCTAGTTTGTCTTAGAAATTTTGACAATTTTAAATTAATTTTGACCCTATTATTAGGCTGTATCTAAATGCAAAATGACTAATCTACTTATGTTTCTGATCTGTACACTTAAAGCAGCATGTTGTTTCTAAGGTTGCAGTATACTACTGTAAGATGAGTAGGTTATACTGAGATTTAGCAGTATTTTTAATTGTCTTTCAACTAGTCCTGACCCCTACCCCTGACTTTTTACAAACAAAGTTGGCATATTTATTGAACCTTTTCAGTTGATCAGCGATAATCAACTTATGGGACTAGGTTAAGAAGCTTTATTGTATATCTTGGAAGAAGCTAGGTATGTTTCCTTATGGGGTCAGGGTTTTTTTTTTTTCCTCTGTTTCTTTTATATATAACACAAAAAAAATTTTTTAATTTTCTGATAGGTGTTAGGAATTTGTTTAAATAGATAAAAAGAAAGTATGCTATAACCTTTTAGGAAGCACTTTGCTCTCAATAACACTGGTACTGATATACCTATTTTATAGAAGAAGGACTTGAGGCTAAGTGATGATCAAGGGAACAGGGGTAGAAAGTATGGATACTAGGACTTGAACCCCAATCTCCTGATCCCAGGACTTTTTTCTTCAACATTGAATTACTCGCTATCCTGTTGAAAATCACACAGGGAAATAGTTGTTTTGGGTGCGTGATCTATAGGACTGAAGCCATTTTTGCTTAACTCTAATTGGTAACATCCCAGAAACTAAAGTGAGTAGTATTCTATTATTTTTAAAGTGCTTTGATTTTTTTTTTTAAACCCCTTCATCACTTTCCAGTGATCACTTACTACATCCTCTGTTTCTACATCACTGTTCTATATCCTCCAAACACCCTTCCCCCTTTTTTTTTTTTGGTAATTAATCAAGTCATGCTTCATCTTGTACCTGTTACCTATCAGCTTTTGGGAACCTGCTTCACCATCAAGTTTCCCTTGTTTTTTAAAAGATAAATTTTATTTTGATCCAGTGGATAGTTTTCAACAAACAACCAAGAAAAACCACTTATGGAGTAAATTTTCTCGGAGAACAGATTATTGATGGGAAGTCTGTGATCTGTTAACTTGATAGAGGCTGGTACTAAGAGAGTTTTGTTTCCTTTCCACTTTGACTTCATTTATACTGTGGTAGTCATTGTGTATGTTGTTCTTCCAGGTCTGCTTATTTTACTTTTCATTGTTTAATGATGTTTTCACATGTTTCTCTGAATTCTAACTTTCTTCTTTTTGGTGCAGCAGTATTATTCTGTTTAATTTCTCTACCATGATTTGTTCGGCCATTCCCCAAAGTTTGGGCACATCTTACCCCCCCTGTCCCCAGTTCTTTGTTATCGCAAATGATGTTCATATAGTTGGGGCTGGGGCGGGGGGAGCTGGGGTGGGTCAGTAACCTGCTTGGGATATATAGTTCTAGTGAAACATTTTGGAGTCAACAATTAGTAATAACTTTCCAATTGTTTTCCGGAAGAGTTGTATCAATTCATTGCTTAATTGGGAACAAATTAGGATCATAAGATGTGATATGGGAGCCATCAAGTCCATTCCCTCCACTTACCCAATTTTACAGATGAAGAAACCAAGGCTTAACAAGATTATTAAGTGATTTGCCCAAGGTTACACAGGTAGTAAGTAGTAGACAAGTCATGTTTAACATTCCAGCCTAATTGGTTTACTTACCTCCTTACTTTACACAGTTTGTATCTCTGTTCCTTTCATTCATCCCAGCTACCACTCTGGGCCTCTATACCCTCTGGACTTGTCATAGAATCCCTCTCTTTCAAGGCTTATGTAGAGTGTAGGTTTCTCAAGGCAAGGAGTGGGTTATATTTCATATTCACAGTGCCTTACATATAGCAGGTGCTTGATAAATGCTTGTAGAATTGACTACTAGAGAAGTATAACATGTTAAAATTAGAAGAGACCCTAGAGATTATATTAGTAGAGATTCTCCAACTTTTTAGTCTTAGGACTTTTACATTCCTAAAAATAATTGAGGCTTCCCAAAGAGATATTTTTGTGTTGTCATATTTATTGACATTTACTGCATTAGAATTTAAAACATTTTTGTTGTTGTTCAGTTGTCTCTATTTATGACCCCATGAACTATATATGGCACACTAGGCCTGTCTATCCTCCACTCTCCCTCAAAGTCTACCTAAGTTCATATTTGCTGTTTCCATGACACTATCTGTCCATCTTATCCTCTATTGTTCCCTTCTCCTTTTGCTTTCAGTCTTTCCCAACATTAGGAGCTTTTCCAATGAGTCCTGTGTTCTCATTATGTGACTGAAGCATTTAAACTTCATCTTTGGTATTTGACCTCACATTAAATAGTCTGAATTAATTTCTTTAAGTATTGACTGATTTGATCTCCTTGCTGTCCAAGGTATTCTCAAGAGTCTTCTCCAGCACCATGATATGAAAGCATTGATTCTGTGGCTCTCACCTTTCCTTATAGTTCAACCCTCACAGCCATACGTTGCTACTGGAAAACCATAGCTTTGACTATATTGACCTTTGTCAGTAAGGTGGTTTCTACTTTTTCATATGCCATTCAGATTTCCCATAACTTCCCTTCCAACAAGCAAGCATCTTTTAATTTCATGGCTATTTGCCATTTGCAATAATCTTGGAGCCCAAGAATATAAAATCTGACATGACTTTCATTTCTTCTCCCTCTTTTGCCAGGAAGTGAGAGGGCCAGTTGTCAAGATTTTAGTGTGTTGTTTTTTTTTATGTTAAGCTTCAAGCCAGCTTTTATACTCTCCTGTTTTACCCTCATCAAGAGGCTTATTAATTCCTTTTCACTTTTCTGCCATCAGAGTAGTATCATCTGTGTATCTAACCTAAGTTTTGCTTAGCATATTCTCACCCTTGTGGCCTCCTTCCTTTTTCAGTGTTGCCCCTAAAATGCAGGACTCAGAAATGCCATTAATGTTTTAGACATGTGACTTTGGCTAAGTTACATTCCGTTTCTGAATCTTCATTTCTTTGCAAAATGAGGTCATTGAACTGCTACCTCTAACCTTCGATAATTCAGTGATTTATCCAGACAACTAATCACTAAAAGGAGGGAATATGGTAAGGCATTGCCACTGAGGCATAATCCATCTTCTAGAGAGAAGGGAGTAGACCTATGCAAAGCCAGAGGATGACTTTGAAGATTGAGGGGAAGGGAATAAATGCTGGGAGAGATATCAGATCGTACAGATAGGACTCAAGTTCTAAGCTCCAGTTCTACCTCTGGACATGTGTAACCTTGTGAAAGTAATATAATCTCATAAGACCTCATTGAATACCTCTATAAAATAAGAGTAATGAACTAGATCTGTAAGCTTTGTTTCATTTCTAGGATTCTATAATTCTGTTTCACTTATCTACAAATGGCTGTCAGGGATACCCTGAAGTTCCTCATTCCAAAAAGGGAAGGGTGGTGGTGTAGATGAGCTTAATGTTCCTGACTAAATCACATCCCTACTTGTGGTGGTTTAAGCCATAGTAAGCAGTCTTTAGGGAGTCCTAATACTTTAACCTTTTCTTATGAAAATATGGTAATAGTTTCCAATCCAGCATTTTCTCACTATTTTTCCTTCCTAGTTAGTTGCTTTCTTGCTGCTGTTCCTCAGTGTACTAGCCACTGAAAACGTAGAAGCTGATTTCAAATGCTACCTTGGAGAACCACAGACCCTTTGAGAGAGACTAGCATCTTGTATTTGTAAGGTATGAAATGAAAAGGAATTCCTGTTTATTTCCTAAGCCATTAGATCTTGTAGTAATTTCCCAAGTGTATTCTGGCATACAGTAATACAGACATGACTGTGGAATTATTCTGGACTTATTTATAAATGGAGTGCTTTGAATCAAGGAGGTATTTTTTTTTCTGAGAAGTTTCATATCGAATTTTAAATGAAAAAATTTTAAATCTCTAAACAGGCAAAAATGGTCAATTTGTTGTACTTGTATAGCAGTGATGGTATACTAGAGCATTATTGCATTAGCTTATGAGTCAGAAGACTTAAACTGTGCCACTTAGTAATAAACTTTATGACCTTGGAGTAGATCGTCTCTAAGATCACTTATAGTTCTAACAATCTTTGAAGGCCTTGGGTAAGTCACTTGACTGTCTGTACTCCAGCTTCCTCTTCTTAATGCTTAGAATTGTTTTTTTTGTCACAACCTTGTTGTCAGAAAGATAGTGAAAATGTTAACTTTCCTCATTTGGACTCTTTGATAGCTCTTGACCACAGCAGTGATTTGGGGGAAAAAATTATTTTGTTTTTTAGAAAGATGAATCTGCCTGGTATTCAAAATAGTTTATAGAGGAGAGACTATATATAAAGAAGGTGCTTAGTTAGGATGTTAGTGAAAATGAAAAGGGAGTGTGGTTGTGGGGAAAATGAAAAGGAATCTAGGGAGAAAGGACCAGATTGAGATACTGGGAACGAAAAGGAACGAAAAGATGGAAGAGATGTTATGAAGGAAAAATTAACAAGATGTGTTACCCAGATACGTGGGCAAACCCAAAGCTAACTCTGTAACAATTACAAAATCTATCATTTTGTGTGGAATCTGCCTTTTAGACTATTAAAGAGTGATAAATACTTTCTACTAATGTGATTCAAGAAAACCTTGAAAAGAAGTTGATGGAACTACTGTGCAGTCATTCACTCAGAAACCACTTGAGTGCTTATTGTGTGCTAGGCACTGTGCAAAGGACTGGGGATACCTAGAAAGATGAAAAGGAACTCAGGATATAGAGGGGTTAATAAGACTTGTAAATAACTAGGTAGAACAAGACGTATTCAGAACAAGACAGATAACTAGGTAGAACAAGACAGATTCAGTGGAAATAATCTTAGCCAGAAAAGCTACTGGGGAACTAGAAAAAGCCTCCTGTAGAAAGTGGAATTTGAGCTGAATCTTGAAGGGAGTTAGGGCTTAGAAGAGAAGGAAGAGCACAGAGAATAGTTAATATAAAGGCACACAGATAAGAGATGGAGTGTAATATTTGATGAACTGCAAGTAACCCAGAATAGCTGAGTCATGGAATTCATGGAGGTGAGTAAAGTGTCAGAGGTGAATAAAGTGTCAGAAGACTGGAAAGGTAGAAAGATGCCAAATTATGAAGAACTTGAAATGTAAAGCAGAGGACTTTATATTTAATCTGGGAGGTAACAGAGAGCAACGGAAGTGTGTGGGTGTGATATGCACAGGTCTTTGGAGGATGGAATGTGGAGACATGAGGCAGATAGAGCAATTAAAATGTGATTACAGTACAGTGGATGAGAGATGATGATGGTGTAAACACTGTTAGCTGTGTGAATAGAGGAAAGGAATCATATAGGAGAGATGTTGTGAAAGGTACAAATAATAATATTTAACAATAGATTGGGTGGATGGAATGAGTGAGGAGTCAGGGATGCCACTGAGGTTGAAATCCTTGGTGACTTGAACAGTAGAGCCCTGGACAGTAATAGGGAAATTCTTCAGAAGGAACAATTTAGGGGAAAGAGGAGTTTTGTTCTAAACATGTCAAGTTTGAGATACCTATAGGATGTCAGATTTAACACGTTTAAAAGGCAGCTCATAATATAAATCTAGGAATCATCAGCAAATAACACATGAAGAAGAAACCAGCAAAGGAGACCAAGAAAAGTAGACACATAGGAGGAGAACTAGGAGAGAACAGCATCATGAAAACCTAGAAGGGCGAGATAAACAGGAGGAGACAGTGATCAACAGTATCATATGCTGCAGAGAAGTAAAGAAAGGAAAAAGATTGAGAAACGGTCGTTAGATTTGGTTTTTTTAAAGATCAGGGATAATTTTGGAAAGACAGTTTTCAGTTGAATGATGATATCAGGAGCCAGATTGCAAAGCATTTAGAACAGAATAAGAAGAGAGAATTTTAGAGAATTTTGCCAAACTTTATTTGTGAAAGGGATGAGAGATGTAGGGGGTTATATGTGATCAAGTGAGGACTTTTTTAAGGGAGAGACTTGGACAAATTTTTGACAGGGGAAACTTGGGGAAGGGAGTTTTGTAGGCAGTAGAAAAGGAACTAACAGATATGAAGAGATTAAAGATAAGAGCTCATGGTGATTGTACTGGGAATAATCTCCTAAAAAAAGATGGGAGGTAATGGGTTCTGCAATACAGTAGGTACTATATAGCTGCTGTTTCAGCTCCTAAACACTAGGATTCTCATCTCCCTCCCCACCCCCCAGCCAAAAAAAAAGTAGTAGAGGAAAAGTCTGGCCTATAGTTAGTTTCTTTTTAATAAGCCTTTTCTTTTTGATCTTTTGTATAGTGGAGAGTGTTACACTTGGAACCTGGGTTCAGATTCTAATGGTTAATAGCTGTGTGCCTGAGAAAGTCACTTAAATTTTTTAGTTGGACTTCAGGGGGGAGAGACTCAAAAAGTCAAGAAAAGGGAGTCAAGTAGACAGACCATATCTTCAAAGAACTTTATGCTTGGTAGAATGGAGACATTTCTGTGCCATAGGGGTAATTTAAAAATTATATTCTTTCCTGTGTTCATTATTGGCTTTGAATCAAATTCTGCTGTGACATAGGGAATTTGGCCTATCAGAAAATAAAGACCTCTCTCATCAAGAACGGAATTTTCTGCCATTAATAAAAAGCCTGTTAAAAGCAAGTCTATTGAAGGAGTCTCCCTTGCTTATGCGATCCTTTTATCTAACTGCATTCCTTACACACATGTTGTGCCTTTATTAGTTATCAATTAAGCCCTTAGTAAATGTTTTTGTATGTGCTATAAATATTGCCCATGCTAAGATACATAGAAAAAGATACATCCCCTACTCTTAGTATGCTTACATTCAGAGTATTAGAGGTGGGGATGGGGAAGAATCATGTAACATATAGATAAAATTAATTCAAGGCAGATTTTTGAAGGGAAGACACTAACAGTTGAGGGAATAAGGAAAGACTTAATGTAGACATTGGCACTTGAGTTAAGTCTTCTTGGAAACCAAGCATTCCAGGAGGTTAAGAGTAAAGAGATTGTATTCTAGGTATGGGGAGACAGCCATTGTCAAGGCAGCAAAGATGGAGCATCATAAATGCAGAAAGGATGGTGGTGGGACCAATATGGATGAATCAGCGAGTGTTAGGAGAGCAGTGATAGGTAAGAGTATTGGAAAGGTAGTAAAAGGTCAGGTTCTGAAGAACTTAAAATGCTCAATAAAGGATTTTCTTTTTATCTTCCAGGTAATAATAGGGAATCATTGGAGAGTTAGGAACTGATCAGACCTGTGCTTTAGAAAAATCATTCCAACAGCTGGATTGGATTGGATTGATTGGAAATTAGGAAGCTCTTGCAATAGGTGGTGTGATAAGTGGTGAAGGCCTGAATTTGGGTAGTGGTTGTGTGTATAGTTCTCAAAATTTTTCATCTTAGGAATACTTTAGACTTAAAACTATTAAGGACCCCCATCCCCAAAATATCTATTGATATTTACTATATTAGGAATTAAAATGTTATTATTATGAGAACTTTCATATTAATTTCAATTCAGTAAACCTGTTATCCAACTAATTGAATATTTGGGATAAGTGAGGAGTCTAGGTGAAATTGAGGATGCAAACTTGCAACCTCGGTGGATTGGTGGGATGGTGAACTTAAAACAGTGATAAGGAGGTTTGAAAGAGTGGTGGGTTGGGGAGAGGTTTGAAGGCAATGAGTTTAGCATTTTACGTGCTGAATTTGAGATAACTATTGGACATCCAGTTAGAAATATATACTAGACATTTGAGGATGGAGTACCGAGTCTCAAGAGAGGTGGGGCTGAATATATAGATCTGGAGTTGTTATTCCTGATTTTGGAAATGGGGGCCAAAACTGGGAGTAGGTCATTGATGATCTCGAGGACAAGCACCAAGCCTTGGGAATGCTTCCACGGTTAGGGAGTAACAGGAAGAAAAGTAACGTGCAAGAATTTTCAGGAAGGCAGGTAGGTTGCAGTTTATTTATCCACTCAAGTGATTGACACACTCCATCAATAGGTGATGGACAGAGATGTCTTACAATCTCACAGATATTTCTCCATCTTTCTTCCCACCTCCCCCTATTCTCCCCCTCTTTCTCCTTCCCTGTTCCCTTCAGAGCTGCATGACCCAGAGTACATAAGAAATTTCTTACAAAACACTTTGGGCTGAGATCAGGTGAGGCATGTATCAGAGCCATATTTCCACCAAACCAAAGAAAACAGAATCTTCTTTATCAGTCTGTTAATTAGTATTTATTAAGTTCCTACTGTGTGCTTTATTAGATTGGATTAAGAAAAGGGAGTAAGTTCCTAGAATTGTATTCAAAGTCCTGAGATTCTTGTAATAAAATGTTTTGGAGAAGGAAGGCACTAAAAGAAATATTCAATACATTCAGTGTCAGACAGAAAAAAGAAATATAATAATAGCAAAAAATGAAGTCAGTTACATTCTCTCAAAAATCTACTTTAGACAGAAACTTGAGAGGAAACAAAGGAATAGTTCGTTAGGATCCTAATTAAAGAATGCTTAAAAAAGCAGGTGGTAGTGAACTTTGTGAGTAATAGAAGTAAACTCAAAGAGAGAATCAGGACCAGGAAAAGGTTATTTTGAATTTGGAGAGTTTGAATTTATAGTAAGACTCCCTACTCAGTCTCATAGAGTAAGGTTGACTGACTACATCTCCCCTTCACAGTGTATCAGGCAATCCTGAGGAGGAGATATGGGGGCAGCTGTGTGGTGTAGTGGCTAGAGCACTAGGCCTGGAGTGAGTAAGACTCATATTGCTGAGTTCAAATCTGACCTCAGACACTCACTAGCTGTGTGACCCTGGGTGAGTCACTTAACCCTGTTTGCCTCAGTTTCCTCATCTGTAAAATGAGCTGGAAAAGGACATGGCAAACCTCTCCAGTATCTTTGTCAAGAAAACCCCAAATGGGGTCATAAAGAGACATGGCTGAAAATGACTGAACACAACGTGTGCCAGACACTATGCTAAGCACTTAAGTGTCTTTTATCAAATGCTACTTGTCCAAGCCCTCACTCTTATTTATCAGTCATTATCAGTTTCATTTAACCAATTCAAATCTATTAGTTTTGTTGAAGAGATATTTACTTCTCAATGTATCTTTGAAATAAGTAGAAACATATTCCCCAATGTGTGGAATACACATATACCCCTGTCTATAGGTGTGCTGGTACATGTTCAGCAACTGGCTAGGGGTTGGGGGTGAGGTGGGGGGATATGTACAGGACATACTTTTAAAGTTTAATCTGCACAATTAACATTTTCTCCATCACTTTTTTAAGTTGAAACCAGAGTTGTCAAACTCCAAAAAACTCCAGAGTATAGCCCAAACCAGATTAAAATATAATTGGGAAATAATAAAAGAAGTAAAAATATAATACAATATAGATAATATGAATTTGAGGTTTTCCAAATTAGTATGTGGCCAGCAGGGATCCATTTCTATTTGAGTTTGACACCACAGGTCTAAGCAAGCCCTGATTTGTAGTGTTTGTTTATTTCTGAGGTGTTGCTGCTTAGCACTGAAAATTGAGCAGTTGGCGAAGTTTGAGCTGGCCCCAGCACACCTCTGTGTGCCCTTTTGCCACCTCAGTCTCTGGAGAGTGAGCCTCAGGCTTTACCAATTTCTTCATTACATTCAGCCCACAAAGTTTACTTCTAAATGTGACGTAGATAATAGATGGATGAGTCTGTGTCTCTGCTGTGCAGGACTGGGCTGGACATGTCTGTTGGCACTCTGCGACTCACTGTCAGGCTTTTGGCAGCTCTTCGTGTGGACTATAACCATAATGGCTCAATCTCTCAGTGTTTTGAAGCTCACCAAGTCACAGCTGTCTTCAGGTTTCTTCACCTAAACGCAGGAAAGAGTAGGCACATAACGGTGCCATGTTTTCATGTGTCCCTGCTGATGAGATAGGGTCTTGGGCCTCTGACCCACTGGAAGTTCATTCTTTGTCTTCTAGGACCTTGAAGATATCCAGGAGAAAATGAGAAACACATTTTTTAGCCAGTTAGTGCCTTTTGAATGCATTCTAATTCATTCTTGTGTTAAGTATCCAGAATCAGTTCTTATGTGTACTTTTAGTGTTTTGCCTATTTCTCTCCCATTAGAGTGTGAGCTTGTTGAGGATTGGGACTGTTACATTTTTTTTTATTCCCTAGTACTGCACTATGTATTAACTCCTTAATAAATGGTGATTGATTGATTCAGCATGTTTGAATGTGTTGTTTTCAGTAAGAATAGATGTCATTCTGCAAGCTACATGGCACAGTGAATAGAGCACAGGTCCTGGAGGTCAGAAAGACCTGAGTTCAAATCCAGCCTCAGACACTTGATACTTACTAGACTTGTGACCTTGGGCAAGTCACTTAACCTCAATTACCTTGCCTCCCTCCTCCTCCAAAAAAAAAGAAAAAATGTCAGAGCTAATTTTTTTCTTAACTTTGTTAACTTGATAGTAATATTTTTATACCTTGACCATGACTCCATCTTTTTCTTCTCCTTCTTTCTTCACCAGCCCCTGACCTTAGAATTTTGTAGACCAGATGATACTGAAAAAATTAGTCATCCTTTGAAACAGCTGTAAAGTTTAATGAGTCAGCAGTGTACCATGGCAATCAAAAACCCTCTCAATTTTTAAAAAAATTGTGTATACCCTGGGGTTAGGGTAGTACCTTGTTCATAGTAAGTGCTTAGTTAAATGGTTTTTTAATTGAACTTTAACTAGGCTGCATTAAGAGAAGAAAAATGCCCACAGTTAAGAAGGTGATAGCCCTAGACTCTTTGATTCTTGTTAGACTACATCAGCAATATATTATACTCAATTCTGAGTGCCATATTTTAGTAAAAAACAAGCAAACTGGAGCATGTCCAAAGCAAGGAAACCAGAATGAAAAAAGAATCAAGGCCATGCTATTTGAGCATCAGTTGAAGGAACTTGGGGAATTCAGCCTGGAGAAGACAGACTTAGGTGGGGGAGTAATAGCTGTCTTCAGTTTTTCAAAGGGTGAGTAATCGTTCTTATTCTACCTGGTCTTAGATGTAGAAGGAGTAGATAAAAATTTCAATTCCATGTAAGAAAAGAAATAATAATTAGAGTTATTCAAAACTGAAATGGCTTTCACTGGAAAGTAGTGGGTTTCCTGTGGCTAGAGGTCTTCCAAGTGAAAGTTGCAAGACCTGGAGGTGGATACTGGAAGGAGTTTTTTGTTCAAATCCTTTGGGATCCATTCCAACTCTTGAGATTCTGTGATTCTTTCTGTCCAGATTGCTTTGAGAGAAATTGTGCTTTCTAGCAACTTTCCAGAAAAGAACTCTATGTACCCTTAGGTACATAACTTACAGTTCTGAACTGATATGCAAATTGTGTCAAGGTTACTCAACCAGTTATCTGATTAAGTCAGAACCATTTTGTTTATCCCATTGTAGTTGACCTACTTATTTACATCATAGACTAATATGTAGTTTCTGTTCAGGAACTAAAGATGGATTTACATCTCAATTAGAGAATTTAAAACTGAAAAGGATTTTAGAAAGTATCTAATTTTATGTAGTGCCGTGATTGCTCTGGCTCCCATCTCTGAGGGCCTATTTATATTTTACCAACTTCAGGTTCTCTGATACCTTGAGGGAACTGGGACCTTTGCTGTCAACTGAAGCTTCCACCTGATGTTTTCACCCATTTTTTAGGGTGTCAATGATTAGCATCCTAGTTCCATTTAATCATTGGATTAACTTTTGCAAAAGGATTTTTAGTCATCAAGCAGTGTATTACATGTCAGACACTGTGCTAAAACCCTGGTGATACAAACAATGGCAAAAAAACAAGTCTACTCTCCAGAAGTTGACTAAACAGTCAATGGAGTTAAAAGCATTCTGTGAATGGGGGAAAGCCATTGAAGATGCCTGGAATCAGGAGATGAGTGTCATAAGTAATGACACAAGGAGGCCAGTATTACTGAATTTCATAGTACATGAAAGAGAGAGAGAGTAAGGAGTAAGAAAATAAAGATAGGAGAGGACAGGTTATGAAGGGTTTTAAAACAAAGAATTTATATTTGATCCTGGGGGTAGTTTGAGTAGATGGGTCACATGGAAAGACCATTATGAAGGAAGGAAGGAGAATATTCTGGAATTGTTAGAAGCCACCAGAATCTTGCTTGGATGATTTGATGGACTAAATCATAGTAGGAGAGCCTGGGAGTGGCAGTGGGGAGCAAGGAGTATTTCAACTCCTTCACCCTGGGAACGAGTGAAAAATCTGAAAAGGGTGGAAGCACTCAAGAAGATACAGAATAAGAAAAGAAAAGACTTAAGATGACAACTTATTTGTTACCTATGAAGCAGGCATTCCAGAGAATATAATAGATGGGTTTAGCTTTAAAGTGGGACAAAGCAGGGATTGACTGAGGGGGATGGGAATAAGTGAATGGTGTGGTAGTCTGAACAGTGGCATCTTGGGGCTTCAGAATCACTTGTTAAAGAGGGTATGTGTTTGCTTGTTGTCTACCCCAATTAGATTGTGAGCTCTTTGAGGGCTGGAACTTTTTCCTCATTTTTTATCCCCAGAGCTTAGCACGATTCCTGGCACAGAGTAAAGCACTATACTAAATTTACTATTATTGTGGGAATATGTGATCCCAATATGTCCTGAGAGCATATCTCTCATTTTATAAAGTAATTAATAGAGAAAATAGAAATGCTTTGCAATCAACTTGACTTGGGCTGCAGCTGTAAGGGATACCTATAACTGAAATATTTTCAAAAAGAATTATAAAAGTGTAATATTGCTTCAACCCTAAATCCTATGATTTTTAATTTACAGACAACTAAATGTGCATTTAGTGTAGCCTCTAAGGATGAGATATAACAGAATTTGGATCAGTTCTCTGTTGCTTGTACTAATTTTGGCATAGCAGTTAATACCAAGAAAACAGGTTCCCTGGACCAGCCAACACCGCACCATCCATCCATGGAACCATTCACTTACCTTGGCAGTATACTTTCCAAGGATGTACACACAGATGATGAAGTTGATCCACACATTGCCAGAGCTCCCTCATTGTTTGGGAGGCTCAGAAGCAAAGTGTGGCAGAGAAGTGGTATTAGGTTGCCTACCAGACTGAAGGTCTACAGAGCTACTGTGCTGACCTCATTGTTGTATGCTTGTGAAATCTGGTCAATATACCAGTGCCAGCCAGGAAACCTATTCACTTCCATTTGAATTGTCTTAGGGGTGGGGCATCTGTGGCCTCAATTCTACATGTGGTCCTCTAAGTCCTCAAGTGTGGTCCTTTGATTGAAATCTTTTATTCTTGCACTTTGGATCCAAATGTCATTAGAGATATCTCCACTACAAATGTTTATGTTGATTATTTGTGCCTGCCCTGTAGTAGAGCCTTCTGAACCCCTGTATTGGTCTGATCATCCATAGTGGGACACACTACACTGTACCTTGACATAGTGATATCATTTTGGTCTTCTTTGAGATCAGTGAACCAACCAGCTAAATATGAGAAGAGCATTATATAGCTTTTATAAATTCAGTACTTGAACTTTCTTGGATTTATGCATTTGTTCACATTGGTCCTCAAGGCTTGGAATATCCTCCTTGTCCTTTTACCATTTAAAAGCATACTCTAAATACTAATTCTTCTAGGATGGCTTCCCTCAATTCATTTCTATCCTACCACTAACCTTGGCTAGTCTTTTCCACCCTATATCTCATATAATATTTTCTCTTATAGTGCACTACTGTGTACTTTTATGTAATAGTTATTTATAGATTTGCAATATCCCCTTACCAGAATACACTTTAAGGTAATGAAGGTTGTATTGTCTTAAGTCTTGTATTTTTTCCCCAGTGTCAAGTACACAAATAATAATATTCGAATAAAATTAAGGTTTTTTTTTTTCCTCGGCAAGCTGTAATCAAGTCACTTTACCTCTCCATGCTTCATTTCTCCTCTCCCACCCCCATCCCTCCAAAATGGACAAGGTTTTTGTAGATTTGGAATCCTTAACCGAGGATCTCTTGAGGCATATATGTATAGATTTCAGAGTTTGTGAATTTTGATGGGAAAACATTACATTTTCACCAGCCCCTAATTTCTTTTAATAATAAATATAGGCTCGAAACATTATTCTATGAAGGCTTCACTAGACTGCCTAAAAGGGTTGGTTTTCAGCACTAAGGTTCTAGTCTCAAAGATAGAAGAAGGCAAAGTCAACATTAATGTTCCATATCCTGTTTTCACCTCTGCAAAGATGTGTACAGAGAGGTGCATTTTCCTACCTTTTAAGTAAAACAGCCTTGAACACTATGAATATACAACATTTGACAAGATCTGAATTTTTACAGATGAGGAAAAATTCTCCTTAGTAAATAACTGCCAAATAGATATTCATAAAACAGATTTGGTCCAGTTAAAATACTTCAGTAGCTTCAGTATTGCCTCGATGAAGTTATAGTCCTTAGCCTGGAATTTAAAGACCTCCACAATCTGGCTCAACCTAATCTTTTCAGGCTTACTTAATATTAGTCTCCTTTATGCCTCTCTCTTTCAGTTAACCTACCCTACTAGTCATTTTCCTCATATACTGTTCAATCTTCAATGTTCCATTTCCCCACCTCCTACTGTAAGTGATCTTTGTTGCATGTATTCTTTTCCTTACCTCTGCATCTAGTGTTTTTCAGAACCCCACAAATGTGCCCGTGGTTTCCAAAGTGATACTAGACCCCTTGGCCTTGGCCTGATCCAAAGGGTACAGAATCATTTAATTGGGTGGAATGGGAAGATGGATCCCTCACAACCTCTCCCAATAAGGCTGGGGCACTCTCCTTAAAATGGAGGTTCTGGGAAGAACCAACCAATTAGAGTAAGGGATTGTAAACAAAGAGTGAACTTCTGGGGTGAAAAGTTTGCTGTGGCATGATGGAAAAAGTCAAGAGAATGATGAATGGAGCCCAGAGAAAAATGAAGACCATTCATGGACTTTCTGGAAAAAATATGGGACTCATATTGAGATAACTTAAACTAATCAAAAAAATTTTCAACAAGCTTTTCCACATAACAAATTGAAGGAAGTCACGTGTTTTGGCATTAGTTACCCTGAAATTAGAAACAGGACAATAAAGGAAGTTGTTGATTTGAACAATTGTAGTTTCACTTGTCTGAGTGCATCTGAGAATCATAACAAAATTACTGTCACCGACTGTTCAAACAATCATCGGAACAAGCTCCAGTTAGACTGCTTTTTTTCTTGCTTGGAGAAATCTGTGTCTCCGAGTTTTGCTGATCTCAAGTAAGATTTGGAAGAGTTGGTTACAGTATAACTTGTTTCAGGAAATTTTAAATATATATGAAATTCCAAATATATATGTGATTCCAAAAACATTGGCATAGTTGTGGAGGAGAAACTTGTTCTTTCATGCTTTCAACATTATTAAGGTTTTAATATAGTTGATTGGGAATTGGGGAGAGAGAGAGTGTGTGTGTGTGTGTGTGTGTGTGTGTGTGTGTGTGTGTGTATGTGCAGTATTATTTTTTCAGCAATCTGGTGAACACTCTGACTTGATTTATTATAGGAATATCTTCCCTTTACTACAATTTGCATATTGTGGAAAGAGTTATGTTTTCCTTCTTGTGCAATAATTTTTAAAAAGTACTTAGTTCTTTTAAAATATAAAGTTTTTACCTGGTGGTGGGCTGAAAATATAGGCTGTCCCTCACTTGCCTATTCTAATGTGCAAAAAACCCAGTAGTGTAATGACTGGATTCAAAGTCGTAGCATAGTAGGATTTAGAGCTAGAAGTAATTTAGCAACTCCCTCATATTTTACAGAGGAAACTGAAACTCAAAGTGAATGACTTGCTAATACAAATCTGTGTTTCAGTTCAGATGTTGACATTTAGTTATATCAGTGAGCAATTCCTTTACCTTCTTTTTGCCTCACTTTACATTTTCTGTGAAGCCACTTACTTTCCATTCTCTATTATACTTGCCACTTTCTCCCTCCTTTTTTCCCCCCACTGCTGGTCACAACTGGGATAAAATTACTGAGCTTTTATGGAATCATCTGTGTGTTTCTGAATTAGAAAGGGAAGAAATTGTAAAAAGATTGAAATGCAGTATAAAGCTAAGTTGTCTGTCCTGTCCAGTCCATTCACTGGAATACATGCACTTTTTTATGCATGATGGGCCCCTGTTCCTGCTCCTCACCAGTCATACTTCTCTCTAAATATTTAAATTTCGTCATGTTTTATACAGTTTTAAAAATAATTTCTTCATTATTTCACAGGGAAAATACTATTAATACTAATATTCTATTGGATTCTTTTTATCAGCAAAAAAATCTGCCTTTTCTACTTCTGTCCCACTCTGTTCTCAGTTGAGAACAACAAAAAAAACAAAACAAACACAACAGATTTGGCCATGTCCAAAAAAAAGTCTCCATTCTGAACTCCCAAGTCCTTCACCACTATTTCATCATTAATCCTCTGCAATTGTGATTGATTGTTACACTGAACAGAGTCCTTTTAAATCATATTGTTCTTAGTATAATTTGTTCTCCTGGTTCTGCTTTCTTCACTCTATATCAGTTCACATAAGTCTTCTCAAGTTTTTCTGAAACCATCTTCTTAAACATATTTTTGTACATCTTTGTACAGAGTATAGTTTTCTTAGGACTAATCCCTCCCTTAATCTATTCTCTTTAGTTTTCCCTTTCCCTTCTCCCTTTTCCCTTCTATTTCCCTGTTGAGGGAAATGTATTTTTTTATCCTTTGTGAGTATGTATATGTATATATTATGTATGTACATACACACACACACACACACACATATGTATTCTCTCCTTTGCCTAATTCACCCAAGAGGGAAATTCAGATATCAAGCTCTCCCTCTCCATCGTGTTTCAATAGATGCCTGTTTGTGAGCCCCAATTTTGTGAGATAATGATCCTCCATTTATTTATTTGTTTATTTATTGTTGGGTTATGGCATTTATTTCCACAAAATTTTGAGTTCCAATTTTTCTCCCCATCTCTCTCCTCCCTGCACCCCATAACACCTTGCATTCTGATTGCTCCTTCCCTCCATGTGCCCTCCCTTCTATCACACCCCACCCTTCCCTTATTCCCATCTTCTCTCTTTTCTTGTAGTGCAAGATAGATTTCTATATCCCATTACCATTATTTCTTATTTTCCAGTTATATGCAATAACAATTCTCAACATTTGTTTCTAGTACTTTGAATTCCAACTTCTCTCACTTCCTCCCTCCCTACCCAACCCCACTGAGAAGGCAAGCAATTCAATACAGGCTATATATGTGTCCTTTTGCAAAAGACTTCCATAATAGTCATGTTGTATAAGACTAACTGTATTTCCCTCCATCCTACCCTATCCTCTCTTTATTCTATTCTCTCATTTGACCTTGTTACTTCCCAAAAGTTTTTACTTCTAGTTATTCCCTTCTTTCACTTGCCCTCCCAAACATCATCCCCCTCATCTCACTTGTCCCCTTCTCCCCTCCTTTTCTATAGTATAAAATAGATTTTCATACCAATTTAGTGAGCATGTTATTCCCTCCTTAAGCCATATGTGAAGAGAGTAAGCTTCACTTTTCCCCTCTCACCTTCCTTTTATTCTCCATTGAAAAAGATTTTTCTTATCTCTTTTATGAGTGATAATTTGCCCCATTCCATTTCTACCTTTTTCCTCCCAATATATTCCTTTCTCACCCCTTAATTTTATTTTTTTATAGATATCATCCCTTCTGATTCAACTCACCCTGTGCTCTCTGTCTATATGTGTGTGTGTGTGTGTGTGTGTGTGTGTGTGTGTGTGTATAATCCCTCCACCTACCCAAATACTGAGAAAAGTCTCAAGAATTACAAATATTATGTTTCCCATATAGGAATGTAAACAGTTCAGCTTTAGAAAGTCCTTTATGATTTCTCTTTCCTGTTTGCCTTTTCATGCTTCTGTTAATTCTTGTGTTTGAAAGTCAAATTTTCTATTCAGTTCTGGGCTTTTCATCAAGAATGCTTGAAAGTCCTCTATATCATTGAATGACCATTTATTCCCTTGAAGTATTATACTTAGTTTTGTTGGGTAGGTGATTCTTAGTTTTAATCCCAGTTCCTTTGACTTCTGGAATATCCTATTCCAAACCCTTTGATCCCTTAATGTAGAAACTGCCAGATCCTGTGTTATCCTGATTGTATTTCCACAATACTCAAATTGTTTCTTTCTAGCTGCTTGCAATATTTTCTCCTTGACTTGGCCACAATATTCCTAGGAATTTCTCTTTTCGGGTCTCTTTCAATATTTATTTTGCCCTCTGGTTCTGTAATGTCAGGGCAGTTTTCCTTGATAGTTGCATGAAAGGTGTCTAGGCTCTTTTTTTGATCATGGCTTTCAGGTAATCCCATAATTTTTAAATTGTCTCTCCTGAATCTATTTTACAGGTCAGTTGTTTTTCCAATGAGATATTTCACATTATCTTCTATTTTTTCATTCTTTTGGTTTTGTTTTGTAATTTCTTGGTTTATCATATAGTCATTAGCTTCCCTCAGCTCCACTCTCATTTTTAAAAAACTTTTCTTAAGTGAGCTTTTGAACTTCCTTTTCCATTTGGCTGATTCTGCTTTTTAAAGCCTTCTTATCCTCATTGGCTTTTTGAACCTCTTTTTCCAATTGAGTTAGCTTATTTTTAAAGGTATTAGTTTCTTCAGCATTTTAGCAAGCTGTTGACTTGCTTTTCAAGCTCTTCCATGGCCTGAGCCCATTGCATATTCATTTTGGAGGTACTGGATGCAGAAGCCTTGACTTCCTCTGACAGTATGCATTGTTCTTCCTCATCTGAAAGGATGAAAGGAAATACCTGTTCACCAAGAAAGTAACCTTCTATGGTCTTATTTTTTTCCCTTTTTTGGGCATGTTCCCAGCCAGTTACTTGATTTCTGAATCCTTTGTCAAGAGGAGGGTCCTAGTGCTCCTCTTCACCCCAGGACTGTGCTCAGGGCTGAGATTCAGATCAGCTGCTCAATTCCGCATGGGGCTTTAAGCTGAGCCACTCCCACAATGAAAGCTGCTACTGTTGCTGCTGCCACTTCCTGGGGCCCATGCTAGGGTAGGTGGGGGAACCCTGCTCCCATCTCTCCCAGCTGGGAAAGCCCTCTCACTGACCTTTGAAGCTTTCTTCAGCGTTTGTGGGTTGAGGGAATCTGAGACCCTCCCTGCTGGGCTTCTGCCCCAGAGGCCTGTTCCAGTCTATTCCTCCCAGTGCTGCACGGCCAGGGCAGGGCTCCACTCTGTTCAGCATCCAGTGGGATAGACCTTTCCTGTTGGCCTTCCAGGTTACCTTTGGCTGGAAATCTCTTTCACTCTTTCATTCTGTGGCTTCTGCTGCTCTAGAATTTGTTGAGGGTCATTTTTTACAGGTATTTTATGGGCTATGGGGGAAGAGCTAGTGTATGTGTGTCTTTCTACTCTGCCATCTTGGCTTCCCCCCTACTTGTGAGATAATTTCTCCCCCACCTCCTGTCCTCACACAATATATTCCTTTTTCCTGTATCATTGAGACTCCTAGGTCTTGTCCAATTAGATTCCTCACCCTGAATAATGGTAAATTTCAGAGGGGACAGACACATGTATTATTTCCCCATATTTGAATGTAAGCAGTTTTTCTTATTTAGTCCCATATTATTGTTTATTGAGTTTACCCTTTTACGTTTCTCTTTATTCCTATGTTTGACCTTTGAAGTGTTGGTGCAACTCTGGCATCAGGAATCCTGAGAAGTCCTCTTTATCATTAAAGAACCATTTCTTTTTTTTACTCTTTTATGCAGTTTTCCTGGATAAGTTATTCTTGGCTATAAACCTATATTCTTTGCCTTCTAAAATTTCATATTTCAAATTTTTTCCAGTCTTCAGGTGATCCTGATTTTGGCTCCTTTGTGCTTGAATTTTTTCTTTTTGGCTATTTGACCTGAGAGAGTACCATGTTTTGGCTGTAGTTTTATAATTTGGTCTTTTGACTTGGTTTTAATATTTCTTTTCTCACAGAGTTCATTGGCTTGTTTGTTTTATTCTGACTTTCTGGGAGTTTGCTACTTCGGCAGGATTTTGTACCTCTTCAAGCCATGCTCTTGGCAATTTTTTCTTCTGTACTTCTTATTCTTTTATAATTTTTCCTTCTAGTATTTTCATTTCATTGATGAAATTTTATTTCTTACTCTTTCTGAAAACTGTTCATCACTTCTAAGAATTCTGTTTGAATTTTACCCAAGCTTTGTTCTTTGAGATTTTACTGTGGTTGTTGCAGAATCATTCTCTTTCTTTGAGTTTGTACCTTAGGTGTCTTAGAGCCTTTTATGATGGGATTCTTATTGTTCATACCTCCAGCCTACTTTGTGACTTTAGGTTTGATGTTTAGCACTAGACTCTGTACTTGTAGAAGGAAGTTCTAGACTGGCCCTGTTGCTGCTTTCTTAGGGTTAGATTGTTGTGCTATTCTAGGATTTCAGGGAAAGCTTAGGCTAGGATTATCAGTCTTTTAGTGCTTTCAAGTTAGTATGATACGTGGCAAAGTCTGATCACCATTCCTCCAGGTCTGAGATTTGCAAATTCTTTACCTTAGTCTGAGTGTGAGCAACAGTAGAGTACTGTTGCTGAACTCAGCCAGTATCAGCCAGCTGGTACTCTGTGAAATACAGAATTGCAGACTCCCCTTTTGGTGTGAAATTCCTGCCCTGACTATTCCTCTGTAGGCTTCAGTCTATGCTAGAAGCTGGAACTGAGACCCTGCTCTGCTCCTGATATCCAAGCCACACAGCTTCTGTTTGCTTCTGAACTTGTTCCACATAGACTTCTCTATCTGCTTATGCAAACCTGGGCTGGAAAAATTACTGTGACTTTTCCCCCCCTTCAGAATTCAGTCTTGTGTGTTTTCTAGATCTATTTAGAGTAGTTTTGGGAGTCAGCAGTACTGCTTCTTGCTATTCTACCATCTTGGCTCTGCTTCTTTCCTTTTTTTTCTCTCCAGAGGTGGCTTTTTTTCTTTTTTATAAGTTTTCATTTGGAGAGGAGTAGATAATTTGGAACATAGACCACTTAAGGAAGGAAGATTGTCTAGTGGGAATCTTAAGGTAACATGGTACTGGAGCAGAGGCAATATCTGTGAAGAAGTATCTCTCTTGATTTAAAAAGAAACAAACAAGAAATTCAACAAACATGTCATTTAAAAAGTACCTTCATTTCCTAAAGGAAATGGTTCTCAAAGGGTATGCCATGATTTTCAGCTAGGTATGCCTTGAAAATTCTATGTCCTTACCTGAGTCCATTTTTTTCCTGCCTATATTTTTCAACATAGGAAAATATTCCTATTGGTATCTAGAAAATCAAAATAGCCGCCTCTCTATGGAAGGGGGAAAGCTCTCTCCTCTGTTGCCTAGTCCTGGGAAAGTAAAGAGGGTAGAAAGGAGGTGGGGAAGTAGGGGAAGGGAAGGAAGGGTAAAAGAATTCCCAGGAGAGAATATCTATCCCTGCTGAATGAGATCACAACTCTTTAGTCTGTTGGTCAAGGCATTCAGTGATCTGACTCCATATTTCTAACCTTAATTTCATGATTTCTCTGACACTGGCTGATTGTAAAACTGAATTATTTAATTTTCTGCAGTCTCCCTGTATTAATTCCTTCAGATGTGTCAACCTTTCCTCCTCCCACCACATCCCTATATCTTGACTGAACTGGTCCACTGTTTACTCAGTTCAGGTGCCTCCACTTCTGAAGGTTTTCCTGATTTTTATGCTATAAAACATCACTTCCTCAAACCTTTCAAATCATTATTTAACCTCTCCTCTGTACCTTTTAACTACTCTGTCTCACTCCTAAATTGTAGACTTTGGGAGGACTGGGGCTATCTTTTGTCTTTGAATGTTGAACACCTAACACAGGACCCTATGAACATTATAAGTACTTATTAAATGTTGAACTGAGGTGAAAGTGGGCTGCAAAAGCACGATCTTTCCCATCTTTCAACATTTGTTCTATTGGAATGCAAACACATTGGAGATTATTGGTCTTCATATACTGACTGACTTCTTAGATGTAACATTTGCAACTCTCTATTGATTTTAATGTGTAAGAGTTGCTATTTTCTGACCTAATAAATTTATTTATAATCAGTGTCTATGAAACATTCATACATGAGTCAGTCAGGCATTTATTAAATGTCTGGTATTGTGCCAGGCACTGTGGTACATGAAGGGGATGCAAAGACAAACAAGGAAACTGTCCCTACCTATAAGGAATTTGTTCAATGTAGGAAAAACAACATATACCCAAATGAACAAATGAAGATGTGTATAGTCAGTACAAGGTAATTGCAGTGTGCCTATCAATATATTTTGCAAAACCCTAGGACTTTACAGAAATGAAATTGAGAATCATTGTTACACAGAAGCAATAATTTGCCAAGTGGAGTCTTCTTGATGTGATAGGGGAAGGCTGTAGAGTGCCCCATATAAATTGAGGAACAGTTTAGGTATTGCAAACTGAATTAGTGTGGTATTTATCATTAAAGGAAATAGCAAAAGCTTAACTGGGTTGAAAGTTATTTTTCTTTAAAGTCATAGTTTAGGAAAGCTACCAAAACCTTTTTTTGGGAAAAGCTTTACCTAGACTCCTTGGAAACTCTGTTAAGCTGCTTATGTTCTATTGGTAGATACTACCTCTCCTCAATTTGTAATATTAAACATGATTAAACTGCATATAGTATCTAGTTTTTGGTGATTTAGTGTATGTATTTATTAATTTTTAAACTGAAGATGCTAACAAGGTTTGTCATTTTCACCAATATAGATTACAGTGAAGTTACCTGTGTAAAAACTATTTACTGTGCCTCCACGTTTGCACTACTTGAGGAAGGGAAGCCAGCTGTTTTAATGCCCAGCCTGCTTGAATGACAGGTAAACAAAAACCAAATTCATCCCATTTCATAAATGCTTAACTAATAATACTGCTGGGGGGACCTGGGTATAATTTCCAAAGGAAGGTCACCTTGGTAGAGAGGAGACTGGCTTTGCCTTATTCCAGTCATTTACTTACCCTCTTATCCATTGTACAAAATGAACCCTGCTATCCAGTTGGGCATCCTTGCCAGGAATAGCCCTATTCTGTTCATGTAGGGGGCTTTGTCCCTAGAAGCCTAGCTCTACTACCAGGAAACCAAGACTGCCCTGTAGAAAAGGACACATTGTCTAGTGTCCAACATTGAAGGAACCGTGTCCCCATTTTTTATTGGTTTACTTGCCTTAGAAGAGCTCAGATCACCTAAGTGGTAAACGCTATAAAATGAATGAGAAATTTCATGTGTTCCTTGATAAAATGTATTTGAATGATAATCAAGTAGTGTGTTAAATTTCAATAATTTTTATTGAAGAAAATGTCAATCTTTGAAATCTGAAAAAGATGTTAAAAAGGAACAAATTGGAGTCAAAATGAAATATAAAATATTTTAACATTTTCATTTTCTTCAAAATTCTGAACCTTTCATCATAGTAGTTCCTTTTTGTTCAGATTAATAATACTGGATTTATATCTAAAAGTTCTTTTAGTGTTTCTAACATGATTGGAAAGCACAAGTTCTGAAAGGCTTTTTTTGGGGAGTGACCCCATATCTTCTGCCTTTTTCTTTTTACATTAAGCTGTTATGAAATATAACATGTGAAATATAACCATGTGCTTATAAGTAAGAAGTGTTTATATGTAATCCCTGGTTCTCTGAATTCACATATAGAAGGGAAAACCTCAGAAATGAAGTGGAAAATTAGACATATAGTTAAGAACTAAAAATTTTAGTACTATAAAAGGTTGTCCTTGACTAGGAATACTGCTTAGGTATCTTGCCAGATCAGTATCATCTTTGTGCAGATAATCTTCTCTTACAGGGAACTTACTAAACTAGTACATCTTTTTCAACTCTACATCAGAATTAGGGGGCAAATGGTCATATTGTGATAAAGAAATGTAAATTGTTCACATGTAGAAGAATTTCATTGAGAAATCTTGTTGAAAATGTAGCATCTAAATAAGTTGTTAATAATTATAAAGCTGTTCAGTAAGGAAATCTGAGAGACTTTTCATATTCTGCCATCTGATAGATTCCAAGTGTAATGTGCAAGGGTTAGGGAACTTTAAAACTTTTAGAAAAAAAATCTCATTCCTGCTGATTTCATAACCAGTGTCATTCGGATGTATTTATAATCAAGGAGTGCTGCCTAGAGCAGTTAAGCTGGTAAGCAGCAGCTTCAGTGGCTCAGTTTTCCGTAGATGGGGAAGAAGAAGATAGAACCTTTTTGAAACAGAATTTATTTATTTGTTCATTAAATCCCTATAATCTCTTAGAAAACTTTTTTTACCATTTTATAGTGCAGACAAGACTGTAGTTGATCTGTTTATCACTGCAAATAGTTCATTCATTTTATTTGGTGGATGGGTTGATAGTAGGCTTTTTTTCTAATAATGAGCAGATTTTCTTTTACACTCATAATTTTCATATTACTATTGAATTTTCTTAGGAGTGTGACATACAGATAAATTCTTAAGTTTTATTTTAAGATATGAATGATTCAAGTATGAAAAGAGTAAGAAATATCAGTTTTGTTTGAGATATGAATGGAAGTCTGGCTTAAAAAATTTGTTATTGTTCAGTCACTTTTTCAGTCCTGCCCAACCCTTTGCCAATCCCATTTGGGATTTTCTTGGCAAAGCTATTGGAGTGCTTTACCATTTCCTTCTCCTGTTCATTTTACAGATAAGAAACTGAGGCAGACAGGGTTAACTGACTTACTAGTAAGCATTTCAGGCCAGATTTGAACTCAGGAAGAGCTCTTCCTGACTCAAGCATTCTATCCACTTTGCCACTCAGCTGCCTGGCTTAAAAAATATATATTAGACATTTTGTAGTGTAGGGAAAGTGATAGACATATAAAATTTGGGAGACATAATAGGACCAAGAATGTTTTGAGAATAGTTGAGCCAAATAAGAAGAAGTAAGTTAAACTTCATCCTGATATAAAGGGTCCTTTTAGTATAGTGATTCGTAATCCAAAGTATAAAATTATATTTCTAAGTATTTTTTGGCCTTCTCTAGGAATTTGTAGTTTAGTGGTATCCTTATCCTAACTGAATGAAGCTTTAACTGACTTAGAGGATATGACTGAAAAAGATTTGTTTTGAAATTTTATTTGAAAGATTTGTTTACATAGTTTTTATGTATTCTTTATAGAAAATATATGAATTAGGTGGTATATATGACTTCTTCCATTTCTGTGACTAGCACAGTAGAACCTCAGTTAACTGGAATGGATGTGAATGTGGTTTTGGTTAACTAGAATTTTTCGCTTTATTGAGGGAAAAAAACACAACTTTTGACACTCTTTCTTCCTAAGCTTGTACTAATAATCATCTAATTTTCCTTTGAGCCAGAGTCTTATCATTCCTAAAGACTGTTGTTAGCATAACCATATGGTTATCATTCTGTGTATACATATATACATGTGTGTATTAACCATGGGCCATATATACCCTCAAAGGGTTTTCATAGGTTCAGAGCTGGAAGGGATTTGTAGAAGGAAAGGTAAGTGACTTGTTTAAGGGCACACAGGTAGTAAGTAGCATAGCCAGAGATGTGTACCCTGGTTTTCTGACTTAACTACAAGTCCAGGGACCTGAAAAGGAGGGGGGCTAAGCTGTACTGGGAATATGTGAGAATGTGTTATCTTCTTGTTAGGAAGCAGATTTGCTTCTTCCTCCTAAATGCAGAGTAAGTTGGAGGCTAAGGGTTGGGGGAAGAATTCTAGTTAGTTTTCATTCACTTAATCAAGGTTTAATTTTTATTTTAAGAATTCTTTAATCTTTAAGAATTCTTATTTTAATTTTATTCTTATCTTAAGATTTTTTTGTAATAAAAATTATTTCTACAAAGTATGGAATGCTTGGCCATTAAGTGGACATTTTTATATATTCATTTTAGAAGGAATTGCAACTATGCAATTTTGAGGTTGGCATAGCAGAGAACCTACCTACTGGCTACTTGGGTAGGTTTTATTTGGACTTGGTTTTATTTATTCCACCATGGAAGAGCAATTTTTCCCCCAATATTGTTGGGCTATTGAAAGGTTCTGCTTTCCACTTAAATTAGATGAATATGTTTGTATGGTATAATGCTTGTTTGGAGAAAAGAGATCGAAGGAACACACCCTCAGCATGTTATTTCTTCTCTTCCATTCTTCCTTTTTGTTTTCCATTTTCCTTCGTTCATTACTCCCAGCGTAAGACCTCAGAATTTAAAATGGGAAAAGGACCCTAGAGATCCAGTCCAACCTTAATATTTTGAGGAATCGGAGGCCCAGAGAAGTGAGGTGACTTGCCAAGGTCACATAGTTAGAAAGTAGCAGGGCAGAATTTGAACCTAAGGCTCAATTCTGTATTTTTTTTTTTTTTGCCACTGTGCCATGCTCTCTTTGTGTTAAGAAAATGTACTTCTTGTAAATGTTTGTTGTTCTCTCCATAGAGAGTTCTTGATGGCCAGAAGACCTTCACCAGATAGCTTTTTAAGGACCTAAAGATCAATTCTTTGGACATTTTAGCCAGCTAGGAATTGGGGCAAAGAGAGTTTCCTGAAAGCAGAGTTCATTGAAGAGCCACATAGGCCATTCTAGCTATTGCCTTTCTCACTGACTACCTTGTTCTGGTTATTTTTTTCCCCTTTTTTGCAGATTAATCAGTCACTCGATGGGGATTAACAGTGGACCGCCTTTTTGTGATACCTTTCCATCTGTCTGTAGCAAGAAAAATAATTTCAGCACATCTTCAATAATAATGATGAAACTGGTATTAACTGAATGGCAATTATGGATTTTTAACTCTAATTCACAGTAAACCAGCAAGCCATATGTTTAAAGCCCTACCAAATACCATTCTGTTTTGCTGCACATCTCAGACATAGGTGAGAAGTTGTGAGATACCTATTTGTACAACGAGGAATGTGTTAACCTGCATGAGGAACGCAACAGAAGCTGAAAAAGAAGACACCTTAATTTATCATTAAAGATATATGATAGTATTATTTATATAGATAGAATAAAAATATATATTTGGGTGGTAATGAAAATGGCTCCTCAGAATGCCGACTCGGAGTCTATGCAAGTCCAAGAGCTCACTGCACCAGCCCCAGACCTTCAGAAATCTGAAAATAAGGAGAGTGAAAACCATGATGAGACAGTTAGTGAAGGATCCATAGACCGCATACCAGTTCGCCTTTGGGTGATGCATGGGGCAGTAATGTTTGGCAGGGAATTCTGTTATGCCATGGAAACGGCTTGGGTCACACCGATATTGTTGCAAATTGGTAAGTGTTGTCTGTCCCTGTGTGTATAATTATAAACATGATGTAAATGAAATTTAAATAGTGATTTTATTAGGGGAGTAACAAGTCTTGTAAGTTACTCTGTTCATTTAATCAGTAGCAAAAGGCGTATTAAGGTTTTAAGGTTAAAATGCCTAAATCAAGGCCCTTGCATTGTATCACATGGGCTTATCTGTGTTAAATACACTCCTTTACCCATCCCCTTGTATTTTAAACTCTGGGCAGGTCACTGAACATGACTTCACACTGAGCTCATTTTGTAGTATGACTCAGAGACAGTAACATTACAAACCAACAGTGGCAAAATGGAAAGTGATAGGCCATAGTCATAGAACTTCAGAACTGGATCATTATTTAAATGTAATTGACATTAGGAGGTAATCTATATTTTCCTAAATCCCATGGCATAGTTAAGTTGAATTTAGCAATGTGAATGAGAGTGCTCCATCAAGAAAAATTAGCCTTTACATTTTTCCAGCTTAAATCAATCTTTAAAGCACTTACTTGCACATAAACAGACTTATTTGGGCCTTACATCATTCCTGTGAAATAGTCACATTTCTGTAGAGCTGTAATGTTTGCAAAGGGCAGATGGGGCAGATGTTTAAACTTTTTTCATATCTTATATGTGAAAACTGATGTTTGGAGAACTGAAATGAACTAGAAAAATAACAGCAGTGGCCAGATAGATTATGATATACAGTATATATCATATGATATACATCATATATCATATATACATATATCATATATACATCATATACATCATATATCATACATATATATCAAGTTACAGTATGGTAACTTGAAAAATATAATGTAATTTAATGCACTAATCCTCATTTTACTACCAGAGAATGACTTAAGTTCCAAAAAGAATCTGGTTTACTAGTTTAATTTTCCCCTCACCCATACCTAAGGCTGGTATCTGAGTGGTTAGTTTTTATTTATTTTTTTTACCCTTTTTCCCCACTTCATTTTTCCCCCAATTAATAGCATTTTATTTTTCCCAATTACATGTAAAGATAGTTTTCAGCATTCACTTTTATAAGATTCTGAGTTCCAAATTTTTTCCTCCCTCTCTTCCTTCCCTTTCCCCTCCCCAAGATGGTAAGCAATCTGATACAGGTCATTCATGTACAATCATATTAAACATGTTTCCACATTAGTCATGTTGTGAAAGAAGAATCAGAACAAAAGGGGAAACTCCCATGAGAAGAAAAAAAAACAAAGATAAAAGAGAGAAAATAGTATGTTTTGATCTGCATTGTAAACTCCATAGTAGAATGGTATATTAGTGGAATAGGTTAGGTGTACAAGACACAGTAATCAATGACTAATAATCTACTATTTGATGAATCCAAAGACTAGATTCTGGGATGAAAACTCATCATTTGACAAAAGCTGCTGGAAAAACTGGAAAATAGTATGGCTGAAACTAGGCATAGAACAACATCTCACACCCTATACCAAGATAAGGTCTAAATGGGTACATGATTTAGTCATAAAGGGTGATACCATAAGTAGATTAGGAGAGCAAGGAATAGTTTACCTTGTTAGATCTATGGAGAGGGGAATAATTTATGACCAAAGAAGAGAGAGAGAATAATATGAAATACCAAATGGATAATTTTGATAATGTTAAATTGATAAAGTAAATACGAATATAAAATTGATAATACTAAGTTAAACATTAAATTGAAAAGCTTTTGCACAAACAAAGCCAGTGCACCCAATATTGAAGGGAAGCAGAAAACTGAGAAACAATTTTTACTGCCAGTATTTCTGATAAAGACCTCGATTTCTAAAATAGAGAGAACTGAGTCAAATTTATAAGAATACAAGTCATTCCCCATTTGATAAATGGTCAGAGGATATGAACAGGCAGTTTTTAGATTAAGAAATTAAAGCTTCTATAGTCATATGAGAAAATGCTCTAAATCACTATTCATTAGAGAAATGCAAATCTAAAACAACTCTGAAGTACCACCTCACACCTGTCCAACTGGGTAATATGAAAGAAAAGGAAAAGGATAAATGTTGGAGAAGATGAGGGAAAATTGGAACACTAATGCATTGTTGGTGAACTGCCAACCATTATGGAAAGCAATTTGGAACTATGCTCAAAGGGCTATAAAACTGTACACATACTCTCTGATCCAGCAATACCACTAGGTCTGTATCTCAAAGAGATCATAAAAAATGAAAAAAGACCCATGTACAAAAATATTTATAGCAGCTCTCTTTGTGGTAGCAAAGAGTTGGAATTTGAGGGAATGTCCATCAATTGGGGAATAGCTGAACAAGTTGTGGTGTATGAATGGTAATGGAATACAGTTGTGCTATAAGAAACAATGAGCAGATGAACTTCAGAAAAGCCTGAAGACTTAAATGAACTGATGTTGAGTGAAGTGAACCAGAACAACAACATTGTGTGATCATCAGCTGTGATAGACTTAGCTCTTCTCAGCAATACAATGATCTAAGACAGTTCCAAAAGACTGATGGTTGAAAGTGCTATCCTTATCTAGAGGAAAAAAAACTATGGGGTTAGTTTCTTAAATAGTAAATCCCCTTTGTACTTCTTGAGTTTAGTAGGAAGAAAAAAGGCCCTGAAATTACAGGAACTTAAGTACTCATAGTAGAATTTCTGCATTTTTAAGAGGGCCATACCAAAGCTTAGTGAGATAGTCCTATCTATTAGAAACAAAATATTCCCCATAAAAGTGCCAGATTTGGAATCCAAGAATCTGGGTTTGAACTCAAGAATGTTAATTACTTGTGTGACTTTGATCAAGTCATAGTTGGTAAGAGCTTCTTAAAATATAACTGTTTATGCTGTATTACTGTCTGGTTTGTGATTTCTGTTAACCTTTTCTTATGATGTATGTTAGGAAATGTTTGCATAATTCTTAGAATTTCACATTTGTAGGTACTGTCGATATATCCATATAAATGGATTGATGAAATTTTACATATAGCTATATTAATGATTAAGGCTTTATTTATAATCTTTATGTATTGAAAGCTTATTCTGTGCTCCCTCATAGAGTCTGGGTTAGCATTTTGACCTCTTCACTCTGAGAGAACCACTGAAGGCCATTGTCCTCCCTCTGAGAGAACCACTGAAGGCCATTCTCTTGCTCGGCAATTTAGAATTGGTTACTTTGTGTATGCCCAAACGACTTTTTTTTCCTCTTACTTTCACCTCTGAAATTGGTGAGAATTTCTCCCCTGTTTACTCAAAGACAAGTTCATGGATAAATGTCAGTCTCAGCCCAAACAGCTCCATGTTGATGGGGATCATAAATAGGACATTTTACATTTCTCTTAGGTAGCCAGCCTTGAGTAAAGGAAGAAATATTTCATTCCCATATTCTCCTGCCCCTCTGACCATTTACAGGTCTTGAAGATGTCAAAGTATAGATCTCGAAGCAGAGGTAATAGATTGTGATCTGCTCCCCACCAGTTACTATGCCAGAATGCCCCAAAAGTACAGAACATATCCAACATTTGGTCAGAAATGGGACTTTTCCTGTTCACAAATGTAAGCTGAGATGCCATTAAATTTTTTTTATTCTGAACTGACAACGTGCAAAAAGCATCTCAATGGACATAGCAAAACACAGAAAGGGATTCTATATGAAACTGTAAATCTTCATTTTTAACCCTTGCTTTTTCAAAAATACGTTTGTGTGTTTCTGTTATTTTCAAAACTTGTCCTACTTGAGTTTTCTTCTTCACTTCTGTTCTCTTTCATTTATTTAAATGTTAAAATGGCTCTTTTTTTCTTGGCATTACTGTTGCTCATATCTTTAATTAAAAACATAGAGAAAGAATGGGGTTAGGGAAAGGTGTGGGTTTGCAACAAGTAAGTGTAGTCAAGCAAAATGAAATTCACAGAAAGACCAAGTTCCAAAATGCATTTCAATCAATATGCATGCCTCTGTACCTTCTTCATCACTTCCCTGTGAGGAGGTATTTTATAGGTCTTTTGGAGACATGATTGGCTGTTGATCAGGTTTCTTATGTTTTTTAAAAGGTCTGTCCTTGTATAAATTGTTTTTTTGCTTTTCTGCTCACTACAATTTTGTGCTAGTTCTTACTACCCAGGATTCTCTGAAATTATCATGTTACAATAATATTTCATTACATTCATATACCACAATTGTTCAGTTGTTGTGAGAAGGCATTTTTGAAGAAGCTGCCTCTACCCTGTCCCTGTCTGGATACAGATTTGGAGAATCACAGCACCACATTGCAGTCATCTTTAAAGAATACTCTCTAATAAATTTCTTTTGGATATGCAAGTCTTGGGTTTTTTCTCCCCTTCTCTTATGTGGATACTGTTAATTAACTCATTTGGAGAGATATTTGTCACCAAATCAAAACAACTCTGAGGTACTACATCACCCCCTATTAGATTGGCTGGAAACTCTGGAAAGGTAGATTCAGAAGGACTTTAAATGCCCAACAGAAGAGTTTATGTTTGATCCTAGAGCTAACATGGAGCCATGGAGTTAAGTGAGTAAAAGAGTAATGAAAATTTCTTTGACCATGTATAGGGTCGATTGAGATGGGCAGAGATTTGAGGCATAGCCTCTGGCTTATGAGGCTGCTGATGGGGACCTGGAGTAGGGTGTCAGCTTTCTGAGGGGAGAAAAGGGATCAATGCCAGATGAATATTTACTCATTATTGGATGATTTACTTTGCATGATTTTATTTGATCTTCATAACAGTCCTTCCAGGGAAACAGACAAGGAAAATTAGTTGGCTAAAATAAAAATTTTAAATGTTTTTAATATGCTATTTTCTTTGTTCTGATGACAAGTAGCAAGAGTGAAGACTTAGATTCGCACTTGGCCAAGTTATATGGCAAGTCATAAATTTCTAGTGCAAAAAGAAATAATTGGATATGCAATATTTAAGTTTTAAGTATAGAAAGCTTCATCAATTCAGATCAAACTAGTTTGGAATGAAATCAGTTTGACCTCTGACATTATCACTTCTTCTGCAAACTTTTAATATCTTTCTGTTGCCACAAATTATAATTTATAGCATTGAGATTCCATTTGGAAATTGTTTAATGAGAGTTATGCTTTTCATTGAGAAATTTTGAAACATATCATGTATTGTCTAGTATAGTAATTTAAATCCTTCCTTGCTCCTCATTCTCTAAACCTCTATTTAACTGCCTTGATTTCTCTGTCAAGGCAAGTATGAATCTTTAAATTACTATAATTATTCCGTAGAAATTTGTAACTTTTCTTGTACTGCATTGAAGCTCGCCTGAGAATGTACTTGTTACCTGAATAAACTTTTCCTTGGGCTGACTTTTTCTTTTGTTTCATCAGTCCAAGTATAAATTGGAGGAGACAGTGCCAGTCACTATGCTAAGGACTGGGGACTCAACGACAAAACTAATCCTGCCATCAAGCAGATTACATTTCAGTGGAGACAAACTAGTAATTAGGTACATATAGATACTCAGAGATGTGGAAGGCTTCTGAGAGATGACACTAGCAGCAGGGTGGGGGGTGGACCTGGAAAATCCTCCTGCAAAAGGTGGGATTGAAGGAAACCAGAAAAACTAAGAGATGGAGGAGAGAGCCAATGACACCACATTCAGCCAGACTCACTGTCACGAGGCCTGATTGTAGATTGTGTGGTAGAGAGTAAAATATAAGAAAACAAGAAAGAGAGGCAAATTACAAAGAGCTTTTAGTTTCAAATGGAAAAGAAGGTGAGAGATAACCATTTACTAAGCTCCTATGTTTTGGCCATTGTGCAAAGCACTTTACAAATGTTATCTGATTTGATCCTCACAGCAACACTGGGAGAGATAGGTACTATTAATGTCCCCATTTTACAGTTGAAGAAACTAAAGCACATAGGGTAAGTAGCTTGCCTAGTGTCACACAGTAAGTGTGAGAGGCATTTGAACTTAATTCTTCCTGATTCTAAGCTATTTTCTATCCACTGTACCACCTTGTTGCCTTAGCTATAAAGAGGACTTTGCATTTGATCCTGGAGTAGTAATACAGAGCTCCTGGAGTTTGTTGGGCCAGGTGTGTGCCTGACATGGTCAGAACAACACTTGAGAAAATCACCTTAGCAGCTGAGTGAAGAGTGGATTGGAGCAGTGAGCAATTTGAGGCAAGGTGTCACTTTAGAAGGCTATTATCTCAGTCTAGGTGAGGAGTTGGTAAATTTGTGACTGTGTAAGTAGAGAGAAATAGATGTATGCAAAAGATGCTGTGGAGATAGAAACAGCATGATTTGGTAATTCAAGATTTTGAATATGTAGGGTGAGAAAGGAGATTCGATACTGCTGCTGAGCAACCTTCCTGACTTAGAAGGATCCTGTTGCCCTGTATCGTGACAGGGAAAAAAGTGAGAAGAGAGGGTTTAGGGTTCTGTTTTGGAAATGTTGAGTTTGAGGTGACAGTTTAAGGCCATTAATTCCAAGTACTCAATGGTGATATGGGACTAAAGTTCAGGAGAGAAAAAAGGACTGGAAATACGAATCTGGGATTTATCCGTATAGAAATAATATAATAATTAAACCCATAGAAGTTTCTTAGATCACTAAGTGACATTATAACAGAGAAAGGAAGATGTTTCCAGACAGACTGGAAGACTCTTTGCTTCAGTCCATCCTTCTGTTATCCAACCCACCTAAACCTTAATAATTCCTTTTAACTTCTAAGAACAAATGAAAAATCTCTTAGCTTTTAAAGTGCAGCACAGTTTGGCCCCTTCCTACCTCCACATGATCTAGTGGCATTGCCCTTTTTCTTCCTCCAACACCATACCTTAATCCTTTTCACTGGCAGTTTCCATGCCTTGACTTCCCTTTCTCATAACCTCCGCTTTTTGACTTGCCTGGATTCCTTCCAAACTCAACTCAAATGCTACATTCTAAGATTTTCTCCCATTACCCCTGTTATATATCTTATGTGTACCTAAGATGTTATCATACTATCTTCCACAGTAGAATATAAGCTCTTTGGCAGTAAGAATTGTGTTTTTGCCTTTTCTTAATGTCTTTAGCTCAGTTCCTCATCCATAGTCAGTACTTGTTGGCCAACTAACATACCACCTGTTCATCTAGGATGAATGAAAAAGGGGAGATAGAGGGGACAAGTGTCAGAATAATCACATATGAGTTACTTGGGAATGACCTTAATTTTTAAGGTAAAATATGAGGCAAGGTCCTCGGCTGATATGGAAGGGGTGAAGGGAATACTTTAGTTGGCCTGAGGAAAGAGGAGGTCTGTAACAACTGTGGAAAGCAGGATATTGCATCAGGGAAGAGGAGAATGTTTTCCTTGCTGCAATGTGGGCCAAGTTGATACTACATAATATGAATTTGTAGGGGGACTCATCCCTTTCTTCCTCCCCCTTTCCTACCATTTATTTAAGATTTGTAAGTGCTATATAAATATTACCTCATTGCATCCTCAAATCCTCACAACCACCCTTGAAGTAAGTTCTATTTATTTTCCTCATAATACAGATGAGCAAACTGAAACAGACCATAGGTTAAGTAATTTACCTAGGGTCACACTGCTTTTAAGTTTCTGAGGCCTGATTTGAACTACTAATAGGGATCAGGAAAGGCTTGAAATTTGGGTTCTTAACCATTCACACGTTTTGGGTGCTTAACTGAGACCTTATCTCTTAAAATAAATGCTAATAGTAATTTTTCATAAGATTGTCACACTGGGTCTGAAAACTCGTTTTCTAGTTCTCACATAAGCTTTAACTTCACTGAAAATTTTAAATGATCTTGCTTTTTCACTTCTCATTTTCTGTTGCTTCTCTAATTCTGACTTTGCTTTTTTATTGTTGTTTCATCATTTTAAAACAGATATTTGTCCTTAAAATCATAGGATCTAGAAAATAGGGGCCTTACAGATCATGTGGTCCGATAACCTTATATTACAGATGAAAAAACTGAAGCTGAGGAAAGGGAGATCAAGTTTTACTCAAAGTAAGTCACAAAGCTTGCAGCTCAGATCCAAGTATTGCCCCTCAGTGGAACAATTTACTGCTGTCTTTATGTTCTCTTTGAGCACAAACTTCACTCTTTTTCTTTAAATGACAATTTATTTTTTAAGTCCAGATTAGGGTTTTGGACATTGTCTCAGCTGACTGCTGGAGATATAAAAAGATCTTTTCTGACCATGTGACTGGAGTGATATCTGACATGCAAAGTTTTCATAAGAAATAATTACGTCATTGTGTGTGTGAATTTGTGTGTTGTGATTTGACTGCTCAAAATCTGATGACTCTCAGATGAAGTGTGACAGAGAAAACTGGATTATAGTCCTTCCCAGGTCACTCTGTAACTACAAGCTCCTTTACAAGTCACGTGTTCCCATGCTTTTTACCATAAAGTTTTAAGCAATGTTGTCAGAGGACAAATGAGGACAAAAAGGCTTCAAGGTCAGTTACTGCATTGATGGTAAATTATTTAACTTGCAAAGGCTGGCTGTAAGCCAGGAATAAAGTAGGACTGTTGGTGCATGATTTTCTGTTTGCAGGTGATTGTGCACTCAGTGCAGCCTCTGAGGCCGAGATGCAACAAAGTATGGGTGAATTGCTGCTTGTCCTAATAACATTTAACACCAAGAAAACAGGTTCTCCACCAGCCAATACCACAACATCCATATATGGAACAATCAGTTGCAGCAAATGGAGAAATTTTGAATGCTTTGTCAGTATGCTTTCCAGGGATCTCCACATAGATGATGAGATCGATGCCTGCATTTCCAGAGCTAGTTCAGTGTTGGGGAGGCCCCTGAAACAAAGCATGGTAGAGAAGAGATATTAGGCTCCTTACCCAACTGAAGAGCCTTTAAAACTTGAACAGTATACTAGTGACAGGCCAGGAAATGGAATCACTTAAACTAGAATTGTCTTAGGAAGATTCTGAAGATGACTTGGCAACATAAGGCACCAGACACTGGAGTCTTTTTCTTGAAGCAGAACTGCCAGTCATTCAAACTCTACTGCAGAAAGCACAACTCTGATGGGCTGGCCATGTTTTTCACATGCCAAACATATGTTTGCTTAAAAGACTGTTTTACCCAAGACAAGCACTTGCATGGAGGTCAAAAGAAGTGATAAAGGATGCTCTTGAGGTCTCTATGAAGAACTTTGTAATCAATTGAGTGATATGGCAAAATATTTCCCAGCATGGTGTGCCTTCATCAAAGAAGGTGCTGTGCTACTATGTGAATGAAGCAGAATTGCATTAGCTCAAAAGTTAGGTGAGATGTGTAAATTTGAGGCATCTCTACTCCCAAGTATTCATGTGAAATATTTGTACCCAGCCTGTGGTAGAGCTTTCTGAATTTGTATTGGTCTAGTCAACTACAATCTGATACACTGTCACACTGTACCTTGACCCCTAACATGGTGATGTAATTTTGATCCTCTTCACGAACGAAGGACAACTGCCCCAAGTGATTTAAATGCTAAGCTTTATATTCCTCTGGAAAATGGGGATGACATTCATACTACTTGCCTCAGAGTTGCTGCTAATAATAAGTTAACATTCATAGCACTTAATTTGTACCTTATAAACAGTGCACATTTACTATGTACCAGACTATGTGGGCAGCTAGATGGCACAGTGGATAAAGCATGGGCCTAGAGTCAGGAAGACTCGTCTTCCTGAGTTTAAATCAGGGTACTTACTAGCTGTGACCCTGGGCTAGTCACTTAACCCTGTTTGCCAGTTTCCTCATCTGTAAAATGAGATGAAGAAAGAAATGGAAAACCCTTCTGGTATCTTTGCCTAGAAAACCGCAAGTGGGGTCACAAAGAGTTGGACATGACTGAAATGTGCCAGACACTGTGCTGTGTGCCTTAGAATTATGATTTATTTTATCTTCATAACAACCTTGGAAAGTAGGTGCTATTTTATTATCCTCATTTAACACTAGAGAAAATGTAGGCAGACAGGTGAAGTGACTTTCCCAGAGTCATGCAACTAGGAAGTCTTTGTGATTCCAGGCCTGGTGTTCTGTCTATACTCTACCTAGCTTAGCTGTTCCTCCCTGCTTTCCTCTTAATGAAATTGTTAGGCTAGATAATCTTTTTTTAGAGGTAATCTATGCAATCTTTTACTTATTTTATTTCCTGAGTTCATCAGTTCTGGGCATTTTTCTTCTATTATGCCTTGCCTTATGGTGTTCCAGTTTTGACTTTTCTGGGAGACATCATCCTTAAGTTGTCTCTCAGCATCTTGTCTGCTTGTATACAGAACAATAACTAGTGCTTTTTATTCTCTTCTTTTAATCTTTCACTTCTGTGTAGTTGCATTTAGTCTAGTTGTAATTAGTTGTTCTCTCTTTTGTTTCTTTGGTGAGACTTGCCCTCCTGGATTAAAGTTTTTTTCTATTCTGCCAGTTCTACTGTATAGGATACAAATTTTGCTCTCATAATTTTCATTTTTCTTTTAAACTACTCGAACAGCATGCTGTGGCCCCATGTTCTCTTCACTTTCCAGAGTCCTCTGTCTCATCAAGTGTTGAGTTGTTTTTCCTTTGTTTCAATATTTTCAAAGGCCTGACATTTGCTAGGTCTGGAGACCATATTTCCTTCTGTTGTTAAATGTTTTCCCTGCATATTATTTTCAAGATCTTTGCATTTTCTTCTCTTGTGATCTTTCATAATTTGTCTTTTTTTCTTCCTTTATTTCTCCCTATTGCCTTGCAGTTCAGAGTACAGTCTTGTAATATTGCAACTTGAGAGGATTTCTCTGAGTCCAGACATGTGTCCTGTCATTTTCCCTCTGTTCCTCTGCTCTCCTGCAGAGATCTTTTGAAACAAAGAATTCTATTGTGGTGCTGGCTGTCTGCAGTTTGGAGTGTAACTCTCCATGGAACTGGAAAGAGGGATGGAGACCAAGATGTGAGGTTTTTTTTATCATAGCTTGTGCAGCCTCAGTGCTGGTAGCATGGCACTGAATGAGCTTTAGGTAGATGTTGTTAGTTTATTTACTACCTTTGGAGTTCCTGTGTGTGAGACAACAGAAGTTGTTTTGTCTTTGATGCATAATTTCTATATTGCAAGGTTTTGAGAGGTTGTAAGGATCAAAGAAAGATTTGGTTCTCCATCTTGTTGTTCACATGACCCAGCTATTCTAGATAATTTTTAAAAGTCTCAGCTTTAAATTCAGTAGGTCTAGAGTCCAACCCCCAGAGGGAATCCTCCCTACATCATTATCCAACATATAACCTCACTTTTTCTTTGATTAAGAGACATAGTTCTGTGGAACTTATTTGCATCCTTTGAATGGCAGACTAGTTTACTTAACCCTTTTTTCCTTATGCTTTTTCAGCAAGGGAGTGACATAATTAAAAGTGGGCTTTAGAAAGACGAATCCATAGTGCTATGAAGAATATCCTTGAAGAAGGCTCTTATATCATTCTGGGAAAATATTAATGAGGACCTGGAAAAGGAGGGGTATGATGGGAATGCAAAAAGAGGGGAAATGGGAGAGTGATTGCTGAGATAGAATGGATAAGATTTGGTGATTAGATATAGGGAATGAGAAGCAGCGTTAAAAATAGGTGCTTTGAACATTGTTTACCTTATGGACATATATGGCTTAGATGATAGTTTCTATAACAGATGTAGGAATATCAAAAGGAAGCACATTTGGAGATAAGATAAATGAGTAAGAATTCTAATTAAGCTATTCCATTGTGACATACCCATTATAAAGAACAAAGATTCCTAAGTTTTCTATCCATGAACCCCCCCCAATGTCAAATTTCAGACCCTCATAACTAGGATTATAGTTGAACTATATGTATCTATTACTTGAGAAAATAAAGAGAATGGCAGCCAGAGTCATGTTAGATTGATCAGATTAGAGATTGTTTCCTATGAGTACTAACTAAAGGAACCTGGAGATGTTTAGCCTAGAGAGGAGACTATTCACAGGTGACTAATAGTGGTCTTCAAGTATGTGAAGAATGTGGAAGGAGGCCTATGCTTCTTCTGCTTGGTTTCATCCACCCTAAGAGAATTAGGAGCAAAAAGTCCACAAAGATAAACTTAGGCTTAGTGAAAGAAGACACTTCCTTTTTCTTTAGAGATATCCCAAAGTGGAATGTGCATACTTGCAAGGTTCCCTCTCCATGCAAATTTTCAAGATTAGATGATACCTTGTCATCATATGTTATAGAGGAGATTATTCTTCAGGTACAAATTGGATTGTGGAGTCTTTTAAATCTTTTCCAGTTCTATATGTGACCTTTGGCAAAGAACTACGATGAATTTAATATTCTTAAATGACCGTATTTTATGTTACAGATATTGAGCCAAAAGCCTTAGTGCATCTTTAAGCATAATCAAATCAATTCATGTTTTAGCTCCCAGCATCCTTCTAAGACTGGCAAATTATAGACAAGTGTCAGATCTGCATTACTAGATGGGGTTTCTACACTAAGAGTCCACAGTGCTAATGAAATCTTGGATCAACATGAAGAAATAACACTTCATTGTTTTTTTGTTAACCATAGTATACCTGTATGTGGTGTTGCAGGAAAATGTGATTGTTTTGGTTTGAACCTTATATAGTTTGACCAGTAAAGTCATTGCCATTAGTTATTTTCTGTTTATGCCTTCCATCTCCCAGAGTATGTTGAGCTTGAATTGGCACTTGTCTATCTCTGCCTCCTTTCCAAGGTCCAGCCCCAGGACTTTGTACAATATAGGCCTCCAGTCATTGTTTAATATAAATTGCATATAATCTTTGTAGAATTCCTAGAAGAGAAGATAACTTCTTATTTTTGCCACTTTTGTGGAACAGGTTTACTCATTCAACATACAGTCTCAAATGTGTAATCAGTTGGACCAGAACATAGGTAAAACTTTTAAAAGTTTTTTGGGAGAAGTGCTATGCAACACTGGCTGATTAAGAATACTCCTTTTTGAATAGAAACAGTAAGTAAACTCAGTCTCTGTGAGTCACATCCAACATGAATTGGAACAGCCATTCTCAGATTTGTAAATCCTTCTGGGATTTTTTCCAGATAATATTTTTCCCTTGGGAAGGGGGAAGTTTTTCCCCATTTTATTGTTCTCATTTTGGACTCAGGAAATTGTGTGTGTTTGTGTTGGAGGAGGGAAAGTTAGTGTTAAGAGGGAGTCAACAGGGAAAGAAAATTATATTAAAAGGGGAAAAAATAATAGTTTTGAAATGGGTATTTAACTAATGAATTAGATTGTTAGGTCTTGGTTTCCCACAAAATGTAAAAAAAAATGTAGAATAGTATGTCATATTCATATATCAAAGACAATGCATGCATGCATGCCTACAACAGTAAAATTTTTTTGTTTTCTACTATGATACAAAACAGTACTCTTTGCACACATTTCTTTAGCACTACACAGTTTATAGTGTGCTTATGTGTGTGTATATGTGTATGTATATATGTCTGTCTATCTATCTATCTATTCCCTCTGGATATGAGATAGGTATTATTATCCCCATATTATAAGTGATGCAAAGGTTAGAGAAATAATTATCCAGTCAGTAAAATAGAACTTACCTCCTAATATCTATCCATATTCATTTTGTGAAACCAAATAATAGGATCCTAGAATTTGGTCCTTAGTCTTCTTAAACATAGGTCAGTAGAATGTTCTTTCTTTCCATGATGAACATCAATTTGAATATGACCCATTCAATTGATTATGGCTTATATTAATTTTTCATAGAATCTTGGAATTGACGTCAGAGCTGGAAGAAACTTTAGAATATTGAATGTTAAAAGTTAGGTAATACAGCCTCTACGCTCTCAGGGATAAAACCCATCTCTCTTGCTTTGTACCTATGAGAAAGTGGAAGGTTGGGTCGGGGATAAGGAATAGGGAGGGGTCAGGGTGGATTGTGATAACTCTTTCCTTCCATGAAACCAGGTTGGGGGTGGGGAACTTGTTTAACAGCAAATATTTTATTAAGGGATTTGTTCTATGAAGTTTGGATTCAATCATAGGGCCACTTTTGAGGACCTAGAGGGCCAAATGTGTGAGGTTCCCCACCCCTGGGTCAGATCATACTCTATAATCAATTCCTTTTAAAACCTAGATAGTTCACTTTAGCCCATTTGTAGGTCACTGAATTACCCCTTTATCTCTGTAGCTTCCAGAATTGCTCTGCATCTTTCAGTTGTAACCCTACTCTCCATGACCCTGTTTAGGTTTTTCTTGGCAAAGGTGCTAGAGTGATTTGCCCTTTCCTTCTGTAGCTCATTTTACAGATGAAGAAACTGAGGCAAACAAGTTTAAGTGACTTGCCCAGAGTAATACAGGTACAGGTACTTGTGCTAATTTTGGCCTAATAATTAACACCAAGGAAAAACAGGTGCTCCATGAGCCACCACCACACCATCCATATGTGGAAACATCAGTTACAGCAAAGGAAGTTTTGAATGCTGTGGATAAGTTCACTTACCTTGGTAGTGTACTTTCCAGGAAAGTGCACCTTGACAACAAGGTTGATGCACACATTGCCAGAGCTAGCTCAGTGGGAAGCTCCTAAGGAAAGTATGGGAGAAAAGAGGTGTTAGACTGACTACCAGACTGGAGGTCTAAAGAGCCGTGGTGCTGATCTCATTGTTGTATGGCTGTGAATCTTGGATAGTCTACCAGCATCATGCCAGGAAACTGAATCGCTTCCATTTGAATTGTCTTAGGAAGATTCTGAAGGTCACTGGCAGGATAAGGTACCAGACAGTGAAATCGTTACTCAACTAAACTGCCAAGCATTCAAACTGCTTCAGAGAGCACAACTCTGATGGGCTGACCACGTTGTTTGAGTGCAAAATGTACACTTGCCAAAAAGACTATTTTATGGAGAACTCACACAGGGTAAGTTTTCATGTAGTGGTCAGAAGAAGTGATACAAGGACACTCTCAAGGTCTCTCTCAAGAACTTTGGAATTGATTGTGTGACATGGAAGACACTGGCACAGGACTGTTCAGCATGGCATGCCCACATCAGAGAAGGTGCTGTGCTGTATGAGCAAAGTGGAATTGAAATAGCTCAAAGGAAATGCAGGATGTGCATATTTAAAGTAGCCACCCCAGATGCTTACATGGACTATTTGTGCCCAATCTGTGATAGAGCATTCCAAGCTCATATTGGTCTTATCAGCCACAGTTGGATACATTGAAACTTGCCATTATCATAGTGATGTCATTTTGGTCCTCTTCGAGAACGAAGGACAACAACCAACCAACCAACAGTGTCTGAATATTTGTCCTCCTGACTTTAGGCCCAGTTCTATCTAACTCCCCAACTTACTCTGAAGTAGGACTAGATAATTTTGCAAATGGGGATTTGGAGTGTATTGGGACGCAGACAAGTATTTATTATGCACTTAATATATACTTGGGTCTTGTGCTAAGCATGAGTGATATAAATAAATAAAATCCCCCACAAATGTGATAAACTGCCAGTAACTGTGGACCCCACCCCAGACATTTATTTTTAATAATTCTGATCATATTTAATACAAAACAAGTAAAACACTAAACTATACCCATAAAAAGTTGTAATTTCTACATGAGAGAGAATAGGATTTAAAACACTGGCTCCTCCAGGAAGATACAAAGATCACTGCATCACTAGAGAAAATCATGTAACTGAGGCTGGATGGTGGAGAGACAGGAGGCATTCCTAAAGAGAGTGTGTAGCCTTTAGTGCACTGAAACTTTTTACAAAATTTAGCATTATGCTAGATTTGTGTGTGTATACTTATGGTGGTAAATGATAAACTATAAATTACTATTAATTATACAGTATTTATATGTGGCTTACTAAATTTTTTTGTTTTGTTTTCTTTATATAAGCACTGCCATTTACTGTTTTCTTCAGTGTGCCACAAATCTCCAAAAACTCCCATTTATTTATCAATCCTCACCCTGTAAATAATAAACCTGGAATGTTGAGGGAAGACTGTACAAATAAAAAGAGAGTCCCTGCCCTTAGGAAGCTTACATTCTAATGGTGGAGGGAAGTACATAAAAAGCAGCAAAAAAAGAGGTAAGGGGTTGGGGAGCTGCCTGGACTAGGAGATAGTGTTGAAGTTGAGGGTCAAGCACAACCTGGAAGTGAATGAGAAATGACTAGCTTGGATATATCCTCCAAAAGAGGCCCTGGAAGGAACTTACCAATACGTGAAGGGAACAAGGATAGTGGGAGGAAGTTCCAGAGTAAAGAAGGCACCAGAGGCTGAGGGAAGTTTATTAATTATAATAGTTTTCATTAAAATGACGTTGTACTGTGACAAACCTTTTCACATTCATTAATTGGTAGCATTATCAGTAAAGCTGTGAAGTAGGTAGGGCATAGATTATGCTCATCTCTGGAGCTCTGAATTAGAACCCAGGTCTTTTGAATTTTAAGTTTCCTGCTCTTTTTCTACATGTTCTAGGGCTCCATTCACCATCCTGTAATTTCACCCTTCTCCATCCACCACCCTTTATATATGTTTGTAGTCTCAGCCAACCTGCCCTGTGTGTGTGTGTCCTCAGTGCCCTGACACAAAGTTAACACCTGTTAATTAACAAATGCTTTTTTTATTCATTCTTGTTGACTTGCAGTCTGGAGATCTGAGTCTGAGTCTCCGATGTGTTTTGTGATGGAATGTAAGTTGGAAGGTACCTGAAGGAATCTATAGTCTGATCCCTTCTTGCCTCATCCTTTCTTCATTGGGACAGTGATGGAGTACTACATGATCTTTCAGCTTTCTTTCCATTTTATACCATATAAACCCAGAGAAGTAAAATCACTTTACCTGGAGTCAAGAAAACATAGGTTTGAATCCTCTCTCTTGTATTCCTGGTTTGTGACCTTGGACAGGTCATTAACCTTCTTGGCTACAATTTTCCTCCTGGTAAATGAAGCTGTTCCCTGCTTGCCTAAGGGTCATTATACAACCTCCACATAGTGCCAGGAAAGGTGTAAATGCCAATTATTGTTACTATTGTCTGTGGCTCATGAATACTCTCTCCACTCTTTATCATTTACAAGAATTATTATTGTTTGGAAATGGCCTTAGGGCCAAATACAATTTTAAAACTTTTGAGTCTTTTTGAGAAATATATCTTCATACAATGTTCAAGTGAAAGTCTTGAGCCTATTACTCTTTCCACAGTCTTTAATGCCAAGTATTCATTACTCATGAGTAACCTTAGAGTATGTTCTCCTAAGAAGTTGCTGCATTATGTAATGAGAGAAGGAGGAACTGCTTCTTTGTAGAAACATTTAATTTGCGACTTCCCGTGAAGATTAGAAAAACTTTTATTAAAACTGCTTTGTTATACTAAAAGTCCATTAGTCCAGAAGGCATTCAGATTATAGCCACAGTATTTCTATTTTCCAGACAATTTATAGCCTATGCTTAAGTCAAGCACAACCTATGTGTTGGTATTTCACACCCTTCTCTAAGAATGTTGTACCATTCTCTAATGTGAGATGTGGATTTGAGGGCTGTGAAAATCTATTTCTGATTCATCTGAAGGCCTGTGATTTTCTAAGGTGCTTTTTACAAATGGGCTTAAGACAATTCATTTGGTTTGTTTCCTGATTTGAAAAACCAGACCCGGCAGCTACCTAAGCCAAAGATATCATCTGGCAAGCTGGATTCGTAACAGACATGCCTGTTCACCCTAGTCCCATGATATCACTTAATTACAGCAAATAGCTGAAGCTAATTAGAATAATAGGTGAGTAATAATAAAAGGAAGAGACCTTAGGGAACATCTCTCTCAATCTTTCTTATAAAGAGTGGGGGAAAACTCAGAGGCTTAGAGAGAAGAAATGACTTGCCCAAGAGTCATATAAAAATTTAACAAAACTTAACATTAGAATCCATATCTTTTGACCTTTGCAACTTTTTTTTTTTACCATTAACCATAATGGAAAAAATAATAAGTACACTTATATAACACTTGATGAATTGAAAAGTGCTTACTTCAATATTTTATTTGTTGATCCCAGTCATCCTGTGAGAGAGAAAGTGACGTGTCAGTGTCAGAAGACTAAAATGTGACACAGCCAAGGCATATGCCCAGGTCTCCTTCTGGACACCTCGTTGCTATTGGACATAAATCTTTAGAAAGAAAATGTAAAGAATCCTAACTGAGATCTTCTAGCCCTCTCAGTCTCTGTGTTGGAAAGTGGTATAATGGTCAGCACACTTGCACTTAGTTTCAGAAGACCTTGCTTGAATCTTGCTTGTCTGTTTAGCAGACAGTATATTAGGCAAGTAATTGGCTTAGTTTAGTTTTTGTTCCCTTACTTTTAAAGTGGAAATAATTCTCATGCCTCAGAGGGTAGTTGTGAAGAAAGCATTTTGTAATTCTTTAATGCATTAGGAAAATGTGTTGCATTTTAGTAGCAAAGAACTATTTTGGGGGGAGCATTGCTCACCCCCAAATGCAGTCTATTGCTGAGTCTTGTTGACTTCTTCACAACAACTCTTGAATAGGCTCCCTTCTTTCCTCTGACACTGCCACCTCTCTAGTATAAGTCCTTATCACCTCAAGCCTTGATTAGGGGCAATAGCCTCCTGGCAGATCTCTGTGCCTCAATTCTCTCCCCATGCTAGTTTATCAGTTTGACTCAAGTATCTCATTGATCCTCCTCAAGTGCAGATTTGGCCATGTCACAGTAAAACTCCACAGTAAAATTTAAAATCTCTCTGTTTCTTATTCAAAACCCTTTAGAACCTTGCCCCTTCCTTTCCTGTCTTTCTAGTCTTACTACACTTTACCAACAACCTTCATCTAACCCCCTCAGCTGCTGTTTTTCAAACAAGATGCTCCATTTCCCAACTCTTGGCATTATCACTGGCTGCTCCTCATGCCTGAAATTTTTTCTTCTTCATCTGTCTTCTGATATCCCTGACTTCCTTCAAGTGTCAATTAAAATCCCACCTTCTCTAGAAGCTTTTCCTGATTCTCTTAATGCTGGTGCCTACCCTCTATTGATTATCTTCAATCTATACTGTATATAGTTATTTGCATGCCTTTAGACTGTGAATTCCTTCGCAGCAGAGACTTCAGAGTGGGGGAGCAGTTTTTTTTTGTAACCTCAGCACTTACCACAGTACCTGGCACAAAAGTGCTTAATAAATGCTTGTTGAGTGGACCAACTTATTGAGAAAAGATTTCTGATGTAGGCATGGGGAGATGGTGGAGACACAGAAGTAGAGCTTGGAAAAGAATTAAGACTGGTGTAGAAACATGTCTTAAAATAGAGGCTCTGGGAGGAACCAGTCAGAGGAAGGGGCTATGGGGTGGAATGTTACTTCACATGAGAAGGGCCAGGGGCAGAGTGTACTTCGAAGGTGAGGAAGCTCTCCAGTCTGGAGAGTGAGGAATGGAGCTGCATTTTCCATAGCTTTAAAAAAAAAATTTGTGCTTAGTAAATGCTAATTAACTGATAAAAATAATAGTAGCTGTAACAAATATATTCTTCTCCTTAGAGGGCAGTCCCTTAGAACAAAGAGAAAAAAAAGCTTACCTCTGAGTTTTGAAAAAAGCTTACCTATGTGTCCCACCCATTGTCCTCCAAATTACCAATATCAAAATGAAAAAGAGTAATTTGATTAAAAAGTGAAGAAATAAAGGACACTGTTAGGAATGGTTTCCCTAGTTATATGCCAATAAATCTTGAATGGAATGAATATTTACAAAAACATAATGTCCAGATTAACAGAATAAGATAATGATTCAAAAAACCTCTTCTAAGAATATTAAATTGAACAAATTGAATGAACCCTCAAAGAAAAATGCCCCAGGAGCATTTGAATTATGAGCCAATACTATCAAATATTCAAAGAATAATTCCAATGTTACACAAACTAAGAATACCAAAAGAAAGATCCTATCTAATTCTCTTCTATCTTTGAAATATGGGCTTGATGCCAAGTAGAGTTAAAAGAGAGAAAACACTGATATCCCTAATGAACACTGTCACCAAATTATTAAATAAGATATTAGTAAAGCAACAACAACAAAATGTCGCAAACCCTCTGTAACTGTGAGATTGAGGTTCAGAGGGTTGAGTGCTTTGGCCATGGTCATGTGGTGGTGGGATTTGAACTCATGCTTTCATGATTTCAGATCTACCACCATATCCAGCAGGACTTGCTTTCTTATGTCAAGATAAGGTACCCCAAACAAAATTCAGGTGAGGATTCTATTAGAATAGTGTCTTATAAGTAAACTACTGTTTGGCACCTATACATAGTGGCTTAAGAATTACAAAGCATTTTAATTCCAATCATTTGTTCCTCTGGGTGATCCTGTTCGAATGGGTAGATAAAGGAAAGGCTGAAACAAATGAAGTCATTTTCACTGTTGTACATCTGTGACAGCATCTGAATCTACAGTCTCTGATTTCAAATTCGTTGTCACTGTGCCACTTGACGAGTTTTAAATGAATGTATCAGTTGGCAACACAAGTATACAGCTAAAAATGGAAACAAACTAGTTTCCTATCTTTTTGTAGCTTATTGAAGCACCTTGAAGGGTTTGCCCCACATTACAGTAGTCTTCTTTCTCCTTTATAGTGGAAAAGAAGTATTACAAACTAGAGTTTTTCAAGCCACAAAGTTGTGAAATCCTTCTTAGGAAATGGTGACTCCCTAAAGGTTTCCTTACTATGTTTTCCAGGATTCCTTAAAAACTTATTAGGGGATAGATGATCAGCCATTAAATGTCTTGTTTGTGAAATCTTGTGAAATTTTTGTGTGTTTTGACCTTAAAGACTTAGGAAAAGATGAATAGAATTAGTAGAATGTCAGATTCAGAAGGGACTTGAGGGGCAATCTCGTTCCAACTGAAGTTTGACCTGAAGCATGAATCCCTTGTATTATAACAGCCATACTGTAATAGCAACTGACATTCATATACTTAATGGCACATTATTTATGTGCTTCTCACTTTAACCCTGTGAACTAGGTAGTAAAAATACAATTCACTAGAGTGGCAGTAAGGAACATTTGAAAGAGTACTATATTCCAAGTCAGGAACTGGCATTCTTTTTTCTCCCAGTCTAAATTTGTTTTTTAGTAGAGTAGATTTTTAAAGTATGATTTAAATGGAAAGAACTATAAATTGGGGAGGAGAGAAGATTCCTTCCACACCACTCAGGCCCAAGATTCTCCCTCTATCTTCTCTCTCCTCACTTTGGAAAATGGGAACATATGTTTACCAGCAAAGAACATAAAGGCCTCAAAAACAAACTTGAGTGCATGTCTTCAAAAACTGACCATGAATATTTATATTCTTTGACTGTTCCATTCTCTTTCAATTGTCCCTTAATGGAGCCCATAAGCTTTATCAGACTGGTACACGAGACCCAAAGGTTAAGAATGTCTCTCCCAAGGGTAGAGGCAAGACACTGAAATTTCTTGAACAGAGCAGTGACATGGTCCAACTTATCTTTTAGGAATATTGGTTTGACACCTGTGTGGAAAATGAGTTGGAAAGGAGAAAGATGGAAACCATAAATTATAAAGCTATTGAAATAGCTGAGAGGAGGAGTAATATGAGACTGAACTAGAATTGTTATGGATGATGTAAATAGAGAAAAAGGGATTGGATGAAGTAGGAAGAATGTACAACACTTGACAACTGATTGAGTATAAAGAGTGAGAAAGAATGAGATTCCAGTTTGCAAACCTGGATGAATGAAAACATGATGCCATCTGTAGAAATACAGAAGTTAAGGGGAAGGGGGTAGGTTGAAAGGAGAAAATGATGACTTGAAGATATTTTTTAAAAAGCCTACAGAGTAAGCCCCTTTTCTATTTTTCTTATATATTCATCTTCTTAGTTTACGCTTTTTCCTCACCTTCCACCAGATACCTTTGTACATCTTGGAGTCTTGTTTATTTTTTTTAATATACTTTTCCAGCTAGAGAGAGGTGTGTTTTTTATGAATGAGGCAACCTAGGCAAAGAGATTAGAGGGGGAACAGGCTTAATATCAGAAGGCATTTCAACTTAACATTTTATGATACAACTATTACAGGCTCTCTTAACAATGGGATGGCTTATCTCTGAAGGTACAGTGATTTCTCCAGCACTGGAAGTATAGCAGAAAATGGATGACTTGTCAGAAACTTTGTAGAGGAGTTTCATGTGTATATGGTAGTAGTTGGATTTAGGACATCTGTGAGACCCCTTTCACCTTTAAGATTCTATTATTGTAAGTTCTAGAATTTATGAAAAGTGTCAGCTTAAGACTCAGCACAACAATCTTTTTGATGGTCCTGGACATCAGTCATCAAAATGCTTTCTTAGTTAAATAAAGTACTTGAAGGATGTTCATATTGCTTTTTCTTGCATTATCATGTACTTAGTATACCTTATTAAAATTAAGTCTCATGAAGAATGCCCTCATTCAATTTGTGTTAAATTATTTTTTATCTGAAGTTACTTAAATATTTCTCCCTATCTACCCCAAACACAGTTTCTCATGTGTTTAATTTTATTGTGAATTTTATTGTCAATTGAAAGAAAAAAAATGTAAGTTCCTATTTCAGATCTTTTGTTAAATATGAGTAGGCAACTTTCCTGCACTTTCCCACCCCCCCCCAAAATACAAGGTTATCAAAAAAGATGTTGTGAATAGAAACTATGGCACATGACTTAAGCTTTTCTCTTCAGTAGTTTGTGACCTCATACAGCCCTCTGACTAGTGGTGACACAGTCAGTATTTCCTGTGAACCGCAAGTCTGGCTGGTCCCACTATTGTTGTTCAGCTTTTGTCTGGAAAAAAAACAAAAATTATTTACTATAAGCCAGTGTCCTGTTTGTTTATAACTTTGCTGGGAAATGCCATGTCCCAAGAGTCCCAGTGGCAACGACTTAATAGTAAAAGAAAGATTGTTTTCTAGTGAATTGTGTTGGGAGGCCGGATGTTAGTTACTTGTACCCTGTCTTGCTGAATTGACTTGGAGGGGGGCAGTGTGTACCATGTGCTTTTCTACAGTTTCCTTTCCTTCTGGGGGAAAAGTGGTGCCACAGTGTGGTAGAAAGAGCAAAGGTGTTGGAGTCAAAAGACCTGGGCTCTATTCCTATTCTTAAACCAAGTCACTTCATCTTTTTCAGTACCTCACTGTCATTGTCTACAAAATGTTGAATGAGACCTTCTTTTTTTCCCTCCCAAGGTTTTTGTGAAGATAAAGTGAGATACGTGAAAGCATTCTTAAGTATCATAAGGTTTTTTTTCTTTATTATTAGTCTTGGCTAAATAGTCAATACAATCTTCAAGTTGGAAGGGACCTAATCTAATGCAAACTTCGCTTGAAACCTGTATCCCTACCTTCTTCTATATTATCCCTAATAAGTCTTCATCAGTTTCCTATTTGAAAACTTCTAGTGAATGGGAAGTCATTGTCACCTAACTCAATGCATTCTGTTCTTTGGCAGATCTAATGGTTAGTATATTTTCCCTTAAATACGGAGTCACATCTTTGGAGTATAAAATTAAGTTCTGAAGAAAGTTTGCAATAAGATGAAAAGGCATGTAATCAAAACTTAACCTCAAGTCCCTTATATTGCCCATAACGAACAGGAAAGAGTTACCTAGGTAACCCTTTCACCTTTAGGATAATTCTAATCATTAGGAAGTTTTCCCCTCTGAAAAATCTTACCTTTCTACATTGCTCCCATTATGCTTAGTTCTGCCTTTTGGGACTAAGCAGAACAAGTCTAATCCTTCTTCCAAATGATAGCCCTTTCAATATTGAAAGCAGCAATCATTTCCTCCCTGGTCTTCTGATGTCTTGGTTTTGTTGGATTGAAAACACTGAATATAAATTCAGTGGATGTGAGTTTGTCTGCCTATTCTGTCTATATCTAACTGTTCCATTTATACGAGCTTTAGTCCCTTCATTTGTACGCTCTACCCTTCCTTATTGGTACTACAAACAGAATAGATGTGCAAATTTAGAAACATCTCCACTCCAAATTGTTCATATGAACTATTTGTGCCTGCCTTGTGATAGAACCTTCTGAGCTCATATTGTTCTGATCAGCCACAGTGAGATATACTCTACCTTAACTCCAACATAGTGATGTCATTTTGGTCCTTTTTGAGGAAGGACAACTGCCAAAAGGTGAGTAGTTATTTAGTATTCCTCAGCCCTCTACTCTATTTGTAACTGAAGTAAAATGAGCAGTGTCTTCCTCTAGCCTTGTCTTGTTAAAACAACAATAGTGATCATAGATTTTTTAAAATAGAGAATAAGTAGGTATATCAAAAGTACCCTAAGTATTAAGAACTGCATGACATAGTGAATAGAGCACAAGACTGAGATTTAAGGGACCTAGATTCTCTTCCCCAGCTTTGCCACTAACTAGCAAAGTCCTTTTTTATTTTGTTGTTTTTCTATGAAATGTGTTGAAGTAAATATTCTCTTTAGATCCCATCCAGTGCCATGACCTGACAAGCAAGTATAGTATGGTGAAAAGAGCACTAGACAGAGAATCATAACCTGGGTTCATATCCTATTTCTGGCATAGATTGACATTTGTCAGTCATCTGTGCCTCAGTTTCCTCATCTGAAAAATGGTGGGGATGTTGGGACTAGATGTTCTTTGACCTACCTCTAATCCAGCTCTTGATCTAATACACTGTAATCCTGTGAGCCATTTTATGGCTCAATTAAGTCATTTACCCAAGGTCATAAAGCAAGTAAGTGGCAAACAGGAAGATACTATCCCATATCATCTCATTCCAAATTCATTGTTCCTTCCATTATATCACTATATGTAACATTATAATATCATGTATAACATTATATATATTTCTGCAAGTATAGGCCTTGTTAGAATACTTTGAATGCTTCTGTAGAAATGTTAACTCTACAATTAAATGAATTGTCAGAAAGAAACAGAATCATGCTGAGGCTAGCCAGGAACTCTCATCTTGTGACATTTTATGTAATACTTTGTAAACTCAGCTTTAAATCTTAAATTCATTTTCTACATTGAGTCCTTTACAACCTAAACTGCTGAGAAGGTTGAAGAGAAAATAAGCATATAATTGGTTATTTTTTGGTGCTGGATGATACCAAGCTTAAAAAATTACAAAGGGTGGGTGATTTAATGAGTAAGAGACAATTTCCTCAGTTATTGTTCTTTTCTGATATATCATTAATGCCAAGGTGACTCTGAACCCTTGAAGATTTTACCATAAGAGAACAAACAAGTCTTACCTAGCATAACTTTGAAGACCAGTCTCATTAATTCAGGAGTTAGACTTACTAGAGTTGGCCACTAGGGTTTGAATTTTTTCAGGCTTAGATACTTATTATATAATCCCTTTAAAATTAAGGCATACAGAAATCACAGTATGTAGTAAAGGTAGTAGTACTCTTATAAAATCACAAATCCTTAAAATATTGAAATAAGTATAGCCACCTTTTATATACTGCTTTATGTTTTAAAAGCACTCGATTCCCAACAAGCCTGTGAGATGGGATAGGTAATGGAATGCTTATTAACGAACCTAGGTGAAGAAACAGAGTCTTAGAGAAATTGTGGCTTGCTCTGGCCTATTGGGGCAGTGAGGCCAACAGTTATGGTATGGGAAGCAGGTGGTGTAATATAAGGACAATTCATTGCATTGGGTTCTGGGTTCAGGTGCAAATTCTGCCACTTATTAATAGTGTGAACCTATGTAAAATGTTTCCTTTTTCTCGGTCACAGTTTTCTCCTCTGTAAAATGTGAGGTTGAATTAAATCATCTCTAAACTGATTTTAATATTTTCTAAATCCAGTAGTCTTTCTCTAGCCATTGATCTAACAGATAATTTCTTCAATGATCCTCTAATTTGCTTATGATGTCATACCTATGCCTAAACCATGTATTCAATTTGAGTTTATCTTGGAATAAGGTATGAGATGTTGCTCTATGCCTAGTTTCTGCCAGACTTTTTTCAATTTTCCCAACAGTTTTTGTTGAATAGTGAATTTTGGTGCCAATAGCAGGGGACCAGTAACCTAGTTAACCCACACAATGCCAAATTAATCACCTTAATTTATAGCTATGATCACTGCTCAAAAACTTTCACTTGACTTCTCATTGGATTGAGTCTTAATTTAAGGTCCTCTATAATCTATAACCCAACTAACTCCCTTACCCTACTCTCTTGTCCTTTGTGTACAGTATACCCATACTATCACTGATGTATGTGTATCATACACACACACACACACACACACACAATCATATTTTCTTTCCTCCATACCTGGGTTCATACTGTTAACCTAATTCTGGGATACTTTTTCACGAGCTCTTCTTCCGCATCTTTTTGTTAACCTATCAAGAATGATGAAATCCTACCACTTCCACGAATCCTGCTTGATCCTTTCATTTAGACATGAACTTTCTCTTATCTGAACTTATAATACTTTGTACTCTGATGTACTTGTTAGAAATTTTATTAGGATCCAAGGACTTGAAAGAATGGGAAATTATTTATTCTAACTCATTTTATAAATGAGGAAACTAAGTAGGCCAGAGATGTTAATTGACTGTTTTTTGTTGTTGTTGTTTTTTAAATTGACTGATTTTAATTGACTGATTTTAATTGACTGATTTTGACTGAACTGCAGTTTAAATCTAAGTCTTTTGACTCCTTATTTAATGCTACATACCCTTTGCTTATTTGTCTTAGCCCCTTCACTAGATAAGCTTCTTGAAGTAAAGACTGTTTCATTCTCTGATCAATGTCTTTCCCAGAGCTTTCAGTACTTGAAACTGTTAGAATAAACAAAGAAATAGGCTTCTACTGCTTAAGCTGAAGCATTTCTGCATAATGAGAGAAATTTATAGTACACGGTAAAATCATTGTGTTAGTCCAGCCATTGGTGATGCTTTGTAGATGCTTTTTTCAATCAATAAACATTAAGTAGCTAGGTGGTGCAGTGGATAAAGTTCCCATGCTTGTATTCATGAAGAGTTTAAATCTGCCCTAAGACACTTACTGGCTCTGTGACCCTGGGCAAGTCACTTAACCCTGTTTGCCTTGGTTTTCTTTTCTGTCAAATGAGTTGGAAAAGGAAAGGACCAGCCACTACAGTATTTCTGCCAAGAAAACCTCAGATGGGATCATGAAGAGTTGGCCACAACTGAAAAACAAGCCTACTGATTATCAGATACTGTGCTGAGTACTAGATATATAAAGACAAAAAGACAGCCCCGGTCTTACAGTCTCATGTATGTAATCTTCTGGGTCACACACAAATAAATACTCACCATCAAGACATATGTACTGGATGAATTGGAAATAATCTGCAGAAGGAACTAGACTTAAGAGAGGTTGGGAAAGGCTTTCTACACAAGATGGATTTTACCTGGAGCATTTTGGAAGCCAGGGAAACTCAAGAGACATAGATGAGTAGGGAAAGCATTCCATGTTAAGGGCACAGAGATGACAGCCTGTGAAAATTCTCAAGAGTCAGGAGATGGTCATGACTTGATAGAAAAGCAAGGAGGCCCATGTTACTAGACCTAAGAATATAAGGGCTGGGGGTAAAAAAAAGGGGGTGTAAAGTGTAACAAGACTGGTAAGGCCAGATTGTCATGTGGACTTTAAATGCCCAGCAGAGGATTTTGTATCTGATCCTAGGGGTGATGAGCTACTAGAGTTTGTTGACCCTGGGGGCTTCGTGGTCAGACCTGTGCTTTAGAAAAATCACTTGGTCAGCTCAGTTAAAATGGGACTAGGTGAATTGAGCCTGTACCAGAGTAATGGCATTGTCAAGGAGAGAAGGGGGCAGGTACAATCAGTAGGCTTTGATAAAATACTTTTACAAAATGTGCTTAGAGAAATATGAGTATGTAGAATAAATTCAGCATATTATTGTTGGCTACAAGAATGCTGATTCATACTTGAGCAATCTGAAATGTGATTTATTTATTTTTTTTAGTAACCCTGTTAGTATCCTACTCCACTTTTCTTTTTTGTTTGGGACAGCATTTCTAATAAAAGCACATGACTTAAAACATTCCATAGCAGCTCAGAATATAAATAATGCTGTTTATAATGTTCATTTTGTAAGTACACAACTCACATGTTAAAAATAATGTATACTAACATAGATCTGTACATATGCTTTCATTACATCTTTTCCCTACTCATTAATATTCCCCATACTTCCCTTCTTCCATTCTTTATAGCTCTTATCAGATCAGAATCTTTTAATGGGAAGAGCACCTACTGTGTTTGGCACCAGAGGATCATGAGAATATAGGTTTTTAATCTAGCAAGGACTTTATAGAGGTCATCAAGTCTAACCTCATTTTACAGATGATGAAATTAGTTACTTTTCTAGGGCGTCATACTGTTACTGAGTGCATGAGGTCAGGATTTGAACTCAGGTCTCCCTGACCCCATGCCCAGCCCTTTTATTATCTTACTGTACTACCTGGCTGCCTCCTTGAGGTACCTAGTCCAACCGATTTATTTCGTAAGTCGAGAAACAGTCCCAGAGAAATTAAACAATTTGCCATTGGTCACATCATTTCTTGTAGAGCCTAGACTTGAACCTAAATTGTCTGGCTTTACACACAGGCCCCAAGCTGGTCTTAGACTTGAGTTCAAATCTTGGTTCTGCTCCTTGCTGCCTTCTTGCCATTTTTCTGAGAATCATTTCCAGTTCCAGAAAATGATGAAGTTGACTACATCATGGATCTAGAGAAGGCACTTCAAAACCTAAATTATTGTATAACTTTTTATTTTATATATGAAGAATGGGTCCAGGGAGGTTTGCATTGACTTGGTGTAGAAGCAGGCCTTAATCTCACACGTTCTGATCCCAGAGCCAGTACTCTTTCCACTGTACCATTTTCTCTCCCTTGACAGGGTGATCTTTTTAGAACCCAACAGCCTGATTCTGCTGTGTTATGAAATGTCATACTTCTATGTAGTCTTCTGTAGCAGTAACACCTGAAGGGAAGGATTGAGAAAGGCTACCACAAAGTGGCTAGTGAGGAGAATCTTGAAGGGAAGAGTCTAAGAAGTGATGAAAGAACATTCTAAGGATGGGGGACAGCAAAGACATGAGGGTAGAAGATGGAATGTCATGATTTCTTTGACCATACTAGCCCCCTAAGTAAAAGAAAAATACAAAGTTCCCCTCAGTTCTACCTGTTTGGTTAGTTATTATGCATGTCTCTGAGGGCTGCCTTGGGAATGGCACACGGTATAGCAAACCAAGAACCACAGACAGACAACATGACTCAGGCGTTGTTCTTGAAACAAAGGCCAGCCCACCTTTTTTTTTTTTTTTTCTAAATATATAGTCTATTTTTCAGTTCTTAACATTCACTTCCACAAGAATTTGAATTCCAAGTTTTCTCCCCATCTCTCCCCATGCCCCCACCCCAGGACAGAATGCACCCCATCCATAACTTCCTCCAGTCTGCCCTCCCTTCTATTATTCACCCTTCTTCCATCCCCCTTCCCCTCTATTTTCCTATAGGGCAAAATAGATTTCTACACTCCATGGACTGTATAGCTTAATTTCCAGTTGCATGCTAAAACAATTTTTAACATTCACTCTTAAAGCTTTGAGTTCCAAATTCTCTCCCTCCCTTCCCCCCCACCCTCATTGAGAAAACAAGCAATTCAATATAGGTCATACATGTGTAACAGTGCAAAGCACTTACATAATAGTTAAGTTGTAAAAGACTAACCACATTTCCCTCTGTCCTATGCTGCCCTTCATTTATTCCATTCTTTCCCTTGACCTCCCACAGTAGTGTTTGTTTCTAATTATCCCTTTCCCCAATTTGCTGTCCTTTCTGTTATCTTCCCTCTCCTATCTCCTTCCCCCTTGCGTTCCTGCAGGGTAAAATAGATTTCCATATCCAATTGAGAGAATTGTGTTATTCCCTCCTTAAGCTAAATCCCATGAGAGTAAGGCTCAATTGTTTCCTTTCATCTACCCCCCTTCCCCTCCATTGTAAAAGCTCTTTCTTCCCTCTTTTATGTGAGACGATTTGCTACATTCTACTTCTCCCTTTCTCTTACTCCTAGTACATTCCATTCCACAGTAAATTTTATTTTGGGGGGTATTCTCCCTTCACATTCAGCTCACCCTGTGCCCTGGGCACCCTGTGTGTCTATGTGTGTCTGTGTGTGTGTCTGTGTGTATTAATATATATACATACACACCCATACCTACACATATATAATATACACATATATACATACCCATATACACCTACATATGTGGGTGTGTGTATTTATATTCCCTCTGATTACGCTAATACTGAAAAAGGTCTCATGAATTACACATAATATCTTTCCATGTAGGTATATAAACAGTTCAACTTTAATAAGTTCCTTAAGGCTTCTCTTTCCTGTTTACCTTTCCATGTTTCTCTTGATTCTTGTATTTGAAAGTCAAATTTTCTATTCAGCTCTGGTCTTTGCAACAAGGATGCTTGGAAGCCCTCTATTTCATTGAAATTCCATTTTTTGCCCCTAAAACATTATACTCAGTTTTGCTGGGTAGGTAATTCTTGGTTTTAATCATAGCTCCTTTGACCTCTGGAATATCATATTAGATATGTAGAAGCTGCTAAATCCTGTGTTATCCTGATTGTGTTTCCACCATGCTTTAATTGTTTCTTTCTGGCTGCTTGTAATATTTTCTCCTTGACCTGGGAACTCTGGAATTTGCCTACAATATACCTAGGAGTTTTCCTTTTGGGATCTCTTTCAGGAGGTGATCAGTGAATTCTTTCCATTTCTAGTTTACCCTCTGATTCTAGAATGTCAGGGAAGTCTTCCTTTATAATTTCTTGGAAAATGATGTCTAGGCTCTTTTTTTGATCATGGTTTTCAGATAGACCAATAATTTTTAAATTGTCTCTCCTGAATCTGTTTTCCAGGTCAGTTGTTTTTCCAATGAGATATTTCACATTGTCTTCTATTTTTTTATTCTTTTGGTTCTGTTTTGTAATTTCTTAGTTTCTCATAAAGTCATTAGCTTCCATCTGTTCCATTCTAATTTTTAAAGAACTACTTTCTTCAGTGAGCTTTTGAACCTCCTTTTCCATTTGGCCAATTCTGCTTTTTAAAGCATTCTTCTCCTCATTGGCTTTTTGGACCTCTTTTGCCATTTGGGTTAGTCTATTTTTAAAAGTGTTATTTTCTTCAGTATTTTTGGGGGTCTCCTTTAGCAAGCTGTTGACTTGCTTTTCATGATTTTCTTGCATCGCTCTCATTTCGTTTTCCAATTTTTCCCCACCTCTCTTACTTGATTTTCAAAATCCTTTTTTAACTCTTCCATGGCCTGAGACCATTGCTTACTTTTTTTGGAGATTTTAGATGTAGAAGCCTTGACTTTGATGTCTTCCTCTGATGGTTTGCTTTGTTCTTCCTCATCCGAAAGGATGGAAGAGAATAGCTGTTCACCAAAAAAGTAACCTTCTGTAGTCTTATTTTTTTCCCCTTTTTTGGGCATTTTCTCAGCCAGTTACTTGACTTTTGAGTCCTTTGTCAATTGGAAGGTATACTCCAGGGATCTGTAAGTTCTCAGTTCCTTCAAGGTGGCACAATCAAGGGAGAGAAGTTTGCTCCTCTCCTGGCCTACACTCTGATCTGGGAGCAACCACAAGCATTCTTATCTGTCCTGGATCTGCAAGTAGTTTTCCCTCTCCAGCTCCACCATGTCAGTGCTCTTCCTCACCCCAGGATCACCACTTAGAACTGAGACGCAGATCAGCTGCTCAAGTCCCCCAGGGTCTTTAGTCTGAGGGCTCCAAAAGTGGATGCTGCTGCTGCTGCTGCTGCCCTGCGGCCAGGGCCAAAAGGCACTCCCCTCTCACCCAGGTAAAAGAGCTTTCTTACTGACCTTTGAAGCTGTCTTTGGCATTTGTGGGTTGAGAAATCTGGGAACTGCAGCTGCTACCCATGATTTCATGCCCTGAAGCCTGCTCAGGATTAACCTTTCCTGTTGGCTCTCCAGACTGTCTTGGGCTGAAAATCTCACTTTGTTGTTTGGTGGCTTCTGCTGCTCTAGAATTTGTTTAGAGTCATTTTTTACAGGTATTTTATGGACTATGGGGGGAGAGGTAGCATAGGTCCATCTGTCTACTCTGCCACCTTGGTTTTGCCCTCCCAGCCTACCTTTTTGACAGCAGTTTGCTGGTGATTCTGTGGTTCCCCAAAGCTAAAAGGTAGGGCTAGTTGGGCTATTAAAGAGCTCTGTTAAAGAGTAGAACTTACACTTGACTGAGCTCTATACTCTCCCATTTAAAGACTTAAGTTGTACCTGCTTATGCACTCTAATAAGTAGTTATAATGGACATTCTTGTAACTAGGTCTTAAGGATTACAAAACACTTTGTATAATTTCTCATCCTTAAAAAAATGACCATGTTGGGGGACTAGGCAATGCAAATAGCACTTTACCCATTTTGTAGATCAGACAATTAAGTGGGAAACTTGGTCATGGTCAGCTAATATTAGGTGGTTTTTGAATCCAGGTCTAGCCTAACTCTGATCTTACACTCGTTCCACTATATCACATTGTATAATACAGTCCATGAGAAAGCTGGATTTGAGTTTTAAATCAATACTTGCTTTTTTGGTCACTTATTTGAACAAACGTCAGTTTTCTTCACTGTAAAATGGAAGCAATGATAATTGTATTAGCCATCTCACAGTAATGAAGCAGCTCTAGTGTAGTGGCTCTAGCACTGGGACTGGAGTTTGGAAGACCTGTGTTCTGATCTAGCCTCAAACACTTCCTACCTGGGTGACCCTGGGCCAAGTTACTGAATATCTGTTCAGTTTCCTGGCATATAGTAGGCTCTTAGTAAATGTTTTTTTTTCCTTCCTGCTTTCCTTCTTCCAGGTGAAGAAAGCACTTAAATTCCTGAGACACTGCAGAATTGTGTGATATTAGCATGCTTATTTTTTGGCTAGCTAAGCCATTTTTCCCAGCTCTTCTAGTATATAGTCCCACAGCACCCTCTTGTTCCCTGCACAGCATGAGCATCATGCAGCAAGAGAAGCCTCTGGATTTGGAGTTGAAAGTCGTAGGTCTCCACTTTGCTACCTTTTTGACTTTGGCCAAATGACTTAATCTCTCCAGAATTTGATCTCATTTTTGTATATTGAGGAATTGGGACCAGTAACCTCTTTCATCTAGGGTATGATCTAGCAAAATGACTTACTTACAGTGAGTAGGTGCTTAATGAATAAAATATTTAATTGAATTGTTTTCCACCCTTAGGGAAAACTTTGGAGGGGCAATGGTAACAGCGTTAAATAATGAGAGAAGAGTGGAGGAGCTTTTGTTATGCTAAAACAGTTTGTCTCAATTGAAAAAGCTGGTTGTAACTGAATGTGTGATATGATTTAGCATACTTTGAAGCAGTTTATGGTCTAGAATCATATAATTTTTAGATCTAGAAGGCACCTTTTGAGCCTATCTAACTTTAACCCTCTTTAAAAAGAAAAACAGGCAAGGAAACTGAGGCCCAGAGGTGTTTTATGCCCAAGGTCATAAGAATAGAAAGTAGCCAAGTTGGATTAAAATTAATCTGCCTCCAAATGAAGTGTGCCTCATGCAGAATTTAGTCCAGCACCCTCATTTGTAACAGATAATTAAGGTCCAGAGAAGGGAAATGACCTTGTTTTAGTTCACATAGCTTATTGTGATTCTTGATTCTTAATGCGTTATCCTTGGAATTATACTGCTACACCATACTGCCACGTCTATGTGTATCCAGAGGGTAGATTGAGACATTTGTTTAATTGTTTTTGGATTGAGTCCTAACTTCTGTCAGCCATCCTACCTAAGCCTTTAGTAGGTGTGTGGGAATGGTGCAATACAAGCCATCAACCCAAAATACTAGTTCAGCTAATGACACATCAAATTGAAAGTTCTCATTGCTTTATTAATACAGAAACTACCATATTAATCATCACTGAAAGCATTTGCCCTAAACTCACTAGATGTTGAACTATATACTGCAATAAGCAGTCAAATCAACATGTTTGCATTCTTAGAATTTATGATGTTTAATAACACTGACATAATTATATATAAAGAAAATGTGTATACAGAATTGTACAAGTGTTGAGAAAATACAGAATTCACAAGGAGGTGATTACTGAGGCCATTTCCAACTTGGCCATATGTTAGTTGAATGTTTGAAATGGACCAGTCCTTAGAACACAGAATGTTCAAAAGTACCTTGCAGCCTCTGGTTTTCATTTTCCTCTTGTAAAATGAAAGCGTTGAATTATACAATCTTGAAGTCTCCTTCCTTCTGAATCTATGACCTTTCACCCCTCCCTAAGATCTTTTTTAGCTCTATAGTTTTAAGCATATTTATATTATTAAATTGTCAGGGTGGTGTGTTATGGAGAGAGAAGTCTAAATACTAAGTTTGTAAAAGAGAGTGAATTCTTCAGAAAGACAGATCATTTAACCAGTTGAAAGGGCTTTTTTAGGGTTTCAGGAACCCTCTGACAAAGAGAACTTGATTAATTGGAAAATGTGGGTGGGAGGCAATCTAAAGAGATGATACAGGGATTATAGGAAAGATCTGAAAGCTATGCAGTCTACCTTTCCTCATTTTATAGATGAGGGAACTTTGACCAAGGGAGATTAAATGACTTGCCAAGGGAAAGCCACATTGATAGTGTAAGAGGCAAACTTTGAATCTGGGTCCTCTAGGTCCTGAGCCAGTGCTCTTGCCACTATGCCATGCTCCTTTGTAGGACTGGACTCAATTACTTCAGCGTGCTTTAATTCTGAAACTGTTATGCTCCAGGTTTTGAGATTAACATGTGGACTTAGATTTTTAAAAAACAATTTGGCCATCAATCACTGTTGTGTTTGGAGAAGAATAGATATATAGGGAGATAAATAGAGATATAGATACATAAAATATTCACATTTGGTATTGAGTCATTTCAGCTGTATCTTATGCTTTGTGACTCTGTTTGGGGTTTTCCTGGTAAAGATACTGGAGTGGTTTGCCATTTCCTCCTCCAGCTCATTTTCCCAATGAGAAACTGAGGTAAACAGGGTTAAGTGACTTGCCCAGGGTCACACACAGATAGTGAGCATTTGAGGCCAGATTTGAATTTAGGAAGAAGAATCCTTTTTTTTTTCCTAAGGAAGATGAATCTTCCTGAGTCCAAGCCCACTGCTCTGCCATCTAGCTTGCCCCCAAATACTCATATACACACTTTTATTTGATTAAAGAAACAATTTTGAGATTATTTTTTCTTCTCAAAGTCACTTTTTCTTCCAGTGAAGAACTGAAGTCCAGTGTATGCATCATACCACTCAGAAACATTTTTTCTTCTCCCATTTCCAGACACAAGTCTGAATACACTGATCCAGTGATGCTTGGAATAGCGGTGACATGAAACTTTCCACAGCTACTGACTATGAATCGACTTGTGTGGAAACCTAGCGCCCTAAATTTTAAGATGAATTCAGAAAGGATAAAGTTACCTTCGCTGTAAATAATTCACCACCTTAGCTAGCATTTCAAAAGGCATTGTTCTTTTTTTCCTTTATGAATGATTTTCTCATCATCTACGAGAGTAATATTTTTCTTTCTGTTTGAACAAAAGTCTTCTCTGCTCTTGGCCCTTTGTAGGAAGTTACCCAAATGAAAAGACAGAGTGTATAGCACAGCAGTTTGTTTTCTTATACTTCTAGCTTCTATGTGATGTTATGGGAACATTATTGCCCCATCACAGATGTTCTCAGTGTTGGAAGGAGCCTGAGACACAGCAAGTCCAGCAGAGCCTCCTCCACAGCATCATCCACAAGTAGTCACTTGGCCCTCACTTGAAGATTAGAGACTCTACTTCCCAAGGTCACCCATTCCGGTTTTACATAACTTGTATTGTTAGGAATTTGTTTTCTCTGCAACTTCTATTCATTTATTGTTCCTACTTTTGCTTCTTAGGACTGAACAAGAATGTCCAAATCCCTCTTTTATATTACAGCCCTTCAGATATTTGAAAAGAGCTATTGTGGCCCTGGGGCATCGAGGTAGCACAGTGGTCGAGCACTGTGCCCTGGAGTCAGAAAGACCTGCCTTCAGATCTAGCCTCGGGCACTTCAGACAGCTATGTGACCCCTAACTAGTTGTGTGACCTGTGGCAATGTTAACTTTTCTCTGCTTTAGTTTCTTCCTCTGTAAAATGAGAATGCTGTTATAATGCCTACTTCCCAGGATTTGTTGTGATGACGCAGTGCTTTGCAAACATTGAAGCATTATATTAATAAATGCTACCTATTGTTGTTGTTATTGTCATTATTCCCCTTCATGTATCTATCTTTCAGGCTAACCTAGGCTACTTGCTCTGCCCACTACATGACATTCTATCTCCTACCTCAGTGCACATGCTATTTCCTGTGCCTGGGATGATCTTGCTCCTCACATCTCCTTGGCATCCCTAGCCTGAGCTCATGCCATCTCCAACACAAAGCATACCCAAATCATTTCTACACTCCCCCAAAATTGTCTATTTATTTTGTTTTTTCTTACGTATAATTCTCACACAGATGAGAAGGTAAGCACCTTGAGGTCAAGGACTTGTTATTGCCGGTGCCTATCACATAGTAGGTACTTAATAAATATTTATTTAAAGTAATGCTGAATTAAATGAAAAACTTCCCCAATCCCCTCACCATCTTGCTTTTCTTCTTTTGGACATTTTCTATATTTCCCTCTCAAAATGAGTCTAAGAAATGAACCCAGTATTCCAGATGTCTGTCTGACCAGGACACAGCATAGTGGGACTATCTTTTCTTATGTTAATGACACTGACTCTTAACTAACTTTAGGTTATATTAGCTGCCCTGTTTTAAAATATTAGCAATAATGATGAGAATGCTTACCATCTGCCAAGCACTGTGCTAAGTACTTTACAATTATCTTATCCTTAACAAGAACTTTGGGAGGTAGATGCTATTTTTATCTCCATTTTATAGATGAGGAAACTGAGGCAAACAGGTGAATTGACTTGCCCAGGGTCACTCAGTTAGGACGTATCTGAGGTCAAATTTGAACTCAGGTCTTTCTGACCGAATCCAAGCCGTGTACCACCTACCTTGTAATTCACTAAACCTCCCAGATCTTTTTTTCATGTACACTTGACCCAGATGTGCTCTGTCATCCTGTATCACTACATCCATAATAAAAACTTTTCCATATTGGATGAAACTAGCAGAGCTCTTAGAAGAGTGCAGCCTGTGAAGAATTCATAGCAGTAACAAGATAGGGATCTAGTTCCATTAGTCTGAGAAGAGACTAAACTGCCAAGGCTACCTTAAAGCATTTAGGGGATTGGGTGCTTCATAATATGAGGCATCTTAATATAGATCCAGTCAAATTACTGTCAACATCCAAGGCACCTTAATGGAAATGAGAGATAGAGAAGAACTATTTGCAGCCTTTAAGAGGAATGTGTTATATTAAGGGGCTCATTATGAGATTGTGGTAGTGGAGTATTTTTTTTTAAACACATGACAAGCCTCCCTTTTGAGTTTTAACCTTACTACTGAGTCTTGCCACTTCCACTCCCCTCTTACATTCCAAGAATCCTGACTACCACTACATTTAATGTAGGTTTTACCTCTGCAGTATTCATCAACTGGCATTTTTAAGCATCTGCTATGTGCCAGTCATGAGAAAGAATTCTTCTGCTGCAAACGAGAGCTAACTTAGATAACTTGTATTCTAGCTTGACTCCTGGCCTATAGAGTGACTGGCAAAATTCCATGACCTATAACCCAGGGTAGTGTAAATGCTCTGATCATGGTATAAATGCTCTAGGTTCCAAAGTAAATGTTTCAAAACTGGTAATATTTAAATTTTAGCCAGTACAGCCCAAAGTAATCCCTACTCGTGTTTTTATGTTACTTTTGATGGAATGTTAACTATAGTCTTTTCATTCTTTTAAGTTTCTAATGTTTGTTAAAAGGATGATTTTAGATCCTGTATTTCAGTGTGAGAAATAAGTACTATTGAACTTGGAGTTCAGAATCCATAAATGTGGAAAAATAACTAGAATAAAGTACCATATAGCCTGGGAGGCAAAACCAGACTTCATATTCTGAAACAGTGTACCCAGGGCTCGATCAGATACATTGTAGGTAGACTCCTGGAATCCAAGAGGTAAATAGCTGTTCTTTTGTAAAATGAGTATCAGGTGCAGGGGACAAAGTTCAGAGGAGACATCCCTATTTAAATGATTGTGTCTCTTCTACAAATTGTCCACCTGGCTCTACTTAAGCACAGTAGGTTGTTGAAACTGATTTGCCTCACAAAGTAGAGCATTTCTCTTATAATGTAAGTAACTAGATAAAATCTCACATCAGTACATCAGCTTTTTCCTTCGCATTCAAAAGATACCAGTACTGTAGTAATCACAATCTCTCTCAAGAATCAGACTTTGTAGTTGTGTATGATTTCTTCATAGTTATAATGAACATCTATGAAATACCTACTACATATAGGACAGGTCAGACTTTGAGAACTAATAAAATTGAAACTAAATGTGTTATTAAAATTTCAGAATATTTCTTTTCTTTTCAAATAAACTGGTGTATGTGGTTGTTCTGTAGGATAGCAAGTTACCACATTATTATGATAGCAAATCATTCCCCTCTACAGGAGCTAATACTTAGTATGTATGAATCCAGTAGGGACAGCTATTCTTTTTTGATTCGGTAAAAGGGCGAATAAGTAAGCAATTCTGAAAAATTAGATCTTTCCCAAGATAGAATAGTTTGCTTAGGGAAATTGGGAGTTCTTTGGTAATATCTCTGTGTTATCTCTCTCCTATTCTAAGGTTCCTTGAGAGTAGGGACTATCTTTTCTACTGCACTTAGCACAGTGCTGTACATATACTGAACACTTAATTAAGCTTTTTCCACTTATTCAGTAAAGGATGACTTGAAAGAGATTTTGGTATAGTGGGAAAAGCACTGACCCTGGAGAACGGGAATTTCTAAATGTAAGTCTTCTACCTCAGTGACTTTGGTCAAGTTATAGGAAACAAATAGATCTTCTAATCCACATAACCCGAGGTAGAATGAACTTGGATCTCATCAGGAATGTAACAGGAGTATAACATCCATGATAACAGTTATGTATTTTCCACATGAGTACTTCTGTTCCTCAAGCAACTGCCCTTTGGCCATTTATAAAATGATAATACTATACAACAAACTAAGGTTGTTTTGAGAATCAAGTGAGATGATTTATATAAACCGTAAAACTACCATATGACTATATCTTACTTATTTTATTCTGAAGGGATTAGACTAAATTACCTCTGAGAGCCTACCACTTTTTACAGAGTGTAGCCTATTGCATCATGGATGGTGGATACTTAGTTTTTGCTTTTAGATTAATCATTTATCAATGCAAAGCCTCCTGAATAAGAGTAAGAAGCACTTTGTATTAAGATTTTCTTATGTGTTTGTTTCCTTACAGGTCTTCCAGAACAGTACTATAGCCTCACTTGGTTCCTTAGCCCTATCCTGGGTCTCATCTGCACTCCACTGATTGGTTCTGCTAGTGACCGATGTACACTTAGCTGGGGCCGCCGGCGGCCTTTCATTCTTGCTCTCTGCATTGGAGTTCTCTTTGGAGTTGCACTTTTCCTCAATGGTCCTGCCTTAGGTAAATATTAAGTGAATTTTCTGTATGTTAAAAGATGTAGTTATGAAACATTCATAAAAAAGTTACTGAGCTTTAGTACTTTTCTCATTCATTCTGACAATGTCTGTCAAAAGGCTTGAACTTTTTCTTGAAACTAGAACTGACTTTCCTTGTATGACCTTGGTCAAATCATGTCATCATTAACTTTCATTTTTGTCATCTGTAAATTTTTTTTTAGTACAACCACACATAATTATGTAAAGAAAGAGTTTTGTAAACTGCAAAACCCCTATGTAATTTTGAGCTAGTAGTATTATTCTTAGTATAAAATGATTCAGTCTAAATAGGGTGTGTGTGAAAGTCCTTAGATTTTCAGTGTCTTATTTTGTTTTCATTCAGAAAGCAGGTAACTGTTTTGAATGTGTTACAGAATTCTTTGCAACGGCCACTTCTTAATTATTATTAATACAATGGTTACTAGCATAATATTTGCATGGTTTGCAATACATTCAGCCAGGCCCTCACATGGGAAAACCGTAGGAACCTGTTCACAGGGAAATGTTTCCTGTTGTGATCCATTTTCTTTTTAACGCATATCTAACAACACATCCTGTTTCCAGCATTATTTCAAAATTATCTTTTTTTTCCTTCTCCTTTTCTTATGTTTCATATTGAAAAATTCCAGAACCCAGCTTAATATTTGTTTTTTATCTAAAGTAACAGTTTCTGGGAAGATGATTCTTGCTTTGGGAACCCTTATCAAAGAGAGCTACTTAAAAATAAAAGCCTCATTTGAGGCAACACGTTTTACTGTCATGATCCTGAAATACTTTATACTAAGTGTGATTCTCCTAAAATACAGAGCTTTAAATTTTCCTTAACTAATGTATCAACTTTACTTAGTAGGCAGTAAACATTTTCTTAGTGTCCTAATTAGGAATTAAGTTACAAATAGCCCTCATTTGACAGGTTGAGTTCAGTAGCAGTAACTAGGAACTAAAACAACCTTATGAGATAGATAATACAAATTCTAAGAGGATCAATTTATTTTCTTACTTAGCTGCAGCATCAGCCCTCTTAGCTATTTCTGTGTTCTTTCCTTTCTGGCCCCAATATTGTTTTCCTTAGCAGAAGCAAAATGAGAGGGAGTAGCTCTGTCTTAATTTCTGGCCTTAGTTCTTTCTCTTTGTGCCCTCTCTGAGCCATGTGATCCTATCTTCCTCTTCTCCTACCTGACTGTCCATTTCTTCTCAGCTTCTCAGGCTATGCCCCAAGTCTCTGTCCTAGAAATGCTTCTCCATCTCTAATCGTTCTTGGTAATATGATTAGCTCGTAAGCAGATAATTTAGATCTAGGCCTCTCCTAAACACTAGTCCTGCTGGATATCTGCACTTGAGCATTGCACAGACATCTCAAACTCAACCAATTGAACATGGAACTTATTATCTTTGCCAAAAACCTCCTCCTCTTGAATCTTGTTTCTACTCAGGGCATTGTCATCCTTTGAATTTCTCATGTTTTCCACCTCACTGTCATGTGTTACTCTTCTGGTTTCATCTCCCATATCCATTCACTTCCCAAGTTTTCTCCTGAAAGGGACACCAAGCTGCCACTGTATCTTTTCATCTCTGTCTTCTCCCTGTTCATGTGGCTGACACCTTCATACACCTCTGATCTTATCTCTTGCGATTGATCTCTTTGCCTTCATTCTCTCCCCTTTTCAACCCATCTTCCACACAGCTGCACTCATGGTCTTTCTAAAGTACATGTTTCTGCTCTCAAAAAGCTCCAGGGATATCATTTTGGATCTAAGGTAAAGTACAAATGCTGTTTGTATTTAATACTTACATAATCTAGGTCCATCCTATATTTCTAGATTTATTTCATATTAAGAACCTTTCACATGCCTTTTGTTCCATTCAAATGGGCCCACTTGGTGTTCCCAATTTATAACAATAACAGGACCTTGCATGGGTAGTCTGACCCCCATTCACGGAATGCTTCTACCTCCACCTTTAATAATGTCAAGGCTTATTAGTCCAAGTGCCACTTCTTTTTTCCCTAATTATTAGTATTCCATACCCCTCCTCCAAATTATTTTGTATACACTTGAATTTTTTGTTTGTGTATTATTGTCTCCCTCATGACTCTCACCAGTCCCAGAAGAACATGAGCTTGAGAACAAGGGTAATTTTCTTTCTTTCTTTGTGTCCCTCTTTCTTTGTACAGTACCTTGCAAAAAGTAGGTATTTGGTAAAAAGCTTGTTGGATTAAAATGAAAGCATGGTTCAGTGGAAACAACACTGTCAGTCAGTAGGTCTGAATTCAAATTGTTCTCCAGGTGCTTTTTACATGGGTAAGTCAAACCCCAGAAAGCCAAATCCATCCTAGTAACCAAGAAGTCAATACACATTATCACTGCGGGGGACAACACCATTCCCAAACCTTCCTCTCCCCTCCCTGGGATTAGGGGCTTCCCACAAGCAAATACTCACAGTCCTAGCTGTCTTTCTCCCTCTGCTCTAATTGCTTTCATTCACTTCCTCCTAGTTCTGTTCCTCCCACCACATGTGACTTAGGTTTCATGTGATTTAAGCAGATCACATGAACCTATTAACGAATGGGAAAGATCTTCAAATTAAGCAAAAATACATTAACAATACAGACCTACATGGCTTCTTGAGGTCCCTTCCACCTCTAGATCTATGATCTTGTGTTCCTAATTGTATCCGTCTAGCCCCTGAGTAGCTTTTATTTTTATAAACTCTTCTTTGAACTTCTTTCTTCTTACTACAACACCAAAGTCCCTGTAGCCTTCCTGTTTGGTGCTCAGCTTAGATATATTTTTGATGAATCTGCTTTTATCCTCTCTTCTCTGCCATCTGTGGGAAAAGCCCTGAGCTCGGGGTCTTTTGGAGACCCAGTTTTGATGCTTTATTGCTGGTTCTGTCAGTTATAGCCACAAGACCATCATCATCTCTGAACTTCAACTTCTTCATCTGTTCATCGAGGAATTATCTGTAAGACCTTTGGCAAGAATGAACAATGTACTTTTAAATGTCATTCCCTCGAGTATATTAGATGTTGAGTCCATAAGTGAACAAGTTCCAAGTTCTAGTCCTGGCTCTCACTGACTTGCACTGACTGTAGCTTTGTGCAATTTGTTCATTTCACCTGTCTGAGCCTCAGTTTCCTCTTAAAATTAGAATTAAGCTCATGATAACTACTTTAGGCATTGAGTTTATGTTGAAGAAATCAAGAGACGTTGAAATGCAACCCTCTTCTTTTTTTTAGTCACAGTTTGTAAATAATGTATGAGAGAGCAGAACCGCTTCAGAAACTCTTTGTTGAGCTACTATTTCTGTCACCCTTGAAAATGGTGTTAAACTCTCCCTCCTTGATGTATTATTGCACAACTACAAAACCCATTTCATGATGGTAGGAGTAGTTGAAATTTCCTTTCTCTTTTGATAGAAGAAAACTTAACAATATTTTTGAGGGACAGTGAGCATTTTTTGCAGGGGAGGAGTGAGCCTACTGGAGGTAAACATAGCCTTACTACCAGAAGAAAATCCAGTTCTCCACTCCCCCAAGAAACTATGCCAAAGAATGCAGATACCCTTGTTCTCTGTTAAAGATATAATCCCAGTAAGTGTTTTCTTGGCTCTTTTCCTCCTAGAGATTAACTTTTAAGTGCCCTATTCCTTGAGTTAACAAAGCCTTGAAGATTGTTTTGATTCCTTTTCACATTTTGTCTCTCCAGGTCTGGCTCTTGGTGATGTTCAGAATAAGCATCCGATTGGGATCGTCCTTACAGTGCTTGGTGTTGTGGTTTTGGATTTCAGTGCTGATGCCACAGAAGGGCCAATTCGGGCCTACTTGTTGGATGTCGTGGACAGTGAAGAGCAAGACATGGCACTTAACATCCATGCCTTTTCAGCTGGTAGAAAACTCTTTTCTTTCTTGTCATTCCAAATTTTGTAAGAGAAGGTTGTTATGATAAGAGTTAGGCAAGGAACCAAGAAGCAGGATAACTTATGTTCTTTTGAGTCACAGTCAAGAGAGCCTCAGCTTCCTGGCTTCATTTTGTTTTTGAATAAAGAATGAGGGAAATGACTAGATTATAACTTTAATGAATGTTCAAAAACCATCCAGAGATGGATATTCAAGAGTCATAGCCTTCAAAGCCTAATACCACCAGTGTGTCAGCTTTTAGGCAGTGTTAGCAGCCCAGGGTGGTTGAAAGAGCCTTGGACTTGGATTCAGAAGATCTTATTTCATTCCTGGTTCCTCCACTTACTGCACTTGACCTTTTACTCCCTAGTCATTTTTGATCAACTGTGAAAATCAGTTAATATTCTAGAATATTAGTTCTATAGTATTAAAACCATTTAGCAATCTTGTGAGGGTCCAGCAAGATGAAAGTGAAGCATTTAACTAACCATAAAGTAAGAAATGTAAATCATTCCCATAGAGGTTGTCTTTGACAATAGTGATTCAGCACTGGTAGAAGCTCTCAAAATGAACAAATCATGTCAGAAAACAGCATAGAATCATGAAGTCACAGATTGTTAGAACTTGAATTCAGGTAGCATTTTCAAAATCAGGAAATTGAGACACTATTCACATGAGAACCTGAGACTCAGGCTCAGGTCTGCTCACTCCCACTCCCCTAGTGTCCAAATGAAGGATAAAGTCCCTGTTAGGTAGCATCAAATGAGCAAAAGTCACAAGGTGTAGTCATTAGGAGGTGTTGAAAAGTGGAAGCTGGCTATAGTGTCATTTCCCTTTCTTATAGCCTGAATTATTATATATCAGAACTGAAAGTTATTCCTTGGTCCCTTCTCACAGAGAAGGTATTTAGGATGTAGTGAAAAGGTCATTGAGTACATTAGACTAGTATGTAGCAATTATAAAAATGTGTAGTAGGTTGAAAAAGAGAATCACGAAGGTTCCTTCTACCTATAATAGTTTTGGATCCTTAAGTGTCATAAAACTGACTTTATTAAAGTGAGAATTTAACTTAAATGATGAGCTATTAAACTATTTCTTCTGCATATTCATAAAAAAATCACTTCCAATAAATTTAAGGGACTCACAACATCCTGAAGTGTATTTGGTGATATGGCAACTAGTATGAATGTCTCACATTGTTGTCATACATATGTATATTTCCAAAACAAAACCTAGTTAGAGAATAATACACTTTTACCTTCTACATAGAAGGGAAAAAATACTCTTATCTCTACAGTGAGTAGATTATTTGTTTACTTTTTAATGTTTGGTTTTCTCCAATAGGACTATGTGCTAAATTCTAAGTTAAGCACATATTAAAACTTAACTTTTCTCAATTGTGAGTTTAAAGACCTCCAGGGAAGAGCTTTTATACAAGATAATCACAGTGTTTAGTACTGAGAAGAATAAATATTGCTTAAGTTTCAAAATGCTCACTTAACTAGTTTCTGACTGTGCTCTAAGTATCACTTGTATTTAAAAATAACTTAGGGCTTAAATTGATTTAGAAAAACCATGACATTTGGCCTATAGTTTAATAGATTTAATGTTTAATAGATAAGGTATTTCCTAAAGTTGAAATTTCTTTTACCTAAATTGAAAGTTTATTTTCCCTACCACACGAGATTATTTGTCTTTAAATTTTGTTTTGAGATGTGAGGACTTTTTTTAGTCTAATTGTCAATCATTACGCTAGTTCCCATTTATATAGCACTTTGTAGTTTACACAGCATTTGCTTAGCCACGACCCTATGAGTCTAGGTAGTATAGATCATCTCCCTGTTTTACATATCATATGGGGCTTAAGCTTAGACAGGTGAAATGATTTGCCCACGGTCAAAAAGCTAGTGAGGCATAATCAAGAACACAAATCCAGTCTTCCTCACTCTTCGTCCATTGTTCTTTCTACTATACTATGTTGCCTCTATTGAAGTTTCACCATATCTGAAAACAAAAATTCTGCAGACAAATTTGGGATTTCTGTTTAGTTGTTCCTGACCCAGGCCCATGAATTTTCCCTCACATCTCTACTCTTCCATTTCTACAGATTTGCACATGAATTCCTCCCTCTCAGGCTCACGGAGATTTCAAACAAGATTTCATTCTTTATTTTCCTCAGGTCTTGGAGGTGCAACTGGCTATGTGCTGGGAGGATTGGATTGGACGCAGACCTTCTTGGGTGTCTGGTTTAAAACCCAGTATCAAGTCCTCTTCTTCTTTGCAGCTATCATTTTCACAGTGTCTGTAGTCCTTCACCTTTTTAGCATTGAAGAAGAGCAATATTGCCCTCAGCAAGAGCGAATTGAAGAAGCAGATACCCTCTCCAGTGGCAAATTCAGCAGCAGCCTCCCCCCGCTCAGCCGCTTGAATGTAATTAATGAGGGAGAGCCATATGGGGTTTCTATGTTTTCTGATGAAGTACAGTCCGAGCATGAGCTCAGTCTGGATTATCTTGATGTGGACATTGTAAGAAGTAAAAGTGACTCTGTACTTCATATGCCTGATGCAACATTGGAAATTGAGCCAGAGCTACTTTTCCTTCATGACATCGAACCTTCCATTTTTCAGGACTCTTCAAACCCTAACACTCCCCGAAGCACCAGTCAGGAGCTTATGAAATGCAAACGGAGCCGTTTATCCACTCTCCTCAGGGAAAATGAAAAAGAAGATGATATGTTGCTTGATAATCACTTGAATGAAGCCAAAGTCCCCAATGGCAGTGGCTCTCCACCAAAAGATCCCATCAGTGGAAACTCTAAAATGGCCTTGAAGACGTCGAACACTTCAGGCTCCATTCGGAGGAGAAGGCACATGTTCTACCGGCAGGCATCTTGCACCTTTTCGTACTATGGCAAAGTAGGGTCTCACCGTTACCGTTTCCGACGAGCTAATGCCATTGTGCTGATTAAGTCATCCCGCAGCATGAATGATATCTATGATATACAGAAGAGGCATCGTCAGAGGTGTAGACAAAGGAACCAGAGTGGTGCAACCAATTCCAGTGGCGACTCAGAGAGTGAAGAAGGGGAAACTGAGACCACAGTCAAACTGCTGTGGCTGTCCATGTTGAAGATGCCCAAGGAGCTGAAGAGGCTTTGCCTGTGTCACCTTGTGACCTGGTTTTCAATCATTGCCGAAGCAGTTTTTTATACAGATTTTATGGGCCAAGTTATCTTTGAAGGTGACCCTAAGGTGAGCTAACAGAATTCTTTATATATTTCAATCTGAGCATTTTTTAAACAGTTAAGCCTAACACAACAGTTCTTAAGTTTTTTTGTGTGATGGTCCCTTTTAGCAGTCTAATGAACCTTATAATTCCCTTCTCAGAATAATATTTTTTAAATGCATTAAAATAAAATTCATTAGATTTTTATAAAGGGAAACAAATCATCTTGAAAATGTTACCAAAATATATATATTTTAAAAGTTCACAGACCCCAGGTTAAGTACCCTAGGCCAACATAGCATATGTATATAATTATCTTCTAATAAATGGATGCCAAAGTTGCTTGAGTAAGTTAAATAAGTTTAAGTTAGTAAGACTTTTGGAACACCCCATACTTAAAATACAAAACAAACAAAAAAAAAATCATGTAGTATATAGAATAGACTTCAGTCTTTTCTTCCATTGATGTCCCAGGTTCTTGAAAGCTACTAGGAGCATAAAGGCTGGCAGATCTTCTAAGTAAAAAAGGATTTACGTATGGACCCTGCAGTGTATGTCTCTGTCATTCAGAGTCCAATCATTCAGAGTCCAATTTAACGAAGTTTAGAAGGGCTCATCTGCAGGGAAGAAGAGCCCACAGCAATGAAGTCTGGGATTTGGGGTCAAACTAGAGTGGGTATTGACAGTTGGTTTTACTGTATCAAGAACAATCTTGGAAGAGCCAATTTATAACTTCACATTACTCCAGGAGGTAATTAGGCCCTGTGATCTAGTAGCTTTCCCATAGCATTTGGACCTCATCACTAACATTTCCCCTTAAATGATAGATTACTGATTGCTGAGCTTATCGGCACTTAAATCACAGTGAGATCATGTGATCTAATTATCTAAAGTCTTGAGAGGTTCTATCTCACACAGAAGATTTTCCTTCTTACAATAAGAGCTCACTTTATATAGCACTTTATAGATGATCCTCAGAACATCCTGGGATGCAAATACTACTGTTACTTCCATTTCACAGATGAGGAAACTGAGACTCAGGTCTTCCTGACTCCTGACAGGGTCACTATTACCTACTAATGGCACTGTGCTACCTAGCTGCTCTTAGGGTAGGGACCAGTTATCTTTATAGTTAACACAATTACCAGCAAGTTTACAGTTTTGACTTAAGAGGAAACATCCCTTTTTAATGTCACTTAAGTACTTTGCTTCCAGATCCATTTCTTAGTCTTGCATATATTTCATGCTATTTCTCTTTCATAATTCATTTCAAAGCAAACATCAGTGGTTGTAAAACTTTATAATGAAGTCCTCGGGATTCACTAAAAATCAAAAAGGCCTTGTTTAATGTAAGGAAGATATCTGAGCTTGTAGGGACTCTGTTTTTATCTCATTCAGCCTTTATATTTTAATACCTCTAGAAGGGAAAACCTTTTAAAATGGTACCTGTACATCCAAGGTTGATGGTCCTGGATATTTCAACAATAGGGCTAATGGTGGTCTGGGGTACTTGGCAAGATCTTTTCCAGCGGTCTTCCTTGGTAGTCTGGAAGGGAGATTCTAAGGCTTCACAAGATTCTAGCCTTTTCTGCTAACCAAAATTGTAGTGCAGGAGATTTACAGGTGGAAGTATGTCAGTACGTCTTTTGTTTGTAAAAGGTTTTAATTTTTTTTTTAATTTAGGAGGTTGTCCTCAAGTTTTATTCTGGATTTAGGAACGTGGGAATTTCTGACATGACTGTTGTGGGGGAGGAGCTTGGAGCATTAGATTGGGAGATAAATAACCTGGGTATACAACTGCATGATTTGAGTCTCTGGGTCTCAGTTTCGTCAAGAGTGAAGTAAGAGAGTTGAACTGAATCATCTCTAGTGTTCTTTCCAGCTATTAAGCTTTTATTATTTGTGGTGATAAAAATACTGGGCTCAAGGAGTGCTTGAGCAGCAGATGGAGCAGTCAGATGTGGACATTTGAATCTTGGGATAACTGACTTATCATTATTTAGCCTGTCTAACCCATTTTCCCATCTGCTTAATGGGAAGAATAATCCTATTTTACCTACTTCACAAGAAAATTTTCTAAGTGAAATGAGATAGGGCTTATTAAAATATTTTGAAAAGCATGAAGTCCTTGTTAGTTTTATAAACTAGTGATTAGATTATCACTGTAGTTATCACCATTTCTTTTCAAATGTAGTGTTTAATGTTGAAGTGTAATGTTAAAATATAAGATTTACCTTTAAGCAGTATAATATTAGAGTCCCATCCAAATAACTCCAAATCTTTGCTTGCAATAGGCACCTTCAAATTCCACTGCTTGGCATGCATATAATGCAGGTGTAAAGATGGGCTGTTGGGGACTAGTCATCTATGCCTCTACTGCTGCTATTTGCTCAGGTAAGTGAATCTGCTTTTGAAGGAACCAATGAGTCATGTGTGGCAACAGAGTAAAAAATGTTTGTAGATCAAACGGACTCAACACCCAGGTAATTGAAAACAGGAAAGCATAAACAACCCCCCCCAACAGAAACTTTGTGTTTAGTATTTTTTTTTTAAGAATCCTACGAGCAGCTACAATGGCAGATAGAATAAATCCACTCTTAATCTCTTGGTAAGCATTTAGATGTCTTCTTAAAAGTACACATTGGTATTTTATACCTAGGCTTTATGTGTAAGACCTGTAGTCATGAAATTAGAGTGTGAGTTCTTTGTTATCTCACCAAATACTTATTGAACCTCTCACTAAAACCCCTCCTCCAGTACCTTTGTCACAGTACAGAGATTAGACCAGCAAATATCAGGTTGTAACAAATTTACCAAGATATAAAGACTTTGAGTAGTGAAGTCTTTGTTATGTCATCCATGACTAGCCTAAGTTTGGACAAACTGGAAGATTGGGCATCAAGTAATTTCAGAAGGTGAGGGGAAAGGAAAGGGGCCCTTACCACAAGCGCATGAAGATTGCTTAGTCTAAGGTCTTTTGATCTGCACAGACGGTTTTGTGTTGAATTGTGAAAAAATAGCATTTATTTGATGAGTCCCTATGTCATTCTGGGTGCTAAAGAAGAGAAAAAAGAATGACTTGGTCCCTCTCTTGTAGGAGTTTACAATATATAGTACTTGGGGAGGTAAAACTGAAAAGTTAAAAAAAAAACAAGACGTTCCCCAAGTCAGTATGTAATTATTAGGAGCCAGAGAGTAATGCATACAGGAAGAAATCAGAGTGGACTGGAGTGATAAGAGAGAGCCTCAAGGAAGAGGCAGGCCCAGGATTAGACCTTGAAGGGAAGCTAATCAGCTTTAGATAGTAGAGCTAAGGGCCTGCAGAGTACAACTCATTGTGGTGGGCAGTAAGCAGTATGTCTATAGGCAGAGAGGAAGCAAAAGTCCTGTTTGGGACTTGTTAGTTGTCTGGTATACCTGGAGATGAGGTTTAAAAAGCTTGAGGATAGGTTTAGCTAAGATAAAAACTTTACATTTTATTCTGCAGATATTTAAGCTATTGAGAATTTTTGACAAAAGGAAAAACTTGATAAATATATCAGCAGTAATAGTCCATTGTTATTGGTATGGAAGAGGAGTAAATGGAAGCAGAGAAACCAGTTAGACTGATGTAATAATCTAGGCAATAAGGCCTTATAATCAGATTGTGGTGGTGGGAAGGGAAAGGGCCAGATAGATAGACATCACAATAAATGAGAGGGGGAGCGGTCCAAGATGGTTGAAGGATTGAAAGTCTGATTGGAAATGGTATCACAGACTGAAATAGTTTAGTGAGGAAGGAAAGCTGGCTGTAGAGAGAGTGTGAGCTCAAGTTTAAGGCTAGTGAACTTGAGCTGATAGTAGGAGATAGCATTGGGAATGTCAGCTAGACATTTGTACAGAAAGAACTATGTGTGTTTTAGTGTGTCCCCATCTGCCTCGTGCTGAGAACATGTCAGATCTGGAGATGACATAACATCAATACAGAGGTGACAGCTGAAGATTTAAGAGTGAAAGTTTCCAATAGAGTGTGGTAAAATTATTTTTTGTCACAAATATATTTGGTAAAACTGAATATTCTTTAAAAAAAATAACTTCTTTGTAAAACTTCTCATCATTATTGTTTCTTTAGCTAGATTAGGAGCTCCTTGAGAATAGGGGGATCAAAAGAATCAGTGATTAAATGTTGTATACAGTCTTGTTCCCTGGATTTTTTGAACATAGATTTTTGTATCCTTTTCAGCCCTGTTACAGAAGTATTTGGACAACTATGACCTGAGTATAAGGGTGATTTACATTCTAGGAACCCTGGGTTTTTCGATTGGTACTGCAGTAATGGCCATTTTCTCCAACATCTACATCGCTATGATAATGATCAGCACGATGGGCATCGTCTCAATGAGCATATCCTACTGTCCCTATGTACTCTTAGGACAATATCATGAGATTAAAGAGGTGCGTGCAAAACCTACTCCCTCCTTAGATTATTAAATAGTACATGTCTATATTATAATGGGGAATACATATTACTGATAACATCAACACTTTGAACTGTATACTTTAGATCAATTTCCATAACATCCAAGGTATTTTGAACTGAAAACATTTTTCCATTGGTCTTTGTTCTAAAATAAGCTTAGAATTCTAATGCTGAAGCTGAAAAGAATCATTTAGTTCAATCTTTACTTTTACTCCTGAGGAAAGACGGTTGGTGACTTGCCCAAGGATATGCCAGTAATTAGGGCATACTGAGGACTTCAAGTAGCTATTAGAACTAGCCCTGTATGCATGCTTCTCTTGTTTCCTTTTCTTTTCCATACATGTTCCATCAGTTATTTTCTTTCTCATATATCTTCAGTATCTCCCTCTCCTAGCTTCTTCCTCTTACCCTGTAAACATGCTTAGGTTTCCCTTATCCTAAAACAAGCATGAATACAAGCCATACTTTGATTGAGACATTCCTTCAAACCATCACTCTATGTCCTTCCAAACTTTCCTTTGAATTCTAAACTTTTAAACATAATAGTCTCACTTTATACTTTCCCTAGGTCTCAGGTTCTCCACTCATTCTCTCCACTTCCTTCCTACCCATTCCTCAAGCTTGTGCAATCTAGTTTGTATCTTTACCACTTAAACTACAAACTAATGGCCTTTTGAGGGATCTCATCTTCCTTGAATTTTTTTTCTTGCCAGTCTCCAAGCACTATTTATTTTTGTGTTGTGTTTTTATTAAATATTTCCAATTACATTTTTGTAATTATACTTCTCCCTTCCTCCCCCTCTCCCATACCCATTGAGAAGGCAAATATTGCGATACCAGTTATACATGTGAAATACATAAAATGCAAAATATTTCAATATTACCATGTTACTAAAAAACATTGTCACAAAAAAAAGAAGAAAAAATAAAGTAAAAAAGTATGTTTCAGTCTACTCTCAGAGTTCATTATTTCTCTCTCTGGATGTAGATAGCATTTTTTATCACAAGGCCTTTGGAGTTGTCTTGGATAATTGTATTGATTAGAAGCCTTTCCCAGTTGATCATCATTACAATATTGCTGTTAACTGTGTACAGTGTTCTTCTGGTTCTATTCACTTCACTTTGTATCAGTTCATATAAGTCTGCCCAGGTTTTCTGAAACCATCTTGTTCATCATTTCTTGTAATGCAATCATCTGTCACAATTTGTTCAACCAGTCCCCAAATGATGGGCATCCCCTCAGTTTCCATTTCTTTGCCATTGTAGAAAGAACTCCTATAAATATGTTTATACATGTAAGTTCTTTTCCTCGTTCTTTCATCTCTTTGGGATTCAGATCTAGTAGTGGTATTGCTGGGCTTAACTCTTTAGTATTTACCACTATACCCCCTCAGAATAGAACCCTGTGTTTGTTGATGACCTCTCTTGGGTCTTCTCCCACATCTCTCTCCTTTCCTTCTTTATCTTTTGCTGACTTTTTATCCTTCCCCTGTCCTTTACACAAGGTTCTGTCCTTGGCCCTGCTACATCTTGGTGAGGTGCTTTAGTTATCTCAGTATAGATGACTCCCAAATCTATTTCTCTACCCTCACGTTTTCCTTAAAGCTCCAGTCCTGGATTTCAGACTACCCACTCAATATCTATAGCTATGACATCACATGAACAACTCAAACAGTGTGTCATCCCAGAACTTGCTATTCTCCCTTAAATTCTCTATTTCTGTGGATGTAACAGTTTTAGAGTTGAATGATCATCTAGTCTAACTATCCCCCCAAACAAATCCTTATGACCTGATACATTATCCAGCCCCCTTTTCAAATAGACTGATGTCTAATCATGTCTCCCCCATTTTGTACTTGTGAAATTGAATTCTAGAGCCCCTGTGTACATTAATCCTACTAAAAATTTGCTTTTAGTCCCTGTGATGCCCCTCTCCATTCTCCAAGGTCTTCCATATATATTTGTCTGTTATTTCAGCAACTGAAGATGTAATGGGGCCAGGTAACTTGAGTTTTTGAAGGAATGCTAAGAGTTCTCTTACTATGTCTTTTCTTAGATACTACTCCCCTTTAACCACTTTTATTCTGCTCTTTCCTGTCCAGAGGTGATTCATCTTGTTTAGGATTTTAAAAAAGAAAAAAAGAAACAGAAGAAAATGAGTTGTGTCTTCTGCTTCTTTGTTGGTCTACCTAGAGCAAAAGCCCTTTCTCTCTTGTGATCCCCTGCTCCCAGTATCACTGAACTGGCCCTTTTTGGTTTGTTTGTTTTGTTTTGTTTTTCACTTTTTTGCTCCAGCTAGCTCCTTTTGATCACTGACCTTATATTATTCTTAGAAGACCATCCATGTTTGTGTATTCATTCTCAACCTCTCTTGCTTCCATTTTCTGCACATATATTTTAAAGAGACATCAGATGACTCTCAGTTTTCACCCTCCTTGGAATTATTTTCTTCTGTGTGTTCAAGAATTAATTCCAAAGTGTTTTCTATCCCTTTTGGGCTGGCTTTCCCTGTACAGATAAGATTCTACCTTTCATTCCTTTGAAATCTGTTCTCCTAAAACCTAGGAGGGCAAGTCAAATGATGCCTGACTTTCTTTTACTCAGTCACAAATTGTAAGTAGTAAAGACTTCTCCCCCCAAGGTTCCCATCATTTTGTCTCTGGCACAGAGTTCTTTCAGATGAGATTTGAATCCAAAATTAAACTTCCCTGTTGGCTCCTTTACCTTCTAAATGATGAATTTATCAAGACAAGTCAAGGTTATTAAGTATTCTGCTTTGCAGAAAAGCGAGCTTCCTCAGATGTCTCTATAATGGAAGTCATCTTCAAAACCACTGTTATCTTGTCTTCTTTCCAGGACTCATGACCTGTTTCCTGTCTATTTATTCTTTTTTTCCCCTTGTTTGTGTACTCTAGTCATAAAATCATTTCTGCTTCTCCTTCCATTGGTATTGATCCAATTGTTCCTTACAATGCTTCCCCTGTATGGATTTTGTGTTGCATTTTAATAATTTCACTGATTTCCCTACCTCTCCTAGTCTCTCCTGTCCATTACACGACTAATATTTCTAAGACATTTCTCTGGACACATTACTTTACAAAAAGCCATTGCTTAACAAATAAAATACAAATTCTTGATTAAGGCTTCCAGAGTCTGGTCTAGACTGTTCCCCTTTCTGAATAACATTCTTTCCAACTTGTTGATCCACCCACAATTTTATTCTGTCTTCAACCCAGCAAAGAGTCGCCAGCTTTCAGGCAAGCACCTTCAAAGAGGGAATTCGCCATTAAGTCCAATCTTGAGGTGGTTCTTTGTTCCATCAGAACCGAATTTGCATTTTTTCTTATCCTGTTGTTCCTCATTCTGCCACCTGGCAGACAGTTCTGTGTCCTTGTCGTCCTTCCAGGTGGAAGGGATCTCTTAATCCTCATATTTTTCATAGCACTTTGGCTGGCTCTCTCCTCCATAATTTCATTTGTCATTGTAGCGTGGTCATTTCTATGTATTTCTTCCCTTCATCCCCCTTCATGGCATGCGTAAGCTTCAGGTCAGGTGTCTTATCTGTCCTATTCCTAGCTCTGGACTTTGCATAATAAAGGTGCTTTAGAGAGAGAGAGAGATAGATAGAGATAGACATTGATATATTTGCTTAATGGATAAAAGTCTTTGCAAATCTCATGTATCCATCTTTTTGTTTCTTTCAGTATGTGCAGCACAGCCCTGGAAATTCAAGGCGTGGGTTTGGTATTGACTGTGCGATCCTCTCCTGTCAGGTTTATATTTCCCAAATCCTTGTAGCCTCTGCGCTTGGTGGAGTTGTGGAAGCGGTAGGTACCGTCCGTGTTATTCCAGTGGTGGCATCTGTGGGATCATTCTTGGGCTTCTTGTCGGCAACATTCCTGGTGATTTACCCTGACGTCTGTGAAGAATCCAAGGAAGAGCACAAGGGACTGTCTTCTCGCCACACAGCTGGGAGTAGGAACACCGAGGAGAAACCCAACGTTTTAAAGCTCTTTCGGAAAGAGGAGTCCCAAATCTCAGTAGAGAGCGAGTCAGTCATCTGAATCGACCATTCTGATTTACACACATTCCAAGCAGGAGCTGGGGCTGAGTGTGGAGATGGTTTTAAAGGGGGGGGTGTAGGGGTGGTTAGGTGAGAGAAGTTACTGAACGTTCTGGAATTGCTATTGCCTGAATTATGGCATAAATAAGATTTTGTGCAAAAATATACTCAAAATTCATTAGTCTTAGGTTAAGTTTGATCCAGTAAGCAAATGTATAAAACTGATTGTTTTCTCCACTTTAAAAAATAGGGGAAAAAACAGAAAAACTCCACATCGCTGATAAACACCTTTTTTCTTTTTTTAATTAAGAATAAGATCTTTTGATTCCAACTATTACTCAAAAAAATCTGCAGGTATATTGTTCTGCATGTTTTTAACATGTTGCTGTATAATAAGCAATTTAGAAAAATTTAAGAAATATTTTGCCTTTTTTTAGATTGTAATTTCAAACAGAAAGCTATTTTGACAACTTTTATGAGATGTCATCTGAATCCCTCAGATAATGCTAGTTTAGCTTGAATAGACACTTTTATCAGAAATTTTTTTCACAGACAACTTATTAGTCTGACAGCTATAGTTATTTGGTTAAATTTCACCGTATTTTTTTGGCGCAACTATTATTGAATATTTTTCTTTGCAATCACTTTAGGAAAAAAACAACACAGAAGTGTAATTTTCTTTTTTCTTAAAAGAAGAAATGCATTGGACATTTTCCTCAAGACCTACTGACCTAGGCCCAGGTATTGGGGGGGGGGTGGTAGATGGGGTTGGGAGCATACCAAAGGTGGGAGGGGCTGCCCAGAAGGTGATCTTGTGTTTGAAAAGCTCACTTGACAAGGACATTTTTTTTTTAATGCATCATCGGAACATGCTGTGATGTGACATTAAGAGAAGACCCTTTATCTGAACTGGTGAATGTGCTGCATCGTGTGTCTGTCTGGGTGTGTCAGCTCATGTGTTTGTTGTGAGGGGTTTGTTGTTTTCCTGACACCTGATGCTGATCATCTCTGAAGCAACCATGAAGGGCAGAGGGTGTTCTCCTATCATAAACCAGCTTCATAGAATGGGTGACAGCCCTCTGGGGAAGGGAGGGTGGGGATTTTTATTTTTTTTAATTGCACTTTTTATCATCTTGAACCTTTTGTTGGGGAAATCATGAAAGCTGAGTTGAAGGCCTAGCATCACTACAACAGCATGAAGGCCATCCCCTGATCTGTGTGGAATTGTCTCAGATAACAGAATCCATGTCTAAGGCCTTCAGCCTTTACCAAAAAAAAAAAAAAAAGAATGGAGATTGGTGAGTGTGTGTGCCTTGCCTGCTGCTGGGTGGGTGGGCAGTCGCACCTGCTGCAACTCTGGGGCCTCTGCTGACCTCTCAGCCAAGGATTCCTCAAAGTGGAACTTTCTTAGGCAACTTATGGGTTTGGATTTTTTTCCACCAGAACAAAAGGAACGACTGCTGTTTTCTACATTTAAGGAACCTTTAGTATTTCCAGTTTTCAAAAACAAGCAAAACTCAGAATGGGGTTAAGTAGAAAATGCAGCTGCTATTTGGATACTTCTCTCCAACCACAGTTTCTCTGTCAACCAAGAAGCTCCTGCTCTTTCTTGTTAGCAGTGGCCACTATGAGCAAGCATATGGATTTCAGGGAAGAGAGCCGGGGAGCCTGCTGCGATTCATTTGATCAATTGAGACAGTTGTGGTACTGCTGCCTCAAAGTGATTGTTTTTAAAATAAAGTACTTTAAGATGCATGTGAATCATGCTGCAATATGATCATTCAAAAGCAAATATATATTTCAAGATAAAACTAAGAAGTTTTTAAAATAAATTACTTGAATTTTCAGTGTATATAAGAGAATGAATATGTTTTAATGTACTGATCTAATCTACATTCTTGCCAGTGTCTGTACAAGTTGCTGATGGGAATATGTTTCTTTTGTTTGTTTTGTTCCCGATAGCTTTCTCAGTGTATGTTCATTTAAGTTAGACTCCCATCAGAAACAAATGTACTGTGTGAAGTTGCTGGAATTTCCTAGCTCACAAGGACACCAAATTGCACAGGACTTTTTCCAAGTCTCAAATGTTGCTTGACTGTTTTCTCAACGTTGTTTTTTTTTTATTTTGAACTACATGTGTATGTGAATTTTTTGCTCAGACAAAAAACCGACAGTACTACTGAAGGCATTTACAACCTTGCTCAAGACCATGCAGTTTGTTTGAAGTGCCCTAGCTGTCCCCTGGGAAGCAGGCTTTTCTGTCACCTTTCACTCACTGGAACAGGTGCTGCAGACAGGGGGGCTCTGGGGCTTTCTCACGAGACTTGGTGCTGTAGGCAAGTTGTAACACATGATTCACTTCATATCACTTTATAACTGAAAATACTGTTTATCAGGACTTTTGACTCTTTGTTTTAGAGGATCGTGGTCAGATTTGGCTAAAGGCTTGTTGATACACTTAAGGTGCTACCCTTTTAAAAATTCAGAAAATGGATGAAGGAGAGATTAGAATGAGAACAAAGCAGTATGCTTATATTTTTAATGCTTCTTCAGTTTTTTAAATGAATTAAATGGACCTTTGTTTTCCAGAACCCTGGTGCCTGTAGATTATGTCATTTTGCTGGTTGCAGTTATGTTTGTGGCAGGCAACTTAAGGAATACCAAAGGTGAACAGTATTAGTTCATAGACAGGGAAAGACACTAGGTACAAAAATTGTAGGTTTCAGTTTTGTTTCTTGCCAACACATAGCATTCACAGGGTTGTTACCTGAAGGATGGTAGCCATCTTATATCCATGTCTTGACCTTTGACCATCAAGCCTTCACCCAGACCATGGTCTTTTAAATAGAACAAAGGCAAAAAACTGGCATGTTCAGATTTTAAGGTCTTGTAAAACTAACGTGCATTTTGATTAACATCTTTTTGCAGAAGAATATTCATGAAAAGGTTTTCTCATTGTGCCTTGTGGCACTTAGTCACTATCAGTATGTTCAGTTTTTCTTTTTCTTCTTTATTTTATTTTATTTTTTGGGGAACATGGGCAGAAGGAAATTGCTGCACACTTTGGTGGAACTTTTAAACTATAACTTTTTCAGATGTTTTGCAACCAAAGTATTTAGTACTATGTAGGCTAACTGGTTTCTACATCAGAAACAAGGGGGAAATGCCTTGCAGTTTGAACTCAAAGATTATGGTAACTGTTGAAGCTCTGTAGCTTAGCTTTCAGGGAGACAGACACATTAACCAACATTTCCTTGGTTCCCTTTCTATTCTTCCCCTTCTCCATGCCTAGGATATGGGGATAAGTGTCCTCTCACTTGTAAGGATGTTGGGGAAACCTTTTGTCTCAGCCCCTTTGGCAGTCAAATCCCTTAAAAGATTATACTGTTGAATCTAATAGAATATAATCACCTTGTGTCTTAAGAAGTGGTAGGAGAAAGGAGGTTAAGCATTTTTCCACAGCAGATTTGTAACTGCCTGAGTGAGGACATTCTCTATTTTATATATCCTAAAATTATACTTCAGATAAAATATGAACTGTAGCAGATTTGAGCATTAGTGGTTAATGTTAGGGGTGATTTTCCTTCCCTTAAAATGTCTCTGTATACTATTAACTTAGAAGAAGAGATTTTATTTCTGTATTGGTAAATCTGACTTGACTGTTACTGTACTTTTTGAAAGGTTCAAGTAGCTTAACATAAGCCCTCTGTACTGTGCACTGGGTAAAACACTTGGTTTAGCCAGCATCTGGCCTCGTGTTTTATGAAGATAAAAATATAAAGGTTGACTCACCTCAGGGCTGAAGACTCTGGTGGCCGAAGAACACATTGAGAATTAAGCAGGGTGTCCAGAAAAAAAAATTATTTTAGCCAGCAGAATGGAAATTTCTCTGCCTTGTTTCTTTGAATTGTTTGACACCTATGCATTAGAAATACTCATTTTCAAAATATGTTAGCATTTGTCAGATTGAGGGATTAAGACCTTTTTCTTCCCCCTTCTTCCCCACCCCCACCATTCCCCCATCCTGTGTAGGTGAATTCCCAGATAAGAAAAAATTTTTTTAAAATTTGTTCTAAAAAGCTTATCATTCTGTAATGGAAAGAGATACAAAGAAAGGGGCATTGACGTATCCATGAGAGTTATGAGTTTGAAGGCTTTGGCCCTTGTACCTCCTTTTGCATTGTCGTCCTGTTCCAAAGGGTCGTTTTCAAAGTTTGACCACCTGAATTCAATGAGGTGGGAATTGTGTTAATCTGTGCTATCTTAGCTGAAGCAGGAAAAGAAATATCAGTCTACTGAATACAGTCTTCAGCAGTATTTTGTGTTAGCCTTTTCAGGTGCAGATTGTGACTAGTTGTGGTAACAGAAAGACAGTGTCAGTCTCCTGGTGTTAAAGAACAAAGGAATGATGCTAAAGAACGGTTTTCATCTTGGTTTGAATTGCTCCTGTTACTAGGCTTCGTCACCCTCTGATAGCACTCAAGGGCCCAGGAGGAGAAGGGGCTGGGTGCTACTCTTCTAACTTCTTCAATTGCCCCAATTGTTCTGGTTAATTTGGAAGACAGCATTAGTTTGATGAGGTCATTTCTTTATACCAGTTTCTCTTGCTTTGAGACATAGTTGTTTATAGCAATCCTCAAAAAATAAAGGGTTAGCTATTATTAGGACCATGTATGCCCAATAGATCTCTCCATATCACATTCACTAATATATAAAAAAGACCATGCTGTTATTTTTCCCTAGGCTGAGTAGACTGGTCTCCTGAGATACAAAATATATAAAGAGCATCCAAGTGAGTAAATAATGTTCATAGCATCTTTAGCTTGGAGAGTCTCTTAATGACAAGTCTCTTTCTTGCCAGCCCTACTACCAAACAAGTGAAAAGAGCAGTGAATGTTACATGAGACCGATCCCTGGAATAGTGTGTTTGTGTGTGTGTGTGTATATATACATACATATATATACATATATTTGTGGGAAAAAATACCAAATTACTAACTCTTGGAAAACACCTTCTTTCTATCCTGTGTCTGTATTTGACCCACCAAACTGTAAGTTTGTCAGTTATATCTGCTAAGGAATCATCCCCTGAAAGTGAGCTGGCCAGAGCATATGCGATTTCCATGTTACATTGGGACAACAGTGCTTCCATCTGATGAAGTGCAGTAGTTTAGCATTTTTTATGAGGTAGGATGTTATTGGGGAAGCTTTCCTGAAAAACAGTCTTTGCTACCTCTTTTAGTGTTAGGGCACCAGTGGTGATCCCTGCTACCCCTAAATAAGACAATCCAAAATCATATTTAAAAAACATTCTTTTTTGTTACCTGAATTTCTTTACCTCTCATGTTTGACTTTCTGTGTGCAAAAGTCAGATTTTCCAGTACATCAGAGAAACAGCCAGTAAGAAACCATCCTCACTGTTTTTCTCCTTGGCCTAAAAGCCTGGATTGAATTCTTCATTTATGGCTGATTAATAGGGTTGTTAGTGCTATACCATCCTGGCATATTCAAGCATCCAAAGTTCGAGACTCATTCACATGGCCACTGAGAGCCTACTAACCAGTCCAACGGTCATCCCCACTTTCTTTGAGCCAGCCAGTATTCCCAAATGACATTTAAGAAGCTTCTCCAACTGATGACAGATCTTTTGTTCTCTTTAGGGCACAGGGCCCATCACCCTTCTCAAGGAACTCTTAGGTCCCACTGATGTTTTCATATAGAATAGTTCTTCCTTATGTAACATGGAAATGGGTGTTCTGGGAGCTTGTTTAAATGCCTCATGTCAATGGAAAAGCTGCATATAGGCATCTCATAACAGAAATATTTAGTTCCGTTGTGAACTGGTGGTAATGACAACTACTTTTTATCAACTTATTAAGTTGGGGCACTATACTAGCTCTTGCTGAGTTTAGCAATGTTATATGTGTGTGTTAAACACATAATGTTGTTAAGTTTTATGAGGAAAAAGGGATTGAAAACAAAGTTATGTCACAGATGACGGATTTTTTTTTTGAGTGCATCAATGGCACAATGTTGCATTTATTTCTATGCTGTTGAGATTTTGGGGGATTTATTTTTTAAGGTAAAAGATTTGTTTGCATGACTGACTGTTTTTACTGTTCTGCACTTTCTGTTTGTATAATCTAATTTCATTTATGAATAGAAGGGGGGGGGGTGGATTTAGACATACACTCCACATGTGTCCCAGTCCGTTACTCTACAGTTGAATCTTAATAAACATTTCAGTAAGTTTATGAACTGAGTGTGTGTCCTTTTCGAACTTCACAAGGTGGTGACCTTTGACCTTTTGGGGATGTACTTACTTATGTCTTCTAGCCCACTTCCTGGTCTCTCTTCCCTGACAGCTAGCCCATGTTTTCCTGCCCTGCTCCTGTTATTATCCCTGACTTGGTACCCAAACTTCAGGGTTCAACTCAGTTACTTAGTACTCCCAGACAGCTTTCCTGACTAAAACACACCCTTTCTTCAGTCCAAACCAGAATGGTTTCCTCTATAGATCCATAAAGCAGTTTGTTGTCAATTAGGCTAAGTTTGTATAAGTACCTCTTTTAGAAGACCTGGGTTTCAACCACTTTACCTTTCTGGTCCTTCTTATCTAAAATAAGAGATTTTAATTAGAATCAAATTAGATTTCTTCATCTAAGGTCTAGGAACTACTTTTTAAAAAGGTATATTTAAAAAACTGCATTTCAGTATAATGTTCCTTCCTAATCCTGTGTGATATATTTTATGCATTTAAAGGCCTTTTGATTTCCAAAGGTGATACAAGTTTAAAATCCACCACACTAGATAGTCTATAAAATCCCAGTCCCAAATTCTGTTACTTTTTAATCCTATCTGCCAGGACCTGAGCTCAGAGATCAGAAGCTTCTCTTGAGATAGGTTAGATTAAACATGATGAGAGGTGTTCTTGGGGAATTCATTGCCAGTTCTGAATTACCAGATTTCATAATTGGCGTAAAGGTACTGAATTTGCTTCCGGTAACCTTTCAAAGATTAGGGAGGAAAAGGGAGCTACCCTATGGTTTCTGAAAGTTTCAAGGCCAGAAAGCTCAACAAGTTCCTGGCCAAAAAATACTAAAACATCTTTAAAGAGATTGTGAACTTTCAGAAGCAGAAAAGAGAATAAATATTTATAAAGCTCCTAATATGTGCCAGGTATTGTGCTAAGGACTTTTTACAAATATTTGAAAAAGTGATGAAGAAGATGTTTTCAAGAAGAGGTCATGACTCATTTCCTTTTTTTTTTTTTTTTAATACAGTTGAAATATTGGCAGGTCAGCTAGACATTCTTTTACCAGGATTTCATTAAAAGACAGTTTCACAGTTGTGGACAAAATGGATAGATGTGGGTTACCCAAATGGGCTATTATGTGGATTCAGAACTGATCGATCAGACCCACAGTGTGATCAATAATTATTCAAAGTCTACTTAAAATGGGTGCCCATATCTCTGTTTAACTCTGAACTATTAAACCCTTTTTTCAATGACTTGGACAGAGGCATAGAGAGAGTACTTAATTAAATTTTGCAGGTAATATATTTGAAAGGGCGTGGTAGAGCCAACACCATGAATGACTTTTTTCCCTTTCACTGGAGGCCTTGAAAGCAGTAGCTAGATGTCTCCTACTTTAAGCTGTGTGAGAACAAAAGTCTTGCTCAGGTCTGCCTTCTCCGGTTGTGAGGACAGGGTTTTGTGCTTTCTTCAGTAGTGGATCAGTGATTTTATCGGTGTGAGATTCCTTCTGGATAAAAATCTCAGATCCGCCATACCATAATTTTCATGAGTTCCTATGGCCAAACAAAACAAAATATCCCCTTGACTAATAATCATAAAAGCTTACATTATATGATAGCATAATAATAGCTAACATTTACGTAGGATCTCATATGCTCCAATGTTAAGAGCTTTACAATTATATGATCTTTACAATAACCCTGGGAGATAGGTGCTGTTATTATCCCCATTTTACAGATGAGGAAACTGGGGCAGATAGAAATTAGGTGAGTTGCATAGGATAATAAAGGTGGTAAATATCTGAGCAAGGATTTGCTCCCTGACTCTAGGCCTGCCACTCTATTTGTTGTACCAGCCAGCTACCCTTTTGAAGGTTTGCAAGGCGCTTTACTGAAATTCATTGCCTTCGTCATCAGCACCACTACCACCTAGGTAGGTACGGTAATTCCATTTTTTAGGTGAAGTGATGTGTCAGAGCCACATCTTCCTGACTGGTTAAGGAAATGGTTATTGGCAGCCCCATCATTAAACATCATACCAAGCTATCTCTTTTTTTTTTTTTTGACATTGACAGACCTATCAAATCTAGCTAAACCAAGTAAGTAACATTCTCCTGATCTAAGCAGTACAGTGTATCTAGAGTTGAACCAAGCATTTGCTAAAATATCTCAAGATATTCTTAAGGAAACAGACAGCTAGGTGGCAAGTGGGGAGAACCTGAGCCTGGAGTTGGAAAGACCCAAGTTCAAATCCAGCCTCAGACTTTATTAGCTTTGTGACCTTGGACAACTTACTAAACTATTTGCTTCCTTTTCCTCAACTGTAAAATGGAAATAATAGCACCTGTCTTCCAGGGTTCACGTAGTATCTGGCACATAATGTTCAGTCATTTCAGCTATATCCAACTCTTCACGATCCCATTTGGGGTTTTCTTGGCAAAGATACTGGAGTTGTTTCACATTTCCTCCAGCTCATTTTACAGATGAGGAAGCTGAGGCAAACAGGTTAAGTCACTTGTCTAGGGTCACATAGCTAGTAAGCGTCTGCAGCTAGATTTGAACTCATGAAGAAGGAGTCTTCCTGACCATAGGGCCAGCACTCTATCAACCCATACTACCTAGCTGCTCCTAGAGCTCAATTACTCCAGCAAAATAGAAAACACAAGAAATCCAATGAGAAACTTTTTCTCGCCCAGTTCCCCACAAAGAGACTGCCATAAACCTATAAGCTGTAAGGACAGGGTCCAACCAGAAAAGCCTGCACTAGGAGTGCAGAGCATGGAAGCATTCCAGCCAATCATGGACAATGGAAGCTTATGTAGCTGGGAAGTAGGAAGTTGGGAGTTTGGACCAGGGGAGAATCAGAGATGCCTGATGTCCACAGCTGTGCCTTTGGGGGCAGGAAGACTACAACCTAGACTGGAGATGAGTCAAGGACACCAGAGGCCTATAGTTGTGTCACTTTAACCCTCGACTGGGGTTGGGATCCTACAAAGCTCAGACTAGAAGGTTATATCATGTTGCCTAGGGCTCTGAAGCCCTCAATATCTAGAAAAAGCAGTACCAAGACCCGATACAAATGAAGAGCAAAGCTGCACCATCTTTCCAGAAGTGCACACAGGCTGGACCTACCCCAAAGTTCCACTTCAGGAAATAAAACTAGAAATGTGAGTAAAGAGAAGAGATACAAACCCTAATGAAGAAAATGATTTTTCAAAAACTACCTGCAATACCTCAAATAAAAATACAGCTCAGTCACAAGTCCTATTAGCATTCCTAGAAGAGAATTGAGTTTTAATACACACTTTACTGACCATGGTGCAGTAAAGTTTATAGGTAACAAATATCCTTTGGAAAAAAGATTAGCAATTAATTGAAGACTAATAATCTTTTTAAAAACTGGTGAACTGAAGGATCTATAGATAATTTCATCAAAGAAAATGAGGATAATGTGACAACAGGCCCAAACTTATGAGATATGGCCAAAGAAGTCCTTAAAGGAAAATTCTTACCTCTAATACTTGTATCAATGAAAAAGACAAATAGGGAGCATACAATTAAAAAAATGGAAAAGCAACAAATGATTCCAAAAACCTTATCTAAATACAAAAATAAAATATTTAAAACTAGAGAAGAGATTATCTAGGTTAAAAGCAAGGGAAAAATCAATCCATAAACTAAGAACTAATAAAATAAGCCACAAATCTGGTTTTTAAAAAGAAAAATGACTAGCAATCAAAAACAAAAAAAATATCAAATGTAAATGAAAAGGGAAAGGAGTTATTTTGCCCAATTATATGCCCCCCCAAAAACTGATAAAGGAAATAGAGGAATATTTACAAATCAATTGGAGATTAATCAATTAATTCAGATTAATTGGAGAAGTTTTCATTGTTAATGGCTAGATCATGCCAATGTAATAAAAATAACCATGCTACTCAATCTTATGTTTGGTTGGTTGGTGTCCTTCATTCTCAAGAGATCCAAATGACATCACTGTGCTAGATTGAAGTTTCAGTGTGTCTGACTGTGGCTGATCAGACCAGTATGAGCTTGGAGTGTTCTACCACAGGTCAGGCACGAATAGTCAGTGTGAGTACTTAGGGTGGATTCTCTAAACATGTGCATTTTGCATTTCTTTTGAGCTATTTCAATCTGCTTTGCTCATAGAGCACATCACCTTCTCTGATGTGGGCATGCCATGCTGGGCGGTCCTATACCAGTGTCTCCCACGTCACACAATTCCAGAGTTCTTAAGAGAGGCCTTGAGAGTATCCTGGTAATGCTTCTTCTGACCACTCTCTGAACCCTTGCCCTGTGTGAGTTCTCCATAAAAGTCTTTTTGGCAAGCATACATTTTGCATTCGAATTTACTTCTGCAAGACCATACCAAATTACCAAAGCATTACTTTGCAGAGGTAGGAAAAAAGAATGTTTATCTCAAAACAAGGTTTTATTAAATTCAGGAGAGTAACTTGGGAGGAGATTGACAGTGATCAAACAATGTAAAAGATAAGGACTAAGGAGATGTGAGTGCTCTTCTATATCCTGCCACCTTTCCTGAAATTCTTTTCATTTAGAAATGTTTCTGTTAAGTGCTGTTTAAATACAGAGTAATTTTTTAAAAAGGCTTTCAGTGGAATGATCTATGTTTGGCCATGTGCTTTGAATAATATTTGAATTGATGGCTTGGATAAAGGTATAGTTGGCATCCTAACCAAATTTGCAAATAAAAATTGAAAGGGATAGTTAATACCAGATAACAATATCCCCCCAAAAAAGATCTTGACAGGACAGATCTAGAACTCGTAAAGTTACAGTTTGTCTGAAGAAGATCTGTGAATTGTCATTCAAGTATACAAGTTGTAAGCTGTCAGTTAGTCATTGAGAATGCAAAGGAAGGCCAAAAATAGTCCTCTAGGGTGGCACTCAAAGCCATGAATGCTGATGGATCCTGGGCTGCATTGAGAGGCACACCTTCTAGGAAGAAAGCAATTGATGGCCATACTGTCAGACCTCAGCTGTTTATTCAAGAAGGACAAAGAGAATAATGAAAGATGACTGTAGTGGCAAACATAACTACTACTAAAATTTTTTATCGTGTTACTTGTAACATGTAAGTGCAACCCACTTTGGGAGAATCCTCCCCTAAGTAGAAGAAACTTTTATATTAAGTATGACTTTTGTTAGCCTTTTTTGCTAGCTGTTCAGTCAGTAGTTTTCTCTGAAGCCTAGCCATTTGGAATTGCATAAGTTTGCATGCTAAAAAAGTTCAATGGATTTTTTTTCCCTTTCTTTGAAATTTCAGCAGAAGGCTAAAATTTACAACCTCTCCTCACTCCTGTTGCAGTAACTTTTCTCAAGGTCATTCTCGAGATATTTATCAGTATCCAAATTGTGGAAATAGCCTATGTTACGATAACTGTCACCTTCTTATGTAATTTATTGTATGTCATCTTTAGGTTAATTATGAGACCCAGCCCATTATAGGTGAGAGAAATTATTAATAACCAATGATTAATATCAGGGTCTAGGATTTTTTCTCTTTTCACTTCCTCTTTTAAAGACTAGGCCTTCTAGGTCAATCAGTCTCTGAAGAACTGGGGTGATGAGATTGGCCTAACACTCCAAGAACATTCTCCTCTACCTTGGGCAAGACCCCACCCAGCTGGGAAAGCTTATTTCTTATTAAAGGGTAAAGAGCATCTAATCTACGTGAATTCTAGGCCATTGTTCAATTTAAGACAGATCCCTTTGTCTAAATGGCCTAAGACAACTGAGTCTCATCTAGCTACATTTTCAGCTGGAGGAAGTGAGGGCTTTCCTGGGAGACTGGCAAAAGACCACCCAATATAACATGGCATACCTGCTTCAAAGAAGACTCTGTGCTCTCTGAGCAACACAGAATTGAAGTATCTCAAAAGAAACCTAAGAAGGGCAGATTTAGAGAGAATCCATCCCAAATATTCAGCTGGACCGTTTGTGCCCAACCTGTGGTAGATCATTCCAAGCTCCTGTTGGTCTGCTCAGCCACAATCAGATATACTGTACCTTGACTCCAACATAGTGATGTCGTTTTGATCCTCCTGAACAACCAACCGATTATTCACCGATCACAGTTGAGCTATATTCACTCATCTTTTATCTTTCTCTTGGATATCTCAAACTAGATGCTCTTGTAGACATCTCAAACCAAAGACGTCCAAAGCAGAATTCATTATTTTCCCCTCCCCACTATAAATTTCTCTTTCACTGTTGAGGATACCACCACTTCCCAGTTATCCACATCCCAAGATTCAATCTCATCTTCTGTTTCTCACTGCTGTTTACCCCCCTATCCTTTTAATTGCCAAAGCTTGTGTTTTCTACCTCTACAACATTTCTTACTTACATCTTCTCCTTTCCACTTGCACAACCACATCTCTAGATCAGGTCTTATCTCTTCTTACTTGGATCACTGCAATGGACTTTCAGCTGGTCTCTGTCCATTGCCACCATTGTTCCTGGAAAGTTATGCCAATCCACTCCCTAGGGGTTCCATTCACTATCCTTGTAACTTTCCAAACCAAAACATCCCACCTTGGCCATAGTCGGCCATATCTATGTCCATCCCTATTAGAAGGTAAGTTCCTTGAGGGCAGTTAATTTTATATTCATATCCCTAGTATTTAGCACCATATTAAGTGCTTGGCACCATAGTAAGTGCTTTTTCATTCATGCATTCAAATAACATAGCTGGAACTTTGACCCATGTGCTAGAACCCATCCATTGCTCTTCCCAGTACTCCAGCATAAGGATACTTTCATCTTTTTTTGGAAGGGAATTGCAGGCAGGGCCAGGCAGCTTCCTCAGCTGCAAAGGTCTCGTTTAGGATTACAGAAAATCAGTGGTGTAGGTAGAGGAAGTGGATAGAGTGTGGATCAGACTTGGAGTCAGGAGGATTTAGCTTTAAATCTTTCCCCTCTTGCTTACCTTAGACAGATTACCTCAGTTTCCTCATCTGTGAAAGCGGGATAATAATTAGTTCCTACCTAGAAGGGTCCCATAGGGCTCAAATGAGATAATATATGCCAAGTGTTTTGTAAACTTTAAAGCACTAGATCATTGTGGTAACATCAAAAGCTACTATTTTTTATTTCTAAAACCTGTACTTTCAAAGATAGAATGAGTGTACGGGAGTAAAGCAACAGCTTCAGACCCAAGCTAGCAAAGCTAGAAGGGAACTCAGATCTAAGTTTGTGAATGCCCTTTCTGGAGCCAGGACGCAAGCAATCTAGCTCATCAGAGGTGGGTTTTGAGAAGGGACACAGCACCCCCTGCTGTTCAACCTGACAAAGGGCCAGAGCATCATTTCTCCAATTTGGCTTGTCTATGGAGGACCTTAAGGATCAGCTAGTTCAACCTCTTCATAAAAACAAAGGGGGAGACTGACGTATAGAGTTGGCCCTATCATCAGGAAATAGCAGAGGCAAATTTGAAACGGAGGTCTTCAGGGAAAGACTAGATGAGGGTATCATTTCAGGGATTCTTTTTCAGTATGGCCTGGGTTGGGTGACCGCTGAACACCTCTTCCAACTTAACTTTTGCAATTTTGTGAACTTGGGAGAATTTACAGAAGGGGTTCATGTTCGAGTATGTATAGCACTGGACACCCTCTGAGGTCCCTTCTAGTTTGGGTATTTTGTATAAGAACCCATCTTCCCACTGGGGTAGCTCTGTTCCCATAGTGGAGAGCCCAGCCTGGATCTCATTTTTCTTAAAACCTATGAGATAGATGTTATTATGATCCCAATTTCACAGTTGGGGAAACTGAAGCAGATAGAGATTAAGTGACTTGCCTAGTGTCACAGAGCTGGAATGTGTCTGAGACCAAATTTTTTTTCCTAAAATAGTCAAAGCCTTGGGACCTGCCAGCCAAAAGAAAGGGAGACATGATCCCAACTCTCCCTCAATGAAATCCCCAGGCTTAGTCCAGTGAGAGATTCTAGTTGAAGATCTGAGACTTTAGCCCTGCCTTCTCTCACAGTCCCAATCCATGTGTTCATCCTTTGTTGCCGAAGAAGACCATGCCATCAGGGAAATAATGACATGACTTGCACTTGATTGGGTTTTTTTTTTTTTTTTGAGTGAGGGAGGGCTGTGCAGGTCACCAGCCTCACTTCTCCTCCAGAGTCATCTGAATCCATTGACCAGATAATCATCAGGATGACTGGAGATGTCCCAGGATGAGGTAATTGGGGTTAAGTGACTTGCCCAAGGTCACACAGCTAGTGAATGTCAAGTATCTGAGGTGAGATTTGAACTCAGGTCCTCCTGACTCCTGCACTGGTGCTCTATCTACTGCACCACCTAGCTCTTCCCACAGTTCCAATATCAATAAGGGGAAGGAACAAATAGAGATTCAGGAGGGAACCGCTTCCCACCACATATACACACACCCTTCAGCAAAGAGCAAAAGGACAAAGCACTGTGCCCAGACTAATGAGTCCCTTGCAGAGGTGTGTTAAATACCTAGGCTCAAGTCCCAGCTCCCTTAAATATCACAGAGCCAGGCACAGTTGCCTGGGGATATTCCCCTAAAGGCCTCTTTCCAAAATGATGTAACAAATCCATTAAAAAATGTAGAGGCATATCCATCCAACCAAATCAGAATCAGCTAATTATTCAGTCATCTAGTCCAGATCTCCCCTTCTTTCCCACAAGAATTCCATGAGAACCTTTGTCAAATACTTACAAATCTAAGTAAACAATGTTTACCACATTCTCTTTCTTTACCAGGCTAGTTATCATATGAAAAAAGTAAATGAGATTAGTCCAACATGACCTGGTACTGGAGAACAGAAGTAGGACCAAGGGGTAGAAGTAATTGAGAAGCAAGGGAAGGAACAACAGCTAAGCTGGAATTCTACACCAAAGGGAAACCCATAGTTCTATAACTGAACCAACAGTTTCCCAGCTGGCTTACAGTGACTGAATCCATCAACAGGCTACTGGAAATTCAAAGGAGGGAAGCCCATGGTTCTGTTGCCCCAACCTAAGCTTATGGATCTCTAGCCTAAGCTCTTCCTGAGATCCTGGAAGAACATAATATACTCAATACCCTGAGAAAATGATAATAAGGCCAGCCCAGATTTTCTCTCCAGAAGTGTGTAGGACCTGACCCTAACATCAAGCCTGAAGTAAGCTGGAAGAATGAAAAAGAACCCCTCCATAAAAAGCTATTATAGTGACAAGGACAATCAAAGCACAAACATGAAAGATAATGGCTCCAAGACATCTAAAAGCAAAGTCTCAAAGAAAAGCATGGCTTGGGCACAAGTTCAAGTAGAATTTCTGAAAGAGATGAAAAAAGTTTTAAAAAGAATTTAAAATGTTTTTATAGAATGAGAGTGCAAAAGGAAATGATGGGGGGGGGGGGTGGCAGGAAATGAGAGCTATGAAAGGAAGAATTGGAAAGTTTTAGCACAAGGTATACAAAAACTTGCCCAAGCAACAAATGTTCTTAAAATAGACCAAATAAAAACTAGTGACTCCATGACACAAGAAATATTAAAACAAAGTCCAAAGACTTTGAAAAGAAAATTTAAGACATTTCATAACCAAGCAACTAAACTGGAAAAGAGATCAAGAAGAACAAATTTAAGGATCATTGAAGTAACTCACGGATCAGGGGTGAGTAACCTGCAGCGTTGAAGCCACATGTGGCCTTCTAGGTCCTTGGATGTGACCTTCTGACAGAGTCCAAGTTTTATAGAACAAATCCTTTTGTTAACAGAATTTGTTCTGTGAAGTCTGGATTCAGCCAAAGGGCCACATCTGAGGACCCAGAGGACCACATGTGACCTTGAAGCCGCAGGTTCCCCACCCCTAGACTAGCTGAATGCCATCACCAAAATAAGACAAAACAGAACCTAGACATTATGTTTCAAGAAATCATAAAACTGTCCAGCTCTCTTAGAGCCAGAGGGCAAAGTAGAAATAGAATCTACCAATTACCTCCTGAAAGATGACGCCAAAAAGAAAATTCCCAGGAATGTTATAGCCCAAATCTGTTGTCTAGGGGTGCTAAGAACCCTGAAATCCAACAGTACAGGGGTCCAGTATGAATCCCATTCCCCATCAAATCAAAGCTTTAAGATCAAATCAAAAATACTCTACACAGTCAGAAAAAAAAGGATTCAAGTTCTGAGGTGCCATGGTAAGGATCACACACAATTTACTAGCCGCCAGCATAAAGGAGCAGAGACCTTGATGTATATATATTTCAGGTGGCAAAGGATAAAGGCTTACAATCAAGAATAAAGTACCCAGCCAAATTGAATATAATCTTGGATGTGAAAAGTAAAAACAAAAAAACAAGGCCTTAAATGAGATAGAGGACTTCCAAGCATTCCTCAGGAGAAGACTAGAGCTGTGTAGAAACTTTGAAATGAAAAAATAAAAGCTCTTTTTGCAGTGGCAAAGAATTAGAAAATTAGAGTGCCTATCAAATGGGGAATGACTGAACTTGTTATAGAATATGAATGTGATGGAATATTGTGCTATGAATGGTTGGTTGGTTGGTTGTTGTCCTTCGTTTTCAAAGAGGATCAAAATGACATCACCATGATAAAGTGAAGTTTCAGTGAGTCCAGCTGTGGCTGATCAGACCAATAAGAGCTTGAAATACTCTACCACAGGTTGGGCACAGATAGTCCATATGAATTTTTGGGATGGATACTCCAAATTTGTGTATCCTATGTTTACTTTGTGCTGTCTCAATTCACTTTTCTCATAGAGCACAGCACCCTTTCTGATGTGGGCACGCCATACTGAGCAGATCTGTGCCAGTGTATCCCATGTTGCACAGCCAAACCCAAAGTTCTTGAGAGAAACTTTGAGAGTGTCCTTGTATCACTTCTTCTGACCACCACGTGGTCGCCTGCCCCTTGTGAGTTCTCCATAAAATAGTCTTTTTGGTAAGCATACATTTTGCATTCAAACAACGTGGACAGCCCATCGGAGTTGCGCTCTCTGAAGCATAGTTTGAAGGCTTGGCAGTTCAGCTGGAGCAAGGAATGTGATGGAATACTGTTGTGTGCTATAAGAAATGATGGAAGGAATCATTTTTGATAAACCTAATGAGACTTGTATGAAATGGTGCAGAATGAAATGAGCAGAACCAAGAGAACAACTTATACAAAGACAACTTTGAACTATTTAGGAACTCTGGTCTGGCATAATAACCAATCATAATTCCAGAAGACTAATGATGGAAAATGCTATCCAGCTCCCGGTAGAGCCAAAAGATTCTAAAGTGCAAGTCTGAGATTCAGAAGGCATAACAGGGCTTGGAGTCCTCTATTTCCAGATGGCACCGAAACCCACTCATTGCCCATTTGAATTGCCTGCATATATGGGCATTAATTTGTTGTTAGTCATTTTCAGTTGTGTCCAACACTTTGTGACCCCATTTGGACTTTTCTTGGTAAAGATACTGTAGTGATTTGCCATTTCCTTCTTCAGGTCATTTTACAGATGAGGAAACTGAGGCAAGCAGGGTGATATGATTTGCCTAGGGTCTGAGAGCTAGTAAGTGTCTGAGACCAGATTTAAACTCAGCAAACAGGGTCTTCCTGACTCCAGGCCTGGCACTCTATCCACTGCCACCTAGCTGCCCTCAGAGACATTAATAGTCAATATAGGCTGTCCATCCAACTGTATGTTATACTTTGGGTAAGAGATATTCTTTATCAACTTGATCTTTCCTGTGGGCATCATCAGGACAAATTCTTCTCAGTTATTATGGATCTTTTTTTAGGACACTGAAATTTTACAGGGTTTGATGCAATGAAAATAATTCATCTACAAACAGGAGTATCTAGAGGACCTCACCATCCATAGGGAATCCCTCTTCAATTTAGACCTGCACTGAATCTTTTCCTTTATAATGGCAAACACATGTAGTGAGCACACATTCCCTTGTTTTACGCCTTGATTACTATTTATGACCAGTGGATTTGTAAACACAGTTCCTTCTTTTCTATCTTTTAAGGTGTCTTGAATGTTTTTGCTGTATGGATAAGGGACATCTTTTTGTAAGAAGGCCTTCAAGGAAATATTTTGCTTTACTGAATCAGATATATTTTTTAACTAATTTTAATTAATTTTATCAAAAGATAAGAACTATGGAATATTTTTGTTATCTGTTTTAGTTTATCACTTGATGGTGATGAGTAGTCTATTGTAGACTATCAGTTGTGAAAGCTTGTTTACTATTCATAAAGTAATCAGGGTTAACATTTTATTTATTACAAATAAACTAATCACGGATGACCTTGATGTGTTTCTGTAGAAGAATTTGATGAAGATTTTGTATAAATGAAAAAGTAGGAATATAGTTTACTAGATTATCTTTTCTCAGCCACCTTATTTCATTATTACTAAGGTCCAAGATTTTTTCCATGCCTTTTAATATCTTCCCCTTCTTTAGATACCTTGTAAATCAATCTCTTATAGCTTTCACAATTGTGTTGCTTCCAACCTGGATCTCCTCTATGTACAACTGGTTCAATTTGGCCACTTTTCCCATCTTTGTCTCCCTGTTAGAATGTAAGTTCCTTGAAGACAGAAAAATTATTTATTTTATCTTTGTTGCCCCAGTGTCTAGCACAATATTTGGTATATATTAGGCATTTAATAGATACTCGATGATTAATTGTCTGGTAGCTCCATCTCTATCCTTTCTGTAAGCATATTGAGACTGTGATGTCTAAGAGTATTAACAGTACTGATGGTGAAAAGTTTGCTATAAAAAATCTTTGCAGATCTCTTCCATTTTTCTTGTTTATTGCCCTGTTTTCATTTTTGCCCTTAAAGGCCCTTGGAATCACTTTGCTTAGTTGTATCTATTCCAAAGCTTTCTTTAAACTGGTTTCATCTTCTACTGCTTCTTGGTGCTCTATGAGGCAATACATTCATAATTACCTATGATCCTCCTTCATAAGTTTTTAAAAATGATTTTACATCCAGAATTGGTTTTTGGTTGCCCAAAGAGCCTTTGGCTGCCATCTCTTCCCCTGGCAAGTTAGTGAAATGTTTGTTGACTAAGGTGCTTTCCAGAATCTTTTATGGCTTGTTATAGCAATTGATTTGAATCAGTTAAAAGGTATAAATGATCAATATTAATGTCATTTCTTCTGTCCATAACCCATTTTCATAATCAATTACGTATTCAAATAGTTGATATATAAAGATCGATCAATTGAATGTCACATCTCTCTTTTCTTAAAATTAAGATTCTTTTAGAGCAATCCTTCAGGATAATTCGACAGATCTCATTTGCATTGACCAACTGTGTCACCAGAGTGTGGCTAATTACCACTCTCTTCAGGGTTCTCTCGCAGGAGCCTAACTCCAAACTCCAAACTGAAATCCTCAAAGTTTGAATTCACTAGGTTGGATCCTTCAGGACTGAATCAACTATTCAAGTTCCTTTGCAATATAAAATCCTCAGGATTATGGCTGGTCCATTTAGTCAACCAATCAAGCTACTCTTCATGGGCACTGCTATATGAGATGACCAGATGTTCCACAAAATAATATTCTTATTGTCTTTGGGCATACAATAAAACCTTCATCAGTTCCTGCCGTGGCCTCTCCATGGAGTATCTATCTATAAGCTATCCTTCCTTCTTTCTCTGCACAATGAAACCCTTCTTCCATTATTATTTTTTTTGAAGAACACTTCTTTTCCCAGGTGACCTGGAGACTAGAGGGGCATTTCTTGAGTCCATTTACTTTCTCTTCTAGCATCAAGGGCAGCCAGCACTTTTGGCATAGATGCCATTCATTAAACTTAGGTAGAAATGCCAGCTTTGCTCACTGTGCAAGTTACTAGAAAATTGTACCTGTTCTCCATACTTACTGGAAGGGAGATCCTTCATCTCTTTATTCTCGCTAGTAGAATTGTGGAACTACCCTGTCAAACTCCATGCGGTTATCTTTTACCCCAGAGTTGTTCCTCTTTTCACCACTTCCCTTCTAATCTTATGAACATCTCAATAGCTACACCCAACTTTGTTTCCATTATATTGCTAACCAGAGGCATGCTGGAACCAGCTCCTACCAGCTGAAAAGAGCCAATTGTGAAATTTTCAAGGTCCACATTTAGCTAGCAAATACCTCCAAGAAAGACTTTGAATTAGTGTGCCACTGATTATCTAGACCAAGGGTCAGCAAACTACAACCTGTGAGCCAATTCTAGCACATCACTTTCATTTTATTTAAAGAACTTTATTTAATAAAATGAATAAATTTGTTTTATTTATTTGATTAATAATTTATTATAAAATGTAAAAACCATTTTTAGTTCACAGGCTGTACAAAAACAGGCAGATATAGACTTAAAGAGAAAACGTTGATAATGCGGGTTAAACTTTAAAGTGTGTCATGCATACTTTTTTTTTTTTTTGGAGAGCTGGTTGCTCAGCTTCTCCTAATATACCTCTGTTACAAATCCTCTCAATTTTTCTTACCAGCTACCATCTGCTCCAGTTTGGGCCCCCTCTTTCAGCTCAAGGTTTTCCTTCTCAGGTCCTTCTCTTCTTTGATTCCTTCTATAAAGGCAGAGATTGATTGAGCTATTTAATTAGTTATCCCATCCCGTTTAAAGTAAGGGACAAGAGTCTGTACTCTGAAACTTTCACCAACACATTTTGGTTATTTACTAGGTGTGAACAAAGCCTGAGCATCTCCGGCATTTCAATTAAGTGCAAATGGAAGTCTGTTTTGGATTAGTTGAGAGACTTGGTCATGCCCTTTGGGGCATGTAAAACACCAGTAATGTGACTTGGAACTGAGGATGCAAGCATCTGGCAGAGGAGAGAAGCCTCCAGTCAAGCCCCTGAAAAAGAATTGCTTGGAAAGCCTGGGAAGAAAACACCTCAGCCTTTGCCTAGGTCTCTCCCTATTTACTTTGGCAGAAAGAGGACCTTATGAACTTCTGAGGACCACAGTATTGAGATTTTTTATCATAATCCTAGCAGTGTTGTCATAACAGCAATAACCAATGACCAATGGCAGTGTCTGTATCAGAAAACTAGGACAGATTGGATGGGATGGAGAAATACAGATTCAAGGCCATATAGGAAGCCCTGCAGAAGGGCTACACCTAATCCAATTCAATCAACATTTGTTAAGCGCCTACTGTGTGGCAGGCACTTACCCCTACGGGTAATATCTTGAGAACTTCCAGGAGTTATAAGTAATCACTTTGCTACATGTACTTTCTAATCTTCCTGCCACCTCTTATACTCTATATATACTTGTGGAATGATGTGACACAGACTTTTGGGAGGAAGTTTTATAACATGCCACCCTATTATAAATATCCTTTTTTAAAAGTGGATTAAATCTGGCTAATTGATATCAACTGATAATCATAAGCTGTTGGGGGTATAAGCTCAGTTCCATGTGGACAGTCTCGGGCAGGTAAAGGTGAGGACTTCTAAACCTTAGAGTTCTCATGAGGCCCCCCCAGGGAACAGCAGGGAATTGAGGTGTGAGACCGGGCTATCTTGTGCATTTCCGCCTCTTCCCGTGGGAAACGTGCTGGGAGAGAGCATCCCCGTCCTCGAGATTGGCCCGGGGTCTGAGCACACCTATTGTTGTCTAACAGGCACGGTATTCAGGTGCAAACTATGCGGCGGGAGAGCTTAAGTAGGGTCAGGAAAGCCTGAAGGTGCTCTTAGAGCTGAGGGGCCCTTAGAGGACAGAAGGCCCCTCTTTCCTCTCTCCTCTCTTCTCTCTTCCCTCTCCCCTTTCTCCCTCCCCCTCTTCCACTTCCATTCTAATCCCGCCCTGGTCTCTCCGGGCCTTCCAAAAGGCTTTTAATCACACTGAATATCAGGAAATCTAAATCCTCCAGCTCCCCGGGGCATTGTTGTTCATAAGCGGTCATTTGTTCTCCGGCTGCTCCCCATCTTTCTCTTGATATTCCAGTGTGCTCGAGCCAGGGAGAGACCTTCCAAATCCTTTTACAAAATTCTCGGAGGTCTTTTAACTCTTTAGTGACCCCCGCCTCCCTGCATTCCCTGTAAAGTATCTTAGCCCAGACCTCCTGTTCCTCTGGCTTTATTACTGGCAATTGATTCCCCATCCCTGCCCTTTTCCCATGGGTGTAGGAAGCTACTCGCTCTTTCTCTCCTTCCGAATCTAGGATTCGGGACTCGCTGTCTTTCACAGCCCCTTCCGGGTGTCCCAACCACCCAGGATATCTGCGCTTGTCCCTGTTCGGGCGCCAACTGTCAGGCCTAGAGGCCTAAGGGCTACCCGAGTCTTACCTTACCTATCGCAGGTCTTCGGCTGGCCAAACCAGGTAAACGTATGAGAGAAGAGACTTTCCAGAGTCGAACAAGGGTTAGGCTTTATTCAGGGTCTTGGTTACATGTGCAGGGGGAATTCTAAGGAAGAATTCTCCATACTTACTGGAAGGGAGATCCTAACCCTTGTTCGACTCTGGAAAGTCTCTTCTCTCATACGTTTACCCGGTTTGGCCAGCCGAAGACCTGCGATAGGTAAGGTAAGACTCCGGTAGCCCTTAGGCCTCTAGGCCTGACAATAAGCAACTGCAGTGGTGGGGGCTCATGAGCTTTAGTAATAAAAAATACATGCTCCAACCTCTTCAGGGTATCCCTAAAGGGATAAGTAGCTACTTGAGCCCTAGGGGCTTGACCTGCTGGAATAAATTGGGTGCTAAGAAAATAGTTCCAGGGCATGTGCTATACTTCTTTTTCAACTTCATTTCCTCTGCACCTTCCACTTGAATCCTTAAATCATCCCCAGTTTTCTCTCTCCAAGTTCAATCTCTGGTCTTCACAATTCAAAAGCCCTTCAAATCAAATTCCTTCTCTTCTTTCAGTTTAAGTCTTTCCCCCACAAAAACAAGAAGTAGACTTCTAAAGATGTCAGATCAAATCTTTGCTCTGGTACTTGCTACCTGTGTGGCCTTGGACAAGTCAGAGCATGGGAGACTGAGAAGACGCTGGTACCATTCACATAAAATGGGACACTAGGAACAGGAGCTCCTTCCCAAGTCTTTCTCAGCCGTACTACCTCTCTTCCCCCATCTTTGCCTATGAGCCAACCCTCTGGACAAGGCCTGGTACAAACCAGAGCAGGGTGTGACTATAAATGCCTCCTCCCCCTGAAATGCCCCTCTGCCTACAGGCATGTTCTCTCCACCAAATCTTGTCCCTTCCCTTCTTTAAGAGTTGGTAAAGACTATAAAATTCAGATTGAGGCAGTGACCCCTGCATATTTGTTTTTGTTTGGAATGCTGAATTAGTGAGTGACAATTAGAGTTATATTTTTTGAAAAAAAGAAAGAGCATCCATAAAGCAGAATTACCAAGAGAAAACAAACAAAATTTGGAGCAGGATTCAAAGAAGGCAATTTTATTGCTACCATGTTAAATTTAATACATATTTTTTTAAATGCCATATGAGATGACAATTTATATACAATCCTCTTTTTTGCTTTTTGAATACCAAATGCTGAAATTGTTCATGTTTGTCGAGGATTAAGTCCATGATACAGAAGAAAGTAAAAAAAAAGAAAGAGCTAGCTCAAATCTTGTTTCTAAATATTTCCTGAGTACCAATTCTGTGCTTGTTTGTATAAAAGAGACAGATTAAGGTGACAGTCTAGAAGGAATGAGATAGAAGTTCATAAATGACTAATTCAAGTTAGGAAGCTTTAAATGCTATGAGAGAATCACCCAACACATAAACATTTGATGGAAGTCTACTTATTACCAGGCGCTGTGTTAGGCCCTAGGGGCACATAACTCCAGCCACTTAAATTCTTCTGGGGAAGCAACATGTAAATAGAAGGTAAATCAGAAGTAATTTGAGGAGAGAGAAAGCACTAACAAACACTCAGGAGGCTTAGGAAAGGCTTCTCGTAGGCTGAGATTTCTGTGCTGAGACATAAAGAAAGACAACTATTCAGATGGGCAGAGGAAGATGTGCATTCCAGGAATAGAGGTGGTTGTGTTTGTCCTTCCTTCTGGAAGAGGACCATGACATCTGGATGATGACATGACATACAGTTGACTTTGAATTGAGGGAGGGAGGACTGTGCAAGGTCACCAACCTCACTTGCTTCTCCTGAGCCATCTGGGTCCAGTGGGCTGATATTCATCAGGATGACTGGAGATGGCCCAGGATGCAATGGGAGACCCTGGCCCTTTCAGGCTAAGGTCTTAATCACATTCTCACTTTGAGTGAGATACACCATTCAATGAATAGGCTTCTTTAAGTAGTTGCTCAAGGATGGCCCCTTTAATCGGACTGGAAGGAGAAGATCCTCAGGGTTCCTAGGTAAAAGAGAAACAATTATTATTTAGTATTTAAATGGAGGAGAGATTATCTGAATGGAAACAGGAGATTTAATGTTGAATGTAAGAAAGTACCAGTGGAATAAAACTGAAGTAGTAGCTTGGAGCCTGGTCCTAAGCACCAGGCTAGGCAGCTTGTGTTTTATTCCAGAGGTCTCTTTATCATGGAAGCTTTTGACTGAGACTGTGACATGGTCAGACCCAAGTCTTGGGATATTTTGACAAGTATGTGGTGGATAGAATGGAGAGGGGAGAGATTAGGAGTCTGTGATAATAATAGTCCAGTCAAGACTGAACTTGCCTGGGCAAGGGAGATGGCCATGGCAATAAAGAGGATATGAATTGGAGTGATGATGTAAAGGGAGAACCAATAGTCTTGACAACTAATTGAATATGGTGATCAAGGGAGGGAAAGTGGTCAAGAATGAGAGGAGCCCACAATGCAAAGTGGGTGAGAGTCCAGGAGTGAAAGGTCTTCACTGTTGAGACTATATTCCATTGGTTTCCTGCCTCATATACCTCCTTAAACATCTGTAAGAGACGGGTATAGCTGGAAACTCAGCAAAACTGATTGCAATGAGCTCTTATCCCAGCAACCTGGAAGGCAGTTCATGAGTAATTCAAATGTAACCCTAACTCCTGAATTTTTAGCAGCAATAGGACCACATCTGACCAAATGCCTTAAATGAGATAAAAGCCAAGCCAGGAACATTTTCTGGAGCTGGACATAAAACCATTATTGTACAATCATCCTTCCAACTAATACAGCGGTTAAATAAAATTGAGCACAAGCTTCTCACCAAGGTCACCAAACAACTTCCTGCTTTGAAATGCAAGTTTTCTCCTCTCACTACCCATTCTGGGGCTTAAAACTAGATTCCTGATATTTAAATATGTTCTTCTCTACTTTAGGATAAACATATTCACCCTGATTGAATCCAGGTTTTTTGACGACTGTGACCTTGAAATCCCCCTTAATAAATTCAAACTCATCTCAGTCCATTCCATGACAACGCAATTCATAATGTAATCATTCCAAAATGCAGAAACGGAGAAAGCTACAGGGACAAAAGGGGCCCTGTTAAAACAAAGCAGCACAAAGGATCATGTTTAAATAAATACAGAACCTGCCAGTTCTGGTCTTTTCAACTCAAACATTCATTCGCTCATACAAAAGTCTTGAGATTTTTCTTCTTTGTATAACTGATGGCTTTCCTAAAAGCCTCTCCTTTTCCTGTGTGTCATCTGTTTCAAATATAATCCCTGTGAAATAAGATACCAAAGATCATAACCAAATGCAGGAAGTAAGGAAGTTGCTTGAAACTTGAGGGGTAATAAATCAGTGACACGTTTTAGCCTCGAGGTATGAAAAGAGCCCAGGAACAGGGGTCAGGGTTCAAGTTTCAGTTGCATTCCAGTTATGTGCCTTTGGGCAATTTGTTTCTTATCTGAGACTCAGTTTCTCCATGTATAAAGTCCATATAATCTTTATGCTGCCTGATTCAAAAAGGGTTGCTGGTAAGGGACAAATAAAATGCATATGAAAACACACCATTAGTGCTTCGCCAGTTGCAAAGCATGACAGATTTCCACTATATAGTAACAGCTACAGCATTAATAGCTTACATTTATATATCGCTCTGAGGTTTGCAAAGTTCTAGATATGTTATCTCATGTGAACCTCACAACTCTGTGAGATAGGTGCTGTTATCTACACCTTACACACGAGGAAACTGAGGCTCAGAGGTTGTGACTTGCCCAGAGTCATGTAGGTAGGTATCTGAAGGTAGATTTGAACTTGGGCCTTCCTGACTCCAAGTCCAGTGTTCTCATCCATTGTACAACCTAGCTGTCTCCCAATTTGAATATATTCAAATTAACTGTCATTTGGAAAAATGAATCCAGCAGTACCAACTCCTCTTCTCCCCTCCCCCTTCTCATTCTTTGCTTCAAGGGATTAATAGTTTCAGGGTCAATCATTCAGAGAACTGATATTGAGTGATCCTTTAGATCTCTGGAGACCAACAGAATTCCTTCTCTTTCACCCTAGCTAGTTTCTAGCCACTAGACATCCCACACTGATTTGCTGCTTCCCAATTAATTCATCAACAAGCATTTAGTAAATGTCTATTATGTGCTGGGCTCTGTAGGTAAAAAGACAAAAAGCAAAGTTTCTGCCTTCAAGGGAGCTTACTTTTTCTCTTTAGGCATGTAATATTCTGCACAAAGTACAAGATAGTTGAGTTGGAGGTACTACCAGTTGGTTGGACAAGGAAAGGTCTTATGTAGGAAATGGGAACACAAGTGCCAGGCCTCCTGGTAGGTAGCTGGTGTTACTGGTAGGAAAATGATTTTGCCAGTCTTATCAGCAATAATAAATTTTATGCATATGTATATGTGTATGTGTATGTAAATACACATATATGTGTGTTTACATATATACACTCTCTCTTTCCCCCTTTCCCTGTTTCATTCTTTCTCTTTTACAAGTTACAAAGAATTTAGGTATGCTGTCTCATTTGATACCTACCCCATGACAGCCCTGTGAGGAAATTACGTATTATCCTCATTTTACAGATGAGGAAACTAAAACAAAGCTAAGGACTTTAAAACCAGGTCTTTTGACTGAGTGCAAGGCCAGAGTTTTTACCACTACAGAAAATACTATACAGTTTTAAAGACCTACTTGTGAAACTAAAATTGGAGAAAATAAAGAAACCAGTGATCATTATAAAATAAAAATGTTCTTTATTAGAGATAGGCTTAGTATATAAGTATACATAGCATGATATTAAATAGTTTAAACTATTGATTTTATTTCTATTATAACTTTACAAAAGCAGTCATTTATCTTTAAAAAAACACACTATTTACAACCTTGAACACAACACGTTTATTTTCCTTCATCTGAAGATCAAGTAGAATCATCTCTTAGGAGGGAAGTCTCCAACATCATGTAAAAATGCTCGTAATTCAGCTAAAATACACTATGTGTGCATAGATTCCATGATTTAAGACAGGAAAGCTACACTTTCACTGAAATAGCATTCTCAGAAACACATTTAAATTACTGCCTGTTGCATTATGGCAATCTTAACCTTCAGACACATTTATAAGCATAGCCCATATAAAGATGCAGTGATCAAGGTCATCCTGCAGTAATATCACTGACAGGTATAACCAGATTTTTATCACGATCTCATCAGAATGCTATTAGATAATGCTCATTAGATTGTAGGCACCTTGAGGGTAGGTTTTTTGGCTCTTTTTATATCCCTGCCACTTAGCACTTAGTGTCTGGCATACAGTAGGCGCTTAATAAATGTTTGATGCATTGATGTGTCCATTCCTAACATGAAAAGAATTCACAATTATATAGCCTGCTAATTTGCAAAGCTTTTTACATCTATTATCTCACTCAATCCTCACACTGATCCCACAGTAATATTACTAGATGATGATGATAACAGTATTTATATAAGACTTCAAGGTTTTCAGGGTGCTTTATATATGTCATCTCATTTGATCTTCACAACAACCCCAGGAGGTAGGTGTTATAATTGTCCTCATTTTATAGATGAGGAAATTGAAGTTTGAAGGGGTTGTGACTTGCCAGGGGTCACATTAGGACGTGTCTAAAGCAGGAGTTGAACATGTCTTCTTGACTCCAAGTCCAGCGCTCCACCCACTTTATCACCTACTCTTTGAGGAATCAGTTATTGATTATCAGGCTGGGTAACCCTGTATATAAAAATTACATCCTTGAAAACTCAAAATGTTTGATTCCGTGGGGAATGGGGGTGGGAGGGGAAAGGAGAGATAGAAGGAGAAAGAAGGGGATCAATCATTGACTCTCTCTAAATACCTGGACCATGGCAACTGGACACATGGCCTTTAGACTCAAGATTTTAGTTTCCATCCATTATGTCTGACATAATGGATAGAGAGCCCCAAATAGCTTGTGAAAAGAAAGTCTTGTTTCCAAGCACTGAAGAAATTTCATTAGGGACCCCTGGAATAAGGGTGCCTTATTAGTGTTCGAATGGAAGGTCTAGGAAAGTACATAGTACCTGAGATGGAGACTCACAGACATACACGCTCATTGTGTGTGCTGTGTTCTCTCCAATGCTGCACATATGACATGTTCAAAGTATAAATCCTTCCAATGGGTTGATAACATTTGTTTCCATTGTACTGATGTCGTCCTAGACTTTTTTCTGCAATAAGAGAATGCTGTCCTAACAAAAGAATTATTTTAAATTATTTTCAATCTCCATGCAAGTTCTCCTGTAACGCCTCCTCTTGGCACAGGGGTGAACCAGGATGGGGGACTTAATGTTCATGTCAGAAAAAGGCAAGCTCTAGAAAGTTTGAAAAGCTGGGAGTATGGACCTTCTGGCCGGTGGGGTTTGCAGTGTGAGAACTAGCCTAATCAAGCCCAACTTTCATCAGTAGGAAGTTGGCAGCCAGGTGATTTTTTTGGGGGGGGGGTTAGATTTTATAGGACTTTTGAAAGTGTCTACTACAGAACAGAAGAATTTCAGTTTGTCTGAATAAAGAGAGTACTCACACTGATGAAAATAGAGATAATTGAATTACTTAGAAATATAAACATTTTTAATATTGATGGTAAACTTCCTAGAACCTTTTTCTCCCTAATTTAAATAATGCAGCACCATATACATATGTAAGTAAGCATGGAAAAAACCCTGAAGCTGTCCCTGTATATCTGGCAGGCAGTTTCTACAGAGGTGACGTTAACAACCAACCAGATGGCTATATCATACTTTAAAAGTTTATTTTGTGGTGTGTGCTTTTTTAAGTGCCACCCTTACATAAGAATCTTGTTATTCAAGTATCAACTAGAGATACTTAAAAATGCTTATGAAAATTTCTTCATTACATGAGTTATAAGTTCATTAAGGAAAAATCCAGGCCTTGGCCACAGGGGGTATGACACAAATAGCCAGCCAGATCAGTCATTGCTCTGCTGTCAATACAGCTTGATCATATACAGTGTCAGGATGGAAATTTTAATGATGAAAATAAGAGTGCTCGTGAAACTCACCTGAAAAACAAACTATAAATACAGAATATTTAATCCCAAACCCGTGAATATGCAGGTGGACTCATGACATGTCCAACAGACAAAGCAAAGGGTTATCACTCAAACATCCAGGGATCTCTACTGAATTTGGTCAGAAAGTTTTCCAATTTGCTTTTACAAGTCACAGCACCATCGTTACTGCAGTTTTCAAGCATAGCCAGGAATTCACTGCATGGATAGTCTTGGGATTAATGGTTTTAACTGTGGGATTTTTAGGTAAGCAAGATTTGGCTGCTTAATGCTGACATTCCCTCAATCATAATTAAGTCTTAGTCCACTTCCTATTCCAGGTGAAGGATCAGAGCATAACTTAGCATGGCAAAGAATGCGATTGTCTTGGCCACATGAATATAAAACATCATGGTAGAGTTCACTCACAGTTCTGTGACCTCAAGTAAGTAACCTCCCTTTTCTGGGCTTCAATAAAATGGTTGTTTGAGTTGAGTTGATGAGATAAGTCGAATGAGTTGAACAGAAGGACTTCTAAAGTTCCTTCCACTTAAAAAAAAAGTGATGAGTGTATGATAACAGCAAGAATATGCATTTATTTAACATCACCCCCAGTGGTCCTATTTTCTGGGCATCACAGTAACAGTCTGTGGGAAATACATTTTAAAGTGCTAAAAATTATTCAACTTTCCAGATAGCAATCTTCCCCTCTTCTTTGCCTGAACCACTCAGCACATATCGGTCCTCTGCTGAACACAAAGCCTTCACTATGTCAGCATGGGCCACCAGCTCCTTCTCCACAATTTTCTTATCAGCATCAATTACATAGATTTTTCCCTTGTATTTTCCCTGGGATAGTCCTTTGCTGCCAATCCAGATCTGAAAAAGAAAAAATCATGGGAGTACATTAAAAACTGTAATTTATAATTTTTTTCTTTTGTTTTTCTCAATTCCATGCACACAATTTTTTTTAACCATTCCTTTTTTTAAATTATGAGTTCCAAATTCTCTTGCTTCCTCTTTACTTTCCCTCCTTGAGAAGGCAAGCAATTTGACACAGATTATATATGTGAAGTCATATAAAACATATTTCCATATTAGCCATATTGCACTTAGGGGCATAGTGGATAGAGTACCAGGTCTGGAATCAGGAAAACCTGAGTTAAAATCTGGCATCAGACCCTTATTAGCTGCGTGACCCTGTCACTTAACCCTGTTTGCCTCAGTTTCCTCCGCTTATCAAATGAGCCAGAGAAGGAAACGGCAAAACTAGTAGAGTATCTTTGCCAAGAGGACCCTGAAAGGAGTTATGAAAAATCAAATATGACTGAAAACAGCTAAACAATAACAACATGTAGCAAAAAGAAAACAGACAAAAAAGAGGAAAAAAGAACTATAAAGAAAGTTAAAAAAGTATGCTTCAGTCTGCATTCAGACTCCATCAAGAACTATCATTTTTTAAAAAGCATTTCCTACCTCCACCCATCATCCAAAAGCATTGTACAGATGAAATAGATCCCTCTCTACTAGGTACTTACATTCCGGTTTTGGCCACCACCAATACAAACAAAAGACATGATAATAACTCTGGACTGATGAATTTTGTAATAGGTCCTGCACAATCAAATGTGACAAAGACATTCTAAATCTTGGAGGTAAAAATTCTTATAAAAAGGTACCTTGGGAAAACAACAATGATGAATGATGAAAATAATGAAAATTATGATGATGACACATTTATAGAGCACTTCAGTCCCAAAAGAGAAAAGGTGCTGAGGCCTGAAGAAGGAACAACTTCCTCATTTCTATTTGCTGATGCTATGAGTTAAAGGGATGGTATAGATACCTGGGGAAAGTGGAACTTTTAGAGGAAAATGATCATATTTTACTATTTATGAGTTCCTTGGAAATTTTTATCGGGTTAAACATAACCTGTCCTATCAATATTTTGTTAGTCTGATTTCTTGCATGAGAACTGAAGGTCCTTCTTTTTAAGGGAGACCTAGGCACAAGCTGAATTCTGATATTCCAGTTAGGTGGTGCAGTGGATAGACCACTGGGCCTGGAGTCAGGAAGATTCCTCTTTGTGACCTTGGACACTTACTAGCTATGTAACCCTGGACAAGTCATTTAACCCTATTTGCCACAGTTTCCTCATCTGTCAAATGAACCAGAGAAGGTGATGTATCTTAGTTAAGAAAACTCCAAATGTTTTGGACACAACTAAATAACAACTGTATATATCTAAGAAAATTACTGAGAAGCACTCCAAGACTGAACCTAGGCCACGTAAACTCTGAGCCACAGCTTTTATATAAATAAGACTTTTTAATATATCCACTTAATATATCCACATTTTCTTCTTAGTAATTCTGTGACATAACATAATTAGCCCCATTTAACAGATGAGGAAACAGTCTCAGAGAAAATGATCTGCCCAAAGTCACACAGTCAAATAACACTCTTGCCCTTATGGTTGCCTCTTCTAATTTATGGGACTTTTGTAATTTTTCTAAAATGTTCTCACTTTCATCATCTCAAGTGACTTTCATGAGAGCCTTCTAAATTAGGAAGAATAAACGTTTGATTTAACTGCCAAACCCAGTGACCTCATTTCAATATAAATCCTTCTTGACCTCTCTTGACACTGCTGATAGTGCCCTCCTCCTCAGCACTCCCTCCTGGCTCTCCTCCCACTTGTCTGACTGCCTATCAGTTTTGTTGTTGCTTTTGCTGGATTTTCAACCATGTCATACCCACAAACTGTGGTTGTGCCCATGGCTCACATTATCCTGAGCCCTCTTATTTTCTCCAGTCTTTCATCACCAACTGCCTACTGGGCATTCTGAACCGGCATCTCAAATGCAATATGTTCAGAACAGAACTCATTTCTTCCCCACACCCTCCCCTCTTTTATAAACTTTGTTATTACTGCCAAGGGCACCCCCATCCTTTCAATCCCCTAGGCCCAGAACCTTGGTGAAATCCTTGACTCCTCACTCTCACTCATCCCATATAGCCAATCTGCTGCCAAATCCCATCATTTCTATCTCTACAGTTTCCCTAGCCTCTCCTCTCCATTCCCACCATACCCACTGGTTCAGGCCTATTATCTCTGACATGGACTACAGCAACCTGAACATCCTGCATTAATTCCAGCAGCCGTAACAAAGCTGCTAGAGGGGTTTTTCTAAGGCACAAGGATAATCGTGGAAAAGTCCCTCCATACTCAATAAGCTACAATTACTCCCTATCACCTCTAGAGTCAAATATAAACTCCTCTGTCTGGAATTCATTCATTCATTCATTTATTAGATTCCATTATGTTTGTTGTTTTTTTAAATAATATTTTAAAATTATTTGACACAGATTATATATGTGAAGTCATACAAAACATATTTCCATATTAGCCATATTGCAGCTAGCGGCATAGTGGATAGAGTACCAGGTCTGGAATCAGGAAGACCTGAGTTAAAATCTGGCATCAGACCCTTATTAGTTGCGTGACCCTGTCACTTAACCCTGTTTGCCTCAGTTTCCTCCTTTTATCAAATGAGCCAGAGAAGGAAATGGCAAAACCAGTACAGTATCTTTGCCAAGAGGACCCTGAAAGGGGTTATGAACAATCAAATAAAAACAAAAGAGAAATATAAAGGAAGTAAAAAACGTATGCTTCAATCTGCATTCAGACCTTGTGTGATCTCCCCTTCTGCTAGTGCTCTATTTCTCAAACTACTCTGGATTCATTTGATATTTATCTAGTTATCTACATATGTATGTATGTATACATATATATATGTACATATACATATACACACACATATACATACACATACGCACACACACACATATATATTCTGTATATATTTGGGCAGCTAGGTGGTGCAGTGGATAGTGCCAGGAATAAGTTAGGAAGATCCATTTTCCTGAATTTGAATCTGGCTTCAGACACTTACTAGGTGGGTGACCCTAGGCAAGACACTTAACCCTATTTGCCTCAGTTTCCTCATTTGTCAAATGAGCTGAAAAAGGAAATGGCAAACTACTCCAGTATCTTTGCCAAGTAAACCCCAAATGGGGTCACAGAGAGTCAGGCACAATTGAACAACTACTGTATGTATATTTATATATGTTCACATTTACTTTCCCCCTTTAGAATATAAAGTACCTGAAGGTAGGAACTATTCCTTTTGGCACATAAATACTTATTGATTATCTACCTTTTCAAATAAAGAAATTAAGGTTCAGGGAGAGGAAGTGACTTAAGCTTGCTAGGAAGTGTGGGAGCCAGAATTTGAATGCAGGTCTTTCTACTCCATAAGGTTTACAGATGTCTCATACATCATTCCTTTAACTCACATGGGTCTGATTCTTCCTCATGTTCTGGATTCCATTCTTTAAATACACACAAAGAAAAACTTATTATATTCCACCTCCGTCAGTATGTAGGTCTCTGTCGAAAGGAGCACTGTAATGACGGGAATGGTTTCAGAAAAACCTGAACGGATGCAAAGTGAAGTGCACAGAACCAGAAAATAACTATACATAACAGAAATACTGTAACGATGATCAGCTCTGAAAGACTTAGCTACTCTGATCAATACAATGATCCAAGACAATTCCAAAGGACCCATGATGAAAGATGCTCTCTATCTCCACTATCTCCAGAGAGAGATAACTTATGAACTCAGTGCAAACTGAAGTATAATTTTCTTTATTGCTTTTTTTGTACCATGGCCAATAATATGGAAATAAATTTTGCATGATTTCACATATATAACTGATATATTGCTTGCCTTCTCAATGGATGGGGAGAATTTGGATGGGGCTGGAAGGGGAGAATTTGGAACTTAAAATGTATTTTTTAAATGTTAAAAACAAATAAACAATAAATTTAAAAGAAAAAGAAAGAAGTGCAGTTTGGGATTAAATGGGAGTCTCTAAGAGGTAAATCACATCATAGCCACAAGATTCAAGCAAGAGGAAGGCTGGAGGTCTTACGTCTGATTCTATGTCCTTTTAGTATGTATTCTCATGGCATTCAAGTCCTTTAGAAGTAAAAATAATAATATAACGCTCAGAACCATGGTATCCTGGGATGAAGTCATAAAAGTTAAGAGGTATTTTACAAAAAGAAATGTATGGACCCCCAGAGAATTCGAAGAAAAAGGAAAATAACTTATTTGTACAAAAACCTAACAACTTTTTGTAGTGTCAACGGACTAGAAGGTAGGGGGATGGATGAATAAACTGTGGTCTGTGAATGTTATGAATATTATTGCACCATAAGAATTATGAAAGGGACAATTTTAGAAAAATCTAGAAAGATCTGCATGAAATGATACAGAGTAAAGTGAGTAGAACAGGAGAATAATTTATGTAAGACAAACAACTTTGAAAGACTTAAGAACTGGTTGATGCAGTTTTGTTGTCTGGTCATTTTTCAGTCACGTCTGACTCTTTGTGACCTCATTTGGGGCTTTCTTGGCAAGGATACTGGAACAGTTTGCCATTTCCTTCTCCAGCTCACTTTACACATAAGGAAACCAAGGCAAACAGGGTTAAGTGATTTGTCCAGGGTCACATAGCCAGTAAGTGTCTGAGGGCAGATTTGAGCTCAGAAGGAGTATTCCTGACTTCAGGCCTTGCACTCCATCCACTGAGCTCCCTAGCTGCCCCACTGATGCAACGATCAATCACAATTCCAAAGGACCAGTGATGAAGCGTGCTACTCATCTCCCAACAGAAGTGATGGAGTCAAGATGCATAATTAGATTTGGGAGAATGGTCAATTTATTTTACTTGGCTTGACTATGTATATTTGATAAAGGGCTTAGTTTTTTTTTCTTCCAATGGAGGATGGTGGTGGGAGAGAGAGGGAATAAATGCTTGATAATCAAAAAGAATAAAAGAAAATAAGATTTTAAAGTGACAGGGGAATACTGCTCCTCAGCAGCATCCATCATGCCTTCTGTGAGGCCTAAACTCCAACAACCCCAGCCCAGTTTTAAAAGTACAATAAAGCAAATTTGTTCCAGAGAACAAGACTAGCACTTCCATGCATGAAAGCTTTAAGGTGGTATATTCTGACTTAACGTAAGAGCCCTCTAATAATTAGAGTTTTCCACAAATGGTATGGTCTGCCTCATGAGGTGCTGGTTAGGTAACTGTTGCATGGGGAGTGAATGCCCTCAGGGCAAGAGGTTCCCATATGTTGCTTCAAAGTCACAGATATTGCGCTTGCACAAGGCCCTTGCCCACTTTACTGCCCTCTTCTATAAAACAAGGAAGAAATTGGACCAGATAGCCCAAAGATCACTGTCGTACTGATATTCTATGAGTTAATGACTGGTCCTGGGACACGTGTCCGTGGGATAATAGGCTTGTATTTGCTCACCTGCACACCAATATATCTCTCTTTCTATTGCCCTGGGTCAGGGATCAACCCCTATGACTTTGACAAGTGACACTGAAAAAGTTGATACCTGGTTCTTTACTCTGATCATACAGCTGATCTCTGAACAGTCTTGAAGCTGAATTTTATGAGGTGGCCTTGAGAAGTCCTTTATGTTCCAGACATATATGTCTCTGTGTCCAGCACATGCTGTCCAGACCTGGTCTTGCTAAAAATACAAGTGACAGTGTGACACTTTTATTCAGGTGTTTTACTGCTAAGCAGTATCAGACTTACTAATTATGTTCCACAATGAAATGTTTTGAAATACCTCCGGAATCAGCTGGAAACAGAGGAAAGAGGGGAATATTTCCTTAAAGAGCTCATCAACTTTCAGTTCTTGACGAAGAAATCCATTTGTTGTCACAACTATAATGCTATAGCCTATACCTGCAATGTTTAAAAAACAAAAAAGCTGCTCAGATTGGGCACGTCTTAAAAGTGAAATATGGCTTAACTACTATATACCAGATCAAGTGCAGAGCTCAGGTAGAAGTCATTTAAATGAAAGAAAAACATCCTTTCTGCGTTCCTAGGAGCACTTGTTTATTTTTTTACAAAGTACTTTTCAAATCTTTATGTTAAATATCAAATTCAAACATTTGTTAAATTCCTGTAATGTGCAAGGTCCTGTGAGAGGCAGCTAGGTGATACAGTGGAGTCAGGAAGACCTGAATTTGAATCCAGTCCAGACACTTAATTAACTCTGTGACCCTGGGCAAATCACTTCACCTGTGTCAACCTCCCAGGGTTGTGAGGATCAAATGGGATAATATTTATAAAGCACCTGCCACACTGTAGGTGCTCAATACATGCTAGCTGTTAATATTATTGCTAGGGTGGGGTGGGGAGACACGGATGAGTAAGATTAGGAGCTTCTGTTCTAGCAGGGACATGCTACATATCCAGATATCTATAAAGCAAAATAGAATGGTAACTGCACAAGAAATGTGTAAGAGTAAAATAACTTTTTAAAACATTTAATTAGAATGCATTTGTTGAAAAGGAGAGAGACCTATAGGGATAACTGTGGGACAGAGGAATGAAGTGAGTGCCCTTGGATAAATCACATCACCTGTCTGCCTTAGTTTTCTCAACTATAAAATGAGATAATAATAGCACCTACCTTGCGGGGTTGTTGTGAAGATCAACAATGATGAAAATAGAATTTACACAACTCTAACTATGGGCCACGCTCCATGCTAACTGCTTTATAATGAATATCTCATTTCATCTTCACAACAACCCTGAGAAACAGGTGCTTTTATCATTCCCGTTTTACAGATGGGTAAACAGAGGTTACATCACTTGCCCAGGGTCACAAAGCTAATAAGCATCTGATGCCAGATTGGAACTCAGGTCTTCCTGACTCCAGGCCCAGTGCTTTACCCACTGTGCCACCTAACTCACTCATGAGATCAAATGAGATATTATTTGCAAAAGCGCTTAGTGTGGCAGTGCCTGGCACATAAATGCTTATTCTCCTCTCATCTTCCAAATAAATAGTATGACCAGATCTTTGCATAAGATTTTCCAGTAAAGTTCCTGGAAGGTCAATTCTGTTTCATTTTTACCTCTGTGACCAGTAAGCAGCTAGTACAGTACTTGGCACACAGTGCCAAGGTGCTTAACAAATGTCTATTGATTTGAATAAGGAAGAATAATTTGGCAGCATTAAGAAGAATGGATTAGAATAGAATGGTCTTTCTCCTCCCCTCTGCCTCCTAGCTTCCCTCAGTGATTCAGCTCAAATCCCATTTTCTACAAGAAAGCCTTCCTGGCCTCCCCCTAACCCCTTCCCCTCTGCCTTCCCTCCAGGATCATAATTCCACTCACACCTGTGTGTGTCTTGTATGGACCATATTTTGCTCCTTGCATGCAGGGTCCATGTTCTTCCTTTTCTTTGTATCCTTGGGACATAGCACAGTAGCTGGCATGCAATAAGTGCTGTTTATTGACTGACAGAGACTGGGGGTGAGAATAATGAAAGAGCTCCCCCAGAAATCTCACTGGGGGGTGAGGGTGTAGATTGGTAGTGGTGGAGACAATGAGAAGGGACCCAGAGGGAGGGATACTGCAGAGACCTTGGCAACCTCAGCCAAGTGAGGATGCCAGCAGCAAACCCAGCGGAGACCGAGGACTGTCTTTGGGGAACGGTTTGAGTAGATTTTCACTGCCCTCATAATGTTCCCTGATCAACATTAATTCACAATAATATCCTTAATATGTTATAAGCTCCTTAAAGCTGGGAAACCCTGCAGCACTTTTAGACAGATCCCCATTTATAATGTTATTTCCCCCGGAATGTCATTCTGGGTAATGTCACGTTTTCACACAACCAATTAATTATGTTAGGGAAGCTATGCCTGCTTCTACTTTATTTCTGTGATCTTGTTACATATTTCATTTTGACCTTTAATGAAAACTTTTGAGTTAAAAATAACTGATATGAAGCACTGAAAAATGAGCAGAAGTTAAATTTGATTAGACTTAGAGTTAAGGGGATGAAGTAGGGAAAGGGCTGAATTTGGAGTCAAGGGAGACCTGGGTTTGAATCCTGCTTCTGATGACTATTAGTTATATAACTATGGATGAGCCACTGAGCCCCAAGCTCCTCTGCCAGGAGTTATTAACACCTGTATTAGTTACCTCCCAAGGTTGTTGTAAGACCACATGAGACAGACAGGCTTTGCAAACTTTAAAGCACTGTTATGTATGACTGTTAAAGGAAGGGAGAGAAGGAAAGGAAGGAGGGAGAGGGGGAGAGAGAAGATAGGAGACAGGACAGAAAGAGAGAGAGAGAGAAGAGGAAAGGAGAAAGAGAACTAGTTTTATGAAAATCAAAAAGTAGAAAGCAAAAAGAAATACAAAGAGAATCTACATGCTAAGACACACACACACACACACACACACACACACACACACACCCGCACACCTAGTCATTTACATTTTGTCTCCCCCCTCAGAACGTAAGAGGGTGGAAGGTAGGGACTGTTTTGGCTTTTATTTATATCCCTGACGCATAATAAGGGCTTAATCAATGCTTGTGGTTTTGCTGACTGAGGAGTGAGAATGAACTTAAATAAAATCACAGTGCTAAGTTAGTTTCAAAATACATTTTGATGGTGTGCATCCCCAGACTTACAGCACCAAAGGCGGCCATTATGAAGCTTAATGGAAGTTAGAGTTTGGCACGGCAGGTGAAATCTCCTGATCACTTTCAGGGTACTGACATTCCAAGCAATGATTACTCCATCCAAACTGCATGAATAGACTTCACTACTGCTGAAAGAAAATTTTAGGACTCACTGTTGTGTATACTTTAATTCAAGAGAGAATATAAGTCATCCCTGGATAAAGCTGTATGTAAGCCATGGGAACAGTAAACAAATTACATGGAGAACTAGGGTTGAAACATCAATGCTAAGAAATAAGAATGGCAATGTGGGATTGCCAAAAGTTTACTTAAACTTAATTAAGTCAAGGCATGACTGTCGGTTTGATAGGGTGACGGCTGCTTACTTTCCCTGACTACGCCTCTGCCTTCGATGCTTACTAATTACATGTGACCTTGTATAAGTCACTTGGCCTCAGTTTCCATATCTGTAAAATAAGGGGCCTGGACTAGATGACTTCTGAGGCCCTTTCCAGCTTCTGGTCTATGGACCTGAGATTCTAGGATTCTTTGTGGGCAGTATTCAATGTCATATTAGAGGGACTTATTAAACTCCTATGGCGATGATGTTGGTGATAATAGTAACAGCTTCCATTTCTAAAGGACTTTTCAGCCCTTTGAGAGATAATATTATATGATTAGTAATATTATTGATATGCATTTTTAAGATGAATGAACAGGCCAATCTGGTGGATTTAGTCATTTACAGGACTGTAGAGGCAGTGGGATAAGGTGAAAAGTCAGTCACGGAACCAGGAAGGTGTATGTTCATGTGCAACTGGCACAGTGAAAGGACGGCCGGCTTTGGAGCCAGGAAGGTCTGAATTCAGGCCCCACCTCTGATACTTATTGGCTGTGTGACCCTGGACAAGCCACCTATTCCCTCATTGCTCTGTGTGAATTTCCAAGATTATAAATAGTATTAAAGATGTTGACTTACATGGATAGAGGGAGTTTCCTATGCCAATGAAAACATTAGGTTAGTCCCTCACACCTCTCCCTGTCCATACCACTAATAAGTGGGGCAGTCAGGCCTCAACTTAGTTATCTGACAACAGACAGTGGAGGGCCCCTTTCTCTAATACAGGAATTATGAATATCTTTTTGTGTCATGGACCCCTCTGGCATCTGGTAAAGCCTACAAGCTTCTTCTCAGAACCGTGTTTTAGATGTATAAAACACAATATAGAGGACTACAAAGGACTGTATTGAAATAGATTTATCAAAATATTTTTTTAAAAAACAAGTTCATAGATCCCAGGCTACACAAACAAAACCCCGAATAACTGAAAAGCTAAAGATATAACTTATAATGCTGAAGTTTAATTTTTAACATGAACAATAGTTAGATACCCAAAAATGAGCCTTACAGGATCAGATTTTAATGAAGACAACACATTACCTTTTCACCCTGTTTTTGTTTAATTTTCACATTAATAACTTCTAGTTGGTGAACTCATTTGAACAAAACTTCCATTATTCAAAATGAAAGACTGTCTCATGGTGGGAAGGAAGTTAAGTGTTAACACAGTCAAAATATCACTGAGTGGTGTCAAGTTACTGGGCATCTATGTCTGGCTCTGCTATTGATTTGGACAAGTCCCTTCACCTTTCTGGGCTTCACCATCTTTATCTGTGACCTATCGGGGTTGGACTAGCTCAGAGGTATCAAAATTCTGGCATTCTTGAATCAAATTAAAATGTAACTGGGAAATGTTTAACAACAATATATAAAAATACACTACCAGCATAGATAATGTGAATTTGTAATTTCCTAAATCAATATGCAGTCCATAAGGATGCATTTCTATTTGAATTTGATACCATTGGATTAGATGATCTAGGGTCCTAATAGAATTAAAAATTCTAAGATTTGTTGGCAAAGGGAAAAATGCCATTCAGACAAATTGCTGCCTATTTTTATAGCCATGAAGACAATTTAATTCAGATTATGACCTCTTTCTGGAAACAGATTTCAAAACATTTTTCTTTTTTTAGTATTTTGTTTCTTATTAAAAGCCACTCGTCTTATTTCACTTCTTCAGCCTTAATTTACCTAGATCCCTTGTTTCCATCTTCTACAATTAAATCCATGATGCTCGAGCGATGATCAGTGAGCTGCTTGTTACAGGACATACTATGGATGTTAATAATGTAAATAATCGAGTCCTGAGAGCCGATCCAGACTTGATTCTGCTCTGCCATCAGCATGCAATTCTGCAAGATGCAAAGAGATTGAGAATTTTCTTAACAAATGAATAAAACTGAACATTATATCTAGAGATATGGGTTCAAAATTTTTGTCTGATTGTATAACCTTAAAACAATTTTCAAAAATGAATGATTTTTAACTTGTATTAAATGGTATTAATAGATGCAAATTATGGAAACCAATTAAATATTGCTTTTCACTTAACCATTTATAAAGGACTACAGTAAATGGAATTATTTCATTTCTGTGTTCCATGATGGTTCTATCTATTAATACAGATAATATGATTTTAAATTTTATCATGGAGGTAGGAGGAAGCCACTGGAGTTGATTGAATACGGGAGTGAGACAGTCAGACCTGTTTATTTGGGAAGATCATTTTAACAGCTTATTGGGGAATAGAGTGGCGTGGGGAGAGATTTGAGGCAGGCTGACCCACCAGCACACTATTACAATAGCCCAGGCACGAGGTTATGAGGATCTGCACCAGAGTGGCTGGTTGTGCTGTCAAAGGAAGTGTATATGAGAGATATTGAGAAGGCAGAATCAACCAACAATCAACTGGCTCTGTGTGTGTGTGTGTATAGTAAGAGAGAATCAAGGATGACAAGCAGATCACAAGCTTGGTAAAAACCAAGAGAAAACTCCCCTTTTTGTGCTTGTGAAGTTGATTTTTTTTACACCAAATGTTTTATTCATCATTATTATATTTCATCTTAAGAGACTGAGTTCAAACTTCTAGCTAACCAAGAACTTTTTGAATCCTGAATGTCATGTAAAGTCTCTATTTTGTATTACTTATAAATATATCATGCATGCCATTGTGCAATTTACCTAAGTAACTGATAATAACCTGAGTAATACATAATCTAATAACCTAAGTAATAAAGATACTGTGTGTGTTCATCTTTTGTTGCCAAAAAAGACCGTGCCATCAGAGAAATAATGACATGACTTGCACTTGACTTTGTTTTGAGTGAGGGAGGGCTGTGCAGGTCACCAGCCTCACTTCTCCTCCAGAGTCATCTGAATCCAGTGACCAGATATTCATCAGAATGACTGGAAATGACCCAGCATGAGGCAATTGGGGTTAAGTGACTTGCCCAAGGTCACACAGCTAGTGGGTGTCAAGTGTCTGAGGTGAGATTTGAACTCAGGTCCTCCTGACTCCTGCACCGTACCACCTAGCTGCTCTAGGTCAATATAGTGGTCACAGGGATCCATTTCTATTTAAACCTGACACCACTGCTTGAGACAACCACTAACACACTATTCCTAAAGGACAGACAGGTCTGACAACATCCTCCCCTGTTCAAAAATAACCACTGGCTCTCTACTACCCTTATGACCAAATACAAACTCCTAAAGTTTAGCGTTAATACAACAGGGTCAACTACAGATCTCTGGGACACTCAAAGATTTCCCTCCAGGATAACACCAGGTCATTAATTACTACACTCTGAGACAAGATTTTGGGGTGGGAGGAACAAGTGAGAGAAAAGAACACCCTAGCATTTGTCCAGATGAAGTCTCCTTCCACTGTTGTATCATGTGTCTATGTCAGATTTGTTGTCCATTTCCCCAAACTTATCTACTCTTTTGTTCAGCTGATTTGTAGTATATTTTCTTCACAATCTAAAAGCTCTCTGATTTTATGGTTCTTGGACTGGCTTCCATGAGCATATTTTCTTGTTTTTTAATTTTTTAATATATTTATTTAATATTCTATTTCCCCAAATTATATGTAAAGATACTTTTGTTTTTTAAAAAGTCTCTACATCCCTCCTTCCACTCCACCCTTCATTGAGAAGGCAAACAATTTGATATACATGTGCAGTCATGCAAAACATATTTCCATATTAGTCATGTTGTGAAAGAAAACACAAATCAAGAAAAAAACAAGAAAAATAAAGTTTAAAAAAGTATACTATCTGCATTCAGACTCCATCGGTTCTTTCTCTGCACATGAATAGCATTTTTCACCATAAGTCCTTCAGAAATGTCTTGGATCATTGTACTGCTAAGGCCAGCAAAGTCATTCACAGCTGATCATCGCTGCAGTACTGCAGGTACTGTACACAATATTCTCCTGGTTCTGTTCATTTCACTTTGCATCAGTCCATGAGTATATTTTCTTAACATGTAATGCAATTATTCAACATTACACTTCTCACATTCAGTCCCCTTCCACACACTCAACCTCACACTTATCTACTCTGTTTTCACTGAATGTCTTGTCTTCTTGTACCTGGAATTCACTCTCCTCCTCACTTCTGGCTGCCAGAATCTTGTTCTTCCTAAGAAGCTTAGCCTGGGGGAGACTTGAAAAAATTCATTTCCCTCCTTTCCTTGCTGAGATGTGGGAACCACAGGGTAGAGTACTGCATAAGTGAAGGAACATCCAGCAGGAAACCAGGTTAGTAAAGGGCTTTGAGATTATGGCATATGAAGGACATTTAAGGGAAATGGAGATGTTTAGCCAATAGAAAAGAAGACTTAAATCAGGGGCTCTTAATCTTGAATCTGTGGATGGCTTAACAGGAGGTTCATGAACTTGGATGGGGAAAAACATTACATTGTGATAAAAAATTTGATAAACTAATGTTTTTGTGGCCAGAAATAGCTGATGTTTTCCAAGCATCCAACTTGTAAGCAGTAGTATAACCTAGACCTGGAGAAAATGAATAACTAAATGGATAACTAAAATAATAACTTAATTTTTTAATTTTTTTATTAGTAGCATGCGACTGTTGTTCACTTATCTATCATTTGTTGCCAAATTTTTGGTCTTTGATCAGATCAAAGGCAGATGAGTCCAAGAGACAACACCTGCCCCACCTCCCTATTAGACTCACAACTACAAATACTGCAAATGCAAATTCATTATGACTAATGAAATTACTGCTGAGGCTAAATCTGGGTTGTCAGAGGTCTTCTGGGTGAGAGAGGTATCACTGGGTCTATAACTGCCTAATGCATTGCTAGTTTAGTGTAGTAGTTCTTAAATGGTGGCCCAAGATTCCCAGGAGCCCTCCAGGGAGGCTGTGGTTTTGTCTCTTTTATTACATAGGTTTTTAATAATGGTGGGTTTTTGTCTTTATTACTGATATCAATTAACATAATTAACCAGTGCTATTTAACATACATCCCTAAACACTGAACTTACTACCAAAAGTATGAGTGGCAGAGGGAGTGGATTAGATTCACCCAATGTGTCAGCACACTCAGGGATGGGCATTGCCATTAGCTCTTCTCTGAGGTAAAGGAGATGGAGAAAATGAGAACCAGAAAGATGACATGACTTCTCCAAGGTTAACAAGCTAACTAGTGAGGGACTCTGGGAGAAGAAGGGGAGGGCCAATGATAAGTCAGTCTTCGGGTATGCTGGCACGATAGCCAATGTTACATGCCTGGGACCAAAACAAGAACAAGAATCTGACTGATTAAATTATCAAAGATGATTCTTCAGATTGGAAGACAAGCAACTACTCTTAGCATTCAAGACATCAACATATAAAAAAATGTACACAGTCTAAGCACAAAAGACTGATGCTGCTCACTCATAAGGTGATGGCTTTATTTTGTGAATTTGATTGGAGTCGTCTGAGATTTAATCCCAAAAGCACAAAAAAGTAATTTAAATTTCTGTTTTAAATTACTGGACAGAAAAATATGAGCAAAGTGTTTTATATATGCCATCTCATTTTGTCCTCCCAACAATCCTGTGAGGTAGGAGCTATTATCATCTCCATTTTACAGATGAGGAAACTAAGTCTGAAAGGCTAAGTGACCTGAACAGGGTCACATAGTGAAGAGATGACTGAGGTAGGATTTGAATTTATATTTGCAAAACTTTTAAGAGCAGAAGCCTTAGATTTGAGTCTCAACTCCCAAACTTACTGGATATGTAACTCTGGGAAAATGATTTCATTTCACCTTTCCATGCTTCAGTTTCCTCACCTGTAAAATGGCGTAATAACATTTTCTCCACCTGTCTCACAGGGTTTTTGTGAAAACGTAACTTGTAGCATTTATGAAGTACAATATAAATATGAGCTAATATGGCGCAAAGGACAAAGCCCTCGGCTTGGGATCAGGAAGATTCATCATCACTAGGTGGGTGACTCTGGGCAAGTCACTTCACCCTGTTTGCCTCAGTTTCCTATAAAATGAAGTAGAGAAGGGAATGGAAAACCCACTCTAGTTTCACTGCCAAGAAAACCCCAAATGGGGTCATGAAGAGTTGGACTCAACAAGACAACTACAAAAACCCTCTCTTATTTGGACAGCTAGGTGATGTAGTGTTGATCCTGGAGTCAGGACAACTTGAATTAAAATCTGGCCTCAGACATGTACTAGCTGTGTGACCCTGGGCAAGTCTCTTAACTCTGTTTGCCTCAGTTTTCTCATAAAAGTGTAATGAAGCCAACTTAAATGAATCAGAGTATTTCAGATTTAAGTTGGATAATTTAGTAAATTAAAAGGAGTTACATGATATTGTGGAATATTATAACATGTTGTTTTGGTTGTTGTTAACCTTCATTCTTGAAGAGGACCTATGACATCATGAGTTTGTGATGTCTTGGCATGTGCTCAAACTGACTTTAAGTGAGGCAGGGCTGCTAAAGTCCTCCTTCTCTCCTCCTGAGTCATCAGAGTCCAAGGACAAGACAAATGTCACGATGGCTGGCGATGGCCTGGGATGGAGTGGCTGACCTGGCCTTTCTAAATCCAGGTCTTACCCAGGCTTCAATCTGATGAAGCAATGCCCATTCAATAACTAAGGGCTAGGTAAGAATTGAGATAAAAGACAGCCTAATTTACCCTCAAAAAATGTCAATCTAGGAGGAGACGATCCTTAAAAGTTCTGGCCAGAACAGAAAACAATTGCTATTTACACTCATTCTAATATTCTGGAATAAAATGGATCTGATTTTCACCCCCAAACTAAGGCTAGTTTATATTGGGACCTTGTCTAAAATTTCCAGAATTTGAGAGAAGAAATGCTGACAAGTTGGAAAACAGGAGTGAGGAGAGGACAGTAGGTGGGAAAGACTATGTCCTCCTTGTTACTCACCAACTTGGCAGTGCCTACTTTAAAGGACTGCTGATGGATTGTCCAGGAGGATGCATCAAACACAATCACTTTGCCTTCACTTAAAGCGCACCACAGCTTGGGATGAGCATCTTCAATCTTTTCTGCTGGATCAAGATGTCCTATAAAAAAAAAGGAAGTCAATCCAGAAACCACAAGAGAAACTTATCACTGCACTACACACAACAAAAAAAAATGCTAAATGATTTCTCATAGTCAAATCTTTTCAGAGGTAGGAATCCATCAATTCCTCAAATAATTATTTTTAATTTAAAAAAGACCAAAATCAGGTTTCTCTTTTATTCTATTGCCCAAGTCTCTTTTTGAAATCTTGTTCATCACTAACAGAGAAAATGATTAGTCACAAGATAAAAAGAAAGGCAGGCACATGATGGTGATTCTGCTTATCGAAGCACTTGTGGGTACATATGTTCTGCCATGTTCAATCAATCAACATGTTAAGCACCTACTATGTGCCAGGCACTGTGTTAAGGGCAGGGGGATACAAAAAGGGGCAAAAGACAGTCCCTACCCTTAAGGAGCTTACAATCTAGTGGGGGAGACAACATGCAAATAAATATATACAAACAAGCTATATACAGGATAAATAGAAAATTATTAGCAGAGGTAAGGAACTGAAATTAAGAAAGGCTGGGAAAAGTTTCCTATAAAAAATGGAATTTTATTTGGGACTTGAAGGAAGCCAGGGAAGTCAGTAGGTAGACTTGAGGAGGGAGAACATTCCAGGAAGGAGGGGATAGCAAGTAAAAATGCCCAGAGCCAAGAAATGGTGTGTGTTGTTTGTGGCCAGTGTCACCAGATTGATGAGTACATGTTGGGAGTAAACCAATTATAGGGAAAACAAAGATTAATTTTTTCCCATCTGAGCTCACGAACCATGTACCCCAGTTAAGAACTCCTGAGTGAGATGGTCACTGAGGTCACTTCTGACTGTGACATTCTGTGACTCTTTTATAGCATAACATCACAAGGATTTGAGGTTTCCTTTCAAATTGTTGGACATGGCACATATGTGCAACAGGAGAGATAAAACCACAGGTTATAGAAGTGTCCTTGAATACATGCACCTGGACCACACTTACACTGATTCTCACGTGTTTTCTTCCTCATCACCATCATCACTGATATTTTATAGTGGTTTAAGGTTTACAAAGCACATTATAAATATTATCTCATTTGATCCCCATGACAACCGTGAGAGGTAGCTAGGTGCTATTATTATTCCCATTTTATAGCTGAGGAAAGTGAGGCAAATGTGCCCAGGGTCACAGAGAGAGTTAGGTACCTGAGGCCAAATCTGAACTCAGATCCCCCTGATTCTAGGTCCAGTGCTCTATCCACTGTAGTGTTGTTCCAACCTAGTTGTTCCAATTCTCCTCCATCTTAAAAGCAACTTTGCCTGAACATGACTACTTGTCTATTTGAAAGGAAGGCATATACTAGAATAAAAAGAAATACTCTTTTGGACTAAATTCAGTGAACAGAAGGTACTATGCTCCTATGACTTTTCATGGAATTCTTTGACAAGTAAAATGAAAAAATTCTTATCAAGGAGACAGCAAGAAGCATTGTGGTATCTGTAATGTGCTGATGGCCAGTCATCAACAATTCAACACTGGATTTAAAATGAGATAATCTGCATCTAAATTCCAGCTCTGCCTCTCATTTCATGTTACCTTAGGAGACATTCCATCTCTCTGGTCTTTAGTTTATCCAACTCTAAAGAAGGAAGGTGGGACCTACTGATATCTGAGATCACTCTAGCTTTAAATCTAGGGTATTGTGATACTATGAATAAGCGATTATGAAATGCTTACCATGTACAGGGCCTTGTGCCATGTATTGGGATACAGAGCCAGACTGGAAGAAGCTTTAGCTTTAAATGCTAAGCAGCGGAGTTGGTATTTTATTTTAGACAAAGGGAGTCACTTCAGTGGGGAAGTTAAATGTTCAAACCTCTGTTTTAGGAATATCAATTTGTGTGGATGATGGTGTAGAGAAAGGAGTAACTGGAAACCAGAACACTAGTTAGGAGATTATTGCTGAAGTCCAAGCTTGATCCAGGTGATGGCCATGTTGGTGGGGATACAATAAGTGATGTGGACTCAGAATTGATACAACTCGATGCCTGATTGGCTATGGGAGATGAGTGTGACTCCAAAATCTTGAACTTGGGACAATGGAAGGATGGTGGTACCCTTAACATAAATGGGGAAGTGAGAAGGGGAAGGTTTATGGGGAAAGATGAATTTTGTTTTGGATATGTTGATGCCTGTGAGATATATGGTGGAGAAGTCCAGGAGACAGTCAGAGATGTCTCATGAAAGAGATAAGGGCAGAATATATAAATTTGGGAATCATCCTCATAGAGATGACAAAGGAACTGATGGAAACTGATTGGATTACCAAGAGAGAGTATGACGAAAAAAATAGAAGAGGATCTAGTATAGATACTTGAGGAAAATCTGTGCTTGGGGATGCAACATGGGTGGTGGGTGAAGCAGCAAAGGAGAATAAAGAAGGAACAGTCAGACAGGTCGGAGGAGACCCATGAAATAGTAATATGGCTAAGCAGGACAGAGTATCCAGGGGGAAGGAGGATCAACTGTGTCAAAAGAAGCAGGGAAGTAAAAAAGGATGAGAACTGAAAAAAGGCCACTGAATCTATCATTAAGAGTTTGTAGGTAACTTTGGAATGAGCAGTTTCAGTTGGGCGGCAAGGCTGTGAAACAGTTTACAAGGTACTGAAAAGTGAGTGAGAAGTGATGAAGTGGAAGGAGCAAGTGTAGATAGCTATATTTTAAGTGTTTGCTTAAAAAACTGGAAAAATAGGAAAGAAGATACAGGAAGATAGCTTAAGGTGATGGAAGATTCAAATGACAGTTTTTAAAAGATGGCCTATAAGGGGGATCTGGACATGCTTTCAATCAGCAAGGAAGAAGCCAGTGAAAACTCAAAGTTAGGGGGAAAAAAGTGGAGATGACTGAGCGATGATATATGTGACTTTGTTCGGCAACATTCAGCAGTATGCAAGGAGAAGCAGAGGAAGTAGATGATAAGAGTGATGTTTGGGAAAGCATGAGCAGCAATGGGCTAGGGGAAAAGGCATTTAAAGGGAGGCATCAATGGAAAATTGATCTGTTTAACTATAGGGTTGAGAATGTAAAGTGAGAAAACTGAAGTCAGAACAGAGGTGACTGGGAAAGCTGGCAAGGACAGAGTGACTAGAGGTCACAATGACCACGACACATAGTTTTAGGATGAATGAAGAAAAAGAGAGGGACAGATGGAAAGGTACATATAAACATAAGAAGTTGAGAGAAACTTTTCAGAGTTCTAGATCACGTAGGCTGACTAGTGATGGGTGATGGTGAAGTCAGAGGTATGATGACTGTTGGGCCTGACTGGGGTGGAGTGAAGGGAAGGGTGATGAACTGGTAGGTCAGGATGCTTGAGGGCACATCAACATGTACACCAATTTCCCAGTTAAGTGGAAAAGAAGAATGAGCCAGGGGCTAAACTTGAGAAGCAGGGGCGGGGGGGGGGGGGGGGGGGGGGGAGTCGAATACAAGAGTCAGCAGATTCAAACAATCTAAGACATGGATAGAATGGTGCAGATAAATGTAAGCTATTATCATCATTAATAAATGTCAAAAGAGGTAAAGTTGCTGAGTGATGTCAGCTAAAAGAGGATTTGGAAGTGGCAGGGGGAATAATGAGTATCCCAACTCCTCCTTCTGGTCAATGAGTCAGGATTTTTCAGAGAAAAGAAGCACCCAGGACTAGAGAGCGTGCCTAAGGCTGCAGCGTCTTCTGTGAGGAGACAGATTTTCATGAGTGCAAGAAGATAGGGAGGAACAGCTTCCTCCAGAACAGGCAGCCCTGCCCACGGTTATTCGACTTCTTTCCAATTCTCCATCTCACCCCAAGGCTTCCCATAGCTTAAACCATAAACTAATGTTTGTTTAAAAGTGCCGATCTCCCCTACCTTCCCCCCTCCCCCAATGCCCAACTCACCTGGTGTGTATAACAAGATATCTATGGCTTGTGGGCAAGTTTCTCCCAAGGAGGGATTTATTTTATGCTTCAGTGTTTCTGAAGTTGTTTTTGGAACTGACATAGGCACTAAAATAAATGAAGCAAAATAGTTTGAAAATTAGTTAAGTTTTCAAGAGTGGCATTCATTAATCTCCTACTACATACATATAAGGCATGATGCTAGTTGTTGAGTATACAAAGACAAGGGAGATGACATTCTTTCAGGGAAAGACAACATGTATATAGATGTTTATGAAAAAAGATATAAAGTAATTTCAAGAGGGAGAGAACATTCAACTGGGGAAACTGGTAAAGGCCTCCTGTGGTACACAGAACTTAGGGTATGCTTAGAAGGATAGTCCAATAGTCTCAAGATTTCTTCTTTCTCTACTGAACTACATTTTTTTGAGTGTGTGGGGAAAAGAGAGGCAGAAAATTTGCTAAAAGGACACGAAATATTTGTATAACAATAATTTGGATTATATAATAGCTATAGTATTAATAATGTGTAATATAATAATGAGTGGTTCCAATATATGAGGCGCAATGTATAAAGTATTATATTTTATATTATGAAAGAGGCTTAGGTGGCTTAGTAGACTGAGTGTTGGGCCTGGAGTCAAGATGACCCAAGTTCAAATCTGGCATCATTCACTAGATGTGTGACCTTAGGCAAGTCACTTAACCTCTATGCCTAATTCATGGGACAAGAAGATGGTAAACCACTTCAGTACCCTTGACAAGAAAATCCCATTGGGTGTCATGAAGGCAGACATAACTTAACAACTGAACAACACCACCAATTGTATAAAGTATCTAGCATTTGTATAGTAGTCTAAGGTTTGCAAAGTGCTTTACATACATTCTCATGCAATCCCCACAATAACCTGATGAAGTAGGTGCTACTATTATCCCCATTTTACAGATAAGGGAACTCAGGCAAACAGAAGTGAGATGACTCACCCAGGATCACATTAGTTAGTAAAGTGTCTGAGGAAAGATATGAACCCAGGTCTTCCTGACTCTGCTGGCCACCTGGCTGCCCAACACACACACTCACACACAATCAGATTTAACAGTCTTGGAAGATTCTCCATCATGTCCTAGATCCATACCCCAGGAATATAACAAACTTTCCACTGTTAAGTCTGGCCAACAAACGGGTGCCTCAGTACCCCTCAGAAGAGAATCCCCAGTCACCACTCTCTGATCATTCTGCCCCTTATGAGACGACCTCTCTGATGACGGCACCTATGGATTCATTATCTGAAGCAGGTTCCAGGGCCTTCTTCTTTGGGAGGTGCGTTCTACTATAACGCTGCTCCAAGTATTAAGGGAGGCCTCTTTCCAGTCTCTCTTGACTCTCTTACTTCCTCAAGCAAGGCAGGATGCCCTTTGTTTTCTACCTTGAAGCCCTAATTCTACTCCTTAAAGGAACACTTTATTTTTCTGGATGCCCTGGAGAGTGAAGCCTTGTTCCTCTCCTCCTGCAGAAAGGAGACCTTCCTACAAATTGAGTACAAGTGGTAGTCACTTGATGGGCATAAAAATAACTGTCTCATGCACATGCTATGCACGTCATTGCAAAACTCTCTGGGACCTGCTGGAAATGAGATTCCCAGGGCTGAGTCTTCTTGGGAATTCCTATGGTTAGTTCTGGCAAATTAGGACAATCTTTAAAGAGTTAATCATAGGTTTTCAAAAAGAAACAATTTCTATTTCTATTTTCTAGCTGATTTGCTAATTTGCATTGGAGGCTGTATAGTTTCTATTGATAGTTGTACAAAAAACAAGGCAGACTTTTTAGTGGATCATTTCACCAATAAGCAATAATACGCCAGAATAAAGAACAAGACATCAAATTAATTCAAAAGGAAAAATAATTCCTCCTAACTTCAAAACCTCCTCCATTCAAACAATCCCTAGAAAAAAAATTATTTGAGAAAATGATTTTGAATGATATAACAAAATGCCCATTCGATTAGAAACAGGATTGAATATTGCTATTCCAAAAATATTAATCTTACTTTCATTCTTCATCTTATCAAAATAAGATAATTTGGAGGCAGCATAAATGGCATTTGATGATTGGAGTGCACCAACCACAGCATCCATTAGCAGAACATTAGTCAGGGCTTGCTGGATATATTGGGGATCCTAGAAGAGAAAGAATCCACAAATCAATGCCAAATTATTCATCGGTTACAAGAGTGGCATTGCTACTTAAGGGTAAATTGTTATTATTAGCACCCCACCTAGCCTTCTCACAACCAACGCTGATTTGTAATACCTCTGTTAAAAACATAATAACTGGTTTGGCATATCTAAACACGATTCTGACAGAGAAATAAAGGATATAAATAAAAGAATAACAGTAATAAAGAGAGCCAGTATTTACATGATGTTTTCAAGGTTACACAGCACTTTATATATATTGTCTTAATTGATTCTCACAAGGTTAACCCCTGTGAGGAAGATGTGATTAGCACCCCCTTTATACAGATGACAAAACAGAGGCAGACTGAGGTTAGTTGGCTCATCCAGCATCACACAACCACTTAGTGTCAGAGGCTGGATTCAAACTCTGGTCTTCCTGACTCCAAGTCTAGCACTCCTATTCCCTCTGCTCAGTCCTGCTGTCAGGTGAGTCCAAGTTAAAACCTATCCAGTTCAGTCTTTACACTACCTACCACGTGGCTGACCTTCCCCGATGACTTTTTACCCCGATCACAGTCTGGATACCCCACCTCTCTCCTCTGTTCAGATAAATTCTTCAAAAATTAAGTATATCCAGTAATGATGTAAGCTTCTTGAGGGCGGGGGACATTCATTGTTTTGTCTTTTGTATCTCTGCCCCATGCCTTACACATAGTAGGTGTTTAATATATGCTTGTTGAAATGAATATGTCTTTGTAGAAATAATTAATAACATATTTCTATTTTTTAAAAGACATTAAACTCAGATGGAAATGTCCTGTGCATTTGAGATTTTTGTTTACATTTTTCTTGCTCTAAATTTAATATAACCTACAGTAATAAAAAATAAAACATATAACATAGCTAATAAAACCAAGTGGATAGTTCCCCAGCTGGACCGGAAGGTTATCCAGAATCACAGAATAGTGCGGTTCACAGTACTCTCCTCTTCCATTTCTGCCTCTCTACCTCTATCACTACAGAAGCAGAAAAAGGGCTACAGAGTAGGTGCCATTTTTTTGGTTATTTTTGTCCAGTTTGTGGGTAGCTGTAGCCAGAAATGTCATTACTTGATCAAGTACCTCTTTGTGCTTAGCTGGAACCACAGGAAGTTTTGAACCTGGGCACACACTCAAAGCCTTTCCCATGTAGAAAGGTCCACCTAAGCTTATTTTGGGCTGATCTCGCTGGGTCACCTCTATGCCATGAGGAGGCATCAAAGTAAAGGGGAAAGTTTGTAGTTGTGTATTGATAAGAAGAGTACCCAAGCTGCAGAAATCACACATATAACATGCCACAAATCAAAAGCTAATTTTATTCATATATTGGAAAAAAGTAGATTAACAAATGTTACAGGTATACATATAGGAAATTAATGGATTTGGGCACACTATATTTTAGTGTAAAGCTCAATGATTAGATCCTTTAGAATGGGTCCAATATTGTTGACTGAAAAAGCTTTTAAGACTTTACCAAGTATTTTAAGTGTTTACAGCCAAGTCAAGGCAGAGAGGGACAAAAAAACCAAAACAGAAACTCTGGTGAAATCTACTTTTGGTTGACCAAGACCAACACAGTCAAGCTTCTTTTTAACTTCTTCCTCTTAACCAGAACTAGAGCAGTAGAAACTGAGAATTTGAATGGGGCAACCCAAGTGATAATTGGGGGTGAGGAGGAGGCAGCTGCCAACACAGACATCAAGGTATCTGCCATCCTGTTTCCTAATCCACTTCTCTCCTAGTTCCTGGTTTTTCCTTCCACATGAGATGGTACTCGCCCAATTGCCACCAAGTCCTTTTTGGAGACAGACAGGCAATATGGTCTTTTCAAGATTTTGATAATTAAGACCTCATTGGACCTAATGCAGAAGCAGCTTGGTTATCTGCAGGAGACTGCAATGTGGACATCAGGTTCAAATGACTATTTCACAGGACCAGTGCCTAAGAGCTCAGCAGTTTGACATTCTGGCAAAAGAAACTGATATGATGAGGTCAGCAGTGACAAAAAAAACCCATAAATAAACAATTCAACCACAAATTCTCTGACCTTATAATCATCAGCCATTTTCTTTCCAGCCCACATCTCCTTCACCATCAGGTGCCAAAGATCACACTCCGTTTTAAGATTAGCCTCAAAGACCTCCTTTCTGGAAATAGTTTTAATTTTTAGAGTGGGTATCCGCAGAACCAGAAAGGCTACAGTTGTACTTTTCACTTCCTGTAATCAAGAGGGAAATAACAAAAGGAAGATTAGAGACTTCTACTGCTATCACTAAGTCAATTAGTTGTGTTGACTCTTCATGATCATAATCCCATTTGGGGTTTTCTTGGCAGAGATAGTTCAGGGGTTTGTCATTTTCTTTTCCAGATCATTTACAGATGAGGAAACTGAGGCAAACAGGGTTAAGTGACTTGCCCAGTGTCACAGATTTAGGAAGTATCTGAGGCTGGATTTGAACTCAGGTCCTCTTGACTGCAGAGCTGACATCCTATCCACTTTACCACTCAGCTGCTCCATAGACTTCCATAGTAGCCCACTCCTCAAAAAATCTTTAAGCTAAAAGCAAACACTTACCAATTTAAACTAATTGGAGAAGAAAGTAAGTTGAATTTTTGTTTGAATTAAGGAATATTTTTAAAGCTGTGCAGAGTTACCACCTGTTAATTAATACGTACTTGAAGGGTGGCCAAGGAGTTCATAGATTCTACAACTGGAAAGAACTTTGGAGGTCATTTGGCCCATCTCTCCCATTTTACAGAAGAAGAAACTGAGCCCCAGAGAAGTCAAGAGATATGCTGAGGTCACAGATAGTTAGGGGCATAGCTGGGAGATGCATCCTTTGCTACTCTAATTATCTAGAGCTGTTCTAATAATCAGGGGGAAATGACTAACAACTAACAGTTGTGAGTATACAATTTATTTCTTTTAAAGCTTTTTAAAGGAGTTTATTCCCTTAAGTACTAAAATACTTAAGATTTCTAGCATGAGGTTTGGGAAGACTGGCCTCTGAGGTCCCTTTCAGGTCTGGATCCTATAATAATAACAATGACAAAAATATTAAGGATTTGTAAAGCATTTTAAAGATTCACAAAGCGCTTTATAAATATGATTTCATTTTAGACTCACAAACACCCTGTGAAGTAGGTACTATTATTATCACCATTTTATAGTTGAGAAAACTGGGGCAAACACAGGGTCACACAGTTAGAAAACATCTGAGGCCAGATTTGAACTGAGGTCTTCCTGACTCCAAGCCCAGAGCTTTATTTATCCACTGAAGCGAATTATACAAGTAGTGTGAAGTTTCTCCATATACATTAATAAACAATTTTCCTGGACAGAAAAAAAGATTAGCTTTGGAATAAACTTTGCATTTAAAAGATAACTGTCAAACCCAGAATTATGCTTGCTTGCTAGAAATATATGAAGTGATAGTAACACTTAACTACGCTAAAAACTATACTAAGAGGTAGCATTGACATTGCACTTTAAGGTGTGTAATTTCCATATATTATTTCTATTGATTCTCACAACAATCCTGGGAGGTAGGTGTTATTATCATCACCTCCTTTATACTGAAGAGGAAACTGAGGCAGCAGAGATTAAATGACTTGCCCCAGGGTCACACAGCTAGTAAGTATCTGAAGCAAAATGTGAACTCTTGGGTCTTCCTGAATCCAAGTCTAGCATTCTGGTTACTATCCCATTTAGCTACTGATTTCACACTTTGATATAATGAAGCTGTTTCTTCTGATAAGCCTCACTAGAGATCAATACACTGACCATTTGCCTCAAGTAACCTGAAACCAAGAGTTGGGAATAGCAGTGACCAAATTGCCAAACATACTTCCAGTCCAGCTTCCCCAGTCATCACTGAGGAGGGACTCACCTGCCTCGTCCCCATCAGCAACAACTGCTAGATGAACACCAAGAGGTAGATCAGCTGAGGAGCCCTGTGAGTGGCAGCATTGCTTCTCCTCACTCTCACCCCCAGACCACCAGTTCCACATCCAGTCCAAGCCTCTGGTTGAGTAAATTCTGAGGACAAGGAAGCAGCTATGCTTACCCAGTGCCACTCAAAAGGCAAGCAAGCTCGCCTAGCTGAAGCAGCAAGCCCCCCTGAGCGAGAAGAAAAGAAGGTAGCATGGGCCTAGCAAGTCAGACTGGTGCCATGACCATGTCTACCATCTCCCCTCAGACCCCCAATGGAAAAAGACCAGGGCCTTGAACCTGAGAGCTTAGCGAACTGCAACCTTTCCAGCCCAGTGCCCACAGCCATCATCCAAGAAACCAACTGGAGATGCAATCTGGCCACTGTTCCTGCAGGTGCTAAAGTCGCATCTAGCAAAGACCCAGAAAAGAGAATTCCTATCACCAAAGTCCTTGGCACCATCAAATGGTTCAACATCACAAACTGATATAGTTTTATCAGTAGAGATTACGTTAAAGAAGAGGTATGACCATCTCCTCTGCTGCTGCACCTTACGGCCCATGAGACACTCCTATCTGAACTGTAGTTGAAACCTTCCATATGTGTTGTCTCCCCCATTAGAATGTGAGCCTCGAGACCAGGGACTGTCCTATTTTCCCCGGGTATTCCCAGCACTTAGCACAGCTCATATACAGTAAGGACTTAATAAATGGCTCTTTAAAGGGAGGGGCAGAGAGCTGCTTTCTAGTTCAACCTCTAACTGGGACCTCTCTTAGCCAACAAATAGAGTCTTGGTCTCAAAGGCCCCTGGATTTTTTCCATGTTCCCCAACTCTCTTGGATTAGCTGGTCTCTTCTACCTGAGAGAAGAAACCCACCTCTGTAGAAAGGACTCCTCGAAAGAACCCAGGGACAGCTATTAGGATCATAGATTCAGAGCTGAATAGGGTCTTAAGAGGATGTCAAGTCCAATCTCCTCATTTTATTGATGAGCAAACTGCAGCCCAGGGGATTGATGACTTTCCTAAGAATCTCATAGCCAGTAAGCATATGAGGAAGGATATGACTCTAAGGACTCTGTCCATTGTGCCAATTTGCTACCAAAGAAAGATTCCAAGCATCACTTCTTCATACCCTAACTGGATGTCTCATCTACCACTGAAAGAGTCTGGTGGTGACCACTTGCAAATTTGAAGAACATTTGTGGGGCAGCTGCCAGGTCACCTCAAGGACCCTCCTCTACTGCTGCTATGAGGGAAGGGTTTAGGAGCTGGAAAAATCAATTGAGAAAATCCTAGTGACTAAGGTTCTTCTGGATGATAGGAAGAAAGTTAGCCCCTGATAGAGAGAGCATCTTATTGCCCTGAACCTTAACTAGCACTCTTAAAAATTATATTTTATTTTTCCCCAGTTACATAGAAAGACAATTTTTAATATTCACTCTTTTAAAAATGTGATTCCAAATTTTTTCTTTCCTTACCTTACCTCCCTTCTCCCTGACACAGGAAGCAATTTAATATAGGTCATACATGTTCAATCATCTAGCAATCACTTTCATGAAGTAATGGTGCCCCCTTTCCCTTGAACTCTATCTAGTTCTTCCCGCCTCCTTGTGGTCACTGTTCTGTACTATGATCAATTTTTTTGACAACTTCAAGTAAGACACTGGACTCATTCTCACACTAAGACAAGATGACAATGACTCCCTTCTTACCTCTATATTTCTGAAGGTGGAAATTTCCACATAGCCAGGTCTTCCCTCCATAAGAAGGAACAAGCGCTTCTGTGTCATAGCTATTTTCCCCACTCCAAAGTTCGTTTTGACTGAGCTTGACAGTTTGTAGACACATTCATTTTTATCTAGGTGCTCAATGACCTCAGGTGGAAGATTGACTTCTTGGGCCTCTGCTTCTGTCTCTTTCCAGTAGTTGTAAAAATCTCTGAAAGTTTCAGGGTCAATTTGCTTCTGGTGCCCTTAATTTCAAAGAGAAATTACTCCTAAAATTAGAACCATCATGACATTCTATAAAACCCCAAACTTCCATGTAAGCTCACCAAAACAAGATAATGCTCCAGTCAATCTAGTTCTATGAAAATGATATCTCTAAATGTTCTAGGCCAGGTAGTTAACATGCATCTTCAAGTCAGTAGTTCTGTGAGAACGACATCACTCTGTGTTGTAGGTAAGGGCCTCAAATGGCCAGTAGAGTTCATGTACTCTCAAGTTAGTAATTCTATAAGAATGCCATTGACAAATGTTGTAGGCCAAGTCCTTAGTTTGAGTCTACAGACTTTTAATTAGGTCTGGTTCATTCAATATGAAAATGATATCTCTAAATATTTTAGACCAGTGGGTTCTTCACCTGGGGTCCACAGACGTGACAGATTTCGGGAGAGAGGAAGTCTGTGAAGTTGGATGAGAAAAAAATAACATTTTTAATTTCAGTATAATTGGTTTGTTTTGTATTCTATGTATTTTGTTTTATGCATTCAAAACTCTTATTCTGAGGAGTCCATAGGCTTCACCAGATTGCCAAAGGGATCCATGATGATAAAAAAAAAAAAAAAAGGTTACAAATCCCTAATTCTCTGCTCTAGGCTCTAGTGGAGAACTGAGGTAGCCTGTGCACAGAGATGGAAAAAGCAGTAAGATTAAATTACTAGCTCCAATTTCTACGCTGGATGGAAAAGCTCTATGGAAAAACTAATGGGTGATGATGGTAGTAAGGAGATGGTTTTTCTTTTGTGCATCTCCTGCGTACTTGATATATATGATGGGCTTGAAGATTTCACCCCAGAATCTACTACCCAGTCTGAAGGCAGTACCAGTTATGTTTCGTGTTACCAAACCAGTTAGGAAACATAATGTCTCAGCCTCTTATAAACCATACCAAGCACAACCGCTGCCATTGGTACCTAAGCCCTTGCCCCAGGACCTACTTCCTCACTTTCACTATCACTAGATCTGAGGGGAAGGGACTCTTACCTTGGCCCCCTCAGAAATAGAGTTTGGGGGCAACATTTCTTGACACCAAGTGCCAAGGCAGGTGGAATCTCTAGCCTGGTTTTAGAAGCTGTCTGACCTTAGAACTTATTGCCATGTATGAAAGCAATATCTACTCTCTCCTAAATTACCAAAATTACTGAGAAAACACCACCTTCATCTTCCATCACCTCTGAGCACACAGATATGGGGGTCAATTAGAAGCTGAATTCATGTTTCACTTGTGGGATCTGGATGTGTTTCATGGCCTATGTTCTTTGGATGAGGCAATGGAACTAGCCCCAAGGGTAAGTTCATTCAGGACCTGATCACCAGAAGCAGAATGTACAAGGAACTCAGCCAAGAGTAATGTGACTGCCTAGGGAAGTCACCAACCAACTTATATTTTAAAAGATTTATATAGCCAGGTGTGGCAGGACATATCTGTAATCTCTACTATCAGAGGTAGCTAAGAGTGGTAGATCTCTTAAGCTTGGAAATTCTAAGCTGCAAAAGGTTAGGATGACTAGAAGTCCAAACTAGCTTTGTTATCAATATGGTAAACCCCTGGGAATGAGGAGCTCTCATGCTACTTAAGGCTGAACTGGACCCATGCTGAAAGGGAACAGATCAAAGCTTTTGTGCTGATCAGTGGTGGTACTAGCTCATTAAGCAGCCCCTGCATTTGTATTCTGAGCAAAAAAGGAACACCAAATATGAAGACAAAACAAGACAAAACATTTAAGTAAAAAGATATATACAGAGGATGAAGTCAAGTACAGATAAAAGGATAAATTTTAAAATGTGGAATAATCCTACAAGAATAATGCTAAAGTATAGAATAAGCTGAGGTTGACTAGGAAAGCTCCAGATAACAAAATGCTGGGGTTTTTCTTGCTTTATCTTGGAGAAGAAGGGAATCTAAGTAGAGATAAGATGATTGCTCAGGGCTGAGGGGATGATAACTGATGACAAACAGCAGAGCTGCTCAGCTCGTATTTTACTTGTTTTCTGTGCCAAAGGAGAAAAAAAACACCACATACCCCACCCCCCAAAAAAAATAGATAAGGAGTTGATACACAAGAAAATTGAGAAGAGAGTAAGGAACCACCCAGCTGTCCCTGATGAGAGTAATTCATCCAGCCATGATATGCTACACTAAAGGGGGCTAAAAGAATTGGCAGGTATGAATGCTGAGTCACTAAACAAGTGAACATAGAGAGGAGGAAAGGAATCCTAGGACTGAAGAACTGCAAATATTGCCAATTTTAGTAATAATAAGAGATTGGAGCTCTGACTTTGATGCTTGGTCAAAATCTAAAATAGATTACTAAAGGGATGGTTAATAAAAATCTAGGAAAGGAAACAGTAATTACAAATAGCTGATGTGACTTCCTTGAGAAAGTCATGCAATAAAAAACTTGCAAAGACTTTGGTCAACATAATGACAAATTATGATTCCAGAGGATTTGTGATTAAACATGACACCCACCTAAATAAAGAGAGGTGACAGACTCAGAATGCAAAAGGAAGAAGAGCTATTTTTTTTGACACAGCTATTACAAGAAATTTGTTTTTCTTGACTATACATGTTTGTAATGGGTTTTGATTTCCTACTTTCTTAATGGTGGGAGAGGAGAAAGTGGTAGGGAGATAATTTGAAGCTAAAAATAAAATAAAACTTAATAAAGGACAAGTCACAACAGACTAACTTTATTACCCTTTTTGGTTTGTATTTCAAATATTGGAAGATCAAGGAAATTCTGCAGATCTTAGTAAAGCATATGACCAAGTCTTTCATGGTATGCTTTTGAAAAAGCTGGGGGGAAATGGGTTAGATGGATGTAGAATGGGTTGAATGGCCAGGCCCAGTGAGAAATTATTGGTGCAATGTCAAGTTGGAAGAATCTTCAGTAAAGTGCTCCAGAATCTGTGCAGAATTGTGCTGTTTAACAATTTTATCAATGATTTAGAAAAAAAGCAAAGACAATGTCCTTATCAGATTTGCAGATAATAGCAATCTAGGGAAAATAGCTAACACATTGGATGACAGGGTCCTGGATTCAACAAGTTTTTATCGATAGAATAGAACACTGGGCCAATTCTAAAAACTTCAAAGTTTGATGAAGTAAGTATAAGGGTTTATAATAGTGTTCAAAAAATTCCAATGAACCAACATGCATTTATGAAGTATCTGCTATGTTCCAGGCATTGTTCTAGAAACTGGAGATATACAGACCAAAACCAAAGAGCTCCTTCTCATAAGGAGTCTACAAGCTGGACTATAGTGTATGTAGGGTATGAAGGGGAGAAATATATAAGGCTGGAAAGGTAGATTGAAGCCATCTGATCCTAGAGGCAATAGGGTGTTACTGGAGTTTATGTAGTAGAGAGCCAACATAGTCAAATCTATACTTCAGGGAAATCATTCTGGCAGCTGTGGGGAGGATGGATAGGAAAGGGGTAAGCCAAGGCAAGAAAATATAATGTTAATGGTGGGGGTAGGGGGTAGGAAAAGTTGAAGATCTTCCCCATCCATAATAGGTCTTGTTAATTTCTAATGAACTGGGTCACAAGGATCGTGCCCTCCAGCTCTGAAAAGCGTATATATATTGTGAGGTGGGATTTTACTTTGGGGTTTATTTTTTGGAGGAAGGTTGGTATGCCAGATGAGATTCCAGGTAGCCCCTAAGGAGGTCCCCAGCTTTGAAAACCCAGATGTTGGTGTTTTTCTCTCTGGTAACTATGTATGTATTGTCTATGGTCAGACAATTGGAAGCCCTGTCTGTTGGTCTTTCTGCTTGTAATTTCTGTCTATATTCTCTCTCAAGTTCAGGGTGCTGACTTTTCCCCCTGAACTAAGTGAATGATATATGTGCTTGATTAAAGTAGATTAATAAAGTTGCTTTTCTTTTAGAAAAGCAGATCTAAGAACCTTTACAGCAGGCCCTCCTGTGAATGTCGGGGTCCTTGCTGTTAGAGAAGACCAGAGAGTTAAGGAATTAACTAAGTTAAGGAATCAGGTCAGAAGAGTATTTCAGTAGTCAAGGCAACAGATGACATGGGCCTGAACAAGGACAGTGACCAAGTGAATAAAGAGAAAGAGGAGGATGAAAAAGATGTAGATGAAGAAAAAAAAAGATTTGGTAATTGACTTGATACATGGGACCAGAAAAAGTGAAAAGGTTGTGAACATGGGTGACTAGAAGGATAGTAACAGAAATAGGGAAGTTTGAAAGAGGAGTGAGTATTGAGGGAAAGATAATGAGTTGTTATGGACATACTAAGTTTGAAATGTTTCTGAGACATTCAGTTAAAAATGCCTAATGGGCAGTTGGTGATGTGGGATGAGAGTTCAAAAAACAGATCAGAGCTGGATGCATAGCCCTAGTAGCTATATGTGGAATCAGAAGAACTGAGTTTAAGTCTTGGCTCTGCAATTTACTACCTGTGTGAGCTTAGGGAAATCAACTAAATAATCTGGGACTGTTTCCTCAACCATACAAAAAGGAATTCGACCAAATGGAAATTCCTTCCATTCCTAAAATCTATGATTCTACAAATTTTGGAAAGAGCAGTTTCAGTGAGTGATGACTGCCAGAAGTCAGATTGCAAAGAGTTGGGGACGTGTGTCTAGATAGCATTCTGAATGAAAATATACAGAAGTTTTAGGGGAAGTTTAGTATGACCTAAAAGTGTGACAAAATAGAAAGTCAATACAATCTTAGTCTACACTGAGAGGCAGAGCAGTCAAAAATAAGGAGGTAACAGTACCATTTGTACTCTGCTTGAGTCAGACTCGACCTGAAGTACTAAGTTCAGTTCTGGGTACCACATTTGAGGAAACACATTAATAAACTGATGAATACTGAAAGAAGGCAACCAGGATGGTAAAGAGCTGTGAGTTTATAACATATGAGGACTGAATGAATGGTTGGGAACGTTTAGCCTGGAAGGAGAAAACTCAGGGTGAACATGATGGCTATCTATGCATCTGAGGTGCTATCATATATAAGAGCAATTAGGCTTATACAGAACAAATGGCAGAACTAGGGAGGATGGGTGAAGATTACGGACAGGAAAATTTAATGAGAGTAGGAAAAACTTCCTAATGATTACAATTATCCAGAAGTGGAATGGTCTACATCCGCAAGTAGTAGGTCCTTCCTTCCATATCAACCAACTTGAGGTCTCCAAGCTAAGACTAGATGACCCCTTATTGGCTAAGATATAGAGGGAGATTCTTTTTTTCAGGTATGGGTTGTATTAGATGGCTGCTGAAGTATCTTCCAAAACTGAGATTCTGTGATTCTGTACTAACCAACTTAGACACCTAACTTTATCCCTTTGCTGACTTCAACCCTTCCCCACCTCCCACCCTGAGTTTCCAAATATTCAGAGAGAAAGCAAGATAATGGCACTTCCCTGCACAAAGGTTATCATAGGACAGTGGAATTGGTGGCCTCAGCCCAAGTGGTACTTGCTCAATCCTATGACTAGAAAATGAACCTGTTCCTTCTCCAATTCAGGTAATTCAGATCTTCCAACTGCTCAGGCAAAACTTCCTTTTCCTCCCACTACTCTGCTCTCTCATGCATAGCTAGATCAACTATGAGCTGCAGTCTCAGCTCTCCTCTGACTTTTTTTGTGTGTGCCAAAACTCTGTTAAACTCCCTTTCATCTTGTATATCATTTTACTTTCTTTTGCTTAAGGTCACTCTCTCTCTTGTTTATCAAAGAAAAAGGTTCACCTGATTCACAACCTTTTTCTTTACTCCAACCCCTGGGTCATACCTGGGGATTTCAATAAAACTCATGCTGAACATCCTTTAAACACCCTGGCCTTCAACTCATCAACTTTCTCACTTTCCATGACCTATAAACTCAGATCTACTTCAGCGAACTCAAAAGGCTGGTCATGTTTAGGTATTCCTATTAAACATCACTTCCCTGATCCTTAACTCTGAAATTCCCTTCTGAATCATAACCTCTTGGTTTTCCAACTGTCCCTCTTCTTCATTCCTCCTAAAGTCATTTTTCATCCTCACTGTGACCTTCAGTTGTTCACCTCCTTGTTCTCTTAGTCTATCACTTTTTTTACTTACCTCTTTTGAAACCCTGTAGCTGATTAGCTCAATTACTACTCCTCCTCTTCCTCCTACCACACACACACACACACACACACACACACACACACACACACACACACACACACACACACACACACACACACACACACACACACACACTTCTCTACCCTTGATTCCCATATCCTATCATTGGTCTTGGCTTGCCAAACCCTAAATGACATCCTCCTTCTCCACTCTTGCACTTATGCTGCTAAAGGAGGTCACAAAAAATCTCCTGATGGGGTCAGCTATAAATTCAGGTGCTTGTCTCAACCAGGACTTCTCACTGCTGCAGAATGATCCTTTTCTTCTTTCCAGCATGACTATCACATTCCCTAAAGCAACTGTCCCAAACCTTATTCTCTTTCCTCAAATCCTTTGCCAATCCTGTCCACTTTCCTTCTAGTAGAGGCCCTCACCTCCTACTTTATGAAGGAAATAGAGGCCACCCTTTATGAGTCTCCTCTCCACACCATTGAACACTCCACATACCATCTCCCCATTCTCTCCTCTCCACAGATGAGGGGCCCTTATTGCCAACACCAAGCCCTTTATTAATAACCTTGATCCCATTCCCTTCCATCCTTTTCTTCTGATTGCTCTTCTGATAATTTCCTCTAATTCATATTCAATCTCTTCCTAGCTAACTCCTTTGTTGCTGCCTATAAACATATCCAAGTCACCTTCATTCTTCAAAAATCTTCACTTGATGGTATACTGATTCAACCGTTCCGTAGAAATTTGGAACTATGCCCAAAGGGCTATAAAATTATGCCCTTTCACCAAGCAGAAAATCACTACTAGGTCTATATACCAAAGAAATAAAAAAAAAAGGAGATGGACCTATATGTACAAAAATATTTATAGCAGCTCTTTTAGTGGTGACAAAGAATTGGAAATTAAGGGGATGTCTATCGATTGGGGAATGGCTAAATAAGATGCTGTATATGATTGTGATGGAACACTATTGTGCTAAAGAAATTACGAGCAAGATGTTCTCAGAAAAACCTGTAAAGGTTTACACAAACTGGTGCAAAGTAAAATGAGCACAACCAAGAGGACACTGTATACAGTAACAGCAATATTGTAGGATGATCAACTGTGAATGACTTAGCTATTTTCAGCAATACAATGATCTAAGACAATTCTAAAGGACTTATGATAAAAAATGCTGTCTGTCTCTAGAGAAAGAACTGATGGATTCTGAATACAGATTGAAGCATACTTTTTCTTTATTTTTGTCTGCATTTTCTTTTACAACATGACTAATGTGGAAATAAGTTTTACATGACTGTACATGTATAACCTATATCAAAATGTTTGCCTTCTCATTAGGGGTGGGGAAGGAAGGAGAGAATTTAGAACTCAAAAATTTTACAAAACAGATGTTAAAAATTGTTTTTATAAGTAATTGGAGGAAAATAAAATACTAAAAAAAATTTAAATCTTCACTGCACCCTGCCCTATCTACTAGCTATACTTAGATCTCTTTTCCTTAACTAAATCCTTGAAAAAAAATCATCTACACTCACTTCCTCTATTTCTTCTTCTCACAACCCACTTCCAATATCACCACTCTACTTACTTTCTTAAAAGTTAGTAATAATAATCTTTTAACAGTTAAATCTAATTATCTTTTAATATTCTCTACTCTCCTTGACTTCTTGACAGCTTTTAACTACTCCCCCTCCTCATTCAGCTTTGGTGACACTGCTCTCTCTTGATCCTCTTTCCGTATATCTGACCACTTCTTATTCACTTCTGTTTGTTCATTCTCTGTCTCCTGTCTAAGAAACTGTATATCCCCAAACCTTATTCTCAGGGCTCTTCTCTTTTCTCTAAGGCATACTATCTACTGTTATGTGATCGAATATCACCTCTATACAAATCTCTGTGCAGCATCTCTATAAATATATAAGATATATACTCACAGGTGTGTATGTCCATTGTGTGTGTATATATGTTTATGTATTCAGTCCTCATCTGTTTCAGATTTCCAGTTTCCTATTTCTCCACTGCCTTCACTACCACCTCCATTCTAATATCCAGTCTTTTCTGTCTACCAATTCCTTCCGTGCTCCTGTAAACATGCCCACATCTCCCCCAGCATTAAAAAAAAATCACTTGATCTAACCATAACTATCATATATCTATCCTCCCCTTCCTGTCTAAACTCCTTAAGAAAGCCATCTACACTAGGTTCCTCTCACTCTTCTACAATCTGCACACTCTTGCTTCCAACCTCATCATTCAACCAAAACTGCTCCTTCAAAAGATACCAACGATCTCTTAGTTGCCTGATCTAATGACTTTTTCTTGTTTCATTCCTCTTGACATCTCTGTAACCTTTGACACCACTGAGCACCTACTTCTCCTGGATCCTCTCTCTTCTGTCACTACTTTCCCTTGCTTCTCTTTCCTCAACGATATCCCCCTTCTCAATCTCTTTTACTGGCTCTTCATCCATGTTATTCCCACTAATTCCTCACTTTCACTCATTCACACATCCAATCCACTGCCAAATCTTGTCATTTCTTGTTTCCCATTATGTCTCATATATCTCTCTCCCCTTTTCTCCACGCACAAACAGCCAGCAGCACTCTAGCTCAAACCCTTCTCTTCTGTCTTCTGGACTATGGCAATAGCCTCAAGTCTCTCCTCAATCTGATGCAACCCAGTCACACATTGCATAACAAGTGCTTAAGTTCATGTGGTACCTCATAGTTTATAAAGTGCTTCATAAAGTGCTTTCCTCTCAACAGCTCTGTGAGGCAGGTAGTGAAATACCCTCATTTAACAGAAGGTTGAGTGACTAGCCCATAATCATGTAGCTACAAACTATCTAAAGTGAGATTCAAACCCAGACCTCCAGACTCTAAGAGCATCACTTGATCTACTATGACATATCACCTCTTGCACAACACACTCAAATGTATTTTATTCAGTCAATTCTACTACGTCTATTCGTTTTCTATTAAAAAAAAAAACCTCAGAGAATCATAAACTCTTAGAGCTGGAAAGGATGCTGGAATGCATCTCTTCTTTTACCAAGGACAAAACTGAAGCCCCAGAAAGCTGAAATGACTGGCTCACAGTCACTGGCCAGTCAGCTACAGAGCTAAGATGACATCCCATGTTGAAGCAAGAAGGCTTGCGAAAGACCACTGATCTTTCACTCCATAAACCCGGATGTGAGACTCAGCTCCAACATCTACTCAAGATGTGAACTTCGGGAAGTCATTTAACTTCTCTAAGGTTAGTTTCCACAGCTATGAAATAGGAATAATAAAGTTTTCATCACCTATCTCAAAGAGTTAAGCCAAGGAAAGGACTTTGCATTTTTTTCTTTTTTAAAAAAAATTAAATTTATTTATTTATTTTTAGTTTTCAACAGACCCACAAGATTTTAAGTTCCAAAATTTCTCCCCATCTCTCCCTTTCACCCACCCCAAGACAACATGCAGTCTGATTAACACTTCCCCCAATCTGCCCTCCCTTCTATCACACCCCTCCTTCTCTTATCCCCATCCCCTCTGTTTTCTTGTAGGGCAAAATAGATTTCTATACCCCACTGCCTGTATATCTTATTTCCCAGTTGCATGTAAAAACAACTTTCAACATTCATTTTAAAAACTTTGAGTTCCAACTTCTCTCCCTTCTCTCCCCACCCATCCCCACTGAGAAGGCGAGCAATTCAGTATAGGCTATACATGTGTAGTTATGGAATACACCTCCATAAGAGTCATGCTGTGAAAGACTGACTATATTTCCTTCCTTCCTATCCTGCCTCCCATTTATTCTAGTCTCTCTTTTGACGCTGTCTTTCCTCAAAATTGCTTATTTCTAATTACCCCCTGCTCCTTTTTTGCTCTCTCTTCTATCATCCCCCATCCCCCTCTTATCCCCTTCCCCACTACCTTCCTGTAGTGTAAGACAGATTAGGAAAGGACACTGCAAAAAGACCCTATCAACACAAGCTATTATTAACTGCCTCCATACAGAATGTAGCTAATAATCAGGTCCATTTTGGTCTAAGTCTACTAAACATAGAAGCCCAATCTAAGCTTTTTTAACTGTAGAAATGAGACGCAATGGTGATTTATGAATAAGAACTGGATAATCTACAGTCTTTTTACTTTGTGAGTCAGTTTTTAGGTGTTTTTCATTTGAGTCTGGTAGTTTTTCATTCATTCATTCATTACCTTCTGGTGGCCAAAAGGTGGCACTGTAGTCTCTTCTACACATGCTCTCCAGCTTAGCAAGAACAAAGAACCGAGATTTTAGGACCACACTGGTGAACTAGAGCTAGAACCAGAGGTGTGCTGGACAAAGAACACAGATCTTAGGACCACACTGGAGAATGAGAGGTAGAACAAGGGTGTGCTAATGGATGGTCACACTTGTAAGTTTAATCTGCATTATTAACATCTTCTCCATCACTTTCGTAAGTCTTGACAATCAACAAAACAAAAAATCAAGCCCTGGATTTGTAGCCTTTGTTGATATCATGTGTAAATGCTCAAAATGAAAATTTAGCAATTGGGTTAGCCAGTATGAGCTGGCTCCCATACACCACTATCTAGAACCAACCAACCTCAATGGCCTTCACTGACAGAAGAGGAAACTATACACCTGAGAGGTTAAATACCAGTTTAAGGTCACCAAAGCAGTAAGTCCAAGAGCCAGGATTTGAACTCTGATTCAAATTCTTGATTTAAAATCCAGCAACTTTACCACTACACCTTTCACATAAAATAAACGAGCATTGATATTATCACAGGAACCTTTCTGACAGCTGATACATGCAGAGAACTTCCCCCCTCTTATGTAGACTTCTATATCACCTGAGATTTGCCACTTATGGTCATAATCCAATATGATCATGTAAAATTTCTTCTCCCTTATGCAGATTACCATATCATCTGAGGTCTCTTAGGGTCATAATCCAGTAGGACTTTGTAAAATAATGACAAAAATGTAAACGTGACCAAATTTCAGATGTGTTTCCATAGGGTATGAAAACAATTTAATGAATTCCACACCTACAGCTAAAGTGTTAGGTGTGGGAAGTGGGATATTTCCTGGGTTAGAATGAAAGGGATCAGAGAAATTCAGCCATGTGAGGGTGGAGAAAGTCAAAGAAAAAGGAGATATAGTCAGAGGCCAAAGGACTAATAAGGAGACCCAGCCAGCAAATCTCAAGCTCATAGTTCAAGCAAAAAAAAGAGGAAAGGAGAAAGGGAGGTAGGAAGGGAGAGAGAGAAGGAAAGAGAAAAAAAGTGAGGGCAGAAAAATGTTAGTATATGTTCAAAGGGTCAGCCTGCCTAATGCAAGTCACATGTATTACAGACTAAAAAAGTCAAATTTTCTGTTGGAAAGAAGAAATGGCACTTATATATCAATGACCATAGTACTATTTAGCTAATAGTGTTAAGCTACCCATGTTACCAGATATATAGTCCATCCTTACAAGAATATGCGTGATGCCATTCACAACTAAAAATAGGAAACATCTTCACCCTAGCCCATCCTGGCCATTTCTCTTTTCTGAATGAATGAATTCACTACTGGCTCTGCTACTCATCTGAGCGACCGAGGTCCCATTGCTATCGCCCTACTTTGTGTATCTCTGCTTTCCAATGAGACTATAAGCTCCACAAAGGTAGGAATTAGGTTTAAATACTTTTTTTGTAAATGTAATAATGATTGTTGCTGTTGATTAGTCATGTCTAACTCTTCAGGACCCCATTCGGGGTTTTCTTGCAAAGGTATTGGAGTGGTTTGTCATTTCCTTCTCCAGCTCCAGGAACTAAGGCAAATAGGGTAAAGTGACTTGCCCAGGGTCACATGGCTAGTAAGCGTCTGAAGCCAGATTTGAACTCAGGAAAACGAGTCTCCTTGACTCCAGGCCTGGCACTCTATCCACTGTGCCACTCAGCTGCCCAATAATAATGATTAACGACTGAATTTCTATAGTACTTTAAGATACATAAAGTGTTTAACATTTATTATCTCCTTTGATTCTCACCATAATCTTGTGAGGTAGACACTATTAATATCTTCACCTGACAGAAGAGGAAACTGAGGCTCAGAAAAGTTGAGTGACTTGCCCAGGGTCTGAGAGTAAGTTTCTGAGGCAGATTTTAAATTCAGGAGTTCTTGACTTCAAATCCAGTGTTCTATCCACTAAGTTATGCTGTCTCTTACACCACCCTGTCCTGGTCCCATCCCCTCTTACCTCTTAAGACACATATGTAGCTTCTAACACACAATTCTAATCTTGTATTAGGTGTTCAAAAAATACTTACTGAAGTCAACCATGCTCAGACTAATAATGGGAGAGAACTAATGAGAAGTGTATTAGAATTTATTCTGTCATTCCTTTCTCATCAGGCTAATCAAGACTAATAAAGAGTTCCAGCGTATTGTGAGGAAAGTATTTTGTGAACTGAAAAGCACTTTGTAAATACAAGCTATTATTATTATTACTTAATAGATATTTCTGTCCACGTTACACCAAACATGCACACATAGGCCAGCCTGCCTTTAAGAGCATTATATCAATAGAAAAACAAATAAAATTATCATATTTCCCTTTCATATTATACTTCAGTCACTGGATTCAGATGACTCTGGAGGAGAAGTGAGGCTGGTGACCTTGTACACCCCTCCCTCACTCAAAACAAAGTCAAGTGCAAGTCATGTCACCTCTTCTCTGATGGCATGGTCTTCGGCAACGAAGGATGAACACACACACATACCTCAATACTACAAAAACTGTTCATGAAACATCTGCTATGAGTCACTACACCTAATGAGATGGTGGTGACTTTCAGGGGAACCATAAGGGCACCCAGGAGTGATTTCCCTTCCCTATTCCACTTTAAAATTCTCTTTCTATTACTCCCTAACCCTGAGATTTAGGATTTAGGAACCAAGGTAAGTAGATACAACCTATTTCTTAAATCTCCAGAGTGCTGATGATTCCAACAATAGAAAGGACTGAATGCACACACATTACTGAATAACCTCTAAATAAGGTACAATTTAATAGGCATCATCCCACCCATACGATGTTTATATTGAGAGAACCATAATATACTTTCCTCTTACCGACAGTCAATGCCTCAAACAACCGGTGTATAATTTTGATATCCTTCACAATTCCTGATTCCTGGACTCTCTTCACAAAATCATCCAGATGCATATGTTTCTTTGGTAACTCAAAGTTTTTCACGTGGTCATCTATCTTGGTGACTTCTCTTGGTTTTTCCATTATTTCACTAATGAGTCTTTTGAGCTCAGGCTGCCATTCAGCTTGGGAACGCTCAGAAGAAGACATTGACTCCACCAGTCTATTTACAAGATCAGCAGGAAAAATACTTATGTCCGTTCTGTACAGACTCTGAAAATCTGAAAGTGCACCCAGGAGTTTCCCTTGCATTAAATTAATGAGTCCTCGAAGGTAGAAATACCTTGCCAGCAGCACAGAGTTATCAGATGGTGGGAAATTGATAGCCTTACTCAGAAGGCTGATAAAATCAGCAAAATAGGAATGAACACACTGACTCACCAGCGGAAAATGAATTTCTGGTATCTTGAATGTGTACACTGATTTGGAGGTCAGCTTTGGAACTGGAAGCCAACAACAACAACAACAACAACAAAAATACGGTTAAAAGTAAGAAAATTGTTGACATATGCCCTCAAAGTCATAGTTATTTGTTCATCATGACCTTTAGGTGAAATATTTGTATACTCTGGAAATCATGTCTATATGCCCCAATGTTACAAAAAATCCAAAAGCTGCAGAACCTGAAAATGGAGTGAGTTAATAATCTAGCATACATTGAACCAACCTCTGAGCATATTCCTAGACCTCATACTGGAAGTGTCTCAGAATCTGTTTTAATCAATTAATCAATGTTTATTAAGCACTCTTGTGCCTGGTATTGTGCTAGGCATTGGATTTTTTAACTCAGATTTTTTTCTTTTTCATTATAAATCTGACAAACATCAAACATGAACATTTAAGTATGCAAAAGGCAGGTAAAAGGGAACATATATGAAATTGTGAACTTCTATCATAGTTTCTTAAGTATATGTTAAATTGAAAACAATAGTAACAAAACTGCGCTGCTTATCTATGTCCCTTCTAAACTTCCCTCCTTCTGTTCTCTTCTGTGTATATTTTTTATATTTCATCGACACTTGTCTATTTTCCTTTTTTATTACTGCATCACTATCAACTCTTCACCCCAGGCAAAGAATTTCAATATAAACTCTTCTCATATTGTTCTGGATATAAGTCAATCAGTATTCAGATCTCTCCAAGGGCTCCATCCCATCCACTCATGAAATCAGGGATTCAAAATGGAACTGGAACTCTCCCTCTACTAATTCCCAAATTAGAGATAAAAAAGTATCTTCTCAAGCACTCTGAAGTCCCCACCATGGGGGCTTCTGGTGACCAAAAACTAGCCCAACAGATATTCAACTTGCCATGGCAGTTCCAACAGGGGTGAGTGTCCCAGCTCTTTTTGATACTTAGAAGGACCTCAGAAGCTCTAAAAAAAGCTGATGTTGCAGAACGACAGGTTATAGTTGACCCTGGACTAGTTTACAAACAGTTGGTCTTACACTGGCATATGATTTGTTGCAGCTCAGAGAGAAAATGTGTCAAGGGTCAAACTGTCGATTTATATTTTAGTGTAATTTATATATTCCAAGGGCTCTTTGGAAACTTCAGGATGACATTATGAGCTAAATTATTTTTACAAATTCAACGATTTCACATAAACATCCATTATATCATCCAGTTAGATTATTTTTAAAAATATTTATCTACAAAGACTAGGATTACATTTCTGAATTATAAAAAGTTGAGGGAAAGGAATGACACAGATAAAATACTTTATCACCTGTATTATTGCTTTTACAACTATTCACAGTTTCTATTTTCCGAAGTGATGAATTCCTTGGGGGTAATTCAGGTATTTTTACGTCTTGTAGATTTGGCATGCTCATTACCATTCGTCTCTTAGCCATGTGCTGAGGGGAAAATTTTCGAGAAGCCATTTTTTCAATCGTTGGTCTTCTTGGGCTTACAAGCATAATACTCATTCTGAAAAGACAAACAAACCTTAAGAAACCATATTCTACAGATGTTGCAATATACTGAAGAATATGATTTCCCCAAAGGCCAATATGAATGGCAATATAACAAGCAGAAAAGTAGAAATTAGGGCTGTTAATGAAATGGCAAGACATACTATATAATTAAAGAGTTGATCAGTAACCATTTATTAAGTACCTACTATGTACAGTGTGCCAGACCATTATGACTAACATCTAAAACTTAACCTGCATCCAAAAAAAAAATCCAGAAACTTAGCAGTGGTTGATATCTTTAGCTTCAGAGTAGTCTTAAGGAAGGGATTCTTAATAATATTTGTGTTATAAATCCCCTTGGCTGTCTAGTGAAGCCTGTGTATCCTCTCTTAGAATAATGTTTTTACATGTATAAAATAAAAATACATAGAGTGATTAAGGAAATTAATTGAATTGAATTAAAAGTCATCAAAATATTTTGTAAAAAACAATTTCATGGATCCTAGAATAAGAAGATATTCTAAACAAATCCAATTTAAGATATTTTGAGCTTAATATTTCAGCAGACTCTCACCAAACATGCAGTTTAACAGTTCAAGCATGATTATGTGTTTGTTCTGGGGAAATTCTAAAAAGGATTATTATGAGAAATGGTTTGTGAAAATAAAATTGGGTGATTTCAAAGAACATGGTTTCACCAAGAACAGGCTAAGCTGAACTATCCTAATTTTTAGTTGTTGACAGAATTGCTAAACTAATAGATGAAAGGAATACTATGGCTACAATATCACCAGATTTCAGCAAAGCTTTTGATAAAGTATCTCATATTATTCCTCTGGAGAAAATGGGGAAAGGCAGATTAGATGACAATACACTTACATGAACTCAGAGCTGGGTGAATGACCAGACTCAAAGAGTAGCCATTAATGGTTCAGTGACAACATGGCAGGAGATCTACAGTAGAGTTCCCCAGGGATCAGGGTCTGGTCTTATGCTATTTACCAGTGACTTAAGTAAGAGCTTAGATGCCACTCTAATCAAATTTGTCGATAACACACATCTGGAAGGGACGGCTAACACAACAGATAAAGGTCAAGACACAAAAGAGTCTTGACAGGCTAGAGCAGGGGTCAGCAAGCACCTGTTCTCACCCACAAACTAAAAATAGCTATTACATTTTAAAATAAAGTCAATTGCATTAAAAAATGTAAAAAAAAAAAAAACTGTTCTCAGTTCATGGACTTTACAACACCAGATCAATAGCCAGCCATAATGTGCTGACCGCCTAGGCTAGAGAACACCGGGCTGAATTGAATAAAAATATAGAGATAAATGTAAAATTTCATGTTTGGATACAAAGACAATCTACAAGTACAAAACTGGGAATGGGGAGGGGAGTGAGGAGAGAATGAAATCATTCTGAAAAATATTGGAAGGTTTTAGTGGACTGAAAGTTCAAAGAGTTGGCAGCGTAATGTCAACTCCAATTATTATTAATGCAGTCTAGGGCTGTGTTAAGAAAGTCACAGCTCCCAGGAATAAAAAGGTGACAGTCTCACTGTACTTTGCCACATCAGACCGCATCTAGAGTACTGTGTTCAGTTTAGGGAGTTTAAGAAGGATACTGATAAGCTCCCCAGAGGAGGAGTGACCAGGACCATCCAGAGTCTTGAGTCTATGACACATGAGGGCTGGTTGAAGGAAATGAGTAGAAGACAAGACTTAGGGGAGACATGATAACTGTCTTCAATTATCTCAAAGGCTGTCAAGTTGAGGGGAGATTAGAAGGGTTCTATTTGGCCCCAGAGAATAGAACTGACCACTCTAGGCTTGATGCTGTCATAACTGTAATAATGAGATCTGTCCCAAGCAGAATGGACCACCCTAAGAAATGGTAGGTTCCTCTTCTAGGAGGGCTTTATGAGGAGATTAGGTGGCCACTGTAGGAGGACCTAGGTGACACAGTTGATAAGAGTGCTGGTTGGGAGTCTGGAAGACCTGAGTTCAAATTCAACCCCAGGTACCTCCTAATTGTGTGACCCTGGGCAAGTCACTGTATCTGTCTCAGTTTGCTCAACTGTGAAAAAGGATAGTAACAGAAGCTACCTTCTAGGGTTATAAGAATCAAATGAGATATCTGTAAAGTGCTTAGCACAATGTCTGGTACATAGTAGGCATTTAATAAAGGTTTCTTTTCTCTCTCCCTTCTTCACTTGTCTGATATGTCACAGGAGAGATTCTTTTTGTGTGTGAGTGCTACTGAGATAAACTTCCAACTCTTAAATTCTGTGATTCTGTGATGTATACAGGAAAGACTAAGTGGATAAAGAATGCCTATTGTTAGAAGGACCACTCATCCATCAGTATAGCTAAACATATGTGTGTTCGCCCTTTGTTGCCAAAGAAGACCATGCCATCAGAGAAAATACACATACACACATACACACACACACACACACACACACACACACACACACATCTTGGAACAGATATTGCAAATGAACAATGTGAGCCAAGGACTGAGCAGAAGGAAGAAAACAGGCAATAGTCTTTGGTAAATTAAAAAGTTCCTTCAACGATCCAAAGGGTCTCCCTGAAACAAAAGTCAATCTTTATAATACCAATATTCTTCTGGTGATGTCTTGGGCAATAAATCATGGAACATTACAGTCTCTGAAGAAATGGAGCTAAGGGGGTTTTGGAGAAGTTGTGGTAAGTCTAATAGACTCTACAATATTATAAATGAAGAATGATGCAGGACAAGAAATATAAAAGTTGTCATCAGAGAAATATATGACTGGCAAAACCAAAAGAAAAAACATGATTGAGAGAGGACCAATGGACAGACAGCCTGTGTATTCCTTGGGTGCCCACAAAATGTCAAGAGAATAACAGGAGTTTCCTTACTAATTTGGGTGGGCCTTCCATGGAGGATTTATGGGAAGGTGGGGAGGAAGTCCCATAAGACAGAGAGATGGTATCTACAAGTCACAATTGCTCTGTTGGAAGGAGTGCTCACAATGATAAGATCACAAACACATCACAGCATCAGGAGAGAAGGGCAACACTTCCATTAAAGTAAGAAATAGATGATATACATATTTTACTATGTATATGAGAGGCAATTTTTGACACACACACAATATGGTACTAGGATTCAGAAGACCTAGACTCAAATCCTGGGCTTGCCATGTACCAAATGTACTACACTGATCATGCTGCAAGTCTCATCTGCAAAACAGAATGCCATCTGCCCAGCCCACCTCAAAGGGTGGTTGTAAGGATCAAATGGATCTATGATCTCACAGATTTGGGAGAGCATTCCAGTGACTGAGCTCACAGTCTTCATATGTCTGCCCATATGTATAACTCTTGTCCATGTGTTTCCTGAAATTCACAATAGGAAGTTTACCCCTTGTGCTGAGAATTTCCTGGTTTCTTTCTGCCACTGACAAGGTACCAGAAGAGTATATCAACTTGATCTATAGCCAGATAAAGAGTCCATCTTCTCTTCCACCTTTATTTTTTTATAAGCATCAAACAAGACAGTATTTGTAAATCATTTAGCACACTGCATGTCACATAATAGGTGCTTCTTAGAGCTTGTTTCTTTCTTTCCTCCCCATCCTATATTTCTTGGATGACATATCTTACTCCACTTCTATGTTTCTCATTGGTTCTAGACAGCTCACACACATAATATACCTCTCCACTGTCTTCTGTGGGAGATTAATTTTTAAAATTTTAATATTTTGTTATTTTAAACCTGACAAGTACCAACAAATGTCAACTCATACACAGAAAAGAAAAAGGATTGCATGTGAAACCACAAATGAATGCATTTTTCAATTTGAGTTTGTTATATTTCATATCTTGCTGCCATATAGGAATATGGGAATAAATTTCATATAGGAATAATATTGTTTATATTAAAAAGATGGGTCTATGTGTTCACAGGAAGCTTGCGGTTACTAAAAGATCCTGCAACTTCTAGTAAGACAATCTAGCCTACTCTCTTCCTCCTGTTCAACTCCAGGAACAGCTTGTTGTCTATCTGTACTCTCTGTACCAGATGTACAAACTGACTAGCCACTCTTCATGCACTTTTTCTTTCACTAGCCACATCAAACTCCTCTGATAGTTAGAAATCTTTTCCAAGAGGCTCTGTAATGTTCTAGAAGATGCTGTAACCAACACAATGTCATCCAAAAGTATCCAGAATAACTTTTTTGACTTGGACTCTGAGTTGGATCTCCTCTATCACAATGGTGAACACCTTTAGCAAACATACATATCTCTGATTTATGTCTTTCTGATGTTTATGAGCAAAGGCTGTTGAATAGGGTTATATCTGTTATTATGTCTTTCAAGGAATTCTGGATGCTTTTGATATATAGATGGGAAACACATTATTGGAAAGGTACCTTTAAGATGTCTTTTTCATCTATGTTCATAATCAAGAAAAAATAAGAACATTAGAATCTTATATTCTCTACATTTTTGAAGCAAAAATCAAGTCAACAGGTCAAATAAATAAATATTTATTGAGACCTACTATGTACCAGGTACTGTACTAAGCACTGAGGATACAAAGAAAAGCCAAAAATAATCCCTGTGAGCTCTCAAGGGGCTCATGGTCTAACAGAGGATACAACATGCAAACAATGACGTACAAAAAAAATTATCTATATGGGATAAATTAGATCATCTCAGGGGGAAGGCACTAAAATTGACTGACTGATGACTGGCAAAGGCCTTATCTTGAAAGGTAGCCACAGAAGCCAGGAGGCAGCCATGAGGAAAGAGTGTTCCAAGCATGGAGGGAAAGCCCATGAAAATGAACAAAGCCTAGAGATAGTGTTACCATGTTTGAGGAACAGCAAGGAAGACTATATCACTAGATTGCAGAGTATGTACTTTAAGGGCAGGGAATGTCTTTCTTTTTATTGTATCTGTATTTCCAGTATCTAGCACAGAGCCTGGCATGTAGTAAAAACTTAATAAATGCTTTGTTGATTGACTGATATGAAAGATGCAAGCTATAAGAAAACCAGAAAGGTAGGAAAAGGCTAGGTTATGAAGGGCTTCAAAGGCCAAACAGATGATTTTTAATATCATTTTATTTTTTCCCCAATTACATGTTGAGACAATTTTTAACATTCATTTTTACAATATTATGAGTTCCAAATTTTTCTCCCTCCCTCTTCTCTCTTTCTAAAATGGTAGACAATATGATATAGGTTATATAAGTGCTACCATGTAAAACATATTTCCATATTAGTCACAGTTGTGAAAGAAGAAACAGATTTGAAGGAAAAAAACACAAAAAGGAATAAAGTAAGTGGAAAAAAAAACTGGCTTCGATCTGCTTCCAGACTCTATCAGTTCTTTATCTGGATGTGGATAGTATTTTCCTTCATGAGTTGTTTATACTACTCTTGGATCATATTGTTGCTGAGAAGAGTTGAGTCATTCATAGTTGATCACCACACAATGTTGCTGACACTGTGTACTACGTTTTCCTGGTTCTGCTCATTTCACTTTGCATCAGTTCATATGAATCTTTGCAGCTTTTTCTGAAATCTACCTATTCATAATTTCTTATTACACAATAGTATTCCATTACATTCATGTACTATAGCTTGTTTAGTCATTCCCCATTCAGTCATTCAGCACAATAGTATTCCATTACATTCACATACCATAGCTTGATCAGCCATTCCCCAACTGATGGGTATCCCCTCAATTTCCAATATTTTGCCACCGTAAAAAGGGCTGCTATAAATATTTTTGCACATGTAAGTCCTTTTCCCTTTTTTTATGATTTCTGTGGAATACAGACCTAGTAGTGGTATTGTTGGATCAAAGGGTTTGCACAATTTGGTTGTCCTTTGGGCATTCATAGTTCCAAATTGCTCTTCAGAATGATTAGATCAGTTCACAACTTGACCAACAATGCATTAGTGTCCCAATTTTCCCACATCCTTTCCAACATTTATCATTTTCCTTTTTGGCCATATTAGTCAATCTGATAGGTGTGAGGTGGCTCCTCAGAGTCGTTTTAATTCGCATTTCTCTAATCAAAAGTGATTTAGAGCACTTCATCATTTACCTAAAGATAGCTTTGATTTCTTCATCTGAAAACTGCCTTTTTCATATCCTTTGACCATTTATCACATGACTTGTATTCTTATAAATTTGACTCAGTTCTCTTTATATTTGAGAATGAGGCATTTTTAGAGACACTTGATGCAAACTTTGCTTCCCAGCTTTCTGCTTTCCTTCTAATTCTGGTTACATTGGTTTTGTTTATGCAAAAGCCTTTTAATTTAATATAACCAAAATTAATTTTGTAATGCCCTCTATCTCTTGTTTGGTAATAAACCTATAACTCACTTAACTTCTTTAAGAATTTGGATGCTATACCACTTTATGCATATATGTTTACTATTAATGTTACTACATTATCTATGGTACTTTTTAGCAAAATATAGTTTCCTTCCTTAACTCTTTTAATTAGGTCTATTTTTGCTTTTGCTTTGTCTGAGATCAGGATTGCTACCCCTGCTTTTTTTTTTAACTTCAACTGAAGTGTAATAGATTCTGCTCCATCTCCTTATCTTTTCTCTGTGTGTCTCTCTGCTTCAAGCATGTTTCTTGTAAAGAACATATTGTAGAATTCTGGTTTTTGATCCATTCTGCTATCCACTTCTATTTTGTGGGAGAGTTCATCCCATTCACATTCACAGTTATGATTATTAACCATGTATTTTCCTCCATCACATTTTTCCTCCTGTTTGCCCTCTCTCTCCTTTCACCCTTCTTCCCTCCTCAGCAGTGGTCTGCTTCTGTCTACTGTCACCCTCAATCTGTCCTCCCTTCTGTCAATCCCTTCTTCTCTCCCCCCCTTTACTTAATCTCCTCCCTTCCTACTCTCCTGTCAGGTAAGAGAGATTTCTATATTCAACTGATTGTATATGTTATTCCCTCTTTGAGCCAATAATGAAGAGACTAAGTTTCAAGTGAGGCCCATTGCTCACCCTCCCATCTCTGCCTCTACTATAATACGTTTTTCTCACCTATTCATGCGAAATAACTTAACCCTGTTCTACCTCTCCCTTCCTTCTGTACTCAGTGTATTCCTCTTCCTCATCCTTTATTTTCTGATGTATTCCCTCAAAATCACCTTATACCCATATATTCCTTCTAGCTGTACTATTAGTGGTACAATTTTAAGAATTAGAAGTATCATGTTCCCACATAGGGATGTGAACAGTTTAGTTTCATTGAATCTCTTAGGTCTTTTTTTCCCTTTTGTCCATTTTAGGTTTCTCTTGGATCTTGATATTGGATATCAAATTTTAGTTCATTTCTGGTCTTCTCCTTATGAAAGCTTGAACTATTTCACTGAATGACCAATTTTTTTCTTTGAAGTATTATACTTAATTTCCCCAGGTAGGTGGATCTTGACTGTAGTCCCGGCTCCTTTGCCTTCCAGAATATCATATTCCATGACCTCTGATCCTTTAATGTTGCAGCTTCTAAGTCCTGTATAATACTGATTATGGTTCCTTGATATTTGAATTGTTTCTTTCTAGGCACTTGCAGTATTTTTTCCTTCACATGATAGTTCTGAAATTTAGTTATAATGTTCCTTGGAGTTTTTATTTTGGAAACTCTTTCCTGAGGTGGTTGGTGGATTCTTTCAATGCCTATTTTGCCCTCTGGTTCCAGAATATTAGGGCAGTTTTCCTTGATAACTTCTTGAAAGATGCTGTCCAGGTTGTCCCTTTGATTATGGAGTTCAGGTACTCCAATGATTCTAATATTGTCTCTGCTGGATCTATTTTCCAGTCAGTTGTTTTTCCAATGAGGTATTTTACATTTTCTTCTATTTTTTCATTCTTTTGAAGTTGTCTGATTAATTCTTGATGTCTCAGAGAGTCATTAGCTTCCACTTGCCCAATTTTAATTTTTAAGGAGTTGTTTTTCTCAGTAAGCTTTTGTACTTCCTTTTCCATTTGGCCAACTGTACTTTTTAAGGAGTTTTCTTCAGTGGATTTTTGTATCTCCTTTTCCACTAGTCAATTCTACTTTTTAAGCAGTTGTTTTCTTTTTCCAAGATGTTGGCTCTTTTTTCATAATTCTCTTGCATCACTCTCATTTTTCCCCCAATTTTTCTTCTACCTTCTTATATGATTTTAAGCTCCTTTCTTGAGCTCTTCCATGAGTTCTTTTTGGGCTTGAGACCACTTCCTCTTTTCCTTTGTGGTTTTGCCCACTGTTGTTTCCTTCTGAGTTTGTGTCTTGATCTTCCCTGTCACCATAATAACTTTCTATTGACAGACTCTTTTTTTGTTGGGGTTTTTTTTTGCTCATCTTTTTTGGTCTTTTCCCTTTCTTTTAAATTTGAGTTCTGCTCCCAGGGTGGAGAGGGCAGTCTCAGGCTTCTTGTGTCAGGGGCTGCAGGTCCTGGCTGTCTACCTGGTGCTGTACTGATGCTGCCCTAAGGGCTATTGGGGACCCCTCATGTCTGCTGCTGTGCTGAGGGAAGAGAAAGTGGCTGCCACTGCTGGAGGCCATGGGGTCTAGCTGAGCTAGAGCCCTAGCATCTGGCATCTGCTGAGGCTGGTGGGGTGTTTCTGTGTTCCTCTGAGACTATACTAAAGCATGTGGAGATATGGCCCCAAACAGATGATTTTATATTTGATCCCACGGGTAATATGGAACCACTGGAGTTTACTGAATAGGAGGTGACATGATGAGATTTGGATTTGTACATAGATGGCTCATATAAAGATTTTGTAGAGTTGGTAGAATGGGCATATAGGTTGGTCGTTGTGATTTTTTTTTTTTTGGTATTAATAAGGTCAACGTTTTTTCTACACTTTTGGTATTTTCCTATCCTTTGGCTACTTCACATATAGGCCCTCAGGACTTTCACTCTTGTGTCTTCCTAAAGCATGACTTGTTTCCATATATTTGGTCCAGTCCAGCTGCTTCCTCCTTTACCACCACTTCTACCTCACTTATCAACATATTTGAGACTGATATTAGATGTCCAAGGGTAGGAATACCACTACCCTGGATGGTGAAAACTTTGTCACCATAATCTTTACAGTCTTTTCCATTTTCATCCTTAATGCCCTTGGTATGATTTGGTTCAGTTGGCTCTCTTAACCAAGTTTTCCCTAAACTGGTTTTAGGCTCCACTGTTTCTCTCTCCTTCATAAAATGCTGCTACTCATGTAACCTACCACTTTTCTGCACAAGAGTATACAAATAAGCTTACGTTTTGAACAAGTGTTACCTTTGGCCACATCTCTCTACACTTGGTAACTAAGTCATTGTTTGCTTTCAGGGTTTTGTCAGTTTCCTTTTTGTAGCAACATATTTACAGCAGGTCAATGTCTCTATAAAATTATGTGATCAGTGTTGATGTTGAGTCATTTCAGTCATGTCCAACTCTCTGTGACCCCATGGGGTTTTCTTGGTAGATATACTGGAGTGGTTTGCCCTTTCCTTCTCCAGCCCATTTTACAGATGAAAAATTAAGGCAAACAGAGTTAAGTGACTTGTCCAGGGTCATCCAGCTAGTAAGGCCAGATTTGAATTCATCAAGATGAGTCTTCTGATTCCAAGCTCAGCACACTAGCTACTGCACCGCCTAGTTGCCCATGCAGTGTTGACACCATTACTGAAGTCCATTCCCATTTCTGATTGCTGGTACTTGTTTAAATCGTTCAAGATTGAGTTGTTTCAACTGTTGAGCATTTATTTTTCTAATTATCATTCTTTTTTTCTAGTTTTTTACTAATTCTATCTTTTGTCTGATAAGTCAGTGGTCTGACTTATCAAAGGTAAGTGATTTAGAGATAACACTGCCTCAATAACAAATATTTTTCTCTCTGGGTAAAATGCAATCTTTTTTATATTTTTTAGTGTTATTTGATGCTTGCTATGTATAGCACCTATAAATTCTTTTCTCAAAAGAATTTCACAATATGTAAGCATCAGGATTATGTTTTTTGTTGTTTTTGTTAAGTCATTTCAATTGTGTCTGACTCTTTGTGACCCCATATGGGGTTTTATTGGCAAAGACACTGGAGAAGCTTGCTATTTTCTTCTCCTGGCTCATTTTACGAGGAAACTGAGGCAAACAGTGCTAAGTAACTTGCTAGTATCTGAGACCAGATTTGACCTCATGAAAATGAGTCTTCCTGACTCTAGGCCTGGTATTTTATCCACTTATGAGTGATCTACAAGTCTTTGGTCTCTCTTTGATTTTCTCTGAACCATGTTTTCCCACATATTTCTCACCATCCTCACCTAAGTTATATTATTATTCATTGTATTCAAAAAAAATTAGTAGTTGTAGCAGTTACATCAAAACATCAAGTATCTATGATTTCATTGTTGTATATACTCTCTCCCTACATACTAATGGTAGCCTCTCCATTTCTTACCTCTTTCTAATTATAAATGGCCAAACAAACACCTGGTGGCCAGTCATCTGATCGTGACTCTCCCTTAACTTGGTCTGGTCTTTGAATGCCAGATCATTTCTAGATGCAAAATTATCATTCCATATGGATATATTCTTGGCCTAAGAACTAGGAATCACCCTCGAACCACCATAGACACAAGAAAAGGACTTTAATGGAAGACTCTTACAGTGTTAATAATAATAAAAAATAATTTAGACTTTAAAAAAGGGATTATCCTGAGACAAGTTTTAAGTAGTTACTGACCATCTTATTCAATATTCCCTTAAGAAATGAAGCTATCCTAAAGTAAGTTTGAAGTAGCTACTGACCATCTTATTTTGGATTTCAGACAGGAAAACAGTTTCTGAAGCAAGTATACTATGAAGTATAAAGTTTTTTTTAGCCAAAATAAAGAAATGTTTCTTTCCAATTTACTATCTCAATAAGTGAAAAATTATGACCCCCAAATCCAGCCATAGAGTAAGCCACTAAGGAGGGGAAACTGTGTACCTGTCTTCTTCAGACTCAGTGCTAAGTTCCATTTGAGCAAATGCATCCATCCTTCTGTTAAGACGAGCTTTAAGAAAAGAATGAAATATGTAGGTCTCTAATACCTGAAATGCAAAATAAAATTTCAATTACAACTAAGCAAATTCAAGTGTACTAAGTTTCCTTCTCTATAATCCACAGTTCCTAGCACATAGGCATTTAATAAGCATTTGTTAATTAATGGAATATCACATCTATACAACAAAAAGTAGGGGTGACTACAGAGGATTTGACTCAAATGATGAAAGTGAGAAGTAAGAATTATAGAGGCAAAGGTGTGGAGGGGAAAATCTTCCCTGAAAGAGGATAATCAAATGAGGAGACTTCATCTGGGAGATGGACATTATGGAGATCTCCTTCAATGCAGGACTGTCTTGGCTACCAAGAGCCTTGGCCTAATTCTCTCCTTTCCCATTATAGTCAACTGAGGGGACCCCACATGAGAGACACCATCAGCAGAGGACTTCTCTAGCCCATGACTAGCAAATTTCTTCCTCCTGTTGTTCTAATCCTTAAATCTACTAAGTGAAAAATCTCTTCCTCTTGCTACCTCTTTCTCCAAGTCCTTATTCGCATTTAGATGAGCACTACAACTCTATGGTTCAAATTCTCTTCTTCCACTTGGAAGCCCCACTCTACAATTAACAAGCTCCATTTCACCCTCTATCTCTTCCTCTTACACTCCCTTTCATCTTCTGGTACTAACCATTCTCCAATGATGCCTACTCCTCTCAGACACCACCACACACGGCCAGGAGTTAGCACAGTGTTTGCTCTTCTACTGTTCTCAATAAACTCTTTTTACTGAAGTGCACATAATCTGACTATGATACCCCATTCAGATTTTTGCTGCTTTTATGCAGTGATTTCTAAGTCATTCACTCTCCTTCCTCAAGGAGTTCAGTACGTAGCATAGCCTTCCCAATATCGAGGGTGTCTCCTGACCTCCTCCTCCTGGCCCTGGACTATCTGATAACCAACCTGAAATGGCCAGATAGTGGGGAGAGCCTCTACTACCACTGTGGGGATGCTCTATCTCCTTACTTTCCTCCTTCCCCCATACATCTCCTAGGTTATCCCAGGATACACCTGACATGGCCTCATCCTCTTTTTGGTCTCTATGCCCCTGAGTCCCTCCATTGTCATCTTAACTATTTTAGTAACTTAAGAATGTCTGGGTGTTGTCATTTGCCCAACCACTTAAGGCTGAAGACTTTGGGGCCTTTCCATCTACCCTGGAGCTAAACTGATTTATAAACAATCTTTATGAGAACAGAGATTCTCTACCTTTTCCTATTTCCATATCCAGTGCTTAGCACTGTGTTTGGCCCAAAGTAACCACTTAATCTTTTTCTCCATTCATTCATTTCTTGTAGAAAATCCATATCCTAACACTTAAACTAATCCTTGGTACCAAAGTCATACAAAAGATTTTTCAAACATCTGGACCTCCCAGGTCATTAACATTCTCTATTCTCATGACCTCTATGATCATCCTATCTTAATCAACCACATGAGTGGACCTCACTTAGTTAGAATTCACATCACCAAAACTTTTTCACCCTCCCAAAATCTAAACTCTGAAAAGTTCTTTCTCCATTCACAACCTCTGGTCCTTCTACTTTTCCTAGGACTCATTCCTCCTAAGCCTGCTCTTGTTCCTTCCCATAACCTGTAGTCCCTCCATCTCTATCTCCTAGCCCATTCTCTTTGTTCTAGTTTCACATTCTTTCTTTCACAATCTTGACCCTAGTTTAACAAAGCACTGTCTTCCATCCTCAAATTCCTCCATGCCTTTGTTTTCCCATTCTTCAAGGACTGCTGAGCCTCCACCATGGACCACACTCATCATCTGCTTTTACTCCTAAGTCACTGAACCCTAAAAGGGAAGCCACAAAATTACAGGAATTGGCTCCACTACAAATTCATGTTACTTAATAATATATGGCATTTATACAGCATGTTATAAACCACTTCACATACATTATCTCATTTGAATTTCACAACAATCTTATGAAGTAGGTAGGAAAGGTCTTACTATCTTTATTTTATGGATGAGGAAACTGATGGTCTAAGAGAGTATGTGTCCATGGACACAGAGCTAACAGGTGTTGGAAGCAGGATTCAAACCTAGGAATCTCCTGACCCTAAGTTCAATGTTCTTTCTACCACACTACATTGCTGCTGAACTCAACTAGACCCTCACTGTTGTATGGAAATCTTTTTACTCACTCAAACCTTCTCCTCTTTCCTTAAATCTCCCCTCTACCTTTCTTTCCACTTTGCTGAGCTTTCTCATATTCCTTCCTCCACACCTCAGTCTTCTGCAGTGGTGTACTGGAGTTGTTCATACTGGCTTAAGAGAGATGATTGTTAAATTTCAGGGTGAGTATTTACACCTCAGAAACCAGCAAATGCTACAAATCAGGTCTTGACTTATCATTTCACTGATTGCCTAGATTTAAGAAAATGATGGAGAAAATGTTAATAATGATGATTAAACATAAAAGGTCTTATTCACACACTGTTTCCCATAGAGCTGGATGCTAAACATTTACCAGCACATACTACCAGCTTCATCCCAGCTCTCTGGGGAAGAAATGGGTTTTTTCTTGGCCAAGACTAACCCCTTCACTGGCTCCCCTTGTCCCATCCCTTCCCTTTCATAAACTTAACTTCTGTCTTCTTCTCAACTTCATTCTCTTTCCATCTACTTCCTTGCTGTCTGCAAACACACTCATGTCTCCCTAATACTTAAATTTATTTTAAAAAAGAAAACATCTTAACTTTACCATCTACCTAAGCTATTTTCCTATAGTTCTTTCCCCTTTCAAATAGAAAATGAGCCTCTTACTGACTTAGAAAATCACAAATTAACATTATCTATAATATGTTGTATTTTTTGTTAACTATTGCTAATAAATGAGCAAATTAACAAATTCCCAATTATACTTTAATCTGGTTCAGGTGTCACTTAAGAGTTTTGCCAGCAGAGTGACCCACAGACCTTTATTTAGTCTGATGACTCTGATGATAACCATCACTTTTGAGAGGGTGTGGGAAAATGGAGAGAGCTGGCTTTGAATCCCAGAGAGTCTAAATTCTGCCTCTGACACCTAATTATGTGGTGCTGGACAAGTCACAACCTCTCAGCATTGCAGGAAACTCTACAAGGCTCTAAGTTGCAGAGAAGATGCAGACCTTCATTTGTGGAGGGACTTTCCTCATCAAGGACTTCCCCTTATCAATAAACTATCTTAGTTCTCATCTTCCATTAACCATTCCTTCTATTTGAAGGATTTTCCTGCTCTAATCAGTTCAAAACACTGCAGAAAATGAAATAAAAATTGCTAGATTGCTGTTATGATAACAAATACCCTCAAACAGGAATTTTTCATTGGGTTTCCATTATATTTGATGTAAAATTTCATATAAATCCTTCTACTCTGATAGATATACATAGATAACTAATGGATATTGAATTGCTAAGCTCACATGAACTTGATTTGCATTCATTCATTTAGTCAATCAATCAATAAACATTTATTAAGCACCCAGTTTGTGCTAGGTACTTTGCTAAGCACTGGGATGCAAAAAGAAGCAAAAGATAGCCCCTGTCTTCAAGGAGTTTACAATTCAATGGAAGAGAAAACATGGAAACAAATACATACAAAGCAAGCTAAATACAGGATAAATAGTAAAAATTAACAGAAGAGGTACTAGAGGTAGTAGGAATAAGAGGGGTTGGGAAGACTTTCCTTAAAAAGTTGGGATTTTAAGTTGGGACTTAAAAGAAGTCAGGGAAATCAGGGGGAAAAGCTGAGGAAAGAGCATATTGGGCATGGGAGACAGAGAAAATGCCCAGAGCCAAGAGATGGAATATCAATTGTTTGGGGAATAGTCAAGATGCCAGTGTCACTGGATTGAAGAGTACATGGTGGAGAGTAAGGTGTAAGAAGGCTGGAAAGAAAGGAAACTGGGGTTCAAATCCCCACAGTAAAACTTGCTAGCTGCTGTATGACAAAACCTCAATTCCTCTGAGTTTCTTTCCCCATTTATATATTTGAGATAATGCCACCTTCCCTGATTTGTTGTGAGATTCAAATAAGAAATCCTACACAAAACTCTATAAATGACAAAATATTATAGCAGTTTCAGCTACCATTATTTTTATTTCTTTTTTGATACTATTAGCTAATGAGTAAAGTCTCTTCTGACCTATATACCCAAAAGAGATCAAAGAAGAAAAGGACCCACATTCACAATATTTATAGCAGTTATTTTTGTAGTGGAAAGGAAATGGAAACTAGAAGCAGACACCATCCACTGGGGAATGGCTGAAGAAATAAAGGTATATGAATATAATGGAAGACTATTGTGCCATAAGAAATGAAGAAAGAAAAGATTTCAGGAAGTCATGTGAAGATCTGCATGACTTGATGCAAAGTCAGGAGAAAGGAGAATAATTTATTCTACAACGTAAGTATTGTAAAAATGAACAATTCTGAAAGACTTAAGAACTCTCATCAACTAAATGAACCATAATTCCAGAAGACTGATGAATGAGAATGCTACCCACCTCATGACAAAGATGAAAAACTAATAAATAGAATGAGAAACACAGTTTTGGACCTCACCACTGGGCTGAACTATGTTTATATGAATTCTTTATTTCTTTATTCTCATGGGTAGGAGAGAGTGGGAGGGGGAAAAAAATAAATGTATGATCATTGGAAAAAATTATTTTAAAAATCTTTTTAAGTCTAATACTTTAGTCTATTTGCAAAGGTGTCAGAATAGGAGATTACACATACACATGCAAACACACGCAAACACACACACATACTGTGTTGGTGAGGCTAACTAATAAAGATATTAACATGTTTTCTTATGTGTCTGTGGCATTCTGTTAAGCATATGATGGACTTATTCCTTACTATTCAAGATGCTTATATCTAAAATGAGTGTACAGGCAAGTATTTATAAACTTAAAAGCTTTAACTTTATGAAAATAAAAATATGCTAAAGACATTGAATTTTGTTTTAAAGATGACTCAGTCTGGTGATTTGTTGAGTTTTCTTGATCAAAAACTAATGTCATCCAAAGCATATGGGATCAATAGAAGAATTCTTGTAGGTAGGAAGATAAATTACAATTATCTGATGTTTACAGAGCACTTCAAAGGTTTTCGAAGCACTTAACAAATATTATTTGTACCTTACCATAACCCTTGGTATAGCCCATGTGACCTCAGCCTAGAATATTCCTGGCTCACTAGTCCCACTGGTGAATTCTTCCTGAAGTTTCCATTTTTTGGAGGGGCCCCAGCGTCAGCCGCTTTCAGTCCCTTCCTAGCCCTGTCCTGACTTCCTGAACTTCAAAACTAAAACTCATTTACATTATGCAAACCTAATAATGTATTTATCTTGTCTCATCAAAGTATTGGGTCCACTGTATAAACATTATATAAATATAAATATCCAATATTTATACAATGGGTATTCCAAATATCTTATTACAGTTTTAAGTTTTAAATATGTTTAAAATTTTAATTAAGCTCCGCCTGCATGAAAACTTTTGGGATATCCTGTATTACGATGGAATAAATAATACTTTTAAACTATAAAAATAAATAATTGTAATGTCTAAGAATATCAATAAAATTATTTTAATTAACCTATTTTACATGTAATATAAATATTTACAGATGCTACATAAATTTAAAAGTTTTTCTTTTTTACCTTTTTATAAAATGGTTGATCCCCTGGTGCTCTTGTTTTGAGAAATTCTTCACTATTGAACACTCTGTGTTCATAATTAAGATGGTTTTTTACTTCTCTAATAAAAGAAAGTACATTGTAAGTCATGAAACATTTTAATATATGAAACTTTTGTACAGCAACAGAACAAATACCGAAAAAAATATATACTTTGCAAGTATTTTCTTCAGAAAATCTAGCCCCTTCTGTCAGTGACATGGTTTAGATGACACTGGGTACTTTTGTTTTCCAGCTGTTTCATGCACACAACATGCTTTCTTATAAAAACAATAAGGTCATAAGCTCCTCCAGGATAAGGACTGCCCTTTCCTTTTCTTAGTTCCCACTCTCATTTCAGTTAACTCATAGAGTAGGAAATCAATCAGTACTTCTTTATTCAGTACATTTTAAGAAGGCAGAATCAACAACCTTTTATGTTTATCTTATACATCATATGGTATACCAGAGGTGTCAAATTCTGGGTCTTCAAGCTGCAAGCCTCCCCCCTAGTAAGTCCCAAGCCAGATTAAAATGGAATGGGGAAATACTTAGTAAAATACATAAAAATACAATAGGTAATGTTAATCTGTAGTTTTCTAAATCAACATAAAGACAGGGATTAGTTTCTATTTGAGTCTGACATCACCAGAGTATACATCTAATCTGTAGTCTCTTTCAGACAGAGAAAAGATATATGGCATGATATATTTGTGAATTAAGGACGGGATCTAATTTAATATTAATAATAGCTAGCATTTATGTAGTGCCTTAAGGTCTACAAAGAATGAACATATGTTATCTCATCTGATCTCCATCATATACTAGGACTTTGGGTGATATTCAGGGTTTTTGTGGTTTTTTCCAGGAGATTTCTCTGAGTTTTCTTTGGCACTGTGATATAACTGCAACAAAGTACCATTTTTAGCAATCCCAACATTTTAAATGTTTTCCCCTTATTTTTAAAGATTCTGATTACAAAGTTATACTAGTTAAATATATTTCTTCATTTCACCATGGCTTTCTCAGCTCCCTGAAAATTAAGTTCTTCCTCATATACATATATTATTATATTGAGAAAAGTTAGAGCACTGTAGAATAGTGGGGAGTATAGTATAGTAGAGAGGGAAGAAGTCTAGAAATGGAGTCAGTAAGATCTGGATTCCAGTCCTGTATTGGCCACTCGCTAAGTTTCCTCATCTGTAAAAGGGGATAATATCTGTACAATTTCCCTCACCAGAATTTTGTGATAAACAATTTATGATCTACAAAGTTCTATAAAATGTGAACTAAAGATCACTTATACATGAAGATACTCTAAAAAAAAGCTTCTCTCATTTAATTTCTGTTTTTATATGGACTTAATTTATAAAATAAATACTATTTAAAAGTTTTGCCCCTTCAGAGAACGAACAAAAAGAAATATACAAGAAATGGACTAAAAACTGAACTGTATGTACAACTGGGAGTCAGAAACAGCATGAACTGTCTAAGCTGAACAATCCATTTTTTTTCATAATATGAATCATTATTTGGTTCAAAGAAATAAATACATAGTCAGTCAGTCAACTAGCATCTACCATGAATCTATTACATGCCAGGCACTGCACTCAGTGATGGGGATCCAAATAACACATAGCAAGCAAAGGTTAGCAAAAGTTACATGATAATAATCATTTTATGTCTTTTGAAATAAGAAACCTCTACAGTGGCTTCCAGAGAACTGACAGATCTCTCCTGGAACAGGACACAAAGTGACAGCAGGAGCTATCAGGATAAAGTACATCAAAGAGACTGTTTTTCTTTGCTAGAGGACTTTAGTAGATGAGAAAGTATTACAGAATGAGAAAGGGAAGTGATGGAAAAGAAAAGGAAGAACAGAGAGTTGGAAAAATGAAAGACTCTAAATTCTCTGGCAAAGATCAATCTGATTGAAAAAATATTTCCAATCAATATTTAGATTGCATCATTTTGTCAAGTATTTAGCATGCTTTTCTTTATAGGATATAAACTGTACATCAGAAAGAACAGCGGCTGGATCCCTGTATTGGTCCAACAGTGATCCATGTCTTGATAGGTCATATTAAAATAAATGTTGTTTCAATATTTACTCTACTAACTCTACTTTAGTACTGGGTACCTAATGGAAACTCAGATTCTTGATGATGATAATCATCAAAGAAAAGAGACACAAAAATATTTGCAACAACAATGAAGCCACTCCAGTTGTCTCAAATTTTCAGGGTTGGCTTATCCAGTTTTGGAATCACATGTAATTTTTGCTTCCTTCCCTGATGACTGTCAATTACTAATTAGGTCAATAATTGACTGTTAGTACCTTTGCCCTCCACTGCAGTCCTCCTCCAATGCCTCCCCTGTGCCAGAAAAGTGACCCTACAGTAAATTCTTGAAGGCTGTGTCCACGAAGCCCAAGTTCCTACACCAAACTGGAAAAGCTTCCAAAGTAAGGCTCCTGCAATGAACTGTGAGCTCCCATCTACTAAGACATTGAGGGTTTGTCTGCCCTAGTAAAGAGAATAACCACGCTGATGAAATCAACCACGGCTTGTTTTAAGAATCCAAGAAGCATTCCATCAAAGCACACAGTGAGAAAAGGATAAAATGCCACCTAATTCTGTTAACACTTAACAGTCATACTCAAAAGATCTGGTGAAGAAGAAATATGAAATTCATAACTAAAATGAACTTTATTGACAGCTGATGGTTTTAATTTAACCATGGCCTCTCATTATCATGTAATTAATTGCATGACTTTTGCAAAGAACACAGTTACAAGTGCATACCTGAAGATGTTAACAATTAGTTGTAAAGTAATTTGCTGCATTTCAGAATTCTGTTTTTGTTGCCATGCCCTTCTACGTGCTTGGACTTCACTTAAATCTGTGCCTGACATTAGATGGGAGAGCTCTAGATCATAGTGCAACTGAAGGCTTTCTACCCTAGAAGAAAAAAGGAGATTTTTATGAAGATCATTACATTTTTAAAAATAATATTTTATTTTTTCCCCAATTACATGTAAAAACAATTTTTAAATTTGGAGCTTTTCTTTAAGTCTTGTTTCAAATTCTATCCCTTCCTCCCTCCCCTCCCTAAGATGGTAAGCAATCTGATATAGGTTATACATGTGCAATCACGTAAAACATTTTCATATTGAGTCATTTTGCAAAAGAAAGAAAGGAAGGAAGGAAGGAAGGAAGGAAGGAAAAAAACAGTATGCTTTAGTCTGTATACAGATGCCATCAGTTCTTTCTCTGGAGATAGACAGCGGTTTTCATCGTGAGTCCTATGGCATTGTCTTGGATCATCATATTGCTGAGAATAAGTCATTCACAGTTGGAGAACATTACATTTTAATAATAGCTAGCATTACATGGCTTTCTCTGGGAGCAAACTGTTTACTTCTAGATGTAAATTAGCTATGAGTCATTCAAGGTCTTGATAGAGAGGGGAAACCACTAAAGGCATTCTTTACCTTTCAAAAATGAACAAATTTACTTTTACAATGTGGATTCTTTATTATAGAATCTTCATTTACAAAATGAGGTTAGATTGAAGGAACCTTTAAGGTTTCTTCCAGTTCTGAAATTCTATGATGGTGATTCAACAACTTAATTAAGTCAAAACAAACAAATTTCCCCTGAAAAATTAATTTTTTAACCAAGTTAAATGCTCTTTTATTGACCAAAAACGTTAGCTTTAGATACTGGCTATAATGATGTTATTGATGAGGAGGAGGAGGAGGAAGAACTGGTCTAATACATATTCTCAAAGCACATGAGAGAAAAAGAGCTATAAGACGCTGTCCCTTTCACCTAAGCTATCTGTATCCCAGCCTACTTTTTATCTAGAGGAACCTCTAGGATCAGGAACCATGAAAAGCCTTTCCCAGCCCAGTCCTCTAACCTTCTTGCCAGTTCTCTTATTCCCTTTCCCCTCCTGACTGGGTGCTGACCTTCCATCTCCACAGCTATGGGAAAAAGCCCAGAGTCCCTAGTCTAATCCAGTTTATGGGCCCACTCCTCTAGATGGATATAATCCTCACACCACTTAGATGGAGGAAGCACCAAATGCAATACTTGCAGTGAGATGGAAGACCATTTATCCCCACCATCTGCTCTACCACTGTGCCTTAAGGTATACAACACCTTACTACCTCATACCCTTCAATAAAGATGATAAAAGAGGAAAATGATAAATGTTGGAGAGGTTATTGGAAAACAGGCATAATCATCCATTGCTGGTGGAGCTGTGAATTGTCACAGCCATTTCTGAAAGCAATTTTGGAATTTTGCTCCAAAAGTCACTAAACTGTGTATACCCTTGACTCAGTGATAGCACTACTAGGCACATGCACAAAACAGATTTTTAAAAAGAGACAAAAGATTCATATATGCAAAAATATTTGTAGTAACTCTTTCTGTAGTAGCCTCAAACTGGAAACTAAAGATGTATCCACCTATCTGGGAATGACTAAACAAATTATGACATGATATAACAGAATATCATTGTCCTATAAGAAATGACAAAACAGACAGTTTCAGAGAAAACTGGGAAGATTCATATGAACTGATGCAGAGTAAAGTGAGCAGAATTACAGTAACAATTTCTACAATAATAGCAAAATTATAAAGACAAGCAACTTTAAAATTCTGATCAGTACAATTGTAAACTGTGGTGGCTCAAAGAGGAAGTATGCCACTCACCTCCTCCCATTGAGGTAAAGGTCTTAAAATGCAGAATGAAACATAGATTTTTAGATGTGGGCAATGTGGGAATTTGTTTGATATGCATACTTGTTAATGAGGGTTCTGTTTGCCTTTCTAAAAGTTGTTCAATGGGGGAAAAAGAAATAAATGCTTGTTAACTGGGAAAAATAATAAAATTAAATTTGGGGAAAACTTGAGCACTTGTAAAACATTTAGAAAGACATGATCAAGGGACCAGAATCATACAAGAGAAGTACTCGATGCTTCACAATCTAACAGATGACAAATCACTGAACTACAAATACAAACCTCAAAATCTCCTTGAGAATTTAACACAAAAATGTACTGTAACCAGCGCATTATCAAAGATAAAATTTTTCATCTAGGATTGCTCAAGCATAATTATGATCCAGAAACATCTAAAAACCACATTTTTTTTTTTAGCGTAGCAAAAGATTTAATGATGAAAGGGAATTTTGTTGTTGTTTAGTTGTTTCAGTCATCTCAACCTTTCATGACCCCACCTGGGTTTTTCTTGGCAGAGATACTAGAATGATATGGTATTTCCTTCTCTAACTCATTTTCCAGATAAGGAAATTGAGACAGATGGGGTTAAGGGACATGCAGGTGCTTGAGGCCAGATTTAAAGTCAGGTCTTCCTCACTCCAGGCCCAGAACACTGTTCCCTGTGCCCCCTAGCTGCCCTGAAGGGACATCTATTCCAATCTTCATGTGACAGATGAGGGAATAGGCTCAGGGGACTGAAGAGACTTGCCCATCTTATCTTGGGGAGGGAGGAAGGAAAGGAGAAAAATCTGGACTTCAAAATTTTACAAAAATGAATGTTGAAAACTATCTTTACATGTAATCAGGGAATTCTATTAAAAAATAGAAAAGTAGAATAATGAAACAGGCTTAGACAAGGAAGAATCAAGAATAACTGAACTCAGTAATTCAGTCTTTAATAACACCCCCCCCCACACACCAAACACAAATTATCTAGGAAAGAATTCCATATTGTTTTTTAAATAGTATTTTATTTTTCCAATTGCATATAAAGACAATTTTAAATATTTTTTTTAAATTTTGAAGAACTACATTTTTTTTGAAAGATGTTTTGAATATCTTCAATGTTTTAAACTTATAATATCCAAATGATGTGGAATGGAAATCTTTCAAAATATTGACAGACAATGGCAGTAATAAAAACTATGTGAAAAGAGAAAGTACTTTTCATTCATGTTGTCCTATCTGTACTGGATTGTACCTCAAAGGCTTGTAGCGAGTTACAGAAATTAGCCTTGAGGCCACTACTTTCATTCCATTACAAAAAAATCATTTTATCTAGCTATGGAATAGCTTCACCAAACACTAGACATAAAAGAATGTTAGAAAGTGACATGTCCCCATACTATCAAAATGAAAGATTAGACGAATGAAGTTAATAAAAATGATGACAATAATCCTCAGAAAAAAGGCAGTGTGGTGGTATAAGTGTATAGAGTTGGACTGAGTCAAGAAGTTTTCCCTCTGATACATACAGACAATGTGACCCTGGACAAGTTAGTGAATCTTATAGTTCCACTGGGAATTCTTTTTTTTTTAAAATTAATTTATTTGTCTTCAATTTTTTGCAATCACTTCCATAAGTCTTAGATTTTTCCATTGGGAATTCTTAAGGTTATAAGCCATGGAAAAATTGTCCATATGCATTGGCAGAAAGAATGTCCTCACAGGGAATTCCTTATACCAATGAAATCACAGGTCTGAACTAAACAATATTAACTAATCTTATTACATCATAATAGTATGCATACATAACCCCATCTTCTACAGGAAGCTTTTCCTAAGTCCTCCTCATTCTAGTCCCTTCTCTCTCTTAACTATTTCCTAGATATAGCTTGTTTGTGTAGATTAGTTTGCATCAGACTGTAAGCTTCTTGAGGACTAGGAGTGCCTTTTGCTTCTTTTTGTATCCCCAGCACTAAGCACAGTTCCTGGTGCACAGAAGGTGCTGAATAAATATTTACTGACTTGCTGACACAAAACATCACATTATGCAAAGAGCATATAACAGATCTGCCAGATGACATACAGGGAGCAACAGAAAATGGAAGGTACATATATTATAAAGGGCATAAGTGCATTTGGTTACTAGTCTCCTTTAAAATGATATAGAGCTTTATGCTTTTCAAATAATTTTCACATCCACTATCTCCCTTTCTAAAAGAACACATGGGATAAACAGGTGAAGGCTTACTTTTGTTTTTCAAAGATAAGCATAAAAAGATACAAGATATACTTAACAACACACCATACATCAGGAAAAGAAAACAAGTCCCCCAATTCTAGTCCAGTGAGACTTCCCATCACACTCCCTGGCTTCTGCAACATCACAGGCAGTCAATTGGTATTTCCCATTGGTAATTCTTTCTATATGGCGAAAGTGCAATTTTGGGAGGCAAAAAACTGTCTACAGCTTCCGTCTTGGAATTTTGCAGCTGATGGGGAGTCATTTTGTGTTATGGCTTTTCATTCACTGCTAATGTCAGATAATGTTCTTCAAACAGCTGGGATGCATTATGCATACTGTATGGTACATAGAGCACGTTTTCACCACCAATTCCCATAACTGATGGTGATGGGTATATACTTCATTTGGGCATTTAGTGACCGTTTGCATTATTTAGCAGAACATCTGACAAGCTGGCCGCAGAAAATGGATTTAGTTTTGAAATATTCTCCACACAGGGAACCTATGGTGACATCATAGACTCTATCCTACTTACATCTGGTTAGTGTAGGTTAGGGCTGACAAAAGATTTCAAAGGCCCACAGATTAAAAAAAAAATCAGTCAGCAAATTGATTCAGAAATGGTATTGGGTTTCAAAAAATTATAAAACTAAGTATAAGAAAGAGCTCCCAAATCAATATTTTTAAAAAATGATGTTATAGAGAGTAATATTTAAACTCTAGTACATAGAGTTTAGAAAGTGAAACTTAATTCGTAGTCAAACAGGAAAAGAGAACAGGAACTACACAACAAAGGGCCTTCCTAGAAATGTTAATAATACTAGAGCTAGATCTTTCTGAATAAACTCTCCTCCTCCTCTTCCTGTCCTTCTTAAACATAGGCACCTACCACAAGGAAGACACACTTAGAAATTCATTCATTCAACCCATAGTAAGGAGCTACCCTGTATAAGGCACTGTCCTAGGCACCAAGATGAAAATGCCATCACCTGCTGTCAAGAAACTTAAAATCTAGTAGGAGATTTACAAAATATATCAGTGTAACATAAGCCTCAAAACAGAATGTAGGAGTTGTTGGATAAGAAAGGCATAAGCAAAGAAGTCCTTCCTTCTCCTTAGAGGAAGTAGTATTTCAGCCGGGTCTTGCATGACCAGTAGAATTTCCAATGAGGAAGATCTGAAGGTGGCATGGAGGAAAGAAGGCGAGTTCTAGGCAGAGAAAATGACATAAGCAAAAACACAGGGGTTAGGAAGAGTACAGCAGGAGAGGAGCTGAGTTTGGTGAGGGTCAAGAACAGGTAGATAAATACTGGGAAGTTAGATTAGATTAGAGCCAAACTGGAGAAAGTGCCAAATGCAACATGAGTTTTTACTTTCACTTTGAAAGCCAGGGAAAGCCCTCCATGATCAAAATGACATTTTGGGAAGATTACTGTGCCAACATGTCCAGGATGGATTGGAAGGGGAGCAGCTGAAGGATAGGACTCGAAGGCTCAGGTTCAAGGGGTGTGAGATCTACAGTAGGGTGGCAGCAACAGGTGTTAATATAAAGCAGGTATAAGAACCTTTGGGAAGGAACAATGGCTCTGACAGCTGATAGAATGTCACAAGGAGGTTAGAGGGAGAAGGTAAACATGATTCTAGAGTTTTGACTCTATGAGTAAATAGGGAAATGGTGGCACCATTGAGGAAAATAGGGAAATAATAAGGAAGAGCTAGTTTTAGAGAGAGATGAGAAGTTGAGTGCTAGCCATGTTGGATTTGAGTTAAGAGATGAGATAACCAGGTAGAATCAGCCAACTGAAGGTTGGGAATACAAGATTAGCTAAAGCTTCGAAGACAGGGTAAAACTATAGAGATAGAGATATTCATCTCTTCTGACCACTAAGGATCAATTTAGTGCTACCTACTATACCAAATACTTAGAACTTTAGACTAACCCTAGAATTATAGAAAACATTTTTTTAAGAATTTTTCACAAATTAAAAATAAAAACTAGTAATCCACAAATTCAGAAAACATGTCCCAAAGCATATGACCACATAGCCTAAAAGTTAAAAAAAAATTTTTTTAAGTTTTCAAATATATAACATTACCACTTTTACCTTTGAATGAATGTCTGGGCAGCTTGTAAAGGAATGTCTGGAATATCAATATCATTGTTATCATCATCCAAGGATTTGGAATAGGTAATGTTTCCATTGTCAATATTTATTAGGATTAAGCCATCTGCTTCCTTTTAAATAAGTACCAAAATTAAAGGTTATTTTATAATGAAATATTTTCATAATAGATCTTGAAAATTCAAATACAATACATTTTGCTGTCAAGAATTTAATTGCATCAATGTACTTTGCTAAGATAAAATTTCAGTAATTTATAGGCTTCTGCATATATGACATTTTCTTCCATGAAAAGCTAAGAATATATCAGAAGCTGTTGAAAGCAATAATTAACACAACTGAACCCCTTCTTTCTTCTCCTCTGGATTAGGAGAAAAAATTCCAATATATGTTTGTGGAAGATTTTTTTTGACCTATTCAAATCCTATGATCTTATCCACCAAATCCAGCTAAGTGCATTTTTGACAACTTGAAAAGCATTTAATTCTTTTTTAGTTAGTAGGACCTTTGCAAATCATGTCTAAACTAGCAGAAAATCCTTCTTGCCAGTACCCAAGTTCTCCTTTCATCTTTCTGGATGTGGAAAACACACAAGTGCAGTATAGGGGCAGAGTCCTAAAGCAGATGAAGATACAGAGCAAATAAATTTTATTTTAAAAGACTGTTTTTACGTTAAAAATTAGTGAGAATCATGGGTAAATACAAGCCTATACTTGCTCACTTCTTATTTCTATATGCCCTAAAAGTCAGTTTTATAAATATTAGAGAGATCTACAAACTAAATAGTTTGTAGTACACAGCTCCATACCCTATTTAAACTAAAATGTTAAGAATCATTCTGGTTCAGCAGTCTTGAATAAGGCTATGCTTTCAAATGATATACACATTAGCTTTAAACCCCAGTTCTTTTTCTGGCCTCACAGTTCTTGGAAGTAAAATAAAATATAAATCTGAAAGCTAAATAGAGGTGTCCTTTGTCTTACTGATACGGAGGGGGGAGAGAACTACACGTAAATGTTTAGATATTGTAAATATCTCTAACATGCTGTTGGAATTCAACTTAGTTCCTTCCCCTGGCACAAGACTACTGGTGAATAAAATTGGAGAACTAAATTCAGAACTCTGTTAGTTAAAACATTTGTCTTCACTTGTGAAAGTTTCCAGAGTCATAATATGGGTAAGATCCTTCTACTAAAGAGATTTACTTAACTACAGCCAGCTGGAATTAACCGTCAGTAAAAAAAAAAACCAAAACAGCCTTCCCTTTTGAAAATTCTGGAGACAGGGTGTTGCTCACTGAGGGCTAAAAATAGAAAAAACACATTAATACTATGATGGGGGTTTTTTTCCCTTTACTACTCAGACTAGATGACGTCTTTTAGTTTCTTCCATTAGTGTCTGAATAGCCTTTTCTTGATGCATATTTTTTTTCCCAGTGAATCATGCATTTCAGCATCAACACTTAACTACACCCAATTATCCTAATTACTCATATCCTTAAGTATGACTAACACTAGACATATCTCCTGTGATCATGCTGGCTGGTAAAAAGCACTTAAAAATAACTTCATAACCAGGCTACTGACCAATCCAAGTAGATTTTTAAAAATGTAATGACCCATATTTATATAGTGCTTTTAGGTGTTAAAAAAAACAAAACACTTTCCCTGCAAAAATGTGAAGTATGTAGAACAAGGATTATAGTCCCAATTTTACAAATGAGGAAACTGAGGTGCAAAGAGGTTAACTGATTTTTTCCCCCACGACTATACAAGTTATTAAGTGCAGAATAAGAATTCCAACTCAGGTCTCCCAACTCCATGTCAAATGCTCTGATGTCACACTGCCCCTCCAATTTACCTCTTCTCCTATTTAGGGTAATGTGTTCTCTAACTGAATCCCGTAACCTACTATGGAGCCTGCCCACAGTGAGATATAAAACATATCCTATCTTGTCACATACTAGATTATGCTACAGAACTTTCATTTTTAAACAATTCTTTACCAGGGAATAAATAACTTGAGTAAAACTTACTTGGAATGTTATGTATTGAAGTGAATATAAATAGATTTAAAATGTATGTAACCTCACACTACTGGCTATCAAATAAAAACAGAAAAATAGGTTTTGATTTCTAGAGGCATAATTGATTTAAATTACTACATGCCCTCAAAACTATGTCTGATTATATTATAATCAGTTTCTATAACACAAAGGGTATGATTTTTGTCTAAAAATTAATGTTTAAAATTAATGACATGTCTAAAATTAATTGTTTTCAAGATATGCTTAAATTAACCTTGCTAGCTGATGATCTTCCCTCCCCACCCTCACAGCATCCATCTTCCAAAGACTTCAGCTCCTTTCACATATATTATCATTAACTCATGAGTCCTAACAATATTGTTCTTAGTAGTTAAAAGGTATAGTCAGACATTCTATATCTCACCTTGCTAACTTCTTCAAAGTGATCAAGATGACATCCCATAAGGAAAGATGTAGGTGCCATTACAAAGTCCAGCATCTGACCAGAAAGAATGGGTACAAAGGTGTGCTGCCACTGAATAGGGTGAAGATACAGCATAAAGCACTCAGCAATGAGTGTGAGGAGAGCCCAGTCCGAAGAGAAAAACACCATCCGCTGTTCAGTTAAAATGCAGGATATGATCTAGGGGGAGACAAATAGTATTAAGAATCTGCTCATGCACTGATGAAGTTTCAGATGGAGATTCCTGACTCAGGCTATTTCCACTGGTGGTTCCCCATATGTGGAATGCCCTCTCAGGCCCTGGCTTCCTTTAAATCACACTAAAATCCTACCTTCTACAAGAAGAGTTTCCCAATCTCCCTTAATATTTGTGCCTTCCCGCTATTGATTATCTCCAATATTTTGTACATAGTTGTTTCTGTGGTGTTCTCCTATTAGATTGTGAGTTCTTTGAGAACATGGACTGTTTTTTGCTTTTCTTTCCACCCCCAGGACTTTGCACAGTGTCTGCCATGGAAGGAGCTTAATATATGCTTGCTGATCTGATTTTATGTAAATGCAAAGCATTTAACATAAAGAGAACCCTGTAAATATTAGTCAAATAAGTACAGGTTATATCCTAATACTTTGTGATAAGGATTGCATTGAAGCATCCCTATATACATATTACATTTTAAACAAAAGAAGTCTAGAAATGTAAGATATTGAACTAATCACGAAGATGGGGAATAGCCTGTTTACTATGGGCAAGTAAGATATAAAGTTTTCATGGAATTATATAATCTTAAGAGGTGGGAAGGACTTCAGATATCATTTAATCCAATCTGTTGCTAAAAAAAATACTCTCTACAGCTGTTGTTTTCAAAGTTTTTAATCTCAGGAGTTCTCTGAAATCTTAAAAATTATGCTGTGTATACAATATTAGAAGTTAACCATATTAGACTACAACCTTATTAGAAATTAGCCAATATTTATTCAAATATCTTAGTATTATTATGAAAAATAGCTTTGACCTCACAGAGGTCTGAAAGAAGTCTCAGGGACACACTTTGAGAAATACTGCAATAGACCATCCTCAACAAGTATTCAACAGCCTTTGCTGGATTTGGAATAATAGCTAATATTTATATAGCACTCTGAGCTTTGCAAAGTGCTTTACAAATATCATCTCATTTGACATTCACAATAACCCTGAAAGGTAGATGGTAGGGATAATAATCCCTGCTTTACAAATGAGGAAACTGAGGCAGACAGAGAGCAGTTAAGTGACTTGTCTAGGGTCATACCACTAATAAGTGTCTGAGTCAGGACTTGAACTGAGGTCTTCCTGTTCCCTGGTCCAGGACTCTATTCATTGTGCCACCTAGCTGCCTGTATATAACCTTAGCCCCTGAGGCAGTCTATTTCCTTTCCAGGTAATTCTAATTATTTGGAATTATTTCTGCACATCCAAACATAACCTACCTCCCTTCAACTTCCTCTCATTACTTTAAATTTTGCCCCTGAACTTCATGCAAAACCCATCTAATCCTTCCATACAAAGGACTTTCAAATACTTGAAGATAACAGTCTCTTCTTAAGACTAAATATCTCCAGTTATTTCACCCAGGTTTTTATGGTCTGGTTCAGTCTGATCAGAGATCCTCTCTCGATCTGCCTGAGTTCCACTGTCACTTTTTAGGTGACAGACAAGAGCAAAAGCTCCCAGGCCATGGTTCTAGTTGCAGGCAGCCATCTTTCCTTCTATTCCCCCAACACTCAAAAATACAGCTACCATCCTTCCTCCATCCCTCCCAGTCATAGCATGAAAGCTCACCGGCAAGCATATGAGCAAGGATATTTCTATCTACAAATGCATTTTTAAGACACTTATATGGCTGCTAAAAAGAAGTTTAAGTGGTTTTAAAATAAAGCATTAATACAAAGATAAAAAACTGGGTTTGTTTCTGGTTTCCATTGAGTGTTACTCTGACATACCACATAGCTGACATCAAAACTCCGTGTCAGTTGTGCTATAAGAAATGACAAACAGGCGGACTTCAGAAAAACCTGGAAAGACTTATATGAACTGATGCTGAGTGAAATGAGCAGAACCAGGAGAACATTGTACACAGTAATGGCCACAAGGCTGTTTCTCATGTGAAATCTGTTCAAGGACTGTTTCTGACAGACTTAGCCCCTCACAGCAATGCAAGGACCTAAAACATTCCCAAAGACTCTTGAGGCAAAATGCCATCCATATCCAGAGAAAACTATGGAATCGGAATGCAGAATGAAACAGACTATTTTCTCTTGTGTTGTTTTGTTTTGGTTTTTCTCATGGTTTTTCTCATTCATTTTAATTTGTCTATGCAACACGACTAATGTGAAAATGTGTTTAATAAGAATGTATATGTATGTAAGATTACACGCCATCTCGAGGAGGGACAGGGGAGAGAAGGGGAGAAAATTTAAAACTTGTGGAAGTGATTGTTGAAAACTGAAAACAAATTAATTAAATTAAAAAAAAAACTCTATGTCAAAGTATCAAACTACCTTAAGGTTCCAATTAGGAACGCTTCTAGCTCTAAAATGCTATGAGCTTAATTAATCATTAAGTGTTACTATTATCAGCTCTAACCACCTTTTGAATCACCCCATTCCAAAATACCACAACCCTGTTATTTGCAAATAAGGTATAAACTGAACATTTGTTTTATGCAGGGCTTACAAGACTCTTCTCCTGGAAATTCTTAATTGTGATAATACTGGAATCACGGGATTTAAAGTTGGGGCCTCAGAATTTCATCCAGTCTAAATGCCTACCTTATAGATGAGGAAACTGAGGCCCAGAGAGGTTAAATAATACAATACAGCAATTTTGATGCTGCATTAAACTAGCAAAAATGGGATTTGACTGGAATAAAAAGATACTTACCTGTAATACCTTCTCAGGTTTGAAACACAGTAAGGGAAGGTGAAGGTCCAGGTCTATAATGGGGCTGTCAGGATCCGCCCGTGAAGGAAACACTACCTGTAGTGGCTTCATGTTAAATACCTGAGAAAACCAACATTAAGGTTTTAACACTGACTTGGCATGATAGGCATGACAGCTTAAAAATAATAAATCAAGAAAATCTAAAACAACAAAAATCTCACTAATCTACTAGAAGGGGAGGGGGGAGAGTCTGGATTAAAAGACATTTCTAAAAAAAAACACACACAATGCTATTATATTATGTTCATGTTAGAACCCCCATTAAAATGCTATCTCCTTGAGAAGAAAATGATTTTTTTTTTGGTATTCCTGGCACTTAGCATAACATAAGCATTCAATTAATGATGGTCTGTCAACTGGGTGACTCAAGCACATGCATTAATTCAAACTAGACTAACTAATGTGTTGCCAAAGAGAAGTCTTTGAAAATCTGCTCTCATAGGTAAAAATGATTTATAACTGCCATATCAATTGTTGGCATGCAAAAGAATTCTCCTAAAGCACTTAAAAATTGTTTTGCCTCTTAAGCAGGTTGAGTATGGTCTGTAAATATTTCCATTTTATTCATCTGCTTAGCAAATCCTTTTCTGCATAGTTAGAGCAAAAGTCAACTTCAGATTAGGTGATTGTCCAAATCATCGCAACATTAGTGGAGTCCAAATTTATCAAATTGCTGTTCCTAAAATATTTAGTTCTAATTTGGTCATTTAATATTTCTTGAAAACACACTTGACAAAAAATGTTCTAAGAATGAAAAATGTTCTAAAAATGACGTGCTATAGAAGCATTTATAAATGTCAAAAAATGTCAAAAAACTAATTGTTAATTCATCTGAGATGGAAGAGAGGTAAGTTGCCTGATGAAGTCCAATTTCACATGAGAAAACTTTAACTAGGAACAGTTGAATTCAGTTATGGCACAACAGGAAGAACTATACAAAGGAGGGTTTCCCAATAACTCTGTATTCAGAATGTTTTTGTTTTTATCAAGTATCAGCTATTGGGAAAATAAAGAATTCTAAAGATGAAACAAAGTAAAATACGACCAGCTTTAGCCTATCAAAGTTTAATCACAAAAGCTGTATGGAAAACTATCCTTGTAGGTGAGAAGAATAGTTTCTCACGTTAAAAAATAGTAAGATACACAATGGGAGACAGTGGTTAACTTCTTCCCCAATTCTTCTTTTATAGCCTTTGGCACCCCTACGTTCTCAATTTAAATCTTACTATGTTAATAAGCAGAATGTACGGTACTCTGGCAGTTACATTTATCAGGAATGTGAAATGAACTTAAAATAGGCACAAGACTCCTTTTTTGGAAGTTATGTTTTGATCTTAGTTGAATGTTGTTTAGAAAAAAATCAACCAACAAGAAACATGGAGGGATTTTATACTCTGCTCTTTTTAGTCAACTGAGTAACCAGTTTAATGTGAGGACAAAGAATGCTACAGAAAATTATTACAAGTGTGTTGGTTTCCTTCTCATATTTTCATCAAGGTTGTCCTTAATACATGTGAAGATCATTTTCATAATGATTTTATAAGTAGTCTGCTACTGTTGTGTAGGATTAGTCTGTCCCTCTCATTTGTAGATTATATTGGACACAAATCTGGGGATTGATACTGACTATATCCATCTCCAGAACATACCAGGGTCTCTTCACTGAGATACATTATTTTTCAGTCAGTCAAGTAAGTATTCTGCACTTACTACATGTCAGGTATTATGCTAAGTACTGAGACTACCAAAAAAAACCCCTCAAGGAGCATAAATTCTAATGGGAGAGACAACATGTACATGACTAGGTCCATGTAGGATAAATAAAGATGGAAAAAAATAGATTCACGCTGAAGAGATAGGTACAATAATTTATAAAGGAAAAATTAGACAGAGTGTTTATTTTCAAGTTTCTCATATAGAGTTGGATGCCCAATTCATTAGAGCGTGTCTGTATGTGTGTATGTATGTATATGCGTATGTATGTATATATGTATGTGTATATGTGTGTGTATGTGTGCGTGTGTGTGTGTGTGTATGTACAGGACACTACAGATGGACAGTGAATGGGGCTCAGCTGAGTTAAAAGCAAGCTAGGTTGCATTTGGGAAACTGTGCAGGGTTTCCAATGACTCTAAGCTGGTCCTAGGTCCAAAAACCTATCTTTTTTAATGCAAATGTTCTGGAGGTGCTATCTAGCTGTTAGTAATTAACAGCTATCCAGTTGTTAATTAAGGTTAATCTCTACAGAACTGAAAAAGTCATGAGTAATACAAGGGGAAATGGAATGATATACAGTAGGCATATTTCCAAAGATTATTTACATATAAGATGCAGCCTGGAGATGTTGAGTAGGAAATACCAGATGGAAAAATTATATAGGCCAGTCATGTGCCAAGAGTAAAGGAGATGAATGTCCAGAGTGTTGTCCTGGTAATGTAAAAAAACAAAAAAACAAAAACAAAACAAAACAAAACACCCAAAACAAAACAACTTGGAGGAAGGGCTCAAGAACATTGGGTAGATAAATCCTCTGTGAAGGACGTAAGGCATATATAACATGAGCAAGCACTGCATGGATGAGTTGTCATCTGCACAAATGGAGGAAACAAATAATAGCGAATAGATAGAACTTTTATAGCACTTCAGGCTTGCCAAAGTGCTTTACATACGTGAACTCACTGGATTAGTGAAATCACAAATCTAATGAGATACTAAAGACATAACCCATGCTTCAAATGACTACACAAAATTTTGCTCACCAATGGAGAGGGCCTGTGCCTAGAACCAAAGCGTCTACTAAAGTATTTCCTCACTAAGTTGCTGGGGTTCTACATCCAATTATGCTACTGATAAAAGTGTGTGACCATGAGCAAATCACTTAACTTCTCTGAAATTATCCATTTTTCTGGAATGAAAGAATTTTGAAACTGGACAGAGACCTCAACACTCAACACAAGTTCAACACTTCATTTTACAGATGAAAAACACTGTGACCCCAAGAGATAAATTCAAAAGTCCTTCTGACTTTCTCAAGTTAAAGATAGGAGCCTCTTGACACATCTCACAATACATGGCTGGTTGTTGAATCACAACCAGAATCTGAATCTCCAAGCTCCCAAATCAAGGTTGTTACTGCTTCACAATTATGATAAACTATCATTAGCACACATGTATACGGAGGTATTGTCGAGATTTTTGGATGAGAGAATGCCAGACCAATCAACTTTGATGGCACCTATTTAGGAATTCATTAACAGATTTTTTTTCCTAAGCAATTTTAACCTCTTGATATTGGTTCAAGTAATGCTAAAACACATCCTCATTCCTGAGAGGCAATATACAATACTGAAAAGAGAAGTTGGTTCACATTCTGATTCAGACAGTTTCTAGCTATGTGAACAACAGAAAAACACAGTGTGTCTCAAAAGTGTTAGTGCGGTTTAAACTTCAATAATCCCATGCTATTATTAATAAACTTTAATAGCATAAAACAGCATTAAGACTTTTGAGACACCAGGTATGAATTCCTTCGTCTATGAGTATTATCCTTGCATGAAACACATTACAAGGTTGCTATAAGAAAATAGCTTAGTAACTTAGAGGAAAAAAATAAGGGATTATGGATTTGAAAGAAACTTTGAGAGATTATGTAGTCCAGAAAGTCTTAACCTAGGTTCTGTGAACTTTTTTTTAAAAAATATTTTGATAACTACATTTCAATATAATTGCTTTCCTTTGTAATCCTATGTATTTTACGCATTCAAAAACATTATTCTAAGAAGACCTCCATAGATTTCACCAAACTGTCACAAAAAATATTTGGAATCTTTTGATCTAGTCTAATCTCATCATTTTATAGGTGAAGAAACTCAGGCCCAAAAGTTTAACTGATTTGCACAAGCTCACCTAGCTAAAAGACTGTCTAAGAGCCTGAGCTCAAGCATCCTTCTGACACAAAATCCAGTGTTCTTTCAATACATGCACTGTATGTTGTCTACCTGCTAATAACCATTAATTTGTCATTAGTACAGCATGTGACACATTTCCAATAATTTTTCATGTAGACTTCATTTTCAGAAATAGTACAACCAAGCAAAGTTTAGGTACAGTCTTTATATGGGTTAATTTAGCTGAACAAATCTAGTTTGTGAAGCACAAGGTTAGACTGTGGTAGGTGAGTTTATATGGAAGGTATCATAAAAGGATTGTTAATTCCTTAGCTAATTACCAGATGGAGTGGTCCAGGTGGAGGGCTGGGGATTAAAGACAATTTTGCAGCAAAATCTTTTATTCGCTCATCAACATCAAAATCCTTACAAAGTTTCAGTTGTGCCAATAAACTGAAAGAAAATAATCATTTCTGTTAATTTAGTGAGGAGAAAAAAATAAAATCAAACAGTCCTGGTTAATCTCAATTATATACCATAACCTAAATTTTAATTTAATGACATCATCTGAAAAAGTTAAATGCCCTGTCCTAACAGCATGTCTCAGAAGAAAATTACCAAGAAATTTTACTTCAATGTTTTAACTATCTCCATGCACAAAAAGCTAAAATTTACTAACAAGGAATACAATTTTAAAATTATTGTGGCCTAAGAAGGAAGCTTTTCAAAAAGTAACTAAAATAAGACATTATAATTTAATAATAAATGGTGATGAAGGGTGATAAAGTCATTCCAGACGATTCCTCTTCATACGCTCAACCTTCCAACCAAACCAGTCTACTTATTGCTCCCCCAGATCTGAATTTCTATCTCTCACCTCTGCGTCTGTTTTGCTGGCCTAAAAGAAACTCCCCCAAATCATCCCTACCTTCTTTAAATCTGTTGATTTCTTCAAGGCCCAATGCAGGTGCTTCCTCTTATAGGAAGCTTTGCTTGATCCTCCAAGTGCAAATTACACTGATCAGTCTGGGTAAATGTTGTTCTCCCCTTTTCCCCCAAAGAATGTAAGCTCATTCAAGAAACAGACGATTTTTTTCATTTTATGTCTCCAAAAGAGAAGACAGTGCTTTGCACACAGTAGGTACTTAACAGATAAGCATTTAATTATAGAAGCATATAATTAATGAAGAGTTTTAATTATTACAAAGTTTTTTGTAAAGACTAAATCTGCCTTTCTGCAATTTCTACCTGCTGTTTCTACAAACCTGCCCATTTCTCCCCCACTTTCAAAATCCTCTCATCTACATACCTGATGTCTCTATTGCCTCTCTGCTCTTGATTTTAACCCTTCACAATCCAGCTTCTGACCTCAGTATTCAACAAAAACTGCTCTCTCCAAAGTCACCAACAATCTCTTAATTACCAGTCTAACAGCCTTTCCTTGATTCACCTCCTTCTTGACTTCTCTGCATCTCCTGACCCTGTTGATCACCTTTTCCTTCTCCCTTGACTTTGTTTTGACTTGTCTTTCCCTTCTCTAGTTTTTCAGGACATTGCTCTCTTCTGATTCTCCTCCTACCTTTCTGACTGCTCTTTCCTAGTCTCTTGGGAGAGATTCATCCAGATCATGCCCACTCATCTGAGACATCTCCCTCAATATTCTGCCTGGGCCCTCTTTTCTTTTCCCTTTCTGCTACCTCACTTAGTGATCTCATCAGTACTCATGGGTTCAATAACCATCTCTACGCAGATGATTTCTAGATCTACATGTCTAGCCCTAATCTCTCTCCTGAACTCTAGTTTGGGATTTACCCACTCTCCTTTGGATATCATGGACTGAATGTCCCATTGACATCTCAAACTCAACATGCCACAAGAGAACTCATTATGTTTCCTCCCAAGACTTCCCCTTTTCCAAACTTCCTTATCAGCATCAAGGACACCACTATCCTCTCAGTTACTCAGGCTCATCATAATCCTCCATTCATCACTCTTGTTCACTCAACACACCCAATCAGTTGATAAATCTTATTGTTTCTATCTACACAACATAATCCCTTATACATCCTCTTTTTTCCCACAGTAACCAGGCCCTCATCACCTATCACCTGGACTAATGCCATAGCCTTCTTAATTGGTCTTCCTACCTTAAGTCTTTCTTCATTCTAATCCATTCTCAACTCAGTTGCTAAGGTGATTTTCCCAAAGAGTAGGTCTGACCATGTCATCTCACCACCCAATAAACTCCAGTGGTTCCCCAGCACCAACAGGAAAAGATATAAAGTTATCTTTCTGGCATTTAAAACTCTTCATAACCTGTACCCTTCTTTCCAGTCTTACCTCCATGCTCTCTATAATTCAGTCATACTTGCTGTTCAATGCACAGATCATTCCATCTCCAAGCTCCATGTCTTTGCATTGGTTGTCCCTTGTACTTAGAATGCTCTTTCCCATCACTCCCACCTCTTAGTTTCACTTGCCTTCCTTCAAGACTTAGTTCAAACCCCCCCTTCTAGAGGAGGTCTTTCCTGATCACCCCACCCATCTGCTAGTGTTTTACCCTCTGAAATGACCTGCCATCTTGTGTGTTGCGGGTTACTTACAGGCTGTCTCCCCCATTAGAATACAAGCTCCTTGAGGGTAGGCACCAGTTTTGCTTTTTTTTTAATCCCCAGGTCTTGGCACAGTATCTGAAAGTCCTTAATAAATATTTTTGATTGACTAACAGAATCAAATAGAAGCATGATCCCCTTTTTCACATATCACCATACTTAAAGCAGCTAAGTCTTCTCCAGGCTAAAAATCCCTAGTCAGTACAAATGGTCCTCAGAGGTCATGACCCAAAGGCCATTCTTCAGCCTGGTTACTCTTTTCTGGACATTCTCCATTCATCTTATCAAATGTTCTTTTTCAAATGTGGTGCCCAGAATGGAACACAAAATCCCAGAAGTGGTCTGATCAGGGAGGTGGAGTATATCACCTTCTTGGTCCTAGATACCATACCTCTCAATATATCTTACAACCATAACCACTTCATGGCTGCCATATCATACTTATGACTCATTTATAACACACTTGAGGTTTGCAAAGATCTGATCTAGCCACAACTTCTTCATCTTGTATTTATGAAATTGATTTTTTGAATCCAAGTGTAAAGCTTTATAAGGACCCCTTTTAAATTTCATGTTTTTAGTTTTGGCCCAATAATGTAGCCCATCCAAGATTTTTTTGAAACCTGAATGACATCCAGAATTAGCTACATTTAGAGGTTGGGAAGTGGGCCAATGGATAGAGTGCTGACTTGAATTCAAGGAGATCTTAGGTCACAACCAGACTCAGACACTTGGTAACTGGGTGATCCTGAGCAAGTTACTTAGCCTCTGTCTACCTCAGTTCCCTCTACTGTAAAATGAATATAATAATGGCACCTACATCTCAGGGTTGTTGTGAGGATCAAATGAGATAATATTCGTAAAGTGCTTTCCAAACTTAAAAGTGCTTTATAAATGCTCCCTATTATTATTACTTTCTAGCTTCATATCATTGGCAGATTTGATAAATAACATTAGGGTAGCATTTAATGTGATGTGTCCCTGCTAAAGTCTGGACACAGGGCTCTGTATATGTTCTGTATATATTTTGTACTATACAATCTGCTTCTGTTACTGAACAGTCACTGTCCAAAATGAAGAACAACAAGGCTGGCCTCTTTTGTGATTATGTTCTTCAACATACATGAGTAAAGGAAAATGTACTTCAATTTCATATGTCTTACAATTCATAACAGGGTTCTACCTACTCCCAACTAAGCCCAATGCACTTTGTATGCATATTCAACTTGTAAAGAATTACCTTCATAAGGAGATCAAACTGGTCCTAATTCAGGAATGTATTATTTTTCTCACTATAGACATAGGCTGGTGTTTGCTTTTTAGAATGAATAAATTTGCTCGTTGTTTTTCTCACTATGAACATTCATCTACACTCATTTAGTTATTAGTTAATAATATTAGAAATTTTTGTAATGGAAATATAGAGAAATCATAATTTCATTCAATTTCATACATAGAAGAGGTGTGACTGTAATGAGTCTCTTTCATATGTAGCTAAAGATGTCAACCTCATTTCTCTATTACTGCATACTGTCAATAAAACTGTTCTTGTGATATGCATTTTGTTTCCTGCGCTGCTTATTATGTTGTTTGTTTAAATGAAATATAAATGGACAATGTATAAATTATTTGTATCGAAATAAAAACTTCAAAATGTGGCCAGAAAAAATGTAAATAAAAGTCAACAGAAGTAAGTCCTTTGATTTAACAGAGTATCAGACAATCTTTCCAAATATTTGTCAATTATTTTGACACTTTACAAACTTTTACTACAAAAAAAAAAATAAGCCATAGTTCTTACCAGGAAAGACAATCTCTGAGGGCATTATAATATGGATATCTAGATATAAGACAAATTGCAAACGGCACAAAGCAGCTAACGGCATGTGTGCTCTGCCCAGGCAATTCGAAGTGTGTTTTGCCATTGTAGAAACAGTGTTCATCCTGAAAGTAAAGTCAGACAATTACTATCTTGACTTTTTTAGTCACTAGACCTCTCCCTCTCCCTCAATAATAAGTTTTAGGTAACTGGTGACAAGCCAAGGAAGGTGAGATAGTACAAGTCAGAAGTGCCAGACATCCTGGCACAGGGAAAAGAACACTGGATTTGGAGTCAGAGGAGAACTGGGTAAGAATCTAGGCTTTCCTGCTTTCTGTGTGACCTAAAGCAATGGCCTCAGTTTCCCTACCAGATATCAATCAGCAAGAATTTCTTAAGTACATACTATGTGCTGGGCACTATTAGTTGCTGGGGAGACAAGGATACAAAGAAACAGCACCTCCTCCTCCTATCCCCCCTACATATATGTATGTATATGTGTATTTACATTCTATTAGAAGAGATAACATACGCATATGTATAGATATGCAGTGTACACATTCATATGTTTGTATAGGCATACAGAAATATGTACACATGTGTACTGTGCACATCCATACACATGCATATTCTATATGCATATAAACATAAATACACATGCATGTGCATATTTATGTGTCTGTATATTTATATGCATAGACAAACACACAAGAATGTGTACATTGACAAAGGTATGTGTAATTATACATGCATGTATGAATATACATATATGTACATTATATACACTATATGTGTATATAAAATGCATAAATATTTATGTATACCTGCATATTTATATGTGCATATAAATATACATGTAAATTCATATGTATTAATACACGCCTTATACTATACATACATAGAAATATGTGCAAGCATGCAAGTACAAGTCTATATTAATAGGTCTTTACTTCTATGTGCATATTAATTATATACATGCATGTATGTGTATGTTCATACACATCTGCATATGTATATGCACATGCAAACAGATGTATGTAGTCATATATCAATACATTTATACATTTGTGCATATATACATATAAATAGTACCTAAATACACATGTATATTTTTGCATATAGATACAAACATATATTTACACATAAAAGTCAAAATACATGCAAAATAAATACCTAAATAAAAGTTACTTTGGAGGAAGGTACATGGAACTAGGGGGGTGGAAAGGTCAGCAAAGGGTTCATGGAGAAGGTGATAATTGAGCTGAACTTTGAAAGAAATCTGGGATCCTAAGAGGGGGAGGTGAGGATGGATCACACAAGAGCCAGCCTGTGCAAAAGGATGGAGACGGGGAGATAGAACACTGTTTGTATGAAGCAGGAAGGCTAGTTTTGCTGGACTGTGAGAGTATGACAGGAGTTAATGTATAATAAAGTTAATAATAAATGGGTCTGGGTTACTTAGGGTTTTCAAAACTATTAGGAAACTATCACAAAAGTCCAGGCAAAAGGTTGTGAAGGCCTCTTGAATAAGGGTGATGATCATGTGAGTAGAGAGAAGGAAATCAATGAAAGAAAACTTGGAGAGGTAGAAATAAAAAGACTTGGAAAGAGATGCTGAAATTGCAAACCAAGAACAAGGTACTTTGTAAGCCTCAGTTTTCGTCTTTAAAATGGGAGTAATACTTGTAATGTTTCCTTTACAACAAAAGTTCTTCATCATTTTTGTGTCATGGACTGCTTTGACAGTCTAATTAAACCTACAGACCCCGTCTAAGGATAACGTTTTCAAATAATTGAAGGAAATGCCAAATTTCATTTAGAGGCTAATGAAAATAAATGTTACCTTTTTTCCATCTAAATTTTTGGACCTCCTAAAACCTATCCATGGACTGGAGCGGGAGTGGGGGCGGGGGGAGGAGGGGACCATAGATTAGAACCCCTTGCCTTACAGGGTTGTTGTAAAGATTGAGATAATGCATGTAAAGTACTTTGTAAATCTTAAAGTACTCTATAAATATGAACAGACATGCCTTGGTTGAGGTGACACATTTAAGACTCACTTTAAACATCACCAATAAGTCAAACTGGCAAAAAAGCACCAGGATCTTGGACTCTCATTTAATTGCTACTTTAAGCAATGAGATTACCTTCTCTAATGTAGAGCATAAAAATCTTTGCGTAGTTTTATTTCCCTTTTGAAAATGCTTTAAAATAATAAAATTACTCAAATCTACCAAAATATCAACAGAAAATGTAAAACACAAATAACCTACTTGAATAGGTCTGTAGTATTGTGCAACCACACCATACGTTCTGTTCCCGCATACATCAGTAAGGACCAGAAAATGTACCCGATCTTCCTTGTTTTCAGGAGCAACACAGAGTCCTCCTATAAAAAGAAAGTAGGGGTGGGAGGGTAGGGAGGAAATTCTCATTAGTCACCTACACAGCACAAATTCTTAAAGAAATGGCACCTCTAGTTAGTATAGCACAGGAGTACTAAGGTCCTGTCAAAGCCTTCATTTATAGAGTGCCAAAATTGGACTTTCAGTTCACTCTTTTTTCCATCTGCAGATGACATGAAGCTAGTAAGTAATAGTAATAGGTAGCATTTATAAAGCACTTCTAAGTTTGTAAAGGGCTTTACAAATATCTCATTTGATCCTCACAACTATTTTCGTGTATCTGGTTTGTACATAGTTGTTTGTATATTGTCTCCTTCATTAGACTGTGAGCATTTTGAGAGCAGAGACTGGTTTTTGCCTTTCTTTATACCATGAATTTAGCATTATGCCCATGCTAAGTCCTGGGGATACAAAGAAAGGCAAACTGCCTGGCACACAGTAGGTGCTTAATGGTAGTTGACTATTTTTGCTCTCACATTAAGTAAATACTTTGTTTCAGAGTACTAGTATGTAATTTTGTTGATCTAGGAAGCACACCAGTGGGGGCTCGGGAGTTACAGTGCTAAGAATTAAGAATGTATCCTCTCTCTCCCTGCTAAAAGGTTACCTCCAGAACCCCAGGAGAGTTTGATTCCTGGCCATGAGGTGACAAGACCCATAAGGCAGTAATAATAATAACTATTATAACTACAATAGCTACCATTATGTAGCATTTTAAGTTTTGCAAAGCATTTTAACACCTACTGGTGAGAGGGCAGACTGGAGTGAGCTAGCCAATTCAAACAGGAGGTGGCCACATCCACTCTGGGGCTACACAAACATAACAGTAAAGTCTTACTGACAAAATGCTTTTTCCAGGGTACAAAAGGAGTGAGGAAGGTGGTGTTCTGGATTAACTTCATGTCTACCCAACCCATGGTCATGGTCACTGTAGCCTGCAGGGATCTGACTTCAACTTCTCTGTATAAGATCAGCGTAAAAAAGGGGAGGGCAGGAAGAGGTAGGTAGTTATAATTTTAACAAAACATGCTTAAACCTTGGTTCCCTTCCCTTAAGCACTTCAATCTTCATTATTATCAGTGATAAACTGGTGCCCAGAATACCATGCTCTTTCCATGGGAATCAGTGTATCTGCAGGACAGCTCTGCATAGAACTGCTACAGGTACACCTTTGTCTTCATTTGTCCTAGCATCATGAAGAACAATCGGAGGTGGGCAGTGGGCAGCATAGGTAAATGTGGCCAATTCAAACTCTACAAGGTGAACAGAATTTTGGGGGAGGTGATGACTTTTTAAAACCATCTGCTAAATCTTCTTGAGAAATGTTTAAATTAATCTCAAAGTTTTAATAGCACTTATCAAAGCAAGGGAATTTAGATTTGTTTTTGTTGTTTAGTTGATTCAGTTGTATCCGACTCTTTATGACCCCTTTTGGGGTTTTCTTGGCAGAGATACTTAGAGTGGATTCCATTTTCTTCTCCACATCATTTTACAGATGAGGAAACTGAGGCAAACAGGATTAAGTGACTTGCTCAGGGTCACACAGCTAAGCGTCTGAGGTCAAATTTGAATTCAGATTCTCCTGAGTACAGGTTCAGTGCTCTATCCAGTGCACTACCTAGCTGCCCCAAATGTAGATCACATTACCACAAAGAATGACACATATGAAGAACATATAAAATATGTAAAATGTTTAGAAAATAATGTAAAATAAAAAGGCACAACTAAGAGATTTATATACACACTAATTCCTTTATACCAAAACATTTGGTATAATGTATAAGTGAACACAGAGCCATAAGGAAGTAATAATAATTACAATTATTACAATAAAATATTACAATAGCTACCATTATAAAGCATTTTAAGGTTTGCAAAGCACTATAAATGTCATCTTATTTGATCCTCACAACAACTCTGGAAAGCAGGTACTATCCCTATTTTACAGAAGAGGAACCAGAGGCTGAGACTGATTAAATGATATCCTCAGGGTAACATGGCTCACATGCATCTGAAGCAGTATTTGAACTCAAGTCTTCTTCATTCCAATTCTAACACTTTTTCTACTGTGCCACATAGATAGCTTCTTTTGTTCTAAAGAAGTTAGGGCACTTCCAGTTCTCATAATCTGATAAAGCTACTTAACAAACCTAAGTATTCACCTGGTTTGGCTTCCTGACATGTTCATCTTGACATGTGCAACAGTTCCAGCACAAGTTGGTGTTATGAAAACTGTGAGCCTACTTAAACACAGGCTGATTTCTTGCAATAAATTATTTTATGTGAGTAAAAATGTACATTTTAAAATAAAAAACCAACCTCCTATAATTGAAATTTTTTAAGTGCTAAAGTATGATATAGGATTGTGATGGAATACTACTGTGCTATAAGAAATTATAAGGTTAATGATCTTAGAAAAACATGGAGACCTACACGAAATAATGAAGAATGAAATGACCAGAACCAAGAAAACATCATATACAGTAACAGCATTAAGAATGACTTTGAGCAAATAAGTCATTTTGACTATTGTAAACACCCAAATTAACAAAAAAAGACACTATCTGCATCCAGAGAAAGAAATGATAAACAGAAGTATGGATAGAATAATTTTACTTATATATATACCTATTTGTGAATAATGGTAATAATGGGAAGGGAAGAAAAAATAAAAAAAGGAAATTTACATGACAATTTTATTATATATTTAAAAGGAATAGCAAATTGTACACAATAGAGTTGCAGTTGCATATGCAAATATCTTTTTTATTAAACTATGTTATGGAAAAGCTTGTTATATTCCATAAATTAAATATAAAGAGACCATACCTGGAAAGCATAACTGTGGCAAAGCACTCAGATCAACACCATTTGGAATACTAACATCTTCCACATCAAGTACTTTCTGATCTCCATGGGGGCTCTTCCAATTTTCAATTCTGAGTTTGTCTCGTTTTTTTCTGAAAGATCGTCTTCTTGTTTTATTCAAATTAGTACAACTGGCACTAGCTGCTGAACTGTCCTCTTTACTGATGAAGGGAGGCACAAAAACGGAAAGAACCTCAGGCTCAAGAGGAAGAAGTTTTTTCATTCCTTTCTTCTGGGAAACCTAAAACAAAAGCAAAAAAAAAGGAATAAAAATGTGATTTGTTTTTTGCATGGCACTTTACTACTTAGCCTACAGCTTTCAAAATTCACAGAATCATAAATAACTTTGGAGGTCATTTAGTCCAACTCCTTTATAATTTACAGATAAGGATGAACATTCATCCCTGACAACCATGGTCCTATATCTCTCTTCCCTTTAGTGGCTAAATGCTTTTAGAAGACTATCTGTAAAAGATAAGGATAATCGTCTATCCCTGAAAGCAATGGTCCTATATCTCTCCTCCTCCTTGGAGTGAAATGCCGTTAGAAGACTATCTGTGCTACGACTTCCTCTCCTCTCACTCTTTTCCCACAATCAGGCTTCCAAACTCATTATTCAGCCAAAACTGCTCTCTCCAAAGTTTGGCAAATCCAAATTCATCATTCTTCCTGAACTCTGCAGTATCTGAAATCTGAAACTACTGACCATCCTCTTCTGGATGCTCTCTCCTCTCTGGATCTGTGTAACTGTCTTCTTTGCTGAACTGTTTCTCCTTTGCCCCCTTTGTTGGATCTTCATCCAGGTCACTTCTATTAGCTGTGTGGGTGTGCTCCAAGACTCTGTGCTGGCCAATATATTATTTTGATAGGTGATCTCATCAGTTCCCATGAGTTCAATTATCATTTCCATGCAGTTAATTCCTAGATCTCTCCAGCCCTAGTTTCTCTTCTAAGCTACAAATACATCATCACCAAAGTTCCTTTTAGAAATCTCCAACTGGATGTTGTATATACATCTGAAACTCAACATATTCAAAACAGAACTCATTATGTTCCCCCTAAACTCTAACTTCTTTTGAACTTCCTATCTGCCTGCCTCACTTCCTGAAGTCATCTTTCTCACTTACCTCATGTATCTCTTGCTAAATCTTATTGTTCCTACCTGAACAATTTATCCTATAAACGTCCTTCTCTCTACTGACACAACTCTAGTTCAGGCCTTAACTACCCCATTACCTCTCACTTGGACTATTGCAATAACTTTTAAACTGGTCTTCCTACCTTAAGCTCTCCGCACTTCCATCCATCTTTGCCTCAGTTGCTCAAATAATTTCCTAAAATATAGATTTGACCGTATCATTCCTACCATTTCAGTGAGCCCAAGTAGTTTCCTGTTACCTCTAGGAACAAATACATTTAACAAATTCAATGATGTATACTTTTTACCAGTCATTACTATTGGTGAAGTGATGTAATTTTGTTTCAAAAAATACTTCTGTAGGCTTTACAGTTGTTCATCTTGTGTTCCATCTTCCTTGTCCTTTTTGACAAGGCACTACTACTCTTTCCATAGCTGTCTTAAGTCCTAGTTTCATTCATATGTATTTATGTTCAGGGGACACAGTGAATAGAATGCTGAACCTGGAGTCAGAGACATCTTCCTGAGTTCAAATCTGGCTTCAGACACTTACTAGCTGTGGGACCCTGTAAGACTTTCTGTAGGCAAGTCACTTAATCCTGTTTGCCTCAGTGTCTTCATCTGTAAAATGAGATGGAGAAGGAAATGGAAAACCACCTCAATATCTTTGCCAAGAAAATCCCAAATGGGGTCACAAAGAGTTGGATACTACTGAAATTACTGAACAACAAAATTTCTGTTAGCATGCTTTCCAAATTGGTTATGGTCTGTTTTTACAGATCTGAAAGCATAATAAAGTGGGATCTAGCTATTGCCTTTATTTACTGTTTCAATGAGACGTCTGCATTCAAGAATGAAATTTTTAGTCTCTATCTTTCCTTGGCATGCATGAAGAATTTTACAGTTAAGTATTTCAAAAGCCATTTTGATATCATTGGAAGAAGATTCTATAAGCTGTTTAATATGGTTTTTTTTTTTGGTGAAGTCATATAGTTTGATGGCATTCATGCATATTAAATGATTAATAAGGTGGTTTGGTTTGACTCCCTCTTAAATTTGAAGCTACCCCTAGAGTTCTATTTAGGAGAAACAATGATGGACTTCAAGCAAGGTAGAACCATACCTTGCTTACATCATTAACTCGAAAGATGCCATGTCTGAATGTTGGTAGCATGTATTAAACAGAGAATAATTTTCCATGTGGCCAACAACTGTAATGTTCTCACTATATTTTGGCCCATTCTGTGTATCTGCAGAACATGAACAACCGTAAGTGTTAAGTTAAAACAAAGGTTTTTACAATAATCAACAAAAGCAGTTAAATGTTCTTGAATTTTCTGGTCACTTGTTCAATCATGACTATACGGCCAATAAATTGTTCTATACACACTCAGGAACTTTTTGTTGTAGTTGAGTCTGTCTCATCCTTCATGACTCCATGGTAAATCCAGTCCATGGGGTTTTCTTAGCAAAGATAATAGAGTGATTTGCCATTTCCTTCTCCAATGGATTAAGGCAAACAGAAGTCAAGTGACTTCCCCAGGGTCACACAGCTAGTAAGTATCTGAAGCTATAGCTAAACTCAGGTCTTTCTAACGCCAGGTCCAGTGCTCTATCCACTCATCAGCTAGCTGCCTCCTAGTCAAACAGAGGTTATGTGACTTGCCCAAGGTCACACAGCCAGTAAGCCTTAGGCTGGATTTAAATTGAGATCTTCCTGACTCAAGGCCCAGTGCTCTATCCACTGAGTCATCTAGATGCCCTGAGACCTTTCTTTTGGTAAATCCTTTTTGTTCCTCAATCAATATGCTATTTTCTTCTAAATGTTTGTAGGTTTTAAGTTTTGTAAATGATATGTTTTGTATAAAATACATAAACATGTAACTGGCCTGTATTTGGAGAAGTCATTAGTGTTCTCGTCTGTTGGTAGTACATTTGCAATCCTTCTGTTAAAGGAGGAATCAGATTGGTGTCTGAGAGGAAGCTGGTAAAGTTCTTTACTAGAAATTCATCCTGAGAATCATTTTGAGTTTAGAGATCCTACCCAGTCCTATCACTTCCCAGTTTTTCAGAGAAACCTGAGTTTGAATCACTTTCCTGGACATCAATATCCTATCATTCATGAAAGTAATGGTGCATAAGCTTTCTATTTCATGTCTGATATAGCTTGCATTCTCATTGCATTAGACTACTTGTAAACATACAGATCACCAGAAATTTTCCATATCGACTTTCTTCAAGGGTTTTCTTTTGGTTAATTGCCTTGCAATTCAAGCCTCTGTAGTAAAGATTTTGAATGATGTAAAAATTTTTTTTTTCACACTGCTTTAATCTTTTGAGTTTAAAACTTTTCTTACTTATATCTTTTTTTACATCAACAAAATTTCTCCCAATATCCTTCTCCCTCCCTCATTCCACAGAATCATCTCATATAATATTTTTAAAGGAAAAAAAGAGGTTGAAGAGAAAAAATTGGCATAACTGATCAATACATAGAAATAGCCTAAAAATATATTTAATATTTTGCACCCATGGACCTCCTACCTCTGCAAAGGAGTATGGTGGGTCTCATATTGATTCTTTGGGGCCACGTGTGTTCTCTGTAATTTTGCAACATTTGCTCTTGACTGTGTTTGTTGCTCTTTAGTTATTGCTTATATTGCTTCTTGGCTCCAATTACTTCATTCTGCATTATTTCATGTAAATCTTTCCATGCTTCTCTGTCTTTAGTATATTTGTTGTTTCTTATAGTACATTTCATTACAGTCATGCCCCACAATTCAGTCATTCCTCAACTGATCGACATATGTTTTCTTTTGACTTTTATAGACCATTACTGATTAAGTAATTCTAGAATTGCAAATGTGCTTTTATTTTCCAAATTCCTTTCCGTTTTAATTGAGAGACATGATGTTCAATTTTTCTATTGTGTGTATGAGTTAGATGTTGATATTATTTTCTGATGCCTTGCTTCTGGTTTTTGATAGCTTTCTCAAGATGATTTTTCCATGGTGGTATGTGATGCTACTCCTTGAGAGTATTCCTTGATAATTCTTCCTTTTTTTCCTATCGTCATTTCTGTTGCAATGGACATGGAACATACTGCTGTATAAAGGTCCTGAAATGCTTTTACACTTTGTCAAATATTATGGGAGAATGTATTCATTCATTGATAAAGATTATAGCAAATCTCAACCTTTTTAATTACTCTATTTTAGTACTGTGCTAATTCAAAAGGGCCTTTCAAAATTCCTGCCTAACGATGACCATCTCCTCTTCAAAATAATTTGAGATGTCAGTATTATGTTGTCATCTGTTCTGTTACTAGGTACCGTTTATGGAATTTGCATTAAGAAGATTATCAGTGACCTCATCGGTTCCTCCTTCAGATTTTAGTAGATCCCCAATCTTATCTCATCTAATCTGGGTTTAGGGTTGGAATGATTTCTTGCGTTCACCATGTACTGGCAAGAAATACATTCCTGTGTGTCTTGGAGCTGAAAGAAGGCTGAAGAAGTCTTTGTCCATAATTAGTAGGATCTGTTTCTAATTTTGTTATGCTCTAGGACTAGAAAATAATGAAAACATTCAAAGACTGAGTGCATTTAATACCTCTTTGGGCTTTGCTTTTATAATGGTCTGCATCATCTGCACTGAAGAATTTCCGGCAGGTGAGGGATAGTTATTTCTGATTTTTTCTGGTATGTCTTGACTTTCTGTGGTACCAGAACAAGGAGAAGCAACATTTTTTCCTGCTATCTTCTATGTCAAGATGATCATCAAGACCCTACCAGGTAGCATTAGCAGGGCAACCCTGTCTTGTGCCACTGATTTCTTTGATGGGAACAGTTGTAGCACTCTGTCTGTGGTGATAATCAATAAATAGTACTGCCAAAAGCCCAATTCTCAGCATTTGGGGTTTCTGAGTATAAAGTGTTTCATAGCAGGCCTTCAGAGTTATCATAGTAGTCTCAGGGTACATGAAGTCCAAGTTGGCTGAAATGCCCCTGCTTTGTCATTCTGGCCTCCCTGTCCTGCCAAGGCATGGAAAATGGGTTGGACTTTGAAGGAGTTATTATAGTCACAATAACTATTATTATCATCTCATTCTTTTAATCTTTTGCAATGCATTTCAGAGAGAAAAAGTCCTGGGCTAGGTCTCCATCTTGCTGTCTGTTGTTGCTGTTATACGCACTGGAGGCTATGCTGTATAGTCACCCAAGGAGGAAAAAGGGAGTGCACAAAGAGAGAAGGTAAAGAAGAAACTTGAGATACTGAGGTTGTGTGAGCCTAAGCCTGAGAGAGGTTAGGTGACTTGGATAAGATCACATACTCCTAGGCATGGCGTCAGAAGGACCTGAGTTCAAATCTGGCCTCAGACACTTACTAGTTGTGGGTTATCTGGCTGCCTGGAGAAGTTCATCAGTATTGTACACCAGTTTCATGAGGGTATGCTTGCAAAGGTTCTGGATAATGGACAATGCTCATGTACTTTTCTAGTCACCAGTGGAGTAAAGCACAGCGTTGTGCTTGTTCCCATGCTTTTTTTTTAGCATGATGTTTTCAGTGATGCTGTCAGATACCTTCAACAAGGACCAAAATGACATCAAGATCAGCTACTGCACAGACAGTAAGTTATTTAATTTGACAAGCTACAAGCCATAACTACAGTATAGAGAGAGCTGATGCGTGACTTTTTTGTTCACAGATGATTGTGCAATCAATGGAGCTTCAGAGGCTGAGATTCAATGAAGTGTGGATGGATTCTCTGCTGCCTATACTAATTTTGGCCTAACAAATAACACCAAGAAAAACACAGGTTCTCTACCAGCCAGTACCACAACACCCATACATGGAACCATGTGGAGAAATAAGGAATGCTGTGGATAAGTTCTGCTAACTTGGGAGTATATTTTCCAGAGGTAGCATACTAGCCAGAGCTAGCTCAGTGTTTGGGAGGCTCCGAAGCAAAGTATGGCAGAGAAGAGGTATTAGACTGCCTAACAGACTGAAGGTCTACAGAACCTTTGTGGTGACCTCATTGTTCTATGCCTGTGAAACCTGGAGAGTGGACCAGTGCCATGCCAGGAAACTGAATTGCTTCCATTTGAATTGTCTTAGGAAGAGTCTGAAGATCATCTGAAAATAAGGTTCCAGACACTGAGGTCCTTTCTCAAGCTGAACTGCCAAGGCATTCAAACTCAGCTATAGACAGTACAACTCTGTTGGACTGGTTCTGCTGTCTGAATGTCAAACATACATTTGTCTAAAAGACTGTATGATGGAGAACTCATACAAGGCAAGCACTCACACAAAGATCAGAAGAAGCAATACAAGGACACTCTCAAGGTCTCTCTGAAGAACTTTACATGGGAGACACTGGCACAGGACCACCCAGCATCCCACATCAAAGAAGGTGCTATGTACTGTGAGTGAAGCAGAATTGCAGTAGCTCAAAAGAAACACGAGATGCGCAAATTTAGAGATCTCTCCACTCCAAATGTTCATGTGGACTATCTATGACCAATCTATGGTAGAGCCTTCTAAGCTCCTCTTGGTCTGATCAGCCACAGTTGGACACACTGTACCTTGACTCCAACGTAATGATGTAATTTTGGTCCTTTTCAAGAACGAAGGACAACAACCAACCAGCTGTGTGACCCTAGGCAAGATACTTAACCTTATTTGCCTCAGTTTTCTCATCTGTAAAATGAGCTAGAGAAGAAAACGGCAAACTACTCTAGTCTCTTTGCCAAGAAAATCCCAAATCAGGTCATGAAGAGTAGGACACAACTAATTGATTAAACAACCACCACCAAGATAAAATCTCAGCTCTTCTCCCTCTTCTAACCTCCTTCACAGTTCCTGATTCATGGCTTAATATTAAGCACTAAAGGAGCATTAATACAAAGCACTCTGTTGACAGAGTGACTAATTTTATGAGATTTTTCAATGAGGGTACATGGTATGAAAAGCCTTTTAGCACAGGGAAAGAGCATAGGGCACCAAATTAAGAAGAGATATCAATGACAACTGTTGAAGTGCAGACAACAGGCAATGAAGAAGACTTAAGGGAAGTTAAAAATTTTTGAGAGGCCTGATGATGGATGTTAAAACGAGAATGAGATGGCTAACCCAGAAATTTGTTATGCTTGACTAAACATTTCTATAACAGGTTTTATGCTTCATAGGGGCAGCTACATGGTGCGATGGATAGAGCACAGAGCTTAGGGGTCAGAAAAACTTGAGTTCAAATCTAACCTCGGACTGTTACTATCCGTGTGACCCTGGACAAATCATTTCACCCTGTTTGCCTCTGTTTCCTCAACTGTCAAATGATCTGAAGAAGGAAATGACAAACCATTCCAGTATCTTTGCCAAGAAAATCCCAAATGGGCTCGTGAAGAGTTGGACACAACTGAAAGTGACTGCGGAATAACAACAAATTTGTGTATCTTGCTTTCTCAGTGGCAGGAAAAGGGAATATGGGAAGGAGAGAATTCAGAACTGAAAATAAAATAATTAAAAATGAGAAAGAGAAAGTTACCTGTGAAAGAAGGTAAGTGGGTTAAATAGATGAAGCAGTTAATATTTCTAAGAATTTTAGCATTACAAAAGCAAAGCCTAGTAAGCAATTCTAAGCAAATGAATTCACACAATAAGCACTTTATACCTTAGTGGCTCAAACTAGTGGCTCTCGTCATTAGGGTTATTTTAATGTGGTACTCTTTAGATTTAGTCAAGAAATCTTTTCTACTTCTAAAAGAAGTATTTAAACAGGTCAAAGTTCACACCTTCACCTCCAGAAAGAAATAATCAACTAGAGGAAGTCATTCTTTTTTTTTTCATCACTGAGAAAGGTCATCAATACATCATTCTTGGAAGCAATCCATTTTAATTGTTGGCTGAAACTAAGAAAGGTCATCAATACAACATTCTTGGAAGCAATCCATCTTAACCATTGGCTGAAACTTAACGCTATTCATCAGCATTCATCAGAAAGCCTGATCTAATTTCTCACAGTTTTAACTATACATTTCTACATGGATTTTTATATCACAAAAGAATCTCTCAACATTAGTTGAAATATGAAATATAAATATAAAAGGGGTGAGCTTTTTACAATGGATAGGGAGGAATAACAACATTGGAAAAAGGAACAACCCTAAAAGACTTCCGAACTCTGATCAATGAAGTGATCAATCAGGATCCCAGAGGACCAGGTCCAGAGTGGTGAGCAAGGACAGAATGTCTCCAAGTCTGGTGTGGAGTACATGAAGGCCAGCAGTATGAGATAAGGCTGGTTCTGCTTTGGACACATGGCAGTTGTGTGACCCTGGCAAAATTCTTTATCTCTCAAAGCTCCAGAGAAGCAGTTCTCCCAGGGACTCCTGGAGTTCCCCAAAATCACTTCAAGCGGTTCTTCAGGTCAAAACTATTTTCATAATAATACTAACTTGTTATTTGCTTATTAAAATATTCTTTCCTTTTTCAACTTACAAACCTATGTGAAGTCAATTTTACTCATAAACTTCAATATGCTGAAAACAAATTTCTTTATGCTTCAAAACAATATGCTGCAATAAACTGAATAAAGAAGTGGATATGAAAATCCAGTTCAATTTTATTAAGACAGACATTAAAGAGATTTACAAAAATGTAAAATGCTATTTTCTCACTAACTTCTTTGTTTTGGAAAATACATTTTTTCATAAAATATGTTATTTATGTTATAAATCATGAAGTTGATTTGGTGCAATTTCAATTAATACACATTTTTAAAAATATCAGTTTTAATGTCTAATACAATAAATATCAACAGATATAACCAGAAGTATGATGGGGTCAGATTGTACTGACTCTCAAGAGCCAATTTTAGGACAAGTATTTACAGCTCAGAAATCAACAAACTACAAATCAGGATTGGATTTATTGTTTTCTTGATTGTCTAGATTTCAGAAAGTGATGGAGAAAATGTTAATAATGCAGATTAAACTCTGGGTTTTGGGGGATTAAGTGACTTGTCCGGGTCATATCAGATTAAACTTAAAAGAATATCCTGAAATATATTTTAATGATTTCACATGTATAGCTGATAATCATATTGTTTGTCTTCTCAATGAGTGAGAAATGGGCTGGAAGGAGGGAGAGAATTTAGAACTCAAAATTCTTAAAAATTAATGTTAAAAATTGATTTTTTAAAAGACCAAAAAAGAAAATATGTCCTAAGTACCTTTTCCTCCCCAGAAAGTATTGGTTAAACAGTTACTAGCACTCCTAGATATACTTCACATGAACAAAAGCTCTGTGGAATCCTCAATAATTTTTATGAGTATCAAAGGATTCTCAATAATTTTTAAGAGTATAAAGGAGTTCTAAGACCAAAAAGTTTGATAACCACATGACTCTCTAAGACTGTAAGTTGCAGAAAAAGTGTAGACTTGCATTGGTAGAGTTAGTTGAGAACTCTGGTGCAGCAAAGTGACAAGATCAGCTCTGTGCGTTAAGAAATGCCTTGCATGCCGTATGAACTCTATAAATATTCACTTAATTTATTTGGAGAATTAAAGATTAATGTAATCACAAGTCAAGAGTTGGAAGGAACCTTATAAGCCAGCAATTCCAACCAATATATGAAAAAAATCCTCTCTAAAACAATCACAGCCAGTGGGTTGGTTGGTCATTCAGCACTTGCTTGAAAAATCTATTCACTGTTGAAGAGTTCTAATTACAGAGAAAAGAATGATCAAGCTGAAGTGGGATCTGAGTTCAAATCTTGGTTCCCCTATTTACTACCTACGTGATCTTAGGTAAATCACCTCATTTCTGTGTGTCTCAGTTTATTTCTTCATTTAGAAAGTGAAGGAAGTCTCTTCTAACTTGAATTTTCTGCTCCTATGACCCCTATTATTGGGAAGTTTTTCTGTAAATCAAGCTTAAATCTGCTCCTCTCTAACTTTTACCCATTGTTCCTAGTTCTTACTGGTGCCAAATAAAATAAATCTAATATTTCTTCCATAAAACTGTCTCTCATCTTACTTTCAGAAAGACTTGGAAAGATTTACACGAACTGATGCAAAGTGAAGTCAGCAGAACCAAGAGAACATTGTACACAGTAATAGCAACATTGTACGATGATCAACAGTGAACAACTTAGCTAATCTCAGCAACACAATGATCCAAGACAATTCCAAAGACTCATGATGAAAAATGCTATCTACCTCCAGAAAGAGAGAGTCTAAATGTAGATTGAAGCATATCATTTTTAATTTTTTTGGTTTTTTTAACCCTGTTTTCTTTCACATGACTAATGAAAATGTTTCCTTTCTTACTGCAGCCCATCCTCAAATTACTGCCACATAGTAAGCACTGTTCACTCATACTGAGTTTGTAATACACTAACCATTTTTGTTTAACCATGTTTTCCCCTCTTATGTATGTCTAGTTGACTTTCATAAGTGTGCCATCTTTGTCTTCATCCAAGTCACCAATAAAAGGGCCAAGGACAGCCCTGGGACATTACACGAAAAATTTTCCTCCAAGCTGACAATGACATTAATTATTATTTGGGGTAAGTCATTCAACCAGTTCTTAACGTACCTAACGGTATCATGATCTAGACCACATCTTTCCATTTTGACACCAAGGATAGTATAAGAGACTTTGTCAAGTATGGCAACAATTTGTAGAATGGATAAGAGAGGTAAGGAGACCTATTGAGCTAATGAAATTATACAGAAGAGATATGATATGGGCTTGGACTAGGGAGGTAAGAATGGAACTGAAGGAAAAAATTACAAGAAAAATACTGCAAAGGCAGAAAAGACAAGCCAAGGTTGCCATGTTTCAAGCACATATGATTGGGAGACTGATAACAACATGAGTGGTTTGGAGGGAAATAGGAGGTCAGAATCTCTAATATGATTATTCACCTCTGATTAAATACCTCCAGCATCAGGAAGCTCAGTCCTTTAAAAGGCAGCCTCTTCCACAGTTGAACAGCTCTCATGATAGAAAATTCTTCCTTGTATGACTCATGGCCAGTACTTCAAGCTCTGGATTTACAAAGACAAACTTCAGTCTTGGGGGTACTCACCTCCCCTTCAAAATTATATCTCTTTGGTTTGCTTTACCCCCACCTATAGTTTCCTCTGAGAAATTTCAGTGTATACCTTGACTAGAGCTGTTGAATATGGGTCTCCAGCGATGTGGGCACAAAAGAATCTCTACTGCCCATGCAAACACATTCAAGGTAACAATGCACTTCAGGCACAGGATAGCTTTTATATTACCTCATAGAAATTGTAGGCAATATCTAAAATTCTCATAAGAGCCAATAAATCATCAATCCAATTCTTCTACTTCTCCAGTGAGTCCCAATTTCCCCCAGGGATCTCTATAGTTCTCCAGACTTAGTATCACCTTGTGATTTAGATTCTCTTTGTGAGAGAAAAGACTTCAGAGTTGCCAAAAAGGCATCCTGTTGGCATCAATAAATCAACAAACATTTATTAAATAAATACAATGCACCAGGCACTGTGCCAAACACCGGGGATACAAAAGAAGCAAAAGATGGTCCCTGCCCTCAAGAAGCTTACAATCTAATGTCATTCCAGTGAGGCCACTCTAGGAATCCACATAGGCCTCTAGTGTTATGGTGCTATCAAAGGCTAAGATTGGTTAGGTGGGTTGTTACAGAGAGAACCTTCTTCCTATTGCCACTGTATTGTCTCAATAATTCACACTAATAAATAGCATGAGGTAAAGTACTGGTCCCCTCCTGTATCACTATTTTGTGGTGGAGGGACCTGAGTAACTCAACGACACTAGGAGCTACATCATGCAGGGTTACCCAAAATGGACAGGTCATAGTGGAGGATTTTGACAAAAAGTGATCCACAGGAAAAGAAAATGGAAAACTATTTCATTAACTTTGCCAAGAAAACCCCATGGACAGTATAAAAATGATAAAAGAAAAGACATTGGAAGGTGAACCCTGCAGGTTGAAAGGAGTCCAACAAACTACTGGGGAAGAGTGGAGAACAACCACAAGGAGCTCTAGTACTAGTGAAGTATCTGGACCAAAGATGAAAGGGAGTTCAGCTGCAGATGTGTCTGATCATGAAAAGAAAGACCAGTGCTATAAATTTCAATATTGCATAAGAACTTGATCTATAAATCAAGGTAAGCTGGATGCAGTAAAGCAGGAAAAACTGATATCTTGGGTGTCAGTGAATTTAAATGCACCGGAATGGGCAAATTTAATTCAGGTTTGCATATTCTGTGGGCAAGAATCCTGTAAAAGAAATGGTCCTCATAGTCCTAAGGATGAGAAAAGCAGTACTAGTGTATCATCTCAAAAATGACAGAATGATACTTGTTTAAATTGTTTCACATCACAGTAACACAAGCCTATGCTCCAACCACTGATGTTGAATAGGCCAAAAGTGATCAGTTGTATAAAGACCTACAACATATTCTAGAAATAATACCAAAAAAAGATGTCATATTCATCATCAGACCCTAGAATACTAACATAGGAAATCAAAAGATAATTGGAATAACAGTCAAGTTTGGCCTTGGAGTACAAAATGAAACAGGGCAGAGACTAATAGTTATGTCCAGAAAATATGTTGGTTATAGCAAACACTTTTTCAACAGCCCAAAGGGCTACTCTACGTATGGATATCACCAGATGATCAATATCGAAACGATATTGATTGTATACTCTGCAGTCAAAGGTGGAGATGTTCACTAGTCAGTTAAAAAAAGATCTGGAACTGACTGCGGCCCAGATCATGTGCTTCTTATTGCAAAATTTAGACTTCAAATAAAGTAGGGGAAATCATTAGACTATATATAGTTTTGACCCAAATAATATTTCTTATGAATATGAAGTGGAGGTGATGAATAGATTTAATGGATCAGATCTGGTAGATAAAGTGTCTGAAGAACTAGGGACAGAGATTTGCAATATTGTACAGGAGGCAGTAACAAAAAAACATTCCAAAGAAAAGCAAGAAAGCAAAATGACTGTCATGGGAGGCTTTACAAATAGCTAAGGAAAGAAGGAATGCAGAATTCCAGAGAACAAGGATAGATAAGTAGGCTTTCTTAAATGAGCAAGCAAATAAATTTTTAAAAACCAATAAAACTGGGAAGATAAGAGCTCTCTTTAAGAAAATTAGAAATATGAAGGGACATTTCATGAAAAAATGGACATGATAAAAGATAAAAATGGTAAGGACTTAACAGAAGCTGAAGTGATTAAGAAGTGGCAAGAATATACAGGACTATACAAGAAAGATCTTAATATCACTGATAACCACGATGGTGTGGTTACTGATCAAGAGCCAGATAACCTGGAGAATGAAATCAAGGGACCCTTAGAAAGCATTGGTAACAACAAGGCTAGCAGAGGTGATGGAATTCCAGCTGAGTTATTTAAAATCCTAAAAGATGATACTGTTAAAGTACTGTACTCATTGTGCCAACAAATTTGGAAAATTCAACAGTGGCTACTGAATTGGGAAAGATCAGTTTATGTCCCAATCTTAAGGAATGGCAATGCCAAGGAATGTTCAAATTACATAACAATTTAGCTCATTTCACTGGCCCTCAAGGTTATACTTAAGATTCTGCAAGTTAGGCTTCAGCAATATGTGAACCCAGAATTACTGAAGAGCAGGATGATTTTCAAAGACGCAAAGGAACTAGGGACCAAGTTGCCAACATTCACTGGAGAAAGCAAGAGAGTTCCAGGGAAAAAAAATCTGCCTCATTTACTATACTAAAGTCTTTGATTGTGTGGATGACAACAAAATGTGCTAAATCCTCAAAGATATGGGAGCACCAGATCATCTCACTTCTCTCCTGAAGAACCGTATGCAGGTCAAGAAGCAACAGCTTGAACCAAACATGGAACAAGGAACATGTTTTAAGATTGGAAAAGGCGTTTGACAAGGCTGTATATGGTCACCTTATTTATTTAACTTACATGTAGAATAAATCAGCAAAATGCCAGGCTGGACAAATCAAAAGCCAGAATTAAGGTTGCTGGGAGAAATGCGGATGATACCATTCTGATGGCAGAAAATGAAGAATTAAGAACCCTCTTTATGAGAGTGAAAGAGAAGAGTGTAAAAGCTGGCCTGAAGTTCAATGTTAAAAAACTAAGATAGTGGCAACTGGTCTCATCATTCTCTGACAAATATAGGGAGAAGAAATGGAAACAATGTCAGATTTTATATTCTTGAGCCTAAATATCACTGCAAATGATAATTGCAGCCATAAAATTGAAAGGCATTTGCTCCTTTGAAGAAAAGCTATGGCAAATCTGGACAGCATACTAAAAAGCAGAGACATCACCTTCCCTACAAATGTCAATATAGTCAAAGCTAAGGTTTTTCCAGTAGCAATGTATGGCTGTGAGAGTTGGACAATAAGGAAAGCTGAGCAACGCAGAATTGATGCTTTCAAATCATAGTACTAGAGAAGACTCTTGAGAGTGCTTTTATATTATGGTGCTAGAGAAGACTCGAGAGTACCTTGGGCAGCAAGAAGATCAAATCTGTCAATACTTAAAGAAATTAATTCAGACTACTAATTGAAAGGTCAAATATTGGGGCTCAAGCTTAAATATTCTGGCCACAAAATGAGAAGACAGGACTCAATGGAGTTCTAACATGTCTCTATTTCAAAAGGTAACAATTTGTTGCCTTGGTATGTAATAATGAGACTACTGACCAAACAGACATATTCCATTGATTTACTGAGTATTCATTAAGTGAAGTATATGCCACAAGTTGTAGGGCAGTAGGGCAGTGGATAGAAGGGAGAGCCTGGAATCATGAAGACTCATCTTCCAGAGTTCAAATTTGGCCAAACACACCAACTAGCTGTGTGAACCTGGGCAAATCACTTAACCTTGTTTGGCTCAGTTTCTTCATCTATAAAATGAGCTGGTGGAGGAAGTGGTAAACCACTCCAGTATCTTTGCCAAGAAAACCCCAGATGGGGTTAGGAAGAATAACAACAAACATGTCTCAAGTTATTTTCAAGTAACGGTTATAGCTTTGCATCCATAATCCATCCTGACCCTTGTAAACTAGAAGTCATGACTTCGTGAGACACCCTTTAATCCTTTATAGAATTTTTTAAAAAATAGCATTGGACCTAGGATCCAAAATCCTGGACTGTTTTCCCACTTCCACCACTCATTAGTCATATGACCTTATGAGAGTATTTTTTGCTGTTCAGTCATTTCAACTGTCCCCAACTCTTTGTGACTTCATTGGGAATTTTCTTGGCAAAGATATTGAAATGATTTGCCATGTACTTCTCTAGCTCATTTTATAGATGAGGAAACAGAAGCAAGCAGGGTGAAGGGACTTGCCCAAAGTCACACTGCTAGTAAGTGTCTGAGGCCAGATTTGAACTCAGGAAGAGGAGTCTTCCTGACTCCATGCCTGGCACTCTATCCACTGCACCACCTAGGTACTAAATAAACATATGCATGTGTAAAATACAGACACACACACACACACACATATGAAAAATCTCTGTAGTAATAATTATAAAGTAAAAAAAATAGCTAACATTTTTATAGCTCTTCAAAGGTTTACTAAATGTTTTACAAAATTATTTCCTTTGATCCTTACCTGCAAGGAAGATCCTATTATTATTATCATGTCCATTTTACAAATGTGTAAACAGAGGTCCAGAAAAGTTAAATGGCATGCTCAAGGTCACATAGCCAATAAGTGTTTAAGACTGAACTTAAAACTCTGGCCTTCCCATCTCCAGGCTCAGTGCTCTAATCACTTAGCCACCTACCTGCCTCTAAACAGTCACACCTAAAATAACATAGAAAGGATGTACCAGAATTGGTAAGTTATTTCAGTCTTGTGGGTTTCAGCTCTCCACTGACATCAGGTTAGAAGGCTTGCCAACGATGTTGTGGAGAATTATGATAAAGCCACCAAAACAAATGGAAATGATCTAGCCACCCTGATTAATAATGCTATAAAAAACAAAACCAAATGAACAATGGCATTTATGGGGGCTTTAAAAGCAAGCGGTTGCCCACCCACTGCCCTTTCTCCTACTGCTTGGCTCTTCTGCCCCCTTTTCCCCTAACAATGTAGAAAAAAGAATAAAAGGGGCTTGTCTATTTATGCTGGCAGCCCTTTCCATCAAATGAGAAGGGCTCTGCAGTCGGTTTCAGTTTGTTAATTACACCATTTACAAACATTTCAAATGGATTCATCCTGCTCTCTGCAAATCATGACCCAATCCAAGGCAACTAAGCAGACAAGTTATAACCACACAAAAAGCAAAAACTTTATTACCAGTAAGAGGTACAGTAATTGAAAGCAGGTCATTTCCTATTTCAAAACACAAAGACATGGGAAAGATGTCATTTTGGCATGTTTGAGGAAATGAGACAGCACAAAGCTGGGGTAGTGGGGGGAAAGGAGAAGGGCAGGGGAAGTATTTCTATTCTGGGAAAAATGAAAAAATGGGATAGTTTCTTAATAGAAGACAGCTTTTTCACTAGGATATAATTAGGAATAAACAAATTGAGACACTAAGATGAAATCACTCATTTCAAATCCATTAATTTCTGTTAGAAACACAATGTAGTATGATAGCAATTGTGCTGTACTTGGAGTCAGGGGGTCTAAGTTGGAACCCCAGCCCTGATTTGTATTATAACACAGTGACCTCAGTGGCCTGCATCCATAACACAGGGACAATAATATTTGCTGTACTCAACTTATTAAGTTTTTGGAAAGGAAAGAATAAGCATTTATCAAGCACCTACTAAGTGCCAAACAACTTATAGATATTCTCTCATTTGATCCTTATAACAACCTTGAAA